>NC_084596.1:35968917-37254957 GCF_033807715.1 Cololabis saira | reverse complement strand
TCAACAGCGCCCCCTAGAATACTTTTTTCTGCTATAACTTTTGAATGGTTTGACATAGAGAGTCGTGGGTGGTGTCATCGGACTCGGTATTGAGTCCTTGACCATAATTGGTGCAAATTAGCCCCGCCCCTTCTTCTGATTGGTTGTCCCGATTTTCTGCTATAACTTTGGAATGGTTTGACATAGAGAGTCGTGGGTGGTGTCATCAGATTATGTATGGAGTCCTTGACCTTCATTGGCCTGAATTAGCCCCACCCCTTCTTCTGATTGGTTGTCCCTTTTTTCTGCTATAACTTTTGAATGGTTTGACATAGGAAGTCGTGGGTGGTGTCGTTTCTGATATGCTTATGGGGGGCGGTGGCCATGAGTGCGAGGGCCCGTTCATCGCTGCTTGCAGCTTTAATTATTAATATTATTATTATTTTTCTTCTGACAAAGTGATGGCCTTTTTGCCCCCCTTAACATGCCCAAAAAGTCACCAAATTTTGCACCCAAGTCAGGCCTGGCGAAAAATTTGATATTTAATGGTTTGCATTAATGGGCGTGGTAAAATGGCTCAACAGCGCCCCCTTGAAAACTTTGTGCCTCAAGCCCCACGATACGGTTTGACGTACATGCACGAAAATCGGTACACACCTGTATCATGGGACAACTTAAACAAAAGTCTCTTGGAGCCATGGCCGAAACCGAACAGGAAGTCGGCCATTTTGAATTAATCGTGTCATTTTGGCGAAATTTATGCCATTCCTTCGAAAGTTAATTCAGCCCGAACCGTAACGTGCCCCCAGGTGTGTTATACATCAAAATGTGCGTCTCCCTCCTGCGACCACACGCATTACTTTTCTCTTTCAAAAGCGTTACCGTGGCGACGCTAGACGCCAAAAAGCGCGCCCACCCTTCATCTCGTTGCTTCAGACAGAAAAAACTTTGCGCCTCAAGCCCCATAATACGGTTTGACGTACCTGAACGAAAATCGGTACACTCCTGTATCATGTCGCAACTAAAAGAAAAGTCTCTTGGCGCCATGGCCGAAACCGAACAGGAAGTCGGCCATTTTGAACATTCTGAATTAATCGCGTAATTTTGGAGCAATATATGCCATTCCTTCGAGAATTAATTCAGCCCGAACCGTATCGTGAACCCAGATGTGTTATACATCAAAATGTGCGTCTCCATCCTGCGACTACACGCATTACTTTTCTCTTTGAAAAGTGTTACCGTGGCGACGCTAGACGCCAACAAGCGCACCCCCCCTTCATCTGATTGGTCCATATTTGATAGTTCCCCAAAAGGCACCAAATTTGGCATGCAAGCCAGGCCTGGCGATAAATTTGATATTTCATGGTTTGCATTAATGGGCGTGGCAAAATGGCTCAACAGCGCCCCCCGGAAAACTTTGTGCCTCAAGCCCCACAATACGGTTTGACGTACATGCACGAAAATCGCTACACACCTGTATCATGGCACAACTTAAAGAAAAGTCTCTTGGAGCCATGGCCGAAACCGAACAGGATGTCGGCCATTTTGAATAAATTGTGTCATTTTGGCGAAATTTATGCCATTCCTTCGGCAGTTAATTCAGCCCGAACCGTAACGTGCACCCAGGTGTGTTATACATCAAAATGTGCGTCTACATCCTGCGACACCACGCATTACTTTTCTCTTTCAAAAGTGTTACCGTGGCGACGCTAGACGCCAAAAGGCGCGCCCCCCCTTCATGTGATTGGTCCATATTTGATAGTTCTCCAAAAGTCACCAAATTTTGCATGCAAGACAGACTTGGCGATACATTTGATATTTCATGGTTTGCATTAATGGGCGTGGCCTAACGGCTCAACAGCGCCCCCTAGAATACTTTTATCTGCCATAACTTTTGAATGGTTTGACATAGGAAGTTGTGGGTGGTGTCATGGGACTCTGTAATGAGTCCTCAAGCTTCGTTGGCCTTAATTAGCCCCGCCCCTTCTTCTGATTGGTTGTCCCGATTTTCTGCTATAACTTTGGAATGGTTTGACATAGAGAGTCGTGGGTGATGTCATCAGATTCTTTATGGAGCTCTTGACCTTCATTGGCCTGAATTAGCCCCGCCCCTTCTTCTGATTGGTTGTCCCTTTTTTATGCTATAACTTTTGAATGGTTTGACGTAGGAAGTCGTGGGTGGTGGCATGGGACTCTGTAATGAGTCCTTAAGCTTCGTTAGCCTTAATTAGCCCCGACCCTTCTTCTGATTGGTTGTCCCGATTTTCTGCTATAACTTTGGAATGGTTTGACATAGAGAGTCGTGGGTGGTGTCATCAGATTCTTTATGGAGTCCTTGACCTTCATTGGCTTAAATTAGCCCCGCCCCTTCTTCGGATTGGTTGTCCCTTTTTTCTGCTATAACTTTTGATTGGTTTGACATAGGAAGTCGTGGGTGGTGTCATGGGACTCTGTAATGAGTCCTTAAGCTTCGTTGGCCTTAATTAGCCCCGCCCCTTCTTCTGATTGGTTGTCCCGATTTTCTGCTATAACTTTGGAATGGTTTGACATAGAGAGTCGTGGGTGGTGTCATCAGATTCTGTATGGAGTCCTTGACCTTCATTGGCCTGAATTAGCCCCGCCCCTTCTTCTGATTGGTTGTCCCTTTTTTCTGCTATAACTTTTCAATGGTTTGACATAGGAAGTCGTGGGTGGTGTCGTTTCTGATACTTATGGGGGGCGGTGGCCGTGAGTGCGAGGGCCCGTTCATTGCTGCTTGCAGCTTTAATTTTATTTGTTATTTAAGCGTACTCTCAAATTAAATACCTTTTGAAAACTGCGCAAAGTTATGGATAAGCCCTGAATGCAGGTTTTTTGACGTAGAATTGTCAAATTGATTTGATTTACCGCACGAATCGGCACAGATTTCTTTCTAATACTGTATTTGACCCGGTCTTTGTAAGTTTTGACCGCATAGAAACGTAATTCCCGTCTGTTGTGTGAAATAAGACCTGGAAACAGGCATTGTGGCATAGAATTGTCAAATTGGTTTAATTCACCGTACGAATTGTGACAGATTACTTTTGTAATAATGTATTTGACCCGGTCTTTGTACGTTTTGACCGTATAGAAACGTAATTCTTGCCATTTTAAGAATATGATGTGTACCTGCTGTACTCTACTGCCCTTACTTTTTAACAACTTGTGCTTTCTATTATTTTACCTCTTTTCTTATCATTTTATTTCATTTTATTTGTTATTTATGTTTTAATTGTGTCTTGCCACTTTTAATGTTGATGTAGAGCACTTTGAATTACGTTGTGTTGAATTGTGCTATACAAATAAACTTGCCTTGTCTGGCCTTGCCTTGTGTGCTGCCAAAGATTCGTGTCTTTTCCATCTCCAGTTCCTTCAGTACCATTTCCAGTTCTTTCCTGTAGTCTCTTGAGAACATTCTCTCTCTCAAGAGCCTCTTCTTCTCTTTCTGTACTTTTAGAGAATTTTCCTTTTCTTGTACCTTCATCGATCTTATCTGGGCCTTTTCCTCGTTCATCGTTCGCCACAGCAGTTGCAGGTCTTTACTTTTCTCCTGCAGATCAGCTTTTGCTGCTTGGAAAGCTTCTATTTCCATCTTATGTGTTTTCTTGTCCTCACACATTTGCCATCCTTGTCTTACCAAGTCATTTTTCTTATCTTTCACATACTCCATCTCCCTCTCGATTGCTTGTTTCATTTCTTCAGCCTGTCTTTTGACCTCTTCCACTTTCTTTTTCTCATTTTCCAGTTCATCTTTCTGTTTTTGGAGGTCTCTGTTCTTCTCAGTAACTTTCCTCATCTCTTCCTCCAAACCTTGCTGTTTCTCTTTGAGGATGTTCTCATCATTCTCTACTTTGGATGTCATCCCCCGATACTGCTTCTTACTTTCTTCCAGTATCCTTTTTTCATTTGCAACCTCTTCCTCCTTTTCCTTCAACAGCTGTTTTTCAGTTTTCAGTTGCGTTACAGCCTCCTTCAGCTTTAACCACGATCTTGCCTGTTTCATCTTTTCATCATGGTTAATCTCCATTTTGGACAGTTTTTTATTTGTCTCACGGAGGGCTTTGTTCTCCTCCTGCAGCTGCTGGACCTGCTCTTCCAGTTCAGTTCTGTGGGAGAACATGTTCTGGTTTATCAGCAAAAATCTGCCCATTTCCTCCTCAAGTTCAACAACTTTAAGGCCCAGCTTCTTGTTGTTTCTCTTTGTCTGGCTGAGGGCCTTATTCTCCTCCTGCAGCTGCTGGACCTGCTCTTCCAGTTCAGTTCTTTGTGAGTACAGGTTCTGGTTTATCATCAAAAATATGCTCAATTCCTCCTCAAGCTCAACAACTTTAAGATGGAGCTTGTTGTTGTAGTCGGACAGGAAATCGTTTTCTGCTTTGCAGTCTTCTTCCTCCATTTGGAGTGGGCCGAGACCGTCCGAGACCTGGGATTGAGCACCGTCGTTGGCAGAGCTCACAAATCCCGGTCTCGTTGTTGGACGTCCTCTAAAAGCCATTTCAACAACGTGCACAGAAGGAAGTGGATCAATTGTTCGTGAGAGGTTCTGCAGCGTTTTCTGTGGTGTTTTCTGAGTCTTAGACGTCGTTTTCACCAGAGAAGCTCGCGACAGGCAGCGTCTTGAAGGTACAAGATACTACAGATCAGTGCAGAGTTCCACGCTGGTTTTTATAGGCACCGGATTCTAGAATGTTCGCCTTTGTGACCGCTGAACCTCCTTATGATGCAACACCCACCACTGAACAAACACAAGTTAGCTTTTAACAATAATCCATGAGATGAAGATGTCAATAAATGTGATTTGAACCTTTACAGATTTTAAAGATATTAAAAATGTAACAAATGTTAAAAAGCACCAAATGAGATCTTTCACATGCAGACATGATGTTCATAAACATGTCATTATAACGGAGGATTCACACACATGGACATTCTCTCTGAACTGGGAGGAATGTTTGATATTCACATTATTTGATGGTGAAACTGGATTTATTTTCCTTTTATTTAGTGATTGATGACATCGATCAGAGTTTTACGCTGAAACACTGATCATATCTTTCACTGCTATTTACAGTAAATGTTTATGATGTTCAGACATGCAGATTTAAATCAAACCAGACCAAACCCCCCAGTAACTCAGCAGACAATACTTGTGGATTTTGCAGCACAATATTGCAGATGAGGCGTTTCTTGAGTGAAGTTTGTGACGTAACAGGGTAGTTGACCCTCTGTCATTCTCCCTCCAGAATCAGACATGAAGTGCTGCATCTCTCCATCAATCGTTTCAGGAGCATTTAGCCCCTTGTACAAATGTTTGTCAAACTTCTGGTAACACAGAAAGTTACAGTGAAGCTCAGTGACTCCACAGCTCAGCGTCACATAAACATACATCCTCCCAGATGGGGGAATATGTTCCCGTATGGAAAGTACTGGAGTTGAGGGGGGATGAGGGGGGATGGCATCCCTCCTGAAATAAAAACGGTCAAAATCATCCCCCCTGTAAAACTGCCATCCCCCCTTTCCATCCCTTATGTCATTTCATCAATGAATGTGGTTTTACTGCTATTTCAACATTTAGAGTCATCACCAGAAAAATAACACGAGAAAAATGTGACAATTTTCACCTGTTTCAAGTACATTTTCACATGAAATAAGTAGGAAAATCTGCCAGTGGGACAAGATTTATCTTCTCATTACAAGCAAAAAAATCTTGTTCCACTGGCAGATTTTTCTACTTATTTCAAGTGAAAATCTACTTGAAACAGGTGAAAATTGTTGTTTTTTCCAGTGATGAGTCTTGTTTTAAGTGTAATGAGATTTTTTTACTAAAATGAGACATTTTAACTAGAAATAAGACAAATATTCTTGTTAAGATTTTGAGTTTTTGCAGTGATCCATTTTACTTATCCTGTGAAGGACAGAGTCATATTGATAAGTTCAGAAAAGTGTTTTTTATTGTTGTGTTTTGATGTATTTGATGTAAGCCCAGTGGATATTTAAAGCTTACAGAAGGCTACATTTAACTGCTGCTATGTCATTCCTGCAGTATTTCTGCAGGCGTTTTGGTCAGTGCTATTATTTGTAATATATTATATTATTTGTAATCAGCACAAATTATCTGTCCCCATATGATAAAATCCACCATCCCCCCTGATTTTATTTTACAACTCGAGTACTAATATTTCCTTATTTATGGTACATTTGAACCTGGGTGTCAAAACCCGTATTGGTTTTTTAGGCATGAACTTTTCACTGAGCAACTAAAACAAGAGATGTCTTCATCCCCGTCTCCGATGCCGGTACTGATGTTTGACATTTTAGATATTTGAAACACACCCTGTCTCCCGTCTCCAGATTGCACGGAGTCCAAACTGTCCAGGATGGACGTGGACAACACGCTGCAGGAGCAGGTCCAGGACCGGTTCAGCAGGATGTCTGGGGAGGCCTTGGGGATCAAGTACGCCATCCAAGGATGATGAACAACCCAGACTCGGTCATCGTTGAGGGCCTTTCCCCCCGACATCCCCTTCAGGGAACCCTGCAGCTTCACCTACAACTGAACATTTAATCATAGCAGCAGCAGCATCTTGTCTGTCAACAGTCTTTTACTTGGAAGTTGGCTTATTTGAAGTTTTCATCAGTGATTTTTCTTCCCTGCAGAGACATTTAGCTCGATGAGACAAGTGGACGGCTACTCAGAACAGGAACGACAGTCACTCACACTCTTTATTGTAGTTTGGGATTTTTGTTTTTTACTCTGTGGACCTTCAGCTTTTACCTTGCAGCATCTACAGTTTGCATTATAACATTTTTTACAGATATAAATGAGTGAGTAATCAAGGCCTGCAGCCATGAGGCCCGGCAGGACACAGCCCAGTCGTGTGGGCAACGACAGTGAGGACTGAAAGGGTGTGACTGGGAGGCTTCAAGTACTTGTGACTCGACTACGACTCGTCCATCTTTTATTTTAATCCTGTAAGGCACTTTATGGCCCAATCCCAAACTCCACCCTAAACCCTCAAGCCCTGAGCCCTCATAGACTTTCAGTGACGTCAGCGTCACGTGATCAAGTGTGCGAGGATGTGAGGGCTCCAAATGGTATAAATAGGAATGGGACACACTTAGCAGAAGCTGGAAACAAGTCAGATAAAAACGTCTGTTTTTTTGTTTTTTTTTCAATAAACTTTATTTAAAATTTCAATTTACAAAATTCCTAGTCAGATCAAAATGTTACCTACCGGTATTATAAGTTTGGGAATGATCATCCGGATGTTTGAAAACAAAGTGGAAGCCTATATAAAGGAGCATAAAATTCAACAAAGAACACAATTTAAACATGCGCACAGTACAATATGTATTTCCTTGTTAACATTGTCTTTCTTTCAATCTACCCATACCAGCGCATCCAGTATACCAGGCTCAATCACAGAGTAATTTCTTTTTTGTAAGCGCGTGTAAACTGAGTTAAATATTCCAGCTGTGTTATGACCATCTAATATTACTTTCCATTTTTCAGCATGATGTCATTTCATTTTTGTAAGAGAGCGTATAAATTGATGGTAACCTGAGCTAAATATTTCAGTTATATTATTACTATTTACTGCAACGTTTTTGTTCAACTTGCTGAAATTGTTTAAATTTTGTGGTCATAAATAAATTAATAACCAAATAACTGCCTGACTTGTTTGTGTTGGATCTAAAACTATCTTGCTAGTATTTACATGTATGCATTTCTGTTAACATAGGGAATCTTAATTCAAACACTGTACTCAGACAAAGAAAAGCAAGTCTTGTTTATTCAACACCAGCAGGTAAATTGAGGATTTGTCTAATGTATAAAATGAAAACAAATGAAATTGAACCTCAAATTATGAATGAAAAAATGATGAAGAAAACTGCATTTTGTCCTCCATCTTCCCACAAATGTCAATTAACTTAGATAACTGGTCATCCCACTTCCTTTCCCTCTCCTCCTCTTTTTCATCCAGCTCCCTCAGCCTCTCTTTTTGTCTTTAGTCTTGAAGAAAGTCCAAAACGTCATTTGTCCTTTTTTTTGAATGAATGAATGAATGAGTGAATGAAAAACGTTATTTCGAACATGCTAAAAAAAAAGAAAAGAGAAATATATATATATATATATATATATATATATATATATATATATATATATATATATATATATATATATATATATATATTTAAACCAAAGAACAATAGTTAAATAATATGTTTGTTGGTCGCTCCTTGTTTGCAAAGGAAATAATAGGGCCGTTGAAAAATCATCACGGGACAACAGTTTCTGAATTTAAATCACCAGTGGGATATGTATTTATATTTACAGGTGAACTTTCTTCTCGCAGTCGCACATGGTTCCTTTTCCTCCGCCCCCTGTTTTGTTTACATTCTCCCTGGTAACCTCCTTTCATGTCACAACGCAATGAACTGTGGGTAATTCCCTTTCCCAGAGTGTGCTGGGATGCTGACTTGCGGGAAGGGGGCAGTAAGGGCTCAAAATGGATGCCGGGAGCCCTCGCGCACTTGACCACTTGAGGAATGGAACAGCCCTAAGCCCTTACGCAAGGTGCGGGAGCGCGCACGTAAGTCTACGAGTCTGCGAGGGTGGAGATTGGGATTGGGCCAACGTGTCAGGGTTTGACACTTCCCCCCAGTTTTTGAGTTTCAGTTCTGTCCCTCCTGTTTCCAATCTGCCCTGATTGTCTGCACCTGTGTCTCGTTATCCCCTTTGTATATCTGGTTTTGTCTTTCCCCTGCTCCCTGTCGGTCCGTACTGTTTCTACCTCCATGTTTCCTGCCAAGTTTTTGCTCCAGTTTTTTGAATCCCTGTTTTGTGTTTTTTGATCCTGCTAAACAGCGCTTTGGTTTTTGGTTTCTTTAAAATAAACCCTGCTTTTTGCAACTCCTGCCTCCTGCTCTCCTGCGTTTGGGTCCTCAACAAACACCAGCCGTGACATTATGTTGCTCAAGTTGCATGAAAAGTGTTTTACACATAAAGTTTGATTGATTGGTGTAAGACACAATGACTTTGTGGGACAAACTGGTATCATTGATATTATTGTGCCGGACCGTCCCCACTGATTACAGTATTGTCACTGGTTTTAATTTGATCTGATGCCCCTGTGTGGTCAGAGTTGCTACATAGCGTGACTTTAAGACAAGTACGTAGTGTCGTGGGAGTCTTGGCGCTTAAATGATCAGGCGGTAATGTATCTCACGCTGAACATTTATTAAACTCAGCTTTTTGAAGCTTACAGAGCAGGAGGAAAATATATGAACAACTGAAAGTCTTTTCTCTATCCAGCAGTAAGCAAAAGAACATCAGTTACTTTGTGTTGTAACGGATTACTTATCAAGTAAGAGGGCTTGGATTACATGCTTCTCTAACTAGCTCATCGCTGACATTGGTTTTCATATGGCAGATGTAATGAGAGGAAGATGCGAGATCAGCACGTGTTCAGAGGTCTCGAGCCTCCTCTGACCACACGCGTTAGTTTTCAGCCCCGGCACTGGATCTTCATTTGAGAGCCAGGCAGACGTGAAGTAAACGGGACAGCAGCTGATACAGCACCACCAATAACCAGCCAAGTAACGTAGAAAATAAAAATCACTTTGTATGCGTCACAGGTGATATCTTTGAGTGGCTAAAGTGACTCCCATCTCAAAAATGCAAACATAACCTGTAAATGTGCTCTGGGCTTCTCAGGTCTGAAAATAACCTGATCAGATTTGTTGGGTCATGTGACCTCACCATCCCAGTTGACCCCCAGAGAGCGCAAATACAGTGCGTTCGACAGGGAACTCCTGGCCCTCTTCCTGGCAATCCGCCACTTCCGTTTCCTCCTGGAGGGTCGGGAGTTTACGGCTTTCGTGGACCACAAACCCCTCACGTTCTCCATGTCTAAAGTAGCTGAACCGTGGTCTGCCCGCCAGCAGCGCCAGTTGGCGTTTATATCGGAGTACACCACCGACGTCCGACACGTCGCCGGTAAGGACAACGTGGTCGCGGACTGCCTCTCCAGGGCGGTTGTAGGGGCGGTCCAGTTGGGTGTCGACTACGCAGGCATGAGCGTGGACCAGGCCTCGGACCGCGGGATCCAGGCCCTCAGGGCCTCCGACACCGGGTTGCGCCTGGAGGAGGTCGCGGTCGGTGACTCGGGTGTCAGACTGTGGTGTGACCTCTCTACTGGCCAGCCTCGACCGCTGGTTCCTGCTGACTGGAGGCGGGGCGTGTTCGAGGCGGTGCACAATCTCTCCCACCCTGGCAGAAAGCCGACCGTTAGGTTGGTTTCTCAGAAGTTCGTGTGGCAAGGGCTGAAGAAGGACGTGAGGGCGTGGGTCGACGCGTGTGTGGCCTGCCAGCGGGCTAAGGTGCACCGTCACACCAGGGCCCCCTTTGAAACCTTCACTGTTCCCGAGCGGAGGTTCGACCACGTTCACGTCGACCTGGTTGGTCCGCTGCCCCCTTCGCAGGGCTTCACCTATCTCCTCACGGTGGTCGACAGGACGACCCGTTGGCCCGAGGCCATTCCCCTCGCCTCGACAACCTCTTCCGACGTGGCCCGGGCATTCATCGGGACGTGGGTTGCGCGTTTCGGGACCCCTTCCGACCTCTCCTCGGACCGCGGCCCGCAGTTTACTGCGGAGCTATGGAACGCGGTCGCGGACGGTTTGAGGGTCAAACTACACCGCACCACGGCCTACCACCCCCAGGCGAACGGCCTGGTGGAGAGGTTCCACCGTTCGATGAAGGCAGCCCTCCGCGCGAGCTTAACGGATGGCAACTGGGTGGATAAACTCCCATGGGTCCTCCTGGGCCTGAGGTGCGCCCCCAAGGAAGACCTGCAGTCCTCTTCTGCTGAGTTGGTCTACGGGCAGACCCTGCGGGTTCCGGGGGATTTCATCCCGAGCGCCACTGCCCCCTGGTCGGCAGCCACGCAGCGCGCCGCCCTGCTGGAGGCCGCTGGGGCGTTCACGCCCATCCCTACATCACAGCACGGCTCCCCCGCCTTCAAGGTGCCCACCAGTCTGCGCTCGACGGATTTCGTGTTCGTTCGCCATGATGCCCACCGCGGCCCCCTGCGCCCTCCCTACGACGGGCCGTTTAGGGTCCTGCAGCACGGGGTTAAGAGCTTGGTTGTGGACATGGGCGGTAGGCCTGAGACTGTCTCGGTGGATAGGGTTAAGCCGGCCCACGTGGACATTTCCCGGCCATTGGAGTTGGCACAAGCCCCTCGTAGGGGCCGGCCCCTTGGACCCTCGTCCCTGCCCCCGGTTGAGAGGCCCGCGCCGCTGTTGGCGCGTCGGCCCCCCGGCTCTGCAGTTGGTGCGGCCGCACCTTCGACCCCGCCCCCCTCGACCCCGGTTTTTCGCACCCGTAGGGGTCGGGCTGTCGTTCCCCCCGCGGCGGGGGGATTTTGACTATGGGTGAATTCTGGGGGGGCTGGTGTAGTGGGTTACATAATTCACTTAGGAACCCTCTGCGGGTTAATGTGGTTCCGCCCGGATAGGGCGCAGTGACGGTCGTTACGCTTCCCGTTCAGTGTTGTTGTGGTTTGAATGGCTGATGTTAATAAACGGCTCGCGCCGGCTTTCAACATTCATACTCCGCCTCCGACTCCCGTTCTTCGGCACCACAATGGTATCATTAGATCA
This sequence comes from Cololabis saira, assembly GCF_033807715.1. Classification (NCBI taxonomy): domain Eukaryota; kingdom Metazoa; phylum Chordata; class Actinopteri; order Beloniformes; family Belonidae; genus Cololabis; species Cololabis saira. The sequence continues at coordinate 37,243,293 of NC_084596.1, read as the reverse complement.
GGAGGTCCCCTGCACCGGGATGATGGATCAAGAAATGGATTAGAGACCAGCGTGAATCAGAGGACTGCAGATGAAGTTCATGCAGGACATCACACTTCACTGAGATCTGTGCTGCTGGAGACGCATCTCCAACTAGGTTTCTCTTTAAGACAATAAAGACTTTAAGGGGGGGAGACGAACTCGTTGGTTATGTTTGCTAAACTCCCTAAACAGGTACTTACTGTAAACAGAGGTGTCAAGTAACGAAGTACAAATACTTCGTTACCTTACTTAAGTATACATTTTGGTTATCTATACTTCACTGGAGTAATTATTTTTCAGACGACTTTTTACTTTTACTCCTTACATTTTCACGCAATTATCTGTACTTTTTACTCCTTACATTTTAAAAACAGCCTCGTTACTCTATTTCATTTCGGCCTTTAAAAAAATCTATCCAGTTAAATTGCTCCATCCGGATAGAGTGAATTTGGTTGTGGTTGTTTCAGATGTTCTTGTCCAGTTTTGTTCTTACATCCGTTCCCTCAGATTCCTGCAACTAAACTTGGATGTACATTCCAGTAAAGGTTAGGATAAATGATAACATGCCTCTGAAGTTTGACTTTACAATACTTATAGACAACTAGTCATCATATCTGCTGCTCTCTGAAACACATGTTAATGCTCAATAGTACACATATATGGTTCTTTAATATATTTGCATTATACTAAGATGCATTCATTTTCAATGTCTTTTGTCCTTAATGGCTTTTTTCCCCCTTACATTACTTTTACTCCCAGGCCCAGCAGGACCTTTCTGTGTGGAGTTTGCATGTTCTCCCTGTGCTTGCCTGGGTTTTCTCCGGGTACTCCGGTTTCCTCCCATAGTCCAAAAACATGCATGCTAGGTAAATTGATCATTCTAAATTGCCCGCCGTAGGTGTGAGTGTGTCTGGTTGTTTGTGGGGACTGCGGGTGGAAACTAGAAATTCTGCTAAAACCCTGTGTATTTACACTGCTTAATGTAGTGTTCATGAATATGCATTGTCCCGTCTAAATAAACTTTGAAATCTGTTTATAGTCCTTTTTAATTGATTACTCTGTATCCAAATCAGAGGTGGACAGAGTACTCGACCCCAGTACTTGAGTAAGAGTGCAAATACTACTGGTCAAAATTTACTCTGTTACAAGTAAAAGTAGCTCAGTCAAAATATTACTCGAGTAAGAGTAGAAAAGTACTTGCTTTTAAAGGTACTTAAGTATCCAAAAGTAAATGCTTTTAAATTTACTTTCAGTAAAAGTAAGAGTAAGAGTAAGAGTAAGAGTAAATTTCTTATTTTCCACATCAGTAAATTACTATATTTTTTCTAAATTAATTTAAGGATCTTTTAACTATTGTTTCTGAGAATTAACTCTTTGAAACCAGCTGCACTGTTGTGCTGCTTTTAGAACCACAATGTTATATAAAACCTGCAGAAACACCAAAAACAAATCAAATGAATGGCATCATAAGAGGACAGCAGATGATGCAGAGTTTATTAACAATCATGGACTGAAACCAAATGAACCTGCACCATCCAACTAAGTCTGGATCCCCCTCAAAGACCACTGTTTACAAAAAACTACATCTCTGCTTTCAATAACTCAATGTTGAAGTCACTTAACTTTACAGGAAGGACATGTACCAGTATAATATAGCAATATAGAGCATAACAAACTGTCTCCCAATGTCTGTCTCTGTGCCTGTCTCCCAATATCCGTCTAAAAATAGGATTTTAGGGAAGAAGATAAAAGAGCAGACCTGAAAGTAACGAGTACTTTTCAGCCTTCCTAGAAATTTACTCGAGTAAAAGTAAAAATATTTGTCTTGGAAATGTATTCAAGTAAGAGTAATAAGTACCAAAGAAATCTAATACTCAAGTAAAGTACAAATCCTCTGGATATGTACTTAAGTACAGTACTCAAGTAAATTTACTCCGTTACTGTCCACCACTGGAACCCAGTGAGTCTGTGGTGGAACCTGCGGCAGCTGCGCGGGGTCCAGCCAGATCCTCGCCCTCTTCCCCCTCTCAGGTAACCTCCTCTTCATCAGTCCACACCTCCATACTGCAGCTCCTGGATCTCCCTCCCAGTCGCCTCCTCACACTCTGGCCTCTTCTAGGGAGCTCAATGAGCTGCTGCATCTATGAAACCATGTTTCTTAGATTCTTTAACTCAACCTCCACCCTAATTACTATTACACACAACCTCAACCTTAAAAATACCCCTCCTCCACAATAAAACCTCTCATAGCTGTTCTCCTCTGAGGACTAGCTGCGATCTGTCCAAGCCACAACACATCAGCAGCAACTGTTCGTCTGAGGCGCTGGTTTTGAGACTCGTGTCATCGTGAGCTCACATAGAAAGTTGTAACTTTGGTTCTGTCAGTGATTATGAACGGTGCATTGTTCACATTTAGACCTCGAGTCTCCTCTAGTGCTGCCCATGACACTTAGGTCTTGTGTTAAAATACTCCCTAAAGTCCCGCTGCCCCTCCACACAGAACTTTCTCATTCCCTGAAACGTAAGTGAACAGTGAAAGATCACCAGGAACATGAGTAGACCAATTCCTTATTCTAACATGCAGCACCCTCATTCAGCAGCTACAATGTGTCTGATCCACTGAAATACATCTTTGGGACGTCTTTCCAGCCTTGAACAGCATGTCTTTTCTTGCTCCCTGTTAATATTAAATGATCATAGGTAATATATCATATATAACAGACTGTTCTTGAACGTTAGAAGGTGCTTGCTTCTGCAAAGAGTCAACTCAAAATGATCTCGGTTCTAGTAAACGCTGCTTTCAGGAAACGTTTTGATTCATTTTGTTCTTCTTCTACTGCATGAACAAACATCCATGTAATGCATGTTGGTTGTACTTCTTAATAGATAGCATCATTTCAGAATCAGAAATCTAAAGTTTCCATCAGTGTTTATTTCTGTTTATCGAAATCGACATCTCCTCATTCTGAAGCTTCCTTAAAGGTTCTGTTTGAGCCCAGATGAGTTCTTGTGATCATTCAGCGTCGGTATCGGTCCGTCGTGCTCCCTCAGACAGACCTGTTGTCATCTCAGCTTCTCTGCAGATATCAGAGAACTTTTTCTTTCCTCAACCACAAGAACTCCTGCTTTTCCCTCCCCTCTTGTAACAATGATGGACCACATTTCGGGGCTTATTTCAGAAATTACAGACACTCAGCTGCTGTTGCAATGGTTGTTATAATCTGTAAGTCAACAATATTGTGGCTAAAACATGCTAACCAGAGAAAATGTGGCCCCAAGAGTTGCATAAACATGAGCAAAATAAAAATGAAGTTAGCGAAAATTATGAGAGATATCTAGTATCCAGTTCACATCAAACCTGTTTCTGTGTAAATACATTCAGTTATATTGTAATAATCCCAGGAGATATGGCTTAACATGACACCGTAATATTAACATTACAGAACAGATGCTCAGCGGACTGATCTTTATCATTTTTTTTTTTATTATTAAGTTTTGATGTCCTGCCAATGGAGGCTCAAATCCTCCATGGCAGGACCCTTCCATACCGCATTCTCACTGACACAGACACACAATCACGCACCGTTTCCCCCTCCCCGGGGGGGTCCAGCACTGCCAGAAGGCACCCCAGGCTGCACGGCGAGCCCCGCCGGGCCCGGGTACCCCGACCCACCTCTCCCAGGCCGGTGAGGGAGCGCGGGTGATGTGGGACCCCCTCCCGCCCCTGGTGTTGAGTGTATGTGATTAATGCCATAAAAACAGGGAGGGGGAGGGCCAAGTATCGATTTGACACCGACCCCCCCCCTCCCGAACTACGTGTCCTTGTCAAATTTATTATTAAGTGTTGAATGTGCAGTGTCTATTTTGCTGTTAAAACCGTGAGGCGGGGAGTGCCGGGCCACGCGGGACAATGCCCCCCACGACCCGGACCCCCCGCCCTTCGCCTATGTGCGTATGAATCGTGTAGGGGGGGAAGGAGGGGGAGAAGAGGCCGAAGCCAGGAAGCAGGACCAGCAAAGCCGGCCCTGATAAGACACCCGCGTCCCCCCACCGGCCATCCAGTAGACGGGGGCCAGCCCTCCGAGCCGGGCCAGGGCCCCACCGTACCTCCACGGGCGCCCCCGGCGCCGCCGGAGCCCCCAGACGGAGGGGGAAACGGTCCAACATCCTCCCATTCATACTGACAACATAAGACATAGACATCTGGGAATGGTGCCACCCCATCTTTTTCTTTCTTCTCATTGTCTCCTTGACTCATTGTCTCCTTGACCCTTGATGTCTCTGTCTTTCTCCAGTTCTTTCGTCTCCTGTTCATCTCATTGATTCGTCTCCTCTTGCAGCTCTTTTTTCTGTGCGGCTTCCTTTTCCTTCTCGTTTTCCACCTCTCTCTTGAGTTCTGCACACTCTTGGTCTTGTGTGTCTTGTGTGCCAGAATGTTCTCCATCTAAATGCAGAAAAAACAGAGGTGATCATTTTTGGCCCTAAAAGTGAAAGGGAAAACATCACCTTGACTCTATGTCATTGACAGCTACAAATCAAGCCAGAAATCTTGGTGTAATTATTGACTCAGACCTGAACTTCAACAGCCATCTAAAGTTTATCACTAAATCTGCCTATTACCACCTGAAAAACATTGCTAGAATTAAGGGGATTCTGTCTAAACAAGACACGGAAAAACTTATCCATGCACTCATTTTCAGTAGGTTGGATTATTGCAATGGCATCTTTACAAGCCTTAACAAGAAATCTATCAGGCAGCTGCAGCTGATCCAGAACGCTGAGAGTCCTTACAAACACCAGTAAACTGGACCACATTACACCGGTCATGAAATCAGTACACTGGCTTCCACTGAGGGAGGAAGGATAGAGTTTAAAATCTTACTGCTGGTCTACAAAGACCTGAATGGTCTTGGACCAAAATCCCTGCTGGACCTGTTAGTTCCTATGAAGCTCCCAGACCCCTGAGGTTCATCTGGATCTGGTTTGTTGTGGTTCCAGAACCAGAACCAGAACCAAGCAAGGTGAGGCAGCGTTCAGTTATTCTGCTCCTCACCGGTGGAACAAACTTCCTGTAGACCTGAGGTCTGCTCCAACTGTAGATCCTTTAAATCAGGACTAAAAACATTACTGTTTACTGAAGCGTACTCCTAAATTAAATACTTACCTGCTGGACTCTACTGCCCTTATTTTTTAACAACTTGTGCTTTTTATTATTTTACCTCTTTTCTTATCATTTTATTTCATTTTATTTGTTATTTAAGCGTACTCTCAAATGAAATACCTTTTGAAAACTGCGCAAAGTTATGGATAAGCCCTGAATGCAGGTTTTTTGACGTAGAATTGTCAAATTGATTTGATTTACCTCACAAATCGGCACAGATTTCTTTCTAATACTGTATTTGACCCGGTCTTTGTAAGTTTTGACCGCATAGAAACGTAATTCCCGTCTGTTGTGTGAAATAAGACCTGGAAACATGCATTGTGGCATAGAATTGTCAAATTGGTTTAATTCACCGTACGAATTGTGACAGATTACTTTTGTAATAATGTATTTGACCCGGTCTTTGTACGTTTTGACCGTATAGAAACGTAATTCTTGCCATTTTAAGAATATGATGTGTACCTGCTGTACTCTACTGCCCTTACTTTTTAACAACTTGTGCTTTCTATTATTTTACCTCTTTTCTTATCATTTTATTTCATTTTATTTGTTATTTATGTTTTAATTGTGTCTTGCCACTTTTAATGTTGATGTAAAGCACTTTGAATTACATTGTGTTGAATTGTGCTATACAAATAAACTTGCCTTGTCTGGCCTTGCCTTGTGTGCTGCCAAAGATTCGTGTCTTTTCCATCTCCAGTTCCTTCAGTACCATTTCCAGTTCTTTCCTGTAGTCTCTTGAGAACATTCTCTCTCTCAAGAGCCTCTTCTTCTCTTTCTGTACTTTTAGAGAATTTTCCTTTTCTTGTACCTTCATCGATCTTATCTGGGCCTTTTCCTCGTTCATCGTTCGCCACAGCAGTTGCAGGTCTTTACTTTTCTCCTGCAGATCAGCTTTTGCTGCTTGGAAAGCTTCTATTTCCATCTTATGTGTTTTCTTGTCCTCACACATTTGCCATCCTTGTCTTACCAAGTCATTTTTCTTATCTTTCACATACTCCATCTCCCTCTCGATTGCTTGTTTCATTTCTTCAGCCTGTCTTTTGACCTCTTCCACTTTCTTTTTCTCATTTTCCAGTTCATCTTTCTGTTTTTGGAGGTCTCTGTTCTTCTCAGTAACTTTCCTCATCTCTTCCTCCAAACCTTGCTGTTTCTCTTTGAGGATGTTCTCATCATTCTCTACTTTGGATGTCATCCCCCGATACTGCTTCTTACTTTCTTCCAGTATCCTTTTTTCATTTGCAACCTCTTCCTCCTTTTCTTTCAACAGCTGTCTTTCAGTTTTCAGTTGCGTTACAGCCTCCTTCAGCTTTAACCACGATCTTGCCTGTTTCATCTTTTCATCATGGTTAATCTCCATTTTGGACAGTTTTTTATTTGTCTCACGGAGGGCTTTGTTCTCCTCCTGCAGCTGCTGGACCTGCTCTTCCAGTTCAGTTCTGTGGGAGAACATGTTCTGGTTTATCAGCAAAAATCTGCCCATTTCCTCCTCAAGTTCAACAACTTTAAGGCCCAGCTTCTTGTTGTTTCTCTTTGTCTGGTGGAGGGCCTTATTCTCCTCCTGCAGCTGCTGGACCTGCTCTTCCAGTTCAGTTCTTTGTGAGTACAGGTTCTGGTTTATCATCAAAAATATGCTCAATTCCTCCTCAAGCTCAACAACTTTAAGATGGAGCTTGTTGTTGTAGTCGGACAGGAAATCGTTTTCTGCTTTGCAGTCTTCTTCCTCCATGTGGAGTTGGCCGAGACCGTCCGAGACCTGGGATTGAGCGCCGTCGTTGGCAGAGCTCACAAATCCCGGTCTCGTTGTTGGACGTCCTCTAAAAGCCATTTCAACAACGTGGACAGAAGGAAGTGGATCAAATGTTGGTGAGAGGTTCTGCAGCGTTGTCTGTGGTGTTTTCTGAGTCTTAGACGTCGTTTTCACCAGAGAAGCTCGCGACAGGCAGCGTCTTGAAGGTACAAGATACTACAGATCAGTGCAGAGTTCCATGCTGGTTTTTATAGGGACCGGATTCTAGAATGTTCGCCTTTGTGACCGCTGAACCTCCTTATGATGCAACACCCACCACTGAACAAACACAAGTTAGCTTTTAACAATAATCCCTGAGATGAAGATGTCAATAAATGTGATTTGAACCTTTACAGATTTTAAAGATATTAAAAATGTAACACATGTTAAAAGCACCAAATGAGATCTTTCACATGCAGACATGATGTTCATAAACATGTCATTATAACGGAGGATTCACACACATGGACATTCTCTCTGAACTGGGAGGAATGTTTGATATTCACATTATTTGATGGTGAAACTGGATTTATTTTCCTTTTATTTAGTGATTGATGACATCGATCAGAGTTTTACGCTGAAATACTGATCATATCTTTCACTGCTATTTACAGTAAATGTTTATGATGTTCAGACATGCAGGTTTAAATCAAACCAGACCAGACCCCCCAGTAACTCAGCAGACAATACTTGTGGTTTTTGCAGCACAATATTGCAGATGAGGCGTTTCTTGAGTGAAGTTTGTGACGTAACAGGGTAGTTGACCCTCTGACCTTCTCCCTCCAGAATCAGACATGAAGTGCTGCATCTCTCCATCAATCCTTTCAGGAGCATTTAGTCTCGTGTACAAATGTTTGTCAAACTTCTGGTAACACAGAGAGTTACAGTGAACTCCAGTGACTCCACAGCTCAGCGTCACACAAACATACATCCTCCCAAATGGGGGAATATGTTCCCGTATGGACAGTACTCGAAATGAGGGCGGATGAGGGGGGATGGCATCCCCCCTGAAATAAAAACGGTCCAAATCATCCCCCCTGTAAAACTGCCATCCCCCTTTTCATCCCTAATGTCATTTCATCAATGAATGTGGTTTTACTGCTATTTCAACATTTAGAGTCATCACCAGAAAAATAACACGAGAAAAATGTGACAATTTTTACCTGTTTCAAGTAAATTTTCACTTGAAATAAGTAGGAAAATCTGCCAGTGGGACAAGATTTATCTTCTCATTACAAGCAAAAAAATCTTGTTCCACTGGCAGATTTTTCTACTTATTTCAAGTGAAAATCTACTTGTAACAGGTGAAAATTGTTGTTTTTTCCAGTGATGAGTCTTGTTTTAAGTGTAATGAGATGTTTTTACTAAAATGAGACATTTTAACTAGAAATAAGACAAATATTCTTGTTAAGATTTTGAGTTTTTGCAGTGATCCATTTTACTTATCCTGTGAAGGACAGAGTCATATTGATAAGTTCAGAAAACTGTTCTTTATTGTTGTGTTTTGATGTATTTGATGTAAGCCCAGTGGATATTTAAAGCTTACAGAAGGCTGCATTTAACTGCTGCTATGTCATTCCTGCAGTATTTATGCAGGTGTTTTGGTCAGTGCTATTATTTGTAATCAGCACAAATGATCTGTCCCCATAAAATATAAAATCCAATGATAATGATAAAATCCACTATCCCCCCTGATTTTTGTTTTACAACTCGAGTACTGCGTATGGATGTTGTTTCACTGTTGATATTTACTTGATTGTGGGGCTGATTTCATCAAAATGTGGAGATTTATTTGTGTGTTTATTTGGATATGACAAACAGGATATGAAACCTGTCATTGAGGGAAAAGTATTGATGGTGATTAATTAACCTGAGCATCGGTGAATACCGTATTTTGCGGACCACAAGGTGCAATGCATTATAAAGCACATGATAAAACATATAAAGCGCAATAAAACAGTCAGGTCGTTCAAACTTTAAGGTGACATTGACTAGATGTTGGATGATGGTTGCTTGCAAGCACTACATAATTAGTCATCTAACGTTGTCTGACGTTGCAAACCAGAAAACTGAAGGATTTTAAGCGTGCTTTAAATACAGTATATGCTTCCAGAACTTAAAAATCAGACTTACTGCATTGAAGATCATTTTGTGGTCACTCATTGAAATCAGGCCAAACACTAAATATGAGAGCCTGACTTTTTTATTTTAATCAATAAACACATGATCTCCTCTTCCCCGGCTGAAGTCTTCCTGAAGCAGCCAAGCTGCCGTACTCCAAGTTCCAGATGTTTCCAGAAGATCTGTTCATGACGGGGCTGCCAGAGAGAATCTCCCTGGGAAGACCACACCATGCACAATCTTGTCTGCCAGCAGTCAGATCCAGCTTGTTATCAAAAGCTGAGTAAAATATAAACCAAATAATCTTCACAGACCTGAGTTTCATGATGCAGATGGATATCCTTCCTCTTTTAGTAATATTTCCTTATTTATGGTACATTTGCACCTGGGTGTCAAAACTCGTGTTGGTTTTTTAGGCCTGAACTTTTCACTGAGCAACTAAAACAAGAGATGCCTTCATCCCTGTCTCTGATGCCGACTCATGTTTGACATTTTAGATATTTGAAACACATCCTGTCTCCCGTCTCCAGATTGCACGGAGTCCAAACTGTTTCATCAGTGATTTTTCTTCCCTGCAGAGACATTTAGCTCGATGAGACAAGTGGACGGCTACTCAGAACAGGAACGAGAGTCACTCACACTCTTTATTGTAGTTTGGGATTTTTGTTTTTTACTCTGTGGACCTTCAGCTTTTACCTTGCAGCATCTACAGTTTGCATTATAACATTTTTTACAGATATAAATGTCATGTCCTCCTCGTCCCCCGTGCCTGGGCGTGAGTAACCACGGCCTGCAGCCATGAGGCCCGGCAGGGCACGGCCCAGTCGTGTGGGCAACGACAATTACTATGTTTACATGCAGTCAAAATTCAGGTTATTGCTAATATTCCGGTTACTGAAACATTCGGAATATTCCGTTTACATGGTAATTAATCATTCGGGATATCTGGATCAAACCAGCGACGCACGGAGAACATCATGACGCAATTCCCGCCATTTCCGCTTCTTCTTCCTGTTCCCAAATTCAAAACAAATGCTGCTTCGCGCAACTTTTCGCTCACCTTCTTGTAAATCTCGCTATCCCCGTACTTTCTACCGTCTACAAATGCCAAAATGTTCATATCCTTCATTACATTTATGAAGTGATTAGTCTCCTCCTCACTCCAAAAGTGTGACGTGGTCTTGCGTTTCACCGTGTTTATAAGAACTTCCTGGACTCAAAAGACCAGAAAAAAAAAAAAAAAAAAAGACCAGGATTCCTTGTGAACAGAGCATGTGCAGAAAACAAATTCATGTTCCGTTTGATGGGGATATTCTGTTTGGCGTTTACATGACCGAATATTTGGGTTTTAAAAGGAGTAACCCAGGGGTCATATTCGGGTTTTTAAAAACCGGAATATGAGCAAATTCGGGTTATTCAAAAGGGTTATTGGCGTTTACATGGCCGTGCAAATCCGGGTTATTGCCAGGGTTTTAAAAGGGTTATTGACAGCTTTTTGAAGCTTACAGAGCAGGAGGAAAATATATGAACAACTCAAAGTCTTTTCTCTATTCAGCAGTCAGTTACTTTGTGTTGTAACTGATTACTTATCAAGTAAGCGGGCTTGGATTACATGCTTCTCTAACTAGCTAATCGCTGACATTGGTTTTCATATGGCGGATGTAATGAGAGGAAGATGCGAGATCAGCACGTGTTCAGACGTCTCGAGCCTCCTCTGACCACACGCGTTAGTTTTCAGCCCCGGCACTGGATCTTCATTTGAGAGCCAGGCAGACGTGAAGTAAACGGGACAGCATGTGCTGAAACAGCACCACCAATAACAGCCAAGAAAATAAAAATCACTTTGTATGCTTCGTACAAATACTTCGTTACCTTACTTAAGTAGAAATTTTGGTTATCTATACTTCACTGGAGTAATTATTTTTCAGACGACTTTTTACTTTTACTCCTTACATTTTCACGCAATTATCTGTACTTTTTACTCCTTACATTTTAAAAACAGCCTCGTTACTCTATTTCATTTTGGCCTTTAAATAAAAACTATCCAGTTAAATTGCTCCATCCGGATAGAGTGAATTTGGTTGTGGTTGTTTCAGATGTTCTTGTCCAGTTTTGTTCTTACATCCGTTCCCTCTGATTCCTGCAACTAAACTTGGATGTACATTCCAATAAAGGTTAGGATAAATGATAACATGCCTCTGAAGTTTGACTTTACAATACTTATAGACAACTAGTCATCATATCTCCTGCTCTCTGAAACACATGTTAATGCTCAATAGTACACATATATGGTTCTTTAATATATTTGCATTATACTAAGATGCATTCATTTTCAATGTCTTTTGTCCTTAATGGCTTTTTTCCCCCTTACATTACTTTTACTTTTATACTTTAAGTAAGGCTGATGAATGGGATCGCTTGCTTTTGTAGATACTGCTATGAGTGGGGAGGAGCCCAGCAGAGGTGGACAGAGTACTCGACCCCAGTACTTGAGTAAGAGTACAAATACTACTGGTCAAAATTTACTCTGTTACAAGTAAAAGTAGCTCAGTCAAAATATTACTCGAGTAAGAGTAGAAAAGTACTTGCTTTTAAAGGTACTTAAGTATCCAAAAGTAAATGCTTTTAAATTTACTTTCAGTAAAAGTAAGAGTAAGAGTAAGAGTAAATTTCTTATTTTCCACATCAGTAAATTACTATATTTTTTCTAAATTAATTTAAGGATCTTTTAACTATTGTTTCTGAGAATTAACTCTTTGAAACCAGCTGCACTGTTGTGCTGCTTTTAGAACCACAATGTTATATAAAACCTGCAGAAACACCAAAAACAAATCAAATGAATGGGATCATAAGAGGACAGCAGATGATGCAGAGTTTATTAACAATCATGGACTGAAACCAAATGAACCTGCACCATCCAACTAAGTCTGGATCCCCCTCATAGACCACTGTTTACAAAAAACTACATCTCTGCTTTCAATAACTCAATGTTGAAGTCACTTAACTTTACAGGAAGGACATGTACCAGCACAATATAGCAATATAGAGCATAACAAACTGTCTCCCAATGTCTGTCTCTGTGCCTGTCTCCCAATATCCGTCTAAAAATAGGATTTTAGGGAAGAAGATAAAAGAGCAGACCTGAAAGTAACGAGTACTTTTCAGCCTTCCTAGAAATTTACTCGAGTAAAAGTAAAAATATTTGTCTTGGAAATGTATTCAAGTAAGAGTAATAAGTACCAAAGAAATCTAATACTCAAGTAAAGTACAAATCCTCTGGATATGTACTTAAGTACAGTACTCAAGTAAATTTACTCCGTTACTGTCCACCACTGGAACCCAGTGAGTCTGTGGTGGAACCTGCGGCAGCTGCGCGGGGTCCAGCCAGATCCTCGCCCTCTTCCCCCTCTCAGGTAACCTCCTCTTCATCAGTCCACACCTCCATACTGCAGCTCCTGGATCTCCCTCCCAGTCGCCTCCTCACACTCTGGCCTCTTCTAGGGAGCTCAATGAGCTGCTGCATCTATGAAACCATGTTTCTTAGATTCTTTAACTCAACCTCCACCCTAATTACTATTACACACAACCTCAACCTTAAAAATACCCCTCCTCCACAATAAAACCTCTCATAGCTGTTCTCCTCTGAGGACTAGCTGCGATCTGTCCAAGCCACAACACATCAGCAGCAACTGTTCGTCTGAGGCGCTGGTTTTGAGACTCGTGTCATCGTGAGCTCACATAGAAAGTTGTAACTTTGGTTCTGTCAGTGATTATGAACGGTGCATTGTTCACATTTAGACCTCGAGTCTCCTCTAGTGCTGCCCATGACACTTAGGTCTTGTGTTAAAATACTCCCTAAAGTCCCGCTGCCCCTCCACACAGAACTTTCTCATTCCCTGAAACGTAAGTGAACAGTGAAAGATCACCAGGAACATGAGTAGACCAATTCCTTATTCTAACATGCAGCACCCTCATTCAGCAGCTACAATGTGTCTGATCCACTGAAATACATCTTTGGGACGTCTTTCCAGCCTTGAACAGCATGTCTTTTCTTGCTCCCTGTTAATATTAAATGATCATAGGTAATATATCATATATAACAGACTGTTCTTGAACGTTAGAAGGTGCTGCTTCTGCAAAGAGTCAACTCAAAATGATCTCGGTTCTAGTAAACGCTGCTTTCAGGAAACATTTTGATTCATTTTGTTTTTCTTCTACTGCATGAACAAACATCCATGTAATGCATGTTGTTTGTACTTCTTAATAGATAGCATCATTTCAGAATCAGAAATCTAAAGTTTCCATCAGTGTTTATTTCTGTTTATCGAAATCGACATCTCCTCATTCTGAAGCTTCCTTAAAGGTTCTGTTTGAGCCCAGATGAGTTCTTGTGATCATTCAGCGTCGGTATCGGTCCGTCGTGCTCCCTCAGACAGACCTGTTGTCATCTCAGCTTCTCTGCAGATATCAGAGAACTTTTTCTTTCCTCAACCACAAGAACTCCTGCTTTTCCCTCCCCTCTTGTAACAATGATGGACCACATTTCGGGGCTTATTTCAGAAATTACAGACACTCAGCTGCTGTTGCAATGGTTGTTATAATCTGTAAGTCAACAATATTGTGGCTAAAACATGCTAACCAGAGAAAATGTGGCCCCAAGAGTTGCATAAACATGAGCAAAATAAAAATGAAGTTAGCGAAAATTATGAGAGATATCTAGTATCCAGTTCACATCAAACCTGTTTCTGTGTAAATACATTCAGTTATATTGTAATAATCCCAGGAGATATGGCTTAACATGACACCGTAATATTAACATTACAGAACAGATGCTCAGCGGACTGATCTTTATCATTTTTTTTTTTTATTATTTAGTTTTGATGGCCTGCCAATGGAGGCTCAAATCCTCCATGGCAGGACCCTTCCATACCGCATTCTCACCGACACAGACACACAATCACGCACCGTTTCCCCCTCCCCGGGGGGGTCCAGCACTGCCAGAAGGCACCCCAGGCTGCACGGCGAGCCCCGCCGGGCCCGGGTACCCCGACCCACGTATCCCAGGCCGGTGAGGGAGCGCGGGTGATGTGGGACCCCCTCCCGCCCCTGGTGTTGAGTGCATGTGATTAATGCCATAAAAACAGGGAGGGGAAGGAGGGGGAGAAGAGGCCGAAGCCAGGAGGCAGGACCAGCAAAGCCGGCCCTGATAAGACACCCGCGTCCCCCCACCGGCCATCCAGTAGACGGGAGCCAGCCCTCCGAGCCGGGCCAGGGCCCCACCGTACCTCCACGGGCGCCCCCGGCGCCGCCGGAGCCCCCAGACGGAGGGAAACGGTCCAACATCCTCCCATTCATACTGACAACATAAGACATAGACACCCAGGGCCGGGCCCTCCGAGTGGGGCCCCCACGTCCACGGCCCAGCCCCCCCGGGGAGACCCGGAGACGCCCAAGCGCTTTCTCCAGTTCTTTCGTCTCCTGTTCATCTCATTGATTCGTCTCCTCTTGCAGCTCTTTTTTCTGTGCGGCTTCCTTTTCCTTCTCGTTTTCCACCTCTCTCTTGAGTTCTGCACACTCTTGGTCTTGTGTGTCTTGTGTGCCAGAATGTTCTCCATCTAAATGCAGAAAAAAACAGAGGTGATCATTTTTGGCCCTAAAAGTGAAAGGGAAAACATCACCTTGACTCTATGTCATTGACAGCTACAAATCAAGCCAGAAATCTTGGTGTAATTATTGACTCAGACCTGAACTTCAACAGCCATCTAAAGTTTATCACTAAATCTGCCTATTACCACCTGAAAAACATTGCTAGAATTAAGGGGATTCTGTCTAAACAAGACACGGAAAAACTTATCCATGCACTCATTTTCAGTAGGTTGGATTATTGCAATGGCATCTTTACAAGCCTTAACAAGAAATCTATCAGGCAGCTGCAGCTGATCCAGAACGCTGAGAGTCCTTACAAACACCAGTAAACTGGACCACATTACACCGGTCATGAAATCAGTACACTGGCTTCCACTGAGTCAAAGGATAGAGTTTAAAATCTTACTGCTGGTCTACAAAGACCTGAATGGTCTTGGACCAAAATACATGGTTGATCTGTTAGTTCCTATGAAGCTCCCAGACCCCTGAGGTTCATCTGGATCTGGTTTGTTGTGGTTCCAGAACCAGAACCAAGCAAGGTGAGGCAGCGTTCAGTTATTCTGCTCCTCACCGGTGGAATAAACTTCCTGTAGACCTGAGGTCTGCTCCAACTGTAGATCCTTTAAATCAGGCCTAAAAACATTACTGTTTACTGAAGCGTACTCCTAAATTAAATACTTACCTGCTGGACTCTACTGCCCTTATTTTTTAACAACTTGTGCTTTTTATTATTTTACCTATTTTCTTATCATTTTATTTCATTTTATTTGTTATTTAAGCGTACTCTCAAATTAAATACCTTTTGAAAACTGCGCAAAGTTATGGATAAGCCCTGAATGCAGGTTTTTTGACGTAGAATTGTCAAATTGATTTGATTTACCACACGAATCGGCACAGATTTCTTTCTAATACTGTATTTGACCCGGTCTTTGTAAGTTTTGACCGCATAGAAACGTAATTCCCGTCTGTTGTGTGAAATAAGACCTGGAAACAGGCATTGTGGCATAGAATTGTCAAATTGGTTTAATTCACCGTACGAATTGTGACAGATTACTTTTGTAATAATGTATTTGACCCGGTCTTTGTACGTTTTGACCGTATAGAAACGTAATTCTTGCCATTTTAAGAATATGATGTGTACCTGCTGTACTCTACTGCCCTTACTTTTTAACAACTTGTGCTTTCTATTATTTTACCTCTTTTCTTATCATTTTATTTCATTTTATTTGTTATTTATGTTTTAATTGTGTCTTGCCACTTTTAATGTTGATGTAGAGCACTTTGAATTACGTTGTGTTGAATTGTGCTATACAAATAAACTTGCCTTGTCTGGCCTTGCCTTGTGTGCTGCCAAAGATTCGTGTCTTTTCCATCTCCAGTTCCTTCAGTACCATTTCCAGTTCTTTCCTGTAGTCTCTTGAGAACATTCTCTCTCTCAAGAGCCTCTTCTTCTCTTTCTGTACTTTTAGAGAATTTTCCTTTTCTTGTACCTTCATCGATCTTATCTGGGCCTTTTCCTCTTTCATCGTTCGCCACAGCAGTTGCAGGTCTTTACTTTTCTCCTGCAGATCAGCTTTTGCTGCTTGGAAAGCTTCTATTTCCATCTTATGTGTTTTCTTGTCCTCACACATTTGCCATCCTTGTCTTACCAAGTCATTTTTCTTATCTTTCACATACTCCATTTCCCTCTCGATTGCTTGTTTCATTTCTTCAGCCTGTCTTTTGACCTCTTCCACTTTCTTTTTCTCATTTTCCAGTTCATCTTTCTGTTTTTGGAGGTCTCTGTTCTTCTCAGTAACTTTCCTCATCTCTTCCTCCAAACCTTGCTGTTTCTCTTTGAGGATGTTCTCATCATTCTCTACTTTGGATGTCATCCCCCGATACTGCTTCTTACTTTCTTCCAGTATCCTTTTTTCATTTGCAACCTCTTCCTCCTTTTCCTTCAACAGCTGTTTTTCAGTTTTCAGTTGCGTTACAGCCTCCTTCAGCTTTAACCACGATCTTGCCTGTTTCATCTTTTCATCATGGTTAATCTCCATTTTGGACAGTTTTTTATTTGTCTCACGGAGGGCTTTGTTCTCCTCCTGCAGCTGCTGGACCTGCTCTTCCAGTTCAACAACTTTAAGGCCCAGATTCTTGTTGTTTCTCTTTGTCTGGCTGAGGGCCTTATTCTCCTCCTGCAGCTGCTGGACCTGCTTTTCCAGCTCAGTTCTTTGTGAGTACAGGTTCTGGTTTATCATCAAAAATATGCTCAATTCCTCCTCAAGCTCAACAACTTTAAGATGGAGCTTGTTGTTGTAGTCGGACAGGAAATCGTTTTCTGCTTTGCAGTCTTCTTCCTCCATTTGGAGTGGGCCGAGACCGTCCGAGACCTGGGATTGAGCGCTGTCGTTGGCAGAGCTCACAAATCCCGGTCTCGTTGTTGGACGTCCTCTAAAAGCCATTTCAACAACGTGCACAGAAGGAAGTGGATCAATTGTTCGTGAGAGGTTCTGAAGCGTTTTCTGTGGTGTTTTCTGAGTCTTAGACGTCGTTTTCACCAGAGAAGCTCGCGACAGGCAGCGTCTTGAAGGTACAAGATACTACAGATCAGTGCAGAGTTCCATGCTGGTATTTATAGGGACCGGATTCTAGAATGTTCGCCTTTGTGACCGCTGAACCTCCTTATGATGCAACACCCACCACTGAACAAACACAAGTTAGCTTTTAACAATAATCCATGAGATGAAGATGTCAATAAATGTGATTTGAACCTTTACAGATTTTAAAGATATTAAAAATGTAACACATGTTAAAAGCACCAAATGAGATCTTTCACATGCAGACATGAGGTTCATAAACATGTCATTATAACGGAGGATTCACACACATGGACATTCTCTCTGAACTTGGAGGAATGTTTGATATTCACATTACTTTGATGGTGAAACTGGATTTATTTTCCTTTTATTTAGTGATTGATGACATCGATCAGAGTTTTACGCTGAAATACTGATCATATCTTTCACTGCTATTTACAGTAAATGTTTATGATGTTCAGACATGCAGGTTTAAATCAAACCAGACCAGACCCCCCAGTAACTCAGCAGACAATACTTGTGGTTTTTGCAGCACAATATTGCAGATGCGGCGTTTCTTGAGTGAAGTTTGTGACGTAACAGGATAGTTGACCCTCTGATATTCTCCCTCCAAAATCAGACATGAAGTGCTGCATCTCTCCATCAATCATTTCAGGAGCATTTAGTCTCGTGTACAAATGTTTGTCAAACTTCTGGTAACACAGAGAGTTACAGTGAACTCCAGTGACTCCACAGCTCAGCGTCACACAAACATACATCCTCCCAAATGGGGGAATATGTTCCCGTATGGACAGTACTCGAGATGAGGGGGGATGAGGGGGGATGGCTTCCCCCCTGAAATAAAAACGGTCCAAATCATCCCCCCTGTAAAACTGCCATCCCCCTTTTCATCCCTAATGTCATTTCATCAATGAAAGTGGTTTTACTGCTATTTCAACATTTAGAGTCATCACCAGAAAAATAACACGAGAAAAATGTGACAATTTTTACCTGTTTCAAGTAAATTTTCACTTGAAATAAGTAGGAAAATCTGCCAGTGGGACAAGATTTATCTTCTCATTACAAGCAAAAAAATCTTGTTCCACTGGCAGATTTTTCTACTTATTTCAAGTGAAAATCTACTTGAAACAGGTGAAAATTGTTGTTTTTTCCAGTGATGAGTCTTGTTTTAAGTGTAATGAGATGTTTTTACTAAAATGAGACATTTTAACTAGAAATAAGACAAATATTCTTGTTAAGATTTTGAGTTTTTGCAGTGATTCATTTTACTTATCCTGTGAAGGACAGAGTCATATTGATAAGTTCAGAAAAGTGTTTTTTATTGTTGTGTTTTGATGTATTTGATGTAAGCCCAGTGGATATTTAAAGCTTACAGAAGGCTGCATTTAACTGCTGCTATGTCATTCCTGCAGTATTTCTGCAGGTGTTTTGGTCACTGCTATTATTTGTAATATATTATATTATTTGTAATCAGCACAAATGATCTGTCCCCATAAAATATAAAATCCAATGATAATGATAAAATCCACTATCCCCCCTGATTTTTGTTTTACAACTCGAGTACTGCGTATGGATGTTGTTTCACTGTTGATATTTACTTGATTGTGGGGCTGATTTCATCAAATGAGTGGAGATTTATTTGTGTGTTTATTTGGATGACAAACAGGATATGAAACCTGTCATTGAGGGAAAAGTATTGATGGTGATTAATTAACCTGAGCATCGGTGAATACCATATTTTGAGAACCATGAGGTGCACTGCATTATAAAGCACATGATAAAACATATAAAGCGCAATAAAACAGTCAGGTCATTCAAACTTTAAGGTGACGTTGACTAGATGTTGGATGATGGTTGCTTGCAAGCACTACATAATTAGTCATCTAACGTTGTCTGACGTTGCAACCCAGAAAACTGAAGGATTTTAAGCGTGCTTTAAATACAGTATATGCTTCCAGAACTTAAAAATCAGACTTACTGCATTGAAGATCATTTTGTGGTCACTCATTGAAATCAGGCCAAACACTAAATATGAGAGCCTGACTTTTTTATTTTAATCAATAAACACATGATCTCCTCTTCCCCGGCTGAAGTCTTCCTGAAGCACACATCCTGTCTCCGGTCTCCAGATTGCACGGAGTCCAAGCTGTCCAGGATGGACGTGGACGACACACTGCACGAGCAGGTCCAGGACCGGTTCAGCAGGATGTCTGGGGAGGCCTTGGGCATCAAGTACGCCGTCCAAGGATGATGAACAACCCAGACTCGGTCATCGTTGAGGGCCTTTCCCCCGACATCCCTTTTTTTTTTACTTACTTTACTTGGAAGTTGGCTTATTTGAAGTTTTCATCAGTGATTTTTCTTCCCTGCAGAGACATTTAGCTCGATGAGACAAGTGGACGGCTACTTAGAACAGGGACGACAGTCACTCACACTCTTTATTGTAGGTTTTTACTCTGTGGACCTTCAGCTTTTACCTTGCAGCATCTACAGTTTGCATTATAACATTTTTTACAGATATAAATGTCATGTCCTCCTCGTCAGGCCAGCGCTATTTGCCACACGCAAAAATAGTGGAGCAAATACCGTCTTTTCGAAGCGTGTATTAACTGCGCGCAAACTCACTCCTCACTCCCCCTGCGGCTCTGTTTCTCTTCAATATCATTCAAACCTGTGTGATACTGAATGATATTAAGGCTGAAATCTACAGTCAGACATGACTGTACACAGTCAGATCAAGTGGGGTTGTGGACTTATCTCGGATTTAAAAATAAAAGTAACAGGACGGAGCTCAGGATTCATCCATACATAAGGGGCTGCTTTATTACAAACAATTCCACCATATAGACATATAAATCTAGAATGTGTGTGTTTAACAGCTGACCTGTAGGTGTGTGTAGCAAAACACATAACATGAATCCTGATCTGATCCCGATCCAGTGTTAATGAAGTTACTGGTGCTGTGCCTTGTGCGTAAATGCGCACAGCCTCTTAACATTTGACATTTCATTAGCTTATGTCATACATGCGAAATACTAGAGAAGTACAAATACGTGAAAGTTGAGGCTGTTGTGCTCTCTGCAGTTTTCATTATGGACCAATCTGTGTGCTGGAATATGGAGAACACTGGAAACAGCTCCGCTCACTTACTCAGACGAGGGAAAATTGCACTCAGCTGCAAAACTTTATGGGCGTGTTTGCGCCGGCATATCATTAGAGCAAAATCTTTTGTGAATAGGACCTTAAAGCGGGGCAAATTGCGGGCGCAAATTGCGGGCACAAATTGCGGGCGCAAATGCGGCGCAATTCACAGCGCTATTTGCGAGCGCAATCTATTCTTTGTGGATTTGGCCCAATGACTTTGTGGGACAAACTGGTATCATTGATATTATTGTGCCGGACCGTCCCCACTGATTACAGTATTGTCACTGGTTTTAATTTGATCTGATGCCCCTGTGTGCTCAGAGTTGCTACATAGCGTGACTTTAAGACAAGTACGTAGTGTCGTGGGAGTCTTGGCGCTTAAATGATCAGGCGGTAATGTATCTCACGCTGAAAATTTATTAAACTCAGCTTTTTGAAGCTTACAGAGCAGGAGGAAAATAAATGAACAACTCAAAGTCTTTTCTCTATCCAGCAGTCAGCAAAAGAACATCAGTTACTTTGTGTTGTAACTGATTACTTATCAAGTAAGAGTTGGATTACATGCTTCTCTAACTAGCTAATCGCTGACATTGGTTTTCATATGGCGGATGTAATGAGAGGAAGATGCGAGATCAGCACGTGTTCAGAGGTCTCGAGCCTCCTCTGACCACACGCGTTAGTTTTCAGCCCCGGCACTGGATCTTCATTTGAGAGCCAGGCAGACGTGAAGTAAACGGGACAGCAGCTGATACAGCACCACCAATAACAGCCAAGAGCCAAGTAACGTAGAAAATAAAAATCACTTTGTATGCGTCACAGGTGATATCTTTGAGTGGCTAAAGTGACTCCCATCTCAAAAATGCAAACATAACACAATCCTGTAAATGTGCTCTGGGCTTCTCAGGTCTGAAAATAACCGAGCTGATCAGATTTGTTGGGTCATGTGACCTCACCATCCCAGCTCAGGGGAGCATCAACCATCTCCTCCTTTATCTCCATTTATGACTTCCACTTATGTGGCTAAGAGGGGGATCACTTACATCTGGCCGTGGCTCAGATGTAGACAGAAGGAATATGCCTCCTTAAGAATAAAACTGAGCGTGTTTGCCGTGTGTGTTAAAAAGATTTGGTGCTGTATATGCTTTCTTATATGATAAAAGCTGATGGATTATTGAAATTCATTTCTGTCCAAATTTACATTCCTGTCGTAGCACAAAGCTGTACACCAATTTCAGATGTTTGCTACAATTTGAATTAGAAACAGTCTTTCTGGGTAAATGCCTTTATAACTACATGTCTTGCAGTGCAATATTGTTGTGTTTTGTTTGGTTAGTTGGGTTTTTTGTTGCATTGAAATAAAAAAAAACACCTCTTTATATGGAATAATTTATCACAATCTAGACAAGTCCAAAAACCTGGAAAAACATCCATGTCCTGGTGAATCAGGCAGGACTTTACATCAGCTCAAAGTCAACAGAATCCAGTCACTCAGAGGGTTTAATGATCAAGAAGTTTATTGAAGAGCACTAAGCAGTGTATGACAGAAACAACATGGACATTACATAATAATGTGACACCAAACTGATAAGCTCAGTCATTACATTTAAATTGCTCATTTTAGAGATTTTCTCTCAAAGAGAAGGGGAGGATAATGGGAAGAAGGGGGTGGACCTAAGGATGATGTCACCAACTGAGGTCACAAACTCAGGGGATCAATACTTGTAATTACAGGAGAGATATGACGGTTTTTGAGTTGTGAAATTTACACTTTTGGTCAAATCCAGTGAGTTTTGTTTCACATGTTCACAAGAAGAGTCCTGCATTTATCATTTAATGTTCGGGCTGTTGTTTTAATTACGAAATGAAAATAACAAGTAGCAGTCATATTGGGTTTTGTTTTATTGATTCTAGTACGTGCATTTTCTTTGTAATTTGATCCCAATTTAGGTAATTTAACTTCCAAATATTGACAGGGATCAAAGCTGACATTAAATGATTAATTACGGTAGACACTTTCCTCTCGGTCACTGGATTAAAGTCGGACAAACATTACCGGTCATGTACGAATTTTAATCTCCCCCTGAAACGTTCAGGGTGGGCCGTGTGTGTGATGGAGGACGGGCTTGTTAAGATTTCTCACTGTAGATACAGTAGATGACACTTTCAGTGTTTATATGCTATGATGTCACTGTATTAGTAAAAGCTTAAGCAAAAGCACTTTTAACATAGGTTTTGTGTTCATACTGAAGCAGAACGTGGCATCTTTCCGCGCTTGAAGATGCGTCTAGGGACAGCGCAGCCAGAATTTGATGGAGTTGGCTGGATAGGGGGAGTCGTTGGCTGGATAGGGGGAGTCCCGGTTCTGACCGGCCAGGCTGGCGGGGTCGGCCGGCGCGGCAGCGGGGTCGTAGAGGGGCAGGGGGGAGAAGCCGTCATACGCGTCAGGGTTGGCCAGAGCAGGCAGGTCACCTGAAATCTGCACCCTGAAGACGAGCGCTGGAAGAGAGGACGGAGAGTTTTTAAGAAATGTTGAAATCAGATGAACTTCATTTGTCAAATTACACATAATAACAGGAAAAAAGGCAGTTAACATTTTACCTGATGAAGCTGATATGATTAAAGTGTTAGAAAACACATTATTACTTATTATTACCACAAGATACAGAGCAACAATTAAAGTCATGCAGCGTTATGTTTGGGCCCACCTGGGAGTCCATCCAATTTTTTCTTCTTTAATTTGTGGTTTTGCAAAAATATTAACCAATAATGTAACTGCCTGCTGTGTAGCTATGAGAAGGCAGCGTATGGTGGGATTTTACAGCTTTTTCTCAACGATCTTCTTTGTGTTGTGTCACATAAACCACCAGGTAAATTTAGCAGTAGCTCAGGTATCTTGTAATTTATACTGCAGTGGCTTCTGAATGTGAATAAATAGAAAGCTCTTACGTCCAACGAAGACGAAGAACTGGTATCCGTCGCCCCCCGGAGGACTGGGTACGGTCAGAGCAGAGGTGACCGGGGTGGGGAAGCCCTTCAGAGACACTTTGATGTTGATATCTCCGCCCAGAAGAACATCTTCATGTGAATACAATTAAGAATATGCACTTAGTCGGAGAGCATACAGTACATAAAACTCTGGAGGAAAGAAAACCCTGTTACTATTTTTGGCTGTCTATGTTTGGAAAATATCTCATTATGCGAACCATTAAGATTTTCAAGGTTCTGTTACAGTAAAGAATCACTTTGGAGTCAAATTATATCTGCTGCCTCACCGACGTCCCTAGGCACGACTTCAAACCATGCTGCATTCACTGTACCTCTGAAGTGTGAGCTTTTTACTTAACCGGATATACGTTCTAGCTCACTTAGGATAGAAAAGAGCTAATAAATCCTACCACAACTTTGTTTAATGTTTTGTATGTTGATTACATAAGTTCACTTCTTTTGTTTTGGGTCTTTTCAACCCTTTGTGTCCCAACTGCAAATCATCAAATGCACCATCAGAAGCATTTCTGTCATTCTGCTGTAGAAGTAAAACCTTGTCCATTCCAGCAATAGCTCTTACTCAGAGGTGTCAAGTAACAAAGTACAAATACTTCATTACCTTATTTAAGTAGAAATTTTGGTTATCTATACTTCACTGGAGTAATTATTTTTCAGACGACTTTTTACTTTTACTCCTTACATTTTCACGCAATTATCTGTACTTTTTACCCCTTACATTTTAAAAAGGGCCTTGTTACTCTATTTCATTTCGGCCTTTAAAAAAAAAACTATCCAGTTAAATTGCTCCATCCGGATAGAGTGAATTTGGTTGTGGTTGTTTCAGATGTTCTTGTCCAGTTTTGTTCTTACATCCGTTCCCTCAGATTCCTGCAACTAAACTTGGATGTACATTCCAATAAAGGTTAGGATAAATGATAACATGCCTCTGAAGTTTGACTTTTTGCAACATTACAATACTTATAGGCAACTAGTCATCATATCTCCTGCTCTCTGAAACACATGTTAATGCTCAATAGTACACATATATGGTTCTTTAATATATTTGCATTATACTAAGATGCATTCATTTTCAATGGCTTTTGTCCTTAATGGCTTTTTTCCCCTTACATTACTTTTACTTTTATACTTTAAGTAGTTTTGAAACCAGTACTTTTATACTTTTACTTGAGTAAAAAACTTGAGTTGATACTTCAACTTCTACAGGAGTATTTTTAAACTCTAGTATCTATATTTCTACCTGAGTAATGAATGTGAATACTTTTGACACCTCTGCTCTTACTGTTAGCCTAACCTTGCTGTTACATTACTTCAGCATTCACCTCTGTGCTGTGGTGTTCTGGTGAAACCTGGACTACTTCAGTCCCTGCGTGCCTCGGTGAGGCCGAAGCTACAATAGTTGACTGCTACCTCTTAACCTTGGCAACGTTCTGTCGAGGGAACGGTCCAACATTTGAGGTGAACAATGTCCTGCTGGTTCACTCACCTTTCAGGCGATCAGTCAGTTTCTTCAAGGAGCTGGCCTTGCCTTTTGGCTTGGCTTTGCAGGAGGCAGAGCCGCCTCGTGGGTAGGTGAACTTCTGCATGACATCTCCTATATGACCAACAGGAAATAAGTCTTCTTAGTAAGAGATACCACTCGCTCCACGTTCTCAATTCATCACTGAGCTCTTTTCCACCTTTTTAATATACAGGACTGTCTCAGAAAATTAGAATATTGTGATAAAGTCCTTTATTTTCTGTAATGCAAAAATGTTATACATTCTGGATTCATTACAAATCAACTGAAATATTGCAAGCCTTATATTATTTTAATATTGCTGATCATGGCTTATAGCTTAAGAAAACTCAAATATCCTATCTCAAAAAATTTGAATATTCTAGGAATCTTAATCTTAAACTGTAAACCATAATCAGCAATATTAAAATAATAAAAGGCTTGCAATATTTCAGTTGATTTGTAATGAATCCAGAATGTATGACATTTTTGTTTTTTTAATTGCATTACAGAAAATAAAGAACTTTATCACAATATTCTAATTTTCTGAGACAGTCCTGTAAACTGTTTTCATGTGCAGTGATTTTCATATCCAGTTTTTGGACATTTACAATATCTTATGAACTAAATTGTAAGGAAGGACACCGTTTGTCATTGTGTAAAAACACAGTTAATGCCTGCTGGCTGTGTCTTCTTTACCAGTCTTGAAGAAGTAGATGGTCTCCGGGGTGCTCTTGGTGGCCGGCACTACCAGGGCAGCTTTGATGGTTCCTGTCAGACCCGGAAACTCAGAGGCAAGAGGTTTGGGGTAACCTGGCTGCAACATCAGGTTCTCTCCCAGAGCCCAGATTTGATCTCCCTGGAGACAAACATACTATATTTCAGTCTCCATCATTGCAAAGTGAGCAATTTGAAATGATCATGCATTCAGAATTGCCCTGTTGTGTTTCATTGCTTTCGCTGTAGCACCTACTTCTATGCTAAGAGAGTGATTGGTTCTGAAAAATATAGAAAGAGTGACATTTTATAATGGTAGCTCTAGCACATCGATCTGAAGATCAAAATCTAAAATGAATATGACATTTTTCATAGTTATTTGTTAGGTGCTTACAGCTGTTTGTCAGGAAAAGTGCAAAGAATCGTCAAATTTGAAGGTTTTGAAATGAAATATGAAATTATTTTAATTTATTCTTAAATGTACATTTTAAAATGTTTCATTTGTTTTGTTTATGTCCTTTTGATATAACAAGCAAAGAAAATTAAGTGTAAGTGCTCGTTTACACAAATCTATCATACTGTATCAGAAGCAGCTTTGTTTTATTGTTTTTTAAGGCGGTTAAAAATGTTTGCATGGTGGGCATTTTTGAATATATTAATATCCTTGAAGCCACCGATGATATTGTATAATAAACTAGCTTGTCATAATAAATTTACCTTTTTGTGTTTCGATGGCAAACCGAAAAGAAACAAAGAGTTGACCATAAAAGTTAATATGAATCCCTAACATCTTAAAAGAGTCGCTGTCCAGAAATACAACTGGTGATGTTCATTGCTCTTTGATGGTGAGTGGTGGTAGATGTCCTACTCTAAGACACAATTGTAGTATTTATACCTTAATAATGTAGATGTTTTTGTTGCAGTTTGGGCGTGTAAAGACGGCGTCGATGGGAGAGGGCACGCCAAGAATGTCTGTGATAGACTGTGGAAGACCCGCTGAGCGACTGACAGGGTCAACTGACCAGAATTTATCACCTGCAAACACAAAAACATGTCATAGAGACGGTATCTCAAAATATTTTCATTCACGGGTCACTCAAAGACCAGCATGACAAATGGGAGCAGCTGGAGATGGCAGCAGCAACGTGCAGACTGTAAAACTAAACATGAAGACAGAGTTGAAATGCACCTTTTAATAATCCAAGCACTCACCTTTAAATATTAGTATAGACCCATTGCTGAGAACTACCAGTCCAATTATGGGAGAATCACTACACAGATCAGCAAGGAATCCTGCACAAACACACACATTTAAATGAGAATAAACCTCTTTAACATATCACACATTTACAGGGCCGACTCTTTTACCTGAGTCCAACAGCTCAGATCCTTCTTGCCCAACAGGGAGACCAACAGCCTGTTTTATGTCCTGCAAGATGTCAGACACGGCTCCTATGTCCATTTTGACGCCTGTGAAAGAAAAGTGACTCGACCAACTCTTTCTGCTTCAAGAATTGAACTATTTATTTTGAAAGAAAATCCACAACTTCAACCTTCAAAACAAAAGCTGTAACGATGCAAATAATATAAATGAAGTAAAATGAGTAAAGAATCCCATTGGAGTCTACCATAGGTAGGTCCGGCTGGACCGGCTCCCTCAGGGGAAATGATCAGCTCCACATTCAGTTTACCATCAGCAGCTCCAGGGGTGGAGGGGTTCCCAGACGCACCGCTGGCCAAAGTCAGAGCAATGCTGGGCAGAGACAGATCCCGGGATGGGACATGCACGTTACCACCTGTGGGAAAGGGAAATGTAATAATGACAAATCCAATGATGAGTAAGAAAAAAGAAGGTGCATAGACAGAGAGTATTCAAACCATGCTGAAACTGATTAGGCACAGCAGGATAGGCGGGGCCAGAATAGCCGTCTGTCAGTGGGTTCTGAAGGCCGAAAGAATCTGAGAGCCCCTTTCCTACATGGAGCAATGAGAATAAATTAGAACAATTCATAATACAGCACCCTTAATTGTACATACCGGTGGAGCCAGAGATTATGTCTGCAACAATCCATCAGACACGTTTCAGGGGTGCTGGTAAACAGATTTTGTTTCCTTTAGATGGAGACAAAGCTACTTCCTAAGCTGACTAACATGGCTTCATACTTCTGTAAAAACATTCCCTCTGTGAAAGAAAAGTGACTGGACCAACTCTTTCTGCTACAAGATGTGAACTATTCATTTTAAAAGAAAATCTGCAACTTCAACCTACAAAACAAAAGCTGCAACGAGGAACCAAATAATATAAATGAAGTAAAATGAATAAAGAATCTCATTAGAGTTTACCAGCTGGACCGGCTCCCTGACGGGACATCACCCGCTTCATATTCATTTTGTTATCAGCAGCTCCAGGAGTGGAGGGGTTTCCAGGCAGAGAGAGATCCGGTGATGGGAAATTCACGTTGCCACCTATGGGAAAGGGGAAGAAAATGAAAAAAAAAAACATGAAATATCGAATGATGAGTAAGAAAAAGAAGGTGCATTAAGACAGAGAGTATTCAAACCATGCTGAAGCTGGTTGACAGCAGGCTGGGCGGGGCCAGAATAGCCGTCTGTCAGTGGGTTTTGAAGGCCGAAAGAATCGGAGTGCCCCCTTCCTACATGGAGCAATGAGAATAAATGAGAACAATTCATAATGCTGCACCCTTTTATTGTACATACTGGTGGAGGCAGAGATTATGTCTGCAACAATCCATCAGACAGGTTTCTGGGATGCTGGTAAGCAGATTTTGTTTCCTTTAGATGGAGAAAAACCTACTTGCTAAGCCAAAGAGCATGGCTTCATACTTCAGCAAAAACATGAAGCATTTAATATATATATTTATATCTCATATTGAACTTAACCAAGCTTTGCTGATTCTCTATTTTTAGCTTTAGTTATTCAAAGTATCAAAAATAGGATATCCAGAATCAATCCCCCAGTTTTCTTTTCTTTGATTATGAATGAGATTTATCTCCACAAAAACCATGTCTACAGTACCTGCGTACAATTCCTCGCTTTCACTGTTGGACTTTTTCCGACCCTTCCCTGACTTCCTGCTCTTCTGGTTTCCTAGTGGAATAGAGGGAGAGATGCAAAAAGTTTAAGATCTTGGTTATCAGGAATACGAACAGGCTTGGACAAGCGGTAGACTTGAATGAGCTATACTGCTGATCTGTTAAGAGACAGATCATTTCATTTAATTTTTTTTATTGAATAAAACCATGATCAAAACTGTCCTTTAAAACGTTTTCAGTAAAAAATAAATAAAAAAGCTGGTAGTTGATGGCTGCTCACTTGAGGCTGTGGCCAATCGAGACTGGCTGTTTCCAGGATGTGAGGCCATCGCAGAGGCATCTGTGGACAGAGGAAAAGTACTTAATCTGCAAGGATCATGTGGACATTTGTCTCTCACGTTGAATGAGTTTAGCTTTTGTTGCTAAAAACCAAGTATGGATGTTGGCACCTACCGCATTGCTGCTGGTAGTCATGGCAACAGGTGTTGAAGCGGATGCAGGCAGGATCACACTCGCAGAGCTGACCTCTCTTGAACGCTTCACCACAGCGACCCAGACAGGACTGAGCTGAGAGCAACACACAACCGGATCACTACCGACGCAGCGGCAAACATGAAGCTCGCAACTGGAAGATTGTCTGAACTTTAATCAGTTTGTCAGTTTGTCCACCCGAGTGCAGAAGCAAATCTCCAAGTCACAGTTTGCAAAATCACCACTGTTTGAAAGTATGATGGCTAAAAAGTTCACCTAAGGCAAAAACACACATAAAGGTATTTACTCATCCAGCCAATGCAGAACAAGAATGATCTGTATAGATGTGTTTATTTGGCCGCCTGATAAATGGTGTATGTCTACCTCACCTTTTAGTCTTTTTTTTAACCCTAAGATAAGTATGTTCTACCTCAGCTGGTAAATGCTCTGTTACGTTCACCAGGAAATGGCAATCAAGAGGTGTAATAGAAACAAAAAGCTAGAAGCTAAAATGGACCAAAGAAATGAAAACAATACTCAAAACTAAAATACTAAAACTATACTATACTATACTAAAAATCTAAAACAAACAAATAAAAATTCCACATAGCTGTTTAAAAAAAAAAGATAAAGATTTAAATAAGTACAAAAAAGAAATTAAAATAGAAAATATAAAGAAGCTGTAATCTTACTGAATCTGAGAAAATGAATCTTATATGGACAAAATAAATTGAGAAGCGAATACTGTAGATGGTGAAAAATCTATGACAAACAGAACTGAAAAAAGGGATTCAAACAGTTAATAGTTATTCTATCTTAGTACAATTTAAATGATCCATATTAAGTGAAAACATCCTTTAAGAATCTAAAATAAGAAACTGACATAATGATTCCAGAAGAGCAAATGCTTTTAAAAATGTCTTAATAAAACCCGGATTTCATGCTAAAACTTTTTTTTTTTAAAGCTCAATCAGAGGATTATTGAGTGAAGTGTTTCCCTGCTGCTCTGTCTCACCAGAGGTGCAGGTATCCTGGAAATCTGTGCAGCACTCTCCATGCTGCAGGCAGCCCATGTCACATGAACACTGTTGACCTCTGAGGAAAAGCTCGCCGCAGCGACCCAGACAGCTGCCTGAGGACACAGGACATTATACAGTATGTCATCCACTCATCTCTCTTCATTTCACTCAAAAACACCCTAGATATTATAGGCACAATGTTATCAATTACATGTTGCTGTAGCTACATTACTGAAAGTTTCTCCTGATAGAATGTGTAACCTGACACTGCAATGAACATAAGTGATTTTGTGTCAGCATAGATGGATTATTAGATGTTATGAGGTTTTGTACTGAGCATACTTTTAGACATAAGTGCCATAATCTGGTACTTGAAGGTTAAATACATGTCTTACCTGGTCCAGCAGCAGCAGAGCTCACAGCCAGGCCGAGCAACACAAGCACCAGTTTCAGCATCTTCATCTCAGTCATTTGAAACTCAATAATTATACAGTAGGATCTAGCGTGGATGACAATGATGTTGAATAATAGGAGAGGAGGAGAAGGAGAAATGGCAGCAGTGGCAGAAGGACAACAAGAGAAGCAGTACTCACCTCCTCTATGTGTCACCTTTCTTGTTCTGCTAACTGGCTGCTGGTCTTGATCTTATATATTAGACGAAACCCCTGAAACAGGACACTTTTAATTAGCATCACAAGCACACTACGGCTGCGCCCACACCTAATTAAGAACTGCCCAGACATATCAAGTCGTCCTACGCTAAACTCCCTCTCACAGTGACCACTGCACAGTAAGTGGAAAGTAACTTATCACACGTTACTCTTATTACACAGATGCTATTTAATTATGGTGTTTATTTACTAGCATAGACCTATCTCAGGAAGCGAATGTAAAAACTGTCATGTGGGCATTTTAAATGATTAATTACTCTGATTTCATAGGTAAATGAATCACAAACATTACACTACTCAAAAGCAGTTTTCTGTCTTTATGTCTTTTTTTTTTTTAATTCTGTGGTTTGTGGTTCTGTGTGATTTCACTCCCACCTGTTGCCCTTTGGCCACGTTTTCTCCACCAGCACATGTAAGGACTGAGTTGCTCGGCCCAAAACTGATGTCATGTGGTTTGGAGCACATTTGTGAAGGGTTTAGTTTGCTCAGCTCACTTCTGAGGTCAAAAGAACGTCTGGACACGAGAGGGCCAGAGAAGATTCAACCTGGACTCACGTTGATCTAATTGTGATTATGGATGAAAACTGGTTCATCTTGAATTCCTATCCTCTTTACATTACAACATAAAATGATAAGGAAAGGATTAAACAAGCTTACTTACTAAGCTACATTACCTCCCAGTTAGTGTTGGGATGCAGACACCCACCATTAGTCTGATAGCTTTCCTCTTTGATAAAGCTTATTGCTGCGTTGGGCTCAGGAGCCCTGTAGTCTTGAGTTATACTGATATAGACTCAGACTGCTGGGGGACAGACCTCCATGGTGCTCCGGGCTTTTTCCTCACTTGATTCTCATTATTTTTGTATGCATATATCATCATAATTGCAACTAACATTGTTCTCTCTTGTGTTATCGATGGATACCCCCGGATTAATCTCTCTCTTAGGTCATCTTAGGTCCTTAAACCAGACGGAGTAGATGGCTTCCCTTCTAGGATTTAAGCAGTACTCGAGTTGTAAAAAAAAATCAGGGGGGGATGGTGGATTTTATCATATGGGGACAGATAATTCGTGCTGATTAGAAATAATATAATATATTACAAATAATAGCAGTGACCAAAACACCTGCAGAAATACTGCAGGAATGACATAGCAGCAGTTAAATGCAGCCTTCTGTAAGCTTTAAATATCCACTGGACTTACATCAAATACATCAATAATATTTGTCTTATTCCTAATTAAAATGTCTCATTTTAGTAAAAAAAATCTTATTACACTTAAAACAAGATTCATCACTGGAAAAAAACAACAATTTTCACCTGTTTCAAGTAGATTTTCACTTGAAATAAGTAGAAAAATCTGTCAGTGGAACAAGAATATTTTGCTTATAATAAGAAGATAAATCTTGTCCCACTGGCAGATTTTTCTATTTATTTCAAGTGAAATAAGGTGAAAATTGTCAAATAAGTTATTTTTCTGGTGTTATTTTTCTGGTGATGACTCTAAATGTTGAAATAGCAGTAAAACAGCATTCATTGATGAAATGACATAAGGGATGGAAAGGGGGGATGGCAGTTTTACAGGGGGGATGATTTTGACCGTTTTTATTTCGGGGGGGATATGCCATCCCCCTCATCCCCCCTCATCCCCCCTCAACTCCAGTACTGGATTTAAGTCCCTGTTAATTAGGCCTTTTTTTCTCCACTATCACCTCCAGTTTGCTCAGGATAGCAGACTGAAGTGAAGATTCAGTGCAATCTTTGGGGTGTTTAGCTCGGCTGTTATTTATAAACTGGCATTATGGGAACTTTGAACCTGGACTGGGATTATATAGAGTTTGGCTGACTTGGTGGTTAGTACTGTTGGTTTACAGCAAGAAGGCCCCTGGTTTCAATCTCAGCAGGTGCTTTTCTGTGTGGAGTTTGCATGTTAGTGTTGAGCTTGCGTGGGCTTTCTCCAGATATCCCCCCTCACGGTCCAAAAACATGTACCGTATTTTCTGGACTATAAGCCGCACCTGCATACAAGCCGCATCCGCTCTTTAAAAAAAAAAAAAAAGATATTTAGCTGCAGATATTTATGTTGTTAGATTAGATATTTACTACATGTACAGAAGGATATTGAACTGTAAATGATGTACATGTTTGTACCTAAATAGATCCTTTCCTAACAGTGTCTTTTAACACGGCAGCAACTTTGCTGATTAAAACGGAACAGAACCAAGAGAAAATAACCAGTATTTATTTATCTATTTATCTGTTTGAAATCTGCTTCTACCTACTTCTATCTGCTAAAGAAGAAGTAGCGTATTCTTCTTTGCATTTATTTTGTCTTAGTTTTGATCCTAATTCCGGTTAGCGCGCCCCGAGCGTTGGAAGAAAAATCCACAGAATAGCTGCACCTTTGTATAGACGAATCCGGCGACCGGTTTGTGTGCGCCGCCATCTTGCGGCGGCGCCATTGCTGCGGTGGCAGGTGTCAATCTGCCACCGCAGCGCTGTTATTGTAACCTGACGCTCTACAGCATCATTATAGCTGGATTGATGATGTTAGACAGTGGCCTTCCATAAATAATGAAGGTATCTTAAATTAATGCTGATGTTAATTTATAAATGATGATTTGTTTGAGCGATAAGCAGGAAAGAATAGAGGAATAGGGAGATAAGGGAGTGTATGATTAAACACTGTAATATAGCTCTCTCCACCTCCTCTCCTTACGAGGCATGTCTGCACAATTAAATATTACCTGTGTATGTTTTGTTTAATTTTAGGTATCCAAGAATATTTTATTGATCGCCTGGCGTCCGATGACGAAAAAAAACGCAATTACAGGTCTCTAATTGAAGGGCAGAACTATCTCAGCTCCGGATGATACAGAATACATACATACATAACCCCAATCTGCAGATAAAACTAGTTTGTTGAGGAAAAAATATTAACTCTATTTGTAGCTGCAGAAGAAAAAAATAATCTCACGAGGAAAACAAAAATATTGCTCATGTCTCGGAGCCTCTTCAGCATAAAAAAAAAAGAAAAGAGAAGTAAGAGTAATAAAAAAGATGTACTGTATGTTGTACTATTATACTAATTTATTGAAACACATGGCGAGTCAAACATCTACCAAAGCAGCTGTCAAACACTAAACAAGGTAGTAAGACGTGGGTTGTGCAGAACTGCGGCAGTAAATCCTCATCGGAGCTCCACTAGTAGTGATTTCATATGGATCAAACCGTTAATAATCATTATTTTCTCCATATACCGCTCCCTGGCTTCCTTGTTTAAGGTATCCAGGTAAATTCCAGTTCCTTTCCAGCAGTTTAACATCTTTTTTTTGCGTTCCGTCTGTTCACTTGGTGAAACAGAAAAGTGGTTTTGACAGTCCGTCCCGTCTTCATTCACTATCAAAACAAATGCACGTGACGGGACAGGAGTTTTCCGATGATACAAATACATTAAGAGAGCCTGGCAGGGAGCGGAGTAATAGATCCATACGTATATATGTCTATGGGCTGGAGCGGAGGAGCGGAGCCGCCACCGCAGTAATGGCGGCCCGCTCGACTTCCGGGTTTCGCCGGATTCGTCTATAAGCTGCATGGTTGAAAACCTATGAAAAAAGTAGCGACTTATAGTCCAGAAAATACGGTATATCAGGTTTGTCAGTGGTTCTAAATAGCTCATATGAATGAGTGTGAGCCTGTGCAGATGTGTGTCCTTATGTGGCTCTGTGATGGACTGGTGACCTGTCCAGGGTGAACTCCTGCCTTCTCCCCGTACAGAGCTGGGATAGACTCCAGCAGACCCCCGTGACCTTGAACAGGAACAACAAGATATGATGGATTGAATTAAAATGCAGTTGGACTCAATTGGACTGTATTGTTTTCTGTATAAAGCGCCTTGAGTTAACCTTTGCTGTGACTTGGTGCCATATAAATGAAGCTTCTTTAACTAATGGCAGTAATATAAACAGAACTGTCAGAAACTGTTTGGAATAAGGAAAAAGCTGATTGACATCTGGCACAGAGCAGTTAGTTGGAGCTCCTACAGACCGTTGTCTGGAACAATGACACAAACATGTCAGTGAGTCACTGCAACACTCCCACTCAGTTCCCATTCATACTCTGGACCTGTGTTTGTGTGTGAGCGCTGCTTTTTTCCCATGTTTAATTAAACTTTTATGCCCGGCAGTCCTCTTATGAGCCTTCGGGGAAGGGTGTGGTCACAGCAGGGAATCGTACTGGTCAAGATGGTTAGATTAAAGAAGCTCGTTAAACTTTATGAGCACCCCACACTGTGACCATGTTCAGACTGTGGGACACACGCAGGCGGGAAATTCAGAGTACATCTTAGTGCAGTAGGTGTGGAGAAACAAGACACCAGACACACATTACGGAGAGTCTGGCAACCAAAGCATGACAGAAAACAGAGAAAGTTCTTCTTTGCCAACACATTTAATCCTTATTCTATATCTACAGCGTCTCCAGTAAGTGACTGTCAGCTACAGAAAGAAAGTGCCGCTTTTCTACTTCATTTAGTTTCACTATATGGATATAGAGATCACACCAACTCACTATTCTTACAGTCTAAAGTATTAAAACGTATGGATTTAGTGGCATTTCAATCTGCACAAGTAATGTTTAAAGCAAAAAATAATTTGCTACCGGATAACATTCAGAAATTATTTATTGGGAGGGAAGGGGGTTATAATTTAAGGGGAAACCTAAACTTCAAATCTTTATTTGTGCGTACAACAAAAATACGTTTTTGTGTATCAGTTTGTGGAATCAAACTGTGGAATGATTTGAATTTGGAGTTAAAAGAATGTACAAAAATAAAACAATTTAAAAAGAAATATAAAAAGATAGTTTATTTGAGGTATAAAAATGAAGACTGTTTAAAGATCAGCAGCTGTGTGTGTTTTGCTATTTTGTCATGTTGTTTTTGTATGTTTGTATAGATATACGTATTATATTTATATCATAGTTATATTTATATCATAGTCATATTATATTTATATCATAGTTATTGTATATTATATTTATGATAGAGCTTACATTTGGTATTAAACAGGTTATTTTTGTAAAAATGATATATATTTATTTATTTATACAAATTAGTGTAGAGTATAAAGCGTAAATACAGGCATATCATTTATGTTTAGTTGTGGAAAGGGGGTGGGATTAAATAAGTATATTTAATAATTATACTTCCTCCCACTCGTTTTCGAACATGTAACTGAAATATGTTTTTTTATGTTTTTTTTTCTTTATGTGGCGGAATGCCCACCTGTATTTGTTTCTCTTATCTTTTTTTCTTGTTTTTTTTTATATATACATGTTCGAAAATAAATAAAAACGAACTGTTATTGTTTTTAAAGTCATTGCGACTGTTAATGTGATGGACTGTGGGCTAACGTTAGCTTCCCTATCTGTACACACTTGTTCCTACTCTTTATTTTACTTTTAATAGCTGAAGCCACTTTTATGGCAAAGTTTAAGATTTGTTTCACCTTCAATTTTCTAATCCTTTTGACTTTTTTATTGACCTGCACTTTGCAGAGGATGAACTAATCCCTTTACTTTAAAATGTTTTAATTATTTTTGTGGGAGCTGAGGCCTGCACATTTTCTATTATTACAAGCTTCATAATGTGTTTTTCCACACACCAGTAGGAGAATATAGCTACTGATGTGTTACTGCGCAGATGAATGACAGTTCTTTACATTTTATGAAACACACAGGTAGACAGATTTGTCGGGAGACATCCATTAAAGACAGAAAAACCCACGAGGGTCACCGAAATAATATGAAACTGACAGAAGTAATATTGAATAATGACTTACTGAAAATGAACTGATGAAAATCAGACATTGCTAATGAATTGCAGTTGTAAGTACTTAATGGAAAGTGTTTCAATTTGATCCACCGGGTGATCAGCCAGTAAAAGCCCTGCTTAAACTTTTGAACCATTACAGGACCAATGCAGCACATCTTCCCTCAGTATTTTCTTTACACTGTTTCCCATTTACAACATTTTGAAGTTCCTCCACTGTAAACCTTGTTTGCACCAGTACTGAAGCTCTAAACTGTATTTTACCCAGCCAGCTCCCTCATAAGTCTTACAAATGAAAGATGTGAGCTCATGTGTGAATACAGCAGTTCATTCTCCAGTCAAAGCAGTTAGTCATTTTCACAGCGACATAATCAAACTCTGTCATTGTTGTACAGCTGATATTTCCCAAGCTCCTTTACAATTTTGCTTGGTTAAATTGAGCACACTATTTCAGAGTAGCAGCCTGCCTTCACACAGATTCAGATTTTCGTGTCATAAATTCCAGATATTGTTGGAGACATTTCTTTCTGTGACCCCTGCCCCTCGCCTGTACAGTAGCTGGGATAATGGGTTGCTTTTTCATTCTGCCATATGTATAATGAAGTTACTTTAACACAAATAATGACATATTCACGACTTTTGATTTCCCCCGACAAGATTCTAGCAAACCATCAGGTTGGGAAAGCTGTGTTTGACCAACACTATAGTGAGAGTGAGGAGCCATTGAGCTGGACTGGGATGTCATCCAGAGGTGGAAGGAATACTTCAAGGATCTTCCAAATCCCACCAACTCGTCTTCGACAAAGGAAGCTGTGTCTGTGGACTCTGAGGTGAGAACACCTATAAACAGACCTGTGGTTACCAAGGTGGTTGAAATAGGGATACAGGTTCCCATGAGGTTCAATGCTCTGAATGTCCTATGGCTGTCTTGGTTGACACTTCGCTGCAACACCATCTAGGAATCAGGGGTTGTGGTTCCCCATTAAAAGAAGTGGAGCTGATGTGTTTCAATTACAAGGGAATTGACTGTTAGGCCAACACAGTGAGGCCTATGCAAGGGTGCTGGAGGGTTTAGTTAACCATCGGATTCAGGTGGAACAATTTGGTTCTGCCCTGGCTGGGTTCTGAAGGGAGTATAGGATTCTGACCCACCAGGCTGCATGTGTTTGTTGGATTTTGAGTAGGTGTTTGACTGTGTCCCTCGGGGTATTTTGTGAAGTGTGCACGGTGGCTTGGTGGTTAGCATTGTTGCCTCACAGCGAGAAGGTCCCCGGTTTGACTCCCTGGTCCGGCAGGGTCTTTCAGTGTGGAGTTTGCATGTTCTCCCCGTGCTTGCGTGGGTTTCCTCCGGGTACTCCGGCTTCCTACCACAGTCCAAAAACATGCATGCTAGGTTAATTGATGATTCTAAATTGCCCGTAGGTGTTAGTGTGAGAATGTCTGGTTGTCGGTCTCTATATGTGGCCCTGCGATGGACCGGTGACCTGTCCAGGGTGAACCCCTGCCTCTCGTCTTTGATGAGCTGGGATAGGCTCCAGCAGACCCCCGTGATCCTGCAAAGGATAAAGTGGGTATAGAAAATGGATAGATGCTTTGGGTGTCTGTTGGGTGCCTGAAATGTGGAGAAATGTCTCCAGACCATTCAATCCCTGTACAAATGGAGTACGACTTTGGTATGCATTGCCAGTGATTTGTTTCAGGTGGGAGTTGAAATCCATCAAAGCTGCCTCTTGTCACAAACTCTGTTCATGACTTTTAATGACAGTATTTTTAGGCATAGCCGAGGGGTGAGGATGTCTGGTTTGATGGTCTCAAGAATTTCTCCCTGCATTTTACAGGTGATGTGGTCCCTCCAGGATTATCAAGCCAAGATCTGCAGGTCTCTCTGGAGCCAATTACAGCCAGGTGTGAAGTAGCAGGGGATGAGAATCACTATCTCTAAATCTGAGACCATGGTTCGCACTTAGATTAGGTTGGGAGTGAGCCAAATCCTCAAGTGGAGTAGTTTCGGTATTTTGGGGTCTTGTTCACAAGTCAGGGAAGAATAAAGTGGGGAATTGACAGACTGGTGCCGCTTCTACAGTAATGTGAACCGTGCACTGGTCTGTTGTGGTAAACAGACAGCTGAGCCAAAAGGGAAGACTCTAATTACCGATCAATCTATATTCTCACCCTCACTTGTAGTCACAAGGCTACAAAGAGTTTTCTTGGCAGGCTGGCTAAACCCTCCCTTAGAGACAGGGCGGGAAATCAGACATGTCCAACTGGAGGAGACCCATGGAAGACCCGGGACATGCTGGAGAGATGATGTCTTTCAGCTTGCAGTATTCCCCCAAAAATACAAGAGACCACGTTTGGGAAGAGCCTGAGCCTTCCTGCTTAGGCAACATTACCTCAGATAAGTGGTACTTAAGAGATGGATGAATGGAGGCACAATTACATGTTCATGTGTCTGTAAACTGTTACTATCTCCTCTCTGTAACACGATATGAACACGTTTGATCCTCTGATCCATCTAATGCATTTTGTACTGAGTGCGCCTGCTGTTCCTGAGTGAAAAATAACCAGTGAGAGGAAGGAGGAGTCAAGACACTGTCTACAGCAGCTATGGCTACTAGACTTTGATTCACAACAGCCTCCTCTACAGGCGGAGCTGAAGCACAGCAGAGAGAGACGTGGAGGAACCTGCAAGTTGAATGTGTTCAAACCAAAATACAGGACTGTCTCAGAAAATATTAATATTGTGATAAAGTTCTTTATTTTCTGTAATGCAAAAATGTCATACATTCTGGATTCATTACAAATCAACTGAAATATTGCAAGCCTTTTATTATTTTAATATTGCTGATCATGGTTTACAGCTTAAGAAAACTCAAATATCCTATCTAAAAAAAATAGAATATTCTGGGAATCTTAATCTTAAACTGTAAACCATAATCAGCAATATTAAAATAAAAGGCTTGCAATATTTCAGTTGATTTGTAATGAATCCAGAATGTATGACATTAGTTTTTTTAATTGCATTACAGAAAACAAAGAACTTTATCACAATATTCTAATTTTCTGAGACAGTCCTGTATATTTCAAACTCAGTAAAAAAACGTTGCAAGGATCTTAGAAATACTTAAAGAAATCAGAGGCTCTTTGATGTTTTTTTTTATATATATATATTTTTTGGAGCAGTTGCAATCTGTTTGAGGCAATAGAAAGTTTCACAATTCTCTTTTTCAAACACATTTGGTCTAGCAACAAAAAGGTCACTGACGTTATATCTCCATACAGGTGTTATAGTCAGGTTTTTCTGCCTAAGGATCACAAAGACATACATAACGTCAGTTTTTAGATGCTTAC
Organism: Cololabis saira; assembly: GCF_033807715.1. NCBI lineage: Eukaryota > Metazoa > Chordata > Actinopteri > Beloniformes > Belonidae > Cololabis > Cololabis saira. The sequence continues at coordinate 37,203,220 of NC_084596.1, read as the reverse complement.
TAACAAATACAGTACATCTGCTTTTCATCCAGTGTGTGTTTTTGTGGGGAACAGTAGCATTATGAGTCACTTTTAAAGCATTGGATGAGAACCTCTAGGACTTCTAAACAGCAGAGGGTAGGGAGAGCCAGGGTCTGTTGTCACGTCTTTACTCCTATCTGATGACAAAATACTCATGCATTCATGGATGCTGATTTTCTTCAGAAGGATGGTGTGTATGTTTGTGTGTGTTGGTAGGAAATTAAAAAAAAGACAATACCTAGAAAAATCCATAGTTTTGTAATCAATGCAGCAGAGGGGGTGCAATTATTTAGTGCACTGATAAAATACAGACTTGTTAGAAACACTTCTCATGGATGTAGCTTCAGTGACAACATGGATCCCTGGGCCCTGGTCTACTCTACTCCACATAGCAACAACATTACTACACAAATTTGACAATTTAGTGTGTTAACCAGAAATTAAGATGTAAACAAAATTACTACATGTAGCTGTTTTTTTTCCCCCCACAAGTCTTTTCCCGTAATGTTGCTGCTGTAAGTGACATCCACATCTGTACATAAAAAGTATATATATTTATATTTATATAATATATATCCTTACTCTATTAACAGATTTGTCTACCATGAAGTTAGAATTGCCACCCAACTCTCAGAAAAGTTTTTTTTTGTTTTTTTTTGTACTTCAAACATTGACTATTTTACAACACAGAAATCAACTAATTTTGGACAACGTGAGAGGAATTGAAGCTCCGTCCAGTCCCATTGTCCCTCTATGGGGCTTCTTTTCAATTTTTCTTCATAGGTTATTCTTTTTTAGGATAATTTTCTCCCTCGTGTTGGTGCGGTGAGATATTCTCATCTCAGTAAAACACAGTTTAGAAAAAACAAAGCATTTACAAACTGGTATCGTTAGAACTGAGAATGTTCAGCAGAAAAACCTTCAGCTGAACTTGGACCCTTTTAATGCAAACTTGACGTCCCCTCTTCAGCCGAGGGGGAGTAACGCTTGTTTGGCACGGTTATGTACACAATGAGACATATGTCATCCGGAAGGGAGGGCTTGCGGGAACTAATAGAGAGAATTTGTGAAGTTATTGTGAAAATATAGGCTTTGCTTTACTAAAGCCAGCCTTGGAGAAAAGAAGGAAAGAAAAAAACAAAAAAAAAGGCAGAGCAGAAGAAGCTGCTCATCTATTTGAGCATTTCTTCAGCTTTCAGGGCATCTCCTCAGAGTAGGGCAGTGTAAGGAGCACCGTGACCCAGCACTTCATGTCCAGTGTTTCACATTGGTAGCACATCAACATCCATGACAAGTTTAGAAAATCTGAGTGCAGTTATTTTGTGCATGTGTGTGTTTTCAATGGGGTAGTTAGTGAAGGAGGTGAGGTTGACACATGACACAAAAAAATAGTGTAATGTACAGTACACAATACATCTCCTTATATGTACAGTGTACATCAAATATTATACAACAAGAATTAAAAAAGTAGAAACACAACAAAAAGAAAGAGATACAACAACGACAACAACTTAAAAAATGTAACCAGTAACCAAAAGTTCAGAGGCTCTTCTTTGCTCAGGGAGGAGGAAACGTCTTGCTGAAGCCGTGGAGAAACACCAAAGTTTGTGTGAAAGAAGTCCTACATGCCCTACAGCTCTGCTTCTTGTGCTTTACATTACTACAAGCCATGACGCTCTACCGCATATTTACAGGTTTCACACACGTTTCTCTGGCGTCTTTCGCTGACGTCTGCAAAAACCTCCCAGCAGAGTCCACTGATCCACTTTTCTCTTTGTAGTCCTTTTTAATCCCAGCTCTTGAACCAATATATGCCTTCATGCATCTCCATCCCATTCACGCTCTCGACATCGCCGTCTCTTTCACGTTCTCTATCCAAACGCCTTCAGGGGCCCGGGGGGTTGTTTTTATCATGAACTTAACCTAGAAAGAAAATGTGTCCGTCAGTTCGGTCGGTGGTTGTGCATGCACATGCGTGGCCACTCTGGTTTGCTTCTGGTCCTCTTTTGTTCCCCGCCCCGCCCCCTTCAGATGTCCTGGAAGGAAGTGAATCCTCCTCTCCTTATCTCTCCGTTCTTGTGCTCCATCCTCCCTGTCCTTCGTCCTGTTATCTATAATGCTACTCAGGAAGTACAGCGGAGGATGAGGAAGGAGAGACTGTCCTCTCAGCTTTCGCTCCACTTTTAAAACTATCCCAGTCCCCACTCTGTATCAGTGTTCAGTATCCATCATTCACCCCGTCCTCCTCCTCCTCCTGTCCTCCTCTCCTCCCCCTCCACCCTCGTCTTCTCTCAGACCCAGGAGTCTGGGGAGGCTGGGTAGTGGCTGGTCTCGTAGTTGAGCTCGCTGTAGGGCCGAGAGGCTGAATAGAAGTCTACATAGTTCCCGGTGGACTTGAGGCCCTGCAGGTGCATGTTGAGATCCCCCTGCGGGGGCCGCCCGCCCGCGTGGACCTGGTTCTCGTAGAAGGCCTGATCCTCGTAGTTGCCGTTGTCGGGTGGGGGTGGATTCTGGAAAGGGGGATACGGTTCTGACTGCAAGCCTTGAGAAGAGACCTGGGAAATAGAGACAGTCATTAGTGGGACTAAAGCATTTTAGCTCTTATTACATCATATAAGCAGCACTGGAGTTGAGGGGGGATGAGGGGGGATGGCATCCCCCCCTGAAATAAAAATTGTCCAAATCACCCCCCCCTGTAAAACTGCCATCCCCCCTTTCCATCCCTTATGTCATTTCATCAATGAATGTGGTTTTACTGCTATTTCAACATTTAGAGTCATCACCAGAAAAATAACTTACTTGACAATTTTCACCTGTTTCAAGTACATTTTCACTTGAAATAAGTAGAAAAATCTGCCAGTGGGACAAGATTTATCTTCTCATTACAAGCAAAAAAATCTTGTTCCACTGGCAGATTTTTCTACTTATTTCAAGTGAAAATCTACTTGAAACAGGTGAAAATTGTTCTTTTTTCTATTGATTAGTCTTGTTTAAGTGTAATAAGATTTTTTTTTACTAAAATGAGATATTTTAACTAGAAATAAGACAAATATTCCTGTTAAGATTTTGAGTTTTTGCAGTGATCCATTTTACTTATCCTGTGAAGGGCAGAGTCATATTGATAAGTTCAGAAAACTGTTTTATTGTAGTGTTTTGATGTATTTGATGTAAGCCCAGTGGATATTTAAAGCTTACAGAAGGCTGCATTTAACTGCTGCTATGTCATTCCTGCAGTATTTCTGCAGGTGTTTTGGTCAGTGCTATTATTTGTAATATATTATATTATTTGTAATCAGCACAAATTATCTGTCCCCATATGATAAAATCCACCATCCCCCCTGATTTTTTTTTTTACAACTCGAGTACTGCATATAACCACATAACTATATGTGGCTGACTTTAGCGAGCTACCTGGTGTAACAATTTGGATACAAAAGGAGGTGAAAGCTACTAATGTTGTAACAGGAGAAACCCTCACAGCCCGTGAAAGGATCAACCCCAGGTCCGTTGTCCTGACACTGTGCACTTCCCAGAATGGAGGCCGGGGACTAGCTGTGCATCAAAGCCACAAAACCCGGGATGAAACAGCAGATTCACATGTGCATCCAGAAAACGGCCCTCAGTGATGAAGTGCGATGTGAAGCTCCTGTGGGATCTCTAAAGCCAGACTGATAAACGTCAGTTTATCATAGCTGACATTCTCCAGAAAAAAAAGGAGAAGTGTCAGATGGAGAAGTCCCAAGTGGCTGTCACATGGAGAGGAAGGAACGCCTGAGGCACGAACGATACAGAGCGTTGAAAGAAGTGGAAAAGATGTGGTAAATGAAGGCAACGGCAGTCTCAGTGGAAACTGGAGCACTCAGGGCTGTGGGCCTCCACTGGAAGCACGGACCAAACCCATTCAGGGAACAACGTCAAGAATCTGTGTCCAGAGGTGCACAGTCCCAAGAAGAGCTACGATACTGGGCCGAGGTTTCCAGGCCTCTGTTAAAGCAACCGAGCGGAAGAGGAGTTATAATGTGATTATAAATGAAAAAAACGGTTTTCAAGCTCTCACATGTTTTTCTCTAGGCTTTTCTTCTGCTTCCTGGGTAACACTTCATAGTCAGAGGAAATAGCCTGCATTTACCACTTGGGAATTTACCTACATCACTAAAATCAATATCTTCACTGGCTTTGTTCAAAAAACACTTGGAAAAAATCATTTTTTAGTTAAGATCAGAAACACATCTGGAGTTGTTAAATTGTACTTTTTTTTCATGCAATTATCCTACATTTTCTTCATTTTTTTCAATCTTTCAATAATTCAGTAGTGTTTTTCTTTTTCATGTTAAATTGTCTTTTTCTGTCTTATATTATCTATTTCTATATTGTGTTTTTGCTGTTGTTATTGTTGTTTATGTTTGTTTTATAAAGGGGAGGCATTTTCATAAGCCTTTTTGGCTTCCACCTCTCCTGCACAATGCTTCATTTGACCTTTGTTTTTTACTGTTATGTTTTATGTGCAAAATAAACTAAACTTAAACTAAATAAACTAAACTAATTTACTAGAAACAGTTTTTTTTTTTTTTTTTAACCTTTTGACAATGTATGGACTACACTGAAACTGATTACAAATATATACACTGACATATACTGTATATTTAAATATCATCATTTATTCACAGTTGTTTGAATGTTTCATGCTATATCCTAATTATAGATCTTAAGATAGAGAAACTCTGGAGCGGCAGCATATCATTTCCTTAACAGTAAGATAAGCCGTGGGCTGTTTTGACACTGGCACTATTTAGACCACCTCAAATGGACTCCGGGCATGAGTGGAGATTATTTATGTCGCCCAATAAGCTGCAGTGAGTGCAGCGGCTGCACTCCGGGACACACCGATACAGCCCAGTCCAGAACCAGGGTGGTCTCGGTACAGCTACCAGCGAACCCTGGTGCAGTCCGTTTGTGGCGTGAAAGCTGCTTCACCTTGAGTCTGGGACATTTTACGTTGTTGAAGTTTAGTAACTTTTTATTCAGGGTAGCTTATTCAAATGACTTCATATGTAGAGTTACTCATAACATGCAGTCAAGATACCCCTTAGAGATTATAGTAATAACTCTGGCTAGAAGGAAACCCTTCCAAACCCCCCAACATGTCTTACCTGATTATACTTAAGGTCATCAGTGGGGGAAACGTAGGCTCCTCTGTGTAATGTTGACGACCCACCAGAGATTTGACCTGCGGAAACAGGGAGGTTCAATTCTTGCTCAACAGCTATTTTTGCAGCAGGATGTGTTTCACGGCGTGAGAGCCACTGTGTGAAGGACTTTGGGATGTTCTATCGGTCTTGCTGCGACTACTAGATGTGACAAAGGAGGACTGACAACACCTTTGTGTCTGTGTGAGAAATATGTGTGGTAGGCTGCGGCCTGTTGACTCAGAACATAATGAAGATTACAAACGGGGGAAAAAGCTAAGCTCAATGCTTATGAGTACCTGTAAAGCTCACTAAGCTTGTTTAATATTGTTCATATTGTGATATTGAATAATCTGTATATAAACAGATTTGATATGGAGGGAAGACTTGTGAGTTTTAAATGTGGTGCTGTATGGATATGTAGTTCAGCTAACCTTCATCTATCTCTGGCTACACCCATGAGAGCAGTATTGATTACCCCACCTGTCAGTTAAAAACACATTAACCTCTTCCCAAAATGTAAATTGTAAACAACAGGCTTTTCTCAGACCCAGTCTACGACACAATTTGATCAGATCTGAACTTGGCTTGATACTAATATACATATGGTGATGTGAGGGCCAGACGAGGGCTAAGAGAAGTGGAGTTTTGGACCACATACGGAGGAACCTGTGGCTGCTACACCCAGCCCGAGTCAACACCATCAGTCACGGCCTTGAACAAACCGTTGTGTAGCTGCATTTTGTGTAGCTGTGTCTTGGTGTAAAAGTTTGTCTTTGTGAATAGACGAGCAAGATGGAATTCATACCCGTCATCGTGTCCTTCCGGGATGTGTGTTCGCCCTTGTTGCCAAGGTAACTGGCATTGCCTGTCGACTCGTAGTCTGCCTTTCTCTCCTTCAACGCCATCATCTCTCTGGGTGATGCAGGAGCGCTCGCTGCACACAAAAATACACAAATAACTCACTTAGGGAATATTTTTACCCTTTAGTTTCTAAACAGTTGACCAGGTCAGCTGAAGAGGGGGGTACAAGTATTTACACAACTCTGGAGTCTTTTAATAGTAGAAGACCAGGGAAAATGGCACGTCTCTGCATGTCTGAGCTGTTGCATTTAACTGCCCGATTCTCAGCTTTAGCAAAGCACCCTCAGACTTATTTCTGCTGGGTACAGTCTGGGGGGAGCTTGTGCTCGTGAACCACTTGTCACACTTATTTATTTAGTTTTTACTTCTCTCATAAAAAATGTGACTTCAGAGAGATATTGAGTCCACCCTCCTCCCCGTTAGAAACAAGATGCAGGACAGAGAGATGTGCTGCATAATAAACTGAACATATTGAGTTGGATCTAACTTCATAAAAGGAAACCTAGCTATCAATTCAATGCAGTGCTTTTTTTTCCATTCGAAAAACTTTCAGCAGGCTTTGACTTCTAAGCTGATGGCTACCAGTCAGATCGTGTGGTTGAATCTGTCTCCTCTCTATACTATTATGCAATTAGCAATAATCCATATGCTCATTATTTCCTCTGCAATTTACACCAGTCCATTGTAACATCAGCGAATTATCATTCCCAGGATCTGTTGTTGAAATCGACCCATTGCTAAGGCTTTGCAACACACAAAGGAGCTCAAATCTGTGGGTAAAGCTTGATTGACCATCGATGTCTACTCGCACACTCGTAGACGGAGGAAAAAATAGTAATAATTTCAGGCTGGTTTAACTACTTAGCACAGGGGTCGGCAACCCAACATGTTGAAAGATCCATATTGGACCAAAAACACAAAAAACAAATATGTCTGGAGCCGCAAAAAATGAAAAGTCTTGTATAAACCTTAGAATGAAGGCAACACATGCTGCATGTAGCTATATTAGTTATAACTGGGGGAAGATTTTTTTTTCATTATGCACTTCGAGAAAGTCGAAATGTCGAGAAAAAAATTTGAAATGTCTAGAAAAAAGTCGAAATGTTGAGAAAAAAGTCGAAATGTCGAGATTAATGTTGACGTACAATCTCGAGAAAAAAGTCGAAATGTTGAGAAAAAAGTCGAAATCTCGAGAAAAAAGTCGAAATGTTGAGAAAAAAGTCGAAATCTCGAGAAAAAAGTCGAAATCTCGAGAAAAAAGTCGAAATGCAGAGAAAAAAGTCGAAATGTTGAGAAAAAATTCAAAATTATGAGAAAAAGTCAAAATGTCGAGATTAAAAAGGAAAGGAAAAAAGAAAAAAGAAAAAAGTAAAAAAGAAAAAAGAAAAAAAGAAGAAAAAAAGGAAAAAAAGAGAAAAAAAGGAAAAAAAGACAAAAAGAGAAAAGAGAAAAAAAAGGTTGTTTTTGAAAACGCTCCAGGAGCCACTAGGGCGGCACTAAAGAGCTGCATGCGGCTCTAGAGCCGCGGTTTGCAACCCCTGACTTAGCAGCACTGCAGCCGGCTGGCTTTGCAAATGGGAACGGCACATTACTGGTGAGTCTGGTTTCTTGATCAGTTTCACAGTGTGCCTGAGTGATCCCCGCTGTTATCCCTGATGGCTGCTGACACTGAATGTCATCATCAGTTCAGAAGCACTCCGTTATCGGTTCACAATATTCAAAACCTAAACTTTGACAGCACAAGGGCAGGAAGCTTTGTCAGTGGGCGTGGTGCAAGGATTCCTCTTGACGGCTGAGTCATTTGTCAGCGGGCACCGCAGCGTGAAGGCTGAGGCCGACTCGAGCTTTGATGGAGCAGAGCTCATTTGACCCTACAAGTGGAAGGAATGATGGAGGTTGAAATGGGAGACAGAAAAGAGAGAGGTGTGGACTCACCAGATCGATTGTTAGGCGAGGTCCGTACGGGAGAGATGGATGGAGTACGAGAAGAAGAATAAGGTCGCTGCCTGTCCCGCTCTATCGTGGAGGAGGAGCCAATAAAATGATATTGTGAATAGCCATCCTGGAGGAAGAGGAGGATGAGGGATGAGAGAGGTCTAAAAAACAACCACACAAAAAACGACTCACATTTCCAGTGTTGAACACCCAGAGTGCACAGGTTTTACCTTCTTGTAAAGGCTGCGTAGGTCTCTGTACTGCCACATGCTGTTCAACACTTGAGAAGCTGCTTTCACCACTTTGGGACTATGTCTGGGAATTCAGCAGAGAAGAAACACACACAACATAAAGCTTGACTCTCCTGCACTTGTTTTCTTCAACATAACATCACGTAGCAGTGGAATGAAGAAGCCTGCAGACACTGCAGCAACACAAGCGTTGTCTTCATATTCTCAGATGTGGCACTCGAATAAAATCGAGCCAAACTGCATAATTGTTTTTCTGATTGATTGATTTGCCAGTATATCCCTTGGTTTCCTCCAGGGTTTGACTCATCTGACTAATGTCTTGTGGATTTAATTGGCTCATAGGGTCTTAGCAGTTCCTGGGAAATTAAACTTTGTTTCTCCAAGACATTTTAGTAAACATTATTGTTTTAAATTCCCAGATGATTCATGATGGCTTTGAAATGCTGGGAAAAATGCTCTCTTAAAGGAAAGAAAACAGTGACTGAATGCATTTATTTTAAATCTCGGTGAATATTCTATGCACATGTTTGACAGCTTTGCGTCTCTGCTTGTTGTGCTTCTTTCATCATTTTACACGTCTGTGAAGTCACCTCGCGTCTCATCACGGCTGTCACGCGCAGAGTTGAGCGTCTCCTTGAAGCTGCTCTGTGTCTCTAACGCCGCACCGTCACATTTGCCATCATTCTTGTCCCCTCGTATTTCATCATCCCCACCCATTTTATTTGTTACTTGGATCTTATTTAGGATACGTTGAACTGAATCAGCAGATGCAGGTAGCTGCTATTCAAGTGTCTCGCTCTTGAGAACTGGGTCGATTTTGTGAAGAGAAGCCGCCTTTGAATCATAGACATTTCATCAAAAAAAAAAAAAAATCCCTTGGTGTCAGTTTAAGCAAAATTGAAATGGCGTAGATAAAACAACAGTTTACCAAAACATAGTTCCTCTTAACTATAAAAAGCAATAAGCACAAGAAACTACAAATATACAGTAAACAGCCAGGTTATTGGCTACTCCAGGTGCGTGTATGTACCGGTATTTATTTTTTTTATAGGTTAAACAAGTTAAAACTGCAGCCCTCCTTCAGTCCCTGTGTTTTCTCTAGTGAACTGATCAATTACACAGACACCCCCCTCCCCAAAAAAACTAACAAAAACCAGAAAACAAACCAACAGAAACAGTGATCAGCGAGCACACGCTTCAGTTCTGTTGCCTCCAAAGACAAGGTACTATTTACTCTCCCCCCCGCCTAACTTTACATCTCTGCTGCTCCTTCACACTTCATCTCCATCACACGCACACTCCAGGCTCTCTGTTACCGTCTGCTCAACTAGTTGGCCAACATACCTTCTTTTTTTTTTGGCCTGTCACTAATTGAATCGTGTGTGTAGATCAACAAGCTGCCAGATAGGCTGTTATATAAACATTATCGCAGGGTATGAGTAAGTGTCTACATAATATAAGTATCCATATAACACATTATGAAGCACTTCATAGAACCAGAATAGGTGCTATAAAAGTGCAGGGCCATTTACCATCCATCCAATGTCAGATCTTAACATTACCATGAAATATTCATTTTTGTGTTGCGGATAAGTTAAAATGAATGAGACATCTCTGGGAAAACAATTAGTTTTCAATCTTATTAATAACAATCTTCTCTTCTTCTCACAGTAGACCACATACAACCTGACAATAAATATACATACTAGAATATAATGTGCAATATTTTCACTGCAACGTGCAATTATGTAAATATCCATCTGTAAATATCCGTCTGTTATTTTATATACCAGTATTTTTTATTATTTATTTTGTATTTTTATTATTATTGTATATACCAGTACTGTTTATAGTGTGTCATACTCTGATATTTTTACTGTATTATTATTATTTCTATTGTTGCCTCTTGTTTTGCACTATCCCCTTTGCTGCTGTACACTGCAAATTTCCCTGCTGTGGGATAAAGGAATATCTTATCTTATCTTAATGCTTTTTAACTCCTTGCTAAGTTCACTAGCTTTTATAAACTCCATAACATTAAGTGTTGATGTCTGCTTGTGGCATTTGCACCTGCTGTTATTTGTACTTGTATCTAAGTGTATATCCTCTCAGTTTCCCCTCTGTTTTCCCCCTGACCACGTCCTCCCGTCTGGCTTACTTGTCTCCCTTGCTGCGGGCGATGCTGATGAGCTTCTCGATGCCACCGGCATCCCTCAGGGCTTTGGTGTTCTCCATGTTCTTGGTAATGACCTCATGCAGCGCGCAGCAAATGGCTGTGATGGTGTCGTCCGACATGGTCTTCCCCACCAGGCCGCTGCCGTTGGAGCTTCCTCCCTCCCCGCTGCTCGTGTTGTTGTTGTTGCTGCCCCCGGGTAAGCGGTGCACCAGGTCCCTCATGGCATATTTGCCTGTGTTGATGGAAAGACACGGTGAAATAGTGAAGGTAGAGTAAAAAGTAAAAAAAAAAAAAACAGAAGGTAATTTGAGTGTTTGTATCGTGAGTTTTTGCAAGTTTTTGCTGTTTCCCTCCCCTAAAGGTTCACAGTCTGGAGCGCAGTAGCCACAACTTTAGAAATACTCCAAGTGAGAAAAACAACTTTCACGAAAACCTCATTATTAAGAGCTGAATATATTTGTGTTAATTATTTTCTGAATGTATCTCCCTTATTTTTAGAAATCAGGTACAACAGAATGCAACAAGTAATGTCCATTTTTAGAATTATATGATTTCTAAATTATATAAATTGTAATTGAATGCATATATTGTAGTTTATTTAAGTATAACTTAAATATGATTGTGTTTTTTTTTTATCATGGCCACGATATATAACCAGCTGTAAACCAGTTAAACAGTTAAACAGAGAAAAGAAAATAACAATTATGATAATATGCCTTGATTCTGCTTTTTGAAGATTGATTGTGATGGACATTCGTAATTCTGACCAAACTCAGCCTCAACTTCTGATCTAGTCTTTGGTCTTCATTAGACAAACTCTCACAAACTCCGTCTTTTTCTCCCCCGGAAACATTGACAGCTAGAGCTCATTAGCAGGGAGGAAATCTGCCCTGGGCAGCTGTCAGACACTGATGGAGACATGGCCACGTGGCCTGACGCGCACACACTCCATTTCCCATTACACCCGAGCGCTGCTGTCAGGAATCTTGTCCAGTCTGCCCTGCGGCCCTCGTTCTTGGGTCATCACTCTGGGGTGGGGGTATCCACCATGACTCACTGACAGCTCGCTGCTGCAGTGCATGAGCTTTTTCCTCCTGCATAAACCTGGCAGCTACGTCTAATATAACAGAACAAACTATTTCTTAACCAAAGACCCACGTTAATGTGTTTGCAGCACTGACAGCTTGTTGTTTGTCACTATTGCAGAGAGTGATGTGCAATGTGTGCAACCAATGCAATGACATTTGCAAACAAAATTAAAGACATTAATAAAAGCGGATTCGCTCTAGAGTAGGCCTGTGTTGAAAAAAATCGATTTCCCAATTCTAAATCGATTCTCATATTAATTCTTAAAAATTGATTCATATGTCTAAAGATCGATTTTTTTAAATTCATTTATTTATGTATTTTTTTTTCATCATTACATTACAACTTTTGGTTATTTTTTTGTTTATCCCCAAAATATATTTCATTACTTTATATACTGTCTTGGGGTTACATTTGCAAAAAATTCTAAAAACCCAATGCTCAAAAATTAGAAAAACCAAAATAGACCGAAAATGGAACAAATAAAAACGGAATGTGAGAAAAAATAAAACCGATTTCATCCGTCTCTGTTTGCTGCCCTGGATCTGTTTGGTAATTCTGACCCACATGATGTTTCTGAAAGCAGTTCTATCAGCATTCTGGGAGCTGATTGGTCCTTACAGCATCATTAGCTACCAATACTTGCTGTTTAATCTCAATATAATACTAGTAGTAATATTTTGCATTTCTACAGTCATATAATTCATGCAACAGCTCAAAAAACTGTTTTAATAACACTAACCCAAATCAATATCGGAATCGAATCGAATCTTGATAATCGATTCTGAATCTTAAGAATCAGAATCGAATCGATTCTTGACATTTGAATTGATCCCCAGCCCAACTCTAGAGCCATAAAGTACACGGTTATCTTCAGATGATACAAGCAAACAAACATTTAAACAGGCTCCCTGCATTTCAACAGAAGTGAACCAACACACACGAAGAACCTGCATCATTCATGTTATTACACCACGAACTAACAGAGCAACGCTTAATGGAGTTAGCTACAAATAAAACATCTGTTGGCTCCGACAGCACTGATGTATGTATGCTGCTGGGAGCTCCTTGGAGTCCACTATGCAATATGCAGGATCTCTAACGCAATTCCATCATGTTAATACATCACGTGTCTGAGCAGGACATCAGGTTGCCTCAAAACATGCCTCCCTGTCCCATGGCATCTTGGGGAAAATGTGACATTACAGCCTGCTCACACTATGACCATGGTAAGGCACAACTTTGTTTAGCTCCAAGCCTAAATCACCACACAGAGTAAGTACTGTAGACTATGCGGCTGTTGCCATGGGGACCAGCAGAAAAGCAGCATCTATTAGGAACTGGAGAAAGTCAGAGCGCAGACACTCCAAACACATGTACTTCTCTTTCTGGAAATTAAAAATACATTTACAGACTTATTACCAGCAATAATCCACTTCACGGATGATAAAATGTTCAGTGCTGAGCAGCTGCTCACAACTGTTGCCTCCTTTTAGTGGCAATTATTTAATACAGAGGCAGAAGCTCGTCACCTCACTTTACTGATCTGCTTGGAAGTGATTCCCTTCAGCTCAATTTAACATGCACGTGAAAAGGTCAAGACCTTGTGATATATTATTTCAAGGCATTAACATTTAAAGTTCTTACATTTTGATGTAAACATGTCAGCATTTCCACACTGTGGGTGTTTTCCACTGAGCTGCTTACCGATGAGCTCCTTGTTCCTGATGTCCAGAGCCATGTTTCTCAGGGCAGTAGCCACAGCACACACCACCCGGTCGTTGTCTATCCTCAGTAACTCCACCAGGATGGGGAGACCCTTCTCTTTGCGCACTGCAGCTCGGATGTAGACGGACCACTGGGCAGCACGGCGCGGAGGGAGGGAGGGTGACACAGATGGCATCAGAAATGTGTTCACTGACTTCATCTATTCTTCTTTGTTTCATGTCAATAAATCCAATAGTTTTTGGAAGTTTGGTTAATTTAAGCAGCGGCAAGACGCTTTTTTTGACATCCAGTCCCTCAGAGACTCAAGAAAGTGAAGAAAGTGAAAGTGAGCGAGGAAGAGACTGAGCAAGAGTACGTCTCACAGTGACTTAACCTCCACACCTATAGGGGGAGGCACTGGGCAGGGCTACAATTGACAAAATTACTTTCTCTCGCTGTAATATATTTAAAGATACCCTTCAAGTTGATGCTTGTAAATGGAAATAGCAAAATACTAATCAAACTACAAACTAGGAATAAAATCACAACCATTTGTGCAAATTACTAAGCAGAAAATCACATCTGTATTTGTTCTTTATCAGTCATTTGTCATAAAATATATTTGTTTTAAAGGGAATGTTTCAAATCAATCAAACTTTATTTATAAAGCACTTTTTGTACAATAAAACGCAACACAAAGTGCTTAACAGTGAATAAAAAAATCCATCCACCCACCCCCCTTCCCACCACCCCTAATCCCTATCAATGATTAAACACAATCAAAGATTAAAAGAAAGGGAACATGGGAACACTGTCACGGGGAGCCGTCTGCATGGGGAGGGAGCTGCTACTCCTGGGGGGCCACATCTAGTCAGAGGTGTCAAAAGTATTCACATTCATTACTCAGGTAGAAGTATAGATACTAGAGTTTAAAAATACTCCTGTAGAAGTTGAAGTATCAACTCAAGTTTTTTACTCAAGTAAAAGTATAAAAGTACTGGTTTCAAAACTACTTAAAGTATAAAAGTAAAAGTAATGTAAGGGGGGAAAAAGCCATTAAGGACAAAAGCCATTGAAAATGAATTCATCTTAGTATAATTCAAATATATTAAAGAAGCATATATGTGTACTATTGAGCATTAACATGTGTTTCAGAGAGCAGCAGATATGATGACTAGTTGCCTATAAGTATTGTAATGGTGCAAAAAGTCAAACTTCAGAGGCATGTTATCATTTATCCTAACCTTTATTGGATTGTACATCCAAGTTTAGTTGCAGGAATCTGAGGGAACGGATGTAAGAACAAAACTGGACAAGAACATCTGAAACAACCACAACCAAATTCACTCTATCCAGATGGAGCAATTTAACTGGATAGGTTTTTTTAAAAGGCCGAAATGAAATAGAGTAAGAAGGCTGTTTTTAAAATGTAAGGAGTAAAAAGTACAGATAATTGCATGAAAATGTAAGGAGTAAAAGTAAAAAGTCGTCTGAAAAATAATTACTCCAGTGAAGTATACATAACCAAAATTTCTACTTAAGTAAGGTAACGAAGTATTTGTACTTCGTTACTTGACAACTCTGCATCTAGTTCAGATTAAAACCTTTACTTTCAAGCATATTGACAGTTTTAAGGACCAGTACAGTTTGGTATATTTCAGCACACAATCAGCAGTATAATTAGGACAGTTTAGCTTGTTATTGCACTGCCTAGGTTGATTCCTCCCTCTCTGCTTTTTGGCACATGTACGGATGTCATGTCGCTCGTGCAGATGCTCTTCAGCGTGACAACAGAGCAGCCTCAGAAGTGAGCTCTTACCTTCCAGCTGCCGGCTGCTAGGTTCTGCAGAGCTCCAGCCGCGCCCTCCAGGGTGTCTGGGTTGGAGCACTCAGACAGCAGTGTGAGGTAAGGCTTGACGATGGAGGGGTGCCACAGCATCTGGATGCCTTTCGGGGGCTCTGCCAAATCTGGAAATGGGCCGACGCCATCCCACTGCGCAGGATAAGACAAAACACAGAAGGGAGAAGGGCTTTGAATTCTGTGTGAGGGAGGGGAGGTTTGAAAACTGCCAGGATCCCCTTGAGCAGAAGCAGTAAAGGTGACGGAGAAGAATTCCTATTCATGAGCAGTGTATGAATGCCAGGACTGCATTCTCCTATTTAGAAGTTTTTGTTTATTCACCTCTTCTGTAATTGAAATGTGACATTTACTCCTCTATTGATGAGCTATTCTGAAAAAGACGACCACATAGTGCCACTGTATTACCTGCAAACATGTTTATTATTGTAATAAAGAGAGGAGGATGTGTACCAATACGTTTATAATAACCTAACCTTTATATTGTGTATCACCTGTTACTGCTCTATTTAAGTGGGATTACAAATCTCACAGGCACATAATTCATCCTCAGTAAAACATAAACAATATACAGGACTGTCTCAGAAAATTAGAATATTGTGATTTTCTGTAATGCAATTACAAAAACAAAAATGTCCTACATTCTGGATTCATTACAAATCAACTGAAGTATTGCAAGCCTTTTATTATTTTAATATTGCTGATCATGGCTTACAGCTTAAGAAAACTCAAATATCCTATCTCAAAAAATTTGAATATTCTGGGAATCTTAATCTTAAACTGTAAGCAATAATCAGCTATATTAAAATAATAAAAGGCTTGCAATATTTCAGTTGATTTGCTTAAAAAGAGACATTTCAAAATGTAATGGAAAATATGAGATCATTTTGACTTCGATGGCATCTAAACATCTCAAAATGTTGGGGTTGTATTGCAAATAAAACTAAAAGCCAACTTGCCCTGAGTTTAACTCATTAAGCCCCCACCCCCCATTAACCAAGAACAGCTACATGGAAAATGTGTTTTACAGAAAAAATCTTTTTTAGTAGAGTCTTTACATGATAAGGGATAAATAAGGGTGTATTCTAACTGTGGAAACACTTATATCATGCACAGACCACGTGACCTGTCTAAGCACACGATGCTGTCACCAGAACTCTTTTAATAGCTCATAACTGTTACGTCAGTTGTGTCAAACGTCTGGAGTCCTGCATTTAAAATGAGCACCATCTACTCGTTTTCACACTTCCTTTAACCCTAATTTCATAAAGAAAGATGAAGAAATGTATTGCTTTATTATACAGATGAATAGGGGAGCAGACAACGCAGCTGAGGCTAGCAAACACTCAATTCAAACTGGAGTGACAGGACAGGAAATGATTCTTATAGGAACAGCTGTTTCATATCTGAAATTATAAAACACAATGAAACAGTCAGTATAAATAGTTCTCTCCGTATCCACAGGACGTTACTCCCAGAACCGCCTGGGTGGAGGGAATGATGGTGTGTTGTTACACAGGAACAACTGATTAAACTCATCTGAGCATCTCGCCTGAGAGTAAATAACAGTAAAGAATATTTAAGTATATCTCTTATTTCCTTCTGGTTCGTTTGACGAAATGTGCTGCTGCTGTGGTGGAGCTTTCTTTCTATCTTTGACTAATGCGTCTCCCGTTTTTTCAATATGTGCATAACGGCTGTAATGGTTTTAAGATGGTAAAGTTTAATATATTCATGTCTATTTTCCTGTATAGTTTGTTTTATATTGTATGGAGGTCTGTAGATGTCCTGTATCCATCACACTTGTTGACATTATCCAATTTCTGCCTACAGTCGGCTTCAATAGAAAAGATATAGTGGAATCCTCCGATAATGTGTGATAACATAATCTGAGATGACATCTGTTAAGACTCTGCAATGTTGCCAACCACTGTTCCTTCACTTGATAATGCTGCTAGAGCCCATTTCCCTGTTTTTCTGGCCCTTTGCGCCCAACTTCACTTCCTCTCCTTTCCTCTCCTCTAATTGCCCCACCATTTGCAGAGTTGTATCCTCTTCACTTTGCTCCCTAATCGCTACTTCATGGTAATGGCCCACAGCTGTGATGGAGTGGAGTGACTCTGACATAGTGTAGTGAGGGTTTTGGATTATTATTTGGAGAGGTTAATGTTCCTTCTTTTGCAAAATGATCTAAGGGTTAATTCAAAGATCCCTTGCTTCTCTGGAAACAGCTAAAGTTTGCTGACGGTTAGCTCGACGCATAGCTAAGCTAAGGCCCAGCTCTTTCCTGTTATTTTTGGTAAATGTTCTTTTTAAGTTTCCTGTCTCTTTCTCTGCTGACAATGACAGAGAGGGAAAAACAGCATGCAGGGATAATGAGCAATTTACACACCCTGATCCACAGGAAGTGTTGGTTGTTAAATCCTCGCAGCTTCAACACAAGTTGCAAAGAAATCCTCTACTCAAACAGAATGCCATCCTGATTGCTTATTAGGATGACAAGAGTTAAGAGTCGTCTTCAAGCCGAGGATTTCTGTCAGTCATCAACCCCCCAAAAATCTAGTTTTTCTCTGAAACCTCCAGCTAGTTGTTTACACAATCTGCACAAAAGCCAAGAGGCAAGCTCAGATTTTTTTCTTTTGAAGCCAATTCAGATGTGAGTTCCTTACACAGCTACGAGGAACCAGGTCCAAAAGAAAGTACATTTCCACTAAGGACCACGTAAACATCTTTACAGCATAAATCATATTTTATGGCCTGGTACAAAAAATGGATTTGATCTTCATAGCTTATCTAAGACCACTGTAAGGCTGCATGGGGGTGAATAGTTATGTACCTCCTCAGTTAAACTATATTAAACCCTCCCTTTTTATTTTTATTTTTTCAGTTTAACACTGCATTGGCATTGGAGTCCATTTGTAGTTGGGTTCAAATATGTAGTGAAAATTATCAATCCCCAAGTAGAATTCATGCACTGCACTTAAACAAAAAAAAACCCCACCATGACGGACACGAATTGTCAGAATGAAAATATAAAGGTCTTGTTCACGAGTGAGGGGAACGATGGAGCGGGAGATTGACAGACGGATCGGTGCAGCGTCCGCAGTTATGCGGTCGATGTACCGGACCGTCGTGGTAAAGAGGGAGCTGAGTCGAAAGGCGAAGCTCTCGATTTACCGGTCAATCTACGCCCCTACCCTCACCTATGGTCATGAACTTTGGGTAGTGACCGAAAGGGCAAGATCTTTGATACAAGCGGCCGAGATGAGTTTCCTCCGCAGGGTGGCTGGACGCTCCCTTAGAGATAGGGTGAGGAGTTCGGTCACCCGGGAGGAGCTCAGAGTCGAGCCGCTGCTCCTTCACATTGAGAGGAGTCAGCTGAGGTGGCTTGGGCATCTGTATCGGATCCTCCTGGATCCTCCCTAGGGAGGTGTTCCAGGCATGTCCCTCCTCCCTAGGGAGGTGTTCCAGGCATGTCCCTCCTCCCTAGGGAGGAGTTCCAGGCATGTCCCTCCTCCCTAGGGAGGTGTTCCAGGCATGTCCCTCCTCCCTAGGGAGGAGACCCAGGACACGCTGGAGAGACTATGTCTCTCGGCTGGCCTGGGAACGCCTCGGACTCCCCTCAGAGGAAGAGCTGGAGGAAGTGACTGGGGGGAAGGAAGTCTGGGCATCTCTGCTGAGACTGCTGCCCCCGCGACCCGGGAACAGATGAGTGGAAGAAAATGGATGGATGGAAAATATAAAGGTTTATATTTGATTATATTTTATGTATGACTGTGCTGCGAAGAGGAAATAATATCTGATGTGTTTGATGGGGTAGGGACCTCCTGTGATGCACCTTTCCTCACTCGCTTCTGCTGCGACTCTATTCATGACATTATTGCTGTTGTTATTAACCTGCGTTCCTTCTTCTCAGCAGGTGTTCCTGTTCTGATGTTGCTGCTGTTCTCGCATCTTTCCTGTCCTTTCAACCCCCAACCGGTCGAGGCAGATGGCCGCCCTTCCTGAGTCTGGTTCTGCCAGGTTTCTTCTTGTTAAAGGGGAGGTTCTCCTTCTCAAAGTCGCCTGGTGCTTGCTCGGGGCCGGGATTTTATCAAAGAAAATTTGATACAATCTGTTGGTTTCCTTAGCAAAGCTATATTATTGTTATTTCATTGTATTAATTGGACGACTTTGGAACAAGTTGAACTCTATTATTGCCATGTCATTAATCACAATCTGGACCAAAGATTCGTATGGGTAACAACCCATCATGTCAATCAGCTGGCTGTCGTCACTTCTTCTACTTGATTTCTTGGCTGAGAAATAACATGACAACATACCGTATTTTCTGGACTATAAGCCGCTACTTTTTTCATAGGTTTTCAACCGTGCAGCTTATACAAAGGTGCGGCTATTCTGTGGATTTTTCTTCCACCCCTCAGGGCGCTCTAACCGGAATTAGAATTGAAACTAAGACAAAATAATTGCAAAGAAGAATACACTACTTCTTCTTTAGCAGATAGAAGTACGTAGAAGCAGATTTCAAACAGATAAACAGATAAATAAATAACGGTTATTTTCTCTCTTGGTTCTGTCCTGTTTTAATCAGCAAAGTTGCTGCCGTGTTGAAATACACTGTTAGGAAAGGATCTATTTAGGTACAAACATGTACATCATTTACAGTTCAAAATCGTTCTGTACATGTAGTAAATATCTAATCTAACAACATAAATATCTGCGGCTTGCATATCTTTTTTTTAAATAGAGCGGATGCGGCTTATATACAGGTGCGGCTTGTATATCTTTTTTTATTGTTTTTTTTTAAAATAGAGCGGGTGCGGCTTATAGTCCAGAAAATACGGTAATCATTCTTGAGTTAAGTGCAACATTGTTTGTTGTATTGTTAATAGTAATACGTCAGCCTGTAATAGTCCATTTAGCCAGAGCAGCGATCAGCTGTAGCAGAGCTCAACCGACCCAGCTTCTTCAGAAAGAACAAATTTGACTATATATACTCTGTTCTATTTATTCTATTACAAAGGAAAACACTGTAGTGGCCGTTGCCTCTTCACAATATTCATGCTATGTTAAATAATTTGTCTTAGGGATGTAATAATAATAATAATTGAAAAGCAGTGGTCTCATTCTGCTCTAAACAAACACAAAAATTAAATGAAGAAAAAACATAACCCAAATGGGCCCCTTGAATGGTGGTGGTTATTTTGTGTGTGTGTGTGTGTGTGTGCGTGTGCGTGTGTGTGTGTGTGTATGTGTGTGTGTGTGTTGTAACTTAAGTTACCTCCGCTACACATTCAGGGAACGCTTGAAGCTGAAACTCAGACCTTACCTGGCAACAAAAGATTCTATTTTCTGATTGTCTAAAAATCTATTTTCTGATTGGTTGATAGGCTGTGTGTGTGGTAACCCTGCCAATCGCCTGGCTTCTTTAACTAACTGACCATTTATTGATTAAGTGAGGGTGGATTATGTCAGCTCCTGCCAAGAGAGCTCCTCTTCAGAAATGCCTGGGTGACGTTGCAGAACGTTTTTTCTTTATATAGTTTATAGTTAAAACTTCTCACAACCTTCCATTATTCCGCTCCCAGTTCTTTTTTTAAGTACCAAGGTTTCTGTAGTGTTTGTCTCATAGTCCTGCATGGGAGTATGCAGGAGTGTATAATGTTTCCCAGTGGCCTGGAGGTTTTCCAACAAGGTCAGGCAGAGGTCTCATGGCTTGTTTCCCAAAGAGAAATAAATAAATGGTGAAAGTGACAGTGTGTTTGTTTGTCACCCATTCCTGCTGGCATATGTTCAGGCCCCAAGTCTGTTACTCTCCTACAGTTCTTCAATTGCTTTGACAGACATCCCCGTACACATGGAGCGGCTGTGACGCATCCAGCCCAGCATGACAATTTTGCAGATGTAGAGGTTTTCCTTTTATGTGATTTTGAACTTGTAAGCTGCTTTTCATCCCCGACGTGCACTCGCTGATGTTTCAGCTCGACAGCCCGGTGGGAGATGCCCCGACTTTAACCTTGTGCTCGGCGTTGAAGTTAATACAGAGGTGGAGGTGGGAAACCTGGTCCCCTTTAAGCTTACATAGACTATTAGGTTTGCCAAAACAGAAGTAACAGAGAGCGGGTATCTCCTTCAGACCTTTTTTTTAAAGTGTAAGAACCTAAGTGAAGATCTGACGCCTGCTGTTGTGACAATGACTTCAAAAGACTTGGTATTCTCACCTGATCGTGTCCCTTCTTTTTCTTCTTCTTCTTTCCCCAACACCCGGAGCTCTCCGTGTCCTTGCCGCTGGTGTCACAGAACAAGCCGTCCAGCTCCTCTGACCCCCCCTGGTGGCTGTGAGACGTCTCTGCAGCCAGGCGGTACGACAAGTTCCTCAGGATGCACACGCAGTTCTCCACAGTCTGACGGGGCGGGGGGGGGAAAGGTAGAGAGAAAATTCAGGAACAGACAGACACATGGAGAAGAAAGGAAAACTAAGCTGAGGCAGAGATGAAGGAAGCATAGATGAAAACCGGAAAAATTCCAGGAATACCATATGCACACGGACACTTTTCACATTTCCGCAAACAAACTGTGAAGTGCAAACCGTAAACACAGCGGATATGCAGACATAAACACTTGGGCTGAGCCTAATGGAGATAGACACACACACACACTAATCCTATTGTTGTGAGTGGCGATGCAGCCAACAGTCGCAGACTTTGATCTTGTAGAGGATTTCTGCGGATTAAAAAAACTTCACATGAACCAGTGAAGAGCGTACACTCTCGACACCGACTCACACAAACTGTGGTGACTCATACATTTACATGCGCACACTTGCAAACACACACAAACACATACACACGCGTGTGTGTGTGTGTAGGTTTACGCTGAAGCACACACTCTCAGTCATAAATGTTTGTGTCAATGACACAAACCGAAGGGGATAAGTACCAAACTTAAAAACAAAATCTAGGTGTGAATGGCAAGCTGAGGAGTTCTTTTGTAATTGATTTTACTCATTCCTATTTTTAATCCGTTTGTTTTTACTCTGAGCCAGTTCTTTGGTTATGCTGTTGTAGACCTAGGTTTCTAGGAGACCTCTAATGATGTACAGGGGCCTTATTCTTGTTCAGGCTGCTGCCTTTGCTCTTCTTACATGCCTACTAGTAGTTCCAGTGTGTAAATTCAGTCTGTGAGGGAGAACATTATCTATATTTGTACATAATTCATGCAAATTATAAATACTGGTCATCATAAAGCACATCACTGCATGATTTCGATACACACAAACCGGACACTTGCAAGCACTTTGGTCATTTTTACATCATTATGTCTTCAGGTATTTATGTGGGCAACTGCGTGCGTGTGTGTGTGTGTGTGTGTGTGTGTGTGTGTGTGTGTGATTTCCTACTACCTTGCTGTCGATTTCACTGCTCCCCAAAGCGGTCTGGATGACATAGAGCAAAGCATCTGTCAGCCCCTCACACTCCCTCATCCTCCTCCGTGCTTCCTCACCTGCAGAGCTCACGTTCCTGTACCACACACACAAACACGCACAAGTCCACACACACAAGTACACACACACACACACACACACACACACACACACACACACACACACACACACACACACACACAGGCAAACACCAATAGCAAGCTTTGTCAATAAACATACAAAAAAAGCATGTATTCAGAATTTTTTCCTCTAAGACGCACATGTGACATGAACGTGTGATTTACAAACATAAATGCAGCAAGTAGAGAAGCTGAGAGTAACATATGAACCTCATTCCAAAAAAGTTGGAAATACAATGTGTGAAATGTAAATAAAATATTGGATTGCAAAACCTCATGAACTCATTTTATAAACACATTCAGACCTAAAAACAGATGTGCCATCTTGCTGTCCTATTCTTTTCTGCTCTACAGTCCTGGGTCTTCTTTGTCATATTTATATATCGATGCATAAAATAATTTAAATGTTGAACAGTCTAGACTGCAGGCGGGCCAATGCAGCACCGGGACTTTTGTCCTGCAAAGTCATGCTTTTGTAATGGATGCCGAATGAGTTTGCATTGTAATGCTGAAAACTGTCTGGATGGGAGAATGTGTTGCTCTTAAACGTACATCCAGCTTTAAGCATTGGTGCTTCCTTTCCATCTGTGAGCTGCACTTTCCACAGGTACTAATGCACCCGCTAGCATCACAGATGCAAGCTTTTATATGTGGTTAGATAACAAGCTCCGTAGTCTCTTTCTTCCTCAGACCAGATGATGTCTTGGCCATGCTATCTAACAGACTATTTAAAATTTGATTCATCTGACCACAGAACAGTTTTCAACATAACCTCAGCCCATGTTAAATTAGCTTTTTCTCAGAGAAAACAGAAGCATATCTGTCACAAGCCAAAGCTTAAACCTGCATTGGATGGTAAAGCAGTGATTTCAGGAGGGGATTTCCTTATATCATGCCTGTGAGGAACCAGAGCGGCCTCCCCACGTACAAGGGGACAAGGCAAAACTGGACCTGGGTGATGAGGTGTAAAAAAATCTTGCAGAGCGTAGAATGCCAAAAAAATAAGGCTTTTCATTTTATGTTAAAAAAAAAAACGAAAAAAAAAAACAGGCAGAGTGCAAAATCAGTATTCTAAAAAAAAAAACAATGGGGCATAGCCTCTCAACAAGCTTCCTCCATACAGCAGACCCCTCTTCTGGTATGCAGCTGCTGTTTATAAACCCAGGCAGGGTGGAGAGGTTGATTGGACACAGGTGTGCCACAATCAGCAGAACCAGGCACACCTGTGTGCTGCTCCCCCGCAGACCACGCCCAATCCTCCACTCTGCCACACACATTAAAAAAAAGTCCGGTGATGGTGAGAAGGGGAGGGGTTGCTCACTTTCTCACAATGCCGTAACTTCCTGTTTTCCATGGAGTGCTGCCTGAAGACTTGAGGATCATAGGTATCGATGACCTTTTTATGTGCAATAGATGATATGAGATCTTTCTGATGATATCAGATAT
Source organism: Cololabis saira (assembly GCF_033807715.1). Taxonomy (NCBI): domain Eukaryota; kingdom Metazoa; phylum Chordata; class Actinopteri; order Beloniformes; family Belonidae; genus Cololabis; species Cololabis saira. The sequence continues at coordinate 37,179,127 of NC_084596.1, read as the reverse complement.
TCAAAATATCAGTATTAAATAATGGCGCCACTATTTGAAAGCTTAGTAAATAAATCAATAAATTAATTTCAATAAGCCCCTATTTGAATATTACGCTTGGAAAAGGATACAACGCACCAGGGCCGTGGCGCAGCGATTATTGTATCAACAGCCTTTAAAGCACTAACTTCATACCGCATGTTAACGGTAATTTCTTTAAAGTCCGGAGAGTTTGCAGCACATGCAACGTAATAGTAGATCTGGGATTTTGGGTGTCCATCTATACAGTGAGAACATGACACATTTAAGGTATTTTATGATGTAAATATCCGTATAAAACCAGTTAATGTCCAAATAGATCTACGTTGGTTTTCTGCCAATATCATCTTATGCTTATAAGCCCACTCATTATAAAATACAAAAGGAACATTTACAGTTTTTTACCTAAATGACAAGGCAAGGGTTTTGTCAAGCTGAAAAAAAAAAAAAAAAAAAGAATTTGGCCACTAAAGGAGGTAGGACAGCCTAAAAATACACTTCCTGCTCCCAATAAATCATTTACATGTCATAACATAAAGAGCTTGTATGGCGCTGACTCATAGGCTCGTAATTTTACTTTGAAGGCCCACTGGGTGAAAAGCTTTTGTTTAAGCACTTGTTTATTTAAGGCACGCCTCTCAAACGGCCCAGTCTGCTCTGATTTATCCGTTCATGTGTCAAAATGATTGAGGATTGTTGCTTTTCCTTTGTTTTTGAATTGTGTTTATGCAAATTGTTTCATGGTGATGTTATGCAAAAAAGAAAGAAAATCCTTGACTCTAAATGCAGAGTTTCTGGAGCAATGGTTCATGTAGGTATTACTAATTACTTTAACTACGTACATCCTGAGAAACTGAAAGCATCAAGCATCCACAGTAACAGCTCACTCAATCCAGACATCTGATTCAGTGCCCATGTCGTCTCCATTTATTTCATTTTATTCTATTTTTTCAGCAGATATGTCTTGTGTCCTCTGATGGTGGTTTCTCCTGGTGGATGCAGCTGTCAACTTCTCCCATGATTAGCTGGTTACCCATCTACATCCACAAAATGTGGCAGGGGAACGGATGGGATGATGAGCTCGGCGGAAAGATTTGTAGAAAATCAATATGACAAAGCGCTGGCAGGTTTATCTTTTTTGAGCACTAAACTGAACTCTTTACAACTCCTGGCAACAGTGAATGCTGAAAGGTGCAAAACGGAGTCCAACAAGATGATTATTAAGGCCATAATGTTTTAGGGCCAATCCCAATACACCCCCTACTTTCTACCACTAGCCCTAAAAAAGAAGGAACAGATTTTAGGGCACTTGAAATCTTCTCAGGGGCCTGTCCCAATACTCCCACTACCCCTACTTTCAGCACCACCCCTAAAATCAGGAAGCTGAGAGCCAAAAGCTGTTTTAATTTCAGCTGTAGCGCTGTTAATATGCCACTTTATTAAGTTTTAATATTTTTTCAGGCGTAAAAGTAACCGTTAAGATCCCCAACCTGGGCTCAGTTTATCCAAATAACGGCTGTTAAGAAATTTGATCTGATGTTTTCGGCGATGATGAGACCGGGGCGCAGCAGCAGCAGCAGCAGCAGCAGCCGGAGTACAGACGTGATCGCCAGGTCAACCTGCGCCGTCGTCCTGGGGAGAAACCTGCAGCTCTGTGGAGAATTACCGCTGGCTGAAATAAATCATTTAGGAAGATAAATGTTGGTTTAAAAAATGAAATCTAACAGTTGTAGCTACGCCTGTTAAGAAATTTGCTCAGAAAATTTCGGGATTTCTGCCTGCCTGCCGGCTCCGGAGCTGATTATGGTTCCGCGTTAAATCGACGCAGAGCCTACGGCGTAGGGTACGGCGTAGGGTCCGTGTAGGGTACGGCGTACGGTGCGCGTCGCCGCGTAACCTACGCCGTAGGCTCTGCGTTGGTGTAATGCGGAACCATAAATCAGCCTTTATTCTGGCGAGGTTTGAAAAAGACTTCGCAACAACGGGCAAACGAGTGATTATGTACATTCACTGAGTGAATATTATGAAAGTAAAATATATATTTCTCGCTAGAAATGTAATCAAAACGCATTTTTATGCAGAAACTAACTCAAAATATTGATTTTATTCACAAAAAAATAAGAAATGTCCGCCATGTTTTTTTTTTTTGATTCAGTCCACAAATGACGACGAAAAGGAAATTTTTCTGGCCCTAGATCAGCTAGTGAGCATCGGAAAACCCTCTATCCGTAGGGACAGATTCATAGCCACTACACTCGTTTTCTTCACTCCCCCTAGGTGGAAAGAGGAATTGGGACACCACTACCCTCACGGGAACGCGCACAATTTAGGGGTAGTGCTGAAAAGTAGGGGTAGTGGGAGTATTGGGACAGGGCCATAAAGACACGTTTCAGAAAAAACATTTGTAAGTGCAGAAAATATATTCTGTCAACGTAGGAGACAAAAGAAAATCTAAGGTAAAATTGACCTACAAAAAATAATTAAACTGTAGTTACGACCGTAAGTAACACATTGGTGTTTGCTGTTTTCCTCTGAGTATTTTAGCTTTGGATTGGTTTTGAAGGGCAGTGTCCTGACTTTGTTCAGAGCTTTTATCAAGACTCTTTTTACTTACTTTATGCTGCTCATAAACACACCACCAGACAGCAGACAGATGACGCAAGTAATACAGAGGTGTGATTAGTAGTTTCACTGTTAGATATCTCATTTGGGAGTCAAACACAACAAAAACTTCAAAGCAGTGGGACTGCTGGACGTATAAACCGGTGAATACTAATGCTGCTCTGACAGATGTGTCAGTGCATAAGGTGTTGCTAGTGTTGGCTATGTGATTTACATAATTGAAACAGAAATCTCTCTACATCAACCCCCTTTTAAGTGTGGGTGAATCGAAGGTGGCAATGAAAACACAGAAGTCTCGTGCTCCCGTCAGTGTACCGCTTGTATGTTCTTGGCAACTTTGGTGCAACGTGAAGGAAGTCATTTCTTCATTCTTAAGCAATACATTTGGAACAATTATCACTTTTAAACAAGTACACAACTGCAACAATCAAAGAATATCAGTGAACATGATAATAGATCTCTGCCAAATACAGAGTAACTTAAAATCCAGCAAAGAGATGTTGATAATGCTCACTTTTCATCAAAATGTACTATGTGCTATATAATCCTGAATCCTTCGGAGGGGTTCTCTTTGGGTGGCAACTAGGGTGTGGTTTATTTCATTATGTTATCTTTAACTACAAAGAATGGAACTAACCAGTCAGAAAATACAACACACTGCAGGAAAAAGGTTTTGTCTATAAGTGTAGCTTTTGAACAGAGCACAATAGGATTTAGTCCTGCTGTGCTGCTGCTTTGGCCAACGGGGGGAAAAAGGCCCATCAACAAAGCAGTTACTCCAATGTCTGACACATCAGGTGATAATTGGTAGCTGCATATTTCATGCTGCTTTCTCCCCTCCTTGTACGTGTAAGACGGTAAATAATAACCTCTAATGGATAACGCCCATGATTCAAAAGTCCAGTTATGAAGAAGCTTAGGATTTTGCCCCCATGTGGCTTACCTCACAGTGAATGGTTACACTGATTTACAAAGAATATCTTCCGTGGGGATGATTGTTTTTCTCTTTTGTTTTATGCACGTTTCCCCACACGGCATATCAAAAAGAAATTAAAAACATAAAAAACCTTGACACCCCTCTGTGAGGGATTAGAGACACCACTGTGTAGTTACAAGTGTGCAAAAGTTAATACCTCCTCTTTTAAGCCCATATCATCAGATCATAGTGTGTTTCAGGATTAGGCAAAGGCATCATCCAACAAACAATGGCATACAACCTTTTTTCACTGTGCCATCAATTGTTTTTAAAAAGAAATCATTTGGACAGTCCTAAGCCCCCCCTTGCTGCTTCCACGGGGTTTAATAGTGGATGTTGCAGCCAGGTGCTTCTACTCATCATCCCTGAACCGCTCATCAGCAGGAGTACCTGCACAAAAGAAAATGTTCTGGCAGTTTTGTGGTCCAGGTGTGTTAACACAATGCCAAAAGGGAAAGAAATGAGCACTGGTCTTATAGAAGCCATTGTTGATGCCCATAAATCTGAAAGTGATAATAAAACCATTTGCAAATAATGTGATATTAAATGTTCTCCAGTGAGAACGTGTTCAAGACATTAGCCAATCTTTCCAGGAGTGGATTTCTCCAAAAATGTGGCTCAAAGTCAGATTACACAACGCTTTGAGAAGTACAAACAACTAACCAAACAAACAAGCAAAAAGCTTTTCACCCCACACAACTTACAAGCTTAATTGAGATTGATAAAATGTTGAAGTCCATGACAGCACAATTAGAAAAATATTGGAAAAAAATATGGTTTATTTAGAAAGGTTGCCAGGAGAATGCATGTTCTGTCTAAAAAGAACGTGAGAAGCAGGTTTTCAAACTTAATCTGAACAAACTAAAGACTGCTGGCACCAAAATTGAGTTATTTTGGCTTTAATGCCCATCTGCTTGATGATGAGGAGTTCACCATTTGTAAGAGACCCAATGGCAACCTGAAAGAATTCATCTGGAGTTCGCATCATCTTGCCGTACATAATATCAATAAAGACTTTCCAAAATCTACACAAACATCTGTAGGAGACAGTGATAAGATGACATCCTTTTAAGGTTGCGGTTTGCAGGGTGCGAGGATGCACCACATTCAAAACAGACGACCCCGTTGTGAACCTTACTGCAGGAGCTCCTAAACATTGCTGCCGTCTGTCAGATTTGCAAACTGTTGCTGTCTATTCTATGAAAGACATCCACGTGTGTCCCGACTTGTAAGGAAATGAGGTTGCAGCAAACATCCAGCTAGAACGCAACTCAGCGACTGGATTTACACCTGTTAATGGCAGAGAGACCTCTAATCTGCAGAGATCACGGTGCAGACTTGAAAGCACGACAAACGGATAGATAAATCTGCTCCTCAGTAGATGCTGCAGGGGTTTGCATGACATCTGCCAAATCTGAACCCTCTCAATAGTTGGATATGTAAAACGGAAGGTGTTAAAAGCAGCTAGACAGAGGGATGGAAACGTGAGAGAAAGTGACAGACGCTGAAGCAGAGACGAAGACGAAAGATGGAGACAGGAGAAATGGATTAATGGAATGAAATAAGGGTGGAGTAGAGGAAGAGACTGAAGAGAGGGAGAGGAAAAAGAAAGAGGCATGGGGGGGTTGATGATAATGGGTTCGATGGAAATAATGCAGAGAAGAGAGAGCAGGTGGCCAGCGATATACCCAACCCGCCATGAAATATTCAATCTTTAATCAGACTCCCAGCATTCCCTAACGAGGCGTGAGAAAGATGAATTAGCCCTTCGAGTTTAGGGAGCTGAGCCACTCAAAGTTATCTGCTGCAACACACGCACACCAGCACACTCACAAACACACTCATCTCAGTCAAACGCTTCCATTTTTACATATGTGCTGTATTAGACGCTACTGAAGCCTTAAACACTGCAGCTGATGTTGATGAATCAAGCAAGCACGTACGCATAATCAGGGAGAGGGACTGTTGCCGCACCCTTTTCTCCATCTCATGTAGAAATATTCACAGGGATTCCTCTTTCTCATTGTCAAAACACATCAGACAAAGTGATTTCTTGCATAATTAAAGCAAACCTATTTGTCTTATTCATAACAGACTGAAATGATCTCAATAAATTTGAAGTAGTGACGGACAGGTAAAGATCAAAGCGTGACTTTATCCAGACAGCTCATGGTTCAGCCTAATTTGTCTGTAGCCTTTCAGCAAGTGATGCGCCTTTATTGTTTCATGTTACGATCCAAGGCCTGATGGACAGGAGCGTAGAAGACATGTGAAAGCGCCTGGAAGGCAGCAGACGTGGAGAGAAATAATTATGAGCTCAGACTAAGCCAGAGAAATATTTTATGTCTTGGTAACACTGAAAATATTTGGAGAACTTCCCACAGATGTAAATTTGAATGTTTAAAAGTAGTTAGTGGTGATGGAGAGCACATCGCTTTTTGCAATTTCACTAGTTCTTGCAGCTTATGAGACGTAATAAAACATACAAATACAAAACTGTGTTAAAGATTTAAAGAGTTTAAAGAGTTTTTCTGGGCTTTGACTTTTTGATCTTTTATGAAAGGAGGATGGATAAAATCTTTTTTTTAATTGAAAAAAAAAAAAAAAAAAAATTATATTCAAAATCTTAAATAACCATTGGGTAGATGTTAACTATCTTGTTTGGTTTTGAGCAGGAAGTGTAACCTTTTAGATCAGTGAATCGCAACAACTTAATACACAGAAACCCTACTACCGAGCTCTGTAAAACTACAGAAAATATTACATTAATGTGGATTAAGAAGATAGAATAAAAACAAAATAAGCAGTTTTTTGTGCCTGTAAATATTTAAAGGTGACAAATCTTTATTCAGCTCTGTTCCTGGCAGAGTAATAATGTTTGACAGGAATTATTTAGTAGGATGGAGAGCTACGGGGGGACGGCTCTGTCGTTGTCCACAACAGGTCATTGCTTTGATGTCCATTCGTGTGGACGTTCAAACGTAACCAATTCACATGTAAACTCTAACACAGGCCAGAACCTCAGAAAGGATGTTTTGCCTCATTAGCGAAGGCCTGTGGTTCTTCTGGGGACGTTTTGTCCCGACAAGATTTGGTATTTGTGCCAGAAAAAGCACCCAACGAGGAACTTAATAGTGTCAGATGATGCATTAGTTTGTGAGGCCAGTCTGACTCCTCCACTATCAAACAAGCCTCAATTATCTCTTCATCCGGTCATCTCTCACTTTAGTTAAATGTGGCCAGTAAATTAATACCAACAAATTAATAAATGATAGGTGACGATGCTTGTTCAGGTGGCTGGAGAGGTTGTCATATATTTACAGACTATTTAATTTAAAATATCACAAGATGAAGATGGCTGAACTTGAATAGGCCTGAAATAAAGAGAGAATGGGTGACTAGTCTTCTTATAGGTTTGATTTTAGGTCTTAAATGCAAATACCAAGATGCATAATCTCCATAAAACGGAAATTCATTTGAACTTAATTTGCAGCGATTCATTTCAAAGTCTTGACGCCGGAGTACAGGATCAAAAACAAGAGCAAAAACATGTACCACGGTCTCACAGTCCCATTCCTTGCAGACTGCAGCAAACAACCAGCATCATGTTTGAAGTGAGACAGAAGAAAACAGCTATCCCAGCTCTAAAACTCAAACGGTGAGTCATCTTAAGTAAAGCTTTCTGCAGTGTCTCGGCACTCTATTTGTGCAGCGATGGAATGAAAAAACACATGACTCTACAATAAAACAGCTGTAAATTCTCAGCTGAAACATCAATATAATAATATTTAGTTGCTGCAGTGTCCAAATGCTTTACGTTAAATGTGTTTAAAAACACTTGTTTTCAAATAAATTTGTCCAATCCTTGTTAAAAAAAAGGCAGGAACATTGGTAGGGGTGTAACGACACACTAATCTCACGATACGGTACGATACACGATATTGAGGTCACGATAACGATACGATATTATAGCAGTATTTTTTTAACAACCTTGAATGAGGAACATATGACTGGAAAAAATTGTCTTTTATTTAAAAGACACAAAATACAAAACAATGCTGTGCGTTTGCCCTATTGTTACAGTTTGTAATGCTTTATAACTGTTTAAGTTTTAAAGAGAAAGCCAGGCCAACCATTTTCCACAAACTGAACTAAAAGTAAATGTCAGGTTTGAATTATGCATCTTCAGTTTCATACAAGTAAAAATATTTTGCCACAAACTGAATAGTTTCTCTCATGTATGATTTGACTTTTTTCTTTTCCAGAAATGTAACATCTAAAATTAAATAAATAAATAAAAGTAAATAAATACATACAATTTTACATCATAAAATAGATTGATTCATGCTCACCTTATAAGTGTAAGAGGAGATTTATTTTTGTTAAGAAGGTTATTTTGGTAATTCAGGGTTCATTATTTTATAAATATATTCTTTATATTCTAATGTAAATTAGGGACTATAATGACACTAGTCACTTTATCTGTAGTGATTAGTCTGTTTTAGATTGGGCGGAGTGATACGCCACAGTACGGCACTAGGTGCTGTGTTGATGTTCTAAAATCCTACACTGTTGAGGGACATTAAAGTACACTGGAACTCAGCAGAAGTTGTCCCCGTGTTTATCCTACTCACGACCCGAAAAAGGTTTAATTTAATAAGTAAAGGCTTAACTCTACACCAGCCTTACATAAGTAAAAGTTCAGAGCTCAAAAACCCCCAAGAGTCCCGTGATCGGGACCAAAACGGTACTAGTTTCTTCAGAGCGTAGAAAGATTTTGGTCCGCGGGTCGAGGCGCGGTCGGATGAGCGTTACTAGTCAACACAATAGATTAATATTAATAACCCAATATCACAATACAGTTTTTCACCTCCACGACACGTTTCGTGACGTTTTTGTATCGCGAAATTTCGTGGCACGATATATTGTTACACCCCTAAACATTGGTGCACACTGACCGCAGACAGCCCGTTGCGTTGCGGAGGACCTGGGAGGAGTGCAGGTGCAGCTTGCGGTCCTCCTGGGTGTGTGGGGACGTGTCCCAGCCGGAGTGTGGGATGATCACAGCGTTGGTCAGCACCGCCAGGGCGTCCTGGATGATGGGCATCTTCAGGGCATCACACGACGAGAGGTTCCACAGAACACCTGAACACAGGAGGTTAAAAAAAAACAAAGTTAGATGACACGGAGAAAGAAAAACTCAAACACAATTCCAGGAACCACTGAAATATTTAGTGGGTTTCAATGAGCAGATTCACAGATATGTCACTGTGACTCTGGCAGTCAAACTAGTGTCTCAAAGCAGCCTGGGAAATAAGACATGTTCTCAAAACCTCTGTCATGGGCCCGTTTACCACTCATTTTTGAAGTATCAGAATCAAAGCAGGTAGCTGCTTTAGTCCTGGGTTGAAACACTGACAGGTTTCTACAGAGCTGAGGATAAAAGTTACTCATGCTGGCACTCACACTGAAGCATTTCAGTTACACCGCAATAAAAACAGGGCTAAAATGAGTCTGGTTTCTCTGCTGCATGTCCAAATAAAATATTTAACCTCTGTGTTTACAACTTACAGGAGCTATGGAGAAGCATCCATAACAACCACTTTATAGTGAAAAACACCAGCGTCAAAGTATGAAAAGTAGGGCTGGAAAATACAATGAAAAGGGACATTAGCACCCTAAAGATAACATTTTGACAAGGTTCAGGGTTAGTTTGTATTAATGCGTATCACAGGAGGGTTCTTCACATGAAGCCTCAGCTTCAACATAACAGAAAGTTATGTTTTCAACCTACTACACGCCTCATTTGTTTTCATCAAAATCCATCCCATTAGAGCTTATTTTAATCCTAACAGTCTGCTGTCCTCTATGTTCAACTTCATGATTTATTCTAGGAATATCAGGAGCTAATCACCCCTCTGAAAGGTGTGGATTTCTAACAAATAAAGCCTACATTTGTTCAAATTGATTTGTCCGGCCGAACACTAAATTCATAATAAAGCCTTAGTCTCTGTAGCTGAGCAGCAGCAATGTATTGGCACTGCACAGTTACGGTTGACCAGTCTGTGGATGTGTACGTTTTGCAAATTAAAGTAACTTAATAAAACTCTTTGTGCAGCGAGGGTAATTGTTTTGGGCTTATTTTTATTGAATGGCAGCAACATGCACAGATACTACACCCAATACCCAAAGAGCATTGTGTATCTCAGAGGAGACGTATTTTAAATGCCTTCGTGCTGCAGCAAAGTAAAATGTTGAATTTTCCAATCTAGATCACAGCTGTGATGTCATAATTAATTGAAAACGGAAAAGTACCAAACGAGCGACTGCGGTAAATCACTTACACAAAATTCAACTGCTCCCTTGCACTTTCTCTCTTTTCTGTTCTTAACTGTAATTCTCCCCTGAATTCAACATCCAATGACCAGCCAACCAAGAAAATGGAGCGAGTTTTCTGCTGCCTACCAATTACCGTCCACTCCTTTTGCCAGTCTGTACACACAAAAACACACACTTGAGCAGACACAGGTCCATCATCTCTAGAGGATACCTCTCACTCTTTCTCTCACACACACACACACCAGCCTGACGAATAGGACGAAGAAGGTATGTGAAAACCAGCACATTTTGCTGTTGAAATGCATACTCGTGCACACAATAACCCTAAACAGCAATGGGACACATCATATTTCTTGTTGACCTCCATCTCACGAAGTGTCTGTATCCTAATCTATGCATTCATGTAATTACGTGTTTACACATTTGAGAGTGTCCCCCCAGTCACGTCTGCACTTATCTATTCCTCCTCTCTTCAGTGGTAATTACAGCTTCTGTGATGGTAAAGCGTCCTATCCTCAGATCTGTAAATGCTGCGCTCTGATATGTAGTATCCTTTTAACCTTGTGGAGGTCAAAGGAGGAGGACAAAGCACCTCGCAATGTCTCTGTGATTCATCGAGTCACATACATATAACATACGACCATTTTCAGAGGCGCAAAAGTAATAACAAAAAGTGACATAATTGTAAATATGAGCCTAATTTAAAAACCCTATACAGTCATTAAATGCCTGGAGTCTGGACATCACCAATTTCTGGGTTACATTCCTGGAGGTGCACGCGCTGCCAGACCTTTAATGCAGCTACCCTCAGTTGTAGCTTGTTACTGCTAAACCTTTCTGTCTTAAGTTTTATGGGTTTAGTCATCAATAGCTGAAAAACATTGTGTTCAGTTGATTTATTTGGCTGTTGAACAAAATTCCATTTATTTGCCATGAAAAAGTCTTGAGTTGTTTTCATAGTATGTTTACGGTGCAGATTATCCACATGCTGAATGTGAACAGAGTAAAGTCCTGTACAGCTCAAAGTTCATCATGCATCTTGCTCACTATCATGCATGCCTGTACCATAACTCTGCCTCTGACTTTGCTTTTGGTCATAAACTGTTTCCTTGAACTGTTTCCTCTTCTCCATACTTTTTTCTCTTCCCATCATCTATCATGCAGTCCAGAACGGAGGCCTTTGGAGATGTTTTCTGCCAAAGTCTACTGGGGTTTTCCTGTTCTTGAATGTTTTCTGTGGTCTACACCTTGTTGTAAATCCTCTGTTTTTACATTCATGAAGGGCATCTCGTTTGATTTAAATAATTCACCAACCTTCTCTGAAGTATCTTTTAAATTTCTGCTGATGCTGTGGTTGAGTTTTCATCAGCACCAAGGTTTTGTCTTCTGTGGCCTTTTGATTCCTTGAGTTCACCCGTGCTTTCTTTCTTTCTAAGAAGGTTCCAGACTGTTCAGTTTGCTGTATTTCAGGCTTTCTATTTTCTCTCTTATAGCTTTAAGTTATTTTATCATCCATGATGGCCTCTTTCACTACCTTTAAGTTCTCCTTGGACTTCATATGAGTAACTCCAGTCAAAGAGCTGCCAAATCCCAACCTCATACCTGATATCAACTCCAGACATTCCATTCACTTCTTTTGTGTTGAAATATCGAGGAAATGGACCATATCTGTTCAATTTAGTTCTTTTCAGTGAATTCTCCAAATACTTTTGAGCCGCTGAAAAGGGGTGAAATTAACTTAAAATGTCTGTAATTCTTAAATGGTACACGCTATATTTTTGTGAATACATTGTGATGGTGCGTTCATAAACACAAAACATTTAGATTATCATAAAATATGGCTTTTGCTTCATGTACTTCATGTGTAAATTAAAGTACTCATCTAACCAACTCGAACGCTACGAGTTATTGATAAGTGAGATAACCCATATTTCTGCTTTAGTAAGCTCAAATATCTTCAGTACATACAATCTGTGATATTCATTAATTTCACTTAGAACAGATTGAAGGAATTCAGCAGTTATAGGTGTAGTTATTATCCTTATAATAATTATTACCCCTTTCACCCTGTATACGGGTATAGAAAATGGATAGATAGATGGATAATTATTATTTATTTCCTCTTTTAGCACTTCAACAATAACTCAAATGATCCTAAAATAAAAATAATTCACCTTAAACTTTAAACATTGAGGCAACCGATTAGTTTGCTTACTTTAAGCACAACTAACAGTAATTTCTCTTTTTCTCTATCGTGGTTTCCTGCCATCAGTTATTTTAGCAAAACTCCGGAGATGTTGGCGACCTTTCTCCAGCAGCTGAAGGAAAGAGGCATCAGCTGTCACGCCCATGATCCAAGCTTCACTGGTGGAGACTCAAGAAGACTACAAATACCTGGATACTCTCCTTGACAACCGACGGAGGTTCTCCTGCAGCACTGAGGGGATGCTGACAAAGTGCCACCAGAGGATGTAGCTACTCCGGAAACTCAACTCCTTTTCTGTCAGCGAGAACATCTTACTGACATTTTATTCCATATTCATTGAAAGTGTTTTATCTTTCTCCACACGCTGCTGGTATCGCTCCATCACCCTACAGGACAGAAACCACCAACAACGTCCTCATAACATTCTTACCATGTCCTCACGTACAATATCACGTCATTTTTGGATGCTATCTGACTTGCTGTTTGTAATATACTTGCTCGTTCTTTGCCCACCTAAGTGACCCTCGGGGATATATAGCATTTTTCCCACGATTCTGATTGTTTGAAAGAAAAAAACAACAATGATTTAATTCAAATTACAACTGCAAAGGCACATGTTGGGCCATATAATTACACAAAAGTAGGATGAATCATGGCTAGCCCTTTTAAACCTAGAAACATTTGTAGAGACAAGTGTAGTGTGTGTGTGTTTGTGTTTGTGTGTGTGTGTGTTTGTTTTGATAAATGGTTCATGGGGACATTTTTCAGGCAAACAGACAACACTAATGGACATTTTCAGTTATGAGGACACGGGTCATGTCCTCATAATTCACGCAGAGAGAAAAATTGGGAGGATGGTTCGATAAGTCTAAATAGCATAAATTCTGAGTTTCCGCATATGTCCTTACAATTCACTTTTACTTGACTTTGTGTGTAATCTGTGTTCCTAGACGGGGACAGGCAGCCCTTTAAGACTAGGAACATTTAAAGTGTAGTATGTGTGAAAACTGTGCGGCCGTGGCAGACAGCAGCAACCTGAGCATCAGCAGTTGAACTGTCCTTGAACTGTGGCAAACTTTTCAGAGAAGTTTAAACATCCGTTTTGATATAACTTTTGTTAGTCTGCAGCTTTTGTAACAGTTTCGAATCATCCAAATCAAGAAAAACCTTCTGAGTGACTCGAATGGTGCTGGCTAGTAGATTAATTTTCATAGTCAGGCTAAACATCAACAGGTACGCATCCCCAGTCCCATGTGATGAGACATCATTGACCTTTACACATTGTGATGTTTCAGACTGGGCTCAATAATATATGTGCTTCTTCTTTTTAATACCTTTCTTCTAAAATGTGTGGCTGAGCACATTTGAAAACAGACACTTCGTGGAATGAATTCCTATCCTGCAGGATGCATGTTGCTGGTACAGAGCTACTTTGTCTTTGTGGCTGCGTTTGGCAAGCTTGAGTTCCTTTGAACTTGTTTATGCAGCTCTCTGTACTCTGCCATCTCAGTTATCCCTGGATAAAACTGATACTGCAGCCTTTGTGCCAGTTTGTGCTTCTTGGGGACCAGCTCGAAGGATGGAACGAAATATGCAGTGTTCTGATCTGACAAACTGAGTGGAGTTCTGCATCCAAGATATGGATACGTTCTACATCAAGTATCACCGGACAAAAAAGTATAAAACAGTTTCCCAAATCTCAAAAATCACAGTGTTTCAGATCTTGAGCACACATGCCTTGCAGGCTTTTTATGTAGGGCAAAGCCCATCCGGTATTACATTAACCTTCAAACATTTATAGTAAAACGAGCAACTCTGCACCATGTATTTTTTTAAGTATCATTTCTAAACACCTGATTCGTATCATTTGCAAGCACAGTAGAAAAGTGAAAGGACTGTAAAAATGTTAAAAAGCTACACATGACTGTGAAACTACACTGACTGGAAACTACACATTATACAACTGCTCTGGAGCACACTTTACACTTACCATCTACTTTGGAGTAAATGGCTTCATAATTTACAAAATTAACATTTTACCATATTGAAGTAAATGTAAAAATTACAACTGAAGCCATAAACTTGAGGGAAATGTATACTGAAGTATGTAATGGGAAATTTTAGTATAACATACATTTTGTTGCTTTAAGAATAAAGGACAAATCCTGTTTTTCAAGTTGCTATGCTGCTTGAGGTCAAGCTCTCTGACACAGTGCCTGTGGAATTTCTCACTATCAGGCAGTGGAGCCAGGTTGAGCATCAGGGGCCATATTTTGTCTCATTGTTAACTATAAGATAGGGTGTCTCTAAACATCTTCAGGTCATTACAGGCTGATTGCTCGTCTGATCAGACTGCACTGTGTGGCCTCCATTCATGAATGTTCTCTTTTATTAAAACTCCAGAAAGACAGCTGATTGTGTCCCGACGTTCTTTTTTGAACACTTTATTGAACGAACAACAATTTTTGCCACCACAAGTAATAAATCAAGTGTGAGGTTGCTGCTGCCTTCATCTCATAGAGTTTAGCACATCTATCCAATCAGAGAACCCCCCTGCTGGTATTAGACAAATTGCAGGTTTAAAGAACTTCTGTATTGGCCTCATTTCATTTTATGATTGCACTTGCTGTTATTATATCATGATGTCAGCTAAGTGAATTTGAAAACAAAAAGAAAACAAAAATCAAAACCTTTCCCCCATTGGACATCAGGCAGCTCCAATTTTTCATACAGTTTTTCATGGAGTACCACCAACAAACTGATTAAACATGTGGCTTTACAAGTTATTTTTCATACGGTATGATCGATGTGTCCTTAAAGCGCCCTGTGCAATACTACAGTTAACGTTTAATCCTCTACAACACCGAGGCTGCATTCTCCGATGAAAATAATCAATCACATCCTGAAAAATCTTACTGAATTCATGGAATAATACATTTGATGTCATGTTGCTTTACTTTTTAATACATTTAAACTTAATATACTGTTCAGACAAATATCCTGTAAACATGCATATGAATGTTACTTTGCTGCTTTTACATGAAAAATTATGTTTGCATGCAATGAATAAGATTATGCAATTTATTTTCTGTAACTACGTGAGCTCGAACTTATTTTTCTCGCAGTTTTCTTTTTGACGTTAAGGCTCCCTTGAGTAAATCATCTAAAATAATATTAAGACATATATGAAATTAACCATTTCCCATGAAAAGAACATATTATACCTCTGACTGGGATGAATGCATTATTTTTAGACACAGAACTTACTAGTCCACTCATTTGGTAGCTAATAATAAATAATCAGTCAAAGTGTAATGCATGAAGAGATGCCGCAGCTGCAACACAGAGGATCTTTTCTCTCTCTTGTTTGAGTAACATCAGCTGTTTGCCAGCATCACTTTTTCACTGTGCAAAGTATGACATCATCTCCCTGAGGTGTTAAGTAGTGCGATTTATCTTTGATCAGAAACACACTCACAAACAGTCACACACACATGCAGTCATGAGTGTGAGACAGATGAAGGGGGTTAATTGCCTCAGCCTTACATCATGAGTGGCAGCAGGAGGTTGTTATATGGAGGGAGAGGAAATGAAAATGTTGGCCATCTCTCTTTGTCTCTGATGCCATTTCCCATCTCTCATTTGCAGTGTGCTTGGATTCCTGCCCCTGTCATATTTGTCTCCTCTGCAGCTTCGCAACGCGTCTCTTTGTTCTCTAGATCTCTTCCTGATGTTTCCTTGATATTATTTTTTTGGCCCCTTTATTTTACGCATTTCTGAGCGTTTGCGTCTGCACTCATTTCCTTGCATGAACCATTATGAACATGGAACCTTTGCGGAAACTATTTTTACAACAAAAGTTTTCCACAGCAGTGTACAGGGAACATTTCACTCTATATCTACTCTATCTACTGTTTTTAGTAAAAAGCTTTAGTTATTAACCCCATCACACTCAAAAGATCATGGTGGAATGCAGTTTTGAACAGCAGCACTATGAACATGGCAAAACCCTTTTGTCCACTGGGGTTAATACACTCCGCTACAACTAAATATGTTTACTCATAAGAAGCAAGTCAACACAGCTCTCAAAAAAAAATCAATATGTTGAGTCATTGCTCTTGTTGAGTCTCAACAAACTGCGTGTGCTGCTTTATAGCGGCCTCCCCTGCCTCTCTTTTTGCAGACCAGTGATTATTGTAAGTCACACCAAGCAGCCAGAGGCGTATGTGTGCAGGCTGGTGATGCTTGCTGGTTCTAAAGTGCACACACTGGTGGTTTGACATTGAAAACAGCAGGGTGTGTCTGTGCTAAGTGAGACCACCCTCCTATCACACATGCTGCATACATCACCGGCTCTCTGAGCAGGTCTGTAGAAAGAAGATGAGTTCTTTGAACAACTGTGGAAAAAAGCTGTTGTCATTTGGTGGCAGAAACAGAGTGTAATCTGCAGCTCCAACAATCAGCGGTTTCATGCTGAGCCAGCTCGCATGTTCAGCCCCCAAATGACAGAGATGAGACACTCGACAAGCGCGCCCAACAGCTGCATTACATGCTGACCTCACACATATGCCTAACCGTATATGTTCAGATTCAGAGGTATGCAGCCTCCATTAGGTTTCCATCTATAACCTGTCTAGTGATGTCAAAATTAATATATTTAATAAAATACTTTACAATTTATAGCTGATTTTTCAACATTTCCTGGGATATTTCTTCATGAGATTTACAATGACATAATCAAAAGAGACGTATTTTGCCCTTGTCCTTAAGTCTTGATGAAATGTCGTTGACATAATACGACAGCCAGGATCTTAGCTGCTGTTACAATGTGTTTTTACTGCACTATTCCTAGCAAGGACTATTCCGACCTAGTTTTTTGCAGTAATCCTCTTGTGGATGGTGTGCATCTTTTGAAAACTGTGTTACAGTTTTGCTGTACCTACATACATGGAGCAGTCAATGCTGCATGATGTCGAGTTGTTGAGTTGGGGCAACAATAATGAGACCAGGGGTATTTTTGAAACGGCCTACTATACTGAGAGCGTGGACGGATTTTCCCAAGATATAGTGTGCTGTATCCAGGATGCAAACGATTATGTAATGTGCAGTATGCTAAAAATACTGCTGGTGTGTTACTTTCACGGAAAAGTTGCAGTTTGCAACTGGCCAGTCAATTGGTATGCTATGAACAGCTACCACCCAATATATGCTCAAAAGTAGAGAAAAAGTCGTTTTTTTTTATAATAGTCTTCCTTTTAAAAGATTGTATCACAAATGATATATAATTAATTTGATCCTGCATCTTTTTGCCTAGACTGGACAGACATCGGGAATGGATTTATCAAGATTGTGGACAAATCCAGTCATATTTTTTTATTCCAATCTGCCAATTTATAGAATAAAGACTTGTGTGTCAAATGTGTGAAGCCTTTCCTGCTTCGGTCTCCTAACCGTGGTTGGGAAAGACTGGGGAGATCCGGGCTCACTCCCTAATTGTTAAGGTGATAGCACATAAACTAACCGGCCGTTTTGCTGAAGAGATGGAGGGAGGGGGGGCTAGGGCTTTATTTTTCAACTGCACAGTTACAAACCAGACGCTATCCCTCTCTGTCCGCTCCGGTCGGCGTATCCTTCATTCATTCCCCGGAGCACAACAACACACGCCCTCTTTTCTCTCTCATGCCTCGGCCACGCGCCCCCCTCACTCACGCACTGAGCTGCCTGGACTACGCAATAAAACCTAGACACATCCCACAACAAATGTCTTATTAATGATAAAAACCTATTTCAGTCTTGATGTAAAGGCTCTCATAAATCCACATTTATTAGAGCTATCTAGAGGTATTCGGGATGAGTCTACAGGCACACTGCAAAAAACAACCCCTCTAAAAGTAAGGCCAATAACCCCAAATCCAGTCAAAATTGTCTTGCAAAAATATCTTTTCCAATGAGGTAAGGAAAACCTTCTTGACTACAATTCTTAAAACTAGAAAATGAGAAATAAAATAAGAAATAGAGAGAAAAACATTTTTTGCAGTGCAGAAGCTGAGATGAGGTGTCAGGTTTTCAAGGGACTAAATGTGGACCAAACAATACTGCAGCAAGAGCTGGGGATTGTGCAGGATATAAGTAGGCATGAGGGGGAAGGTGATCAGGGCACAGGTGCAGTCCATGATGAGGAGAACTGATGGATGCTGGGAGTTGTAGTGTCAGGTGATCAGAAGGCTGGCGATGCCCATCGTGGTAGCATGGGAGGAGCGGGCATGACAAGAGGAAGGATTTTAAAAGTGGCAGCAAGCTTGGTGGGTTTGAGACATCAGAAAGCATCTGACATAGGTTTTTAAACTAGACAATGTAACTGAAACCAACCATGCAGAGGGAAGAAAATTAGCATTAATACTACTTGAGACTGCCTGCACGAACTCGTTTCCCAGGTGTCACCTCTTTCTCTCAACACCCACATCTGCTTCTGAGTAGCAGACATCGGTGTTAGCAGTCCATACCTGTCCTTCATAATGATGTGAGCCTTTGTGAGTGTGCACCATAGCAACAGACACCATGCAGAGTTCATGAGGAGAATAACCAAGTCCAGGAAAACATGACCCTCACTGAAAGGTGTGACACGCTTGCATTCAATGCGTCTCCCATCAAAATTAATGACTGAACAGAGTAAAAGGTAAACCAGTGCATTAACACTATGCGTCTCTCTCCCTTTGACCATGTCATGGGACGCCTTCTGCCAAATCATGGACACAGTGGGGAGTACTTGATGCAGACAGGTATTTAGTAGGAGTGTGCAATTATCTTATCCAGAGATTTGCCCTCCAAAGCAGAGAGAGCATGCACGCCTCTTAAACCTCAGCATCAGCACCTGCTTTGGTGCAGACCTTGACAGCCTGGAGATGCTCTTGTTTCCCTCAGATGTTCAATCAAAGTCTGGGTAATAATATTGATAGCCATTGAAAAATTTAGTTTTTTAGGCGGTAGTTTCCTCTGACCCCTCTGGGAACGACTCTTTGATTATGCCAAGCTTTCTACTGCGGTGTTGTCCACAATGGACCATAGAGGACGATGTTGGCAGTCACTAGACTGCTTGTAAAGTACAGAATGTCCACTGAATGTGTTAATCTCGTTTACCACACTGCATCCTGCAAAGCGTTCTTAAAGACGGGTCGAGGCCAACAGGCCGAGCTCGTTAAGATAAGGGTGTACTGAAAAGGGACATGAGGGATTTCCATTTAGACCCCTCTACTTGGGCACCTGAATGCATCCAGATCTCCATCGTGGCATCAAAATGGAGATAGAGGCTAACCTGGAAAGAACGGCAGAATCGCCTGTTAACTATCTATGATCTCTAACTTTGACTTCTTGGTATAGTCGGTAACGGCTGACACTGGCCTATACTACACTAGATGTCTACAGTGTCACAAATATTCAAGGCATGTTGACTGAATACAACTTGTTGAATATTCTTTTCTCTTATCTCCTGCCAATCCTGACTGGATGTTGCAAACATAATGTAGCTTAGATCTAAAGAAATCTCAGTTGTCACATTAAAATGAGCATGTTGCTCCAGGAAGTTGCCTCCAAAGTTGACTAATTATTTGTTGTTGTGCATCCGGAGTGGCTCTTGGTAAAAGTTAAATATTTTCACATTACACATACATGCTGAATTAAACCTTACAATGAAACTTAGCTTATAAATCTTTTTGATTCCTTCCAAATAATAATTTTTAGGTTCAAACAACTAGGAGAAGAAACAATAATTGTTAATCCAAAAGGAGGGAGAGCCACAGAAAGGCAGGGGGCATCCACCTTAATTGCAATTTTTGCAATGTTTTCACACCTGAAAAGAAAACAAGCGTGTGTTCATGAGCAGGTCCTTTGTTCCTTGCGTGCGTGTGTGCAGCTGAATCTGTGGCAATAGGCAGGCAGCTCGAGTTCCCACTGTGATTCTGATTCAAAATGCTCAGCAGAGAAAAGAGCAGCCAGACAGCTCTGGTGCTACAGAGAAGGACGGAAAAGGGACACGGAGAAAGGCAAAGAGGACAGGAGTGAGAAAAGGAGGAGAGGGAGAGACTAATTATGAGAACCCCAGCACAGACGGAGAGAGAGTTATTTCCTTTAGGTCTTTGAAAGAGAGAGGTGATAGAAGAGAGAGGTCTGTCTGCGTCCGGGCAGTCATTCAGTTCATTCATTTGTGACAGAAAGGATTTCTTTGCTCCACGTCTTTGAATTGTATTTATACGGTAATCGTCTTTAAGAATCTAGCGGCATATCAAACTCTTTCATATGATCTGTACAAAGCTTTAAACCTTTTCTAGAAAGACTGCACACATATTATACAGAAATTGTCAGTATGGGTTCAGGACAAATAGATCTACATCATTGACATTAATAGATTCAGTGGAAGAAATAACAAGTTCTATAGATCAGAAACACCACGCACTTGGAATATTTGTGGATTTAAAAAAAGCATTTGATACAATTATCCATGATATTTTACTTACTAAACTGGAACGGTAAGGCATCAGGGGTACAGTTTTACGGTGGTTGAGGAGCTATCTGAGTGACAGGAAGCAATTTGTGAGGCTGGGTGATTACTGTTCCAAATGTTTGAGCATTACTTGTGGTGTCCCCCAGGGGTCAGTGCTGGGACCCAAATTGTTTATTCTTTACATCAATGACTTATGCCAAGTATCTAAAGTACTAAAACCTGTTCTATTTGCTGATGACACAAATCTGTTCTGCTCTGGTACTGATTTATAAAAACTAATGCTTGATGTCACGACAGAATTGAATAAGTTAAAAATATGGTTCACTGATAACAAATTATCATTAAACATGAGTAAGACAAAAATAATGTATTTTGGTAATCGGAGAAGTGATATGCAAATAAAAGTTGAATTGGATGGCAGTGATATTGAAACAGTAAACGAAATCAGATTTCTTGGAGTAATAATGGATGATCAAATTAGCTGGAAATCTCATATTAAGTATGTACAAAACAAAGTTTCAAAGAGCATTGCAGTACTTAACAGAGCAAAACAGGTTTTGGATTACAGGGCCCTTCATATTCTTTACTGCTCACTAGTTCTTCCATATTTCACTTACTGTGCAGAAATTTGGGGCAATAACTATAAAACCAGGTTACATTCATTACTCAAACTTCAAAAGAGAGCAATACGATACATTCATAAGGCTGGATATCGAGATCACACTAACTCACTATTCTTACAGTCTAAAGTATTAAAACTTATGGATTTAGTGACATTTCAATCTGCACAAGTAATGTTTAAAGCAAAAAATCATTCGCTACCGGATAACATTCAGAAATTATTTATTGGGAGGGAAGGGAGTTATAATTTAAGGGGAAACCTAAACTTCAAATCTTTATTCGTGCATACAACAAAAATACGTTTTTGTGTATCAGTTTGTGGAATCAAACTGTGGAATGATTTGAATTTGGAGTTAAAAGAATGTACAAACACAAAACAATTTAAGAAGAAATATAAAGACAGTTTATTTGAGGTATAAAAGGGAAGACTGTGTTTAAAGATCAGCAGCTGTGTGTGTTCTGCTATTTCGTCATGTTGTCTTGGTATGTTTGTATAGATATACGTATTATATTTATATCATAGTCATATTATATTTATATCATAGTTACTGTATATTATATTTATGATAGAGCTTACATTTGGTATTAAACAGGTTATTTTTGTAAAAATTATATATATTTATTTATGTATTTATACAACTTAGTGTATAGTATAAAACGTAAATACAGGCATATCATTTATGTTTAGTTGTGGAAAGGGGGTGGGATTAAATAAGTTTATACTTCCTCCCACTCCTTTTCGAACATGTAACTGAAATATGTCTTTTTTTTATGTGTTTTTTTTTCTCTTTATGTGGTGGAATGCCCACCTGTATTTGTTTCTCTTATCTTTTTTTCTTGTTTTTTTTTCTTATATACATGTCCGAAATAAATAAAAAACGAAACGAAACGAAATGCACTATTTCCACTGAATATGCTTCTATGTGGGAGCTTCCAGAGCATCTCTAATTTTCCTTTTTTGCATTAATAATTAATGCCTCAGCGTGAGCATGTGCTCTGTGTGGACCTGTGATGGACCGGGGCCCCGATCAGCATCAGTCCCCGGGGACTAGACAATAACACCTCCTGAATCCCCAACTACAACCCATGTAGAAAACCGTCATCAGCCTGTGCTGATGGGGACAAACAAGCAAAACAAGAAACAACAAATTGCATGTTATACAAACATGACTTCTGTTGCTCAACCTCCATAAATTGTCCTCCCAAAAAAAGAGTCCCAGAAAACTTGATTTCTTTTAAGCGTCGAGCCACATGAGTTTTTATTTGGATTGGAGCAAAGTCTCATTAAATAATGCATCACTTCATGTCGTTTTTTAATTGGCTCATTAGCTAGGAGATGAACTGATGGGATTTATGACACTATCAGAAACTAATCTCAATCAAGATCTATTGCCCACTGCCAACCAACACGTGCTGATGACACGGGACCCCCGATATGCTGCTACGAGGAAAGATTTCACCACAATCTTTTCACAGCAGTCATGTTTTGTGTGCAACAGCCCAAAATCCTGCAGCATACAGCCTACCGGGTATTACTCTGTTCCACATTGTGACCAACCCCATTTAGACCTTGCCTTAAAATGCATTCATAGAAATCCAGTCACAAGTGACCAAAAACTCATACGTGGTCTGAACACAGTCAAAGACAGATTCAGATCTGATCACTTGGAAAAAAAAAAAAAAAGGGTTTTTTTTTTTTCTTGCAAGTAGCTCCTAGTTATTTCGAACTTCTGCTTTCAGTGTTTATCTTTATGGTACTAGTGGCCTGCTCAACCCACTGAGCTATCCAGGGCCATTGGTGTTTAACAAGAACAACCTGTTTGGTGTTTGTGAGGGCAATTTGTGAAAGTTAATATTTCCAATTGGAGTGCAGAGGTCAGATCTGTTCATTTAAGTCACATTTGGATTCACATTTTGATGTCAGGTGTGAACACATGTGCTATGCCATGGCCACATGTGACAGGATCTCACAGGGCACATTATTGCGGTGTCTGAATGGAGGCTAAGTGGAGTACTTTTGTGTCGTCCAGATGGTTTTGGTCCAGATTTGTGAAATAATTATGCCGTCAAACTGGCTGCGGCTCTCAAAAGCAGAAACAGGATGACATGTCGTTTTGTGTGCCCTCAGCGGAGATGTTTTAATGGTGCCGCCAAGAGAAATCAATTTTCCTCATTTGGCTCCTGGATAAGAAAAACCCTCCAAAGCCATCAACTGCACTTCCCGCAGAAATTTCTGGGTGGTGATCACTTTGAAAACTAAGTGGTACTCCTTTTTTTCCAGTCTCTCTCTCTCTTTTTTTGGAGTACTTTCATCGCGGCCAAATGTTGAATATCAATCAGAGCGACATACATGTGCAGAAGTAATGCTTTGAACAACACTGGCATGACTGCTAATCCTTTAATCTACCGTTTTTACATGTAAGACCCAGTGTAGATTCAAATTTCAAATGAATAAACCACTAAATACTTTGTTTAAGATGGGGAGGACATCTGTGTTTACTGAAGGAGAATGAGAACATCCTGTGGATACTAGTTCAGTGCAGCTTAACCAGACACCAGGGCATGATGAGAGCTTGGAAGCAATTAGATGTCAAAATATTATTTCTTTTGTGTGTCATTGCATCCGTGTGTTTGTATATATATGAACATGTGTGTGTGTGTGTGTGTGTTTGTGTGTGTGTGTATGAGTCTATACTCGAGTGGTAACCGATGCGTATTTAAATGACTAGCTGTAACTGAGTATGCATGAAGGAATATATTGTATACTTGCAATAGACTTATTTTCTATTTTCAAATCAGAACACGATCTTATCATTGTTGGAGCATTTTAGTCTCTCAAAAATATTTGAATGTTGCTTTACATGTTAAATCAGATTAGATAACTGCTTTTCAAAGAGGTAGTTGTACATTTATCCATGACAGAACCAATTAAGCATGAATTTTGTTCAGAAGAAGGAAACATCCTACTGATTCCATCGTTTTCTGCTGGTCCCAGTCAAGGAAAAACATATTTTTAAGGACTTTTAAGGAAAATGCCATGATCTTATTAGGTGTCTTACCTGTCAGCAGCTCTCGGATCTCCACGTCTGTGGTCTTCCGGAGTAGTCGGACCAGAGCTGGAATACCGCCACAGTTCTTCAGGGCAATCTTGTTGTCGTCATTAGCTTTGCCGTAGACCAGGTTCCTGAGTGCTCCGCAGGCGCTGCGGTGCACGTCCGTCAACCGGTGATCCAGCAGGTCCACCAGCAGCTGGATCCCACCTTGCCGGCGGATCTGAAGAGAAAGGGGGAAGATGGAAGAGGGCCAGGAGAAGGTTATAACAGTAATGTTTCTGTGTAAATTGTACCCTGCTCTTTTGGACAAACTGCTTTTACTTTTACACTACACAGTGGAATTCACCAAGAGACGATATAAAGAGCTGCAACTGTTTTAAATCTCAACTGAAAAAACCCACCCAAATCTGCAACCACTGATTTATGTTACTTTGAATTTTAGTCTTTGCCATTTTCTCATGGTGGTGACTAAATGTGTGTTTGTGTCTGGGTGGGTTGGGGAGTGTAACCACGTGCAGGATTTCTATGGTTTTTAGTGCGCCCTGCCAGCCGACAGCAAAACAATTGAATTGAATTGTGAATATCTTTCTATATCTTAAAAAAAAAGCAACAAAAACAAAAAACAACAACTAAACAAACAGGGTACACATGTAATGGACTCCATTATACTGATGCAAGGTTCAATTTCTGCATTTTCTGTTGCATCTCCCATTGTACGTGTGCGTGCAGCCCTCCCTCTTTCTTCAGTCTAGACAAAAAGTAAATGTAGGGCAGACGGGGGGGTCTTCACCAAAACAACACTCATTTAAGTAAGGAAGTAAGTGTGTTTGCACATCCTGCATTTTGTCTGCTCAAAGGTGCATCAGCATGAGGCTTTTGAAGGTGAAATTGCCTTGTGTAAAAGTCACAATAAGGCTTGCTGCAAGTTTCATGACAAAAACATGTTTATTTACAATACTGACATAATAATTGCTTCCTAATGAAGTTCATTTTTAACATTCTTGCTCAAAAAAGGTATATAATCTAATTAAAATCATTATTTTTTTCATTGAATACAATGTGTAGTGGAATAAAATTTGGTGTAACATGTAATATTACAGCACATATAATACCAGGCGAGAGTAAATTAAGATAGAACGCAGCAAAAATAAAAAAGAGAAGCATATATTAAGACTGCATATCTCTTTAAATCGATGTAGTGAAAACCCAAACACTAGAAATCCCTTCTGTTTAATGTACCGAGATTATAGTTTTATTGAGAATAAACGCTTCGGCAGACTTTCCATATGGGCCATTGAGGGTTTCAGGGACCAAATTATAATACTCATTCTACGTGATATATACGTCCCTAAATGTACTAACTCTTTTCACATATATGTGCATTAGCTGAACTCTTCAGTCTGTGTGATATGCACCACCAGGTGGAGCTCCCAGAGAATTGTGCATTGTTTATCCAAGGCAGTATCTTTTGAAGTGGTTGATGGATTAGGGTCAATGACCCCATTCTGAAAATCTTCACAGCCAATAGAATCAATGGGCAGTTCACACACAGCATCCAATAGGAACAGAGCAAAGACAGGAAGCTTGCTGAAGATGATTTTCTGTGGTCACATTACATGTATGAGATGCTTTTACCCAAAGCAGCTTACAGTTGATAAGTATGTTTTCTGGACTGTAGGACGGGAGTTACCCACATACAGGGAGAACATGCAAACTCCAAGTAGAAAGACTCCAGCCAGGAATCAAACCAGGAACCCTGTTGCTGAGGGTCAGCGGCGCTAACCACTATGCCATGCCATTGTGAGAGTATGAGAGAGGATCTCAGTTTGACACAGGGATTGAAGACTAAACTAATCGAATCAAGTTTCTCACTGAAAAACGATTTTTGATGGTGAAACATTGAAATTAACAGAGTTGTGAACTTGTATTTATGCTCTTGTTCGACTGCTCTGAGTTTTTGTTGCAGAGTGGCGTTTCCTCAAATAAAAATTAAATGTTTGACTTGACCAAGGATCAAGGATCAGACCTCAGTTTTTTTTGTTTGTTTTTAATACTTCTTAACACTGGGTTTAAAAAAATGTAAAAGGTTGCTTTGCAATATAAAAAGGTAGTTTAATGAAGGTTTCTCACAATTGGTCACATTTCTAATACTGACGAAAGGTATATCATTAGATACTTTCTAAACAACTAGCTATTTCAAAAAGATTGTAACTTCTATATGGAAACAACCTCATCTTTCTGTACAGATCTGAGGCCTCATGTACCAAAAGTATGAGGATTTCATCGTGGATCCTTGCGCAGGAATCTTGCCAACGCAGAAAACCAATTCAGATGTTCAAAACTGTGTGTACGCGGCAAATTCACGCACGTCTCATTTGAACATCACAATCAACGTGAAACTGAACGCATGAGCACGACACTCCTCCATGTCTGCTCCCTCAAACGAATAGGACAATGAGGATAAATATCCATGAAAAACCATGGACAAAGGAATTTGCAAAAGCAAATAAAACAACAAAAACAAAACACAGTGAGCTTGAAACACTCCTGTCAGAAGTTAAGGCCTAAAAATAATCTATTTGGTGGCATCTCCCCTGTTTTAAGCTGTAAAAGAAAACAGTGTAGTGTGCTGTGTTGACCGTGTTGCATTATGGGGGGAATTATTCCTTACTTTGTGTTGCGATCCGTGAAGAATTGTCGGTTTATTGTGTTCGTACGTGTTTGTGAATGTTTATGTCCAGCGTTAGTGCATCATTTGAAGAATTGACACCATGACTCAAGCTGGTGGGATGAACAGTGGTCGTCCACGTTCCAGTTTAATGAGTATATTGTAAAATTATAGAGACGGCCAAATAGAAAAGCATCATGCATCTCATAACACGCAGAGGGCGTTTCCATAGTTACCACTCTCATAGGTGAAACAATGTAATCAGCATGAACCTATACTTAAGCCTTGAAGCAACACAATCTGATACCGCTCTGCTGCAGAAATAGAGTTAAGTTGTGCCAATGTGAAAATCAGTGGAAACTGGAAATTGGAGGAGGAGAGACTCGGCCTCCATGAGTGATGAGTGCAGCGTTAGTGATGGGTGGTAAGCCCTCATGATCGTATTCATATAAACACATGCAGAACTTGCAGGAAAGAGTGAGACTTGTCCTTCATTCGAGGAGCCACAGGTGGTGAGTGGAGCTCAATGAGGAGAAGTCTACCAGTTTGGGCTGATTAACAACCAGACGGGCTGTCCTTTTTGTCATGGTTTGATTGTAAAAGCTGGATCGCCAGCCGGGAGGGCATTGCTGTAATAAAAGCTGACTCTGGTGGGACTCGAACCCACAACCTTTGAATCACTTCCCCACCAGTTACCTAGAAGTCCAATGCGCTATCCATTGCGCCACAGAGCCACATCCACATGAGTAACACCTTTCTGAATCAGGTTTGTTGGAACAGCCATCTAAAACATGCAGGGCAGTGGTCCTCGCGGGCTGGATGTGAGGAAAACTGCTGTACAGGAAATAATCAATCCAGATCCAAACCAACTTTAAAGGAGCATGAGGCAGGATTTATGAAAAAAATGCGTATACGTTTTAAGTTTTCTAGTAATAATGTCAGATGAAGCGTTCCAAACCAAAAAGAATGAGCCCTCTAGCATATCTCTCCGTTGCCTTGAACAGGCTGTGTGCTGCAAAATGTGCTGCAATTCGAATTTCGAATTTCCCGCGCTGTCCTGCGGATGTGACGTCACATGGCGCTGCATGAGCGTTCTCGACGGCGCACAAGTAAATAATGGATACGCGTTTGAGTCATGGAGGCAGCTTCAACTTGAATTGGGACTGAAAACAGATGCTGACATGGCTCATTTCCTACTGACCAGGTAAGATAACATTGTAAGTCATATTTAGAGCTTGATTTGAAAATCACATGAGATTACACACGCGCTCCCGTGCCGGCTTCGCTGTTGGCTGCAGGAACCCCGACGGTCGTCGTGGCGCTAATGAGTCTCATTTCTTATTCTTGCCTCATGCTCCTTTAAGAGCTCCAGTGTTGGTTTTCTAATTATTTTGTTTGTTTGATGATTGTTTAGTTTGTTGATGATCTTTAAGCTTTAAGTCGCAGACACACCAACACCGGGGACTGATGTCTCCCTTTGTTCCATCATCCTAATTTTTACTTTTTGTGCAGACATCCCTCCTCTGAATTTATTTGTAATCAAGCATCTACATCACCTTATTTGTGGCACTCAAACAACTGAAAAAAACAAGTCAGGAAACTTCAGCACATAAATAAAACACTATCCTCACACCTATCTGCATAGCAAACACAAAAGTGGGAAGATATTTCTACTATTTTTGGTTCGGCTTACTTTTATTCAGAGCCAAAGCATAAATGTGTGTGTATCGGTAGAAGCAAGGAGAATTATAATAATACAAAAAAAAATACTTTGAAGGTAGAGGCTCGTACTCAGTTTTGTGAAAATCTTTCTGAGAGCCAACTCTCTCGGGAGGCTTTCTTTCAGGGATCAGTACCTCAGACTTGATCTTGTTGTCTCCAAAGCAGAGGTGCTGGAGGTAGGCAGCGGCGTTGGACTGGACTGATGGAAACTGGTGCTGCAACATCTGGATCACCTCTGGCAGCTCTGGATCCCTCCAGCCAAACTCCCTGCAGGCACATGCAAAAGAGGAAAAGTGTGTTTTGATGGGAGCAGAAATGTAGATGGAAGTGATCGTGTGAGCAGCTCATCCTTCTAGTGGAGCAGGTTGCTTACCTACCAAGACTAAAATGAGGGCTAAAGATGATGCAAGCGGAAGAAAACACAGATTTATATGTTGTTTAAAAGGTGTGCAATAACTACTTAGTGTTGGGTCTAACAATTTATGTGGCTTAATAATAATAATAATGATCACATCAGAGTCTCATAAGGGTCTACACAGGCTGCAGATGTGTCTATTCCACATCTAGTACAATCCAATACAGCATTTATTCAGGAAACATGAACATGACCGGTTCTGAAAGTGACCGTGAGAGTTTTCCTCCTACGATAACTCCTTCCCTCCAAAATGCCCTTGCTGCTCTGGTTGTAGTGTGTAACCAGAAGTCTACCAGTGTTTTTCGCCTCAGGGCATGCTTAAGGCACACAGACACACACACACACACACACACACACACACACACACACAGACACACACACACACACACACTTAGAAGCTCACTAACTCCATCTGTGCGTGTAAGTGTCTGTGTGTGTTTGAAAGCGATGAGAAAAAGCAGATTCATGTGAGAAAGGTGTGATGTGAGAGAATTAAGGGACACTAAGGGATCAGAATGAGATGGAGAGTGGAGGGCCAGGTGGGGCTTATCAGAGTAGATCATCTGTACGACCCGCTAATACTGCCCCCAGATCTTTCAAACTTTCATTCCCACACTCCATTTTTTTTTCCCCCACCGAAGAAAGATAAGCAATGATACTTCCTGGGTACTAATTTGCTTTGAATTTGTTTTACTGTGCTCCACTGCCTTCAATAGAGTCTCCATATGTTGTCTTCCTCCCATCTACACTTTTTCCCACTTTGACTTGAAAGTGTCTGAGAGTAGTGAGAAATTTGTGGTGCGTGCAGAAGCCCCGTTTGTTGCGCTCCAGCGTGGAAAGCATTACTCTTTGATGTTTCTTATTCTTGATGCACCAACAGCTCACCGTCCCTGTGGAGACGGTTTCAGTTCAGTCTGAGATATTACCAACACACACAAGCACACAGTACCCTAGGGTCAGCGTGCAGATCGGAGCTGTATCACTCCACGTCCCCCCCCCCCCCCCCCGCCCCAACTGTAGTGGCCAGAATCATTCAGATATGCGTTCACACTCAATCGCATGGATGGCCAGCAATCAGAGGCAGGGCAGGGGAGCAAAGATTAGAAAGATTTTGTCTCTAAGTTCCATCATGACCCGATGGGATAAACCCAGTGTTGAGGGAACCAGGGAGAGAATCATTTATGAGCTTTCCTTTTTACCACTTCTTCCTTTAAAAAAAAAAAAAAAAAAGGAATGCTCTTTTTGAAAATGTCTCTCCATCTCTTACTCCTCTCCCGCTCGCCTGCAGGCATATTCATAATACACATCCACGGCCACATTATAGCGCTGTAATTCATACATAGAAGAAGCATGTGGCTCAAAGGGATAGGATTAACTATGACATGCACTTATATAATGTATACAGCCTCATTCTAGCTTTTGAGCTTAATGTACAGTAAGAAAAAAAAAATGCACTCTTTATGTCATATAACAGGTGTTGATCCATTATACTTCACAGATGTCTATTTTACAACTTTCTGACCTCATGATTCCAGTGAGAAGTAGGGATGGGCGGTATGGACTAAAAAATGTATCACGATAATTTCTGGCATTTATCCCGATAACGATAAAAATGACGAAAAAAAAAATTACCAATTCAACTCCACCTTTGTAACTATAAATCTATCACCACATTCAGTCTTTGGAGCCCCCAAAACACTGCTCTAAAAGATACTAAATGCTACTAAACTACACCAATTAAATTGAATTGATAAAAACCAATTAAATGAGTTACACCTGTACTGCAAAACTGTAATGACTCGCTTTACACAAAAACGTCATCAACGGGAATTTATCGTTTTTACCTCGAGATGACAAATTCTTACCGTGGGGATTTTTTTTGACGGTATATCGTGAACGGTAACATATCGTCCATTTCTAGTGAGAAGTCAGTGTCAGGTTTAAAACTAGGGCTGCACGATTCTGGACAAAATGAGAATCACGATTTTTTTGCTTAGAATTGAGATCACGATTCTCTCACGATTTTTTTCCAATATAAAATTTATTGCACTTATTACTTTAACTTTGCAACAGCTGAACAAAAATATAATAACAATAAACATCTCTTGTCTTCTTTACACAAACCTTTGAATAATTTAAACAATAATAACAATTTTGAACAATATTTGTTCCTCCCTGAGTTGAACACCCTTTCAGAAAGGGGACTTGTAACAGATCCTGTAGTTCTGAGGCAACAAATTATTCCTCTGGCTGGGATGAACCCCCCATTGCCTTTTGCTGCGATTAAGAAGCTGCCGATACAAAAGGTAAACGTTACAAAAAATATGATGATGCCTGATGAAAGACTGGCAACAACTTTGTAACAGCTGACATTGAACATAAAAACAATAAAAATCAAAAAAAAAAAAAAAAAAATTTTTTTTTTTTTTTTTTTAAAATCGTCATTTGGAAATGAGATTGCGTTCAAGCATGAATCGAGATCGCGATTTTTTAACGATTAATAGTGCAGCCCTATTTAAAACTCTAACCCATAATACTGTGACTGCAACCATTTGTTAACTACAACAGGATGCTGGACTTTCATACATTTTAGCTAATGAGTATTCATTCAGAACAACATTCAAGAATCATCAACAGCATATTATTGTACATGCTGGAAAGAGAAAACATTGCAAGTGAACAACTGATGTAGCACCAGCTCGTGTTGCTAGATTGCTGCAGGGTAGACAGACCTTTGGTATGCTTTGGGACAGCTCATCTCACTTGTAACTCTACTATCTGGTAGATGAGCACCAATGATATGTTTAGCTTTCAGCAGCCACTGCAGAGCCCTCTCGTTTTGGGAGATGTGCTCTCCGTTCGTGTCACCAGTTAGGACACTGCATGCTGTACTGAAGCTCGGCATAAGAGCTTCGGTAACCCTCTCACACATAGTGCTTATTGGAGTGGACAGGTTTTTCAGCGCATCATCCGGGAGTCATGCCACTTCTATCCAATGCATTGCAATGATCAAAACTGCCATTTATAGGATTTTTTTGGACGTGTATAAAACTGAATGTGCTGAAGGACATGTGGAACAACTGTGGAAAATGTTTAGCATGCGCGTGTCATCATCATTTTGTTAAAGGATGGAATGATGTCCACATTTTATTGTCACAGATTATGTTTATGATAGTTTTGCATTTATTTGAATTTGTAAGACGATGGCATCCTGGGAAACTGTTTACTGAACCATAACATCTTGTATGGGTGACTTATTGTTGCCTTTATGATGTTTGTGGACACAGAAATAGAAGAGCAGTGCCGTCAGCTTTTACATTTCTTTTCTGTTATAATATTAGTGGCAAAAACAACTGTCCAGCTCCTGACAGGAGGTTTTCCCATGAAAAGATTGTTGGTGTTTGTCAAACTGGTTAAATGAGATTGAAAAGTATTTCTCAGCTCTCACTCCAGCAGGACGACATGCAACGACCTTGCTTCCACATCTTTAAGTATTTTTGCCTTTTTTCTCCAGGTTTTGTTTTAAAATAGCCCCTTTACTAAAGCCATAGCTGGGAAACCTACAAGGAAAGCCTTTTTAGTTTACACAATGATGGGGAACTCAGTCCCTACGGTCCGTCAGACTGCAGAAAACAGCCACACCCACACAGACACAATTAGCACACAACAAGAGCAGCACTGCTCTGAGTACACACTCGCATGTACATGCATGAACAAACATCATCAATAATGTTACAAGAGACTAAGAGAGAAGCCACGGCATATTACAGTAGAGCATCTCTCCAGGGATATGTATATAAACCCACGCACAGAAACAGGTGTCCACATTCTCAGAATGAGTATCCTGCACACACTGAACTGGTACTACTGTCATGTACTGAATATTTCAGATGGAGCAAGACGCTCGTAAAATTACATTAGATTACATTCAACTTTATTGTCATTACACATGTAAAATACAGGGTAACCAGATGCAGTTTGGCATCCAATCAGAAGTGCAAAAGTAGCAAGTGCAGTATGTACAAAATAAACAGTATACACAGTTAAGAGTAAATATGTACTATAATAATATACAGGTTGGTAATATAAAATATATTATGAGCAATATGTACACTGTAGAGATATAGTATGAACAAATATATACAGATAACCTAAATGTGTGTGTATATACAGATGTGTATAGATGTGCAATGATCAAGTGCGTGATAAATAAATAAATATATACAGTCCTTGTGAAAGGAGTTATTCATGAGGAAGAAGTAGTGTGTTGGTGTGGTCTGGAATG
The DNA here is from genome assembly GCF_033807715.1 of Cololabis saira. NCBI lineage: Eukaryota > Metazoa > Chordata > Actinopteri > Beloniformes > Belonidae > Cololabis > Cololabis saira. Next base: position 37,145,705 of record NC_084596.1, on the reverse strand, counting down.
CTTAAAGGAGCATTCCAGGGTGTGTTATTGGATGATAAAGAATATAAATATTGGTCGGGGACCAAAAACAACATGAATCAAAGTAGTTTTGAGTAAGAAGGAAATATATGTTTGCAGCAAAATGGCTAATGATGTAAACTCATGGGACAATTGACCTACATCAGAATAAATTGTTCTTTTAAGCCTCTAGGAGGCTCAAACATGTAATTCCAGTTAAACGATAGTGTAGATAATGTAGATAACGCTCCCACACACAAATGGAAGTAATTTCAGCTTTTCATGTGCACAGAATTTTTTTTTTTTTTTTTTTTTGAAAGCAAAAGGAACCTATCCTTAAATCACTGGCGCTTTGTTACTAGTTCATACAAGTCAACTACGGAGAGTCACGCAGACCGCTGTCAGTCCACACAAAGGGAGTACGTGGCCTCCGCTTCCATAGAACTGGATCAGTACTGATGACAAGACAGGCAATAATTTGTGCAATATCTGTCGTCTACTTGTATAGAGTTATGGCAAGGTGGCAGCAGCTGGAAGGAGATGTCTATACAAACAATCCTTTTTATGCCATAGTTACAATAAAGTTAAAATAACTTTGGTTTATCTGTAGTGATCCTATCCACACTATCACTTAAGTGGAATGACATTTTTGTGTCCAGTCAGGGGCTTGAAATGGCAATTTATTTGGACACAAGTATTGCTGCAAACACATAATCCATTCTTACCCAAACGTTGATTCACATTGTTTTGGTCCCTGATGACATTTTACACTCCTTACCATTCAATAATAGATCTGTTGAACTCTTGGATGTTCCTTTAGCATTTAAGCAGATGTCTTATATCTCTTAAAGGAGTTCATCTCACTTCTCTGCTGCGTGTCTTTTGCCCCAGAAAACTGTAGTATGATAGTTCAGTCATTCACTAACTGAAGCCTGAAGCTGCAAACGTTTTCACGCAGCTTCTCTCGCTCTCATTTACTGTATATATATATGTGTATGTGTGTGTGTGTGTGTGTGTGTGCCTGTCTAAGAAACAGGACACAGGAGAATTTGCTGCTCCCAGTTTCAAACAGTGTGTGACATTATCACAGTGGGGAGAGCCAACACCACTGAGGCCATTTGGGAACTTGGGAGAAAAGTGCTCACGCATGAAATGTTTGCACTGATTTAATGATATGCCACATATTTGGAGGGCTCTGCTTTTCTGGAAGAAAGAAAAATCCTACTAGAACTGAAAGAATATCACGCTATAGATACAGAGAATACTGAGAAACAATTTTCATCTGAAGGAATGACTGATTGTTAAGACATACCGTCCAGCTCTCGTACTATCGGTAAAACCCAGAACAGCTTTGGGACTTGTAAACTCTGGCAACAGCTGTGTATCTCTTTAAAACTCAACATGACAAACCCATGTTGACAAAACTAGCACACAGAGCAGTTAATATCATAGCAGAAGAGACAAATAGACTTAGGAAAGTAATGATGTGAAAGAAAACAAGGAAGTTAAGAGATGAAACAAGAGCAAATGTTAGTGTTGTAAAAGTGATGTAACCTCCAAGCCTGTAGAAGGACTAGATATTTTGTGCGGCTTTAAATTTAACCTGGGATCAAAAACATGTTCCATTTCACACTGTCATTACTATCTTATCAAAATGAAGACACAATGCAGTGTGCATATTAAGCAAATGAATAAATTAATAAAACACCTTCAGCAAAAATGACTAGGAGCATTTTTTTGTTCATCACCAGACTCTCACATTGTTGTGGAGGACTTTTGGCTCACTCTTCCCTATGATGTCATGTTTTCACGGATGTTTGGATGTTCATAGCCTTTCAATTACTCTGACTTCTCCAATGCATCACCTTGATTATGTTCTTTCTCAGCAGTCATGTTACATATTTGCTGGTCTGCTTGAGATCGTTGTCCCAAAGACACAATTTCTGCACTCTAACCTTCCAATACTTGGTAACACAGCATTTTATGTCTGCTTCAGTAACTGCGGGGTTCACGCGTCTGTTGTTTACCGCTGTGCTTGACAGCAAGCGTGACTTAATTCATGCTGATGTATGATTTGGTTCATGGCAAATGTTTCACTGTGAATTATGGTCAAACATCTCCTTTTCAGAATCATAATCAACAATGGCCAGGTTTCCCAGCACGAAGGAGGAGTTTGTCTTACGTTCACTCGGTCTCAGCCGTCCAAAGATAATTGTGCCAAACGTTTTGTTTTATTATTCAAAATTAATAATAAAGGAGCTTTGAACTTTCACCTGGAAACAGCTTTTTCATGCAGAAGTGTTAACTAAAAATTATTAGTTGATTAAAAAAACAACAACTGTTGCGTACTGAATAATACACAGTGTGGGAGTTAAAGATGATGTCTACGGCCTGGTGGCTTAGCTGAACTTTATCAATAATTCAATTATGTTCATCTTTTTAAATCAAATGTGATGTAAAAATTTTTTTTTTTTTAAATAGTTCAGCGTTTACTTTATTTAACTCTGAGTAATAGCTTCATGGCTGCAGACGTTTTTTTTTTTTTTTTTTTTTTTTTTTTTAATGAGACAGGCTTTACTCAAGAGACATCAAAAAAAGAAAAGGAAAAAAGGTGTACATACTGAAAGGCAAAGTCCAGGGTAGACAGAATATGAATTCCCTCCTGTTCCCAAAGCGCGCAGTTAATGGGCAACAATGAAAGACTAAAGTTTTTATCCGACATTTTCTTTGAAATTGGTCGGTAAGCATTTGATTCCTAGTTTACTGGCTTTTATTGATTTCAACAAGCAAGTGGGGAGTGGGACAATACTGCCAATGAGACAAGGAGCTTTTTAAAACAAAAAGAACTGAATCGTGCAGTTTTCTGGCATATTTCCTCCAACAAAATATATATTCAAACTCTGTTTGTAGCTGCATGTCTGACAAAACTATCCCAAGAGAAGCAAATCCTTACTTAGGCGACTCAGTGGACTGGCACAAAGTAATAACAAACTGTCAATCAATGCTTTGCTCCAAAAACAACCAGGTGGGCTACAGCACATAAGCACCTGTCAAGTTGAATGTGCAAATGCATGTGTGTGTGTTTCTCTACGTGACTGAGGGATCCACAGCCAGAACATTTACAGCACAATACAAGGCGCCAGGCTCCAAGCCAACCAGCAATTAAACCCAGTAAATTAAAAGTCTGTATGAATAATGTCTTCAGAAAGCAGGGCAGCGATGATGCCGGGTAGACGGTGGCCACTGTTATAACGGCCTGAAAGGATTTCCTGTGAGTCAGGGTTTTTTGAGGAATAGAGAAACCAGAAATGGGAGGGTAAACTCTGGCACTGTGCGCTTTCATGCAGAAAACTGTCGTTGGGGACAATGAGATGGGTTTTCTGAGTCATTCTGCAAAATGTAGACAGATATGCAAACAGAAATGACAGGTAGAGTAAACCTGCAGAATAAATGTAAAGGATAACATTTGTAAAAAGAGAAAACATGCACTGCAGTGTGATAAAAATCTGTGTTGCTTTGGTTAGCTTCAGAGAGTAATTTGAAGAGATGAGGATCTGTCTGCAGCACGGTGAGCTTGCAGGTACACAATTAGAGCAACAATAGCTCCAGTCAACACCAGGTAATTTTCTTTGCAATGATAACGTGGAATGTATTTCCTTTATCAAGTCTTAGCTGTCTGTCTTCCTCCCTTTATTTCTCTACAGTCACTGGGGTTTGAGAAAACTCTCTGCTTGCCATGGGATTTTGTGACAAAGAAACAATATGACTGCAAACTACCACCACATAAAGACTCACAAGTTTTAATTTATTACATCAGTACTTCACCGATGGCCAATTCCCAAAGTACATGTGAATTGTTTAGCCTGTAAAAATATATTTTTTTTAAACCCTAGTCTGTTTCCAGTTTCAGCAAAGTGGGAATACATGATACATAAAAAGGCTATGATTGACAGCCATCAGAAGAGAAAAAAAAACAAGCTCCACATGGGGGAATGAATCATTTTCTCATTTAGAGTATAAGCACAGCTAACCACCCAAGCAGACGCCCCTCAATGACAGGAAAAAGGGGGAGAGAACTTTCTTTAGACAGTTAAACAAAAGTTGCACCGTGGTTTGTCTGGACAACAACACAGTCAACAGAAGACGAAGGCGGCGGATGGTCATTCAAATGATTATTCAACTTGTGTAGTGAATCATCTGGCAATGATTAAGTAGTGTTATAGTACAACTATATATGAGGCCAAAAAAAGCTGCTTACTGGATTTGATTGACCGACATCATCACTTTCAGTGATGCCGGAGACATGCAAGTGCTGTAACTGTTTCCATTACACTTTTGTGATGAACTGTGCCATCGACATATCTGAAAAACCCTGTCACGGGAATGTATAAAGGTTTTTGCAGCATTTGACAGTATTTTTGAATTCTAGGTGTTTCTCTTACATGCTTTCTTTGTGATATTGAGGTCTTCTCATTTCTCGTGGTAACAGAAACATGACAATGGGGGCAGTGGTTCTGGACTAGTACATTGGCAAAGTGGTTCCCTGTTTCAAGAAGAGGGACCACAGGGGATTCTCCTAAAACAGAATAATACGCTCCTCAGTCTCTCTGGTATGGTCTATGTGGATTCAGGAGGAACAACACAGATCCTGACCCAGTTGTTGGATCCTTGGAGCAAGCATAACACTATGTTAAATCAACTTCGGTCTTGAAATGTTTGTGTATTTGTTGTTCCTCATTTAGTAAGTATGTATTGTCCATTACCTTCTGGTACTGTAGTTCTGACCATCACTGACGTGTATGTATGTACTATATGTACATGTCCATTATGTCCATTGCCTTCTGGTATTGTTGTCCTTACCATTGCTGGTATTTATTATAAATATAAGTTAACGGTGTATTATAAATATAAGTTAACGGTTAACTGTCACCCATGGTGACAATATCTATTGTTCCTGGATTTGCGCGCATTGTGGTTGTGAAATGTATCTGCATTTCATAACCACAATGTGTGTAAATTTAGGTGAAGTGAACTGTAGAATAATTTTTATTATAATTTTATACAGATCTTTTGTTCATTGTTTTGGTTCAAATGTTGAGACAGGAGGAAGACTTAAAAAAAAAAAAAAAATCTGTAAAGTTATTAATGAGAAACAGGGGTGGGATTAAATAGGTTTTCTTTTTCCCACTCCCTTTCGAGTGTTAACGAGTTAATTTGTATTTTGAACCTGCACCTGATAAAGGTATTTGTTTAATTTTATGTTGCACGCAGGTCACTTATGTTATGTTGTATTGCTCGAAATAAAATAAAATATGAATGAATGAAGCATGAAGGTTTGCCCTACAAGTTCACATGTGCTTTGAGGTTTTGTAAAAACCTCCCTCAGGAGGTGTGAAGTCTTTCAGGAGGGATTCGTGTTACTGTTCCTCAACATCGAGCGGAACCAGCTGAAGTGGATCGGGCATCTGGTTAGATGTCTCTGGTTGGGAAGCCTCATCTGGGAAGTTTTCTGGTCTCGTCCAACCAGGACGATGGCCGAGGACAGACCCGGGACAGACACTGCAGTTTTCCTGGTGTCACTGGATTAGCTCTGCTGCTTGGACCCCCAACCAGATGAGTTGTTGTACAGGACGGATGGATCTTTTAGGTGGATTATTTTTCTTTTAATAAAGCCCTTGGCTGGCTTTGTAGCTTTTAAACGTGGCCTATAAATACATTCAATACAATACAGAGATTACTTATAAGCAAAAGAACATTACACACTAAAGGAGACCTGTCATGTTTTCCACTGGCATCAGCTGGGCCACAAATACAGGAAAAATACAAATACAGAAAAAGTGCTATATTGGTATTATGAGAAGTCCTCATCTTCAATTAATGCTTTGTCAGAAAAAAAAGGAAAGGCTCCAAGTGCTATAATTATCAGGCAAATTACCATTTTGCTAGAAAATACAAAACGTTTAGGCAATCTTAAATTTTATTCAAGCTAAGACTTCAATTAGTCACAGAGGACATGTGAGGTTTGTCTTCTAAGGTGCTTATTAGGCAAGTGTATCACAAAAATTATTTTAGCAGCAGTTACAAATAAAGGGTTCATGAGTTCTTGTCCATGACATTAAACCCAGCTGAGCTAGGGGAGTAGACCGTTGCTCACTTGTTTTTGCACAGCCCATCATTGGAGCGGTTGGATAGATGTGGTGATGTTTTCTTTCATGTAGATCGTGGCATTATGGAGTACCGTATGCCTCTTCCTGTTACACCACACTACATGTTGCATATGTAACTTTACAAGGTCCAAATAGCTCATCATCAATGACATGTTCAATGAGAGTACACTGCTGGCAATTCACAATGTGGCCCTGTGGCCGGTGGTGACATACGTCATATCGTATGTACATTAAACCTTAAAAAAAAAGACAACTTGTGAACATTAGTTCTACAGAATAGCAGCCCTGAAGGAAAATTGAGTTTTGCAATGTTCATTTATTTATTCTTTGAATTCTATAAAGTCTTCTATCTTATTTTCCCCCAAATATATTGATCATTTGAGAGCACATCTTAGAAGTTTACCTATTTCAAAACTGGATCCATGTCAGAGCAATTACATTCATTTTTATTCTTTACTTTTACCTACATTTTATTTTTGGCCCATATTAGCCGAGGTAATGAATAACTGTATGGACATCTTAATAGAAGACGCTAATCGCTTAATTAACAGCGTCAGTGGTGGACCGGAGGCTGAGCACAGAGAGAACAGGTGGACTGATCTGTGGCATTGTGCAGGAACAGTCATATCATCTTGAATGCAAATGACACAAAGTAGGTGATTGTGGATTATAGGAGGACCAGGAATATGATGAACAATATTTCCATTGTGAGAGAAGAGGTTGAGATGGTGAAGGACATCAGATACCTCTGTGCACACCTGGAGAACAGACTGTACTGCAAATGCAGCACTGAAGCTGCTTACAAGAACAGCCAGAACAGACTGTGTTTCCCAGGGAAGCTTAGGTCCTCCAATGTTTGTAGCAAAATGTTGCATGCATTTTTGTAAGTCTGTGGTGCAGAGTGCAACTTTATTTGCAGGCATCAAATGAGCCAGTGATTCAGAGAAACTGAACAAAAATGATCAAGAAGCCTGCCTTTGTTCTGGGGACAAATCTGGAGTCTCTAGATCTGATTGTACAAAGATGCATAAGCATAATAATGGAAAACATTGGACATACTCTATACAATACACTGAATAAAAGGACAAAGTTTTATCAGTCAGAGGCTTCATCAGCTTTACCGCAGTAAGATTAGATACTTCCTCACAGCTGTGCTAACCTCACTGTGCCCAGGGAGGAGATTTCTTTATGGAAAAATGGATCATCTGCCTTTTTATTTCTTCTTGCTTTATTGCTGCATGACACCGACCCAACACACCAGTACCAACTGTGATTCAGCCCAAAGGTTTAGGTGCTTAACTCATGATGATCATTTCAGCTCTTTCACAAATTGTGGGGGGTGAATCCAGCATAACCAACAAAACACCATACACTCATTTACATTCATCACACCTTACTACACAAACACTAATGCATCATCATCAATAACATACACAACATCCATCACAATCTTCTGTTCATGTCTGTCTTTCTGTACTTCACTGTCTGTGACTTTTGTCCTCTTTGACAGAATCTGTCTCAGGTCCTAATAAAGATTTAGTTAGTTAGATTAGACAGTCAAAAGGGCTGGTGTAGGGCACTCTCACCTTCACCCTCACATATGCTCAAGAAAACTTACATCTGCTGCAAACTGCAAAGAAAATGTTTTCCCTTAAAGGTCAGGGGGAATATGAGATTACTGGCAAATAAAACAGAAAACTTGGAGTGCTAACAAGGACACTGCAGGAATATTGGGAATGCAGCATTTCGTGTGTCCCTGAGACATGGTAACAGAAACATATTGTTTCTTTTTATAGCTTCTGTTTATTGTTTCTCTATATAGCTTTATGTCCAGAATAAAAAACGGACCATTATATTTTAAAAAATGGGAGAGACGTTTCACTGAGGAAACACAATGAGCAAGTGAAAAGAACCAATGGTTTGTGTGACTTTAGTGCACCAATGTTGCCAGGTTATTACTGCATGAGGAGAAACAAGGACATTTTTATTCTCTCTCTGTCTTCAGGGCCTTAAGATAACTTAAGTGAATTGGCGGTATTATAAATAAAAGTTAGCTTAACTGAAATTGTATAGAAAAGGTTTGTGGTAGCCAGGCTGTGGTTATGTTTGCAAGTGTCATGACATGGCTGATTTATTTTGACGAGGGGTTAGGTGTGAGAAAAGAGCTAAAAAACCCACACACACACACAGAAACATACACACAAGCACACCTGAATGCTTAAGAGCATGAAATAAAATAGGGCAGCTTAATGATCAGGTCAGATGCTGTCTAGCAAAAATCTTCCATAAATTACCAGCTGCAATGAGGAAATGTGTTGAAACGCACACAAATCTGTCTTTACTGGAACATAGTTTGATTTGCTGGACCGTACAAATGTGTGGCTTGACAAATCACTTAAATCATATTTGAGGCTTTGAATACACGTGTGATTAGGAATCAGGCTGCAGACGGGGACAGCGGGCTCTCATCTCATCTTCTCACTGTGCCGTGCTGATTCAGACATCCCCAGTCCAATAAGTCATCATGTTTTTCATTTATTTCCAAATAGACTCTATTTCCAGCCCTCCATTTCATCAGAGTCAGATGTAGGTTACTTTGCAAAGGATAAGCCCATTGTTGATTCTGAAAGCTATTGATTATCTTATATCCCGGGATGAAGACAGCTAATGCTATTGTAAGGCTGTGCCGATTATTTTCCCAGGAGGATCCAGTGGCAAATATATAATGTCGAATTAATACGTGTTTATTTCTTTTTTCCCATATGATCGATTGTTGCTATGTAATAATCACATTACATTAATTTAGAAGATGCTTTCAGTCAAAGTGATGAGATAGAAACAGTGGAGGTTGGGGCGTTTGAAACAAAAACACCTTCAAATGAACTATGACCATTCTAACTCACAAGCTGCAGCTGCCTCTAAAAATACTAAATGAGACACAAAAGTGCTCAAAACGACTTGTAAATAATGGATTTGAACCGTATCAAAACTGCAGCTGCTGAAAAGGACTTGAGAATTGGACTGTAAATGGATTATAACAATTGGAAAATAATTGGACTTGAACTGATTGTGTTTGCTTTTTCTGTTTAAGTGCTTTTGCTGTGAAATGTTTTTAATTGCTCACTGTGCAGTTAATGCGGCATTAAAAGTTAACAACACTGCATGTCTAGCCAGCCTCCGTCAGTATTTCTGTGGCGTGTTCCTTGTGATTATTGTTATCTCGATGATGACTTAAGGTACATGTACAAGGTCAACGGTCTGGAGAGCAGGATTATATGTTCTCTGTTGGAAATGAAAAGATCAGCACCAATTCAGCACACCAGAAACCCAAGGTAGGTGCTGGAATTAAAACCAGGCAAGCCACGTAAACACAAATGACACAAAACAGGCTTCACATTCACCTGGAAAGACAACGAACACAAACGGATGACTGAATTAACCAACAAGCATATAAATGAGTGGAGGAATGAATGGACAGATGAGAAGCCAAAGGAGAGAATGAGGAATATTTACACTATTGGTAATAAAAACAGAACAAAACAAAAAAAAAAGAGGCTCTGCAGAGTAATGATAATCCAATTAAAAACTGAGTTGATAGTTGCGTTAATTTGTTTGACAAAGCTTGCCGCTTCTTTATTTGTGGTTTCACGTCACAGGGAATGTTTTTATGATGGTGCAATGAACCCTGGTCTTGTCTCCACTTTCATTTACAGTTAAAATTATAGTACAAAAGTAATCCCAGTTTATAAAAACCACTAAATGAGTGACAATACAAATGTGAAATGCTGTCATGCTGGTATTAACATTAACATCTGCATCATATGTCGGTGTCATATAGAGAAGATGGAGAGATTCAGTGAATGAGACAAAGGTAAGATAGACAAATGTAAATATGTATAAATAAATAGTTGGATTACTTTGTCATTCTTTGCTCGGCTTGATTTTGATTCCACACAAGGAATTCGGGGTCGTACCTATCGAAGGGGACAGGCAGAGAGAAACAAGAGAGGTATATGTTGGCTGTCTGGCAAAAGATTATTTAAGAGTTTTCATTATATTGATGATTAGTAAATAAAAAACCAATATGTAGCCACTCGACTCATCTTTCTCTCTCAACATTTGGTTATCAGGCAGTGGTGGAGGAGGTGAGCAGGGTGAAGAGCGCGCATGCACTGAGAGCGGCTGGTGGGATGATGGAAGTATGTCGGGTAAAGAGAGGGTCGTCACAAAGCAGATCTGCTTTCCTCTTGTTCTCTTTAGACTCCAAACTGTACTTTAGCTGCTCGCTGGTACATCAATAAAGCTGAACAGGTCTTAGGTGGCCTGTTAATGAAGTGAACCGGTAACTGATTTGTGCTCATCTACTAGTTTAAATAAGCTTTATCTTAAAAAGAAGAACTATCAGCATAGTTGAATAGTTCATGCTATCTTTAGCATGTTAGCTGTAGAGTAGTTGTGTCCGATATGCTTAAATGTTGATATTTTATAGGCTTTAGGTACAATTTGTTTTGTTTGAAATCTCTGTTATTCTAGAAACTTCAGAAAGCACAAGTTAGCTTGTTGTTTGGCTAAATCTACACTCCAACTTGTTCTATTCTTGCCTAGATTTAAAATCTAAGCACTGGACCGATGAGAGTATCTATCGTTTACTCATAGACTTAGTGGTATCTGGATGGTTGCCAGCTCAGCAAATGGCTAGCAATTATCACTTCTTTGTGAGTTATTTGCTATAAAGCTTAGCCAAGCAGCGTCCCGCATGTGCTAACTCGGTGTTGGCCTCTGATTTTGGCATCGAAATGACGTCTGAAACTGAATATTCTGCTGCAAATGTTCACTTGCAGCTCCGCAGCTCCTCCGGGGCGGATCGGGTTAAGGGGCGGGGAGCCATGGAAAACTTTGAATGATATAAAGGTGGGCTGGTTCCGGCCGCCTTCCTGGGCCTGTTCCTTCAGCACATGTGCAACATGGCGGCATGTAATGCGTGGAAAAAGCTGTACAACCACTGTTAAGAGAACCCATGAGTGACGTCACAGAGGGTTTTTGTCCAGTAATCAGCAAGTCTATGCTGCTGGGACAGTCGCCACAAACCACTGTGATCCTAAACAGGAATAAGCGGGTACAGATAATGGGTGGATGGTATTTAGTGTTTATTTCTTGTATATCTTTTTGCAGTGTGGCCTTACTCACTTTTTAGTTTCCAAAAATCAAATGGAAGCCGACCCTTCCTCTATTGTGGAACCAGGTTGAGTTTGGGAGGTAGACACTGTTTGTTCTTTTAAAATGCGACTTAAAAAAATGTTAGATAAAGCCTATGGTTCTGTCCGACCCTCGTGGTTCTGGTTCTGCTCGTGCACGGATGGGAGAGGGCACACTAAACACTCAATGTTACCCACTGGTTTCCTGAGCTAGGCTACTTCTAAGAGTTGGTATTAATTGAATTAAATTGTATAAAATCAAGCAGAACTGAACTAATTTAGCTTGCTGGGAGAACCTTTGTTGTGAACCGTTGCTGCATTAATAAACTGAACTGAATTTCATATTTTCAAATGCCTTGAAAACTTGTTAGTGTTTGTTACTCACTTAAAACAATTTTGTGGAAAAGAAGTTACAACAAATACTTAAAAGTGATATGAGTTATCAGTGATTTATCCTCCGCTTAGCTTTTGAATGCATTTCATTAAACAAAAATAAAAAATGCAAAGTTCCTCAGACGCAGAAGAGCGGGGTTAATTCATTTAGTTAAGCAACGTGGAGTATCAGAGAAAATGCTGGGAAGTCAGAGTATTGAGTATAAATACAACCTAAAAGTTGGTCGAAGTGTCTTAAACATGGATTTATTGAAATGTTTTTACCCCGTAAATATTCTTGAACAAATTCATAATGGATGTTTGGTTCTACTTCATAATTATAATATTCTGGGACCCTCCCTTTATTGCTGGCAGATCAATAAGCTTCTTGGGTATCTGCGAATGGTGATGGCAATAAAGTTGGACGTGTATGTGGTGAACACAAAGCAATGTGCCATGCACTGCAGTCGGTTTGTTTAATGTAGCAGGGCAGATGCGTTGAAGCTACAAAACAAGGATGCCGATGCTGAAGAGTGAGCAAACAGACAATGTAAGTGCAACGTGCACAGAGAAATAATCACTTGGACAATGGGTGCAGGAAAGCGCAATGATAACAGCTGGACCAGGGCGCGCCTGGCCTGTTGACATAGATAAACCTCTGTGCTTCCAGTTGTTACAACACACAGGAATAAGCAAGTCACTACAGCCACGACCTCATCACAAACATGATGTCTTTTTTCAGAAAGTGCATACATCAGCGGCTCACACCTGTTCTGAAAAGTCACAAATACACACTTCAACTTGAATTAAGCTGTTTGTGTCATTGACAGCTGCTCTATGGAGCAACGAGTGGAGCTAGAAAGACAAGGTTGATATAGCAAGAACCAAAAATAAATCTAAGACATCTGAAATAGTGTTTTAAGCGTGACTTTTACAGGGACAAGAGCGGGGGGGGGAGAAAAAAAACAGCTATGGAGCTGTCTATACGTATCCATCTTACTTATCATGTCCTGTCACTGCCTCTCCGCCACACACCCACACTGGCACTCGGCGCAGACTAAAAGCAGACTTCTCACAGGCTCTCTGTGTTTAACGTGTCAACCAGCTGCTCAGAACGTGACTACTGCCACCGACAAAGAGGCTCTCGGCTCCTAAAAGTGACGGCAAGCTTTGGAATTGGACCTAGAGGTGTGTGCAGGCATTCATACAGCAGTCTCAACCCGCCCCACGGGCAAACCAGAGAGGACAGTGAAAGATGTGCTGTGATGTGTGCCTCGTGCCAAGGACCAGATTCACACTGTTTTTCAGTCAAATATATTCAGAAACAGTTGCAACGATATGGAAAGTGCATATAACTCAAAATCAGCAGTACTTTCATTTACTTTCTTTAACCTTTATTTCTTTGCAGACAACATGAACCCAAGACATTACATGTTCTTTTCCTTTGAATTCATTAATTCACACAGATTCCTCAATTTAAGCCTTGATTTTAAATTAGCATGGATACGTTTTTACAACTTTGTAAGTTTTGTCGTTCTTGTTGAAAAATTTTTTTCAACAAGAAATTTTGGCAATAATGCTGCCATCACAGAAGTACTCATATGCTTTGTCAGGATAAATGATGCAACTTCAATAGGACTTGTTCCTGAAAACAGTCTGCATAGCCTTTTTTTCGTCTTTCTTTTTTGAAACTTCTCCATTGGTTCATCCCAGACGCCTCACATCTCAGATCTATGCATTTGACCTCAACAAGGTACATTTTCAGTAACATTTGTGATTGTAGCTCTGTGTTGTAATTGCTTAACAAGGTTTCCTTCAGTAATCCCTTGTCTGTGTAGTGATATCAGCATGTGAAGAAGAACATCTTCAGATGCAATTCCCTGTGAGGGATCTGAGATCATGGTGGCCCCGCCTAAGCTTGGGCCCTCGCCCTTTAAGCACCGAAATCCCTTGAATTGTTTAATTATATATACACTATAGAAGGAGAGATATGCAAATTAATTTTGGTCCGTCTTTGAGGAACATTGTTTTTAATGATTTTTGTGTTCTTCTGGACATCACTGTTCCTCCAAGACTCAGCTTGTCATGGATGCCGCTTTTGTAGCTAATCATCTTTAACCTGTGGACATCACCGCTTTGAAATAACATTCTTATTGTTTTCTTTAGCCCCTTCCTAGAAATATTTTGTCTCTTGTTCTTGACACAACATAGGTAAATATTCGCATATTTTATTTTTAGAATCTGTTGCCGGCCTGGAATGCAAAAAAAGGATAAAAAAAAAACAAATGAAATGAGGTTTATGAGTATAAGAGTACGATTTCTTGGGTTCATACTGTCAGCACGGAAAGTTAGAGTAAAGTTACGTCAGTGAATCTGGCCCTCAGTAAGTTTAGTGACAGTGGAAAGGGAAAAGAGCAAAGACCTTTGAAAACAAGCAAGAGTTTGCTTAAACATACAAATCAATAAGTAAATAAATGTAGTTTTTTCTCACCTGGGGTCCTTCTGAATGCTGTCCACCGATGGGGAGCGGCCAAGAGCAGCCTCAGGGGGGAGGGCGGGGCCCGACTTGCTGTAAGGCGACTCGGTGGACGGGCAGAACTGCAGAGTGCGGTACGGATTGGCGTAGTCGGCAGACCCGCCTCCTGCGGCAAAGCTGCCTCTCTGAAAAGTGGCGACGGCGCTCTGGCTTCCAGTACGCTGCAAGGGGATTGGATCAACACCAGGGGAAGGCGGGGCTAGAGCGGGAACAGGAGTGTAAGGATAAAACAGATAGTTGAGGACCTCTTGGTACAACTGGTTCACCACTGGGGTTGGAGTTGCAGGGTTTGATTAGGGGTTGGAGGAAGAAGAATAATCACACCAAAACACAAGCCCCAAGGAAGCGCAAAGAGACACAGGAGTAGTAGAAAACAACACCAGCACCAGTGGAACAAAGGGGGAGAATAAAAAACAAATGCCGTGAACAAAATAAACAGAGGCAATCTGCAGAAAAAAAAATGTTAACAGAACTGGTTGGGAAACTTTGGATGAAAAAGTTAATGAAATTAAATCATGTTAAAAAATAGACAAACAAAAGCAGAACAATTAAGCTGTAAAACTTAGAAAATACATGTAAAAAGCTGTCAAATCAAGTCGAGTTCATTTCTACACTACGTTCAAAACAGCTTCAGTTGTCCAACTTCTGATATAGCATATAAGCACTCACTCTTGTCAATGACAAGAACAAAGATTAAGTTGAAGAAAGAAATGAGCTTAAAAGTGATGCCGTTAAAACACAAACTGATATTTATTAATCCTTTGAACTCGTTTAGATCAAAAATATGCTAGGATGCCTAAAATGATGCATTGAATTGACTAAATACAGAGGATCCATGTCTCTTTCATCTTTTTGTTTCAAAAACAAAAAATGATGATGATAATAAAAAAATAATAATTAAATAAAGGGAGAACAAATGAACTGCACTTTTCTGGTTTAAAAACAAAATGGGACAGGGGAAACCGAAAATAAGTTTGTAATTTGTCTTTTATTGTGTAAAAGCTCAGCAGTATCTTCAAAATAAAAGTCCTCTCACACAGCAGACAGGACACTTGTGCTGAGGTTGGACCAAAGGAGAAGAGAGAAGGAAGCACCAGCACAACTCATAGTTGCTAGGCAACAGTGAGGCCTTCATTAAATGGTTAGCAGATGCTAATATATAACTACTTTGTTGAGAAGCTGGGTAGATGTACACGATCTTTCTACTTGGCAAGAAAAAAACTCTGGTCAAGTTGTAGCGTATTGATGATGAGGAGGAGCGGATGAGCTGCCTCAAACAGAGACCAGAGCGCTGACTCCAAAGCTGCAGCTTTACGCTGACAGTTTTCGGGTTTACTTCAGGCTGAGTCGGGAGCAGTTGGGCAGCCTGCTGGGGAGAAGAGCTGAAACTCACAAAACCGCCGAGCTCCTGGGGAACACGACTCCAGAAGAGCATTTTACTGTCAAAGTAGAAAAATGTGTTTCTAACATTGTTTTCAATGTAGTTTTCATGTCCAAGCTGTTGAACATCTCTGTCTACACCAGCATGACTTCAAACTTATAATGTACAACTGAGGAAGACAGCATTGTTTTTATGCTCTGTACTATTATCTGTAATTGGATAAGTGGAAGTGCAGTCCCAGCATGCTGCACCAAGGTTTTTTTTGTTGTTTTTTTTAACATCCATGTGACAGCACGTGCTCTTGTGCTGTGCTCAGCTTGGTGCAGAGACCTTTAAGGTTCAGCAGCATCCTGACTGAGCGTCTTAAACAAGAGTAATCACCTCTCATCGTGTGGCTAATCCTCCCAAAATGTTAAAAGTTTTACCTTTGGTTTTCTGTTTTGTATTTAAAACAAAATATACAGTTTGATGACATATTCATAATTTCCTTTTAGGATGTTTCTGATTTGCCTTCAGGGTAAACAATGACAGCACAACACTGTTTTTCCCTGTTTCCAGTTTTGAAACAGAAAAACCAAAGAACGAATGATAGTTGGACAATGAGGTGACTGGGTACAAATGAACATCTGATGATATCTGAAACACTACAACTGTTTTCAGCATCACCAAAACAGTGGTATAAAAGAGTAAATCTGGCTCCACGCTGACTAGACACCACGGTGTCCACTGCATTGGTTTCACGTATCACAGCAAATCTGTTATCTTTTGATGGAGTTACATGGAAACGAATATAGACTCTTTCATTTGTAAGGTTTCAGGACGTGATCATATAAAAATCATCAGGTCCTTATCAGGTCTTAAAATCAGGCAGATACATGATCGTGATCAACAAGAGATGATACATTAGGATTTGTCATTATTTGAATTATTTATACAACAAAACTCTATATCTTAGAAGGAAACCTTGTGGAGCGCTGAAACATTTTTTCTCCCCATTTGGATTTTTGTCACAACAACCTTCACTGGAGGTACTGGATCAGCAACATTTGAGGACATGGCTGATTTACACTGATTGCCAAGCTAATGCCCATGGCATTAATTGAGATTAATTTTCAGCCTTGAAACTAATTACTTAACAGACTGTGACAGAGAGACAAATTGGCATTGAGACCCCAATTTGCCTACCTGATGTGGTAAATAGTGCTACAGGATCAGATGGCTCGAGATAATCTCTCATCTACATTAGCGCTGAATATTGCATGACACCATTAAAAAAAATAAATAAATAAAATTACAGCTCGAGAGGAACCAATATGTGTCTGTTTTTCATGTTGGACTGAGTTGATCCGCTGCTTTATTTGAGGGATGATGTTGCAACTTCTTCTGCTCACTGATTTTCAAATGTAGATGGTTCAGCGTGTGATATGGCAGCGACGCTGCAGCTATTTATAGCCGCTCTTTCTTGTCGTACTCTCAGCCTCACTATTGTCGAGTGAACGTTATAACAGCATCCTTCAGTTTTCCTTCATGTGTCCTCTTCTTTTATTTTCCAAATGGGACCTTTGGGGCAGGTTTATACAGGACACTCAATGTCTATATGTCCTTTAATAATAACCAGGGTGCAAGCAAAAGTAAGCATTGCTGCCCTTTACTATTGCAGATCCTTTCAAATCAATCTATTCATCAAATATTAAAACATGTTTTCTTTTTATCTATGATATACAGCCCATAATAAAAGAATAAAGCAATCGCAAAATGTTCAATTGGGTGTGATTTTCCTCCTAAAACCAGAAAGCTGAGTGGTTTTTGAAAAGAGGAAGGCTTCACCTCACAATCTGCCAAACCCATCAAGCAGCTTCACCTGCTGAGACTCATCTGATGATTATTATATTATCAGCAAATGTTTGGACGTGCTCTCATGCTGGCACTGGTGTAAAATAAATAGACAGGCCAAGCCCCAAGGAGAGCAAGTGAAGGAGGAGGAGGAGGAGGAAGAGAGGCATTCTGATAGAAACCCATTAACTCTCAACATCTGAGTCCTTTATGTTGGAAAATCAGCAACCGAAATATACATTGATATTCAAATTAATAAACAATTTTCCAGCATAAAAGATGCTGCTCGATTCTATGAATTGCAGATGAGAAATGATGAAATATGGCCAAACTTGTTTTATGTCCATTGTTCTGATGCAGCACCCCTGCTGGCCACTTGGCATCGGCCCCAACGATCCAAACCCCAAAACCTCAGGTGAATTACAGCGAACAACGTTTCCCTGCTCGTGCCTTTGGACAAGTTTTTGGGGTTGGAAGTGGAAATAAAGGGATACATAATTTTCTGCAGCCATCCTTTTGTTCATGAGATTAAATCTAGCCCCCAAAAAGACTAGTTTGGTCATTTCACAATTCGATTTGTCAAAACACCAGGCCATGAACTAAAAATACAACTGCATTAAGGAGAGGAGCAGGATAGTTGGATAAAATGAAAATATAGAGCTAGGTTCAAGTAGGATATTTAAGATAACGGGGTTGATCACATACAGTGCTTTAAGTGGGCTGGTACGGAGCGGTACGCAGTACCGGCACTTCTAAATTTTACCCATCAGTGTACCGGAAATTATTTACTGTGTGCGGCGCGTACCGGTACTGTTCTTCCCAGATTCCCCATCAGTCAGTAACTCCCCCCGATCTCCCCAAAGTCTACAGGTTGGATTTGTTGATTAAGGTGTTTTGATGCTCAAAGCTTGCCGTACAGACGTAAAGGCGAGCTTGGCCAACCCGCGGCTCGCGAGCCACATGCGGCTCTTTGGCCGGTGGGACAGGGGAAACCGAAAATAAGTTTGTAATTTGTCTTTTATTGTATAAAAGCTCAGCAGTATCTTCAAAATAAAAGTCCTCTCACACAGCAGACAGGACACTTGTGCTGAGGTTGGACCAAAGGAGAAGAGAGAAGGAAGCACCAGCACAACTCATAGTTGCTAGGCAACAGTGAGGCCTTCATTAAGTGTTTAGCAGATGCTAATTACTTTGTTGAGAAGCTGGATGGATGTACACGATCTTTCTACTTGGCACCAGTAAAAAACTCTGGTCAAGTTGTAGCGTATTGATGATGAGGAGGAGCGGATGAGCTGCCTCAAACATGGAGACCAGAGCGCTGACTCCAAAGCTGCAGCTTTACGCTGACAGTTTTCGGGTTTACTTCAGGCTGAGTCGGGAGCAGTTGGGCAGCCTGC
Source organism: Cololabis saira (assembly GCF_033807715.1). Taxonomy (NCBI): domain Eukaryota; kingdom Metazoa; phylum Chordata; class Actinopteri; order Beloniformes; family Belonidae; genus Cololabis; species Cololabis saira. The sequence goes on along the minus strand of NC_084596.1, from coordinate 37,126,827 downwards.
TGGGAAGAAGAGCGCTGAAACAAAACCGCAGAGCTCCTGGGGAACACGACTCCAGAAGAGCCTTTTACTGTCAAAGTAGAAAAATGTGTTTCTAACATTGTTTTCAATGTAGTTTTCATGTCCAAGCTGTTGAACATCTCTGTCTACACCAGCATGACTTCAAACTTATAATGTACAACTGAGGAAGATGGCATTGTCTTCATGCTCTGTACTATTGTCTGTAAGTGGATAAGTCATGCGGCTCTTGCAACTTTATTTGATAGGTGCAGTGAAAGACAGACTCGTAGGAAGTGGGTGCAAAATATGCCGCGACTGGAATCGAACCCGCGTTCGCTGTACGCAAGTCGCCTGCTCATCCCCATGAGCTATACGGGCGAGCTCGTAGTTGTGACGGAAATAAGTTGGAGGGAGAAAATGCACGGCCAAACGGAATGAAGGTAAACACAGGTTTTAACAGAGTGGGATATATATATATATATATATATATATATATATATATATATATATATATACACACAAATACAAATTTACCCATATCCCATATTTGTATGACTGGAGGGGGAGAGTACCGGCACTTATTTTTTCCCACTTAAAGCACTGATCACGTCGCCTTCTGGTGGTTTCTGCTGATTGAGAGGTGTAGCTTTTCTCTCATTGCCAGTCACCCTCTTCCTCTTCCTCTTCCTAGCACGTAAACTGTAGTATGTTGGCCACAAATAAAAGAAAACAACCTCTGGAACAGTGTTTTCTTTTCTCCATTCTGGGCCAGGAGGGCAAGGACAGAGCTAGGCGCAGCGCTAAAGATAGCTGTTGTTATATTCTTGTTTGGCTCACTCAGAGCAATTTCCATAGCGCAGCTCAAAATGTTAAACTTTTCTCTGCCAAGTGCCCTCATCTTTTCTGAACGCCAAACCCCAGTTTGTTTGAAGCCTTTATCAAAGCTTAGAAATTACCAAGGTTATTTTCTTTTCCAAACCAAAGACAACTCCCATCACCATTACTGTCCATCAAGTTATCTTCCGCTCAACCTCCGTCAAACCTCCTGTCCATTCTTCCCGTCATTGTGTTTCACAAACGCAGCGACCACAGACGTCCCTCCGCTCTAAACAGACGGCCTCTGCCGACGTGTCTGCGCTCACCTTGTCCTCTGAGGTTGGGTTTGGTGTAGACTCTGTCTTCGTAGATGGGGTCGATGTGGTGTTCAGGGGACTGAAGCGGTCGCAGTTCTGCGCCCAGGTGACTGTGCTGGCTGCTGTAGGACCCTCTGGAGCCTGGAGAACATGAACCATGTACTGTAGGTTAGACCAGTGGTTCCCAACCTTGTTTCCTTGGAGCCCCCCCTACTTGTGTCTAAGACCAGCCGGGCCCCCCGACCCGTATGTACCAGTACCAAAAGAGTAAAGTGATTCGTTACAAATCTTTCATTGAAAAAATGAACATTAATTATGTTTTTTTGATCATTTATCTTTGGTTTACCCTGTATACATACAGTATCATGTTGTTTTTCTCACCTTCATTTTGTGTCAACAATGTATAAAATAGGCACAAAAAATAATTGCAAAGACATAAAAATATTTCTGGAAAATGTCTCTTTTAATATGAGAGCAAAAACTTTTAGCAGTTTTTCTTTAACAACCTGTCTGAGTAGAAGTTTAATTAAATGTTGAATAATGATATAATAATAAGTAATAAGTAATGAAATCATTTCCTGTGTTTGTCACCAGTGTACAAAAAAACAAAAAAATTATTCAAAGACATTCATAAATTATTCCTAACAATGTCTTATGAATGACTCTGTGTCATTCTGTTCATTCATGATTCATGCATCATGTTCTGCATTCTGATTGGCTAAATAGTCTCCGCTCTTTTATTGTTGCTTGTATAATAATTGTAAGCAAAAAAAAGTTGCTACTTTGCGGATTTCACCTATCACGGGTTCTTTTTGGAACGTAACCCCCGCAAAAAAACAGGGATTACTGTATTCCATTAGGTGTGTTATTATGATTTTTTTTATTTATTTAACATGTGTAAATATAATTTTTACAACTGCATATCCTCAAAGCGGACAACGTTTCGCGCCCCCCCAGAGATCTCTGGCGCCCCCCCAGGGGGGGCCCGGACCCCAGGTTTGGAGACACTGGGTTAGACTAGCTGGTTAACGCGCTGCAGAAAAGATCAACAGACAACAAACGGCACACAACAAAGATGTATTTATGTGTCGAAATGAGGCAGTTCGCTATTCAACTTTGAAATGAAAGCTAAAAGAAAACTATGCATGACAGCAATTTTTTTCATGTTGGGGAAAAGGATCAAATAAGCACACTTTAATAATAAAATATACATTTCCTTCCACTTTTTGATAAGCCTAGAACAAAGGCAAGCTTTAGCAGCTATTAAAATGACTTTTCTTTTTTTTTTAAAGTCCATATTACCAAGCAATTGATTTTATTCATGAATAGTTCCGACTTTCGTTTGTGATCTAATGAATTTTGGATAAAACCTCCAGCGAATTTAATCAGATATTCTGTAATATGTGTTTTACATTTTTGCGCTCAGACTGTTTAAAACTAATCACACATGAATGGAAAGTGGATTCATGAGACATTAACCATCCCAAACATTAAACTAGGCCCTTAGAAAAACCCATACGGAAGTTTCTGTTTAATGGAAAGTGCTGTTACAATGTGAACTCTTTTAAAATATGTTCAGCCACAATGGATGACTTGAATGGGATGATCAAAAATCACAAGGAAAAGTAGAAATTAAATTTTTCTTGACCTCTACCTGCCAGGCTACCAGGCCTTTGCAGGGTTGCGTTAGCGTAAAGCTCATGGGAAATCTTGTAGGTATCCCCTCCAATGTGGTGCAGCATACGCTTGGTGGGAGACAGCGTGGCGTAGCTTCCGATCGCCGAGCTGAGCTGGTGGATGGGCGACGAGCTGTGGTTTCCTCCGGGGGAGCCGGCCATGGGGAGTGGAGAGGAGGAACCCGCGCCGCCCGATGCTACCATGTTGATGGGCGACGAGGTGCTACGGGAGACGGGACAAGAGTTATGACCATCTCACGCTTCATCAAGAATCCACATGTACCATTTAAACCCAAAATAATAAGTCCAATGCCTCGGCAGGATTATTGATTGCACATCAGTTCTGACTTAAAGAAAGAACAGAGAGCAGTGTGACAGAAGCGAAGATCAGGATTTGCTGCAGTTCGTTTGGCAGGTGCTAAGTAGGCAGGCACTTTGGTGGAGACTCTGGGAAGTGTTAAGTTGTTAAAATCATCCTCTCAGTTAATTAACTCGCATTCGGGCTCAGCAAGTCTCCAATCTGGAGTCTCTCCACGTACTGTTACCTCGAATATGGACAACTTATTACTTTGGCCAAGTTTTGATGATGGACGTTCATTAAGAGGCAGGAATGTAAAATAAATACTGTATATATTTATATGTAAACAGCTTCCTGGTAGGCATCATGGGGAAGCACAATATAGCCAGTAATATGTTCAGATATATATAGAAGCTACATTCATGGTAAAAGGTAACGTTTTCAGCAGAGTCCCAGTGAAGGAGTGATCAAAGCCTGCTTGGTACCAACGTTTCTGTTTTGCTTATGTCTTAGAAGAAATGTGTGTTTGGTTGTGAGGATGCAACAAACATTTTCCAGCTTCAGAACACACTTCTGACAACAACATCCTGTTTTTAAGGAAGTTCATTGTTCTAAAATAACTACAAAATGCTTACATGAGACAAAAAGGGCTGGACTTGAGATAAATCTCATCTTATTCATGCAGTATTGTCCATAGCATCTCCCTGTGGCAGTTATTACTCTCTGCAGTAATGAATGCTCTGTAATTGGAGGTGGAGCTTAAAAGGCAGGTGAGTCCGAGCAGCTCTTCTACCGTCTTCTCGTTTAAACCCCGTCAACTCAGGGAAGCTTCATTAAAGCTAACAGTTAAACCACTAGTTTCACATTTTTTCTTTTCAATTTTTGCCAGAATTGGGATATTCTCCCAATCCAATGCTCGGAGTGGCTTAACAACTATTTTTGGAGAATCTGGATAGATACTGCACAGACAAGGCTAACCAGACACCATCCATTGGCAGTGGATATTCTGCTGCTCACTTCTACATGTTTTTCTACCAAATTAATCCTCTCACATCGCTATAAACTTTGGAATCTCTGCTTGAAACTAAAATTAAATTCTGTGAGTTGAAACCACATTTGGCTGAACAGCATGAATTTGTAAAGACTGGCCCACCAACAGTCTGCTACCTCATTGGGGGTTTTGTCTTTGTTTCCAGTTTAAATTCTGCGCTTTAAGAGAATCACGAAAACTTATTGATGAATCAAGCAGTAAAACCTTCAACTGATGTATCAACATTTGAAGACATTTGCTAATGTGGCTTCTGTTTTAGGGAAAATCAAGACAAGAAAACTAGTAATTATTGGGACAGAGACATTTTTAAATGACAAATGTGCTAAAAGAAAACGCAATACTGCTCTGAACTCACATTTCCATTATTTAAACATTCAACAATGATGGCCACAATCAAACACACTAACTCCTTACACCCTGGAGCTCCCAGTACAGGGGGAAAATGGCATATAAGAACATAAGACTGAGACCAGGCCTAGTTTAAACGGCTAGTTTAAAAGTACAATGTTGAGCCCTTTTTTTTTTTTTAAGTATTCACAATCAGTTTATTGTGATCAATAACAGCAGAAGAATTTTGCTCCAGATGTGATTTCAGGCCAGAATGCATCTTTTTAAAGTATCTTTTAAATTTAGGCATGTTGAGTTATTGGTATTGAGCAACACGCATATTGATCACCCTCATGCATTATTTTGTGCTCTGGGGTCAGCGAAATTCTTAGGTAAGTACATTCTCATCAAGAGTGTTGTGTGGGAATCAATTGGTCTGACGGAGATTTAACCAACCTGTAGGATTTGGCGAGTCGGCTGGGCGACTGTTTGGGGGAGGACACTCTCTGCAGCGTGGCGTAGCTGGGCATGTCGGCGGAGGCCGATCCCAGACGCTGCAGCTTGGTAGGGGATCCCACGGCCTGCAGCGGTGAGCTCACACGCTGAAATACAGTACACCAGTTGTACTTCATTAAAAGGGAATGCCAGTGGTTTTAAAAGTTAATTTTCCTTCTTTTTCATATCACTGTTTCCAGTGAAAGACAAGTCCCTGTGAAGCTGGAAAACCAGAGAGCAGACGCTCTAATCCCTGATAGCATCCCGATGAAAAGCTGAGGGTTATCAGACCCAACACGAAGGGACGACTCAGAGCTCAATGAACAAGAAATGCAGCTGCGAGTAATGGGCTGCTGAATGAAGTGCCCCTCTAACTCCAAACATACATTTTCTTTTTGTGCCTAATGGTGAAATAAGATGAAAATATATTTGAGTTTAAAATTCTAAACATTCTGTTAATTTAGATGAGTCTGAAGGGCTTGCTGAAACATGCATCCTGCCAAATGCTGCTACACTTGAGCAGTGATCTGATTAAAATTAGAAAAAAAAATGTGATTAACAGGGTTTTTAAATGCATTACTTGTATAACTTTGAGCCAACTTTATAAATTAATCACTGCACAGAGAAAAGCAGCAATAACAAGCTAAATGATCACATATAAACCATAAAAAAAGTAATTATCTGCATGATGGTTGTACGGTTAGAACTTTGCAATAGGAAGATCAAGGAAACTAATTAGCAGCTGCAAATCCTGCACTTAAGACGTCAGCAGCATCATGAAGAGTGACCACCGTTGCTTTGCACGGTAAATACAATTTTATTACCACAAAACAGCCAAATGGCTCCTCTTCTGCAACTAAAAGTCTTTGTATCTTTGGATGTCTGTCAGTAGGAAGTGTCAAAAAAGTATTTCCAATATACTTTGTTTGAGACTTGGTAAAGTGCAGGATCAACAGGACAATTTCAGGACATTTTACTGAGTGTGGGACGGATTTGTTTTACGTGAAACTAATTTTCAAAAATTCAGAATTGATTCTGTGAGAACTTTTATATAGATAGATAAACCTCAGTCTGAATTAGAAAAACAATTAATAGTAACAGTTTGATATAAACTTTGTATAAACCTAAATTAACCTTCAGAGTGCTTCAAACTCACTTCTTAAAAATGTGCTATTATTGTATTATTGCTATTATTATTATTATTAGGTAGACTTGAACACATTCTGTACTACGCCTTTGTACTGATTCATATTTGTTATCATAACATTTGTAAACAGCCTCAGAAAGGGGCGCAGCTTACATATTTTACCCTTTATGGCTGTTGCAGCAAGTCTGACAACTAACTCTATTTTGGTGTCAACCTGACGCTAACTTCAAGCAGTAAGTGGGATAGTTGTATTTCCAACATCAAGACTGTCTCATAAGGGACATAGATGGACTAAATGTCAGAAATGTGCACGGCAAATGTTCCCATACTTATAAAAACTGGGATTGCCATTGTATGTAAAAAAAAACAAAACTATTTGATTGCGTCAGATTAATCCTAGTTTACGGCAGTGTCGGACAGCAACTGAGGCCTGACAGATATTTGTACCTGTGCAGGCAAAGTGGCACAAGAGTAATACATGGGGTGTCCAGCCGGTGCAGATCCAACCTCAGTGGGCATCTGGAAAGCGCTGCCAAGGGCCTGCTGAGCAAATGAATCTCTCTGGGACTGAGAGGGAGAGTCTGTGCCCATGAAGTGAGCAGCTGCTCGGCTCGATGTCACCTGAGGAGAGCGTGGAAGAGAATGTGGATAAATATGAGACGGTTGCAAATGACTCAGGCAGGAAGTTCATTTGCCGTGAGATGTGGTACGACTGACTTGTCCACAGTTACAACGACATCACCCGACTTCTACGTATCTTCAGCTGGTGGACTATGGAGCCAAATCAAGGCCAAAAGTTTTGCTAATTTGAAAATAAATTTTGAACCTGAAAATTATTTTTTACAGTTTCAATTTATTTTTTTTCAGTATCATATCTTTTTTTCAGTTTCAGAACTTTTTATTTCAGTTTCAAATCTTTTTTTCTGTTTCAGATGTTTTTTTTTCAGTTTCACATCTTTTTTTTTCAGTTTCACATCTTTTTTTTTCAGTTTCAAATCTTTTTTTTCAGTTTCAAATCTTTTTTTTCAGTTTCAATTCTTTTTTTTTCAGTTATAGACTTTTGGCCCCGATCTGGCGTAGGGGGTGTGGCATCATGAGTGACAGCATAACAGAAAAGGCGGGGGACGTTCCTCAGTCCTGTTGCCTTCAGGAAACGTAGGTTGCCGAAGTTATCAGTAGAAGTATAATTCAACACTGTACACCATATTCACGTGATTGGCAGTGGAAAAAACTGATACTAGTGACACATTTCTGTTTAAAAAGCTGTTTTAGACCGTACTTGGTAGTATGTGGAAGTGGGAAATGTCAGACTTTAAAGTGTGGCTGTTGAACTGTACAGTCTGGCATAGTTTATTGCTTTTATACTGCGATTGGTGCCAAGTACGGTCTAAAACAGCTTTTTAAACAGAAATGTGTCACTAATATCAGTTTTTTCCACTGCCAATCACGTGAATATGGTGTATATACAGTGTTGAATCATACTTCTACTGATAACTTCTGCAACCTACGTTTCCTGAAGGCAACATGACTGAGGAACGTCCCCCGCCTTCTCTGTTATGCTGTCACTCATGATTCCACGCCCCTCTCAGTTGATGCCACGCCCCCTACGCCAGATAGGGGCCAAAAGTCTGTAACTGAAAAAAAAATTGGAAACTGAAAAAAAAAGATTTGAAACTGAAAAAAAATAAGTGAAACTGAAAAAAAAAAGATGTGAAACTGAAAAAAAAAAAGATTTGAAACAGAAAAAAAGATTTGAAACTGAAATAAAAAGTTCTGAAACTGAAAAAAAAGATCTGATAATGAAAAAAAGCAAAACTTTTGGCCTTGATTTGGCTCCATAGTGGACAGGCCCTCAATTATTATCCTGTAGGATATTTTATAAAACCCCTGATTGGTTTTTTACTTGACAGTGAAGCAAACTTAAACCATGATGCTCCCTCCACTGTACTTCATCACTGGGACGATGTTTTGATGTGGGGAAACTGTTATCTTTTGTCTTTGTGTATAGGCGCATGAGTCCTTGTGTGAGTATTCCCCAAAAAACCTTCCTTTGTTTCATCTGATTAAAAAAAAAAAGAGAGATTCAGCAGCGCTACAGATTGCCAAGGTGCACTTTGCAGGCCTTTAACAATGTTTTTTTTTTTTGAGAGCTGTGGCTCACTCAGTGGTGTTCCCTCATGTTAGACTCATGGACAGATATTTGTACCAGTCCCAGTGATGGCTTCATGCCTGTAGCTGTAGCTGTTGTGTATATATCAATTTATGGTCATAGATCCTAATATTGTGTCCTAGATGAAGGTCAGGTCACATTTAATGCTAGATTCATGCATAAAACCAGTTAATTCTGTGCACTCCACATGCTTTGTGGACCAGACAATGTAGACATTGTAAAGACGGTCGAGGCAGAAGATTTAATGGAGACACGTAAAGAAGAGGAGAAAAGATGAAAAGGAAGTAAGGAGGTGAGAGGGGATGCATGGGATGGGAAAATATGAATATTAAATATGAAAGAAACACCCACCTGGTTGTAGCTGTGAACTGCCCCTCCGACCTGCCCGCTACGGGCACTAACTGTCTCTCCAAGTGTCAGCCCTTGGTTACTGTGGTACCCAGCTGCTGCATAAGCATCCTGGCTGTTGAACTGCAAAGCGCTTTGGGACAGGAGTCCTTGTCCTGATGCAAAAAAGAGAAGATTTGGAATAGTATAAGAGGGTGAACAACAACATCAAAGAACGTACAGTGAAAAAACGAATAGTGGTAAGACAATAGCCTTGTTATTCTATGATAATTGCCTTATTCTTTTAATATAGTCTCCAGAATAAAATGTGTCGAGTATAAATTCTGAAAAAACACACATGGATATAATCTCATTGGTTCTTTGCAAACATTGTGTTCGGTAGGGTCTAGACACAGAAAAAACATCTTGTTTAACTTAAAAGAAAACCAGTCCACACAGTGCACGTCCCTGACAAACGCTTCCCTACATGGTGGGGTGAGAGTACAACTCCTCTTTAGCTCCAGGGATAATGAAATGGCACATATCTGTGGTCTACAGAAAGGTAAAAATAAGAAAGTTTAGTCTGGTGGGTTGCAGGGCTGGTGAGGAAAGAAATGAAGTCATCCCAACAACAGACTTTCAGAGCTCTGACAAAAGCCACTTAAAATACATATTTTCACTTCTGTCTAGCTGCTTTTATGTAACTTTTTCAGACATTATCCTCTGTAAAAGTAAGACTTTGCAAAAAAAAGTTTGGTTTATTGTTCCTGTTTATAGCCTTGAGGGCATTTTATAACCTAGTTTACATTCCTTGTGCTATACAATTTATTTCTTTTTATACGGAAGAATGAACAGGAATGTAAAAAAAGTTTTTCTGTTGGTTTGTAAAAAAAACCTTGAGATAAAATGTACAGAATAGGGAAGTAATAAGAGACAGAGTTAAATGAAAATCATTCTATTTGACTTTTAAATTCATCTTTCGGTTTTTACTCACAATTTTTCTCAAACTTCTTTATATTTTTCTTCCTCTCACTCTGTGACTCTTAAATCTCACAAGGTTCCTAATCTCTATTGAAAATACACGCTTGCCTAAACTTGCTCACTCTTTTTGTCTTTAGCCCTTTCTGTATTGATTTCTCCTAGCAGGCTTTCTTTACTTTTCTCAGTATAATTATGCAGGGACAGCGACAAAAAAGTGATGGAGGCAAGCAATTAAAATTTCACAAAGCTACTCAAATCAGACATGCAGTGAAATACATTTTCTATTACTGCAGTACATAACAGATTGAAAAAGTATTTAAATACCTTTGAGAATATTTTTATTGACAGTAGTACTGAAAGTAAGATGAAAAAAATGTATCCTTTTATTACACTTGAAGCCACAGTCAGCAGAGATATTTATCTTGATTGTTCACTTCTACAAACACAACTGACTGAGTTGGGAGGGCTTGTAAAGTGTAAATGAAAACGTATTGAAATGATTTGCTAATCTCATGAACCCATATTTTAGTTACAATAGTAAGAGAAAAAACAGAAATGCACCACAAAAATAATGATTGAAAAAAATCTTGTAAAATGCTGCTCTAGTTGGGAGAAGAATGAAATCGAATGTTGGATTTGAGCGGAACAACAGTCCAAGTCTTCGTTATGATTTATTTTTAATTTTTTGTCATGATGCTCCAAATGCAGTGTTGTGCATGAACAAGTTCAAATGAACGCGTTCATTTCTGTGAGAACATTGAACTGAACGCAACATATTTTGCAATTTTGAACTGTTCAGATTATGTGAGTTTCGGCGTTACTGTTTAGGTCCAATTATTACGGAATAATCCTCCTTCTCATTTCACCAGCAGGCAGTACATTTAACGGGCACCAGCTCCATGGCAACGGCGGCCCGAGCCCGGTGCAGTCTTTACATGACCAGTGAAGAGAGAGACGTTGCAGACGCAGATGATGATCCGCTTATCATTATCTGCAGGAATTTTACACATTGTCTCCCAAAGAGTCCCACGGTAAAAATCTAACCTTTCTGTGCAAATTATGTCCACGTGTGCTGAGAAAACAAGTCTGAACGTCTGCCTCGTCAACTTCAAAGTCCTTGACAATCAGAAAAAGTCATCAGGAAAGGCCAAGCAAACCCCAACAGCCCCAAACGACCCCAGTCACACCTGCAGCATTCAGGGGTTTGATTTCCCAGCAACAGGTAGACACAAGTTTGGACTTTAATTGCAGCGCCTTGATTTTTTTTTTTTTTTATACATTCTGATATATATTTGACCCAATTTTAGCCAAGCTTAGGCTGTTTGATAGATGGTATCACATTTCCCTCCAGAATACTCTGGTGTACAGAGAGGTTCATGCTCATCTCAATCACTGCAAAGTACCCTGGTCCTATGGATGCAAAACAACCCCAAATCATCACCGCTCCAGCACCATGATTGGCAATGGTATGAGGTGCTTCTGCCGAACAGGTCCTCTTTAGATTTATTTGTACATGAAACATTGTTCCAGAAATCGTGTTATTTGTTTAGATGCATTTTTGCAAAACTCAGTCGTTGTTTCTCCTGGTAGTCTCTCCAAACAGCCATACTTGTTCAGTCTTCTAATCATGCTGTCATGGACACATTTAATATGCTCACTTACTGAGTGATAATGGACTACATTGTTGGAGATTTACAGCCTCTGAATAAAGTTGAAAAGCCACAAGGATCATACATGACTGTATACTATACAGTGAACAGTTTTAGGATAGGGTGGCGTTTCATTCGTACTTCTCACCTAGAAATATTGAAATGAACTGAATTTGAACTAGTTCAAAATGAAAATTGTTAACTATGAACGTGAACTGTTCATTTTTAAACTATGTGAACTGAACTTTGAAGTAGAAGAAGTATGAACTTGCACAACACTGTCCAAATGTTTTCGGTTGGTGAAAAGATGTGAATTTGCAGGTTTATCAGTTTGGCGTTGAGAATCTTGTACTACGAAGCCATACAATGCCTTCCTTGAAAAACACATGTTTCTCCAAAATATACATTTCCTTTCCAGTTGTGCACTAATGCATCCCCGTGTCATAAGTGGTACAGGGGATACTCTGTAGTCTGGAGGACAGTGCTATATCTCAATTGTGTCTAATTAAAGAACTGTTTTTCACAAAGCTGGACGTCTTTTCTTCATATATAAAGATTCAATACATTTCTGGGCCATAGTTCATCCCCAAGAGATCCATCAAGACTCATTCAATCACAGGAGCATTTTTTGATAATGAAAATGCTGAACAAGATTAATTATCTTCCGGTGAAGAATCGTGATGAGTCACTTTCCTTATGAATGCAAAGTGAGTGGCTCAAACCCCCTTCATCACTGCTAATTTGTCATGCAAATTCAGCTCATTTGCAAACTGTGAGTGCTGACCTTTGAGGGAGCAGGGTCCAAATAAGAATAAGCTATTAGCTCTGTCTAAATGTAAACGCAAATGTGCAAATGTAAAAGCTGAGACAGACAAAGAGAGAGTAATAGTTGTCAGTCACTTGTGTTAATGGAGTTGAATGTTATCAGTCAACTAAATATGTATCCTAACTGGGGTGATGTAATATTCTTTTTGTCTGTATTTAGCCACTGCAGCGCAGATAGGGAAACTTATACACTGATTTAGCAGCAAATTATAAACAACTTTGCAGCTTATATAAAAATAAAATATAAGATCTGTAATTATAAAAAAAAAAAAAGTTATTACATTTAGTTTTGCAAATCACCAATGATTATTGTTTTGCTAATGTAACAAATTATAAAATCAGTGAGCATTATAGTAAATTAGTAAGGTGCTTATCTGGATAGATTTAAATGTTATAAACGTATTAACGTAAAAGAAACACAGTGGGTCTGACTACTCAACCAAAAACAAACAATGAAAATACAATTCTGTAAATGCCTCTATCATGCCAAACCATTAAGTGAAGGCAATTATAAACTAGTCAGAGGTAGAAACAGGGAGGTCATGTTGTGTATGTGGATATGACAGGGTTGTGTTTCTATTAACCTCTAGGAGGAGAAGCAGTTACACACACATACATACGCAAACACATAGACAGACACAAACAAGCATGTTCATGCATGCATGTACACACACACATTTGTATATACACACGTATTCGACTATATGAACATAGAGTTTTTGTCCTTCTCTTTCCTTTGTTATATGTACTTCAATTATATGTAACTGTCCGTCTCATGTTGCATGTCTGCTCTTTATGCAATAATTCACCTCACCTTCACTTAGATCACACCACATCACCCTCCACACACAGCACCCATACGTTTACATGCAGCAGTTCAATCGGGTTACTGATCGTATAAGACATCGTTCAGACTTTTAAACTGCATGTAAACACCTGAACCCAATCTAGTTCGGACCTATGTCGGACATTTAGTAATCGGGTTGGAGCACCTAGATAACGCATTCGCAATCGGGTTGTTAACGCCATACGGGGACATCGGATATTGCAGTCTGCGCATGCTGGAGAATTTACTCTGGGGGGGGGGGTTCACTCTGGCCAGTTATCTGATCTCTGAACAGCATGTAAACTCAGACAAGTGATCCGGTCTTCTGCATGTCGTTATCTGATACGATCAGAAATCCGATCTCTTTGCTGCATGTAAACGTACTAGTCTCTTTCCTTTCCTTTCATGTTTCCCATCAGTGTTTTTAGTCGTCTCTGGCATCATCTCTTAAAGGAGCATGAGGCAGGATTAAGGAAGGATTTATGAAAAAAAAATCGTATACCGTATTTTCGCGACCATAAGGCGCAACTTTTTTTTTTTTTTTTTTTTTTAAATGTGCCGGGCGCCTTAAGAAACGGTGCGCCGTGTCTATTACCTGAATTACGGTAATGTAAGGCCGGCAATGAGAACGGTAAAGGGAGAAGGGGGCGGGTGAAGCTGAATGAGACCATCCACTGAGCTGTTTAATGCGAAACAGAAGATGAAAACTTTTAAGGATTTGCTTGATGTGTAAAGTGAAATAAAATACATTCAAACTAAGTTTTGCTCCCGCTCTATTTAAATAAGCACACTTGTTCTGCAGCGCGCGTGTGTTTTGCATGTCGGAACCGTCCACTTTCCCCGGTTAAAGCTGCGTGATGCCGCTGCTGCAGCCGACTTCCTGGTTCCCAAAGCGGTCCGATCGACCTGGTTCCCGGCCGCTTTAAGAGCAGAGATTTCTGGGGTCTGTCTCAGGTCTGATCAGCTTCACCCTCCGAAATTTGCAGCCAAATCTGTCGGTTACAAACCCGGTACCGGATCCCGACATGCGCGGGTGTGTATTCGCGGCGCGACACACACTTACTGGTTTATGTGGTGCTGGCCGGGCGCAGCTGATGGACAGAAACCTATGGGGATTTTTAAAAGAAAAACTTTGCATAAGACGTTTCCAGTCGGAGTCATTATAAGGACGAATGGAAAGGGGGAGCTGGATGAAGGGATGATGATGATCAGGTGGCTGAGACAGGTCTGGAAATTCGGACTGGAGCTCCTGTCGGATACAAACCCCGGTACCGGCTCCCCGACAGGCGTGTGTGAGCGGGTCCAGCGCGAGGGAGCGGAGCGGGGAGCGGACCCGGTCCAGCGCGGAGCGGGTCCAGCGCAGAGCGGGACGCGGCGGGACCCGGGACGCGGGACCCGGGACGCGCTGCTCCACCCCGCTGGGGAGAGACGGGCTCTGCGCGGTGGAGGATCCGCACAACGGGGTATGAAAAGTTTATTTACTGTTGTGCAGAAAGTGACTGACACCGAGGAAATTCGGACTGGCGCAGCTGAATTAGCGGAGCTCTTTAATGCAGAAACAGAGGTTTTGCTCCCGCTCTATTTTTTAAATAAGCGCTTGTGTGCTTGTGTGTGCGTTCTGCATGTGTGTGCGTTCTGCAGCGGGTGTGTGTGTTTTCCGGCCGGCGTGTTTTGCAGCACGCGTGTGTGCAGCTCTGCTCTGTAGACTGCGCCTTTTGGGTCGGTGCGCCATATGTATGTTTTAAATCTAAAAATGACACACAAAAATGAGGGTGCGCCTTTCCACACGGTGCGCCGAATGGTCGCGAAAATACGGTACGTTTTAAGTTTTCTAGTAATAATGTCAGATGAAGCGTTCCAAACCAAAAAGAATGAGCCCTCTAGTGTATCTCTCCTTTGCCTTGAACAGGCTGTGTGCTGCAAAATGCGCTGCAATTGTGACCGGAATTTCCCGCGCTGTCCTGTGGATGTGACGTCACATGACGCTGCATGTGCGTTCTCCCCGTTCTCCCGTGCCGGCTTCACTGTTGGCTGCAGTACCCCCGACGGCCGTCGTGGCGAAGGGTGGCGCTAGAGAGTCTCATTTCTTAAAAGGAGCCTCATGCTCCTTTAATAAAGTGTGTTTGATCAGTCTGTCAAAGGGGACTGGTAGAAATCACATTCACTCTCACACACTTGCGCACAAAAAGCTAATAACTGCTGCAAGTTTAAAATGCATATATACTCGCAAAAGGGTTTTTGACAATCAAGGCATTAGGCAAGCTAAGGGTCTGGGCTGAGATTACTGAGTTTATAAGTCTGTATGGCTCATCTTGGTTGACTATACGCATACTGCATATGCTCACATGGTCAAACAGAAACATCTCCAATGGAGAGGTTACCACTTTAGGCCTGTCTCACTTGGATTCACATGTGCATACAAATCCACATATGTGTTTACAAGCCAGGGGATTTTTTACGCAGTTTTGGTTTGACACATTAGGTGGGTTTTATATGGCTAGGGAATCAAGCAGCCTCAAAAGTACATAATCACTGAGATGACAAACACTGAGGGCTTCAGTGAGCCCAGCTGACGTGTATGCAATAAGATGAGGGTGCGTCAGCGAATTAGACAGTAATTGGGCGCCATAAGAAGGCCTCTGCATTTTCATCTTCATATAGTAGAAATCAAATTATCCGCAGACCTGAGTGAATGAATATCACACTAGCTCAGATTGCACTACGATTTCATGCAGGAGCAGGCAGCACATCTACATATACCTGTACTAGATGCATGTACTCTGGCACATTCTGACCTGGATAGACTTACTCATCATTCTCTTTCATCACTTTATCCGTCACACGCCCTTATAAAAGGTCAGTGGTTCTACTTTGAAATACCCTTTGATATTTTTCAATTTCTGACTTTAGACACATGTTTGGATACATAAAGGAGACATGTTGAGTCCATGACACACGCTTAAAGTGACTACATGCAAAGTCCTAAAGGGCTACATGCAGAATAGTTACATGCACATAGATTAGCATGCACGCTGGCATGCATCACCGACATGGAGCAGCATGAAGCGTGAGAACATTTGCTGTACTCTGCTGCTGTGACGCACTAATCTGCTCAGCAGTGCGAGTGAAGGCATGGATACTAATGTGCGTTGATGATTTGTGTGTTCATGTATCCTCGTTTGTCATGTCTGTGTCATCTGCTCACACACAACTGGTGTGTTAACTAGGGTACACATGGTTTTGTAGCAAATGGAAATATTTAACCAGCTTATGTTGTTCCTTTCCCTGAAACAATGAAACAGATGCCAACTTAATCAATATATTATTTGAGATTCTGCAATTGTTTTGAGTTCTGGAGGAGGCAATAAAGGAATCTCAGTCGTAAGTGTGGCTCATCTGTAGCTGACATGCAAGTGACTATGATGAGTTGGTTAAAACTGAATGTTTTAGGTTTACGGCTTAATCATTCAAAGCAAAACCTGTTCAATGGTCGAGCAAATTTGAGTTTTGTGCCATTGCCAAACATTTTTTTTTTGGCTTCTCGAGTGCTGAGTGTGAAAAAAGAATACAGAGCTAATGAAAGCTTTGCTGTGATCAATGGAAGAGCATCAGTTACATTAGGGCGGAGGTGGGAAGTAACGAAGTACAAATACTTTGTTACTGTAATTACTGTAAGAAGGTTTTTCCAGGTATCTGTACTTTAATATTTATTTTTCTGAAGGCTTTTTATTTTTACATTTAAACAAAAAGCTCAGTACTTTCTACTCCTTATATTATCAAAGCAGGCTCGTTACTTTTTCCAACCTCCACGGGTGAAGAGATGAGATAAAAGACGTTACTGACTAGAGAGAGGAATCCAGTGAGTGTGAGGGTTATGATAGAGAGAAAAGCTGCAGGGAGAACTGGAGGAAGTAAGTGATCCGGGGAGTATTGTGGAGTCAGAAAACGATACAGCAGATTTGGAAAAGCAAGACATTACTCATCCATGGCCATATTGAAAATAACTTTGATGTTCTTGGCCCCAAGAATGATTCATGGCGAATGCTGTGTGTCTTGTACGAACCCAAAACCCACAAACCTCTGGTGTACAAGGATTTGCAGTCTAATCTCAAAAAACATAACGTTAAAGTGCACTTTCAGTTAATCTTATTAGCTTATTTATCATTTTATGGAAGTGGTTTTAGAACTTTTGTAATGCTTTTGCACCTATTGTCAGATTATTTTTAACTTGCAGCAAAGTGAATCTGTGTAGTGATTTTGTTCCCCGTACCAGCACTGTGCAGGTTAATAAAAGGAGAACCTTTCTGCTTTTTGTGTCCAATTTTTTTGTAGTTTTATCCAAAAATGTGTTTATCATTGATGGCAAGGAATAATTGTAACTTTTTACTTTTTTACTGAAGAACATTTACTCTGTGCGTTCTTGCTTTCACTTGAGTAAAGAAGGTGAATCAGTACTTCTACTTATACCTAAGTCTTTTTTCATGTATCTGGACTTCTACTTAAATATAGAACATGAATACTTTTGCTACCTCTGCATTAGAAGCAGGATTTTTCCTAACCGGAACACCATGACCGCCACCTTTTAGTCCCTTTAGTCTGAGAAGAAACTAATGAAAAGAAATTGATAAAAATCAAGCGACAGCAGTCTGTGGAGGAGACTTTCTCCTTGTACTGTGTGACCACAGGAGTAGAATCACCTCTAAAGTTTGTTTTAAACTGAATTTAAAAACAGGGTTTGCATCTTCATAACTTCAAAACTTTATTATTTCAGATGTTTCAGCATCATTGGCTTGTACTGAAAACAGCAGGTTTAAATGCTGTATTTAGCAGCGTTCATAAATACCAGTCAACATTTGGAAAGGCTGGTTGCCATAGCAATGAGCATTCACACTAGTTTGGAGAGACTACACTGTTATCTGTGATATTTTTCACCTGTGGTTCTTACAGAAAATTAGTTGACTAAAGGGAGGTTCAACAATTCAAGAGATGTAAGGAAGTAATGACTTACAGTAGCTTTGCAGTGGCTCTGAGGAAAGGGAAACACAAACCAGTTCCTAAAACGGATCCAAAGTTAAACCAGCTCTGAATTGGCTCCAGCTCCCGCCCAGCACCAGTTTCAAGTCGGTTGAGTGTTGCTGTTATTTTATGATATAAAGCATTCTGCTTTTTTCTTTATAGTTTTTAGTTTTGACTCCTTGGACCATGTTGTTACCCCTAAACAAGCTATCTGATACATTTACATTTACATGATAAATTATTTCTTCAGTAAATGAGAGGAACTGACCCAATATCTTATGTCTTAATAAATAAAATAAACAGCCTTCCCAGCATTCTTTTATCTAAATAACTCTAGAGACCTGTGAAACTTGGATGATAGATGAGGTCAAATATGACAAAATCAGTAGCTATAACACCTGATGAGAAGTAAGTGAGGAGGTGAGGCTACCAGGAGTGTAGCCTACATGGACAGTATAATCCGTATTTTTACAAAAACTATTAAATACGCTGGTATGCAATGCAAAAAATGACCTAGTGATGCAGATTATCTCATTAAATTATGGTCCATTTTAAATGAATACACAGATGTATAGTACATACATCTACAGTAGATACCATCTTAGCTTATTATTTTCACAATGTACCATAAAAGTTATAATTTTCAACATACTGGAGTGAAATTCCAGAAGAGAGAAAAAAAAAACAGGAGATGGAGTTTCATCCACCTTTCAAAGAGGAAAAAAAAAATAGGTATATTGTTATATTGTTACTAATGGCTGGAGTCACATCTTTCTCAAGTTTTTACAGGAAACAGAAAAAAATACCGGTAGTTGTTTTTGTTTAGTTATTTTTAATAAACTTTGAAAAAATATTACTTCTATGCACGTCATTCTGGACATCTTCTGGGGATTCCTGTGTGGCTATCACAGTGTTGGTTGGTTGATTCCTCACATAAACGTACCTTACCTGTTGTTGCCAGTTACAGCTAAGTATATCACAGCAAGTATACAAGTATATCACGGGCTGAGACTCAAACCTGAGCCGAGCCCACTGCCTGAGACGCCAGGTGAGCGGTCCAGCGGCCCATCCCAGTTACAGTGTCTGATAGACATTGATTGGTGCTTTGTGGGAATTAGGTTGCAGTAAATATTGACTTGAAATTAAATTTGCTTTATAGCCAGACTCTTCTCCTCCGCTCTCTTTCCCCCAGTTTTCCTTTTGCTCTCCTTGCTGCGTTCATTCCTCCGTCTGTATCTGGCCTCTACAACCATTCTTTTGCTTTTATTTTCCTTCCTCTGGGACATGTCAGGTGGTCAGTTACATAACTGTTATATCAACATTATAAATATACAAAAAAAAATGCTGTTATTCATTTGGCAAGCACTTGTGTGTGTGTGTGTGTGTGCACTGGTGCATGATTGTGTGCATGTATTCAGAGGCAGCTAGCGCATGCAGACTTGCACACTTGTGTCTGTGCCTCAGTGGGTCTTTTTGTATACCTCTCTGTATACGTCCACACAGCTCGGGCTTTATGTGCCTGTGCAGTGCACAGAAGTTGCATGTTAATTCGTGCACACCCTCTGCACTGTGAACAGCAGGCCAGCTGACATCTCAGCAAGGATGGATTAGCATATCAAACCACTGGCATGACTCTGCATGTTTCCTGGCAGATACCTCTTTCCCATGGGCTCGCGTATAGAAGAAGACATGGGTATCATCTCGACGTGCACAAAAAAATGTAAAAAAAAAATCTGATTATAGCAGCAGTGTGCAAGTTCAACTTTCTTTTTAAACATGTGCAAAACACATTTTTTCTTTACACTCTTCCTTAGTGCATTTCTCTCCCAGCTTTGTAAGGTTGCATAATATCAACAATTGATGAGATTGCTGCATGTCAAGTGAAAGCTGTGAGAAGTGAAATCCACCAAATGTTATCTTTTTCTATTACAAATTTAAAAAAAGTTGTGTTCCATGTTGGTGCTTTTTTAAAATCAGTTTCACAGTAAGTAATGATATCTGAGGAAACAACAGGTTGCTCAGCATTAAGGTGCTGATCTGCTTTTGCTAATCAGATTAAGTCATTAAGTACATGAGGTGATCTTGCAGACTTGATTAAAAAGCACCCGCATTGTTACACGGTGTCCTTCTGTGGAGGTTGACATTGTTGATTGCAGGTTTTTGTCTGAATTCACACACATTCAGCCAGTTAATCACACCAAACCTTGAGATTACAGCTTTGTGTCGGGTATATTATTTCCTGTTTCTGATTTCATTGTAGGCATCACTCTTAAATGCCTCAGGAAAAAAAAAACTGAGAAAGACATGTGGATGAACATTTGAAAAAAAGAAAAGAAGAAAGGTTTAGTGTAACTTTGCTACTACAATTTTGAATTTTGGAACGTGATTCATCCCAAAGTGTTTTATGACGGTGGACGGATGCAAAAAAATTCTCATGAGTTTTCAGTTGGACAGAGATGTGGTCACTTCTAAAGCCACACACAGACACGCCATATGTCTGGCAATAAAAAAACATCACCACCTGAATTTCACAGAGTAAACAAGCAGAAGGTCTGTGATTAAAATGTTTTAGGTGGCAACAAGTTATTTAACGCTCTCTTTTGCCAAACAGCCCTGCTGACACATCCTTTACTTGTGGAATAAAATGCAACTCTGTTTACATGGGTCAAATGATTTGTCTCGCGTAAGCAAACAAAAGAACTAAAAGGATTGCTGAACTGACTGAAATCAAGTTAAGAAGTTGCCAACAGATCATTAAATCAACAACAGAGCTCAAAGCAACGTGTGATACTGAATGAAATTGAATTTCCTCACACACATTGTCACTTTAAGGTGTTGGAGCTAAAGAACTAAGCAGTGTAGCACTTAGACATTAACCTATCAGATAGGTTAATCAAGAAAGGGCTTTACTTCGCTGGGAAGCATTAAGGTTGGACTCTAGAGTAAAACAAAAGTGTCATGTGGTGTGGTGAGCCCAGATGTACCCTGGTAAGCACTGATGGGAGCATCGGGGTTACTTCCATTAGTCTGTGTCAAGCCTGTGGGGGCAGTTTAACGATCTGGGCTTGCTTCAGGTAAGACAGGACAATGTCATCATTCAGTGTTAGAATCTTTCTAATGTCCCGAAGAAGACTCCAACACTCCCACCATTAATACAGCTTCTTGGTGAACGAAGAAGCTCTGGATGGAAACGTGGTGACAAAGTATGAACTTATCAAAGCAATACCAAAGGAAATACAGGTGCTAATTACAGCCAAAGTTTGCCCAACAAAATGCGTGTGTGTGTGTGTGTGTGTGTGTGTGTGTGTGTGTGTGTGTGTGTGGTAGGGCTGGGCGATATGGACCAAAAGTCATATCTCGATATTTTCTAACTGAATGGCGATACTCGATATATATCAATATTTTTTCTGTGACATAATTGGGGTTTCCCCCAAAGCATTATAGCATAGCATCTCTGTTAGCTTAATTTTTTCTGAGGCAAACCCTTAAAAGAAACAGTCAGTTTTATTACAATGCCTCGTGCCAAATGTCACACAGGTTCCTTTATTAACAGAGGTCTGCACAATATCAAAATGTATAAAACAAATGAAATAAAAATAAACTGCCTGCATATATAGAATAAAAATGCTTCTTGAATAAAATAAAACAAATATCCCTTTCCTGCATAACAATCAAATTAAAATACACTGTGCAATTAATACAATGTTGACAGTAACAGGCAGACTTTTCCACTGAGGTTGACAGTTGTGCAAATAACAAAACCTTTGTGCAAATCTCAAATAAAACATTCAAGTCAATTTGTCACAAAATAAGCTATATCAAAATCATAAATAAAAAAAAAAAAAAAAAAATTCAAAAAAGCTATATCGATATAAACGATATTGTCTCGTACCGTATCGCGTTTGAAAATATATCGATATATATTAAAATCTCGATATATCGCCCAGCCCTAGTGTGTGTGTGTGTGTGTGTGTGAGAGAGACTTTTCTTTAGGCAGGAAATGTATGATTCACATCACTTTCAAACTCATCAGTCCATTCAGTGACCTTTCTGCCCCACGGCTGAGGACACTGGGATCCTGGAAGAAACCACTCTCCTTGAAACAGCTGCACTGGAAGAGATTCAAGTGGACCCAAACTCTGCCAGTAGCATCCGGCAGCAGAACTCCTCACGTACTGTAGGGCTCAGGAATGGGATGTTTTCCCTTAAATGTCTGACCTGTCTGGAGTGTTCCAGTATTTCTAAACAGAGACAATCATCTGTAAGAACATTGCTCTTACTGTCTCCTGCAGAACTGTCCTGCGAGTCCAAGATGCCTGATTCCTGGAGTGATCTGATGCACGAATCCACCAGCTCTAAGCCTGTCGTCAGCTCCTCTTCTATGTCCTTCTGTCCATCTACACGGGCAATGCAAAGGAAAGATAAACATGAGTAACAAAAACTTTCTCCAACCCTCTGTGCTCCATTTAGCTTATACCTTTAACCTTTCTGGACTCAGAGCCCCCTCCTTCATGACAAATGTCTCCAAAAGATTTTTTTTGAGGAATGGATCTATTTAGAGTGTATAATTACATCGTGTGGTATTAGTTTTAAAAAGCAGATAAAGTTAAAAGTTTTAACTTCTACACCACTTCTTTATGGAGGGAAAAGCATCTAATATCATGAAATGTGAGATATGAGTCTTTTTCTTTACTTTAGAAATGAAACAACAACAAAAAACAAAAAACAAAGCAATAAGGCTAGGTAACGCTTTCAAAGTTTGAGCATTTTCATAGTTGTTTAGTGAATCTTGAGCTGTTTATTTTGAATAAACCTTGCTTTAGGTTACATGCTGGTTGTGGGAGATGATGTCACAGGAAACAGTAAGTTGCTGCTGAATACAGTGTCTTTTTAATTATATACAGTATATATGTGTAAAAGAGGTTGACACATTTGTCACAATGGTCACTGAAATCACCAGAAACTAAAAAAAGCAATACTAAAAAAATATATGCAATATACAATCAGAATCAGCTTTATTGGCCAGGTTCGAACATTGTCCAACAAGGAATTTGACTCCGGTAATTTCGCTCTTTGGTAGTAAAATAAACAATAAAACAAATGTGGTATTTCTATGATACAGAATAAACATTTAAGGTGCAGCAGTTTGAGGTACAGAAGAAAAGAAGAGAAAAGAAAAGGGACAGTTCTGAATAAAATAAAAAATAACCTATTTACAATTTTACAAGACAATTATACAAAAAATACAAAAAGATTATACAAATTATACAAATAAATAATTTGTACAATGCATATTCTCTTGTACAAGATTAATGTCTTATGCACTGTCCCTGTTTTGAAATAAATAAATAAATAAATTACAAATCATTAAAACTGACTAATGAAGAATAGAGATTGCTTTTGAATTATTATTTTAAAAAATTTAACTAATGAAATTGGCCTTGAAAAATACTTGTTTCCTGCAACAAGATCATATTTTGTTGTGTAACCTTTTGTGAGAATCACTGCAGTCAAACAATTTCTGTAACCCTCAACGAGACTTCTGCACCTGCAGACAGGTTTGTTGGACCATTCCTCATGATAAACTGCTTAACCTGATTTGAAGGATTTCTTCTCTTCTCTTAGACAATGCAATAACATGTGTGTGCTGATCTTTCACTGTTTCAAGATTCCTTAACGACACTTGAAATACAAAAAGATGTCTACAGTCTACTTCTGTGGCAACCTGGGAAGCATATATGGTGGGAACAAAACTCTCAAATTATGAGTCAAATTTGACCTGAAACAGATTTTTAAAAAACCTGTCCAGGGTTCACCCCCTAAAGTAAGGTAAACTGTTCATCTGTGACATTATTTCCCTCCTTAAAAATGTGAGCAATCCAGTTTGATTATCATTCGGTTTTTGACTAGTTTCAAAAGACGTGCATCTCCGACATTTCATTACAGAGAAGTGTTCAAATCTAATCCCCAGGTTGAAGTTAAAAATTTAACAGATAATCCAGCAGCAAATCTTGTGAGATTGAGGTGCACCTTGTACTTAGATACCAGCCATTTGTCTGTCAGACGGAGGCTGATAACATTCCCAGTGTCTTCTAGTTAGAGACGGCTGCCAAGGAGGATAAAGGCTTACAAATGAGTCTTAGGAGCAACATTAATCTCCTTCAGAGATTCGGAGAGAAAAGCTAATAGCAGTGGCCTTAGTGAGAGGATTTAGGAGGTCTATTTTATCGACTGACCAATGCGATTGCAGACTGATGACGCCGGTACTGTTGCTAAAACATTTCCAGGGCTGCTGACTGTGACCTTCCGTTGAATTATTCTCAGCTTCTCATAAAAAGCCCAAATTATTTTTGCAGCAGAAGAAAATTAGTTTTTAATTCAATTCGTGAGCGATAATGAGACCAAAAGGCACGATTGATGTGAAAAAGGGTTTTCCTGTTTAGCACTTCAGATTCTGAGCTGGAGCCCAGTAAAAGCGTTCGCCACCTAACCTCTGGACTCTGTTGTTTTAGCCACCCGTCGCCATCGCAGCCCTCAGATAATCTGCTCTCAGCAGACTGTAACACGACTGAAAAAGAGGCACAATAAGCAACCCGAGGGTCTGATGTGGCTATTTTTCTTCTTTTTCTTCCGGCTTAAAAGCAGTCAGACCTTGAGAGTAGGCCTGTGTTGAAAAAATCGATTTCCCAATTCTAAATCGATTCTCATATTAATTCCTAAAAATCGATTCGTATGTCTAAAGATCGATTTTTTTTTTTTTTTATTTATTTATGTATATTTTTTTTTCATCATTACATTACAACTTTGGGTTATTTTTTTGTTTATCCCCAAAAAAGGAAAGTTTTGTTGGACACGAGAATAACTGGTGCCATGTTTTTGCCTTTAAATATGTTATGTAAAGGTATGAAAACATTAAAGTGTTAGGTTATAATTGCATAAATTGTCTATATTTCATTACTTTATATACTGTCTTGGGGTTACATTTGCAAAACATGCTAAAAACCAAATGCTCAAAAATTAAAAACCAAAATAGACCAAAAATGGAACAAATAAAAACGGAATGTGGGAAAAAATAAAACCGATTTCATCCGTCTCTGTTTCCTCCCTGGATCTGTTTGATAATTCTGACCCACGATGTTTCTGAAAGCAGTTCTATCAGCATTCTGGGAGCTGATTGGTCCTTACAGCATCATTAGCTGCCAATACTTGCTGTTTAATCTCAATATAATACTAGTAGTAATATTTTGCATAACTACAGTCATAAAAATCATGCAACAGCTCAAAAAACTGTTTTAATAACACTAACCCAAATCAATATCGGAATCGAATCGAATCAAATCTTGATAATCGATTCTGAATCTTAAGAATCGGAATCGATTCGATTCTTGACATTTGAATCGATCCCCAGCCCTACTGGAGAGGTGTGCTCGTTTGACTTTCAAATCATATAAAGGCTCATTGATTTTTGTTGTCATTTACAAAAAGTGGTTCTGATCTGGATAAAAGCAGACTTTGTTTGAAACACTGTTTCTATACTGACCTTTATTTAACGTTCATGTTGGTTGACGACCAGAGTTTGAAAGGCAAGGGTTTTTTTGTTTTCTTTTTGTGTGAACCAACCTATTTGTATGTGTGTGTGTGTGTGTGTGTGTGTGTGT
The DNA here is from genome assembly GCF_033807715.1 of Cololabis saira. NCBI lineage: Eukaryota > Metazoa > Chordata > Actinopteri > Beloniformes > Belonidae > Cololabis > Cololabis saira. Next base: position 37,101,251 of record NC_084596.1, on the reverse strand, counting down.
GTGTGTGTGTGTGTGTGTGTGTGTGTGTGTGTGTGTGTGGCCTCTGTAGTCCTTTAAAGCAGTGGTTCCCAACCTGGGGTCTCTGCCCCCTGAGGGGGGAGTCAAAGAGCTCAAAGGTGAATGGGGTTTTAGCTGCACAGAGGTGGTTAAAGTCTGCACCTCTGCACACACAACACACAAGTGTTTTGTGTGTTTCTTGAAACCCCAGGAAAAAACTCAAACTGAAAGGGAAAAGAAAGACTTCTTGAATAGCACAATGTACATCTGTGCCAACAGGTGAGTGTTGACTTTTAAAACAGCAAAGCTCACAGGCCGAGGTCAACAATGAGGTGCAGGTCCTGCATCAAATATCACGGAGAGCAGAGGGGATGGAAATGTCAAAACAGGGAGCTGGAACTATTTCCTCTGCAGATGAAACAGTCGGGCAGCACTGGGACTGCGTCTTTATGCTCCTCCCTCGCAGTGATTCTTGTTCAGGCAAAGTTGATTTGCACTTGTCAAAGAATCACACTGGACTGCAACACTTCCATGTCTTGAAATGTTGAAAAGCCTCAGCTGTAATCTAGCGCTCACCCCCCTTCAAACTGACTCAATCTTTCAGGGGAAAATAATATATTTTTAAATCCATTTGGATTGTCAAGGGACATGCAGTCGCATCCAGACTCACCAAACAAACAGATTCAGATTCTGCAATTCAGTCCCATGGACTATCAGAAAGGTCAAATCTGAAATGTTATCACACTTTTTGTTCTTCTTTGAAACAAAATATTTGACTGGTTGTTTTGAAAAGGGATACAAATAAAGCTTAGGAGATGATGCCTTATTTGTGTGTGTTTGTGCTTGTGCTCTTTTGGTTTGGAACTGCTGCTTTAAAGGGTTTCATCAGAACAAAGACAAATATGCACAAATAAGATTACAAATTAAAAACACTGAAAGACCAGACATGAGAGCAGGAGAGTATTTAAGGTGGAACACTACCTTGATTGTTCCAGCGAAACTTCTCATCTGCTGAGCTGAAGAAGACAAACAACAGCAAAAAGATGGTGTTAAAAAGATACACGAAAAATATATTTAGACCAAAACGAACATCCTAACAAACACATCATCACAGTTTGGAAGCCTTGGATCTTGAGATGAACTCATTTGAACTCTCTGCTGAGGGATGATAAACTCCAGAGTTGTAACATTTGGGAGAGTACTTATCAATACCTCAGGTACATACAACTTTAAATAAATCAATAAAATAAATCAATAAAAAGTAAACACTTCAAATAAAATACATTCAAGCACACATTGAGATTTCTTTTGAAGGTTAATCTCAATGAGCGAAGGTCAGGGGGTGGAGCACAAAGGTATGAGCTTAATTGGAAAAGTAAAAATACAATCCTAAAATCCTAAAACAGTGAGCTGCTAAAAGCCAGAAAACACCAATGTAAAATCACACCTTTAAAAAATCCTGAAAATAAAATTCACAGGTGTTTTTTTTAAACTGAAACCAGAAAGATACAGAGGTAACGTCCCCGAGCTGTGACTAGACGGCTGGTGACGACACGCCGAGTGGACAAAGTGCAGCGTTAAAATCCATGAGGGGGATGGCCGTCCATTTATTAATGAGATAAAGGTACTGAAAAAGCTTTTCCTGCCTGAGACCTGTAGGAAAAAGAGGAAAAAGTCTATACATGCTAATAACCTCGTGCCACACGCCATTTGTTCATGTTCATACCAATGTGGCATGTTTAAAATTACGATTAGCATATTTATTCAACAAACAGAAATGTTAAATTCACAACTTGTATTATCACCATGTTGCAGACATCATCTGTCTTCCTATTTTTAAGCTAGACGAGCAGCTTTCCTTTCATTCCTCTCTGTTTAGCAAACAGACATGATGGCAGTATTCATCATCTTAAGTGGAGGATAAACTAACACGTGACGTATTTTACTAAGTGTCTGTTACTAGTTTGAATCGACCCAGTGGTGCGGTGATGGCACTGTCAGCTCAGCTGTGAAGTTTTAAAACCAAATCAGAAAAAACTATTTTTATTATTTTTCCACTCTAAAGCCAATATTGAATTATGGAGAAAGGGAAAAAAAATTATTTTTTATTATTTTTATTTATTTTTTTTTTCACAAAGGCAAAACTGCACTAGAGAGCTAAGGACTTTGTTTCCCCACTCTAAAAATAATTCATTTTTGGGCTTATCTGTGATTTTCAATTGTCTTAAGGAGTTTATGTGAGCTTGTTTGGTTGTTTGTATATATACTGTTACGTCTATGTTAACATCTATACAGCGTCTAACAGATTGTGCGAGCAATTAACAGTACATAATGTGGCTCTGTGTAGCACTGCAGACTCCTCATTCATTAAAGCCAAAACACATCTCCACAAGTGCACAAATATGCAATTTAAGGAGCAAGTAAAGTGCATCGCACAACAGCACGACGTACAGAGGCTAAAGCTCAGCTCCCATTTCTTTGAGGACGGAGTGTGTTTGTATCAGACAAATATCTTGGCTGCGGCAGGAAGATGAGGATTATTATTTCCAGTATGGGTTCAGGCAGGAAAGGGAGCACAAGATGAGTCAATGTTTTCCCAGAGAAGGACAACCTGGTCCTCAGCATTTGGTTGTGTCAAAATAATGTTTCATTGCTTTAAAAAAATGCCTCAGTGGAGGTGAATGTGTGTTATTTACTCAATGGCCAGTGTAAGCTGGTGAAGAGTAAAAGCAACCGGAGACCTCACACAAAACCTCACTGTGAAGAAGAAAGCCAAGTCAGGTTAGCATAAAACAGCTACGTGTACAGACGGCTAAAAGTAGAATACAACATTTTCCAGAGGGAGTCAGATTTCTGCCGAAAGGGGGGAAATATAAGAGGAGCAGAAATCAGGAGCAGAGCACGACTGACAAACCTCACTGAAGACAAAGAGAAAACACAAGGATATACTTAAACAACATCAGAATGAGAGGAAAGTGGCTACAAACTTGATTACCACTTAAAGCCCAAGTAAAGCGAGATATGCATCTGAGTTTGTGAATGAAAAATATGTTATTAACCACAGGGCTGAACAAGAATAGTCAAAACAATCCCCAGCAATGCGAGACGCGGTTTCTGAATCATCAGAAAATGTGCAGTGTCCTGCTCAGAGACACTGGGGGCGTGTCCTCCGGGGGATGCTGTCTGACAGATCTTACGCCAGCGTAATCGAACCACATAACCAGGACAAACAGAGCTGGGTTTCTTTAAAGTGAAACAAACTGCTCAGATGAGAAAACCAAAACGAAACTGCATTAAATGTCTCGGCCATCTTTCTTTACTCTTTCAGCCTAACTAACTCAGCTTTTGCTGCACATCCGCTGTTTGAAGGTCAAAGCAAACAACCAGTTTGCATGTGAAGAAAATCCTTAATTGTAGAACCGAGTCATTTATAAAGCAATAGGATAAAGAGTGTACAGTCATGCTACCATACCACAGTTATCATACTAAAAGTGAGGTCATCTTTACCTCACTATAACCTTGTGGGGAACCGGTGCTGGAAACCCCACACGTGCAATTCTTCAATCTCAGGCCACATGTGAAACAGCTCATTGACCTCTAGTTAGAGGACGTGTACGAGTGTCTCTGTGTGTGTGTTTTTTTTAAATTAATCTCCTCTTTCCATATCTTGAATCTGAGAATATAATTAGTATCCGTGTGTAGGGTGAGCATGATCAGTTCTCCTGCAGCAGATCACGCTACAGCATTATACTTTGTAATTTTTTGTAGATTGAGGTGTAAGTTTTCTGACAGAGTGTGGAATTTTGCATATAAATAAGTAAAAAACAATGTCCTTCAGATTTATGGAGGACCAAAACAGTCATAATTCAAAATAAAAGCAGAAATATATATACATATTTAGTTTTTCCTTTTACTTATACAAGCATTTTTGGAAGGAAATGTATATAAAACAAACAACGAAGCTAGTGTATATCAACTATAAATACAACATTATTGTTATTATTATTATTATTATTATTATTAATTTTAGTCTTTAAATTGCACAATAATTTTAATTTTGGCCCGATCCTGCTCATTCCTGTTTATTGACAAATAGTATAGGAACTGGATCAAGAAGGGCATGTATAAGGAAAAGGAAAAACAAAATATGTATATTTCTGCTTTTATTTTGAATTATGTCAGTTTTGGTTCTCCATACAGATGGGGATAATCAAACACAAAGGTTCACAAAAATAAATGGCAAAAGTAAACAGGAAAACATTACTTTATTTTCTCAGAAACCCAACAAGTTACATAACCAAAAACAATGTATAATAAAAAGTACAATCCACTGCAAAAGTGTTCAGCAATAATAACAGATTATCTCAAAAAGGCCTCCAGCTGTTTTTACGAGCTGGAATGACTGACCTTGTTAAATTAGGTTGATAACGTTGGACAAACCTCCCCTCAAGTGTGAAACACTCTCAAACTGAGAGAAGCCCTGTTTGTATCTCCAACAAGCTCGTCGGAAATCTGATAGGTAAATTGGTAAGATGTAATTAACAGGCTCCTAAACGCCCCTACACAAGACAACTATATACTCCTTCCTCTAGTTATTATGTGCATAAACATTCATGAACATACACATACATACATATATATATACATACACATATATATATATATATATATATATATATATATATATATATATACTTGAGTGTTCTGCACAGTATCACAGTAGTGTTTCTAGGCCTGCGTTCCTCTGAGATTTTTTACATTATCTACTATGGGCACCACTCCTGTCTTCACCTTCCAGATCTTCTCTGTCTCCTCCTGCAACCGCTAGTGCTTCTCCAGTCTCTCCTGCTCGTTATTCTTGATATTGATGTCACTTGGGATTGCCACGTCAGTTACCACCGTCTAAAAATTGTATATTTTTCTAATACATTCCACCATGTGTTATCATGTTTCATTTTCAGGGTTGAGGCATATTCTGTATCCAACATGTTGCAACAACAACACAAAGGACAAGGTTCTCTCCAACGTGAATGTTTGTGCTCAGCTTCACATAAACAGCTGCATTAATAATACAGAATAAGCAAGTATGTTTAGCACAGAGAAGCTGGAACCAGGTCACAAATATTGACTGGAAGAATCTGACATAATGAGTTACTCCTGTGGTTTTCATGCACGATGTTAACCAATGGGCCAGATGCTGTAAACTGCTTATCTCAACCCCAAAACACAAAGAATACATAAAAAACTAGGCTCTAGCATCAAAGCCCTGGGCTTAATTATGTTCTCTCTACTGTATTTCAGAACTATAAAATACAATGCGTGTGACAACCTATGGATTAGGCAAGTCTATTTGTATAGCACATTTCAGCAACAGTTTGAGCTGCTTCACTTTAATTAATTACCCTTCAGGGATCAATAAAGTTTATTGAATTGTAATTTAATTACATAGTGACAACATGAAAAAAAAAAAGTCATAATTGCTGTTGTTCATGTACTCAAACAAGCCATTACAACCCTCTAAGTCTGGCTACAAATCTCTGCGTAGCAGAGAATCAGTGCTGCTGAAAGAGACTAATGACCTACTGATCTCTGGAGATTCAGGCATCGCTGTCGTCCTGATTCTTCTGGGTCTAACTTCCTGCCTTTAACACTTTGCTGCTTAAATCACTCAAATCAACAGGTGTTTATTAGGGTCCTGCGTTTATTTGGGACCTGCCTTTATTAATTGTGTGTCGCGTCATCCAAAAACAGATGGATGAATGATGTGCTGACTGCAGACTTGCTGCAATGAGTGGTGGACAAATTCAACTTTGGGCACCGACTCCTCGTGTGAGATGCGTACCGGTGCTGCATCAGCACAAGCTCAAACAGGCTACAACATGACCACGGAGGTCATTCCTGGAGGTCTGATACAACTTTTCCTATTACTAGTATCATCTTCCGTGACACACGCTGGTGTCTGGCGCGCTTGTGAAGTATCCAAGCTACGACTTTAGCCCTTAGCTTTTCTCTCCCTCCAACTTCTCGCGCTTGCCGTTTTCCGTAGCTAACTCTTGGAGTTAGTTTTCTTTCCCACTCTCTCACAGTTTTGCTGTACAACTACTATCAAACTACATTTAACTTAAATTGAACATCATATTTCTTGTGAGAAGCCGTGATGCTGGCCATGGTGCTGGAATGCAGTTGCTCAAATTCATTACACGTCAGGTCTCTGTAAAATTAAATAGTCACACACTTTTCAATTTGTTAGGGTTATTTGTTTGTGTTTAGGCAGGCTATATTTGCATACGATAGAATATTTTTGGGGAGAAAAAAAAGCATGTTTGACCTGGCCTTTATTTAGGATGGGCGTTTAATATAAAAAATATTTTGCTACACCTGGCGGCAAATTGGGACATGGTCATTATTTGAAGTTTTACAGTAATACTATTCTAATTTCATATGCAGTCCTTGACTCTGAGCTTTCTCGCCACTATCAAATCTGCTCAGTAGTCAAAATAGGCTATTACTGTTTAAGAATTCTTGCCAAATCAAAATATCCCTGTCTTACCGAGATCTGTTAAAGTCATCCATGCATCTATAAAGTCATATTTAAAACTAGTGGGCGACCGATAATTCGATATTCATAATTTTATTAATAATCGATATCGGCCCCGGCAAAAAAAAAAATCGAAAAAAAAAAATTCGATTTTTTTTTATTTTATTTTTTTTAAAGAAAATTGGCTGCATAAAGTGCATATCTTATATTTACATTTTTGGTGATTTAGCAGTGGCGGCCCGCCACTGCTAAATCATAGCCGCCACGCCTGAATTATTTTTTTTTATTATACATTTTTTTTTCCATTAAATTAGGCTTTTCTCGCTCTCTCGTCTCGTCTCTCCTTCTCATAAAAGGAGACATAAAACAAGCGCGACTCTTTTCAAAGCAAACCGGTTTAGTAAAGACGGGAGGGGATGTTTTCTCCTCGCACGGCTCCGGAGAGCGGAGGAGCAGCTCAGCGCGACACGCGCAGCCCAGCATTTAGGCTGATTTATGGTTCCTCTACACCAACGCAGAGCTACGGCGTAAGCGCGCGTCGCCGCGTACCCTACGCCGTGGCCACATGAAATCAATCACTATCATCAAAACAAAGTCAAACAAGACGACATGGCGTCATATTTCTAACAATAAATGAAAGTGATGCAAAGTAAAGGCGGAGAGGATGAAACATTGCAGTCCCTGCACCTACCTACAATTTAATATAAAGGTGCTCTAAGGGGACCCTGCTGCTCAGAGCAGCTCATCCTGGTAATACCTGGTAAAACCAGGTAAAACCAGGACCAGAACATGCATTTTTGGACATTTACTCCACAATAAATAAATAAACAATAATATTATGAACCTGAGGGTTTGACTTGTTCTTTGACTTATTGTTTACACTTTACACAGTTTGAGTTACAGTATGAAGATTCCTCTTATTTAAGTTCTCCCATGCAGCTTTGTTTCTATTTATCATTATTGAGGAATGCTGGTGTAAAGAAGAGGGATGGGGGGGGGGGGGGGGGGGGGGGGATTGCATCTAATGTGATCATTTACTGAAATACTGCATTTTCTTTTTGTATTAAGAATGTTCTAAATCTAGTTAAAGCAATAAATTGCTCACCATTCATTTAAATGAATTCTTGTATTGAAATTTGTTTTCTCCCAAAAAGGTAAAAAAGGGTAATAATCGTATCGGCTGATATCGGCTATCGGTCTTTTTGATTTCCCCTTAATCGGTGATCGAAATAATCGAAAAAAATGCTGATCGGTCGGACACTAATTTAAACTATCCTAATTCCTGAAATCATGGCAATTGGCACAAACTGCTGCAGCAAGACTACTGACAGCTACTAAAGACTGCCCAAATTGTCTTCCATACAATGGTTCCTGGACTGTTTTAAGCTTTTAGAGTTTTAAGATTTTATTGTTTGTTTTTCAGACTCTTCATGTGCAGGTCCCATTTTATATCATGGATCTTATTCACCATACACAAAGCAACTAGGACTCATAGGTCCTCAGAAAAGGCTATCTTATATATGGTATGGTGTTGGCCTGAAAATAAAGGTGATGGAGCTTTTCCAGCCCCAGCTCCAAGCTTGCAGAATCAATTACCATTTGAAATAACAACTGTTCCCTCCAGCACTCCACTTGAGTCAAACTTCAAAACCCCTCAGCCTGCCTAGTTCATAAATAATAATTTAGTTGTTTGACCCCTGTTGTTCCTTCATTACTGTTTTAAGTTGCACATTTTATCTGAAAAAACACTTAGCTTCCTGTTGCAAATGTGCTCTATGACTAAATTTGAAGTACTAATTCTGCAAAGACAAGCACCAGAACTAATACTATTACACTTAAAAACTCAAAAATTCTTAAAAAAAAAAAAAAATTATATGAAAAATATTCTTTCAGTCGTAGAATAAATAGACAGATGTTTGAAGGCCTTTAAAAGCTCCACCTCATGCTACTTAGTCCAACTACAAAATAGGACCATTAGACCAAATCTTAGGCTATCTTTGGACCATAACACCAGTCTTTACAGCAAGAGGAAATGCACATCAAGGTAAGAGGAAAATATGAGCTACACCCCAAATCAAGTAAACAGTATGTTAGGTAAAAGCTCTATTACTGTACATCACTTGAGCACAGCCATGTCTCTTTTGCTAAAAAGCCACACTTGATGAAGCTGAAATGGATAAATGAAACACAGGTGCTCTACAATTTCAAATAATGACCAACTCCTTTTGTACATTCGGCCCTGATATTTTCGTCTGCACTGAAAGAACCCATTGTTGGCTATTTGGTGCTACTTCTGGAGAAAAATGGACTATGTTAAAAAATTAAGCCACTCCTCTCGGACCACCCCTTTGGACCGACTGGACTACTGCATTAAATGAGGGGGAAAAAAACGGGAAAAAAAGAAAATGAAAATGGGTAAAAAGGAACAGAGAGAATAAATGTGACACAGAAAAAGCCAGACAGGACAAAAGAGACACACGGAGGAAGGGAATGAGAGCGGTAATATAATACAATACAAAGAGGGGGAAAAAGGTAATGGGTAAACACAACAGAAAGACGGAATATGATGAGCAGGGAGGAAGGAAATAAAAGAAAGCTCTGCTAAATCCAATGACAGGGGCTCAAAAGAGTGAATGCCAGAGAGAGGAATGAAAATCCTGTCATTTTATCCAGCCAATAAACACATTGTAAACCTCGTCCATATAATCCATTCATTTCAATGCCTTGCATATTATCTGTTATCTTTACTGACCACAATGACTGGCCCTCTTGTAGACAGAGCTGTTCGATTAAACAGCCACCCATAAAGGGAAGCAAAGGCCTTTTAGCTCTTGGAAACCATCAAAAAGTAGCTCAGCTTGTGTCAACACTCATTTAAATTCAAAAGCCGAAGCAAAACTATGGTTACTAATTTACTCAGGGCCGTTTTTCAGATCTTGCATAAGAAGAAAAAAAAAATCGTAATTGGACATTTGTTTTAAAATAGATAAGTAAATAAGTAAAAATTGGTGTGTGTGTGTGTGTGTGTGTGCGTGTGACATTTGCAGATGTAGATTACTTTGGCATCATTTCACTTTGGCGTTAGTCGTTGGTTTTGAGCTGCTGTGTGCATAGTTTACTTTATCTCTGCTGTTCACATCTCACATCCTCACAGCTACTGATGGTGCTCTTTTGAAAAGCCTGCTCTCGTCTAAATAAAGTCTCCATTTGCATCAAAATGTGTCTGAGCTTTGTCTTAACATTAAAAAAAGACAGACAGACTCTTTCTTGGTTCTCAAAAGCCTTATTGATAATCACTCATTTGGCCACTGCTTCTTACATGAAATCCTGATTTTTGCCAGCAATGTCTCTTATTTCTGCCAGAAAACTCTGCAGTTCTTTTTAGTTGTAGCACAAAAAACGACGCAGGTGGTCTGACTGCTGTGGCGCTGTTAATTTGAAAATGTTATGTGCAACACAAAAGGAAAAACTGGAATATATCAGTCGAGACGGTATGATAGCCTCAATTATCTTAGTGTCAATGACAAAGCGCACCGTGTCTTCTCCAGATACAGCAGAGCCAGTTTATGACAACGGCGATGTAATATCACCTCCCTCTGCAGCTCGCCTCCATGGTATGAGCTTCTGCCATCCAAATAAACACTGCTGTCTAGTTATTCTTAAGAAGATCAATACAGTCCTCTACTAAAAGGTCAAACAATGTGAAACCTTTTGTGCAAAGCTACTTCCGTTCATAAATGTGTCATCATGCGACATACATGTATGACCTCACTCTGTGCAGCTTTACCCGAGTGTTAGTCACCTTCAGTGTCTGCCAACACCCATTACTATCTGTATTACCAAACCCATTATTCAGAAAGCAGTGTTTCTACCGGTCAATTTCCACGTGGAGGCTATTATACAAAATTACATTTAGAATGACCTAGATAAGGCAAAATCGCATTTACGAGGAAGTTGAGTATGATAGCCAAGAAGCTGTTACCTGCATCAGTTCCTTCCACATTACAAAAAAAAAACCATCCATAGTGTATTTTATGTTGGTATAGTAATAGCCATGATATTCTGTTGCCTCAAGTGTGGAAGAGAAACATAAAATTATCCCAAATATGACCTTCAAAAGGGAAGGAGCTGATGCTACTCGGTGCAAGTCTACACACACTTTGGACTGCAGCCATCAGTCTGTAAATGTCACCTGTTTTTTTTTTTTCTTTTTTCTTCCCTGCAGTGAAATTGACAATGTTTCTGACAGAAACAAAAGGATAACTGACATAAAACTCAACAATGGAGACCAAGCATTACAAACACTTGAAACACTCCCATATTTCATTGCTAAGCAATAATTCTTCCAAGAGACATGAATCCTCTGTGGCTCCTAAAGCATATTAGCAGTCGTATTTCCAACACTTTACTCTTTTGACGTAACACAACTCTTCTTTTTTATTTTTTTCTAATCATGTCACATTGCTTGTTCGCAGGATAAAAAAATCCTTTAAAACAGACACAACAGACACTTTTTCCCACAGAAAATTAAACCACGCAGCCTCCTCAGCATTGATTTCCTTTATTTGCCTGCTTGATATTATAGACGTCTCCTCTCCATTTCACCTAGCTTTAGGGATCTATTTTTGAGCTTTCCTCTGTCTTTGCAGAGCCCAAATTGGCCCATCGTCACGAGTACTCTTCATAACAAAAGGTAAACGTCACCAGGGTTTTACATTTGAGGTCTGTATATTAAGAAAACAAGGAAGAAAGAAAAACATTGCACCACTGATGTTCATTTCAAAATATTGAGTTTAAACTTAATGTTCTGCTGAGTGAAACTACAGTCTAAGTAGAGCTTATAACGATGATTTATTTTCCTTGGCCATCATCAATATTTATCAGCTGCTTGACATTTGCTGAAGTGTAACTAAGCGTTACCAGCGGTGTTTATTGGAGAAAAAAAAAGCTCAGCATTAGCTCCTCAAAAGACACAACGAAAGGGGAAAAAACATGCTAGTCAAGAACTTTTAATGTTAATAAGCCTATTACTTTAGGTTTATAAGTTTTACAGCTTTGAGCCACCATCTTTGGCATTAATTTTTCCATTTTTGCTATAATGATCTACGTATAAAACCTGGTGTTTATGAGTGTTTCTCCCTGATGGAACAAGTCCTCTGACATTGGTTTCAGGTTCATCACTTGTTAAATTATTATAGGTATATTTTTGAAAAATATTGTTGAAGAATATTGACTCTTTTTTTTTTACCTTTATTTAACTAGGAAAATCCCATTGAGATTAAAAACCTCTTTTCAAAGGGAGACCTGGCCAAGAATTACAACACATAGTTATAAATGACAGAAAACACCAACAGATAAAATACAATTAAAATTAAATTAAAAAAGCAAGCAAATCACAAAAAACAGGTACATGTAATGGACTCGGCCTCAAGTATTTTCAATTTAGATTTAAAATTTCTCAGAGAAATTAACTCTGTTAGCCTCCAGTCATATTGTAATATGTTCCAGGCTGAAGGAGCAGAATAAACAAAGGCTCTTTTACCCAGTTCAGTACGGGCAAAAGGAACGGAGAGCAACAGGTAGTCTTGTGAACGTAGCAAGTAAGAACCAGGACTTCTCTGTACAATCAAGGTGCAGATGTACATAAGAAGGCAGCAGACCAAGCATTGCCTTATATATAAAAGTATACCAATGACTGAGCCTTCGGGTGGCCAGAGAAGACCATCCAACCCGACAGTAGAACTCACAGTGATGTGTCAATGGTTTACAATTTGTAATGAACTCTAAGGTTCAATGTTCTGTTTGTGTCAGGGGGATGGCAGCAGTGGTACTGGTTGCCAGACCAGCACCACTGCGTGTACTGGTCCAGCATAGCTGATGATGCTTAACGTGTTTAACAAAGACGACACGATAGCAGCTTTTATTGCTTTAAAACAATTGTAGAAAAATACTTTCACGTGGCTACGTTCACACTGCAGGTTTTAAGGCCCAATTCCCATCTTTTGCCAATATTTGATTTTTTTTATTTTGTCATTTGTTCATATTTACACTTCAAATCTGAAGTCTTACATCAGAATTCTTTGACTACGTTTACATGCAGTCAAAATTCGGGTTATTGCTAATATTCCGGTTACTGAAACATTCAGAATATTCCGTTTACATGCATGAGCTAACAGGGTTATCCCTGTATACATGGTAATTAATCATTCAGGATATCTCGATCAAGCCAGCGACGCGCGGAGAACGTGATGACGCAATAAGCGTCATTTCCGCTTCCTCTTCCTGTATCCAAATTCAAAACAAATGCTGCTTCGCACAACTTTTCGCTCACTTTCTTGTAAATCTTGCTATCCCCGTACTTTTATACCGTCTACAAATGCAGAAATGTTCATATCCTTCATTACATTTATGAAGTGATTAGTCTCCTCCTGGTCTTGCGTTTCGCCGTGTTTATAAGAACTTCCTGGACTCAAAAGACCAGGATTCCTTGTGAACAGAGCATGCGCAGAAAACAAATTCATGTTCCCTTTGATGGGGATATCCCGTTTGGCGTTTACATGACCGAATATTCAGGTTTTAAAAGGAGAAACCCAGGGGTCATATTCGGCTTTTTAAAAACCCGAATATGAGCAAATTTGTGTTATTCAAAAGGGGTTATTGGTGTTTACATGGCCGTGCAAATTCGGGTTATTGCCAATATTCAGGTTTTAAAAGGGTTATTGATGCATGTGTGTGAACAGGCTTCTGCTTTGAAGTGACCCGCATGCATGGTAAGAAGAAGTGAGGTCAAACGCAGTTCGTCAGGGGAACGAATGAGGACAAAGATGCACCAGCAAGCGTGGATGATTTTTTTGAAAGGTTTTTGTGCCGTGGAAGCAAACAAATTCATTAACTTATCATAATGAGAAGAAGATTGAGGAAAAGGACAGCAACATTTTTAACATTGACCATGTGTGTAGCGATGACGTCAATATCTTTACAGAGATGTGTGTGGATGAGGAAACGGAGCCAGGAGTGGAGGACCGTGCCAGGACCGGCTTCACCCAAGCAGATTTCATCCCAAAAAAAAAATCCAGCCAGTGCAGAGTTGTGACATTAATCACATAACGGTGATGGAATACAACCTGAGGGTTCAGACTGAAGGAAAACATCAGACACGTATCTGATTTTGGACCGCACATAAAAGGGACTTGGGTCCGCTGTGAAAAAAATCGGATTTGGTGTGATTTGAGCTGTTCAGACAGCAAAAAGAAAATCAGATATGGGCAAAATAATCCAATTGGGGTCGCTTTCATCTGCAGTGTTAGTGCAGACGTCAAGTGCTATAAAATCACTTTATTGCAGTGATTGTCTCAAAAGGCTGTGCAACTAAATATTTCGTTGAAAATCCCAACTAATTGCCAGGGCCACTGCCATAACTTTTTTTTATGATTCTGTTGAACTAAAACTCAGAAGCAACGTCAGATTTTTAAGTAAATGATCATTTATTAATGATTCTTTCAGTTTTAACTTATTTAAGTGGTCATTGTAGGTTTATCTTTCTCTGTGCAGGGGTAGCGCAACATGACCTTTGACCTTCAAAGCATAACAGATTTCATGTGCAGCATATGAAATTTAGTCAGAACCCTTGAGACACCCGGAAACATTTCATCCTGGAGACCACAGGGAAATACAGAAACATGCACAGAATCATTCTTGAGAAAATGGTAGGTGTATTTTCATGTTGCAGTCGGAGGCGATCACACATCAAACAGCCAAAGACCCAGAACATCTATTGTGAACCTTTAATTACAGTCTGAGCTGGAACATGGAGATCCCGTGCGCTCTGTAACTACCGGTATGTGCCATCTCACCTGGTCACATGAGTTTGATCTAATTGCGCATTATGCTCGAACAACCCGACTGCTTTGTCAGGTACCATCTAACACAGCTGCATATCACATCTCAAGAAAGGCCAGAAATGAATGGGCTGGAAATGTCAAGCGCCTCTGGAGAATACTGAACATTATGAGCGGCTGTGTGGTGCATAATGCATGGCAGGATGATGTAATGAGGTGGTAGGAAATGCCTTAACCCTAAGTCTAAACATCATTACAGGCTGAATCCTAGGACTGCCGATTAACCTATGCTGGAATTGTCATCCGACTGTGCAAGTCCCTTCGGCTTCAGAGCGTCTCGCTGAATTTCAGCTCTTCATTTAAGGTTGACAAATTTACTGTGCTGATGGTAAAATGAGATTGAAACAACATCTAAAAAATGTCGAGCACAAGTATTAAATCTACTCCGGCGGCTGACAATGAAACAGAATTTTGAGGGCTTGTTATAAGTGATGTTGAATAAACATTGGATTTACACGCATAACTGGCGGTAAATCAGTATTGACTCAGCTGTCATCCAAAGAGTGCACATATTGAGACTATGTTGAGAAAGTGGTGGTGGATTTGACTGTAATGTGCTGCTCATTTAAAGACTGCTAATGTCAGTTAATGACATGTTTTCAATAGTTTGACTACTAAAAGTTTGGTCCATCATGGATAGTTAACTTTATTAAGAGATAACCCCTGTTTTCCACAACTCAGTGCTCATTGAAAAGGCTTTCCCTGTCTGCGTGGCTGCTCTCAGTTTGTACTGTACAGCAGCAGCAAAGGCTTTAATCTGATTGACTTCGTTCCACAAATAGTTCACCCATTTTTTTTCACTGCATAACCAGTCTAGTTCTGTCCATGCGGATCTCTTCCATTCCCTTTCTTGTGCCGCTGTCAATCAGTGTTTGGTAGCAGAGAGTCGAGGGGGGTGAGGAAAGAAAAGATGTTGGGCGTGCTGCTTCGTCACGCGATAGATGTGGAAACGACGCTGGCGGCAGTAGTAGCGGTGGTCTGCTAACCCCCAATTTCCATACAGAGCCAGAAGATCTGATCACTCAACACACATTTGGATCCACATTTCAATGCATGGTGGAAACACTCCCATATTTCACTGCATATTTCACGTTAAGGATGCATTTTAATGCAAGATCTGAAGAGAATTAGAATTGAAAGACTCTAAAAGTAGAGTGCCTGGGAAAGAGATTGCAACTTGCAAAATTCCCTTTTAACCACACAAATGATGGATGGAAAAGCAATTATTTGCATGATCTTAGTAATGGTTATATGTAGGCCTGTGTTGAAAAAATCAATTTCCCAATTCTAAATCGATTCTCATATTAATTCCTAAAAATCGATTCATATGTCTAAAGATCGATTTTTTTTAATTTTTTTTTTTTTCTTTTCGGGGAGGGGGGCGGATTTTTTTTAATTTTCTTTTATTTATTTATGTATTTTTTTTCATCATTACATTACAACTATTGGTTATTTTTTTGGAGAATAACTGGTGCCATGTTTTTGTCTTTAAATATGTTTAAAGGTATGAAAACATTAAAGTGTTCAGTTATAATTGCATAAATTGTCTATATTTCATTACTTTATACACTGTCTTGGGGTTACATTTGCAAAAAATGCTAAAAACCAAATTCTCAAAAATTTAAAACCAAAATAGACCGAAAATGGAACAAATAAAAACTGAATATGGGAAAAATTAAAACCCATTTCATCCGTCTGTTTGCTCCCTGGATCTGTTTGGTAATTCTGACCCACATGATGTTTCTGAAAGCAGTTCTATCAGCATTCTGGGAGCTGATTGGTCCTTACAGCATCATTAGCTGCCAATACTTGCTGTTTAATCTCAATATAATACTAGTAGTAATATTTTGCATAACTACAGTCATATAATTCATGCAACAACTCAAAAAACAGTTTTAATAACACTAACCCAAATCAGTATCGGAATCGAATCGGATTGAATCAAATCTTGATAATCGATTCTGAATCTTAAGAATCGGAATCTAATCGATTCTTGACATTTGAATCAATCCCCAGCCCTAGTTATATGTTGGTGCTGCAACTTGTACGTGCACATTGGATTTGTGGACTTGTGTCTTTGAGCGTGTGCGTTCTCATAGTGGTAAAAGACGATCAGAAAAATGTTGTAAACTCAACAGCAAGCAGAGCAAGGCTGCATGGCAGGAGTGCAGCAGCAGACTCCCATCGCCAGAGCGGAGCTCCGAGTCTGGCTGAAGCCGATAAAACATTTTCGGGAATTTATTTATTTTTTTAGGACAAAAGACGCTCAGCATCTGCTACCAAACTGGAGCTGAGACTGTCAAGGTAAAGAAAGATATCCATCTCTCACTCTGGTTCTGAGGCACTGGGGTAAGGAGGGGTGGAGATTCATTTTCCTCCCCGCAGCCATGAGGAGAGACGGAGAAACACAAGACCCTTTGAAGCAGGTGATTACAGCGCAGCAGGGTGAGGCGCTGCTCGCCATTTCCGTAACCTCGTCCACATGTCTCAAACGAATGGCTAGAGAGAGGCGAGGGAGGAGGAGGCGGACGGGGGAAGCAGAAGTCTCCTGTGACCCACTAAATTGGTCAAATTGACTGCCTCGTCTGCCAGTGTTGGAAGCCGCCATTTTGACTGGGGGCCAGAAGTTAAACGAGAGGCGAGGAAGAAGACATGTTGGTTCTCAGTGTGAGCTCACCATTATGTCCAGAACCTCTCTGTGAATTGCCCAGGGAAAGGTAAAATCTCTGTACATGCATGCATTCTTTACAAATAAAGGAATCTGGAGCCAAATTCTCCATCACAGCTGAGCTTTCTGCCCCTAAAACATATAGATGAAAGTATTTTTTCAACAAAGATGATGTCACAAAGGACTAGCTGTAATACAACTATCAATGAATGCCGTGTGAGCATTTAAACCTTTTTTTTTTGCAGAATAAAAGTCCTGTGCATGAGTATAAAGTAAGCCCTCCAGAAAAACGCGATTGCGCGATCGCATAATTCATTGCATAATCAGCCAAATGGCGCAGATTACGCGGGGATAGATTTATTCCTAAAAGGGCGCATATTTCCCGCGATAATTGCATATGTCCGCGCTAAATATGCGATTATGCGGGGATTATGCGGGGCTCGCTTGATTTCCGCACATTTTCGCATAAAGTTTGGAAAAGGGGGAAGTGTTGTGAGTGACATGTTTGGACGCCCGGTCGCAACGTGCGGGACCCGCCCGGGGACCTACGCACCCCTCACAGAAGCCGCCAGCCCCCAAACAGCAGCTCTCACCCGCGGGGGTGAGAGGAAAAAGGAGTGCCGTCTCCGTCCAGCCCCCCGCTTGCGCGGTGGGCGCGGCTGCCGGTGGACTCAGGATCCGCGCTGACCGCGCACCACTGCACCCGCTGCGCACGCTCCCATCCACTTGGGGATCTTGGCGGCGGACGCGTGGGGGGACGCTCTGGCTCGTCCCCTCACCGCGCCGGTGCGCCCGGCAATCACCCGAGCACCGAGCCGCGGGCTGGAGGGGAGAGACCAGGCGGGGACCGGCCGGCCTCCGGGCCGCCTCCGCCCCGCTCTCCACCTGCGCTCTCCTTTTTTTTTTTCGTCTACGACCTCAGATCAGACGACACAGCCCGCTGAATTAAGCATATTACTAAGCGGAGGACAAGAAACTAACAAGGATTCCCTCAGTACAATCAGCATTCTTTTAATCTGTGTTCTTATGTATTGAGTGTTGTATGTTTTTATCATGGACCTCGAGTCTGACTAATAAACGATGATGATGATGATGATGATGAGTAGCGGCGAGCGAAGAGGGAAGAGCTCAGTGCCGAATCCGCAACTTCCTGCATATTTTGCATATTTTGCAACTTTCCGCATATTCCACGACTTCCCGCATATTCCGCAACTTCCAGCATATTCCGCAATTTCACCGCATAAAAGCACATAAAAAACCCGCACATTTAATCGCATAATAAATGATTTTAGCCCGCATAATCAATTATTTTAGCCCGCAGAATCAAGGATTTTTGCCCGCGTTTTTCTGGAGGGTCTAATAAAGAGTCTGAAACAGCAGTTCTCAGCTGTGATCAGTCTTTTGTTGTTCTGCCGATCACCACACAAGCTTTTCAAGTTACCACTGGCCGAAATATTGACCCTGTCAAGAGCTATAAATAAGTGCGACTGTCAGTAGACACACAAAAAAAACTTCTGTTAGGAATGCCGTTCAGGGGGCATTTATTAAAAAGAAAAAAGAAAAAGCAGAGCTTTTATCTGCAGGATGTGAAGTCTTGCCTTATAATGAGCTCGGTGTTCAGCTTTGCTCAAATCATTCATAGAAGACATGCTGACATGCTCCAGTCTGTGGGTGTTAGGAGCAGAAAAAAGGAAACAGTGAGGAACTAATGTATATTGTTTCAACCAGAATTTGAAATACCTGGTGCAGCTTAGATAAGTTACCCTTGAAACTGTCACACTATCAACATTATTGACTCGCTCCGTCTCTCTTTATTACAAGCTGAGCCTGAAACCGTTTACTCCTCACGCAAACATTACAGACATTTCTGTCCCAGCAATGAGTTGAGTTGATTAAGCGCTATTTGGCAGTTCATCTAATACATTTGATTTGGTAAGGTTACAGATTTGAGGTCTGTATCGTTACAAAAACAAAGAAAAAAAAACAACATTGCCCCTCTGAGGTTCATTTAAAAATATTGAGACCAAGTTGTTGAATAAGTACCTGATGTAGTGGGTGGAGCTAAGTTTAAACTTAATGTTCTGCTGAGTGAAAACGACTGCAGCCTAAATAGAGCTTATAACGATGAATTATTTTCTTTGGCCCTCATCAATATTTACCAATCAGCTGCTTGATGTTTGCTGAAGCGTAACATTACAGTAAAAGGGATTTCTTCGTTGCAGGACTTATCGACTGCTCAGATTTGACATGTTAGAGCACGTTTGAGATAACCTCATAAATCATAAATAAATAATAGTACACATGTTCCTCTCAAGGGCATTTCCATATATACTTTCAGTGGGTTTCAAAAGGCAACAAAAATAATACTAATTTTATATGGATACCACACTTTAACTGAGTTCTACCTGTATTTGTGCCTGCAGCACCTTTTTTTGTTTCCTTTGTTTAGTGATCCTACATTTTAATCTTGTTATTGTGTAAAATAAATAAAACACTTCATATTTGGGCATTGCTTTGCCATGCCTTGAGTTTCTGTGTTTTGGGATTTGGTCCCTTTCCAACAGCGTTGATACGTTTCATCAGTAGCGGTGCTCTCTCAGCGTTACAAACACAAATATATTTATTTTCTGGCTGAGTAAGGGTTTCTTCCTGCGTCCAACAGACATTTCAGGAAGCTGGTACTCTGGGTGCGTATACTTTTAGCTGGAAATAGATGACTGGATCGCGATAATTATAATTTAAAATGCAAAATTTCATGACGTCTCAGCTGAGCTCTCAAAAGTAAGTCTGATCAACGTGATGTTGGTAGGGTTCATGTTAAAGGAGCATGAGGCAGGATTGAGGCAGGATTTATGGAAAAAAATGCGTATACGTTTTAAGTTTTCTAGTAATAATGTCAGATGAAGCGTTCCAAACCAAAAAGAATGAGCCCTCTAGCGTATCTCTCCGTTGCCTTGAACAGGCTGTGTGCTGCAAAATGTGCTGCAATTCTGGGCCCGAATTTCCCGCGCTGTCCGGCGGATGTGACGTTACATGACGCTGCATGTGCGTTCTCCCCGTTCTCCCGTGCCGGCTTCGCTTTTGGCTGCAGGAACCCAGACGGTCGTCGTGGCGCTAATGAGTCTCATTTCTTATTCTTGCCTCAAGCTCCTTTAATGTGAGCACCATCAAAACAAAGATAACTCCATGCAGCAGGCATAACCGGTTCACAGGCACATAATGAAAATAATCTTGCAGCAAAAGTTTGCACACATTTGAACAAGTACATTGTATTTTGAAAACAATTTCTGTCGGCCAGTAAGGTTAACACAGATATTTCTTGCAAGGATAAACAAAGAAACAGAATTTACTGAACCCAACACCTTTTCAGATGTAAAGCAGGAATGTACTGATAATACTTTGTGTTGCAGTCGGGGACCATTTCACTTGAAAAACAGTTTCATCAGCAGATTCAGGATAGACTCGCTAAACTTTGTTGCGTCTTCTCACACGACCTTCTTTCTGGTATGCTGCCCCCTTATGGTCTTAAGTGGTATTGCTCCATAAAGGAGTAACTCCATGTTTTCTGTTGTCCTCTCATACCACGTATGTTTTGAACATTTTACTTCATAACAGTATAAACATCTATTTGCTGAATACTTGGCCCAGAAACACTTTATTCAAGCTCATACATTTCAGACAACACTTTGAAGTCAGCATGAATACATATTTGCATGTGTGTCTGATGGCATGTTTGTGTATTTGTAGGAGAAAAAAGTGCAGTTTCTGCTTTATTTTGGGGATAAACATTTGTACTCTAAGAGGGTTTTCATCAGAGGATAACTGTGACAGTCCTGTCTCTGTTCTGCTGACAGATCAATAAAATTGCCGCCAATGCCTGTGCTCACACAGTTAGCACACACATACGCACACACACACACACACACACACACACACACACACACACACACAAACCCAAACCTGTGTGTGTCCTGGTGGAGGATATTAGTCTTATTAAGAGTGTCTGGGCTCCAAGTGACTCATACTAAGTCAATGTGTGTTTGCGTGTGTTTGCAAGGCGGGAGGTTAAAGGGGCTTAGCATGAGAACGCTTCCCCCACCACCTTCCCCCATGCCTGGTTTTTTTTGCCTCCTGGCTCCTTTTGTGATTCCCATACCCCCTCCTTTCTTTGTTCATCCTCCTCTCTTACTTTGCATTCATTTTGACTCCCTTGTCTACCATGTCCTCTTCTCTGTCCAAAATTAAGAATCTCCAGTTAACTTGACCTACTTGTCTTTGGACTTTGGGAAGGAACCAGAACACCCAGAGAAAAACCACGCACCCATTGTTTTTCTCTTCTGCCTAAACTCAAGTTTTTGTTTCAGATAATTGGTTTTCCTGCATCCTGTCATGTTTGACAGCTTGGAAATGATGCATGTTGTTTTCCAGAGTGCTTTCTTGTAGAAACATGGATTAATTAGATAAAATGTGTGCTTAACTATTTGATAAATGTCATAAAGTTTTTTATTGCCAAGCTGAAGTTTGCAGAGAAGTGGCATCATTCTGAAGGCAACTTGAGTAAAATATGATGGAATAATGTGTTACAGAACAACACACAGCTCAATTTATGTTGGTACATTATAATATCCAAATTTATAATCTGTCATCATTGAATTTGACCATATAAAAGTAATCCACGCTCTTTTATACTGTGAACTGTCAAAGCATGCCCTATTTATGACACTACATCGTTGTGAAATCATACTGAATCTAAGTTGGATAAAAGCTGATGTTTTATTATTCAACATAGAGCATTAAACCGTAATGCCTTTTCCATTTCCTACTGTTTTCCTCCACCCTCTGTCTCACCTTTTCAAGATTGAGAATCCACCATAGATCACGCCATACTGCCCTTTTTCCCCAGCTTCTCTCCACAGTCACGCCATCGATCAATACGTAGAGTTAAGGATGGATCACCAGAAATGCTAGTGTTTGAATTGTAACCTGCACCCCTCCTTTTTATATCAGCAGCTGCCCTGGAGAACAGCGAGAACACATGGACCAATTTGCTGCTTTTATTATCGAGCAGGCCGTCTGGATCAATAGAGGTCTGAAAGTGAACATTCTCATCACATTTATTATTATTAACGCATTTTTTATGACTTCAGTCGACATTAAGTGTTTCTATATGTTTGAGCTAGTACCGGTGTGTGTTTTAATGAAAAAAACAACAACACCTCATCAGTAAAGTCCTGAATGTGTAATGATCCTGGGGATGAGAATAAACATTCAAGCTCTTTAGTGTCAGAGGGAAACAGACATTAAAAGTGGCCCGCTCTCAAGTATCGCTTCCTGCATTTCAAAATCATTATTTCTTTTATGTTCAGTAAAAAATTGAACTTAAAGGGCGCTTTAAAGGAGCTTTTCACATTTTCAGGATTCATAAAGCGAGTGAGTGGGATGCAGGCCATCTTTGAGTTAAAGACATTCGAGGATAATTAACCCACACAGAAGACAGGTTATAACATATGTAGATAAAAATGACATTGACATAAAACAGACAAGCCGATATTTTTTTCCTTTGAACCCAGTGAATGAGTAAAAATGATATCTTTACATGAAAACTAAAAAAAAAAACTGTCAACTCAACATGTAGAAAAGATAAACATGGACTCAAGATAGATGGATGGAGGCGGCAGATGGATGGATAAGTAGGTAGGAAGGTGGAGAGACTTCTATATCATCTAGCTTGAACTAATACAGATAAATACTGTGAATCTGACCAAAATGCTGTTGTCCTTACTAATAACAGCAATCACAGGGGCACATCAGCTGCAGCTTTGCCTGCTTGATTTTTGCTGCGGTGTACAGAGCAACTGTCTATATTACACAGCTTCCTTCTCTCCATCCACTCATCCATTCATCCCCTGATCTTCCCATTCAGGATAACAGGCCGGAATACACCCTGAAAACATCACCAGTCCATCATAGCGCCACATATACAAGCACACACACACACACTAACGCTCACTCCTATGAGTAATTTAGAATCACCGATTAATATGACACATGTTTTTGGACTATGGGAAGAAACCAGAGTACCCACAGAAAAACCATGCAGGCATGGGAAGAACATGCCTGCGTCCATGCAGAAGGAGCCCATGTTTCCAGGATCTGGACCAGGATCCTGCAGGTACAAAAGTATAAAGTAGCTTTGGAAGGAAATCCTGATGATCAGGCCAGTTCTGTGCACAGCACCTACTTTTGTATATAAACGTATGTTGAGAGCTTTTTGGATAAAGGCACCTCATAAATGTCAACATTCATTAGTAATAATGAAGATGCAACAGGTGCAGCAGCCTCCCACAGCAGCAAATATCCAGCTCTAATGTATAACACAAGGATAATTAGCTGCTAAAAAATGAGGTAGAGAGAGAGGGAGGAAAAAAAAAAAAAAAAAAAAAAAAAAAAAAAAAAAATCAGACCAGTTCATTCCCAAGCGTGAAAAGACACATTTTTAATCCACACACTTTTATTTACAACAATGTATAACTATACTCTAACACAATCTTGATGGCTACTGCACCGGTAACCATGCTATCATATGGTAAAATCATTGTGTAGAGCAGTCAAATACAGTAAAACTAACATTAGTTGTTTTTGTATGGTATCCTTTGTTGTTGCAGCTCTAACAATAAAGCTATTTACATGATTTAAACAGTGTTATTAGTTTCATCTTGTAGTCTGTAGGTGTTGTAAAAGCAGCCTTTGAAATGCAATAGCTCAGTCAGAGGAAGAGACAGGAGTCTTTACAGTCGAGGCATCAGAGGCCTGGCTCTGTCACAGCCAGGAAACAAAGTCATCTTAGCTCACAGCTAACATCTGTACCTCACCTGTTCAAGAAAAACAGATTGCAATCTTAGACGGAAAAGAAAATGGATGTAATCATCCCCTGTGATGGTTCCATCACACTCACTGAAAAACACACGTTATGTGCATTTGTGGGTGTTTTTATTTACCTCAGTTCATTATGGCATCATTATCGAAATTCCCTCCCACTCCCCCACGTGCCTTGTGACAATAATCCCACCAGGCACCACAGTCGTTGAAAGTACACTTTAGTCCAATCCCATGCCCTCCAGCTTCGCTTTATAGTCCAAACATCGCCACTTCCAGCACAGAAATGACCCAAACAGCAACGGCCAAACCACAAACTCTGGCAAACAGCAAGTCACCCACTGGCTGTCATTTCACTCATATTTTCTTCACAGCGACTGGCAGCAATGAATGATGGTCTGTTTTGGCCAATGTCACGTCAGTCTTGCAGATGCTACATTTACTGCACCTTTAGATGAGTTGGAGGTGTTTGATATATTGAATGGAATTAAGCAGCATAATGAAATGGCCCGCTGGACGTTGTGACCACAGCCATCCTGTCAACGAGTTATTATTCCTTCCTGATTGTATTCTGCAATGGGCCTGCTCTGCAGCTCCATGTATCTGCAGCCACAATGAATCAAGAGCGCTCATATCTGCTAAAGCTTTTTTTACTTCCCCCTTTCCTCATATAGTATATTAAAACATTACAAATCTGTAAATACGAAACAGAAGTCCAACCCTGCAGAAAAGTCCCAACACTTCTGCATTTTTCCTCTTGTCTCTTACTGAGTCACCCTGTTCATTTCTTTGTCCCTCTTTTGCGTTCTGATTATCTGTCTTCAACATCTCCTTAATGCTTCAGAAATCAAGTTCACAGCCATCGAGTGTACGCAACGGTCCAGAGCTCAGCTGTTGTTCAAGCGCACACAGAACAAAAGAAGGACCTTAACTCAGCTTAATACATTAACTTGTGTGTAACAACTACCTGAACATTACAACACGTGTCTCTAATGCCCAGTGTGATGTAGTAGGACTGCCGTGACAACGAGTTGGCGTTACTGTGAGAAGCCAAACCCGTCCTCATCTGCAGAGCTCGCACTGAACCAAGCTATGCTTGAATGCCATGCAGCCACTCATCTAACCATCACATGTGCAGAAAGCTCAGTGTAACAGCAGCGCTGCATTCCCTCTGATGCTATTTTTTCCTCCCTTTGATGTTCATGTTGCAGTGATTTTCCTCGATGGTTCAAATCTCTGCAGTTTTGTTGTTTTTGAACAAACTCAATGTTTTTCTGCAGTAAAAAGGTCCAACATTCAACATTTTTGTAATTATATTATACATTAAATAGTAAATATATTCTAAATCAATGTAGGCTATGAGTGTATATATAGTATAGTAGTATGAGTATATTATAATGTCTGAGTATATTATGATATGTAGTATATTTATACTACTATAAATAGAGGTATGGGTATATTATATATTATAAATTATAAAGTCGTTGCAACATATTTTGCTCAAAAGTGGATACAGATCTGATCATAGTAACAAATATTGTTACTTAAGATGTGGATAGTTGGTTACTTAATCTTTTATTTTTGTTTCAATTTATTATTTCAGGAATTCTAGTGAATGTTTTTCACCCTTTTTGAGTTGTATTATTGTATTAATAATCTTTTGTATGTCTATTTGTGGACCCCAGGAAGAATAGTCTTCCCATGGTGAAGACTAATGGGGATCCTTTTTAAATAAACAAATAAACAAATAAACAGCTCTTTTAAAATTCTTCCAAATGCCAAAGTTGAAATGTTCATAAAATAAGAAAATGTTTTTTGTCGAAAAAAAAAAAAGACTGGATGTTGTAATAAAATAACCAGTTTTTGCTGAGCAACAAAAATATTTCACTCATGAAGTGTTAAAGATATTTGTTAGAAGCCTTATATTGATTATTTGATAATCAAAACTGTTCATGACATAGGAGCCCATGTTCAGGTCTAGCAGGATCATTTCTAATAAAAGGACAAATGTAAAACAACAAAGCTGTCAGTGTCCTGAAATCCCCGTACGTGTATCCGGACTGAAGGCAGAGTCGCAGATCTGTAACTGGAAGCTGGCAGCCGAGAGTCCTGACAGCTTCTGGGTAATAGGCCCTTGCTGAGCTCACTAGACGGCTACTTTTTTTCCCGCCAGACAAGTGGTGGTGGATATCCCTGGGCACCGCGCTTACGGCCAATGCTTATACATGCACGCGGACAAATACACACGCTCACCACTCAGCAGCCAGACAGGCGAGCAGCCGCAAATCCGATTACCAGACAAATACAGCAAATGGGCATAGCCAAAAGAGCCAGACAAGTAGCCCGGCCTCAAAGGTGGCTATCCATTGCAATGCCTCTGAAGAACAGATATCTGCAGCCGCCGGGGACGTGCGTCCATACACAGAGGTCCACTTAAACGATTAAAGAAGTGTAGCCAGAGAGCAGGTGTATGCTGAGGGAGGTGCAGATACAGAGAATACAACAGAGACTATCCTGGACTGAGTGCTTACCCTCTGCTGTCTTTCAAGTTTCCAGTAAACGCACACATGTAACTGAATGAGAAGAGTCAGAAAAATAACTCTGGAGGTGGTTTAAATATCAACAAAAAACTTTGTCAGATCTAAATCTGGCTTCAACTTCATAAAAGCAATAAAAGTTCCTACAAATCTGAACTCTGAGTAATCTGCTGCTGGGTGTGCATGAGAAAGACAACTTGAAATGTGTTCTTGATGGACAGAAATAAAACTAGACGTCAAAAACACAACAGAAACCAGCTGGAGCTCAACTTAAATCTGCATTAGGAGTCCCACTTGTTGTAATAGCTGCGTACCCGCAACCCGAACGCAGAAGAAATGAATGAAGAACAATCCTAAATTGCATGAATGATGGAAAATCAAACTTTGCATTTAAAGCAAAGGTCTGAAATGAACAGCTCTCAAACACGTCACGGCTTCTTTCAAATGTACCAGTTAGTTATGGAGAAGACCCGTCTCAGTCATGAATATCACATCTGTTGGAACATCATTCCAACAGAATATCAAAGGAAACCAACAATAACAAAACGGTCAAGTTATCTCATGACATAAAGACACTAAAGCATTAGAATATTACTGATGGCATCATATACCAAATGAAAAAGTATCTGAAGAAGTTTTGGCCAGTATAATGAAAAATTGAGAAGGATATGATTTAAGTAAAACTAAAACCAAAAAACTGAGATTTCAAACATTGAAGTTTAATCCCAGGTTTTGGATGCGAAAAGTTAGGCTGATAAACACACAGACACACACCCACGTGTCTGTGTTTCCTGCAGTGGTAAAGCATCTACTGGTCCAGACACTGTGACCTGTGATGGTTGATATCGACCTGAAATAAGAGCACGGCTGAAGAGAAAGTCCTGATCTTCCCAAACACAACGGGAGCTGATTTGTGGCTGCGTCCTCCCAAGCAAAAATCCCTTGATTGCAGGCAAATTGGCAAGCAGTCAGCGCTTTGTTAACATGCAATCGTCATACAGTATGTGAACTGCTCATGGGCGATCAGCGACACATGGCTGAGCCAGCTCTAGCAGCAGATAGATGTCTTGTTTGTAAAACATCCAGAGCTGTCGGAGACATATGAGCTGCAGCCAGTGAGAGACAAAGGTATGGAGGGATGTCTGTAAAGAATGAAACAAGAGACACTCACAGACAAAAGCTATGTTTCTTTTGCCATTTCATTCAAATCGCCTCTCAGGTAGCCTGCATTACTCATTTCCTCCCTCGGTCCATTTCTAAATAAACAGCTCCAGTTCGACATGTGGCTTTGCATCATTTCCCATGTTTCTTCTTTCTTCTAAAGCTCTTCAGGTAATATCAATAGCAGTGTCATTTGTTTCTTTTTCTTCTCCTTTTCTACCATTTTTTAATTGTTTTTCTTACTTTTGAAATATGAAAAGTGATACTGAACGCTGCTAAATATGCCACCTTCTATTGTGTCACTTTATTTTCTTTGTCCATAGCAGCGATGGTGCCACAAAGCAATTGTTTTGTACATATCATATCATATCATATCATATCAAATCTTAACTGGGCCTCAGTTGTGGAGTATATGGGTGTGGACACAAGAGCTACTTTTTCAAAAACAAACAATAATAGTTTTGGTTATTGGACATTTATCGAGCGTTAAAAAAGCTCAGGTAGGCTCATACATCTTGACGTTATTACTGATTACCGTAACTGGATTTTAAGTTAAACTCTATGTTATAAATTGAAAGTATGGTTTAATTCATGTGTAAAGCAGAAATCCATCACCAAAGCTTTTTCTCTCTTGCATGTCTGCATCTCGTTTTTCCTGGGGAACTTCTCTTATAAAAGGTCAACAATGAATTAGTCAAGAGGCATGTTTGTGGGGGGAGCAGCAGGGAGAAGATACTTAATAACTCTACCGAATGCAGATTTTAACAAAAGAATGGGGAAGTGTGCAGCAGCAAGACATACACACACATCACGCTGTAACTGAGCTGGACCAGCCGTCGCTTCCACCGTCATCAGGGAAACTAGTTCAGCAGGTGTCACAGCAACATGCAGGTGAAGTCAATGCATGGATAGATACTTTATTGATCCTAAGGGAAATTCAAGGATTCAAGGCCTAATTGCCAAAGAAAAAGAGAGTGTATCCAGGCAACATCACAAGCAGAAAAAAAGTCTTCATGTTGACTAATAACAAGTCATTTCCAACGCTAATATCCCTAATTTAAAATAAGTGTTGTGGCCCTTTGCACATATAAAGAAATCTCTCTGAATGATAGGTTTGAAGGGACCCAACATCTTTTATCTTCTGTTCCTGCAGGCCAGTGCGCTCAGGGTTTACGCCTGAGCAGCTCAGTTTACTGAGTACTTGCACCATTAAAAACATGTTTTCTTGCTTCAAATCACACTTAGGTTTATTTAGGCAGTTGGAGCAGTGTTAAGCATGCGGACATATTGAACTATGCAGTGTATGTTTTAATATTTCATTAAGTGGAAAAGAAGCGACGAGCAGTTTGAAATAAAATTATTAAAATGTATATGTGAATTTGAGCCATTTATGATCAAAATGTCACATTGAAACCTACGGTATTAGTTATCAGCCCCTCTGTTCTTCAGGACACAACATGATGAATAAAACTACTCAGAGTGGTAGCAATCAGAATATCTCAGAGGTCATTTAACAATAAATCCTAAGCACTTTAAGTACTACAAACCTCAAGCATATTGCCTTGGTGGACTGGTTTGTTTGCCAAACCATTTGTCCTTTTTTGTAATTACCTTACAGTCAAACAAAGTGGATGGCCAATAAAAAGCAATAGGAGGCACAGTGCAATCCACAGGACGCTCTACCACTCACTAAATAATAAACTCATCCAATCGAGTTAGAAAGACGGCAGCATTTGCTCCATCTGTGTGCAGCTGGATGATGAAATGGAAGATGGAGGAGTTTTTTTTGTGATTTTTTTGCACTCTAAGCCTCTTCCATCCCATGTTGCTGCTGTTTTAAATCTTCAGTGCAGCGCTTTGGCAGCATTGAAGAGCTAAATACATGCGCCAGTTAATTAGACAGCTGAATGAATCAATTTTAAACCATCTACCTGCTCTTTGTTGGTCTTTGTTGGTCCACACCTCAAATTGAAATGACTACAACAATGGAGGCAAATGAGTAATTAGTTTGAGGCAGACAGAATCCCCGCTCGCTCAGCAAAATCAAAGAAGAGGAAAGGTGATGGATTGTGCACCTGCTTGTGTGGGAGAGGGGGTGAGAGAGAGATGGCAGACGGGGGCTTTAATCACGTTACACTGTCCTGAGAAGCCAGCTAAGTGTATTAGCACTATTGAGGAGTGCTGTTTTCACATCGGGGCTTGTATGAAATGTGTAGTGTGTTTTCTTTGGGGCTCAGAGCTGAGATGGGACTCAGACTCAAACTCAATCAGCAGGAAATAATATGACAGGTCCTTCACATAGTGTGCAATTTTCAGAAAAAGTGATACAGATGCAAATCGTTTCATCATTTGATTTTCTCAGCATGAATTTCAGTTGTTAAGGGCTAAAGCAGGATCCGTTCTCCGTCTCATCAAAATGTAAAATTCAGTCAAACTAATAATGCTTTCAGCACCATTTTGAAAGACATATCTCTTTTCCTCTGGGTTTGAATGGTTTAAATTAGAACTTGTATTGCAGGATATTTATTTGTCACTTCAATATTATCACTGACCAACATGACCACCGTTGATTTTGATCAGTTTTACACAGTCTTCCTGAAAATCAGATGCCAATTTGGCATTTGCTTTGTTTCAAGTTTTAGATCCATGTCTCCCAGTGAGGTTTGGACAGCGCTCCTACTGGCGACCCCATGCTTTTATCATGCTTTCCCTGCAGATGATTTAGCTGTACTTGACTAAATGAAATCCCTCTCTGACCTTGTCACTTCCTCATTGCTAGTCTACATACCATATTTAATTTGAGTGGCAACAACGATAACAGCTACTGCATGTGCTTATATTATGTTGGTAATTGTTGAACATAATTCACACTGAAGTTAAATGAGTTTGTTGAACAGTCGTCACAATGTTAGACAGATGCTATAAGTTTCATATCGGTGAAGTTCTCTGGCCACAAATCTAGACAACTAGTCTGTATGGCCAGAAGAATTGTATGATTAAGAGAGTATTTCAGAAAGGTACAATTTCACATGTTCATAATAAATATGGTTTATTACATGTGTGTGTGTATATATATAATAAACCATAATAACCATATAATGTTTTCACTTGAAGTAATCAGAGAATCATCACCAGGTAAGCTTTGATTAGCAAATAAATTTGAAATTTGGAAAAAAATAAGTTAGCAGCTCAATCCAAACTCGTTATTTAGCTCTGTTTTGGGAAACAGCATAAAATAAACTTCACCCTTTTAGAATACCTGGAATCGGTATTAAATGTACCCCAGACACATAAATTGTTGGGTTTTTTTTTTACATGAACTCCGTGCAAGTTCAGGCTGTCTCTATGTAGCCGAAGGTCCAAATGTCTGAGCTCTGGTCGCTGTAGTTACTGTGCTCTGTATGTTACCTGGCATCTACCTGACTTATCTGATTGGAAAGTAACCCTCTAAAATTCAACTTGCTTTGATAGCATTTGCTATCTTTCTGCTGTAAGCCTCTGGTTTTACAGCTTGCCGTTTACAATTTAATCTGGTTCCAAGCATCAAAACCTGCAAACAAATAAACAAAGCCTATGCTGGCTGCTATCTCTTGAACAACAAAGTTGAAAAGTATAATGGTGTGAAGGCTGCCGGTTTGACTCCAGGCTGGGGTTTTTCTGAGTGTGAGGTCTGCTTGTTTCCCCTGCTCTGTCAGGAAAACCAACTCATCTCATTAAATCAGTGTGTGGACTGTGCGGCTATGCTGCGGCGACCATCCATCATAGGCGGGAACTAGCCAAAACTAGTCAAAAGTTTAGTCAAAATATAACCTGGCAGCATGATGAGGACATTCGTTGGCAAGCCAGAAACACAAAGCAAAACTAGCACTAGTTTTATGTTTTACGTGACTTTCAGCTCATTTTTATGTTTCTTGAAGGTTTTTTGACAGTAGGTACTAATTTATGACCATCAAATAACAATAATATCACTTCCTACGCAGCTCTGCCTCTGCCTGAAACATCTTTCTGTACTTTTTAAGTAATTATTTAACGAGATTTGATAAAATCGCTTAAAACATATAGTTTTGATCCATTAACATTTTTGCATGAACCCTTGTTTGGAGTCGTTCCTTTTGTCCTGCTATCAGCAGAAGTGTATTTAATTTAAAAAGCCCTCCTGAGTTGGAGCTTTTTTGTGAAGTGATTGACGATATACAATGAGGCGCCGGCAGGACATTAATACAGGGGAGATCAAGGCAATCTGCGGGACTGAATTAAATGCTGCCGATGTGCTAGTGTGGACGTTGTTAAAAGATGCTGAGTACAACTCACGGTCTGCAGAATGTATATAATGTTTAACAGTGACAGGCACAAGGAGTTTATCCACCCTCCAAATATCAGTAACTGTCACCAGGCAAATACAGTTTTAAACACTGACACTTGAAGCGATGGAGCACATTACAACTGTGCCAAAGCAGACAAAAGCAATAAATGTTGCAGGAGTGTGTGGCTACATGAGACTGAACCAGATTTGATGCCTTACTTACACGAATGTAGAAACACTGCTTGATGAGCTCAAAAGCACAAATCAGTCCGATTTTGAACTGTGATTTCCTGCACGCGTCAAGGAGTCTAACCCTAAAGTGACCAGCCGAAAAGTCGGTCACCTGCAAGAGCACAGCTGACAGACACAGGTAACATGTACAGAAGAGGTTTTGACAGGTGTTACAAACACACACACAAACACACCTGATGCTAGTCATGCTTCCAGTCTCAGAGCCGAGCTTGCATCTCTCCAGCTGACTGGCAACAATCTGTCGTTCGGCTTCCAGCTCCCTGGTCAGACGTTCAAACTGCAACTCCTGGAGAGAGGGAAGAGAGAATGTGTCAAAACAGGCTGTCAATTTCTTTACCGTCACATTTACAGTCATCCCGCACATTATTTCTGCCTCAGTTGCCTCTGACCCATTTGGAGGTGTTGTGAAATAGGCTTTGCCGGCTGGGGTGGGAAAACAGGCCAGACGTCGCTGTGTCTGCTGGTTTGAGTCTGCCAGATAGTCACCGGGATACGGACGTGTTGCAAAACTGCTAAACCAAACCCAAGCAGCCACAAACAACACAATGGTTGTTCTGACACTGGGACGACCGTGGGACACGTGGATATTTGGAGGGACTTGTGACTTCCAGGTATTTTATTGATCGTGACAGATTTGATTAAAAAAAACAAAAAAACACAACACTTCTACAAGGTGACTGATTGTTGGCCAGTGTGTTTTATGTTTCTACCACAAACAAAATTGAGAAAGTAAGAAATGTGAATAACTGGTAAAGAAGAAAGTTAATTTGATATGAATGTCATGATTTTGGTTTTTAGTTCCTGTTTTATTTTGAAACCTGTGTCTTTGTGTTTCAGTTACGTCTTTACTCCCCCTTTTCCCATTTGCCCTGATGGTCTGCACCTGTGACTACGTTTACATGCAGTCAAAATTCGGGTTATTGCTAATATTCCGGTTACTGAGACATTGGGAATATTCCGTTTAAATGGTAATTAATCATTCGGGATATCTGGATCAAACCAGCGACGTGTGGAGAACATCATGACCCAATTCCCGTCATTTCCGCTTCTTCTTCCTGTATCCAAATTCAAAACAAATGCTGCTTCGCGCAACTTTTCGCTCACTTTCTTGTAAATCTCGCTATCCCGGTACTTTCTACAGTCTACAAATGCCAAAATGTTCATATCCTTCATTACATTTATGAAGTGATTAATCTCCTCCTCACTCCAAAAGTGTGGCGTGTTCTTGCGTTTCTCCGTGTTTATAAGAACGTCCTGGACTCAAAAGACCAGGATTCCTTGCGAACAGAGCATTTGCAGAAAACAAATTCCTGTTCCGTTTGATGGGGATATCCCGTTAGGCGTTTACATGACCAAATATTCGGGTTTAAAAGGAGTAACCCAGGGGTCATATTCGGGTTTTTAAAAAACCTGAATATGAGCAAATTCGGGTTATTCAAAGGGGTTATTGGTGTTTACATGGCCGTGCAAAACCAGGTTATTGCTAATATTCAGGTTTTAAAAGGGTTATTGACTGCATGTAAACGCAGTCTGTGTCTCATCAAGCCTTCTTTGTATATCTGGTCTTGTCTTTTGTTCCCTGCTGGTCCGTACGGTTTCCTCCCTCCATGTGCCATGTCAGGTTTTTGTAGTTTTGGTTATGTTTAAGCTCAGGTTTAGTTGTATCCTGCTCAGCAGCGCTTTTGATTTTTATCAAATAAAATACGTTTTTGGAAGTCCTCCCTCCTGGTCTCCTGCATCCAGGTCCGATCCTCCACTTTCGTGACAATGATGAAACTAAAATAATATTTAACTGGGATGATAAAAGTCAAGGACTTTTGTGTGAAAGAAGATTGACCTGATTCTTTTAGATTCCCATTTAATGAGTTCCCCAGATAAGATGGTGACAACGTGGTGTAATTCAAAAGAGCTTCAGTCAAGTTTCAGCTGAACAAAAACAGCCAAGAAACACAATGGAAATAATTAGGTTTCGTGTCTGGCTCAGAACAAAAAGACTGGAGTGGTGTCCAACCTGCAGCTCATCATAGTAGGATAACAGCCGTTAGTGCTGC
The DNA here is from genome assembly GCF_033807715.1 of Cololabis saira. Lineage (NCBI taxonomy): Eukaryota > Metazoa > Chordata > Actinopteri > Beloniformes > Belonidae > Cololabis > Cololabis saira. Next base: position 37,066,970 of record NC_084596.1, on the reverse strand, counting down.
ATGTATCATTTGATTTGCAAATTATGGAGAAATCTACGAGGTAAATTTCCAAAAACAGGAAACAATGGTTCTTTTAAATCACATCCATGTGTCCTTTGACAAAAATCTGTTTCCTTGAGCTGTGCTTGCAGGAAACACATTGTTTTAATGCTTAATTTACGTGTGATGAATAACCACTAATTAAGGGATGCAAATACAGACAAACATATGATTATACTGTACTATTTGCACCTGTCGCTGAAGATCACTTTAGCTGAGTGAACATAATTGACTATTTTTGTGCCGATTTAAAAACGAAATTGGCTTGTGGAGTAATTTAAATCAAAGGGAAAATTGGCTGTGCTTTTTTTTTTTTTTTAGAACACTGCTTGCTTTCAAAAGGTATGGTTCATTTCATTTCTACTATGGTTTTCATAGTAGTTCTTGTGGTTTACAAAATAAAAAATGAAAGGTGACGTGATTACAATACATTGCACCAAACTGAAAATGCATTCAATTATTCTTTGTAAGATAGTATCTGAATAAAGATGAAGGACTGTGAAGGAGATCTGAGTTCACCTAACAACAAAGAAAGTCATGAAAAGGTTGACATGAGGAGCCATATGTTATAAAGGCTATGCATAAAACATTTCCAGAAAAGTTGGGAAACTTTCTAAAATGCAACAGAGACTAAACTCACTGCAGATTTGACAAATGTTTAATTATACATCAACAAAATAGTAAGAAACAGATGAGAAAACAGAAAAAGAAGACGGGTTATGAAGAATATATCCTGTTCTGGATTATTCTGCAATCAGCAAATTAATCGGTGACAGATGAGGCCGCCGGGGTTGGTTAAAAAGTTAAAAAACCTCTTTTACTTTGAAAGGATTCAGGAAGTCAAGAAACGTTAGTGCATTAAAGCCAAGGCTGGAGCCATCTGCTGAGCATGTGTGGCCCTTTAAAGGGAAAGACCAACAGTTTGTGAATTTGCTCATATTGTTGTTAATTGTTTATTGGATGGATCCCCATTAGCTGCCGCCTTGGCAACCACTAATCTTCCTGGGGTCCATAAAGTACATAAAATATTACTAATATTACATATTATCATATGCTGTCAATCCCACGGTTTGATAAGAGATACCACCATTCTTCTCCTCATCGCACGTCCAATAACCCCCACTAGCTTAGCATAGTCACGGGGAGTGGTTTGCTACACCCACACAGTTGCTACAGTGATAAAAAAAAAAAAAACTCCAAAACGATCTTCATCACATGTGACTTGCTGATTTACCTTGTGCAGAAATAACTGCGTAAAATGACAACACTGTGTTAAAGAAGATACATGGAGATATAGGGAGCTATGTTTTGGCAAATGCACTATGACTATGACTGATTGCAAACGCCATATTTACACCACAAAGCTTGAACATTTTGGGAATGATCTTATTTGCCATAAACCCCAGAGCTTGATAAGAGGGACTTTGTTAGAGAGGCAAGTGGATTGAATGTTATCCTCCCATCCAACTCTGGGGTTGATGGAAAATAATTGTAAAATTCTGTCGTATGCTTTGAGCCCTCGGGCAGCAGGACAAACCCCCATGTCTGCATGATCAATATATCTGCATGAGCTCATAAATACTGCTTTTTTAATTTTACACAAGAGTAAATACCTGACTCTTCAACTTGGACAGTTGATGTTCATTTATGTGGTAGTTAAGTCTCACTGTTTTGGCGGTTGTAAGGTAAAAGCATCCAGATGACAGAATCATTGTGTGTAAAAAGGTTCTTGGTAAAGCCAATGTCAAAAACAATCAAATAAAATAGAAAAATGCTGCTCAAGAAATAAAAATGAAGGATCTATGCTTCTGTTTACATGCAGTGCTTACACCACCTTTTTTTTTTTTTTTGTCTGGCTAGGACTACAAATAGAGCGCTAGTCCAGGAAGCTTAAATGTTGCTACTGCCTGAGGCAACTCCGGGCTTCCCGCCATATTAATATAATTTAATTATAATGACTCATTAATGCAATAAGTTCACAAATTAAATTGCAAGTTTCACTGTAATTACGCACCATCTTGCCCTCATCACTTTTAACTGTGCATATATGTTGGTGCTCATGCAGGCGTGTAGAAGTCTGCCATGCATGTGTGCATGTGCCTGAACACATCGGCTTCACACAGACACATGAAAACATGTGCTTGCATTCTGTCCTGCATATGTGAGGATGCACCACGGTTAATATGACAAACAAGGGAAATATAGACTCTCTTGACAAAAGACAGATTTCTTTTTTCAAACTTTGGAACAGAGATAAGTGCTTTGCACAAGTGCAAAATGTCACATGTAGTGTGAAGTAAAGGATTAGAGGTAACGTCTGATTCCAGTAGCCTGGAGTTGTGGAGCAGATCATTGATTTTAACATGCAAAGTGTGTGCACAATATGAGAGCAACGTGTAGACTCTCCTTCCTTTACATGGACGTGTCTATGCTGCATTGAAAATGAAAATGCAGCTACTGAATTAGTCAAAACTTGTGCAGAGGGAATTGTTTTCACTAAACTGAGATGATAATAAGTGATATCCGAATTTGCTCACAGAGACACTTGAAAGTTACTTTTTATTCTTACATCTCAAACACAGTTGCATGCATGGAATAAATAGCACGCTTTTCCCCATCAGACATGACTTTTGAAGCAGCTAAATCTACCTCAACTCCATAATCAGCTGATGTAAAGACCAAGAAAAAAAGAAAACCTACTTTGAAGTAGGATCCCTGAAGCAGATGAAGGATGCCATTTTTTTCCCTCTATATTTTGTCTATTTTGTTGATCTGAAAGTAAATATGGAAAGACTGAGAGGCTCACTAGCTATCTTCATGCTGAGCCGTGAGAATTCAGATGTAAGCCCTCTTAAAAACAGAAGAACAAAAGCGATTTGCCCCCCCCTTCTTACCCCCTGCCCCTCCGATCTCTGCTCCCTCCGATTCAGAGCTGACAGGCAGACACCTGTTACTGCAGAAAGAGAGCCGAGACTATGATGGAATTCATTCGACGAAAAGAAAGTGCCGGCAAGGCCAAAATAAACAAACAAGTAAGTAAACAGAAACAGTAATAAATCCAAAGAGAGAAATAAAAGCTGGTAGGACATGTACCTTCACGTGGACCATACTTCACAAAAAAAAATAAAAAAATTCATACGGTATTCCACTTTTCTTTGCTCTCCTCTGGTCAAAACCCAACAGCAAATGCTCCCTCGTTCTTGTCCAAACACTCGTCTGTCCTGGGTCAGGACAAAGCAAGCAACAGAGAGACAGAAAGAGAGACATAGAGAGTGAGAGACAGAGAGACCACAAGTGTCACTTGAGCTGACTGCAGCCTCACCTCCCTCCCCCCTTTTTGTCTCTATGTCTGTGTCTCTTTCTTTCTCCTTCCTCAGGGCCCATGGACTACACACACACACACACACACACACACACACACACACACACACACACACACACACACACTTACTTGATGTTCACTGAGGCACAAAGGTCCCCATGGCAACGGTGCATTCAGAAGCCCCGTGGCATTATTTATGCAACGTTGCATCACAATGGGCCCTCCCACCGGCCGATCCTGCCAAAGAAGCCCGCTGCTCACCAATCACTCTCCGCCTCTCACTCTACCTCCTTCTCTCTCTTTTTCTTTCTGACCAGACCATCTGCACCCCCTTCCTACCACCTACTCCCCTCCTTCTCCACCCCCCCCCCGGTCCTCATCCACAATCACTGAAAGCAAGGAGAGATTTCAAAAGGACGCAGGGGAGGCAGAACGGACTAAGGATGGATATAGAGCGGGACGGATGGAGGCCTATACAGACGCTTAAAGCTGCACTCGTGCCGACACACACAAACATACACGGCATTCTTCCGCTGGTAAACTACAAACAAAGTTGAAAACAAAACAAAAACTTACTAGATCAATTTAGTTACAGCACAAAAACTCATCTGTGTAGTGGTCAGAAATGCTGGATTAAATTATTTGGATGGATGGATTTCTAAAAGCTGTTTTCTAGTATAAGCATGGATTTTATTCAGTTTGTTGCACATCGGGGAATTATTAAAACATTATGAATGTCATTAAGCTAGAAACCGAACTGAACAAAAAGAAACTAGGACAACAATGACAAAGTTTCTAGGACAGAAAAATAAAAAATGTGCAAAATACATGATTAAGAACTGAATAAACTGCCCATGTATGAGGTTCAAAAAGGATCTTCAGAGACAAAAATTACTCACTTTGTCTACAGTTTGCTCAGTGACCGCAGCAGCCTCACTGACAAACTGTCAGTGGTTGAATGACATGGTTTTGTTTATTCTGTTTGTTTTTTGTTTAAACATTATAAAAATTATAAAAGTGTCTTGATGTAAAAGCCTAGCCTCGCATGGCTACTAAATGTTCTGTCATTGATCCAGGATCAGGTTGACTGGTCCAGTGGGTGCAGCAGAGGCTGATGTGGTATAGTGGAGGAATTTAAACAAATCAGATATTTTTAAATAACATGGAAATAAAAGTAACTTTCTTAATCTGGCCATCCAGCTTTGATTAAAAGACCATGAGTCATCAGCGAGGACGGGCGGGGGAACCAACTGAGTGAGAGAAAAAGTGTCATTTGAGGAGGACGAACCTCACAGAGGGACAGTCATCAGTGCAGCACCGATCAAATCAAACTTTTATGGTCGAGAGGCCGACAGAAGTCATTCCTGTTTGAAAGATACAGGACCCCGAGCTGACAGTTCGCTAAAAGGTGTCCCAAAAGAACCAAAAGTAAACTGAGCTGTTGAAACAGACTGAACCATTCCTGAAAGCACATGTTTACAATACGCTAAACAAAAACTGACCAATGTTGGTCTGATTGAGGCTGGATTGACCAGTTTTCTCAAAGTTGGATAATGTGACTAGAAAAACACTAACATTAGGCCTGTGTTGAAAAGATCGATTCTCTGATTTTAAATCGATTCTCATATTAATTCCTAAAAATCGATTCATATCTCTAAAGATCGATTAAAAAAAAAAAAAAAGTTGTTTTTTTCATCATTACATTACAACTTTTGATACTTTTTTGTTTATGCCCAAAAAAGGAATATTTTGTTGGACACGAGAATAACTGGTGCCATGTTTTTGCCTTTAAATATGTTTAAAGGTATGAAAACATTAAAGTTTTCAGTTATAATTGTATACATTGTCTATATTTCTTTGCTTTATATACTGTCTTGGGGTTACATTTGTATAAATGTTAAAAACCAAATTCTCATAAATGGGGAAAAAATAAAAGCGATTTCGTCCTCTATTTGCTGCCCTGGATCTGTTTGTTAATTCTGACCCACATGATGTTTCTGAAAGCAGTTCTTTCAGCATTCTGGGAGCTGATTGGTCCTTACAGCATCATTAGCTGCCAATATTTGCTGTTGAATCTCAATATAATACTAGTAGTAATATGTTGCATAACTAGACAGTCATATAATTCATGCAAAAAACAGCCGAAAAAACAGTTTTATTAACAGTAACCCAAATCAATACCGGATCGAATCAAAGCGTGATAATCGATTCTGAATCTTAAGAATTGGAATCGAATCAATTATTGATATTTGAATCGATCCCCAGCCCTATGTAACATGTTTAGGTCCAATCATTCCCAACCTGGCCTGGGAGCTCTGCACATGCTACAGTTCTGACACAGATCATTTAAAACAGGGGTCACCAATCCTGGTCCTCGAGGGCCGGTGTCCTGCATGTTTTACATGCTTCGCTGCTTCATTGCACCGTGATAAAAGTGACTGTGTCGTTAACAGAATTGTGCAGACCTTGATGACAAGGTGATGACGATGATTAATTGGAATCAGGTGTGTTAGAGCAGAGAAAACTCTAAAACATGCAGGACACCGGCCCTTGAGGACCAGGATTGGTGACCCCTGATTTAAAAGAAAGAGGACATGGTGAAATTCGGATCCATTTGCTTTCGGACTGATAAAGAGGCAGTTCCAGGTATGTCAGCTGAGAGGGTGAAATATATTTAGTAAAAAAAAAATGAATGTATGAAAATATGCAAAGATGACCAGTTAAAAAAAAAAAAGTTTTTTAAATTGTTCTGATCAGTGTGTTAAAATGCGCATTTAAATGTTAATGCTGTCTCCAGTTGAAATGTTGGAATAAGCAAACCTGGCCGTGCACGGATGTTTCTGGCAAGATAAATGAGACAAACCTCCAAAAGAGAGGGGATCCAATTGCAAGACAAATTCTATATTTAATTTTCTTTCAACACATTTCAAAGTAACATTTAAAAAAAAATGTATCATGGGTATGCTTAACATAAACAAAAACAAGCACATTTATCTCTTACCCAGATACAGTCTGACTCAAGATCAGAACCCATGCTTTCCCAGCAGATGACTGTTACATCCTAATGCACAAAGAAACAGCCTTTTCTTTTTCCTTTTCTCTCGTTTCTACACTTTCTGGCTGACGCTAACCAAGCCAACTATTAAATACCAACAAACAGATTCTGAGCATGCAAATCTTTAGTCTCCAGTCATTTCTTTATTCAAATTTGAACAGGCTCATTTTACACTCCTGACCCGAGTGTGTGCAGCACTGCAGAGGGAGCTCTGACTGAGCAACTCCACTCAGCACAGACGGTTTAGGCAGGGCCTCTGCAGGCCCGGATGACCAGCTGGTCGGCACCAGATTAAATATTTCAGTTGCTGTTGAACTGCATGTTATGATTGATGATAAATGTGTTTGAAACTCACAAGACCAGATATGTGAATTCTTCCATCCAAACTCTCGCTTTATAATCAGACATTGCTTCCATTTATCAGGTAATTAACAGAGAAAAAAATTAATAAATCAAAAAGACTGACCAAAAGTGAAGCTACTAATCTTATTAAATACTTCATTGTGTATGATTTTATGTTCTGTTCTTTGGGTTTTGGTTAGTCTCATCCCTCGTTGTCTTCGTTGATTGTTGCCACCTGTGACTTCTTCTTCCCTTGTCAGTCTGTTTGTCTATTTGCCTTATCAATAAGTTATCAATAAAGTTATTGCTTGCTACTTCTGCATCCTTGTTTGCTGCATTTGAGTCCTCAACGATACCACATTGGGACAGTATCAGAGAACATAATGAAACAGACAAACTTTCAAGCTGCTGAAGCTAATAACTATGAACATTCATTGCTTAAAAATCATAGTCCTTTGCATGTTAATCTTCCGTCAAAGTGATTATTTTAAATCAACTTACAATTGCCATTTATGGACTGTTGAATGGTAACGAGGTATCCGATTTAAATTAAACTACCATGTACAATTAAAATGACTCATCCATGACTCTGACGATTGCTTTGTGAGATGAAAGTCTCAAAACCTCCCTCAAAAAAAGCAATGATCAACTCCAACTATCACATAGTGCAGGACAAAAAGCTCCCTGGTGACATCATGTGTGTTCTATACATGAAAGTATTAATGGTTTGATAAGCAACTTAGAAAAAAGAACAACAATTAATAACGTCCTAATGAGAGCGCTGCAGTCAAGTGCTTGTCAGCTGATTGCATTACTAAAGATTATATCCACCACAGTCTCTAACTGGAGACAGAGGGGGGCGAGACAGTCAGACTATGCGGTCATAGCTTACGGAACCATCTTTGGCTCCAGGAAAAACCATTAAAGATATCACTTAAGTAAAATGAATCACAGTAAGACAGTAGTGGGCTGCATGGAGAATAAAGTAGGATCGTGTGTCCCGTAGCTGGACCTGCATCCCTCTTCCCCACAGAATAAAGTGCTCTAATTGGGGCCCTGGTGTCGGCTTGGCATTTAGATATTTCAGATGGGAAGGCCAGTTGGAGCAGAAAATGTCACAGTGGCCACTGCTATTTGAAGACATTGTTTCGGGAAAAATGATCAGAAAGAGTAAAAGGTTGTCCCTGAAGCAGAGAAAAGCAAGCAAATATGAAAAGGTCCAACGTTATAAAGATAAGGATCATAGCTGCAGGAGGTAGGTGAATATAGATCAAAAACAAGACAACTGTAAAAACAGAGACAATATAGAGTTTAATTTTCTCCGAATACTTAACAAGTGTTCATCCCAAACCAGACATACAGTATTTGACTTGTTTTTTTTAAACTGAATTTACTTCTGAATTTACTTCACTCACGCTGTTCCTCACATCCAAACAGTTCAGATTGCATCAAGATGAAATTATTTATTCACACTGCATGGTAAAATAAGTCTCAAACACACCGGAAGCTCAATGCCTTGACATCAGGTAAACATCCAAAGGCTAAGTTGGTATTCTTGACATTGTTGCTTTAACAACACTGAAATGCCCTACAGTCTTTTCTCATTCAAAAGAAACAGTTTTTCCCTATTAGAGCTTGTTCCTGGTTTCACATGACAGACTCAACAACAACAATAAGACTTGACAGCATCATGAACCTTGGTTCCACAACATATACAACGGGCAGAATAAGAGATAAGATCAAGGAATAATTTATAAAAGATAAGTCATGAAATAAATTAGCATTGCACAAACTGGTGTCAAACTAGTGTTTGGAAGTTTTTACACCTTGCAGTGTGATACTATTGCACATATTGAGTGTTTGTTGTGGAGTCTAAGTGACATCAAGAGTGAAGCCGTTTGCCATTGAAGCTGCTCCACAGTTCTGTCAGGTCACCATGCAGGGGGTGGGACTCACTGTCCTGCATGGATGACACTTTAGCCTGGTCTCTCCTTAGGGCTGGGCGATATGGACCAAAAGTCATATCTCGATATTTTCTAGCTAAATGGCGATACTCGATATATATCGATATTTTTTCTGTGCCATAATTGGGGTTTCCCCCAAAACATTATAGCATAGCATCTCTGTTAGCTTCATTTTTTTCTGAGGCAAACCCTTAAAAAAAAAACAGTCAGTTTTAATACAAAGCCTCGTGCCAAATGTCACACAGGTACCTTTTATTAACAGAGGTCTGCACAATATCAAAATGTATAAAACAAATGAAATAAAAATAAACTGCCTGCATATATAGAATAAAAATGCTTCTTGAATAAAATAAAACAAATATCCCTTTCCTGCATAACAATTAAATTAAAATACAATTAATACAATGTAGACAGCAACAGGCAGACTTTTCTGCTGAGGTTGACAGTTGTGCAAATAACAAAACATTTGTGCAAATCTCAAATAAAACATTCAAGTCAATTTGTCACAAAATAAGCTATATCAAAATCGTAAAAAAAAAAAATTAAAAATAATTTAAATATTTTTTCTTAAATCGATATAAACGGTATTGTCTCGTACCATATCGCGTTTTAAAATATATCGATATATATTAAAATCTCGATATATCGCCCAGCCCTCTCTCTCCTGTCACCCACCTCCCTCACTGAGTTCAGAGGGCAGCCCAGGACAGAGCTGGACTTCCTGATGATCTTATCCAGCTTCTCCCTCTCCCTCTCTGTGATACCACTGTTCCAGCAGACGACCGTACAGAATGGCTGATGCCACTACAGAGTCATAGAAGGTCTTCAGGAGTGCCTCTTTCACTCAAAAAGCTCTACTTCGCCTCAGAAGGTAGAGCCTGCTCTGTCCTTTCCTGTACAGTGCATCAGTGTGGTGAGTCCAGTCTAGTTTGATGTTGAGGTGAACACCCAGGTACTTATAAGAGTCCACTTGCTCAATGTCTGTTCCTTCGATGTTCACTGGTAAGTGGAGGGCAGAGCGGCGTCCGCGAATATCCACCACCATCTCCTCGGTTTTCCCCGCGTTGATCAGGAGGTGGTTTCGCTGACACCAGTCCACAGAGTAGGAAGACAACTTACATGGACAAAGATTAATGTTTTTAAAACTGGAATGTTAGTCACCAAAAATCCATTGGAGTAAGAGAGCACAGTCCATTGCAAGACTCTGTTTTTTAGGTTGTATCTAACACTAAACAAGGAATATGGATTATTAGATTGTGCTTCAGGGGTTGGTCCAAGCCCCCCTTCTGTTCTCAATTTGCATGCTACCTCTTGTGGAAATAATCAGTGTAATGGTAATGTACTTAACCATTTTTACCACGGCCTGATTGTTAACAACTAGATGGTTAAAAATGTCCCTAAAATGAATAATGAGAGGTCATTCTCTTTGGTCACTAAAATACTAAACGAGTAATACTTGACTGTATCCTCAGCATTGTTGTCCCAATCAGTTGCTCAGTCATGTTTTTCCAGATTTAAATAATTACTAAAATTAGGTCACTTCCTTCAGCTGCAGACTTACAAAAAAGCTCTGCAGTTTTATCAAGGACAGCCTTCACTAATGTAATACACTACACTTAAGTCTCAGTGAGGTTTCCCTGAAGCTCCAGCGGCTGGTTCAAAACACTGCGGCTAGACTCATTACCAGGCATATAGAGCAGAAACACATCCCCTCTGTGCTTGCCTTCCTGCACTGTTGTACACCGCTTGTCCCCAAAAGAACGTCACCACCTGGATTTAACTTGCCACATAGGTAAGAGCCTCCCATTGGAATTACTGCATGGATGAGTTTGTTTCAGCTGGCATCAAGTTATCTAACCTGAACTGATGCAGTGAGTAGCTTCTCAGCTGTCAGAGGACAATCTGTGGGTCGTGGAAAATCTGTTTATCTGTTTGAGAAGAGTCCAATTTATTGGCATGCATCAAAGAAATAAAACATCTTAGAAGTTTTCCTGAAACTACTAATACTAGGTTAAGAAATGTCCAACGCATTGATAAAAACGTTGAATAAGAAATGTGGTCAGAAATGTTTTTTGATTGATCGTGATCAGTGTTCACTTAAAAATTTGGTGAAATCAAATCATAAAAAAACAACAGTACTGCTCAGAGCTATGTTTGATAGTGATAGTAAGGGTGTATCCACACGCAAAGGTGAGAGGAGCTCAAGGGTTTAGGACTAAAAAGGTGTGTAGCCTTAAGAAAACCATTTCTCAGTGAGGCTAATCACAAAAAACAGCTTCGATTTACATGGGAGTATAAAGATTGGACTCTAGAGCAGTGTTTCCCAACCCTGGTCCTCGAGCCCCCCCCTGTCCTGCATGTTTTAGATGCTACCCTGCTACCACAGAGTCCAAACCTTAACCCCACTGAGAATCTTTGGGATGTGCTGGAGAATACATTGCACCGAGATCCGATTTTTCAGGAAAAAATGTATGCAACTGTGGACGAAAATAAATGATGTGACATTGCAGGAGCTTATCGGAACAACGCCACGGTGAATGTGTGCCGTAATCAAAGCTAAATGCGCTCCAGCGAAATATCAGTCCGTGACCTTTTTTTTTTTGCACTAAAATCTTACTGTTACTTGTAAACCTGACGTTCCACTAAACACATCACACAAACGTGAGATGCTTTTAAAGCAAGATGATGATACCGAAGAACTTTCCAATTAAGATTCAAAATACGTTTTTTTCTGCAGCTATCTGAGACCTTGTTAAATAAAACACTTAAAGTTTAGATATGAAAGTGGAAAGAAAAATCTGAGAGAAGATTGTCAATAATTCTCCCTTATACTTAATAGTAAACGATCGTTGAATACGAAAGTTTGTTTCTAACTGAAAGAAGGATTGATGATGTGCTCTTCAATAAATGAGCTGCAATCCCAACTCGGCCCAAACTGCTGCATCTTTGCTCATCTTCATTTGCATGTAATCAAATAATCAGTATTGGCTGCTAGACTTACAGTATGCTCATCAAATATCAAGTTTGAAATCTCATCCTGTGCAGTGGAAGCCATCTGCTCATCCGTCAGTAATAAAGCACGCAACAAGTCAACTTTGGACTGCGCACAAACACTCTCTCTCTCACACACACACACACACTCACAGATTAAGTCTGTCAATCCAGTCAGCAACTTTTTCAGTCCGTGGCATGAAACAGAAGAAACCCGACAGATTTTGAGAAACTTTTGCAAAAAGAAAGAGGAAAAAAAACAAGGTGTATATGCCATGGAAATATTTTTTATCTTCAGCTCAGATATATATATATATATATTAGTGTCTGTCCATAAGAATGACAGACAAAATAGGGGTAGGAGGAGTCGTCGTCACTAGCAGAGCAGGCGGGGGGCAGAGGGGGCGGCCGCCCCGGGTCCACTGCTGCGTAGGGGCCCACGGGGGGGGAAAAAAGTGTGCTGAATAAAATAAGGAAAGTTGGACTGTATAACACTTGCGTTCATAAGGATAAAGTTGTTTAAAAAAATAAAAATAAAAGAAATAGTCCCTTCTCCCCATGTGTGTCTGCCTGTCATGCACGGGTTCGTGCGCAGGCACGTTGTCTGTTAACTTTTAGCCAGTTGTCGGATCAGAGCCTTAAAGCAGAAAACTGAAGTTGATTAAAAACTCTCTCCGGGCTGCATGGATGAGGCCAGACTATCAAACCTCACCTTGCTCTCAATCGAGAGGGACATCGCCGTTGATGAGAGCAAAGTGATTGTGACCAAAAAGACGAGTCATTAAGAAATCCAGTGCTGAGGTTGCCAGATCTGACAGGTTCCAGCCCAAATGCAACGTAAAACCCACCGAAATAATGAAAAACCAGCCCGAATCTTACATTCTCTGTTAAAACCATAAATTATTAAGTGCGTAATACATTTGATCTTCACATTACTAAATAGCCCACAAAAATTCAGGCTCCAAACAAAAACTACAATAAAATTGAGTAGATTAAAGCAAATATATTATCAGTGAGTTTATTGTGTAAGTTTCTACTTTTCTCTGCCATAATGGAAACTTTTTTGTTAATAATTTCTCCTAAATATTTAGTAAAAACCAGGAAAAGCAGCCCAGATATATATTTTTCAGCCCAATTGGGCTGAAACCTGCCCAACCTGGCAACACAGTTTTAGAACATCCGCAGGAGATTCTCCTCAAAATGATGAAATAAACTCTTTAATTAATAAAATGAAGACCCTTGGATTGAGATTTAAGACAAATTAAGACATTTAAATGCCTTATTTTAGCAAAAATGGAATTTGAAACTTTTTAAGGATGAGGCTACATGGATGATTGTCATAATGCTGGATATATGGCCTTTCCTATATTGTTTGTTGCTGTTTGACCGCCGTGTCTGATTGTGTTAAATGTCGTCGCACATTGTAGTCTATTGTCGTGTAGGTTGAACACGTGTGTCTGAATTGTGCTACTCGGCTGTATTGAATCTGACATCACTGTATGTGATTTGATTTTTAGCTCCAGGTTGATACTTATATCTTAAAGTCTGCATTAGGCTTTTTTTATTAACAATTATGTTTTAACGGGGATGTTTAGGCCACAAGTGCCCATCTAGAATGCTTTGCCCCCCCAGGGCTGGGACCCGTGCTCCGCCCCTGGCCGTTGTGAAAGTGGTGATCAGAGCTTGAGTCTTCCATGGTAACATAACATTTTCAGTTTCACGCACAAAAAAAAGATAATGGTTTAACTAAAATGCAACAGTTGTTAGTGTGTAATTGGAAACGTGACCACTGTGATGATGGTTGGGACTTCTGCGGTAGTGAGACATTGAATAATGAGAAAAAGCATCAGAGGTGGACTGGTCCGCTGTAACCTGTAATGATTTTTCCAGAAGTAGCACATCATCCAGGTATTTTGGCAACATTACGGTAAAATTGATGTGTAGTACTAGTTAAATATACCTCATAAACTGCCATTGTTTACTCTGCATGATGAAAATTATTGCTCAGGGAAAGCTCTGCATCATAGATTTCCTAAAGCCTTGACAAGAGACATTTCCCCTATTTCTGTAATGATGCTGTGGAGTCTTCAATCAGCTGGAAAAAATCCAATGTACTCTAGAAGACTTTGTGAAATGCAAGGATGAGGAAATGCAGGCAATTCCTCGTCAAACCCTCCTCCCCCCCTGCCATGCTCGGCTCTTCCTTTATCTACATGCCCCTTTGTGCAAAAATTAAAATAAAAAGGACTATCTGATCCACTTTGAAAGCATGTCTTCTGAATATAACTGCTTTGAAAACTTTGAAGAAAACTATATTTGGTAATTTAATGAGTTACCCTATGTTAAACAACCCTTAATTAGTCCTTAATAAACAAATGATGAGAGCAGCAGTATAAGTGGGAAGAAAGCCTGTACTTCATTGCCAGGCTGTTGGGTAAAAACTCAAGAAGAGTGGAAATAATAAACTTCAGACTGATTCTTTTCAAAAAGAAGATACTAATACTAAATTATTTTATTTCATTTCTCCACGTCACACCTCAAATCAAAAGGTGGATTGAGTTGTTTTTCTTCGCTGTTTTGTTGTAACTGTTGCATCAGAGGTCATGTTGGCAGCATAAACTGTAGGAAATAAAGGTTACAACTATTTTGTAATTTTTCTCAAATTCTTAATAAACAGAGTGATAACATGTGGCTGCTTTCTTTAGCAGGAAATACTTTAGGCATAATTTTCTTCTTACAAGCTGGACATTTTAATATCATGTTTGTTTTAAGCAGTGAAAGTAACACAGGGAATATTCACCTATTCACCAAGCTTTTTTTCAAATTCCAATCAAGGGAAGCAAAATGTAGATTTATTTCCCCAAAATATTCCATTTAATATTTTTGAAAATTAAAACTACTCAAGCTACATGAATGATCCCAGATATAGCACATGCATATGTTCTGGTGTGAGACATCAAAGAGCGCTGTTAAAAAAAAAAAAAAAAACACAGCTCCAGTTGTTTAAGGTCAAGATTAGTTAAATTACTAATACAATAATAATTTAGACACTAAAGTCTGAAATCATGCCTCTTGTGACGTCACTGCAAATACACTTGATTTGATTTTGGGCTATTTCTTAAATAATATATCTTCTTTCCTCTTTCACAATTTTCCCCATAAGAAGATAAAACTAACAGACTGCTAATATGTTTCACAGCAGAAATGGATAAAGACTCAAATTAAAGCTTCAAATTAAGAGATACATTTCAGTCAACACAGAGAAGTTATTTCATGTGTAAACATCCCAAAAATGAATGATTGACTTTTTTTTTCTTAGCAACTCAGCAACATTCGTTGTTAGTTAAAAGTAAAAAAGTGAACCCTACTAACACTTAAAACTTACTAAAAGACAACACTTTATATCAAATGTATGTACTGAAATAAAGTCACGACTGGTTTAGTTAATTTTGAAGCAACATTGAGGCACAGAGGTGCTTTAAGCCAAATGTTAAAATCAGCATGCGGCATGTATATGATGACAGTATATCGCTCTAGATTTTACTTCAGGCTGGAGATATTTATATGTATAGATACTTCACTCAAAGTCAAAAAATCCCAACTCATTACAGAAAAAAAGGGCCGAACTTTTGCACTCCTAAGCGGCAGGACTTGCTCGAGGTAAACGCAGGGGACAACAAATACTGGAGTTCCTCCTGCTGAGATACTTCAGTCAAGGCCCGTGTGCTGGATAAATCAAACCTCTGAAAATGTCATCCAGTTACCAGTGACACACTGTACTTTTTCATATTCACACAGGACTTAACAAAAACTTTGTTACAGCCCCTGGGGTCTTCCACTCACGCGACTTCTGCTCTCAAACCATTTCAGGACCCTCCCAGGTTCAATAAACAGACCATAAAGGGCTGAGTATGGTTCTGCGTCACACACATGCAGAGCACACGGCGCACCCGTGACACCGTCACGAACTGTTCAGACTTCTCCGTCTCTCCATTTGGTCGCGGTGCAGTACCCCCCGCGGCCACTAGTTAGCGATCTTTTTCTGAATGGTTTATCCGACTTTTTCCGGTCACAGTAAATCAAAGAAATAAGGACAACTATTGTGCAAAAAACAAAAACAAAAAAAATCACACATAAACGAAGAAAAGAGCCCTGGAAGTTCACTACTGCTTCAAACCGGAAACCGGAAATGCTTCGCTTTCAAACGAACCAATCACAGCCCTCTCGGTCTGCGTGTGGACGGCGTCTCCTCGACGCGTAGTTACAATTTTCGGGAGGTGCACGTCACTGACGGCGCATGTGACGGCGTGTCCTCTGCGTGTACAAAAACCACACGCCGTAGACACGGCGTCGTTTTGACGCAGAAGCATAATTCAGCCTTAAGCCACAACCGTAGAGGTGGCCACATAGTCCTCTCCCATTGGTTGATTGCCAAGGCTGCTAGACTAGGTGTGACCGGGAGACCACGGGTCCAGGCAGAGCTATGCTAGTCCGCCTTTGGCAACATTCTTTTCAGGTGTCACTTTGGCAGCGACACCTGAAATAAGGATGTATGGCAAGGCAAGGCAAATTTATTTATAAAGCACATTTCACATGATGAGCATGGACTCAATGTGCTCAAATGCATAAACAAACAAACCCAATTACAGGTTTACAATAACAGAAACAGACAAAAGTATGACGAGAAAAACAACAATAACAACCATAATTCCATTTTAACAAAAGTGCGATCACCCAGCCAACCATGTAGAGTTTACTCAAACGCCTGTGCAAAAAGGTAAGTTTTTAGTCTGCTTTTGGAAGAGGGCTGCTGGAGCAGACCTTAGTTCCTGCAGAGAGAGTGTAGTAGTGACTGAAAGCACCATGAGCAGATCTAGTGTGAATTTAGGTATGATGAGGAGACTCTTATTTGATGATCTAAGGGATCTGTCCGGTATGTATTCAGTCAGCATGTCAACCATGTAGGAGGGAGCTAAACCATCCATAGATTTAAAAACAATAAGAAGTACTTTAAAATCTACTCTTTGTTTAACAGGGAGCCAGTGAAGAGAGGATAAAACACGAGTGATGTGTTCATACCTCTCGGTTTTTGTTAGAATTCTGGCCGCAGCATTTTGAATAAGCTGGAGTTTATGTAACACTTGCTTTGTTAGTCCTGCAAAAAGTGCATTGCAATAATCTAATCTACTGGAGATAAAAGCATGAACCAACTTTTCAGAGTCTGATTGTGGCAGAAAGCATCTTACTTTAGATATATTTCTGAGATGATAGAAGGCAGTCCTGGAGATGAACAAATTTGATCAGACTGAATGTAAGGTAACATTAGTTAGGATCATTGGTTATCATGAGCTAAGTCAGTCAAGTTTTAGTAACTTAACTTGAATTACTGAGCTAAAGGGGGCGTGTTCCAGCTGGCTCCACGACCTGCTCATTTCAACCATTTCTGAATTTCTGAAATCGTGACTGAGAGACATCGCTTTCTGCCCATGTTATATAAGCTTCAAAAGCACTCTTCAGAAAACCTGTGGGTGATATCACAGGCTTGTCCCGTTCTTCTTCTGCAGTGGTTACAGGTAGCTTTTAGGTGCCGATTATTACATTTGAACAAACTCTGGGTTGTTTACAGCACCTTGACCGAGGGGTTGACTTGGATTGGCTCAGTAAATCAAAGTTTTACAGCGCTCTTAATTCTTTATGAACTCTGGATCACACACGCGATTCTCAAAGGAGTTACATTTAACAAGACTTGCCTCTCTCCAGTGGTTGAAATATGTGAAGCAGCTCCAGAACTCCTGTAATTTATGTTTCCAGATAAAAACTCAATGAAATACGTCTTGCTTATTGATAAAAGCAGCGCTCTCTGTGCATCTTCCAGCAATATGCAGCAGAACCAGGAGCCTCTTAGCAGAAGGGCAGCAGACATTCAATCTGTGGCTGGAGATCACTGATTAACTTTGTAGCCTTTCACTTCATGATGTGGTTTATGTGGGACAAAGTAAAAGTGCTTTAAAAGGCTCACATTTCTGGACATGGGACTGTGATGTAGACTTGGACTGTGCTATCAGCTGACATCATGCAACAGGTTGGTCTTAGTCCTCCTGCTTCCCTGAGGTTCTGGGGAACAGAAAGGGTCTTGAGGTTTCGTCAGTTGTCTGTTCTGTCAAGAGTTAGGCCCAATCCCAATTCTCCTTCACTCGCCCTTCTTTTCTCCACTCGCACTTCTTTTCTTCCCTAAGCCCTAAAAAAGAAGGGGGAGATTTTAGGGCACTTGAGATCTAGGGCACTTGGCCCAGGTGCCTGTCCCAATTCTCCCCCTACCCCTCGTTTTCATCCCTTCCCTGATCAGGAAGCTGAGAGCCAAAAGCTGTTTTAATTTCAGCTGTAGCGCTGTTAATATGGCACTTTATTAAGTTTTAATATTTTTTCAGGTATAATGGTAACCTTAAGATCCCCAACCGGGGCTCAGTTTATCCAAATAACGCCTGTTAAGAAATTTGATCCGATGTTTTCGGAGATGAGAAGAGCCGCCGGCCCCGGGGAGCAGCCTCAGCTCACAGCCCGAGAAGAGACGTGATCGCTGGGTCAGGCTGCTCCGTCAGCCCCGGGAGAGACACTCTCTCCCGGGACGCAGCTCTGTTGAGAATCACGCCGGCTGAAATAAATCATTTAGGAATATGTTGGTTTAATAGATGAAATCTAACAGTTGTAGCTACGCCTGTTAAGAAATTTGCTCCGAAATTTAGAGATTTCTGTCTGCCGGGTCCGGAGCTTGGGTCCGCGTTAAATCGACGCAGAGCCTACGGCGTAGGTTGCGTAACCTCCGCCGTAGGATCTGCGTTGGTGTAACGCGGAACCATAAATCCCTTTATTCTGGCGTGATCTTCCGCAACTTTATCTGAAAGTGTGTAAATTACCCAGATAACAGCTGGATTACTTTGTGGTTTCTGAAGACTATTATATCAGAAACATCCAAAACAAATCTGACGAGTCACAGGATTATTTCTCTCTATTTCTCTGAGACCAGTCTGCCTGTTTGCCTTCGGTCGGCGAGTCAAATCGACGCAGAGCCTCTTTTTTTTCATACCCCCTCGCTCGCCAAGTCAGCATCTGAAATCCCTCGATTTGAAGGGGCTATTCTCAGCCCCTAGCCCTCGTTATGCCCCCTCCCCCTAGGTGAAAAGAGGAATTGGGACACCACTACCTTCACGGGAACGCGCAAAAGTTAGGGTTAGGGAAGAAAAGGAGGGCGAGGGGGAGTATTGGGACGCACCCTTTTACTGGATTTATAGTCTAAATACAACGCTGCATAGTTGAAGGACTGCATTTTTCATGCTTTCTCTGATGTCTGAGGTTTATATTTCTCTATATGACACAGTGACAGATCTGTTTCTTTGTGCTTTTATTCACCTTCTGACACTGATAAATGGCCTGTGTTGTCATGGCCTCATGAAATGTCACAACTGTAACATCTTTCCATCCTTTTTTGTGCCTGTATCTTTGAAACATTCAAGTACATTTGTCCCTCTGTGATTGTGTCGGGGTGGTTGGTATTTGGAAACGTACTGTGACTAGCTCCACTCTTGTATTGACTCTCCAATCGAAACTGAGATGAGGATAAACTATTCCTTCAATGGCTTAAGCACACCTATGTCCATTTTCACTCTGATGAAGACACAGTGTCTAAACATTAGTCTGTTTACAAAGCACGAAGCACGGCTTCAAAACTGATCAGTGAGCTCTCGCCTTTTTTTCTGACTTTCTTGTCACCTGATTGTATAAATCTATTTTCTTTTTGAAACACATTCACATTTTGGATTGTCAAATTATACCAAGCTCCAAGCGAAAGACATCTAATTGATACTCTATGCCACTTTCAGCCTGTTTGTCATTCAGTAACACAATGCATCAGATTTTTCAAATGCACCACAGCGCGCACTGAAATGAAACTCTTTCAGACTTCACACTGCGCTTCCCCCAATATAAGACGCGGTGACAGACGAGATGATGAACGATTTGAAGACAAAAGCTGACAGATGTGATAAATACGACGTTGAATGGCTAATCAATCTCATGTGGGCTGAAGGAAACTGACGAAGAACAGCAGCAGGGATCTCCTGGAGGGAGCTAACGCGAGCAAAAGCAACTGTATAGCAGCATTTGTGTGTGTGTGTGTGTGTGTGTGTGTGTGTGTGTGTGTGTGTGTAACTGCAAACCAGATATCTGTGGGTCCCAGTGAGCGTGAGACCTTTTCTTAGCTCTCATGCCTGACCTTGTCTTTATGAAGCAAAATGAGCAGGAAGCTTAGTCTTGTGCGTGCAAGCGTGCGTGCGTCTGTGTGTGTTTGTGTGCGTGTGCATGTGTGTGTTTGTTTGTTGTGCACCCAGCCTTAGAAAATACATCCCTGTTTTCTTTTATAGCCTGGTAACAGACACTGGCACCAGCCCAACCACATTAAAAAATTACACACTGCAAAAACAAGTATTAAAGGAAGTGACAAATGGCCGGATTGAAAAAGTAATAATTTCACCGTGGTGCAGGAGCAGGAAAGAAAATTGATATGGTAGAGGGTGGAAGCAGAGCGAACTATAGTACTTTCATCAGTTAGCTCCTTTCACTTCTATCTTCCGGTCTTTAACCCCCTCTATTTTCCCATTTTCATCAGGAGTCCATTATCACACCCCAAATCCTCTGTAATAGACTTCCAGAATATCGTAGTAACATGCAGAAACCAGTGCTTTTACCCGCTATCTTTAGCTTCTGAACATCTTGTCAACTCCACTTCCCCTGTCTCTAAGGGAAAAGCACTCAAGACTTTTTGGAGCATCCCTGCCACAACTTTGCACCTGCATTACTCGCAGAGACTCGACTGCTTTCAGTTCATTTTGTGACTCAGGTGGGGAAGGTTAGCAGGAGCTACAGTAACGCAGCTTCAAGCCTCTGGTTCAAAGCAGAGGTGGGAATGTGGCTGATATCCGGGGAGGACCGGTGCTTTGTGTCGCTCCTCCAGTTCTTATTCCCATGGGGACTTTCAGCCCTTGCTGACACGTTTGAGACATGCCAACTGCCCTCTAAGAGCTCCCCCTGGAGCCAGAAACGGCTCCATACAAGTGCAGCAGCTCTCCACAAGATCTGTAAACGCAATCTGACGTGTGAGATTTTATTTTATTCACATAATTGGATCTCACAGTGACATCCTTTTTAATCTGTTTTGATTTCACTGAATGCTGGTACAGTAGGTACTTATCTCACTGCAGGGTAAGCTAGAATGTGGCTCTATATACAGCAGTGTTGTGTGATGTTTGCCCATCTGTCCAACGTTTTATTCCAGATTAAAATATGTGGACAACGGCTGCATGGATTAACATCAATTTTGGTACTTTAATACTCCACAGTGTTCACAACATAATATCTTTGAAATTCCGTTTAACTTTGATTTATATCAAATTGTGTCGTAGTTCTTCCAAAGCCAATGTTCCACTTCCAGTACTTGGATTTAAACGTGAAACATTTTGTTACTCGTGGGAAAATGAGCCCAACTCATGCAAGCTCTAATTAAAAATAGTGTCACAATATAAAGTATTGTGGCCACTATTACTCATGCTCATACTATGCAGGAGAGAAGAAGGTTATTTAAAGAGCACAACACACCTCTGCTTCTCTTGTAAATTATTCTGGTTCCATCAACCTGCTTTCCTGACAGGCAAATGCTTTTACTCCTGCCTTTACACATGCTCATATGCATTTACCACTTTAAACAGTCCATTTTCACTTTCCTATCATGCTGACTTTTGGTTCTATTTTTCAATCACCTGCGACATTTTAACTCACAACAGTGCATTTTAAATTCAAAGAGTAAAAATGTTGATGGGATTGTATCTGTGGATGAAAATTATGCAAAATCCAGGTTGCAGATACGTCAATAGATGTCCCTTGTCCAGCTGTTGTTCAACCGAACTCTGACATTTACTGAGCTCAAGGGGTAAAAGTCTGACCGTGTAACACAAATGACATGTGAAAATGTTTCTTTTTTCCCCAACGAATTGGTTTCAGTTGAAAATCAGGATATTTCAGAGAGTTGTGAGTGGAACAAAAATGAAGAAGGGTTATAAAAAGAAGGAAAAGTTGAGTAGATTCATACAGCTCTGAGGGCCGTGATGAATATTCTCACATTCATTAATGCGTAATGAACATCAAACACAGTCTAGCTCTGAAGCCTAATCTTGGCAAGGCTGAAAAAACCAAATGAAGGTAACTTGTTCCAGCGTGTGCTCCCTCATCACAGTTTGACCAAATGTGGAGATATATACTACTTTCAAAAACCCCACTGAGCAGCTGCGACCTAAGTAAGGCTCCTTTCTAACATATCAAGATGGAGGGAGGTGTCTGAGATAAAACGGCCCAGGAAGGCATTCCATCATCCTTGCTTAGTTTTGTCACCTTATTTTTTCCCTGAAATGTTTGGAGGGATTATTATTGCTACATCCTGAAAGAGACAAATCTTCTGCACACAAATGGACACAGATGCACCGACTGAGACTTCAGACCTGTTCCTTGACGGAGGCGAGGATGGCGGAGGTGGTTTCGGACTCCGAGCCGTCTCCATTGGAGGCATTGAGGACAGGGCTCAACATGGCAGCAGCGCTGGCAGTGTCAGATGCCACCTCAGGCACTGGCATACCTCCTGGAAGACAAGCAAACATGCAAGTATTTTACTACCATTAAAGACACTCTGACATAGGGGTGGGCGGTACACCGGTGTCATAGTCATCACCGGTGTGAAACTGCGCCACGACATGGATTTTGCAATACCGTCAATACCGTAATAAATCAATTATAAAATAATAAGCCTAAATAAGGAATTAAAAACGTCGGTGATATGCAAGGTTTGCTGCTGTGTTGTGACAGCAAGAGGTGGAAACACAAGCAACCTGTTTCATCACTTAAAAAACACGCACGCCCGTGAATATGAAGAGGCAACCCGGGCCAAAACGAGCGCAAGTGCGACCAGCAGCTGGTCCCACTGGGACCGCTGCTCCGCTGGTGCCGCTGCAGAACCAGCGGAGCACGTCCCAAGACTACACAGCTTTCACTGCAGGCATCGTGTACTGCTGCTACACCTTACGACAAGAGTAGTAAGAAATGACAGGGCTTAAAGTATTCCGGCACCGTGCCGGATCTCCGGCGTACCGAGTTTTTTTTCTCGGCGTGCGAGTTTGAGTGCTTTAAAAAAAAAAAAAAAGGTTTGAGAGAAAAAAAAAAGGTTGAGTCAACCGAGTTCGTCTACCAATGGAATGAGAGGAAAGCAGCTCTGGCTCAACCAAACTAACACTAGCCAATCAGAAGTGGAGCGGGGCGGGTCTTTGACGGCAGCGGAGCGCAGAGCGCTGTTTCAACCTGCTGGAATAGTCACCCACTTCAAGATGGAGAAAAAATTAATGAATGTCGGTTTAAAAGAATCTTTTTGCCCAAAAGAAAGAAAGAGTGACAAAAAAATACCCATAACCATGTTCTTCTCTCGAAAAAACATACCTGTACCGCGGGCTTTAGAAGAAAATTAGAGAATAAGAGAATAAAATTAAGGGAAATTTTCCACCACCCGCTGTCCAACCAGCCCAACCGAGGTCCAGTATTACATTTTAAGACAGGTTTACAAAATATTTAAAATATAATATATATATATATATTTAAAATATAATATATATATGTAAGATCTTTAGGTTTTTTGCCAAATAAGTATGTTGAGAATGCATAATACTCTCCCATGTCTCTTTTTGATAAGGATACCTACCATTTACTTATTATATTATAAAAATATTAACCTTATTCACATAAAAGGGACAGGACAGGCTACTCCTCCCAAAACGTACCAAAAAATACCGTGATATTATACCGTCACCGTTCAAAAGATGAAAAATACCGTGATATTAATTTTGGGTCATATCGCCCACCCCTACTCTGACATGCCCACATCGTCACATCTACACAATCCCTGCTCATGTAGATGCTGGAGTTTCAGTGCAGAAAAACATCCAGTTTTCCACATGCAGATTAGTGTTAATTTCAGGGGTAGACTGGTCAGAAACACTTTTTGCTGCTTGATGTGAAGTTGTGTAGAGAACCAGGATACATGGGGAAGCTGGATATGTCTGCTCTGATCTGTCACGGTATACTGCTAATTTGAGCAACTAACAGAAAAACTTTTTTTGTCAGAAATAAGCAGCCTTAAACAAAGTGAGAGGATTGTGTTATGTCAGAGTTTTTAACTTGATAGACAATCAAATACACAGTTTCAAGCAAAGGGATTTCATTTTTTGATTATATGTCCCGTTTAACCGGTCTTTCCTCAGGTAGTTTGTTTTGTTCCACCTGTGTAAAATATAATGCCCCCATCAAAGAAAAAACTATTTCTACATAGTCACATAAATAAAAAAAATAAAAAAACTGAAGGTCAGAGGTAGATACTGGACCTGACATGTTGAAATTTCCCTGCACCCTGCAATGTGTGTATAAAACCAAAAGAGAATTGGGGATTAAGATTTATGATAACAGCTGTGTCCGAAAAGGAGATGAGAGGTGCTTCATTTCAGCTGTACATGCAGTTTATAGTCTGGTGGGTATTGAATTTGTTGGTAAGAGTACGGTACTGGCATTGTGACAATGTATGTGGTCCCCTGATGTGTCCCCAGCTTAAACCCCTGCTGGGCCTGGTCTGGGGGCAGTTTTTCTTGCCATGTTTTTTTTTTTCTCCTGGTACTTCAGCTTCACAGCTCAAACGCATGCATGATGGTTTGATTGGTTCTAAATCAGCACCAGACCGCAAAGCTTTGCTATCAAAGCATTTAAATAAATAAATATATCTGCATGAAACAGCCAGCATTAATCTTTTCTAAAGTGACGGACTACACAGTGTAGCCTGTCCGGTTCCCACAGACCTCCCTAGAACTGTGGTTGTGGACCACGTTTGTCCACAGTAATGTTGTCTCTGTGAAAACTGAGCTCTGGCAAAGAAAAGGAGGGCGACTGCGGTTCTAAATAACAGAAGTGTGATCGTGCATGGTTGTGTTGCTTCATTTGTCTCTGACTGGTCCAGGAACGGCTGGCTAGTTCTGTGCTTCTTTTTTTCATTTTTAATAAGAAATATATATATCCATCTCTGTAATAAACTAAGATGAAAACATATGCACGGACTGCAAGTACAAAACCAGTCAAGTGTGGACAAACATGTAGGCATATATCATGAAACTCATTTATGTCTGACTCATATATGAGTCAAAGAATTCTACCAGAATTTGACCAACAGAAGCAATTGCATTTTTGTAGAATACCATTTTGTGACAGCAATTAAGAGCTATTGTCCAAACCACATTACCAGATACTGAATGACGAATTTGAAAGTGTAAGAATAATACTTGTTTCCCTGTTTTTAGTTTCAGGAGGCCCAGACCAGGAGCATCATCCACACTAAGAACACACAGAAAAGTCCATGCTTGATGCAATGTGCCACCCTGTGTTTGACTAAAAGCGGAGGAGGACACGGGTTCCACATGTGCCATGTAATCCTGATGCGGCGCAGCGCTGGTGTAACAACTGCATCAGCCACATTTACTTATGAAAGACTTGCCATGGAGGAATCTGCCCGCACAGGCGGCACCAGCCCGGTGCCGAGGTAAGAAAAGTGGAGCGTGTGAGCAGAGTGCAAAGAGAAGAGTGAAACGAAGGGGAGAGATGGAAAGGTTGAGAGTGAGAATGACAGCGGGCAGAAGAGAGACGGAGGCGAGGTGAGGAGGAAAAAAGGAGTAGGAGGATGATGGGAAATCATAAGGAGATAAAAGGAGAAGAGAAGAGAGGACGACTACTATTCTTCCATGCTGCTAGGCAACAATTTCTGGTCACTGATGCTGCTAACATGGCTGACCTGGCTTTACTCGTCTTCCATTTTAGAGAGTGCTTTCCCTCTTTCTATCCATCTTCCCCTTATCACCGTTTCTGACCTTAAATTTTTCATCACCATCCACCTTGCTTCTTACACTTCTTATACTTTCTTTCCCTCCATGTGCCTCACCCCGTTGAATCCTCCCCCTCCTTGTTGCCTCCGTTTCTCAACCCATCCCTTTCTCTCGTCCCACTTCTCTTCACTTGACCTGCTTTGGCGTCTTTTCTTCTCGACACATTTCTGCTTTATTGGACAGCATGCAGCGGAGGGTGACAGCACGAGACCCCAAAGGTTGGATGTGAGCCTGCAGAGTAACAGTGCCCCTAACCCCTTTCAGCACCGATCCTTCCACTGGCTCACAAAAACACACTGCCTTTCTGGTGCTGTGACACCACTTCATACTTCACATTCATCACACCAGCTTCTTTTCTTTCTTTTGGCTCTCTGACTGTGCCATTACAGCTACAGAGTGATCTGTACAAGTTTTGTTGTCTTTTAAATCTCCTCTGCACACTCTCATCTCTTTCTGTCTTTGCTCTTTTCCACGGTCACATCACACATAACGCCATTAGCCATTAACTAATCCTAATCAGTGTCCACCCCCTCCCTCTCAACTGAATACAACCCCGATTTGAAGGCTTATATTTTAACTTTTACTTTCTATTAGCAGAGGAGGGCCACGGTTAGGGCTGGGCGATATGGACCAAATGTCATATCTCGATATTTTCTAGCTGAATGGCGATACTCGATATATATCTCGATATTTTTTCTGTGACATAACTGGGGTTTCCCCCAAAGCATTATAGCATAGCATCTCTGTTAGCTTCATTTTTTTCTGAGGCAAACCCTTAAAAAAGTCAGTTTTAATACAATACCTCGTGCCAAATGTCACACAGGTTCCTTTATTAACAGAGGTCTGCACAATATCAAAATGTATAAAACAAATGAAATAAAAATAAACTGCCTGCATATATAGAATAAAAATGCTTCTTGAATAAAATAAAACAAATATCCCTTTCCTGCATAACAATTAAATTAAAATACCCTGTGCAATTAATACAATGTAGACAGTAACAGGCAGACTTTTCCACTGAGGTTGACAGTTGTGCAAATAACAAAACATTTGTGCAAATCTCAAATAAAACATTCAAGTCAATTTGTCACAAAATAAGCTATATCAAAATCATTAAAAAAAATGTTTTTTAAAAATTTAAAAAAAAAAAAAAAAAAAAGCTATATCGATATAAACGATATTGTCTCGTACCATATCGCGTTTTAAAATATATCGATATATATTAAAATCTCGATAAATCGCCCAGCCCTAGCCACGGATAATAGCGCCTGTGACAAACAGGTGACAACATGCAGTTAAACATCACCGTCTGTGAGCTTTTGAGGGTGCACACTAGCCAGATGTGATCTCAGCAGGTTAAGAGTTCACTCAAATTACATTTCTTTAAAAGCTCATTTCAAAATGAAGATCTTGACAGTGCTGGCTTCTGACAGAACTAAAAGCCTGAAAGTCCAAAATGGAGAAGGCTGTCACAACTTATCAGCTCCACCATCTAGCTTTATTTAACCTGTCGGACCACTCCGCATGGGAGGGTTGTAGACAGAGCACCGGCGTGTTTGGTGCAGTTACCTCTGCGTAGCAAAAACTCTGAGACCTTGTTGTTCTGCCAACTTCATTAAACTAAAATGCCACGAGGGAAGAAATTCAAACATCACTCTCAAAAGTACCAGTACCTGAGATTCCTTGACTTTGGATTTCAAGAGAAAATTTTGAGATTTTCAAGGAGAAACTCACTTCAATAGAATCCGTTTCATTTGATGTAGTTTTCTGCACCTATACTGAGTCAAGGAGCTGAGTCATGGAGCTGCAGTTAAAAT
The DNA here is from genome assembly GCF_033807715.1 of Cololabis saira. Taxonomy (NCBI): domain Eukaryota; kingdom Metazoa; phylum Chordata; class Actinopteri; order Beloniformes; family Belonidae; genus Cololabis; species Cololabis saira. The sequence continues at coordinate 37,039,434 of NC_084596.1, read as the reverse complement.
ACACAGAGACAGGGCATCCCGACTCCAGCCACATCACTGTCGCTCATTAATATGTCGAAAGTAGCAACAGACATATGTTCTTTCAATAACCCTTTTAAAAAGTGATTTTTTTTTTGTGTGTCAAGTCCATTAGTTAATCTACCCCGTGCATTCAAACTGCCTTGAATGCACAGCCGTTATGTGTTCATCACATTTGAACGGGTCATTATACACTTCACTCATTTGTATGTCCTGCACACTGCACATTTCTGTGTGCACTATAAATGCTAATCTGAAAAGTTGTGTTGTTGCCAGAACAGACCCTTCACAAGGACTCAAAGAAAGTCTGCTTAGATAACATTAAAGCTCTTTAAAAAAAAGCAGGAGATTACGGAAAGCTTTGTTTTCCCTGTTCACTTTGCAGTAGGTCAAAGGCATTTTCAAACACGTCCAGGCTGGAGAGCACTTTTAAAGACACGTTTTTATGTTAGAAAATGTCCATGTAAGAGAATTATCTCAAAGAATACTGAGTTCAGCGCCACAACAGAACTTCCTCAGAAGATGAATTCAAATGAATTCAAAAGAATTTTAATATATACATGCATATACAAATATATATACATACACATATACACATATGTATGGAGCCTATGTGTGTGTAATCAAAATAAAGTTGAATATACAGTATAACATTCATATTTTTCAGATAAGTCTTTGTTGACAAGAAAGCTCGGTTGAAAGAAGAAAACGGGAAAAAAAACCACACACCGTAGAATATGCAGTCCTGTCCCAGACATGACTACTCAAGGATTCACAGCCGAACATTGCAGTGTAGTGAGACAATCAATGCCATTAACTTCACCTGCCAGCGGCTGTGTAGCGGCTGATTAGTTCTCTCTTCCAGATGAATTAAACCTTGGGGATCTGATAAAGTTTCCATCTAGCAGCCTAAATTCAAATAATTACTTCTGAAAAAGCTTCTGCTGTACTGCAAATTAGCATATGCTAGCATGCTCACACACTAAAGTAAAATGGTCATTACTTGCGCTGCACACGAATAAGCAGTATTTCAGCATCATCTTAGTGCCAATTACTGCATTTGAGTCGATGCACCAGTGGACAACCGGATTACTGCGATGCTTACAATGCTGTGAAATCCTGATGAAGTTCTGATAATGTTCTGGGCTACATATGGGCCTCATGATCAAGCTCCAACTTGAACAGAAAACAGGCAAAGGAGGTCAAAATTTACAGCCGCTCTCCGACTGTCCTATAGAACAAAACATTAGAGGAGCTCAAGGCTGGGTTTTTGACTGCAGACAGGGAATCCAGCCAAATATAGGTCAATTCATCAGACCGTGTCCACGCCCTCATCACACAAGTGACCAGTACAAAGCAGCTTTCCCCAGTAACAGCCATCAGAACTAGGTTACAGAGGCCAACAGCCCATAGAAACAAGACTCTGAATATGGATTAGGCCAAAAGGTTTTATTTCACTTAAGCATAATCTTGGATTTTTTATTTATTTTTTTTGTTAACATCTACATTTAAGCACCATAATTCAGGGGTACTTAGCCCTGCATTTCAAAGCAGTAATCTCTGATATTGCTGCTGCATCGGGAATGCAGCTAGCCATGATATGACTGACGTGTCTGACATGGGGGAACGCTAAGCTTACACTTTTGACCCGTTAAGCTCATCTGTCAGGTTTGAGACAGACATGTTTTGGGTAAAGACAGAACTCATCATAGATCTGCAGTAGAACAGCTAAATGTCAATGAAGACTTGTTATTTGTTGTGTGCGTGCATGTCTGACTTCCTGGGCTCCCTCCTCCCTCCGCGTGCCTTCATGTGCATACAGAGCACTAAAGCATGGTGTGCACGTGTGCATCCCCCTCTGGAATGGGACTGCATGACGGACAGTCCCCTGTTGCCTCATTAAAACTCTGCAATGTTATTTTTTGGCTTTACCAGTCATCCGTCCCTTTGTTTGGACCGTGTGTCTGCTTTCAAATTAACAGTTTAACAGTGGTGACGATGCCTGCGCCACATTGTGTATTTGTAAACCCCGCAGAGACAGATGTCCTCAGTCATTGTTCTATTGAAGAATTCTGCATACTGTACATGAAATTAATTCAGTCTACGCACTACGTTGGGTTTGCATCCACTGCCATAAACACTTTTATGTACTGTTGTTTTTCCACCAACGCAAAGTTAGACATTCGTGTGTTAATCAACAACAATGAATCAGGTATTTTTTAAATGAAACGCTTTCAAAGCCTACACCAGAAGTTCCTTTCAACTCTGTTAAGTGTTATTGCACCTTTTATAGTTTATTTATAGTTTTACAGCTTCCCAATTTATTTCTTCAGTGTCAACCCTCTCGTAAAACTCTATTCCATCCAACCCTCACAGCTCGGCTGGTGGTCACCGAAACAGATCAAATGTGAGAGGGATAATGGACTTAATGTTGCTCATTGTTCAAATGTGTGAACTTTATTGTGTGGCAATGAGTGTGTTCTGCGTTTATAGTGTGACGACCCACCCTGTCTTAACAGGGTGTTCTGTTCATGTGCAGGAGGAGGGGACCAGCCTGCATGGGTGTGCCTAGAGGAGGAGGCACACCTGACTCTAATCAGGCCCAATATTTAAGCAGGCTGGTCAGGGCCATTTGGCCTCTCTCCCCTGCTCAGTAAGCATGGTTTTCTTTTGGTTGTTTTGAGTTTGTTTGTCTTTAGTTTTCTGCACTTGCACATACACTACACTTACACACATCCACACCTGCCATACACCACTGATCAAACTGATGACTCACACCTCACCTTACCTGTTTGATTGATTTAATTATAAATAAATACATTGTTTTGAACATTTATCCCTGTGTGTCGTCTCCCATTTTTGTCATGACGAAGTCAGTTCATGACAAGATGGGGGCTCGTCCGGGAAGGCCACAATCTTCACATAAGAACAATTTAACTAACAGCTCTTACCACACCATCTATGTGACACTGTCAGTCGCCACCCACTTTGTTTGGACAATACTCATGTGGGAACACCTGATAATCTGACAGAAGGTGAATTGGTTCACCCGTTTCAAACGCTATCAATCCACTGAATAGGAATGTATCATGTGTAATCAGAGCCTTGAATGGTGTGAGTAGATGGGATACTGTCTACCTGGTAGATTTTTGTCATTATTCTTTGGGTTGATAATGGCTTTCTCTTCGGGTTCAGGGTTTAGGTTAAGGTTAGGTTTAGGGTGAGGGTTAGGTTTTAGGGTGAGGGTTAGGGTGTGTGTAGGTGAGGTATGATGACTCTGAAATGTGTAGTTGAGCGTAGAATGGTGACAAAACATCTACTGAGCCTAAGTTTCGTTTTCAATAGCAGTAGCTGGGTTAAAATACATAGAGAAAGCCATTATCAACCCAAAGAATAATGACAAAAATGACTATTCAGTGGACTGATAGCATTTGAAGCCGCTGATTGGTTAATCCTTAAAGGCAGTTGACACTACCTTTATAAGTTTTTTAAGTTATTATCTTTTAAGAAGGTTTTTTCCTCTTAAAGTTGCTAAAAATTATTTCTTTATTCTTAAAGAGATCAGTTTCAGATTTCTTTGAAGGAATATTAAACTTTTAGGAAGCGTCAGCTAGCTCCCAGGGTCTCTCATCTCATGAAACTCCTGCCTAAGTATCTTTGGATCCCTGTCCCAATAGTCCTTTAAATGACTGCATATCACTTTACAGCATTATGTGACACATCATCAATGATGAACTATCTTACAGAGCTACAGTTGACATCATGGCAGAGGTGGCTAAAAGACTCAAGACAGTAATGATGGAAAAGAAAAAAACAAGAGAGGGACTGAGCAAGACACCAACCAAATCTTATAAAACCCCACACCTACAGGGGGACCTGATGACCTTAAGAAAATACAAAAGCTCCTTTGTGCTTCTTTAAGCCACTTTCAAACGGCCGCCCCAATGTACAGGTTTTTTTTTTATCACATATGATGATCCAGTGCAGACTAGTGGGCACTGATTTACCCATAGTTAATGGTTTTTGACTACAGACAGGGAATCCAGTCAAATATAGGTCAATTCAACAGACCGCGTCCACGCCCTCACTAAGTAGAGACATTAAAGAGGCTTGCTAACATAGTCAACCTATCTCCTATTGTTAGGGTGAAAACTTGTAACTTTTCATGCCACCTATTTTCATTCATTTATTATTTTGTTAATAAGTCAAATATTGTTTTTTGTTCATTGCCTTTTGTTACATAGTTTTTTGGGGTATTTTCCGATTGTGTATTGATTCTTTTTCCTCCTCTTTCTGCATTCATTAGCGTATTTTTATCTTCATTTTATATCATAAATGTAGACGATAAGTTTAGTTTAGCGATTAGTTGTCAACCTTAGCTCTGTGGGAGACCAAGTGAAGCAAGATGGAGGCTGGGGGTTGTAGTCTGTAGTATAGAGGTTGTGTTCAGCTCAAATGTGAGCAGACAGAGAACACACAGCTCGGGTTACATTTAGGTCTCCCTCTGCAGTCTTGACCGTCTCCATCTATGACAGATTCTTGAAATGTGTTTGTCATTTTTCAGATAAAAAATGACCTGCAACTGTTACCTGTCGAGCTGTATCTTAATTTTTTTTCCGTATTGATCGTGCCATGCTCTTAGTTTGATATCAAGGACTAGGCAGGGAAGCCCTAAAATCTATATGGAGGTCATTCGGGTCACAGCACAGGCTGACGGCATGTAACACCTGACAGCACAGGTTGAGAGCATCTACTGCTGTGATATTTTGACTTCATCCCTGGAAGGCTGTCATTGACTATCTTCAAACACAGTCTATGGTTCTCACTGGAAGGTAAAGATAGAAATCCCCCTCCATGCACTGTGAAAACATTAATGTTGCTCTGTGTATAAAGTGAGAGTGTTCGACAGAGAGCTGTCACTGGCAGACAGTAACGTGTTTTTATGAGCATCCCCTACTAAAGTAAAAGCTAATGGATATTTGTAGTAAGTGAGATTACAAACACATCCTTTACCCTCTGGACTGATGTAATACAGTATGCATCCCTCCCATTATTACTTAAGGATAGCAGCACTGATGATGAACCATTATGAGGCAACTGGCCACAATAAAAAAACCTATTATATCATAGAAATGTATTATTAAAACCATGTAAGCCACTTACACTCACCGAACCCATTCAGAGAGCGGCTGCCTTGTTTTATTTTACTTCCTGGGGCACTGAATACAGATGACAATCCCGCTGATTCTGATTGTGTATAAATAACTATTTTGTTTATACATTTAAACCACCACAACCACTGCCCGAAGTATGTTTCCCTTTTCATTCTCTAATTTCATCCACATCCCGCTTTACAGTATATTCCTGTTGTCCTCTTCCAACAGATCTACCTCCTCCTTCTTCATGTTACCTGATTTTCTGCTCCAGCTGTGCTCATTACCCACATCTGTGACTGATTGCTCCTGCTCGCCATATAAGCTCCACTCCCTCTTCCCCCCAGACCCAAATCATCTTAGCCATGCTAGCTGCTCAGCAGGTCTCCTTAAGCCATGCTCTTATCTGTTGACCCCGTTTGTGATACAGGTTTTGCCTTCCACTGAACCCAAGGAGCAACATCTGGGCCGTTTCTCAATGAGTTCTTGTGTGTACTCGTGTTCTTGCGTCCTTGTGAAATGTCATCACCTGCAGCCAAAGTACTGTTGCAAGACTGACTGCAAGAAACGCATCCAAACAAGAACAGATGAAATGCCCAGATGTTTTCTCACTCCACCCATTTTATCGAGGATCCATTCAGTGGAGTCTTCTTGTAGACTTTTGACGGCAAAGTATCTTACAATGCATTTGACATGGAAAATCCATCGACAAGTGGAAAAACGGCAGAGGAGAAAATGCACAACTAAGTTGCATCTTCAAAACATCACTTTTAATTTGTAACCAAATGTATGCTTGATGGGATTTCATCTGACAATGTTGTTCTTGAAATGTCATATTTGTAGTTGATATATCAGTATTGGGTTTATTTAGAAAAATCTCCCGACGTTGTGAGGGATGTACAGGGCATTTGTGGGAAAGAGCTCCATTACCAGCGACGGTTGCAGCTCCGATTACCATTTTTCTTCACTAGAGCGCCGTCTTCAAACTGTTTATCAAATTATTTATACCTTTTTTATAAGACTTTTAAAGCTTGACATAATCAGGTTTAGGAGAGGAAGAGCGAGGCAGCTGCTAGGGAGGAAGAAAGGGAGAGTGGCAATGGAGAGATATTTATATCTTTAAAAAACTTGTTAATAAATTTTGAATGTAACGCTGTTGTTATGTACTTGGATTTTCTTATCTTCAGCAAAGCTTTCTTAAATAACTTATGTACAGAGAGTCATTTGTTAAATGACATTCACATGAAAACAAAATGTTAAAGTTAAGTGTAATTTTGTCAGTAGTAAAAAATAAACCACAAGTTTCACTTGTAAATTATATGCAAAAGAAAATATTTCGTAATATAAATAACAATGACAAATAAGAGACCGTGTTGTAACCCTCTTTAGACCAAGTTGTGTTGGAGTACATTAGCAGTACAGTACAAGCTGTGCTATTTGAACATGACTGCTTCTAAGAAGGAAATGTCAGATGTAGTCATGTTGACAGAGACATGCAGACTCTGCTCTGCAGGAGCAGAAATTTGGCAGTTAGCCGGGCCCCTATCTGGTTTCCTGAGAGCTCCCTACGATCCTGCTCTTCTTCAGCCAAGTTTCCAGGAGCTTCCTCTTCTGGTCCTGACTCATCCCCTTCCTCCTCCAAGATGAAATTTGCAGGCGCACAGATGTTTTAGACGATGCAACAGGCTCCAACAACCAGAGGTGCATACAGAGGTCGGATTTCCAGGGCCCCCAGGACGATGGAGCGCCAGCATGTTTTGAGGATGCCAAAGGTGGGCTCTATCATGCTTGTTGAACCTTCCTCCAACCTGGCCTGAATAAATATGCAAGTTGAATATTTTACTTTGATTGACCTCACAGTGATGGGATGTTGCAGGCATAGATACCCGACATCTCCCAAATGAAAGAAGTCTGGTGGTGGGTAAAACGCCTGCTTATAAATTGGGGTACAGCGAAGGACAGGTGCATCATGCACTGACCTAGCTCTGCCAATAAAAACATCCAGAAATGTCCCCACTGTATCACAAATGCCTGCAATAAAATTGAGGGAAAAAGTTTCCTGTTTATATAGGATTTTCTTCTGTGGTTCTTCAGGAGGAACAATCCATTAGTTGTCCCAAGAGCACAGCGGAAAGCTTCATGGCAGGCAAGGCGTGCAAAACTAGTCCCCGTGCCCTCCAGCTCTTAAGCCTTGGGCAAGTGGATGACTCGATGATGGCTAGTCATCATCGCCTTAACAGCGCTGTGTACAATCTTTTAGATTTTGGACATGGGCATGGCAAAGATGTCTGCATTTTTGTGATGCAGCATTTGGATCAACGTATTTATGCTGCTGCTGCTGCTGCTGCTGCTGCTGCTGCTGCTGCTACTACTACTACTACTACTACTACTACTACCATCATTTTTAGCAGAAACTTTTCTCCAAAGCGACTTACATCTGAGAGAACACAAGCAAGAAATCACATAGGAGGGTCCAGCATGGATAAGTGCTGGTCAGACTGCTGCTTGGTCTTGAAAGACGACATAATAGTTTTGTGTCAGCATGACTAAAAAACATGGCCAGGGTGGCCACCTTATAATTCACTTGCACATAAGATCTTGCTGGTTTTTTTTTTGTTTGTTTGTTTTGTTACTTCTGTATTAAAAAAAGAGAATTAAATAGTTGCTTTGTCATGCCAGTCATTTAAATCAAAAGGTTTTTATTATGACAACCACATTTTCTATATTGGTTGCAATGTACTGTAGATGTGTAAATGTGTCTTCATTTCAGTTTATTGGCAAAATGTATGATGTTGCTTGGATTCATTTAAAAGGTTTTGTAGTTTACTGCCACTGAAGATAAACTAGGAGTGAATGTGGGGTGTCAAACATCCTAATGGGTTGTCTACATGATTCTGAGTTGGGGACGTTTGAGATGTAAGATATTTCTATAGAGAAATAATTTTGTGTCTACACATATGAATACAAAGACCTGTCTGTTATGTGAGATTTCTTCCTTATATATCTTAACTTTCCTTCCATTTAATCTAATTTCATAATTCAACTATTGTGTGTTTATGAACCAGCCGTTGTAATGACAGAACATTTTTGTATATTTAATTCAAATACCAACCATGTCAGCCGTGTGGTAAAAGAATCTCACCAAATTAATAATGGCTAGGGGAGATTGTGACCACTCCGCCCTCCTCCTCAGCATCCCAGCATCTATTGCTCAAATCCACCTCCTCCATTCAGCTACTTCTTCCTCAGCTTCCATGTACAATATTCTGGCGACCAAAGCAAGAACAGCTTGATCCATATTGCTGTTTGTTTGGTTCTTTTTCTTGTCTAACGTTTTCCTTCTGAGGTGGCCAAGAATAAATTTAGCACAAAAGGGAATTTGTGTTTGGTAGATTATTTCTTTGAAACAATGCTTCTTGCTAATAACTCTTACACCGTTGGAAAGCCTGTTTATTTCCCTTTTAAATGGTGCCACATTTGCAAGGAACATGCATTTGTAGGATGAGCAGCAGAGCTGAGTATGTGAGTTGCGCCCATGAAAAATTTGCCAAATCCTCTCTGCCAATTGCCAAACAACTTTAACTCTTGTTTGGTGGATTGGATGATTGAAGTTTGAAGAAACAACACATTACCAATTCAAAAACAGGAGCCTCAGTAGCATGTGGAAGAACCATACACGGTCACAACAGCCTGGCACTTGGGCTGCAACTAACGACTATTTTAGTAGTCGACTAGTCACCGACTATTGAAACGATTAGTCGACTAATCAGATAATTAGTAATTTTTTCTTAAATTTAGTATGTTGCTTTAATTATGTGGCAAATGATAACACGAGAAAGATGGGTACTTCAATGAAAAATACAGGACTGTCTCAGAAAATTTGAATATTGTGATAAATTCCTTTATTTTCTGTAATGCAAAAATGTCATACATTCTGGATTCATTACAAATCAACTGAAATATTGCAAGCCTTTTATTATTTTAATATTGCTGATCATGGTTTACAGCTTAAGAAAACTCAAATATCCTATCTCAAAAAATTTAAATATTCTGGGAATCTTAAGCTGTAAGCCATAATCAGCAATATGAAAATAATAAAAGGCTTGCAATATTTCAGTTGATTTGTAATGAATCCAGAATGTATGACATTTTTGTTTTTTTAATTGCATTACAGAAAATAAAGAAATAAAGAACACAATATTCAAATTTTCTGACAGTCCTGTAGATATTTTATTCAACTTTGCCGCTGTTCATACAAAAAGTTAATAAAATGTCCTATTTAAAACTGGTGTATTGTTGAAACCCGTCACCCAGACCCGACGTGCTTTCTCTTCAAATGCTTGTGCATTACCAACGTGCTCCCGTGATAAGCAAGGTCTGCTTTGCAAACCTTGCAAGTCATCTTTTTATTTACCGTATCGAGGCTAAAAGGCTCCAAAACTTTAGAAGTTTTGTTACGCGCAGCTGCTACAGGACGGGACGCCTTATTGTTTACCCGCTACCGCTCGGCAGAGACGCTATCGCGCATGCGCGACTCTCGGGAGAGAACGTATTGAAGTGAGACGCCTCACTCCGTTGGAAAAACACATCTGGCGACAATTGTCGACAATGGAATTCATTGTCGACAATTTTGATTATCGATTTTTGTCGACAACGTCAACGAATCGTTGCAGCCCTACCTGGCACCTCACCCTCATGCTGGTCACACACTGCTGTGGGATGGCATCCCATTCTTCAATCAGCATTTGTTGCAATTCAGCCAACCTGGTTGTGTTGGTCACTCTGGCACAAACAGCACACCCAAGCTGATCCCGCTAGTGTTCAATGAGGTTGAGGTCAGAACTGCTGGCAACCCTCTCCATCCTCTCTACTCCCATTCTGGAGGTAGTCTCTGATAAACCTGCTCTGTGGGGGCAAGCGTTGTCATCTTGGAGGATAGAGTGTGGTCTCAGATTGTGGTTATATGGGATTGCCACTGGTTGTGGAATCTCATCTCGATATCTGCCTACATTGAGACAGTCTCCAATGATGACAAGCCTCGTTTTTCTAGTGAGGGAGACACCATCACACTGTCTCCACCAAAAGATGTTACTTTATCGGTGCAGCAATCAGCATAGCTTTCTCTGCCTCTTCTCCACACTTTCATCCTACGATCTTACGAAGTTCTGTAGGTAGAATCTGGAATCATTACTGAACATAACTTTTCTCCACATGTTGGGGTCCCAGTACACGCCTACACCAGCACAAACGGGCCAGACGATGAAGGGAAGTCATGGCAGGCCTCCTGGCAGCCCTATGAGACTGGAGATCGGCTGCATGCAGTCTGTTCCCGATTGTCTGGGCAGAGAGAGTCGTCGGCCATATAGTCCTGTAAACTTTGACCACAAATCTGTAGTTTACCAACATCCTTCACAAGTGAAAATTTGCCAAGTTGTAACCACTCATATATTCACCAGCCATCTGATAACTGAAATAGTGAAGCTAAATTGACCACAAGCTAACTGAGTGCTCAATGACCCTCCATATCTAACGTGATCTCAAGAAAAATGCGACAAACAAAGGAGCCGTAAATAGCAGTTTGACAACAGGTGTGGGGAGATATCGGAAAGCTGATGGTATTGTAGGTTTCAACAAACAAACAGATGCACTAACTTAACACATGACTGGACTAAATCCAATTTAAATTGATGTTGTAGAAAATACCTGCAGAGTATAAACAAGTGGAAAATCACAGAAAATGTGTAAATCCAAGAGGACAGGTTCAAACAATTCCTGTGTTTCCAGATATGGCCTATTAACAAACCCGGTGATATTTACAGCCACTCTAATGTTTAAAATAATAGTCACTTATTAGAAATCTGGTTCACTGGGGTTGGATAACAAACATCTCTTTCAAACATAAAAAATGACTAACAAGCAGTACAGATAAAAATGTTGGTTAACGTTTGAAACCCATCCTATAACACTATGTGGTGTTAGAGTCTTAGATATCTCATGCTTATCCCATTACAAGTAATAATAGGTGGTTGGTTGGTTATCTTAAAGGCAAATATCCCTGGATAAAGATACCGATCAGGATCTGGCACAGGCAAATCAGTGAAAACAAGGCAAAATAACTATTCTGGATCTTGAGATGGATAATATATGACTAAGATTTCCCAAAAAACAGAATTTGCGGGATTTAAATAGCAGGCAGATAAAAGGTTAACAAAACACAACGATCTTTATGAGAGGGGAACACTGCGACAATTTCAAGATCTCAAAAATCATTTAAACTTGGGTAATCAGGGTTTTTGTAGATTTTTTTTTATATTCTCTCTTTTTTTTTATTGTATTATGTTCCCATGTGCTGTAAAGTGCACTTGAGTACCTTGAAAGGCATTGTTAAATAAAATGTAATATTATTATTGTTATTATCATAATGTTTCAGAAAATTACAAGTAAAGAAGAATTGCAACAAACACATTTGGCTCTAATGAATATGCTCCTACTGGTTACAAGTTGGACCCTGGTCTCGGAAACGTGTGTGTGTGTGTGTGTGTGTGTGTGTGTGTGTGTGTGTGTGTGTGTGTGTGTGTGTGTACACTGGTATTATTATTACTGGTATTATGGTTTCATTATCATTAATATTTTCATTTAAATTTTATTTTTTCCTCATGATTTTATTTTCTCTCATGATGTTTGATGATTGGATCTGATGATATCTACAAAAAAGTGCAACATGTATAACCTGTTCTTATACAAATAAAACGTTTAAGAACAAAATACATATTCAGTTTTAGTCAATCCAGTGCTAGAAAGAGTAGAGTGCATTGAGAGTAAGTTGTAATATGACACACTACTGCTCCCCTACATCATGGTCCATTCAACACAATCACAGGCAATGCAGAGTGCATATGTCCCCTTTTCTTTCAGACTATTCATGTGCTCACTGTTAGAACAAAAATATCTTTCTCTCGTAAAAAAAAACATCTTTATGTGTTTAAATATAAAAAGTGATATGTGTTATATATATATATATATATATATATATATATATATATATATATATATATATATAAATAAATGCACCAAGATCTAGTTTTCAATGAAAAGAAGCCAACTTTGAAATGCATATTTTACACACAATAAATGAGAGCCTCATCAACAGTCCACAAGCAGTGGTCATATGATAGTCATATATAGTTATAACGATGCACTCGCAACTAATTCATCCTTCTATTACATGAATCTTTATTATTGTCTTTCTCCACCTAATGGAGCCAGAACTTTCAGTTTCATGGGTGAATATCTGAAGCCTAGAAATCTAAATGTACCACTAGGAAATTTAAAATTTGCTTTGCAGGTACGTCTAGCCAAAATCCATTGGAGCTCATTAACTATGCTTCATAGTCATGGGGAGCCAATCAAATTAGCATGTTCTCACAGAGAGTCTCTGGGTGGGCTTAAAAAATGACAGCAGAGCAGCAATGTAATCTGGATGGTAAACAGTGATGGCTGCAGCTGAGGAATAGCAAATTTGGCTTTGACAGTTAAAGACAAACTTTTTCATAAAAAGTTAAACAAAGGGTGGCACTCTAATCATTCCTTTGCACAGCAGATTTATTTTCTGTTTTGCTGACAGGCTACAGGAAAAGTTTACTTTACCAGTTGGCTCAATTGTTAGTTAAATGGGACGCATTGGTGGCTGTTGTTTCTCCACTGATCACATTGATGGAGGACCAAGCGAAACATGTGAGCAAATTTGGACTTTCGGTCCTGCGACTGTAAGAGGCATCTGGTGAATTTGCTTTAATACTAAAGTAAGCTATTTAGGAAGTAATCTGAACGTGATAATGTCTTGTCTAGCAAGAGCTGTAGCCAACTATGTCATACATCAGGGGTGTCAAAAGTCGGTCCTCGAGGGCCGGTGTCCTGCATGTTTTAGTTGTTTCCCTGCATCAACACACCTGATTCTAATTAACGGTCGTCACCACCTTGTCATCAAAGACTGGATAGTTCTGTTGATGACCAAGCTCCATGTATCACAGTTTGATAAAAAAAAGCGACACATCTAAAACACGCAGGACACAGGAAAGTCGGACCTCGAGGACCGACTTTGGACACCCCTGTCATACATAGTCCCTGATATTACAGATATAGGTTGAGTGTTTGAACACACCAGCTATATTCTGCATGCAAAAACAGCAACAATTGTGTTTACTAATTAATACAATGGTTTTTCTCTCACTCAATCAATCTTCTCCATGACACATCTCTGACTGACTGTTTTCATCGCTGTGAATAACCTTGTCCATTGCGCTGACTGGTTGAGCACTAACCAACAGTGTACAAAGTAGGGCTGTAGTCAACCAAATCAATTATTAGACAACTGAAGCCCTCAAATTCGACTAATTGGCCATTTAACTTTTTTTTTTTTGGGGGGGGGGGGGGGTGGGGGGGGGGGGGTTCGTCGTCATCGATTTGCTACAGACTATATTAAATAGTTTTCGATCTACTGTAATGTTTTGGACTGATTTTTTTTATATAAAACATTGTTTTGTTTTGTTTTGGTTTGGACCGACCCTACCAGTCTGCACTAGGTGGCGGCGAGTATCTTTATCTGGTTCAACTACAGTGGGGCTAACCCATATTTTAGTTAGGTTTAAATAAATGCCAGAATTTCGATGTGAATATATATTTAATAAAACAAGCTCCCACCGCAGCTAGAAACAGCCAGGTGAGCACAGACTAGTAGAGAAGAAGGGAGACACGAGTTAAGCCTGAATTATGGTTCCACGTTAAACCGACGCAGAGCCTACGCCGTAGGGTACGGCGATGGTACGGTGTGCGTCGCCGCGTCCACCGTAGGTACGGTGTGCGTCGCCGCGTACACCGTAGGCTCTACGTTGATGTAACGCGGAACCATAAATCAGCCTATAACAGCACACAGGTGGTCGGAGTGAGATGATTAACATGCAGCAGCGGGAAGCCGCCGTTGTTGCGGGTGCGCGCTCAGTTACAAAACTATTATTAGACTAAAACATTTAAATATGTCAATTCTGAAGGCTCATATTGTCAAAACGGACGGGGCTTGTTGGCTTACCGTTTCCAGCTGATAGGCCATGTTTGATGAGGAGCTGTGGTGTCCAAACTTTTACAAAGTTTGCATTCAACTTTTTTTTTTCCCATTGTCTACTTTTATGAAATTCTGCCACACTGCAGATGTCTCTGACATGATAGAGTTCAACAAATCACCGGACCTTGTCCTTCTACTTTACAATCTATCCGTCTCTAGTCAGTGGGCTGGGATAATCCAAAATAGCAAAAACAAGGGGGAGTCCAAAGATAGATTGTTACCTGTGGAAGAGGTGTGCTCTGAAAACACCCCCTTTAGAACTTGGTACTTTCCTCCCGATTAAATTAAATTAAATTGAATTAAATTAAAGAATCGACCAATCAGAATTTTAGCCGAGCCAGGCTGCATGGATTAATACATTGACTGGGAGATTACAGCCCCAGTGCAAAGGCAGTTTGATAAGCAACGTCGGTGCCAGCCCTTGGATGGGGAGGCCTTATGGCTCACTTTCAGACCCTACATCTTTCTAGATGTTGATCTGATCTAGGCTAGAAGATCTCGGAAGTTTATAAGGAATGAAAGCTTTGCTCCACCTTTTTGATACTTACCTTTTTGTACCATCTTATGCTCTTATGCCTCTTATGCCTTTCAAATATTAGATTAATTAACTGAGTTAAAGTACTAAATCCTTTTATCCAAGTTTCCGTCATTCCTGTACCATTGCAATTCATACTTTTTTTTTTACTTTTTTCTCCAACTTTATTTACAACTGCCAGGCAAATTAAAGCTCCAAGAACAAAGATATCCCCCCCAAGCCCCAAAGCCCACCTGTGGCACATATCCCCGACACAATGGTGCAGAGAGAAGAAAAGAGGAAAAAGGAAAAAAGTGTTCAGTGTGACAATGTGACAGCCTCCACTATTAATATAAGACAAAAAAATACCAGATAGTCTAAGCCTGATTTTTTTCGAGTTTAAGGAAATAAAGATCATCAAGGAGCCGGGCAGCATGTGTAAGTAGTGTTGTAGATTTCCAATTTAGAAGTATTACTCTCCTAGCCAACAACATTGTGAACGTTAAAGGTATTGTGACATGAAAAACACATTGTGCTTGATTTTTTGTGTTTTGTTGGGTGTCTTGACATCAATTACACCCAAAAAACAACGAACTTTTAACATTCAGTGTATTGTGTGCTTTCTGGGATTTTCCGCATAACTATGCAAAAACGGCGCATGTGGTTTGGTGGCGGGCCGTTACGTATAAACCCGCTAAATCACCGCCCCCTCCACCCAGCTCCCTGCCTCCTCTCCTCTCCAGCGCACCATAAAGGCTGATTTATGGTTCCGCGTTACACCGACGCAGAGCCTACGGCGTAGGGTTACGCGGCGACGTGCACCGTACGCTGAACCCTACGGCGTAGGCTCTGCGTCGATTTAACGCGGAACCATAAATCAGGCTTAACACAGAGCTGTTTAGAGCCTCTTTTGTTCTAATCACCGGAGGACAACTGCTAAGAAGACCCACGGCCACTGACTGGACTTAAGATAAGGGGACACTGCTGCTTGCATGGCTTTATTTTTATGTTTGTTTGCGGTGGACTACTTCGCCTTGCTGCTTTTCCGTGCATGCTTCGCCTGTCGCTCCCGGCTTAACTCTCCGACGCCGCTGTGAGCGTATGGCTTGGGTTGGAGGAGGTTTGGAGGAGGAGCGGCGCAATGATTGACAGGAAAGGGGGAAAAGGAAGCGTTTTTCACGGCGCAAAAAAACACTGTAATAAAAAGCCAGGAATGGAGTACTAGAGTGAAGTTTTTCTTGTTACACTCTTTTAGACACATTTGAGGGATGTTGGCCAAGACTTTTAATAGTGTTAAAAGCATGTTAAAAATGATGTCACAATACCTTTAAAGTCCCTACTGGAAGACGAGAGACTGAACAAAGCAGTCTCGCTGTCAGGAACAAGTTTCCCCTGTTACGGCCTGGCTCTTAGGCCACAACAAATGAGGGAAACACACCAAAGAACTGTTAACAAAAGATTTTATTAATTAATCAAATTAGGCCAAATTAAATATATATCTTGTGGGATGTGAAAGTCAGTATCAGTAAGGCGGGTATGCATGAATGAACAATGTGTGTGTAGTGCATGGGTGAACAGTGTGCGTGGGGGTGTTGTAGAGTGCAAAACCATAAGGCTAAAGTAACAACCAAACCAACAGGGTGCCTGAGCAGGGACCACAGCAGCAAAGTGGCAGAGAAAGACTGACAGCGTCAGCCAAGGCTTTATAGACCGGGAGCACCGGGCCCACCAGGCATCTGAAAGACAGGCAGCCCTAGCAAATACAAAGGCAGGGGTCGTCACACCCCCCACCGGCCTTAGATATAGTAACAAAAATATCAGGTCAGTATCCATCTAAAGAGGGACAGCTCAAAAACATGTGTGTATAATTTGCTGGAGTTTGTTGGAGACAATATCATAAAGGAGAACTAGTATTAAATATTCTTCCAAGTTAAAGGTGACAAGGATGTTTTGTTTAAGTCACAGGTAGATTAATGTCATAGGTGAGAAACAGCATGTTTCCTTGGTCAGTTGTGATCAGTGTTAACAAAACACTAAAGCTGTTCAGGCTCCAGCAGCTGTGATAGGTTGTCCCTGGCTAAACCCAAAAACACCAAGATGAAGATGATGATAATAATAAGAATAAGAATAAGAATAAGAATAAAATCTGTTACTTTTATAAATCCAAAATAATTGTATTTGGAAACTATGCAGATGATTCATAACTGAAGTACAAGATATTGTATGTTAGGAGCATAAATCTAAGACAATTGATTTCTATGAATCACTGGTACTACAATATCCTAGGTTAAAAACAGCAGTAGTGTGGTAGTAATTGTTGTATCAAATTGTGCACAATATTACAATTTGTACTGGCAACATCACAGCAGTTTGTGAGAGCTGCCGGCAGCCATGGTACTCTCTGGTAACTTTCACTAGCAGCCGTGGCAACTCTCACAACTTTCAGCAACTGCCACAGTAACTCTCTGGCAAGGTCCAGTAGCTGCCACGGCAGCTCTGTTTGCTGCCTGAGGTTCCCGCGGCAGCTACCAGTGCCACAAATTGAACCAGTCCTTGGTGAAAAAAGGGGTGTACCATAAATCCAACTGTTACTTTTACATTCTTCAAAAACAACATCTCAATTACAGATCTAAAACATTAACTTTAAAGAGCTAACTAACTTACAAAGTTCTTGCAATAGCACTACTACTCCGCAAAAAATAATACCGTTCTGTACTGCAGTCCAACAGCACAGGACCAAACCTCATGATAGCCAAAGTAGTCCTGAACCACTGTCCTCTAGTCTAGCAGATGCTTTAACAGCTCAAGCCCAAAAACCAGTATCCATGTGGACCCATGGTCTCCTCAGGTTTCTCCTTCACTAACACCATTGCCTGGTCCGGGTCCTCAAATCTGTGCAGGGAGTGTAGCCGGGTACCAAAGGTCATACCTGACATTGGTACATGAACAAAGCTCTTTCTTTATTGTGGTAAAAGCCGTCCTCCACTTGGCCACAGTAGGACTCGGACACTTTTTCCGTTGTACAGTATAGCAGGGGTAAAGTCTTTCCAGCACATCATAGAATATAATGCCTAACTTGAAACTGAGTTACCCTAATGATCATTGATTGTGGTGGCTCACCCTCCTCTGTCTTTGCACACTCTGAACGATGCACCATGTCCAACTCAAGCTTCAATATCTCCTGCAAAAGTTGAGCCGTAAACTCTGTCGGCTGAGGGCTCTCCAAACCTCCAGGCAAACCGACCAATCGAACATTTTTCCACTAGGAGTGTGGTTTCACATCTTTGCATTTATTCCTTAGTGACCCCATGGTAGCAGAGAGCACAGCAACGTTAGCCTGCAGCTCATTTAGCTGGCTATCATGCTCGTTAACCGAGCGCTCCAGGTCCAAGATCACCCCACTCTGTGCAGCAACTTTTTCCTCCAGCAGTTTCAGGGCAGTCGTCATTTCTTTCCTTACTCTGTCAGACATTATTGTCTCAAACTTTGCAATGGTTTCATCTAATCATCTATCATGACCTTAATGCCGTGTAATATGTCCTCATTAGCATCTAGCTTGGTCGGGGATTTGGGTTCTGGGGAATGATGTGTAGTGGGCCTTGAGGACCAGAGTGAAGCACTAAATAAGTCTTGTTGCCTTGGTACCATCCAAAATGAAAAACTTTACCATTTTTGAATTTGAAAGTAGACCTTCTCAATGTGGATTTCTGCCCCCCCAACAATTAGGGAAGCCACCGAAGGTACCGAGCAACATAGATTTAATTTGTTTCGAGGCAGAAAAGAATATGTTTGTTGCAAAATTGCAATTGATGTTAGCACAGGGGACAATGGAGCTATATCGAAAAAAAACTTTGCTAACACTTTTATATGTGCCTATTATGCAATATTCAAAATCCTTAGGCAACATGAATTAGAAATAGCCTTTTTAAATATTGCTGGCATACAAAACGTCTCGCCAAGAAATCCTTCTTGCCTGCCAGTTGCAAGCTAAGGGCACACAAAAGTCATTAAATTGTATATATTAGCGTGAAAGAAAATATTAATTTTTCGATAAAATTATAGCACACACTCAATAAGCAGCAGCTTACTCCAGAACTGAATCTCATTTATATGGTTATGGCAACCAACCTTTCACAACCTCTTGATAATTAAACCGGTCGCTTAACATAGTGAGAAATCTTCTGAATGGATATAATTGTTCATTTATCGAACAAAGTATTCAGTTATATCCAATTTTCTCATTAAAGGTGTCTTTATTATGTAAGACTGGACTCTTTGAGTTGAGCTTTTAGCAGTCCAACTCTCTTTCTCTCCCTCTCTCTCTCTCTCTCTCTCTCACTCACACACACACACACGCACACACACACACACACACCCACACGCACGCACGCACACACACACACACACACACGCTCACACAAGCACACCTGTCACTCTTTAACCTCTCCCATTATGAGCTCTTTTAATGTGTGAAATGTTAGTATGCTCCAAAATCTGTTAAAAACAGGGCACCATATGTTGCTCTGTGATACAGTCCATCCTTTCGAGCCAACAAAGCTTCATGTCAGCCCACCAAGTCAGTCTGTTGAGGGCAAATAGCATGTTTCCACTGCCTAACAGGTCAGATGTAACAGTGTCACATTTTATTTCAAATAATTTTTTCAGTGCATCTCTTTGGTGATTGTTGTAGTTTTGAAAGTAAGTCTGGTTTTCAGTATGGCTATTCTGTCTCTGTCGAGACAAATCACACAAAATCCATTACGCTTATAATTTAAGAGCAACAACAATTAGTATGTTCATTTTTACATAGTTTCAAAAGATTAGCATTAGCATTATTTGAAAGTTTGTGAACCCTTTGAGATCATTGTTTAGTTAAACCGTCATCTAAGGCACATCAGATACACAAGACAATACACAAGATACACCAATTTGGGTTTTGGTAATTAAATTCCTGTTTTATTTTGAAATTTCATGTCCTTGTGTTTAAGATATGTCTTGACCTCCCTTGTTCGCATCTGCCCTGATTGTTTGCACTTATGTTTCGTCAAGCCTGCTGTGTATAGCCTCTCAGCTGCGTTTTTGGTTTTGTTTGATAAAATAATTCACTTTTTTTGGAACTCTTGCCTCGTCATCTCTCTTGCATTTGGGTTCGACTCAACCAAAACCCTGACAGACTTTAAAGAAGATTGCAGTGCCCTGATACTTTTTTTTTGTCTTTCTGTTTTGTGCTATTTTGAGCTTTAGCAATAGAAAGAATAATACATTTAAAAAACAAAACAAAGGAAATCGTTCAAACGATGTTCATGTCATGATTTAACTTTGAAAAATATGTAGCTTATTTTAGATTGCTTGGCTCCGCAGATAAGTTGCTTAACTTAACAGACGCCAGGGGTGTGCGTGAAAAGGATGGCGAATGGCAGATCCCAGATCAGTTCAGAAGACAAGAACTGGCCGGGGAAATGGAGTAGAGCTTGCTTTAATGTAACCACACCGCTTAGATGTGGAACTACAACTGGGAAATTGAGATGTCAAATTTGTGACCCACTGTTCTTCTGAGGAGTAACCGTACAACATTTGTTAAAGAGTGAAACATGGACTAACGCGGCAGAAATCTCCTGCCATGACGCAGACAGGTGACAGGATGATATAAGGATGCTGAGGGGGGAGGGAGACCATCAATCTGGTTATGATAAACTGTAGCAGTGGTGCATCCATTAATCTCACCTGCCTGTGGTGAATCTTTACAAAACTACCAGGTGAAAAATGAGGAAGCCCAAGGCAATAATCCTCAACTCTATTCCAGTGACCTTGCACAAAATCAGTCCAGGAAAAGTCCTGACCTTAATCCAGTAGGTTTTAGTTGTTTTTTTTCAGCAAGGTGTGTATTCCTCTGACAGTCCAACAATTTGCTGTTTTGTTTTTTTTTCTCTCAAAATGTGATATGTGATTCTCTCAGATGGTTTGAAGAGCGTTTATAACTAGATATAAAAAGCAAATATAACTGTCAAACAGGGAATAGTATAACAGTAGGCCTATACATTTTTATTTAAAAATGAAGGAATTTTTTACCAAGAAATGATCAGTGTCTCAAATTCAAGTTAGTTTAATAAGCTTTGTTTAGTCATTTTGATAGCTGCAGTTTACACATACAGCACTGCAGGGAAGCTCTCCACATCAGTAGAGCAACCAACTTTCATGAAAAGCAAAACTCTGTGTCCAGTACGTGAGTGCACTGAATTTCATTGCATTACTGTTCTATGACAATAAATCTCTATAACACACACAAGTATCATGTTTGACTACCAAGTTAAGACCATAACAGCTTTGAAGCAAGAGCCATGATATGTTTTTGGCCAGAAATTGGGATCTAAATTACTTTAATCATTGTGTTATACAGCAGAACCCCACAATCTTTTAGATTGGGTTTTTCTGGCTCTTTATACTCTTTAAAGGAGCATGAGGCTCCTTTTAAGAAATGAGACTCTCTAGCGCCACCCTTCACTACGACGGCCGTCGGGGGTACTGCAGCCAACAGCGAAGTCGGCACGGGAGAACGGGGAGAACGCGCATGCAGCGTCATTTGATGTCACATCCGCAGCCCAGCGCGGGAAATTCCGGCCCAGAATTGCAGCACATTTTGCAGCACACAGCCTGTTCAAGGCAACAGAGAGATACACTAGAGGGCTCATTCTTTTGGGTTTGGAACGCTTCATCTGACATTATTACTAGAAAACTTAAAACGTATACGAATTCTTTTCATAAATCCTGCCTCAATCCGGCCTCATGCTCCTTTAAGGGAGAAAACCCACACTGGTCACTGAAAAAACTTGAAACTGAAAAAAGTAATAATAAATAATAATTTACTGAACACTAGCTAATGAAAATCAGACATTGTTTTTGAATTGTGGTTTGAATGAATCACTTGACAAAACAAACTAAAGAAACTAAAAGATTGAAAAGAATCTGACCATAGTGACTTCCAACACTAATGTGTGTCCTGTAATTAGCATCACAGGTGTCTTTGGTCTTCCAGTCAGTCAATCTGATTATTTTAAGGGTGAAAAGCTGTTTGGTATCATGACGTTCACCACAATGGACATGGACCAGAGAAACAAGAGGAGAGAGTGCAGAAGATCAGAAAGAAAACTATAGACAAGCATATTAAAAGTGAAGGTTATAAGTCCATCTCAAAGCAACTTGAGGTTCCTGTGACAGCAGATGGACATATCAGAAGTTTAAGGTACCGGTACACAGGACTGTAGCCAACCTCCTTGACAACTTCCAAAGAGATTGAAGATGAACTCCAAGGCCGAGGTACAGCAGTCTCTGATTGCTCAATCTGTCACTGTTTCAGACTAAGTGGACTTAAAGGAAGATGACTAAACTGGAATCCCCGATCAGAAGCTAATCATAACAAAGCCAGACTGGAATCTGTCACAATGCATACTGACAAGCAACAAAGCTTTTGGGAGAATGTCCTTGGGACAAAGGAGAAAAACATTTTCAGAGTCTTTTCTAACATTACATCAGTTCTGTGTTAACTCATGCAAAAAGGAAGCATTCAAAGAAAAGAAAAAAAAATCTGATCTAATCTGAAACATGGAGGAGACTCCGTTCTGTTCTGGTTTGCTGCGTCTGGTACATCTAGAATTAATGCAGGGTACAATCAAATTTCAAGACTATTATCAAAGCATTCTGGAGAGAAATGTGCTGAAGAGTGTCCGGAAGATTGGTCTTATTTGCAGATCATGATCCTCCAACAGGATAATGGTCCTAAACATACAGCTAAACATACCCAAGAATGGATATAGTCCGAACATCAGTGGAAAGAGCTGAAACATGCCGTCTGGAGAAGAAACCTTTCAAAGCTGCGCATAAGGAATGGATCAAAATACCTTTCTTGCCCAAAAAGGTTGCGCAACAGAATATTTGTTGGTCTTATTAGTTTGTTTTTCAAGTGATTCTTTTGAACCACAATTCAAAAGCAATGTCTCATTGTCATTAGTCAATGTTCAATTCATTAAAAGTAACTACCTTTGTCAGATGCAAGTTATTTTTCCGTGACTCTTTCCAATATTACCTTTTATTTCCTCCCAAAAAGTTTCACACACAAGTCTTGTATGGCACAGTTTGCCAGAAACGTTTCTTATTTAATATCCCCATCAATTGTCATACATTTATGATAAGATTGCATCACAAACACTGTCAAATCCTGGCCTACTTTAGCAGAAGAGGTCTTTTCCTGTCACTCATCCGATCTTCTGGCCTTGATTCTCCCTCGTTGTTATTCCCTCCCATTGATAATAATCAAAACAAACCAGTGACAGAGCTCAGCACTCTTTTAACACAAGTTACAGAAATCAAAATCATGCAACCAGTTTAACTCTTTTGGCGAGGCTTATCCAGTGACTCATAGAGGTACATGACGGCTAAGCCAGGTTTTGATTAATGAAATCAGGGAACGCTTTATTATTACAATACATTCAATTCTGTTTGTTAGCAGGAATTAATTCCAACAGCGACAATAATTGACTTCCCTCATGAGAAATCTGAGTGTATCCATGAGGTCATGGTGGACCACAGTGGCACCCCCTGCAGCTTTCAGCATCTCAGTGCAAGGAAACAATGAAAATGTGGCATGGACTTCCAGTTACATGGACATTCTTGCAAATACCACCAAGAATGGATTTGACAATAAGGCATCAAAGTTTTTTGAGAAATGAGAAATGAGGAAAAAAAAAGAGTTTGAGTGTTGCTCATTTGATCCGAATTCCCACTGAAGTAATTGGAAACAACCACAACTGTGGTTGCAGAACAGTGTTCAAGCCCTGAAGGGTCTTAAGAGCATTTTAGTGGGGCTTTAGCCCCCATTAAATGGGCCTAATGATGTCGATGTCAAGACATCACGACAAAGCATCTGTTTGTGGTTGAGAGAGATCTAGTCTAGTGTGACAGCGAGTCCTTGCACACAGTCGCAAAGAGACAATCATCAGTAAGACGTCAGTCATCAGAAAGCTAGCAGGTGCAGAGGTCAGGTGAATCATCATTTCTACTAGAGAGTTACTATGGGAAACATTTATATTCAATCAAAAGTTTCTTTCCAAAAGCCATCAACATCCTGAACAAATACATATACATTATATGTACAGTTACCATAAAATTTTAAAGACTTTGTACTTTTTATTAATATATTGCTGTTTTGCATATCGGCACTTTTTACTTACTTGTTGTTTTTTACTTTAATTGTTTTGCACTGAGCACAGGAGAAGCTCTACAATTTCGTTGTACATTGTATAATGACAATAAAAGGCATTCAATTCAGTTCAATTCAATATATAAAGCAATTGTTTAACCCAAAACAACAGCCATGTGAGAAAAGACAGTCTGTATGATTGTGTCAATGTGCTCCTTAATTGCAAATAATTTAAAACTACTGTGAAACAATAAGGCCAGCAGATGTTTTCACATGATCACAGCACATCATGATGAAGTTACTTCACCGTCTCTATTTCTTGTGACTACGGA
Source organism: Cololabis saira (assembly GCF_033807715.1). NCBI lineage: Eukaryota > Metazoa > Chordata > Actinopteri > Beloniformes > Belonidae > Cololabis > Cololabis saira. The sequence continues at coordinate 37,015,106 of NC_084596.1, read as the reverse complement.
TGTATCCAAATGATTTTCTTCTTGATTAAGCAAACAAGAACATAAAGAAGAGATAAATCCTTAAATAATTTCCATGACCTCATTTGTTTCCTTTAAATTTCTTTCACAAAGACACAACAACAAGCTGCTCTTTGTGTATTTCTCCTGAGGAAAGTCCTTTGCTGATCTTAACTTTGCTCTGCCTCTGCATCTGGCACAAAAAGTTACATAATGAAAACTGATCAATACCAGAGATCAGACAGACCATGAATTTTAGGCCACAGTTTTTAGCATATCGATCATACAGTAAGATTGTGAAGATTAATGCAACAGTATTGAAGTATAACTTCTTGTTATAGTGAAGTTAGCCTGGCCGGTCATCCTAATTATTCTCACCTCAATACAAAGAATTGCTCCGGTTCTTTTTTTTTCATGCTGGAGGAGAAACCACTGCAGCATACTGGTATGTGCAGCTCACATACAGGGTTGCCAGATCACACGAGAAAAACAAGTGGCACTCATATGAATACTGTTTGTTAAACGGGTAAATTGTGGAATTGCCAATATGTGTTGATTCTTTAAACCTCAATCATCCAAAACACCAAACAAGAGTCAAAGCTGTTTGGCATTGGCAGAGAAGATTTGGAAAATTTTTAATGGGCGCAACCCACATACTCAGTTCTGCTGCTCATCCCACAAATGCATGTTCTTTACAAATGTGTTACCATTTAAAAGGGAAATAAGCAGGCTTTCCAACAGTATAATATTTATTGCAGAGAAGCATTGTTACAATATAAATAAATAATCTACCAAACAAAAATGTCCTTACTTTTTTTTGCTGAGTGTATAATATCAATAAAATATACTAATATAATGAATTGGACATTTTGGAGTTTGGACCCAAGAACAAAAAAGTTTTAACACAGCGTAATTAAAAGCCCCGAAATGCTACAGCTTTGAATGTGCTATAAATCATTACATACTTTATGTATTTTAGCTTGAAAGAAAAAAAGAACATAATTAGCTGAGAGCAGTTTTTTTTCTTTTCGTGGTTGAAAATACAGAAAGTGGTGCAGAATGAAAAAGGAGAAAAGATGCATATCTATGCCTTTATCTGCATTGCCTCCCAGCGGGAAGAGTCCGGAAGTGAAATCAGTAGGAAAACAAACTATTCACTCAAGAAGTAGATCCTCATCTTCATTACAAAGATGCCCTTGTTTAACGCTACATCTCTGCTTCCAAACAACAAGCCGGAGCAGCTAAAAATACAATCAGCATCATGAATTATACATATTTTCCACAGATCCTCTGGGTGTGCTCTGTACGCGAGAGACTTCATCACATGGTATAATTACAGAGGTTACAACAGCGGCGATAAACATATTGCAAAGACAAATTAAAACTCTCTTCCACCCACAGAGGAATTCAAACCACTTGATGACAGATGCACAAAAGGAACAGGACAACATTGCTTTTGAAGACGAGGATTCGCAAATGAAAGTTAAAGACTTAGACACTTCAAAGTTAAATATGTTTGTCAAACTGTAGCTTTTGTTATTAAAAGCTGGAAGATTTTTCTTCACATTGAATGGTAGAGTATACGAATTTTAAAGAGAATGATGTGGTTTGACTCGGTGTGATTTGATATGACGGACATTTTTTATACGTTTAAAAAAAGCCCTTTCTATAAATGCACTTTTGGTTAGTTACCCTAAAAAGTCTGTATATTTTATAACTCAATTAAACAGAAAACTAAACTTTTTGTTTAAAGAAGATACAAGTCTGGCAAACACTTGCTGAAGAAATGCAATAACTGGTTGGTATTGGTATCAAAAAATATTGCAGTGATTTGCTCTGTTACTTCCATGAGAAGATTGTCACTTCATACAGTAGTTTGGACATTTCAGAAGTGTTTCTTCTCTAGTTTGCATTGACATTGTCAGAAGCAAGTAGAGATGATTATTTCCATGGAACAAATCCCTGTGAAGGATACACGCTGTGAGGAAAAAGGCAAGCAGATGATTTAAGGCTGTTAGTTGCCAACATAATTAACCAGTGTTTTTGTTTAATGTACAACGTTTTGCTCAGTTGAAGATCTGCAGACTCTAAACTCACAAACAGATTTTCTGCTTTGACAAAAGGCTAAACAGCTACATTTAAATCCTTGAGCGTCTGGTCAATTGTACAGTACATTCAACATAAGAGGAATATTGAGTTAGAAATAGGGCTGGGGATCGATTCAAATGTCAAGAATCGATTCGATTCCGATTCTTAAGATTCAGAATCAATTATCAAGATTTGATTCGATCCGATTCCATTCGATTCCGATATTGATTTGGGTTAGTGTTATTAAAACTGTTTTTTGAACTGTTGCATGAATTATATGACTGTAGTTATGCAACATATTAATACTAGTATTATATTGAGATTCAACAGCAAGTATTGCAACTAATGATGCTGTAAGGACCAATCACCTCCCAGAATGCTGATAGAACTGCTTTCAGAAACATCATGGGTCAGAATTAACAAACAGTTCCAGGGGGGAAACAGAGACGGATGAAATCGGTTTTATTTTTTCCCAACATTCCGTTTTTATTTGTTCCATTTTCGGTCTATTTTGGTTTTTAATTTTTGAGCATTTGGTTTTTAACATTTTTTGCAAATGTAAAAACCCAATGTGTCCCCAAGACAGTATATAAAGTAATGAACTATAGACAATTTATGCAATTATAACCTAACACTTTAATGTTTTCATACCTTTAAACATATTTAAAGGCAAAAACATGGCACCAGTTATTCTCGTGTCCAACAAAACATTCATTTTTTGGGGATAAACAAAAAAATAACCAAAAGTTGTAATGTAATGATGAAAAAAAAAAAACATAAATAAATAAAAGAAAAACCTTTTTTTAAAATCGATCTTTAGACATATGAATACATTTTTAGGAATTAATATGAGAATCGATTTAGAATTGGGAAATCGATTTTTTCAACACAGGCCTAGTTAGAAAGTAAGAAAAACATTTATGTAAGTACAGAAAGGTCAAATCTTTGATTTCTTTGTTTTTGACTTAAAGAAAAAAGTAAGCAAGCTGAACATTCGAAGAAAATTTCAACTAATATTTTAAAGAATATTCCGTTTTTCGAAAAGCAGTGATTAATCTGTCAATTCAGGCAGAACCGTTCACTAATATCTCTGTCTGTGATAAGACAGCCTACATAAGTTAAACAGCACATTTTAGAGATGAAAGCTGACCATGGAGGATCTCTGCCTCAGAGCCGTCGGTACAAAGGCTTCCCATTGCTATTCTCAGCACAGCGAACATCGCCATTACCACCCCAGAGCACTACTAGCACACTGGTTACCTACTGTAGTGCCATGCATAATACATGAGCCTGACTTTGAAGGGCTTTTCTCCCAAGAAATGACATCACGAAAGAAATCGCTTATGGACAGCAGCATCAAAGAGGAGCAGCCACTCGTGGCTTTTACCTTGGTCCTTAGCTAAAGCTCGGGTTTTGGAGCATGATAAACGACTTTCAACGGCAAAGATGACAGCTTAATGCAAGTTAGAACATGGGCGAAACACTGAAATGTCAAGGCAAAAAATGGGACTAGTTCAAAGACACTTCTGAATATCATTTTGAACAAATGTGACCAGCTGGACGACTTCTGAAAGAGATAAAAATACTTTTCTGTTTCCTTAACAAGCTTCAGTGCATCAAAAGTAAATGTTTTCCTCCTATTTGGTTACTTTTATCTGATGGTCTGACAGCTCTTTGGCCTGACAGCACTGGGATGTTTTGCAGTTTGAGTTGAGACTGATCTGAATCATCCCGTATCAAAAGAAAACAGCACATGGTGCCAATTAATCTCCAGACCATTCATATTCACTGATGCCCTTATCACCCCCATTTATTGAGCATTAGCGGCTGTGGTTATTTTGAGTGCTTTTGAGGTCACCAGAAGAGCGCAATGTATGTCTTTTGGGATGCTTAGGAGTATTCCTCTTACGTAAACACCAACTGAATGACTGTGTTTACATGCAGTCAATAACCCTTTTAAAACCTGAATATTAGCAATAACCCGAATTTGCACGGCCATGTAAACACCAATAACCCCTTTGAATAACCCGAATTTGCTCATATTCCGTTTTTTAAAAACCCGAATATGACCCCTGGATTACTCCTTTTAAAACCCGAATATTGGGTCATGTAAACGCCTAACGGGATATCCCTATCAAACGGAACATGAATTTGTTTTCTGCACATGCTCTGTTCACAAGGAATCCTGGTCTTTTGAGTCCAGGAAGTTCTTATAAACACGGAGAAACGCAAGACCAGGAGGAGACTAATCACTTCATAAATGTAATGAAGGTTATGAACATTTCTGCATTTGTAGACGGTAGAAAGTACCGGGATAGCCAGATTTACAAGAAGGTGAGTGAAAAGTTGCACGAAGCAGCATTTGTTTTGAATTTGGATACAGGAAGAAGAAGCGGAAATTACGCTAATTGCGTCATCACGTTCTCCGCGCGTCGCTGGTTTGATCGGGATATCCCAAATGATTAATTACCACGTATACAGGGATAACCCTGTTTGCTCACGCATGGAAACGGAATATTCTGAATGTTTCAGTAACCGGAATATTAGCAATAACCCGAATTTTGACTGCATGTAAACGTAGTCGATGATTCTTGAAGCTGAAACCTCAGTTTCGCACAGCTTCTATAGTCTCCCACTGAAGAGTAAACACTCTGAATGTCCCAGAACCTGTGATGCATTTTTGCTGCTTCATAGATAACAGGGCAGGGCTACGGATGGGCATGAATGGCCACATAACCAACACAAAGGTGCATCTGCTTGGCTGTGCGAGTCAAGGCTCAGGCTAATTTTGCCTCTTGCTATAAAGATGGTATAAATGTGTCCTCTATTTTGTATCTCTCTCTCTTTAGCAAATAACAAAATCATACCCGGGTTTGCCCCCAAGTCTAAGTGGTGTGGCCGCTTTCTCTCCTTTACTTTCTCTCCTGCAGTGCTATAAATAGTGAAGAGTGCTTCTGTCTCTCATATTTCATGTGTCACCGGCTCCCACAGCCACGAGTGAAGAATGTTCACCGTGCACACGAAGCCTCTTCTTTGCAACTTTCTACCCTTGTTTCCACTTCTGCTCTCTGATTTGTGCCGGGCGTGTTCTCTCCGTGCCCCATCCCCGAGACGCCAGGCCGTGTTCAGATAACCAGGAACTAGATTCTCCTGCGTGGGGGCAGCCAGGAACAAACAATGCTCATTAAAGGAGCATGAGGCAGGATTGAGGCAGGATTTATGAAAAAAATGTGTATACGTTTTAAGTTTTCTAGTAAAAATGTCAGATGAAGCGTTCCAAACCAAAAAGAATGAGTCCTCTAGTGTATCTCTCCGTTGCCTTGAACAGGCTGTGTGCTGCAAAATGTGCTGCAATTGTGCACGGAATTTCCCGCGCTGTCCTGCGGATGTGACGTCACATGACGCTGCATGCACGTTCTCCCCGTTCTCCCGTTCTCCCGTGCCGGTGTTCTGCCATTTTTTGCTGCTTTGCCAAAAAATGCTACCTGATGGTTTTCTACCTTTGTAGAGCTACAATTTTATTGTGTTTTACCCCCTAAACCACGTCCTTTTCCCCCAAGTGGTCCTTGTCTCTTGCCAGGCCGTCATTGTAAATAAGAATGTGTTATTAATGACCTGCCTGGTTAAATAAAGGTGAATAGCCGAATGATTATTAAATAAAGCGATAGAATAGTTTTTTTCTCTCTCTTTCATGGGTAATGTATTTTGAAGGATCAAATACTCGACATCCCATATTATCCTTTTTATATCGTGCAAGAAATGATTGGCGTCACAATCAAACTTTGAAAATCGACTGTGCGCAAGCGCAAAACCACAAAGTAGCATTTTCTGGCAGGGAGCATGGAATGGAACACCGGCTTCGCTGTAGGCTGCAGTACCCCCGACGGCCGTCGTGGCGAAGGGTGGCGCTAGAGAGTCTCATTTCTTAAAAGGAGCCTCATGCTCCTTTAAGACACGATATGCTTTATTGTTCTTTTTATTTTTTCAAGTCATGTTTAAAACACTCAAGGGCTCTGTGTTTTAAATACATGGTAAGAAAGTTAAAACGATGGTTCTCATTTATTTATATATCTGTCCCAGTAACACAGCACAATACATGTGCCATACAGATGAATACGGAAAAAAACCATCTTCTCTGCTCATACTAGCAAGAAGAGAGAGCCTTTCATGACATTTCCAGTTTGGTTTTTCTGCAGCTTTGTTTGTGTTTGTTTGTTTGCTTAACTGAATTGCTGAGGTCTGATTTGTCATGAGTTGGAACAGTGTTTATATCCTCAGGGTCACAAAGGTTTGGTCACAAGGCAAAAGAGACTGAAGTAAAGATGTTGATCAAGGATGAGTCTGTGCTGGACTTTTAAAAACACACTTTGTTTGCTCTTCCAGTTTTCTCAGAGGTGCACATCAGGAACATTACTTAAAACAACAACAACGACAACAAAACGTCTGATTTCTGTCATTTGTTTCCAAAAAAGTTACATTTTGATTAAATCAAGATATCATTCACTTGACAATTAGGAGGGAGTTATATAAATATACAGAGAGAGAGAGAGAGAGAGAGAGAGAGAGAGAGAGAGAGAGAGAGAGAGAGAGAGAGAGAGTCTGTGGATCTTCAACTGTTTCATTCATAATTCACTTGTAATACCAATTCTGGGTATTCTGAGAGGACGGGAAATGCAGCTGATCTCATTCCACTTTCTAAATTCAAACAAAACAGAGCTAAATGCAGAGGTGGAAAAAGTACAAAAATATTGTACTTAAGTAAAAGTACAAATTTTCTGCTTGAAAATTACTTAAGTAAAAGTAAAAAGTACCCATTAAGAAAATTACTTAAGTAAAAGTATAAAAGTACCTCAACTTAAATATAATAAAGTACAAAAAGTACATGGGTTAAAATGTACTTAAGTACAAAAGTAAAAAGTACAAAGTACAAAGTACAAAATTCAAAGTACAAAATTATTTTCAAAAGGATTGCAAAGAAATGAAGAATCCAAGAATTTGCTTACAACTCTAAATAATGGTGATATTATTCTGACCCCTTTAGCGTTTGTTTCCATTACCCCATTTTAATTTCTCCCTTTGCTCATCACTGCTGCTGTAGCCCATTGGCCCCTCTGACAGGTCCACCCCCAGCCTGTAGTATGCAGTGACAACATTAAGCAACCCCAGCTGATAAAGGATGAGACTTTTGAACTTTTAAATGCCAAAACCACCTTAGAAGTGGTGGAATCAAAGAATGGTGCGCATGGACACGCGTCGGCTGCCGCTCAAGGCTGATTTATGGTTCCGCGTTACACCAACGTACCCTACGGCGATGCTCTGCGTCGATTTAACGCGGAACCATAATTCAGGCTTCAGTCCTCCTCGGTACTCGACGCGACGGCGGTTCCTCCGGCCTTCCGGCCCGCCTCTGCAGCGCAACTCTCCCGGGAGCTGCGGCTCCTTCTCGGTATATCCACGCGCCCCCCTTCCTTCCCGTCCGCCTCATGGTTCCGCGTTAAATCGACGCACACCTTACGCCGTAGGCTACGGCGTAGAGTGTGCGTCGCCGCGTACCCTACGCTGTAGCTCTGCGCCGGTGTACCGCGGAACCATAAATCAGCCCCCGCTGTGTTGTTCTTTAATTTGTAGCGAGTAACGACGTGTCCAATTTTAAATGTAGCGGATTAAAAGTACGATTATTTCCTTGAAAATGTAACGAAGTAAAAGTAAAAGTACAGAAAAATGAAAGTATCAATAAAAGTACAAATTCTCAAAAATCTTACTTAAGTAAAATAACGAAGTACTTGTAGTTCGTTACTTTACACCACTGGCTAAATGTCGTCTTTTGATTATGTTGCCAATTTGACATGCAAAAGATAAACAAGGATGTTTACAGATGTAGTGCTGGATAGCCAACAATCTATCTTAGCACTGTAACTTTGGATCTTGCTACTTGCTACGTAGCAGTAGAGGGGATGTTCTGTAACAATGCCTTCCCAAATTAACTATTTAAAAAGGAATAAATGTAATACCCTATGGTATATGAGCCATGCTGATCCTGGATGTATACATATATACACATAGATTATAGATACATGAAGTGTCTAATAATTAATTAAGTGTATTTATAACAGCCTAAAACATGTTTAGCCCTTTTTCAGGCTGTTCAGTATCTAAATAATTGATCTCTACAGAGTAGAGCATCTACACATTAATTGATTTCTGTGAAATTGCTCTTTAGGCCGTCTCCTACACTGAAAACCAAAATACTTGTATTAGAAATAACTGTTCTTCTGTGTCCTCACTGGCCTAATTCTGTTGGAGCACATGTACAAGTCTGACTATCTGAATGACTATATAGGTCATTTTTCCCTGTGCTGCAAGTCCAGCCCACACGAGTGTCTCTTACGTTAGCGCTGCTACAGCAGTACGATGATTGCATGGTTGTTTCACCCCCGTACGGTTAAGTTTAAGAGAGACCCCCGAGCCATGTTCTGATCTGATGTTTGGTTATATATCTGAGTGCAATGTCAGCTATCTGTGCTGAGGTTTACAGTTTAATGCAGTATTAAACCTGGATGTGATGTAGCAAAGCCACGTGACCTCTTAAAGCCCATCTCACTGTTACCGCCTGGTGTTTGACGCGCAGCTGAAGGTTAGCGTCATCACAACTGCTGCGTCCTCAAAGGTTCATGTCAGTCACTAAATGATTGTTTAAGCCTGATACTGATAAAATTACACATTGTATCCCACCATATACACTAATCTGGTTAATGTTTACCAGATTTTAGGTCCATGCCGTTTTCGTCCCATGGGAGTTTTCATGGGAGGATTGTCTTTTGTTGGACTTCTAAAATTGAGGTGTTTTTAAGGGGAAAGATCAGGTAAGAGAGCCAAATGTACGGTGGCCGAGACCCGCCATTGCTGAGAATTAAAGAAAGGCTGCAAATAAAAAGAAACGCAGCTGCAAATAAATAAAAAAAACAACGCAAATAAAAAAGCCACAACGGAAGTGAATTACCGGGGACTATTTTTGATGATGCATCGGTGTTTTTATGTGAGAGGAGAAGAAGAAGACGAAGAGGACGTAAGTGAAAAGGAAGAAATAAGAAGAGCAAGGAATAAGAAGAACAACGAACGAGAAAATAAGTGAAAAGGTTAGTGTTCAACGTCGCTACGTGTAATTTTTAATGTGCAACACCGGTGCATCGGCAAAAATAGTCCCTGGTAATTCACTTCCGTTGTGGCTTTTTTTATTTGCGGCGTTTTTTTTATTTTATTTGCAGCAGGGTTTATTTATATTTGCAGCGTTTCTTTTTGTTTTCAGCGTTTATTTTATTTGCAGCAGCGTTTGTTTCTGATTGCAGCGTTACTTTTATTTTCAGCAATGGCGGGTCTCGGCCACCGTACAAGTGATTCAAGATTTGGTAAAGAAGATGAGTGAAGAGATTGAGGAACTAAGCCAGAGCCAGCTCATGAGAGAGGTGATGAGACATGCACAAATTATTATCATCACACCCCCCCACAAAAAAAATACAAGAAAACTGTTAAACTGCAAATTACAGCCCCATGGAGATGGTTGCACACGGAGGGTGGAGATGTTCCTGGCGTCAGCCTGAATCATACATACTGCATGCTGCCATGCTGCGCAAAAATGCATCACCCCCTTATAGAAATGATTCAAATTAATGCATTGAATATTTTTATCTGAGCCAAGACATAAAATAAGGATGATAAATATATTATATTGGTTTGCTGTATCTCTGCAACGTACCACCCCTGAATGGTATACTGTACATCCAGCTTATCGTGCCCTGATCAATGGCTTCCATTAATTACGCTGGTAAGAGAGTTAACCGGGAACATAGCGTTATATCACTGTATCAAATCAATTTATTCATTAATTAAGCCTAAAGGCTAAGATAAGGAAGGGCACGTTGACTCTTATTTTACTAGAGCAGCTGAGAGGAGAGAAAACAAGGAATTCCCAGTCCTAACTCGCATATTGAAGCACATGGAGTGCAGTATGTTAGCCAGCTGGGGGAAAATCTCTGAGCAATTTGATCCTTAGCCAGTAAAATTCATTCTCTCTCATCTCAGACACAATGCTTACTCATCAGCGAGACACTTCGCTCAACTTGACAAATCTTCTCCGTCAAACTTAAAAGGTCTAAGAGAAAATATTTCCTCCGAGTCGTCATATTCATAGGCTCAGTCTGCGTCCTGGGCCGGGTTTTACAGAGGCAGCGTGGGACATTTTCAACCTCCTATATTGCCAGATCGGGTTTGTTGGCCATAAAAAAGTTCCCACGTACGACAGCTAACAGACAGCCATGCAAGACTGAGGAGAATAAAAAAAAAACGCTTAAAAACGCTGATTCACACAATTGTTGGGAAAAAAAAAGCATCTCTGACTGACTTTTCTTTTCATCTCTTTCCAAAGTGTAGATGTCTCATTTTTCTTCTGGCATTTAAGTTGTTGAGAATATCTTCAACAATAAAGATGTCAGCACTTTCCATCTATAGCCGAATGAATTTCCACATGCATAAGAACTGACGGTTTAATATAATCATGTCATGTGGTGCTAAACGTGGTGACGACAAAGAGGGGGTGGAGATCTCAGCCGTCATGCGGCCATTTACTTAACAGCGGGTTAAGGTGGGTCTCTAACGATTGCATCTATGTATGATGTGCCTCTCCCCCGGCGGATCAATGACCACTCTTGCAGCTGATTCCAGACCCTGAGCAGTGCATTAATAGCGCAGGCGTGGCCTGGTGAGTTGGGGCTAGTTTCACAGTCAGTGACTGGAAACAACAGCCACATTAACTGCACTGCTTATTTTGTGTCTAAACATCTCATAGCGAGAGCTTTCCAGCTAATTACTTGTGTTAATGTTTCCAACGTGTGCTAACATAAATAATTTCCTGAGGGATAAGGATGAGCAAAAAGGTGTTTATCCTGGATATAAAAGGGCTGTCAAGTGCAGGGAGAGGAAACAACGCCTCGGGAATAAAAGGTGTTAACTTAAAGTAGCAGAAAAGACTTTGCTGTGTACATTTATGGACACTTAGGGATTGTGGGGAGGGTCTACCAACCAAGCAGGTGGCACATACTCAAGTCCTTTTTGCGTCTTGATGTATAGTTTTATCTAGTATATCTAGTTATCAAGTTTTTTTCTCTCTGCAGCCAACTTATGAATACCAAGCTATATAGGTAAGCTTTTGTTATATGCAAAGCTATATTGTGCAAGTTTTGGGCTACACCACACAAAGGATAACCAATGTGAAAGAATTTTGGTGATATCGGACGGACATCATACAATGCTCAGTAAGAGAGGTTCAAATGTTGTGTGAGAAACGGCAGTTGAACATCTTGCAGTGTGACGATCGTAGCAACCCAAATAATTTTGTAAGTAAATGAAATCTAGCACTAAATGACTCCCCAATCAAACTGAGTAAAGAGGAGTAATATGTACAACGACAAATCAGGACCATTTGAGGAAAAAAGTGGGGAGTAAAATTCAGTGAAAAAGTTATATATTTCTATAAAAGCTATACATTTCTTCCTTAAACTCACACATTAGTGAGCGATATCTAAAAAGTATTGTTACGTTTAACCATCAGTGTCTCCCACACAACCCCAACCTTGCATGGACATGAGAAGGTACGAAGGGTCAAATGGTATGAAACATGGCTGCATCGTTCACCAGACTATCTCTTTAAAGTTCGGATGATGATCATCATGTAATTTTGGGACGAGATCAAGTTTATTTCTTTGTTGCTTCATTCAACTTTAAAGTATAGTTTGATCATGTCCGTGAGAGCAGGGATAGTAACTCAGATGTGCAACATCTGTGTCGTGATCCAGCAGAGTTTCTGAAGTCAGAATTAAAGATTAAAAAGAGAAATTTATTTCAAGGCTTATGAAGTCAAACTTATGAAGCCCAGCAAGTGCCAGTGGGTAAAAAAAATTATAGCAGATAAAAATCTGTGTGCACGGTTTACTAAATTGCGCTCTCAATTTTGCTCAATCTGTGCGTGCAGACCGTTCACGGACATCACTTGAGACGCATGGCCCACACCTGCAAGGTAACTGCAGTTGATCTATTTGCATATGTAAACCTAACACAGTATCATCTTTTAATCAGCACACTTCACAGCAGGATGACTCGACAGATATGTTACACTGAGATTAAACATTTAAACTTTCGTAGTTGACGTTTATCTAACTTTTTCTCAGTTTAGCATATCTGGATCCACCACACCTTCCTCGCAGGTGTGAGCCAGACAAGTGCAGTGGGAAAAAAATACTCTGGTGATGTTAGATGGAAAATAACTTTATAGTGCAAATCACTGGAAAAATGTAAAATTTTACATTTTTTCTTTCCCTGATGATGGGTGAGGCCTCCCCTGACCCCACGTCACTGCCCATGCGTCTCAGGCGATGTCCATGAGCAGTCTGCCCACACGAACTGGAAAAGCTGAGAGCACAATTTAGTAAACCGTGCACGTTTTTTCGGCTTTATTTTTTTTTTTTATCCACTGGCCCTTGCTGGGCTCCGTATGAACTCATACAATTAGAGAGACAGAATTTCAGATTATTTTCCTCAAAATTTTATCCTGCCCCACAATTTTAATTAGCACAACTACGTGCTCTTCGTCCTCGGAGAGGCCAACTCACAGCTGGTCATGGTGGTCTGTTACAGCACAAAAAAACCTACTCTCTTAAAAATATGATTGTCTTTGCTCTATTAGGGCTTTATTCAAAGATCAGAGGTCAATAAAAGAGTGAGGACAGCAAGACATTGGCTATGCCTGCTGCCATTGAAAAGACCACACCCCTGATTTCTCTGTTTGTTACAGAGTTACACTAAATATTTTGCCCCCTATGGCTGGAACAATAACTATATGTTCTTGTAAGAGGTCATTGGAGGGTATAAGAGGCACCTTTATACATTCAGTATTTTTCCACTTCAATGACAACACAACATTTTAACTAATCAAATTGAGAAAATTTATAAATTCCAATAAGTTACTTATTTTCAATTCATTTTACTACTGCTCACAACTCTCAACTTGTGACGAAAGTAAAAAAAAAAAAAAAAAATAGAAGACACGTGATTAGATAAAAATCATTCCCAGTTCTTTCATTTGCAGAAGAATCTGCATCGTTCTTTCATTTGGAGGGGAAAACTGATGCAGAATGAGAGAACCCACAATGTGTCGGTAATTTCAGCATTGCAGGAGTCTGAGTGCAGGGATGAAAGAACGGGTCTGAATGAAATGTCTCAAACTGGAGAGCAGAACTTTTGGAGAAGCAGTTGTGCGTCTGAGTACAGAGGAAACAATGTTCACGTGACAGAATATGAGGGGGCATATAGGACAAAATGTATTTTTAACTCTCACACACATCTGAAGTCATGCACATACTATTATCACTTGCATATTAAATCATCTCACATACACACACGAGCAACATCTCGCATATAAACTAGTGAAAATTAACACATACTACTAAAACCTCACACACACATACAAGACACTGTATACGCATGTGAATCAGTAATAACAGGATTGTGAGAGGTTTTACATGTGTATGTGTGAGCTGATCAGGTTATGTATGTGTGAGGGTATAGTTGTATAAATGAGAGGGTTTATATGTTTATATATATATGTGTGTGAGAATTAAAAATGCATTTTGTCCTATACGGCACCTCATAAGAGAAGATATTTGAACGTAAGCTTGGGCTTTTAGGTGTTAGTTTAAATAAGTTTGGTTGAGCATTATGTTATCTGCGTATGAAAACAGGGAATCATGCTCACAATTTGAAAAAGTTCATATAAAATGAAAAAGGAAGCATGCAATCTCAGTTGGTCTCAGACAAATCTACAGCCAACATGTGACTTCTGGTACGTCTGAAGCTTCAGACGTCACAGTGGCTACATTCATTTATCTAATGCAGTTTATAACTTCTATTCTACCAAGCCGGTGCTGCTCTGAGTGACATCACATGAGGCAGCTTGTAAGGATTTTAGTTTTTCCTGTTTTCTCTTTTCTCAGCTGGACTCCCTGATAATGCTAAAGGAATGTGCCGGTGTATTACTACATGGCAACGACTGTAAAAAAAAATGTTGTGAGAAAACCGACATGAATCGAAACAGTTTTGAGTCAAAAGTGAATATAAGTTTGCAACATAATGGATTTAACGGTAGACTAGAGGGCAAGTATATGGCCCCAACAGCCACTGCAAGGAGCCGGTCTGGAACAAATGGAAGTGGGGAGGGTTGTGTCAGAGGCTCGTGATGTAAAACCTCTGGCAGATCAATGTGTAGAACCTGATGATCTGCTGTGGCAACCTCTGCAAAGGGAAATGAAAACATAATGGTGTGGACGTAGCCTGAGCTCGGGTCTTTCTGCGTGCAGTTTGTATATTTCTCTGAGCATGTGTGGGCTTTGTCACAATACAAGAACACACACTAGGGCAGTTCATGCTCTTCTTTGAGCATCCGTGGTTGTTTACCTTGAACCATAACTTCTGTGTGACATTTCTACCAATGCCTCTCCAAGGATACTCAAAGGTGTACCAATAACAACTAGCACACAGGGACAATGTGAATCTTATAAATCCATTCAAGTGTGTTAGTTAGACCAGGGGTAGGCAACCCGCGGCTCTAGAGCCGCATGCAGCTCTTTAGCGCCGCCCTAGTGGCTCCTGGAGCTTTTTCAAAAATGTTTGACCTTTTTTTCTTTTTTTCTTCTTTTTTTCTCCTTGTTTTCTTTTTTCTTTTTCTTTTTTTTTTCCTTTTTTTCTCTTTTCTTCTTCTTTTTCCTTTCTTTTTTAATCTTGACAATTCAACTTTTTTCTCAACATTTCGACCTTTTTCTCAAAATTTTGACTTTTTTCTCTCAACATTTCTACTTTTTTCTCGACAATTCGACTTTTTTCTCAACATTTTGACTTTTTTCTCAACATTTCAACTTTTTTCTCGAGATTGTACTTCAACATTAATCTCGACATTTCGACTTTTTTCTCGACGTTTCGACTTTTTTCTCAAAATGCATAATGAAAAAAAAAAAAACTCCCCCCAGTTATAACTAATATAGATACATGCAGCATGTGTTGCCTTCATTGTAAGGCTTATACAAGACTTTTCATTTTTTGCGGCTCCAGACATATTTGTTTTTTGTGTTTTTGGTCCAACATGGCTCTTTAAAGATTTTGGGTTGTCGACCCCTGAGTTAGACAATATGAGGCGAGATCGAAAATCCGGAAGCAGGGTCTATAGCCACCTACCATGGTGGATTTGGACGTACTTTGGTCGGTAAATTGATTCACATTACAGGTATATGAGAAGAAAGAAAGGAGTCCAATAAACGGCCCAGTCGAGCCTTACTTGACAGAATCACGCAACAGTCAACCTGGAGCGCCACGCCAAATCTTTAGTTGGCAGCTGCCTGAATGGAACAGCAAAGTGCTGAGCAAACCTTTAAGATAAAGAGGAGATTAGTGGCTGTCAGGGCACTGGCTGGATGTGGGAGCAGTGAATGAAGAGGCATTAAAGCCAGACAAAGCTGGCGTACACTGGCCAGCCACCACTTCCTCTGCTGCACGCGTACACACACACACCCACTCAGGAAACCTGCAAGCAAGCAAATGCCGTCAGTGGGCTAGAAATTAATGAGACTCAGGGCATGGAAATGCCCTTTAAAGTTGAAAAATTACAAAGGACAAACAAACTGCTCGAGAAAGGAAGAAAAGCCACATTTTATCCTCCCTTCACCCTATCGGAGGTATTAGTGTAGTCATCATTTTTTGTCATGCTTAAGGGCCACTTTTCTTTTAAATAGCATGTTTCTAGTGTTATTGGTCGCAAATAATCAAGGACATTGCCTTGAGCAAAAGAATACCATGACACCATGCAGTCTGAAACAGACCCAACACAATCCAAGGTGTCAGCAAAAAATGAAGCTAAACACCGGAAGGACAAGAGGGTGGAGACGAGAGAAACAGAAGCAGCAGAAGCAGAGAGGAGCAGTCTGACGTCAGCCGCTATACGTAAAAATACTAATGTATTGTTGTATTAAAGGAGCATGAGGCAGGATTGAGGCAGGATTTATGAAAAAAATGTTTTACATTTTCTAGTAATAATGTCAGATGAAGCGTTCCAAAGCAAAAAGAATGAGCCCTCTAGTGTATCTCTCTGTTGCCTTGAACAGGCTGTGTGCTGCAAAATGTGCTGCAATTCTGGGCCCGAATTTCCCGCGCTGTCCTGCGGATGTGACGTCACATGACGCTGCATGTGCGTTCTCCCCGTTCTCCCGTGCCGGCTTCACTGTTGGCTGCAGTACCCCCAACGGCCGTCGTGGTGAAGGGTGGCGCTAGAGAGTCTCATTTCTTAAAAGGAGCCTCAAGCTCCTTTAAATTAAAAGGTACAAAAAACACACTTTTTAAGTAAGCATGTCTGTTTGATCATGTTTGATATAAAGATTTTTGACTTGATGATGAAGTAGTTGATGATGAAGTAGTTTATTTGGTCGATCAGTTTCCATTGATAAATACTTAGCATTTCATTTCCTTTTGTAGGAAGGAAATAATAAAAAAAGAAGTAAGGAATAAACCGACCAAAAGGTGTAGGCTGAAGCCTAAGCTTATTGTGCCTACCCTTTTCAACTTTGATTACTTCATAGTACTACAAAATAAACAAAAAAAACCAAGCAAAGTAAACACACATGCAAAACAAGAAGGAAGACAAATATAAATATGACAGAAAAAACTAGTAAAAAAAATAAAACAAACAGAAGACGGATCTCAGAAAAACAACTAACAGAGAAAGTAAATAATCAATGCTTAGAGGAAACAGAAACAATCTCTAGAAGAGTGAAAACAAAAGGAAACCAAAGACCAATCATTACATTTTTTGGTATATAGATATTATTATTACAACAACAATGTATGTATATATATATAGTTATGTATCACACCAATGTTCTGTATCTTTCGATTATATTGGATTTATACATCGATTTGAATGTATTTATTGAACTACAGTTTTTTAATTCATTATTTAGGCTGTTCCATATTTTAACTCCTGCAACCGATATGCATCTTTCTTTAGTATTTATCCTAGTTTTGGTTCTATTATATATAGCACTTGGATTGAATTGAAAATAACCGACTTCCTTGCCAGGTTCAAATCTTCTGTCTCTTTCAAAAGTCTGTATGAGTTTATCCACCGCTGGTTCAAAAGAACAAAGGTAGGGAAGTATTGTAAAGCTGGGTGAGAGCTGTTCTTATCAAAAGTTCCACCACCATGTGTGCGTATGTCTCTTTTTTGGGTTTTTTTTTTTTTACTTTAAACCTCAACAGCACATAATGGTTTTCTCTCAACAGCGTTATGCATAAGACAATTATGTAAGGCCCACCTACATGGACTTCAAGAGCGAAACAAAGAGCAGCTGTCAAGCTGCAGATGACAGTCCCCCAACACCCACCAAGTCTAAAACACACAGATGCTTTAAGAAGAAAAACAGGGTACGCAAGGCATACATTTTAAAATAAGCACTTTCCTTGACAGGACAACACTGTCAATGCTGTGACAGTCGGTCAACAGTGCACTCCACGGGAATGATGAAGGCTACGATGAAAATTTTAGACTCTAAACCAACCGAGTGTTTATTAGGAGCCGTAAAAGCTAAAGTTTATAAATGAATCCGCTGCTGTCATTTTTAAAGTATACTGAAGGTGATTTCTCATGTGCTTTGTCTCAATACAGTTAATTGAGATAAGCACATATATAAAGTGTGCTTTACAGGTAGAAATTATATATATGACTGCGACTGATTTAGCTATTTTAGAGTCAGAAACTGACAATGCTGAAGTACATTTATGTTTGTTTTATGACAACTTTTATTTACTCTTCTCACAAATATCAATCGGATGACATACAGTATAATTTGGTGGCCCCTGAGGCTGCTTCCTTCGGCGACCATTTTGAGTTCCCCAGCTTAAATAACATTTTACCAATTGTAATAACCAGCAAAAGCAAATATTCAATAATGCTGACTTTTAAAAGAAAATGAAAAGGTTTTATAGGATAATTTGTAAAGTAGGGAAAAGAGTTTTTACTGGAAATTTCTAACAATTCTGCCACTCATTGTTAAAATATCAACATTCTAACATTTACAATGGCTGTGTAAAGTAAATACGTAGTGACTGACTAATTTTGTACTGCAGAACAAACATGTCAATTTGCTAAGATATATAAAGGTGGACGACCAGCTCCTCAATTATATATGAGGATATGCTCTCTTTCTCTTTCTTTCTTTCTTTCTTTCTTTCTTTCTTTCTTTCTTTCTTTCTTTCTTTCTTTCTTTCTTTCTTTCTTTCTTTCTTTCTTTCTTTCTTTCTTTCTTTCTTTCTTTCTTTCTTTCTTTCCGATGTCCGATGTCTACTTGTATGAAGTCATTAATTGTCGACTGGAATTATTTTTGCAATAATCTTGACAAAACTATGTTTTACTCAATGATAAACTGACAGCAGCTAAGAACTAACTAAGTAACGTGTCACCTATACAATATTATTTTGCTGTATTGTTTGCAGAGGCCACACATGTTTGTGTTTGGAAAGCCTGTTTATTTCCCTTTTAAATGGCGCCACATGTGTAAAGAACATGCACTTGTGGGATGAGCAGCAGAACTGAGTATGTGGGCTGCACTCATGACAAATTTGCCAAATCTTCTCTGCCAATGCCAAACAGCTTTGACTCTTGTTTGGTGTTTGTAGGTTAGATGGTTGAACACATACTGGCAATTTTAGTGTTCAGTGGGGTTGAGGTCCGAAAGCATACACTTTCCGCTTTAAATGAATGTAAAAAAGTCTTATTTACATTAATTTGCCATTTAGGAATAACCGCCATTAAAAGCAAAGGATCTCCATTTTGGACTTCTCCCTCACCCTAAAGGTCCTCTTCATCCTGCGGTCATCCCATTCTGCACCAACTCTGCTGAAGCTTCTGTGACATTTTACTTCTAACTGTAAATTTCTCCTTCTAACTAGAAAAGAAAATCAAAGACAAAGGCCCATCAGAAGTCAGACGTCCTTGTCGGTGCAGGTCGTCACCACAGACTCCAGGTTTTGCATTGTTCATTCTAAAAGCTGCTAGGAAACTAAATATCCTTAAGCACAGCAAGTCCTCATTTCTCATCTACTCATAAATACAAAGTTACATTATGTTGATCACCTGCCATCGATCATTTAATGGCTTACAAACTATCCCTGACGCTTTTATCTGTTGTTTAACTTTCTGTAATAGGTTTGACTTTTATTTGCATTTTTTTCACATCAGTGAAAAGTCTTTCGGAGATTTGTTTGCTTCCTCAGTACAAACGTCATTATTCAACATGACATTTGAAAAACTGGTTTACTTTGTTTTCACACCAATTTAGTGAAACTTTATTTCAAGTAACCCAGAAGGAAGACAGGGTTAGCTGGATCACAAACAGGATCGCTGTGGTAATCACGCAGCTCTTTCGTCTGCTGGAAGAAAACTCTCTTTTTCTGCCAGATTGAATGGACCTAAAATTGATTTCTACTGCGAAGAAATTACATGATCACATAGTAGTTCTCAGGACTCGATTTTGCCTTTTATTATGAGTTCGACTACAACAGACAGACGTCAAACGTGAAGTGCAAGGTACACTGAAAGCAGCACAAGGGGATATGTTAGAAAACAGAGGTGTGTCTTGCAAAATGTTGCTAAAATGTGTTCTTGCGTTGGATGTTCTGATGTGATTATGGTACATACAGTACGTGTCCTTATGATGTACAGTATCTCATGGCTTTATTGCCGATTACCAAAAATGACCTTATTCACATGAAAACAATCAACGTTTAAATGGCAAGATCTTTATCATAATTCAGTTCTTTACTTATTACTTTGATGAATTAATCACTCTGCATGTAAAACTTACTATTGTTTAAAATTTCGACATATACAGGACTGTCTCATAAAATTAGAATATTGAGATAAATTTCTTTATTTTCTGTAATGCAATTAAAAAAACTAAAATGTCATACATTCTGGATTCATTACAAATCAACTGAAATATTCCAAGCCTTTTATTATTTTAATATTGCTGATTATGGTTTACAGTTTAAGATTAAGATTCCCAGAATATTCAAATTTTTTGAGATAGGATATTTGAGTTTTCTTAAGCTGTAAGCCATGATCAGCAATATTAAAATAATAAAAGGCTTGCAATATTTCAGTTGATTTGTAATGAATCCAGAATGTATGACATTTTTCATTACAAAAAATAAAGGACTTTATCACAATATTCTAATTTTCTGAGACAGTCCTGTATGTTTCATGGTAGGACATATGCTGCATAGGGTTTCCAGCATGTTAAATGTTTCATAAAAAAAAAAAAAAAAAAAAAAAAAAAAAAAAAACAACAGCAACCGAGAAGCATCTATACAGCATCAAACCTGAGGGGGAACACTGTCCTTTAACGCTCCCACCCACCCACTCCCTCCCTGACACACGCTCCAGGATAATTGGGAGTTTTCCCTCGCTGACCTACTCTCGTGCACAAAAAAGAGCCACTGCAGCGACAGCAGAGCCGGCTCATTATCTCAAACAAGGCTTTGCCTTGTAAGAGCCCAAACTGCCAGACTGCACCTGGCTGACATCACTGCAAAACCCCGGGTCCGCGTTGCCACGGCAACCACAACTCTGCAAACCCTCCGCGGGGGATTGATTGGGTGAGCAGTGCAGTGAGAGGTGGATTAGGAGGAGTATTACTTTCTCCCTCGGTCCAAAGGGACACGTATCGTCTAAGTTTCGCCAGACGCCCGGAGGATGGTGGAGTCACTGTACCACTGATGACAGATACGGCCCCGAGCCGAACTTCACACAAACATGAAAGATGCCGCTCATTTAGCCCAATACTCATTATGCTCCGTGTGCTGTGCTGGCTTGATGTGTGCACCCTGCTGAATACAGGTTCATCTCTGAGTAAAAAGACATGGGACAGGTATGGATGTGTTTCTGCTTTATTCACATCCAACACCGGTGCAAAGTGAATGTGCAAAGGGAGTTTTACTATCTGGAAAGTGTACACTCGACCTGAGAGCGAAAAGAGAAAAACTTAAGTGACGAAACTATGTGTCCGGCAAACGGCCATTACCCTTTCTATATACACCGATCTGCTTTTCTCTCTCTCTGAACAGGGAGAGTGAAAACCACTCAGCGCCTCAGACAGAAAAGTAAAGTGCAGCTGCTATTCACCGTCATCCATTAGTGGACCGGCCTGGCTCGCATGTGAAAGATTCACGGAGAGGATACGGTGGTGGTTGAGAAGTGAGCGGAGCTCGGGCTTCGTGCTGCAGGTCTTCACTGATGATGTTTCCAACAGTGGCTCCGTTTAAGCAGGATGTACCGAGTTACCTATGTCCCCTGGAGCGGCATAACTAAGTGGGATCTCCAGTGAAGTACGACGGGCTGCAGTCTCAAGAAAACAGCACGAAATCTACTGCAGCCTTGTTTTAATGTGTCATTGTATTCATTTTGAGAGACGTGTGCAACTGCTCATCCTACAATGTCTTTTTTTATCACTACCTTTTCATTTTCTAAGATCGCAGGCTGAGCCTTTTACATGTGTCGATTAGGTTCCAGCGATGTCGATAAATGACCGTGATTCAAACCGAGTTGAACCTTAAGTTACCAATCCACCATTCTTGCTTCACAGTATCAACCCCCGGTGTAAAGAAGTGTTGTGATCGTTATGAAATGAGGCAGAAACTACATTTGTGCAGGACAGAGCTCAGTGCAGCAGACTGGAGTTTGCATCCAGGAACAAATCTGCAGGCAACGTTCACCTTAATTCCTTTCAACGTCATGTTTCTTTTAAGACATTGAAATAAACTGTCGTGTACTTGAAAAACATGAAATAAAATATTCATTTCATGAATAAACTATGAAGGCTCTCAGAGAGTGCAGCCCGATCCGCCTCCCTTGCAATTTTAAACATAGTGATTGTGATCTGAGTTTCATGCAGGCCGTGCCCTCGTCTCTGGAATATTTTGGTCTAACTTTTTTAATAACCCTGAGCAAATAAAGCCAATTTAACATGAGATGAATATGAAAAATAAAATAAAATGGGTGGACATCAGAAAACATAGGTATTGTCATCTGTGATCTGCAACCATTAATTTGCAGATATAACTGATGAATCAGTTAACTGGAGTCGCACACTATGAGGTTAGTGACACAGTTCATGTCTGAGGACCAAACACAGTGCCCCTTTTCATTGCAGGGATTAAAATACTAAGGGCCCGATTTACTAAGATCCTAAATAAAGAGTACTAAATTGCGTGTGCACTGAAAAAGTTTGCGCGTGCTGTTTGCGTGTGGTTTGCGGGTGATCAACTAAGATTGCGTGCGCAATTGATAACAGGTGCAAACAGCAGTATTTAAATGAGGTGTTGCGTGTCTTAAGGTTTGCGAGCGCAAACTCTGCGCCATGGAGAGTGGATGGAAAGCACAGTCACAAGTCACAAGTCACAAGCGCAAAATGAAATTTGACAAGTTGGAGTTAGAGATATTAGTGGAAGAGGCAAATAAACACATTAATGAACTACAGCAAATAAATTTAAACATTACCAAAAGAAACGCAATATGGGAGAAAACCTGCGATAGAATAAATGCAGTTGGTAACACAAAAAACGGAAAAACGTCTGGTTTTTCATATTTCAATTTTAGGCACAGATCAAAAATACGAAATAGAAAAACGGGCCACAGGACCGAATTTGATTTTAATATTGAATTGGTCGGGTTTACGTGACCCCGCGGTGCTCGGCATGATCTGAGGAGAAAAAGACAATCAGACACAGAGCTGGAGAGCGCTTTGATTCAATCTATTTATGAGTTAAGTTTTTATTCAGATGTCCACAGTATATTGTAAATATTATATATTATATAGCAAACACTGACAGTAAATGTGTGACAGACGGGACCATCATATGGCCGTCGATTTAACGCAGAACCATAATTCAGGCGAAGCTGCAGTCTGTCTGCGCTGATCACAGACACAGCAGGTCGGAGCGGATTTGGTCATGATGTTTAACCTGTGTTTTGTGATTAATAAGCACGGGTTTTAATTAAATGTAATTTACGAAGGATGATTTCACGTTCAATAAGATAAGTAATCAATAAAATACAAAGTTTTGGCACAAAGGCTTGGCCTGCTTGTGGGCGAGTGGAGGGGGGCACAATAAGAGAAGAAGATATAAGGCGGAGAACTAAAGAAAAAGTGGCCTTTAATAAAACTTGTGCAACCATTTTTAAAACAGCCTGCAGCAGAATAAAGACTCTCTCTCTGCGTATTCTTTGATTTTGGATGTCGCCTCCTTGCCACAATAACAGCAGCAGCAGATTAGCACCTTCCTTTCGAACGTATTAAATACAGACGCAATCACAATACGCGCAATTACTTTCAGGCTTGGTAAATCTCATTGCGCGTGGTAAATGGAGCAATTTGCATCTTCCCCTCCCAGTATTTAGGATTTCTGCCGGGTACGCCCCATATTGATTATTCATCAGGGCAAAAGTACTAAATGGATTGCGTGTGCAATTTTGCGCATTTCAGAGACGCAGTCCTCTTTGCACGCTGTTAGTAGATCAGCTGGCACTTTGGTTTGCGGGTGCTGTCAAGTTTGCACACGTTTTTACGCACGCAAACCTTTAGTAAATCGGGCCCTATATGCAGTGGAATTCATGATTGTCTTTAAACTAGTTGTGAAGATTTTACTGCAAGTGTCCTCTTCTACGTGTCCAGTTTATTTTCTCAGCGGACGTTGTTGACCAGGCAACCCATCCCGCCATCTACTCATTGAAGCAGGGAGGGATTTGTCCGCTGAGATATGAATCAGATGCTGCCATGATTGGAGTACAATGACCCAGCAACACTCTCTCTCTGTGTGTCTCTCTGTGAACAAGGTTATCAAAAGAGATTATCAGGTTAGGACAATGGCTGGCTGATTCACATAGTAAATGCTTTCACTACATAATGTATCTCAGTCGTCCCTCGCTGTCATTTTATATCACATCATGCTGTAGTTGTTACGATGTGTTGCAGATTAGGTCATAATGAAAAAAAAATCTGCTCTTTACAAGAAACACAGCGACACATGACATAATACACACTGTCATTATTATAATAAATGGAAATAAGCCAAGTTGCAGATGCTGCATTTTTTACTTCCAGCCCCCGCTGGAACTAAGGGATGAAGTCGCAGCCAGGTGTTGCTCATCAAATGTAGGTAATTAGTCAGTCGTCAGCAGGTGTGAACACCCTTATTAAAGCCAACGTTTGAGCCAGTTTGCTTGTCTGGGGCTTGCAGGTGTGTGTTAACACATCGCCGAGGAGGAAAGACATCAGCAAATGATCTTAGCAAAGCAACTGTTGCTGCCTTATGCGGGAGAAAAAAAGATTATTCACAACTTGACAACATTCAAGACAGATGCCAATCGTTCCAGGAGTGGTCGTCCCTGCAAGCTCACCCCAAGAACAGACCATGCAATCTTCAGAGAAACTGCAAAAAAAAGTCTCTAAAGATCTTAATGTTTACTTCCAACAGTATATAGGGAAAAAGACTGGACAAGTTTTGTTTGTTAGGAAGATTTGTCACAAGAAAGTTTCTACTCTTACAAAGAACGTGGTAACAACTCAAGTTCTAAACAAACAGACACCAAAACAAACCACAAAGTTTCTGGAGAAACTCCTTTAGACGGGCAGGCCTAATGTCTTGCCACAATGCACGTCACCATTTTATGAAACCCAAACATGGCATGTTAGCACAGATACTTCATACCAAACCTAAAGCACAGCAGTGAGGGGTGATGATGTGGTCTTGTTTTGCAGTTGAAGGGGTTTTTTTCTCCACATTGCTCCACATTCTGTATTTATGATCTCTGTAATGTCCAGTTGTTAAAGTTGCTCTTCCCTCTGAGTACCTTGGTCTATATGCTTAACTCTTTTTACAATGAAAGATTTAATCAACTCTTTTTGTGTGATGATTGTGGTTCTTGGGTACATTTTAACAGGGCTTTAAGACTGTCGTAGACAACTTTGTTGTAGTTTCTTTCCTGAGTCTGGTTCGGCTGGCCGTGTCTTCCTGTTGAAAAGGATATTTCTCTCTCCACTGTCTCACAGCGCCTCATACATGCTCAAGATGTCAATGTAAATGAAAATTTGTGGTGCAATTTGTGGTTTTTCAATTTGAGGCTGTTTTTTAACACAATTATAAATGATAGGATTTGATTGAAATATCAGTGAATACAGTTGCATTTGAAGGTGGGATAAAATCAAGCCTCCCACACCCCTTAACAGGATGATAGAATATAAAGGTATAAAGGATCGATGAATGGATTAACTGAATTGTTAAAATCCCGGTGACCACTTAACGTCTGACTTTGAAGATGTTCAAAAGATTTATCAATTTGGTATGAAGCTTTTTGGGGCTCCGATGTCTATATCTAATGGTGGTTACCGTTGTTTTACTCAACAAAAAACCTTAGTAAAGTCTTTAAAGGAACCAAATATATAGCATGTGCACAAATTTACTTCATCAGTTTAGATCTTGACTTTTAAGAGAAATTTCTCAGATTCATGGTCCCGTGCAGGAAGCTATATCTGTTGTATGTCAACGTGAAGATATTAGAAGTTTTCCAACATGACGTGTCATCTTCTTAATATAAAAATCTTAATGAACAATGTTTAAGCAGAAGCGATTGAGGGGAGTCTTTGCAAATTCCTAATATTTCTTTGAGCTGCAGCAGAGTGCACTTTTTAGACGTTGCTCCAGGGAAGCAGCAATGGGGGTCATTCTACCAGCTATCATAAATCTTCGGCAATTAGGCAAAGAAATAGAGGAAAAGGAGGTGGAAGAGATGGCGGTGGGTTGATGGGGTACTAAATCCCGGAGTAGCTGCTGAATGTACTCTGTAGACTTCCGGCTTCCTGTAATGCAGCTCAACACGTTGAGAGAATGCAGCGTGTGGGAAAAGAAGCTCTTTGATCAGTTAAATGTTATGTGACATAAATACTAGCAAGGAGTTTCACCTGCGTGTGCCGCGTCTCTTGGCGTCCTGCTTGGAGATGTTGCAAATCTAGCTTGTAGCAGTCAGTAAAGGCAGACTGTTTATATGTGCACTTTGTCACAGTAATTGAAAAGTGGAAAAAGTAACTGCTGAAAATGATATCTTATATTGTATTATTGAGTTCCTAGTGAATATGTCAGCGGTTGAAACCTTCTGTGAGATTTTGTGGGTGTTCAAAGTTGAATGTGAGGGATATCTATATCTATTTTCATCTGCGGGTCATCAAAGTCTGACTTTTGTGTTGTCGATGACATTCATACAAGGATATTTCATCATCAGTGCCGTTTAGTTATGTTTAGACACTAAATCTTCTCTGTTAGTGTAACAAAAAGATCATGGCCTGACTTAAAAAACACATTTTTGTGACGCCTGAAACATTTTTGTATCTGAAAACCCGGAATAAGATTCAAATATGTAACAAATTACGGTACATACATTCTAAGAGGTAAAGTTGAAGAATGTAATGACATGTGGCCACCCTTTTTACATTCTATGCACAATCTGCCCAATGATTATCATGGACAAAGCTTAGATGACAATTCATTTTTTTGATTTTTTTGTTTTGTTTTTTTATTCTTTACTTTTATTATTACTAGTTATTTTATGTATTCACATATTTTCTGTAGGGGTGTTTTTGGGCTTGTTATGTATGTTTTGTATGTTTGTTATAAGAGTGAAAATCAATAAATAGAATTTGAAAAAAAAAATATGTAACAAATTATTTTTTAATATAGCTTTTTCTTGCAAAACAAGAGATATTTTAACCTCTTTCAGGATGTTAAGATGACCCCAGTCGTACATACTGTAGGTCTGCATGCTTATGAGACTTTAACCTTGAAGTTGGTAGGCAACAAGCGCTCCATGAAGTCACTGGGGTTTGCCACAAAACAGTCCACGGTTTCAATTTAATAGCACAAGTTGCTGTTTTGAATAACGCATGATACGTTTTTGATGTGATGTTAATTTGTGAGTTTTAGATATGCATGAAGGCAACTGTTGTTATTGTTGATTTCATCCCACCTGTTCGTTTACTCCCTTTTTATTGTTTTGCAGATTGAAAGTGACTGACTGCTGTCTGTAACTCCCTATACAGGTTGGGTCTGTCACCATCCATCCAGCTGTTATCTGTAAGTGCTTCTTGCTGTTGAGGGTCACAGGGGATCTGTGGAGTCTATTCTAGCTCTCTCCAGGTGAAAAAGAAAAAGGGAGGGGGGCGTAAACACCCTGGACAGGTTGCCACTCGCAGGACTGTCGCAGTACGAGGAGAACACGCAAACACCAAACAATAGCGGCCTCAGCCAGGATTTCAACCAGGAAACTTATAATGACGAGGCAACAATACTAACCACCGTGCCACCATGCCACACTCTTGTGATTTAAAATTCACTTTGAACATGGTAAAAAAAAGTTCACACTTTGAAGATGTGAAGTGTTGTGATCTTAGCAACTCAAAATGAAGTCATTTTTCTTGTGATTCAGCACATTCCCTTCTAGCTTGATGTAACTCGGCCTATTACTTTCAGTCGGTGAGGCAGGTCAGTCTCATATCTCCACAAGATGATGTCTTTCATCACCCCCTAGTTTTTTCTTCAGTATGGTGTATTATAAGGGGCTTTAATGACAGTCTTTCAGAGATACAAAAAAAAACTGTGTGGGTCAAATATGCCCTAGATCTGCATTTTTCATATTTATTTTCTTTTATTTATTTTTTATTAAATCAATTTAAATCAAATTCACTCTTTGGCCTTTACTGATGTTGTCGACGGTTCAAGGTGAGTGTAATTACCTAAACTCACCAACATATCCACCAGATATAGAACAAAATTGCATTTTCTTCCCCCATGTAAAAGTTAAATGGCATTAGAGCCATACAGCACAGTCCATAGCCATAATTAACCAGCTTAGACTCCCCAGATTTCAGACCTTATTGCCAAAAAGTAGCAAAAAATAAGTGTTAACTGGGATATTTACTTTGCAAAAAAGAAGCAATCATATTCTACATCAACAAGAATATCCTTAATTTCACTGCCACCCATGTGAATCATCAAACAAAACCATGCCAAGTTTACAATCTCACCTGACTTCCTCTAGCTACTCATCTACTCCAGCATGCCCTCCAGCAGAAGCTCATAAAAAACATTAATATCTCAACAGGAACTTCTGTGCATCGGATGGATGCTGCTTGTATATTAGTAGGTATTTATTAGGTATTTATACAGTCGTGTGAAAAAGTTATCTCCTTGTAATCATTTTTGACTGCCATCTAATCATGTTGGGTCTTAGCAAGCAAGTTCAACCTTAGATGGACCACAACGTAAAACTTTTTTCACCTAGCCCTTATGTTTTTAGCAAAAATTAAGCCAAGATTTAGGAGAAAATAAAGGTGGGCAATACTAAGTACTCCCATGATTCAAAAGCTTGCATATACCCCTTTAGCAGCATGACATGAGGACGTAATTTACTCTGTGATGCTAGCAGTCTCTCACATCATCGTGGAGGGAATTTGGGCCCATAAATATTTACAACATTGCCTCACTTTATTGAGTTTTTTCTACTTTTTGGGGGGTTATTTGTTTAAACACCACTTTGTTAAGGTTTTGACACAGTATTTTAATTGGGTTGAAGTTTGGACTTTAATTGCAGCGCCTTGATTTTTTTTTTTTTTTATACATTCTGATATATATTTGACCCAATTTTAGCCAAGCTTTGGCTGTTTGATAGATGGTATGACATTTCCCTCCAGAATACTCTGGTGTACAGAGAATCATGCTCATCTCAATCACTGCCAAGTACCCTGGTCCTATGGATGCAAAACAACCCCAAATCATCACCGCTCCAGCACCATGATTGGCAGTGGTATGAGGTGCTTCTGCCGAACAGGTCCTCTTTGGACTTATTTGTACATGAAACATTGTTCCAGTAATCGTGTTATTTGTTTGCATTTTTGCAAAACTCAGTCGTTGTTTCTCCTGGTAGTCTCTCCAAACAGCCATACTTGTTCAGTCTTCTAATCATGCTGTCATGGACACATTTAATATGCTCTCTGAAGCCTCTAGAGACTGAGATGTATTGTGTCTTTCTCTGAGCGTTGCATGGCCTAACCTTGGAGGATATTTATTGGTATGTCCACTCCTGTGAAATTTGGCAACAGTGTAGAATGCTTTCTACTTGTGAATAATCTTTCTCACTGTAGAATGCTGAACTCTGCTTTTTTTCTTTATTGCTTTGTATCTTTGTCCAGATTTATATGCAGAAGCAATTGTTATATATACAGTATATATATATATATATATATCTGTCTGTCTGTCATGTCACTGTATCCTGGTGACTGCACAGCTCACTGAAAGACATCTTTTGACAGTTAGATGGCCACTTTACCCCCACCTGCCACCCCACCCCTAAATAGTTAACAGGTTCTTCTATTTGAATAATACGTAAGAAACATCTGTCAAGTTCCTTGATTTTATTTTGATCAATTCTAGCACTGAAGACCAACTGTGAGATTGGGGAAGGTTCACCTTTTTTCATGTTATGTTCATTATTTTCCCCTTTCAAACATAGCGTACCATGCAGGATGTCGGCACCGAAAGCAACTTGATCAGACATTTCAACATCAGGCATAATCTGCCCCGCTGATGATTATCCACCAACCCCCATCATCCAATCCAACCCATCACCCATTTCTCATCACAAGCACATTAGACTTCTCATTATTGACCTGTATTTTACAGAAGGATGGCCCTTTAAAAACCATTTAAAAGAGAAAAAAATAGCATAAATCCACTTTGAGTGAGACATCATGAACTGCCATGCCGTGGCTGCCATTTCTGCCAGGTCACAGAGCTGAAATTCACAGATAATTATCACCAACAAACATGATGAAACATGGTCATCTTGGCAACGTGATGAATGAGATTAATTACTCCACGTTGACGGGTAGAAGCAGCCGCCCACGGATCACAAACACAGCTTGGGGGTGTATTTTTTTTTTTCGTTTGTTTTTTATTTTATTTTATCTTATTTTATAGAGATCAACATACAGCTGACAGGCCAGGGCTGGTGCACATAGGCAGCAAGGTGCTCTTCATACGTGCCAATAATAATCTACATGCCACAGCGCCCAAGCATCGCTCTGCAAAGGCTGCACAAAGGCGTGCAGCCGGTGTCATAATCTTAGGAATATCGCTCATATTTAGGTCAGTCACAAAGTAATAGCGTTTTCGCAGCGCACACACACCCCGGCCTCGGATGCATGGATGGATGGATGGATGGATGCATGGATGGATGCATGGATGGATGGATGAAATGGGGAGGCGGGAGGGGGGAATTCCATTTTCAGTCCACGATCAATTTGCAAGCGCACCACAGCCCTTCGGAGCATCCTTGTCAAAAACACAATCCACACCACACCTCGGAGTAAAGCCTGAATTATGGTTCTGCGTTAAATCGACGCAGAGTTTACGGCGTAACCTACGGCGTAGAGTACGCGCCGACGCGCAACCGCTCTGCGTTGATGTAACGCGGAACCATAAATCCGCTTTAAAGTGACGTCAAATGAAACGGAGGAGAGAAAAAAAACAAAAAACATCTGGCACACACTTCAGCCAAAATCATTAGAAAAATCCCCCCATATTTCCAGCAGGGTTGTCATATGCTATAATTATTTATTTATTTTTTTAATCTCAAGGATTTGCACACATGGAAGGCAGGGGGACGGACGACAAGGGAAAAGTGGAATGACATTGCTCCTGCTTACTGTAAAATCAATTCCCTCGTGGGATGGAGAGCCTCCTCTTCTTCCCTCTGGACTCCCCCCTCGTCTCCGACCGACGTGGTGAAATTCCCCGCAAATTCAGACCATGCAGAACAGGTAGTTTAGTCAGCCATTCCAGCCCTCGGAAGTATTTGCTCCTCCCGCTCGGTTCAGTGAGAGAAGGGGAAAGCCAGCAGCAGCAGCATCCGACAGACGAGAGAGCCAGCTGTGGGGAGGACACGAGGAAGGAAGGAGAGAAGGGAGGAAGGTAGGAAAGGAAGGAGCGGCCGGAGCAGAGCACTGCGCACAGGAGAGGAGGCTGGGAGAGCGACAGAGGTGCTCTCACTCTCTCTCTCTCTCTCACTCTCTCTGCGAGATCACAATAAAGCATCCCCCCATCCCTGCCAGACAGACTGACAGACGGCTTCCCTGGCAGTGTCAGCAGCGACCCCTACAGGTGATGGGAGGAACTACCGCCTGATAGTGCCACAGAGACAACAGCTGGAGGAGGAAAGCACATTATGAAGGTGATATTTTAAAGGGGACCTATTATGAAAAACACGTTTTTTCTTACTTTAACATATACAGGACTGTCTCAGAAAATTAGAATATTGTGATAAAGTTCTTTATTTTCTGTAAGGCAATTAAAAAAATGTCTTACATTCTGGATTCAATACAAATCAACTGAAATATTGCAAGCCTTTTATTATTTTAATATTGCTGATTATGGCTTACATTTTAAGATTAAGAATCCCAGAATATTCTATTTTTTTTAGATAGGATATTTGAGTTTTCTTAAGCTGTAAAACCATGATCAGCAATATTAAAATAATAAAAGGCTTGCAATATTTCAGTTGATTTGTAATGAATCCAGAATGTATGACATTTTTGTTTTTGTAATTGCATTTCAGAAAATCACAACATTCTAATTTTCTGAGACAGTCCTGTATATATGTAATTCCAATGGAACCATGAATACATTTTATTTCATTTAAACCCAGCTTGTAACATTTACTCACCTGTATCGATGGATTTTGTGGGGCAACAACCCAAAGCTACATTTTTCTATGGAGTCAGTAATGAATCCAGAATGTATGACATTTTTGTTTTTGTAATTGCATTACAGAAAATCACAATATTCTAATTTTCTGAGACACTCCTGTATAAAGTGGTCTCCCCTCAGCCTGCAAACTCAGAGAAGGAGGAAAGCAACCAAATTCTGCAGTGTCTGTACAGCCGCCCGGATGATCCGTCCAGTGTGATGTGGATCTACGAGCCGTTCAAATTCTGCTCCCGTCGTTACGTAACCAAAATGCAAACCATGTCAGACTCAGAATCCCTCATAGAGAATGCGGTTAGAGAATGGGAAGATAAAGACATGGTTTAGAGGCTGAACTTCTAATTTGTTTAGAAAAAAAACAATCAAAAGTTTGTTTTTAAGACATTCAAGGCCTGTTTAAAATAGATATTACATGCCATAATAGGTCTCCTTTAACGCTGACGCCTTGGTGCAAATATCAGGTTTCACAGCGCAGTGCATGTGTAAAACGGCAAAAATTTTTATGAACTAAAGATTAGCAGATTTTCATGCATTCTGAAGACAAATAAAATACAATTACAAAATGAACAGACTACAACATTCATTCAAAATTGATGGGGGAAAAAATGATACAACAGGTTTATTTACCTCCCCACCCTTCCTCATTAGATACATGGAATTATTATGAGTGTCCATTCAGTGTTTTACTTCAATTTTTTTTTTTTTTTTTTTTTTTACCACAATAGTGCATATTTACTGGGGTTTCTTTGGATAGCAGTGGTTTCTAGAAATAATCTGTGTTAACATTATCCAACGACAAACAGGCCTTTAACTCTGTAGAGGTTTTGCTTGGTGTTGTCATGACCTCACATGCTCTTATTGGTCATTGTTTGTCCACCATTTCTTGGGCTGCTAGAGTCTAAACCATTTTGAGAGTTCTTTAGAAGCCTCTTTCAATTGGTGCCATACACTTCTCTACATAGTAGGACTTTGGGAGTGAAATAATCATTTATTGACAGTTTAGATCACAGCATAGTCATTCTGTTACAGCTATGACACTGCATCATCATAAAGTGTGAAAAGCAAACTAGAACAATGAGATCAACATGGAAGGAGGTGAGATAGTTACTGAGCTGTTTGCATGGAGAGCAAGGGTGATGATGAATGTGAAGACTCGAATTCAGAGAGGACACTGAGTGGACTTGATATCCACTCGATGTCCCAAGGCAGGAACTTGCTTTTTCTGGAAGTTTCCAGAAGTTCTCATTGTGGGCCGGTTCCAGTTAACGGTGGGGTGCAAACAGCAGAGCTGGGTAGAGTAGCCAAAAATTGTACTCAAGTAAAAGTACTGTTACTTCAGAATAATATGACTCAAGTAGAAGTAAAAAGTAGTCATCCAAATAATTACTTGAGTAAAAGTAAAAAAAGTACTTAGTGAAAAAAGTACTGAGTAACTGTTGAGTAACGTCTGATTTTATTTTTTTAACACAACCAGACAAAAGTACAAAATAATCATCTTCAGGCAAATGAAATCAATAAAATAATAAAATAAATTAAAATTAATAAAAAATAAATAAAATTAAAATAATCTTAAAGTAAATGCAAGTACTTTAATAAAAATAAAATAACAGAATAAAAAAACTAATTAAGCACAAGTAGCACAAAATTTCAAGCCTTTGTACTTTTCTTTTTTAACGAGGCAGAACTAGAACAAGCCCATGAACTCATAGAAACTCTGTGTGTCTGTGTAAATGTGACAAAACATGCAAAAACAAACATTTTTCCCCAAAGAATCACCCAGTGATGTCATGAGATTGATGCGTACGTGGATAAAAGGGATAAAAGAAAAGTAACAGCTCAATGTAGCTTAATGTAGTGGAGTAACAGTTTCTTCTTCACAAATCTATTCAGGTAAAGGTAAAAAGTATAGTGATTCAAAACTACTCCTAAAAGTACAAAATTTCCCAAAACTTACTCAAGTAAATGTAACGGAGTAAATGTAACTCGTTACTACCCACCTCTGGCCAACAGTGGCACGGTGGTAGAGTGAGTAGAAACAACATTTACCACATGAACTGAGCTGGCTTGAATTTTTTTATTTCATTTTCAAACTACTTAATAGCCGTTTTCTCGGTATCCAACCAGGCTACGCTGAGGCTTAAATGTGCCCTTGGCTTCAATTTACACTCAGAAAATTGATACCTGTTTCCTCCATCAAGCTAAAGGTTCTGCTGCGCTGCTCCTCAACCAAAGTGCTGGTCAATGGGATATCCATAGTCTCTGGGTCATAAATAATGAAAAAAACATTTTAAGTGAATGAACTGAAGGAAGCGAAGAGTGTCATTGGTAGAGCTGCGTCAGGATCAGTGCTCCATTCACCAAATATACTAAACTGGCATACAACTGAAATTACTAATAGCAAACAGTAAACATGAGGGTTTGATATATACATATTTAAGGTTCAGATAAAGTAATGAACAATTCGGTAGACAAATCTTTTTAATGAAGTAAGTAAGTAAAGTTTATTTATATAGCGCTTTTCACAGACAAGTCACAAAGTGCTTTACAGAATAAAAACAACTGAGTTGAAAATGAACTGAGTTTAGTGATTAAGTAAGCTGAGAAGATCACAAGCAGTACAAGGTATACAAGCTGAGAGATGATGCAAAACATGATTGGAGTTCATCTAAAACTGAAACCACCATCTGTGATTAATGTTAATGACAGTTGTCAGTGAAGTAAGTCCATCATTAAAAGAGTTGATAAGAAGAAGTCTAAAATAAACTTGAGATTCTGAGTTGACCTCTTAGTTTAAAGGAATCATAATTAAATTAATAACCAACTCGCAAACAGAGATAGGAAGCTTTATTCTTGATTAGCGAATCGAGATAAGACAATTGTTAAACTGTATGTCCAGCTGAAATGAGCAGCGAAGCGGTGATGAATGTGTAAGTTGATGGCTCTTTTTAAGTTGAATGGCAAACTACTGTTGGATGATTAGGCTTTGACAAAGAGCTGGCGCTACTGCCCTAATGCCAATGCAATTTCAAATCAAATTGTCCATTTTACTAGCAATCAAACAGTTCACTATAGCTTAGCCCTTATGGTCTGTAGTTTGTTTCTTTGAAGCCCCATGAAGTCATGACTCCCATTTCTTTAATAATTTCTCTTTCAGGCCTCTTTCGGCCTTTATTCAGCTGCACCACAGGGTCTGACATTGGCCTGCAGCTATGAGAGCTTCTGATGAAAGAGAGCTACCCTGCACTGCTATTACTAATGATACTGAGGCTACAATGATACAGAATAAAGTTATGCTTGACTGTGCTAAAATGCTATAACACCAGCTGCTATATTAAGTATACCTGGTACACGGTACCTAATAAAGCAACTGATGAATGTATTTTGCTGTGTAGACTTTGAAGGTGGAAGCTGCAGGATAGAGCAAGGGTAAAAAACAATTAAAGTGAGAATTTATTTCTAGAATCATCGCTGACTAATTCAGTCTAAATGAAAACAGCTCCTTCTGTCCTCACAATGTGCCACTGCCTTCTGACGACAAACACAGCACGATCCTCAAACTCCAGTGGCTGCAGGGGGGATACAACATCACACCAAATAGCACAGTGGTAGCTAACAGGAAGCATAATCTCCCACAGAGACACACTTGACTGATGACACATCAATATGCATCACTGTTGTCATATTTCATTGTGCTTCTGCGATTAATTTGGCTAATACACAACCCAGGAAAAAAAAACATCTTAAAACAGGATTTAACCTTTCCTATGGTTAAAGTACAAATGGAGGCTGTGAGGAGTTTGTAACCTTGTTGAACTGAACAGTTACAATACTGTAAGTGTTCAGTACACTCTGTAAAGTATACTCTGAAAAGGCTGAAACAAGGCAACAGGATTTCCTCAGTTGGAGTAACCGGCTTCTGGATGGAAAGTGATGGGAGGTGTTTCCAATCTTAGAGCTTTACCATGACCTGGATGAGGATAAGGAGAGTCTACCAAGCGTATCTAGTATACACTCTTTTCTATCTTGGGCTCTATCTATAACCATCTCTGTCTCATTTTGTCTCTGCTTTATTTTTAAATGTCTAACTTTTTATTTTTCAGTGAGCTGTATGATGTTTCCAAATACCAAAGTCAACAGCATCAGCAGCAAACTAACTCTTGCACATGTTGTTCTCGTTTGCACTCTTTGCTTCATTGAGCAAGAAACGATTATAGATGCACAGATAAACCACAAGCCACAGTCAAAATGTCATATTGTGATGCCCGAAGAAGCATCAGTTGTAATTGAGACCAAAACCTAAACTATCATTAGATGTAAGCATACGGATCTGTGCTGTAATAGCATCCATTCCCCTGAAATGGGCGAGTGTTTTCTTATTATTTGGTACATCATTCCCCGTGAGTTCTCTTTGCACCATTTCCTGCACTATATTCTGTTTTGGAGCTATTTTTATCTGTAGCTTATTCTCTGCTGCTCCAATGACCTTGCATCTCCACGGGTAACATTAAAGTTTCATCTGACCTAATCTAAAAACTGAAGTCCCCTTAAGCAAGGCACTTGTCTGCTCCACTGGAGCCGCTCATTGTCCATCAGCAGGGGAATGCAGTCGCATGAAGATGCTAGTCACAGGTGTTGGGCTAAGTGTGTATATGTGCAATGTGTGATGCTGCAGGGCTGACACACAAACAATATACAAAGCCATGTGCACTAAAGCATATTGTGATGAAACAGATTGATGCTTTCATGGTGTGTATGTGTGACTATTTTTAGTGGCAATATGCCAGTCCTCGTCCAGCACACAGTCAGCAAGATGCATAAATATAAAATATGTGTTCATGAGATCAATGTCCATTTATTTATTTATTTCCTTTGCCAGCATCAATCCTAATCAGTCACGCTGGCAGACTGGAGACGATCCCAGCTGTCACTGGGCAATAAGAGGTAAGCACTTTGGACAGGTCGCCAATCCAGGCTTTATGAAATTACCTAAAGATCAAATCCATTCTTTTTAATGAGTTCACAGATTCATACACAGATATACAGCCCCCCTTCCCGGATTTTTTTGTTAAAAAGGGCACGGACCTCAATGGAAGAGATGTGATCTTGAAGGGAGCGCATTTTTCCCTAAAATGTGTGCACTTACTGTATTCTAAGGCAGGTTTTCTGATGTTTTTTTGACTTGGAATCTGGATGGTTCTACATGTCTTTGATCTAGAGGACATGGCCATCATTTTCTCCCAAACATATCTTTGAGCAGACTTGATTTGTTTGACTGTAATACATAGAGATGGATCCAAGTTGCATCTGAGCCCAGAGACAAGACCACGTCTGGACATGGTCAAAATATGTGCTTGGTTTAAACTTTTAAGATATTGGTTCGATATTGTCATCCTCAACAAAGGTTTTCCAGAGTAATCCCTTGTCCATGTGGTTATCAGCTCTTGATAAATGATCATTCTTGATGCAGTGTCATCTAATGAATCCTAGATCTTCAGCATCCTGCTTAGGTTTTCACTTTTACAACTGGTACAACTGGTATGCATAAACATACACTCACCACTTTATAGGTATACTAGGTGCAGTTGATAAAGTGATCAGTGAGAACATGATTTACAAATTAAACAAATCTGATGAGATAAACATGAAATATCTGGAGTTCAAACTGCTTGCAAAATGTAATAGTTTTGATTTCTCACATTCTCAATGTACATGAGGTAAGAAAAATTGACAGAATGTGTCAGGGAATGTTTCACTGTAGGCTGGAGGAATTACCAAAATCTATGTATTACCAAAACAGCATTAAAAACCTAATCAGATGCACAATACGTGCACCCACTTTTGCATGGAAAGCAGAGTGATGAATAATGCAACTGTAGTAGTGGAGCATTAGATCAGCAACTGTGGCAAATGTACTGGGAAAACGCTAACAGCCATGAACGTGGAGAGCAACAACCGACTCTCCAAACAGATCCTAATCACAATCCAGCTGTCACAGAGAAAAGTCTCCTTTTTTTTCTGCA
The DNA here is from genome assembly GCF_033807715.1 of Cololabis saira. NCBI lineage: Eukaryota > Metazoa > Chordata > Actinopteri > Beloniformes > Belonidae > Cololabis > Cololabis saira. The sequence continues at coordinate 36,977,046 of NC_084596.1, read as the reverse complement.
AAGTACATAAGATATCAACATTCTTTGACAAATGCTCCATCTAGGACTTTGTGAAGTCAGCCAGCAACAAAATTCACATTAAAAGCCCAAAGGGTGATGAAGTAAAATATGGCAGGACCTTCATTGCTGCAAGGCTTTTACTAATCAAGTGTAAAATCCTTTAGTTTGCTGGAAGCCTTGTTGTTTGAATCCTTTTGACAGTTGTTTTTTTTCTTGCATGCACTGGTTGGTTGGACTGTCACTTAAATTGGCTAAGTTGAAACATCATAGCCACAACCAGTTTAGGAGTCTGGCCAGGGCCGGACTGTCGGACACTGCACACACATGCTCACAATTGAGCAGGCTCTGCACACAACCACGAATCCACGCTCACACATATGGCTAAGTTATCACCAAAAGCTCGTTATTCTGTATCAAATTTATATTTAAACGCTATTAACACAAAACTATAAGCCATCAGTCCAGTTCTTTTCTCTCCCCCACTCATCAAAAGGTTCAATGCAACAGTCACAACTGGACTCAACAACATAACTCTATTTATTTGTCTGTAAATTATTTCAATGCCAGATTACTATAGTGAATTTAACAGAAAATGATAAAGTCGACAACAAAAAAGATAAGACTACGGAATAGTATTAGGGCCAGGCAGGAGAAAAAATATTTGAGAGGGGAAGATTCTTTTTCATTGTGCACTTCGAGAAAAAAGTTGACATGTTGAGAAAAAAGTCGAAATGTCGAGAATAATGTTGAAATACAATTTCAAGAATAAAGTCAAAGTTTCGCCTTTTTTCTCAACATTTAAACTTTATTCACGAAATTTTGAATTTTTTCTCCACATTTCAACTTTTTTCTCTAAATTGTACTTCAACATTATTCTCGACATTTCGACTTTTTTCTCCTCAACATTTCGACATTTTTCTCGAAATTGTGCTTCAACATTAATCTCGACATTTCGACTTTTTTCTCATCATTTCGACTTTTTTCTCAACATTTCGACTTTTTTCTCGAAGTGCACAATAAAAAAAAAAATCTTCCCCTCTCAAATATTTTTTCTCCTGCATGGCCCTAATACTCTTCCATATAAGACAGTGTCCAACCTTCTGAATAAAATAAACACAAGAAAGATTTTAATCAACTTTGCTGCTGATATTTAGCTGCCACTGACACAAGAGGTAAATAAAAAAAATCAATCTGTTTGGCTTTTGGGTCTATAAAATTGTGATAAATTGTGAAAAATGTTGATCACTGTTCCCCAAAGCCCAAGAAGACACCCTCAGATGTCTTATTTTTTACAAACTAACAGTCCACAATCCCTAGTTATACAATTTACTGTCATAGACTAGAGAAACCAAAAAATAATTATATTTAAGGAGCTGCAATCAGAGAATTTTGACTTTTTAGTCTGAAAAATGAAAGACTGAAAACAATTATCAAAATAAGTGGGCAATTAAATCAATAGTCATCGATTAGTTGCATAATCATTGCAGCTCTATTTTATATTAATAACATAATCATATTTCATACATAATTCAAACTTAAACAATTAGCTTTTCTACTATAGATTCCTTTGCACCGGTACGCTCTTCTGAGCTACAACCAGGCTGAGATGACCGTGAATATGAGGGGAAATAGTGTCATCATCACATCAAGAAAAAACTAATCAATCGGACCGTCGTCAAATATTTGCATTCTTTGTACCAGTATGTTTAACATTTTAGGAGTCATTCCTAAAACAATTACTTGCTGTTCCTCTGTACCTGCTGCCAGTTCATCCTTATAACTGGACTGTCCTCCAGTTCATCTTCAGGTACTCTGGCTTCCACCCACAGACCAAAAATGTCTGTTAGTTTGTTCAATGATTTTCAAATTGCCCATTGTTGTGAGTGTCTATGGTTGAGTATTTATGTATGGCCCTACAATGAACTGGTGACATGTCCAGGGTTTACCCCTGCAATGAGCTGGAATGGATTCCAGTAGACCCCATTGACACTTTTATAGGATTAAGCCAGTGTGGAAAATTAATGAATGTATATTAATCAACCTAAATAGTCTCAGTTTATGAACCTAAGTTTGAAAGAGCTCTGAAGAAGTTGACACATCTTACGTTTATGAACTCCCTCAACTCAAATGCATAAAAGTTATCTCAGGTTTGACAAACTGCAGATTACATTTGACTCACCCTCTTGATTTGGGTTCACACAAATGACAATGATCTAGCTGGCTGCCTTACTTTTTTAAGGATTTCTCAAATTGTCTCTTTTTAGAGTGCAAAATATCAGTTTTTGTTTTTCGTGTAAACATATACAATCTTATATACAAGGGTACCCTGCCTATAAATAAATCAAATCTATACTCACTGAGAAGTGATCCATTTAATTTTTGAGAACTTTTTCTAATTCGACTACGTTATGTGAAAACCCTTTCCACTGACATTCAGAACCAACAAAACTAACTTGCTATAAACTGCTCTTGCTCTGTGAAGGCAGAGTAATTACATTTTTTGTTTTTAAAATTTTTTTTAATTGCCCAGCAGTTCCTCTTCTGATGAATAATTTGTACAACCGGTTCTAACCACATCTCCTCCAGTGAATAAAACATGGTACTGCATTCACTTAGGTCTGAATCACTTCCTTCTCTCTGGGAGCAGCTTGCAAAGATAGTCCTCCTTCTGAAGGTTAACCTTCATCTAAAATCAAAGAGAAGGCAGGGTCTCTGTGGGAAGTGAGACGTCAGCTTGAGAATGAAACATGTAAAGGAGAACTCTGTAATTTTCCTCCATGCTCTTCAATTTGCCTCAAACCATTCTCACATCAAAGGCGATAGACTGTACTGCAAGCACACAAATCAGAAATAAGCTTTTGTTTCAGGAGATCATCCACAGCATACAATCAAGTTTTCACTGTTGCAGTTTGACCTCTAAAATCTCCAAAAGTTGCCCTCAATTGTGCTTGTTTTCCAGAGTTTATGTAATCATTAAAGACATTTTATGTAGCAATACCACCTCTGACCACATGGGGGCATACATATCTGTTGTGTTGACAAAGTGCCCGTGACAATATGATATAATATGATGACCGTATAATCAATATAAGAATCAGAATCAGAAATACTTTACCGATTCCTGAGGGGAAATTGCCTTCAGCTACAGATGCGCCCATAGAAAAGTCTTAAAGAAGTAGGAAATTATACAATATATCAATAAATTTAAACATAAATACGAATATAAAAAAAAATCTAAACATCCATCCATCCATCCATCGTCCGCCGTTTATCCGTTCCCGGGTCGCGGGGGCAGCAGCCTCAGCAGGGATGCCCAGACTTCCTTCACCCCAGACACTTCCTCCAGCTCTTCCGAGGGGAGTCCGAGGCGTTCCCAGGCCAGCTGAGAGACATAGTCTCTCCAGCGTGACCTGGGTCTTCCCCGGGGTCTCCTCAAGGAGGGACATGCCTGGAACACCTCCCTAGGGAGGAGGGACATGCCTGGAACACCTCCCTAGGGAGGAGGGACATGCCTGGAACACCTCCCTAGGGAGGAGGGACATGCCTGGAACACCTCCCTAGGGAGGATCCAGGAGGATCCGATACAGATGCCCAAGCCACCTCAGCTGACTCCTCTCAATGTGAAGGAGCAGCGGCTCGACTCCGAGCTCCTCCCGGGTGACCGAACTCCTCACCCTATCTCTAAGGGAGCGTCCAGCCACCCTCGGCCGCTTGTATCCGCGATCTTGTCCTTTCGGTCACTACCCAAAGTTCATGACCATAGGTGAGGGTAGGTGCGTAGATTGACCGGTAAATCGAGAGCTTCGCCTTTCGACTCAGCTCCTTCTTCACCACGACGGTCCAGTACATCGACCGCATTACTGCGGACGCTGCACCGATCCGTCTGTCAATCTCACGCTCCATCGTTCCCTCGCTCGTGAACAAGACCGCGAGATACTTGAACTCCTCCACCTGAGGCAGGACTTCTCCAATCTAAATCTAAACACTAAAATATAAATGTACATTTTGCTTATATATCTACAGTGTGATAAATAACACAACAGTTAACCATAGACAGTTGAATATAGAATATTGCACATAGATGTAGTTATTGCACATCAAAGTAGTTATTGCACATTATTAAGAGTTCACAGCAAACCCATTGACTCGAAGTGTCTGGCACTCAGAGTGAGGAGTTGTACAGTTTGATGGCCACAGAATGATTTCCTGTGATGCTCTGTGGTGCATTTTGGTGTGATCAGCTTGTGCAGTATGTCCTCCTGTAGCTGACCAGCACGTCGGGGAGTGGGTGGTACACATGGTCCAAGATGACATGCAGCTTGGACAGCATCCTCCTCTCAGACACCTCCGTCAGAGTACAGCTTCACCCCCACAGCATCAATATCTTTCCAGATCAGCTACCTTTAGCCTGCTGCCCCAGCACACCGCAGCATAGAGGATAGCGCTGGCTACCACAGACTCTAATTAATGAGAGCAGGCCGACATGTGTTGTCATACCCCTTGTACCAGTAGAGGTTTACTTCTTTGTGTCTTATGCATGGAGTTGGCACATGAACGTTCCCCGTCTGGTCGGGAGTCATATTGCTACACACTGGCTTAAACGGCTGTTGATTGTAAGAAACTGGATTTTCACTCCTGGTGTTTATGTAAAAATACCAATAGCTCCACATTAAGGGCATTCCCATGTCAAGTACATCTTTACCCAGGTGGGCAACTCAGACACAGAGGCTTTGAGAGGTGGCCAGGTTTGGGAAACCTTACTGAAAGGCATATGACCAAAATCTGTGAATATCGCAGTGTTGGATATCTTCAAAATCCCTTTCATGAAATCCTCCAAAGCAAAAGACTGCTTCCTCTTGAAAGATGTCTGTATATTTTGACTCTAGATCTAGTATTCTTCTCATTTTATGTAATAATTGCTCGGGGATCATGTTTTGGGTCACTGGAAAGCGCCTAGAGATAACTTGTATTGTAATAGACGCTATGTAAACAAAATTGAATTGAATTTGAGTCATTATGTCACTGGAGAAACATCTGTCTGACTCTCCAAGTATGGTGTCCAGAATGGGGTGAAAGAGTGTTCTCCTAAAAGCATCATCATTGCATTTGTGCTGTAGATGTTAAAACAGACCCACCAAGTCTGGGACTCTTTCTTTATTTCATATGTTCAACTGCTATAATGTTGTACTGCACTTTGTGGCAGTGTCTGCAATGTTTTCCAAAGACTATCAAAACATGATTCACTTCTGTACTCTTGAAATGAATCTTTAAGTACTTTAACTAGATCCAATGTCACAGATGTGTGTGGTGGAAAGAATTGTTGTTCGTTCAATAAAGTGTTCAAAAAGAATGTCAGGACACACTCAGCTGTCTTTCTTTCTCAAGTGAAGGGGAATGAAGGGTGTTAAACAGCAGCTCCTTGTATCCCTAAGGAACCTTTTGAGTGTTGCAAGAAGTTTACAAAGAAATTATAACCAGCACATTCACTAGTTGCTTGAAAGGAAAACCTGAATGTTTCTAATTCAAAGGAACTGCTCGCAAAAACCTTTTTATGCATTCACACATCTCTGGCAGTGCTGGATGTGATAGTCTGTCAATCTAAAAGAATCAAAATGTAGTTTCCAGCTGTTTCTGGGCTCATTAATACGATGTCCTAGTGCTATAACAGTACTTCATCATTATGCATTATTGCATTACATAAGGGCTTTGCCTCTGAGTGATCATTTGGATGATCATCCGCTGCCTTCATCCATTGTGCAATCACAATAATTGCCAAAGTCTAAATGTTTTTGGCCATCTTTTTCAAAGGTGAGATCTTCTTTTTCATTGTTTTAAAAGACGTCTCACAGGACAAGAGTGTACTTAGAGTTATAGGGTTATGCAGAGAGAACTAAGAGAGTTACACTCATACAAATAAAAACACAGATTAATACAAAGCAATTTATTTTATCCTCACTTCCTCTCACTCAGACACACCTCCTTACCCCAATTTGGAGACACTTTAAAATTCAAGTCGCATTTTTGAGTTTAATTTTGTTTCTTTGACCTTTTTAAGAGGCCTTTTTGATTTATTTGTATATCTTGGCCTTTTGGTGGTGAATAAAAGCCCTTTTTGTAGAAAATATGTGTCATCATGCTTAACCAGCTCAGTCCCTCGCAATTAGCAAAAGCTATATATCAAAATATTGAGCCACCTAACTTTGAAACTTTGATTTTGTGTTTCAAAACGTATCAGCTCTAGACCATTGTTACATAACATATCCATTTTTTGATGTTTTATTTTTTCAAAATGAAACTGAATACAATTTTTACGTGGTTTTTTGTTATAGCAGGCAGTGATAAGGACACCTGCAGTAGCTTGTGATATCTCCTCAGCTTTAGAAAGTAAAACTTCCATTAAATGACAGATCCCTCATTAACCACATTTTTTAAATATTATCATTTTTTTGTTTGTTTTAATTAATTCAAAGTTTTTCATTTCTATCAATGACAACATCTAGGTATGTGACGAAATGCAGTTAGCACTTCTGGTTAGATGCTAACTGCATTTCGTTGCCCTGTACTTTTGACATGTGCAATGACAATAAAGTTGAATCTAATCTAATCTAATAACATATTTTCCAACAGAATATGACTGACTATCCACCGGGGAGGGATGAGGAATTAGATAACCATCCTAAATGTTATGATAATAAAAGCTTCTTTGTGTCACGTATGCTTGTAACCCCCAAAATAAATGCATGTTTTGCAGATTTTTGCAGATTTTCATCATCACATGTTCATTCAATCAGTTATACCATAAAAATGAAAAAGGGTCTAAACTAGGAAACAAGCCTATTTGGATGATCCAGACTGGTTATCATGGAGGTTGTTGTCAGCTGGAAGTCACAGAGACTACACTAATACCATTCAGATTAATTCTGCTTGTCAGAAGGCTTTTAGGTTTGGTTTTGGTAATATTGTCTACATTTTGACATCAGGAAGGTTTAGGTCCAGTTTTTGCAGAACGTGGTAACCCTGCTTCTACAGGGCTGTTTCTGATCATTTTATACCTGTTTTTTTGTCTATATGTTTGTTTTGTGTGTACATTTTTGGTTCAAGCATCCGCTAAGGGTAAGGACATCAAGTTTAAAAAGTTTATCAAATAAAAAACACTTGCCAACATCAGCCAATAATGACAAGATGGAGGTACAAAGGTGAACCTGATGTTTATTTCATAATCGCCTTTTGTTTTTCAGAAGACATTGCATGTAAAGTGTACGATGATTAGTTTCTCCTTATAAAGTAAAGAGTTTTTGGAAAAGTGGATCCCTCTGGCCGGACTTAAAACCACCTACTGAGGAACGGCCACAAACACAGTTTATTTGAATTTAGTAAGCAGTCTGACGTGTAAGGAATACACTGCAGGCTGTTCTTCATAGAGGTGCACAGTTTCAAACTGCTAAACTGATATAGTAAACAAATGTACGTGTACTGTCCCTTCAAAATGTGGATTGCTGTGATTTCATAAACACCTGACAGGTGAGATAAGTAATGATCAGAAAGGACTCAGATTATTCACATTGATGTCAGTGCATGATTGTTGCTGTCCACAACATTCAGACCTGTGTCATATGATTATTTATAACCTTCATCTTTACAAAGTACTGTAATACACCTGTTGCATAGTTGTCAGCAGAGCTGGGTAGAGGAGCCAAAAATTGTACTCAAGTAAAAGTACTGTTACTTCAGAATAATATGACTCAAGTAGAAGTAAAAAGTAGTCATCCAAATAATTACTTGAGTAAAAGTAAAAAAGTACTTGGTGAAAAAACTACTCAAGTACTGAGTAACTGTTGAGTAACGTCTGATTTATTTCTTTAACACAACCATTCAAACAGACAAAAGTAGAAAATAATCATCTTCAGGCAAATTAAATCAATAAAATAATAAAATAAATGAAAATTAATAAAAAATAGCTTCAATTAAAATAATCTTAAAGTAAATTCAAGTACTTTAATACATAATAAAATAAATTAAGCACAAGTAGCACAAAAATTTCAAGCCTTTGTACTTTTCTTTTTTAACCAGGCAGAACTAGAACAACATGAACTCATAGAATGTGTGTGTGTGTGTGTGTGTGTGTGTGTGTGTGTCTGTGTAAATGTGACAAAACATGCAAAAACAAACATTTTTCCCAAAGAATCACTCAGTGATGTCATGAGATTGACGCGTACGCGGATAAAAGGGATAAAAGAAAAGTAACAGCTCAACGTAGCCTAATGTAGCGGAGTAAGAGGAACAGTTTCTTCTTCACAAATCTACTCAAGTAAAAGTAAAAAGTATAGTGATTCAAAACTACTCCTAAAAGTACAACATTTCCCAAAACTTCCTCAAGTAAATGTAACGGAGTAAATGTAACTCGTTACTACCCACCTCTGGTTGTCAGTTGCATCTGTATGAAAACATTAAAGGTGTGTTAAACTGAAAGGATTAAAAAAAAATATATAAAGAAAAATATGGTCAGAAATGTCCTTCTGCCTTGTTATGGTTTGTACGTAGCGACCACTAAAACTGTCAAGAGACACGAGTTTATTACCTCTTCGTCTAATGCTGGCCTATTTTGAAAAAAGACAATTACCATTCCAGCTGTATGGAACTGGTTTTGTACCATTAGCCCATGGTTCCACTGGATCTTATACTGTAGCACACATTGTGGGGATGTTTGTGGATAATGGCATGAACTTTTATCCTCTGCACTGGTTTGACTGTAGAAAGGAAAGAATAGGCACAATTCGGAGTTCCAGTCCAACTAAGCGTCAACGATTCAATAGCTCCACTCACAGAGCCAGTTTGTTCCACCTCTGCACCACCTTAATCTCACACCACGGTGCTAAGAGGGGAGAGAGTAACACTTACAGCCTCGGCAGGTAAGACAGAGCTGTTTCCTGAAACACAAGGGAGTCCTTGTTAAGTTATGAAAGGTTTATCAATAATTGTCTGATGACAGTTATTAATAATATAAATTAAATAATCAAAATGAATAAATCTAAACTGGGCACCACCTGAATATCAGGAATTAATAACTTAACTGCACAACCAGTCTCAAAATAGCTGTTGTATTATGCGTATCATGCGTGTATTATGCATGTATTATGTGTGTATTATGCGTATCATGCGTGTATGATGCGTGTATTATGCGTGTCACCAGGGGTGGTGCTATAGAAACACAGAGAAGGAAGTTGTCGGAGCACAGGCCTTTGCAACCAGCAAATGTTACAAATATGTGTAAAATAACCACAAACAGCTTCTCTCATTCAAATAAATCAGCATGTATGAACACAAGTGTTAATGACATCAATCAACAGCCCCTGGAATGAGTTTTATTTTGATCTCTAAACTACATATAAGCCATACTAACTAAACATGAAATAAACATCAATTTACAAATGTGGGGGTGTGATAAGATGGCTTTCATATACATGGTCTGAATTGTAAAAACAAAAGGCGGACAAGATCACGTGGTGACCGAGTCTCGTGCGATTCAAACTGGCGGAAGAGATTTCGTCAAACCAAGTGAGAACAAAAGAAATCAGAAGCCTGATGGCCAGGATAAGAGCAGACGTGTGTGTACGGGTTAGTAAAAATTATGAGAGAAAGAAGAGAAGAGAGTAAAAACCAAAAAGACTAGAATAACTTCTCACCACCAGAAAACTAGGCTGCTCTGTTTCCCACACAGAGACCATGTGAAGACAACTTCAAAACTTCAAACCGGGAAATGAGGAAACACTTTGTTTTCTGTTTTGTGACAACATGTCAACCACATCCATAAAATATAATATTTTAGTGAAGCAAGTAAAAAACTTGGCCCTTTCTCACACAGAAACCTACAGTTATAGATGAGCACTGTGGCGCACTCTAGTGGCGGTTAGGTACTAAAACTGATACCAGTTTGAAGCCAGTTTACACGCATGGGGTATTACCTGATCATCAAATCACGCAGTTCTATGTCAACCTGATCCAGCAGATTAAATCAGAAATCTGGTACTGATCAAGTACCTCTTAAAGTTATATATTTATACATGTGCCGATCTAAGAAACATTGAAATCCATGTGCAGAATTCCAGATATTTGTGATCTCCTTAGGGAAGAGAGTAGATCAGAGGCAGAAACTTGTGATGCAGACTTTTGTGATGGAAGTTATTTTTAAACTCCCCCTTTGTTTACAACAAAATCGCATGCGTTACAAATCCAACTGTACAACGATGACTTTGAACCTGCAAATCCCCTCGGCCTCAAACATGGAATACACAAAATACACTTGTCTTTTTCCCGATATGTAATTCAGTCCTTCTGAATATTCATTTGTTATCTCTTTTTCATACACAAGATCTGCATGGTTTTGATGTCGTAGTGGAACTATTGATAAATGATATTGAGAAATTGGAAGGCCAAGGAATTGATCTTCCAGTCAGTGATGATCCAATATATGGCACAATTGGTCAAATCATCTGAGATAATCTTGGAATTGTCATAATTCTTGGTTTTAATTAATATTTTAGTAGCCAGCAAACATGTGAATTTTGCTTGATTGTAAAGAATGACATCAAACAGTATAGAATGATACTAAGGTGACTCTTTGTGAAAAAGAAGTCTTTGAAATGCATTGCCAATCTCTCCTGAAAAATCATATTAGGTTTGTTTTTTTAAGTCAACTCTTAATGCTTTAAAGTATTTTCATGCTTCCAAGAACTTCTCATTTAATATCATGCACAATCTTCTTGAGGGTGTGGTTCAGTACGAAATGAGATTGCTTTTTGGCTATCTCACACAGACTTTATGTGCGGGACTTGCTTTCTAGACCTCATTCATTTGATTATGGGTTTGAGGAATGTAAAAACCGCCCTACAAAAGTTTTTTTTTTTACCAAGGGCTGTAATGGCATTAATGGCATTGTGTCTTTGTCATTGTTGTTCGGAGAGCTTCTTTTTTCTCCAGGAGACAAAAACTGGGGTTTGTTGCTTTTATTACTTTGGATATTTGGATTTGGATCTTTTTTTTTTTTTTACCTTTTCTCACTGTTGGCATGACAGTTTATCTGAAACACTTCATTGTTGACAATACCCAAGCGTCATTTTATAATTCATGTCCTGCTGCTCCGTTGTTACATATGTGGAACATGAGGGTTGAAGCCAAACGTAAGGTATTCAAAGATTATTTAAAAAATGTCAAAAAGGTAAGGAAATCCTTTGCTAAAAAACATCAAATGGCCATTACCTATCATTGGGAAACATTTCCCATGAAAAAAGAGAGTATGGACTGATTGAATCATTTTCCCTCAGAAATGTGAGTTTGGTCAACAACGAAGTGTTTGAAATGATTGTATCCCGAGATTTTCTTAGCCAGCTGGGTTAAAAATTGATGGTGTAGAACTTGCGTTTGTATTGCAATGAAAAATGATACCAGTTTTGTGTCAAGAAAGTGGCATACTTTTGGTTGAAAGCAATATTTTTGTTTGAGCAAACAAGTTAATCACAGAGAATTTTGCTGAGTGTAATGATGATTTCAGATAAGCACTGAAAAGCTCATCGTACAAATGTGTGACAGTAGATTTCACAAACCATTTGATATTCAGAATCCACAACGGAATTGCTGATGAAAGCTTGTACATTATACCCTCACTTGCAATAATTTACAAATATTTTGCCAATTAGAATTTATTAAACACATTTTCGGTGTAAGGTAGACTTGGTATTTAAAGAGTTCATAAATATTAAAAAAATAAATAAACAATACTAACAAAGTCCTCTCTCTGCTCCTCTCTTTCTTCATACCATCAACCAAATATAAAATAACAACCAAACAATGTTTTTTTTAATCTAATAAATTATATAAATTGATCCAAATTACAACTAACAACTAATTTAATTTTTGGTTGCAATGGGAAATGAAGTCACACCATGTGATCATACTTACCTGAACCTGGATCTTTTTTTTTTTTCTAAAAAAAACATCCATATGTCCATGATAAGGCTTTCTGTCTGTCTGTCTGTCTGTCTGTCTGTCTAAACGCACACACAGTAATGTAGTATATAATGTTAATGGGCATCAGTTCAGTCAGTTGGCTCATCAACTAATCATACAAACAGAAGAAGTGGTTGACTGACCACCTGTAACATTTCCTAACAAGAAAAAACGTCAGCTAAATCCTACCTACAACATAAACAGTGATCTATGATTAAATGCTGCAGAAATAAGGACTGGTGATGATAATCATGTGTGTGTATTCAATGGCAGAAGTAAATATGTCACATATCCTGGTTGAGGCCAGGTAACTTGACAGGGAAAGTGGGAGGGATGTGGATCAAACCATTTTCCAAGAATGGGGGTGATGGTGTACTTTGTTGTTAAAATATTACGTTTAAACCATATAGTGTATATGGTTTTGAATGAAAATCTCTTAATTTTTAAGGGTGCTGGGTTTCAATTTATGGGTGCTGCAGCACCCCCCCCAAACAGGCTAGAAACGCCCAGGGTCATAGCCATGGATAGCTCATATATGGTTTGAAACATACTTTTAAAATGCATGACGATCAATTACGTTTTTTCAAAATAAAATTTGATACACTTGATAAACAATATGAATGATGATAAATGTGATAGATAATAATTATTTTTCATTTCAATCAATCAACCCTTGGTGTCAAAGTAAGAGGTAGAGCGTTCTGTTACATGTAAAATCGAAGAAGTTCCTTAAATATTGTGCAGTTTATGTCTAACATGTTTCTGTCGGCTAAAGGACAGTAGTAGTAGTAGTAATATATTTCGATTGGAAGCCTGTAGCGTGCTTGTAAAGCTAGTAGGAGAAAAAAACGTAACGAAAACCAAGATTCATTTTTTTGTTATAATAAAATTGAAGAAAGTGCCCAAATAAAAATACATGCTTCATTTCACTCTTCTACTACAGCAATTCGTCTTACATTTTGAGGCACTTTTCACAAGAAGGCTATCTAAAAGCCTAAATTATGTTTCCGCATTAAATCGGAGAGGGACCTGGCTGCAGGCAAGATTGGCGACAAGGGCGCCGCCATACTTCTAATAAAGAACTGTTGGGAAAAAAAAAAAAAAAAGACCAACTTCCGGTATGAACTTCCGGTATGGACCTCCGGTATGCATTGGTTTTGTTTTTTATTTGAGTAATACTCTTTATATGTTATAATTCAACGTGAAATTGCATAATTTGAAGTTTTGTTATCATTGTACTGTTTGCAAATGTTAATTTAAAAAAAATAATAAATTAAAAAAAATAATATATTAACGAAGTGACCAACTTCCGGTATGGACTTCCGGTATAGATGGAAGAATGGCGGCGCCCTTGTCGGCCATCTTGCCTGCAGCCAGGTACTCTTGTTAAATCGACGCAGAGTTCTGCGTTGGTGTAACGCAGAACCATAAATCAGCCTTCAGCCAGTCGGTAGTTTAGTGAAGGACTGTCTCAGAAAATTAGAATATTGTGATTTTCTGTAATACAATTACGAAAACAAAATTTCATACATTCTGCATTTATTACAAATCAACTGAAATATTGCAAGCCTTTTATTATTTTAATATTGCTGATCGTGGCTTACAGTTTAAGAAAACTCAAATATCCTATCTCAAAAAATTTGAATATTCTGTGAATCTTAATCTTAAACTGTAAACCGTAATCAGCAATATTAAAATAATAAAAGGCTTGCAATATTTCAGTTGATTTGTAATGAATCCAGAATGTATGACATTTTTGTTTTTTTTTAATTGCATTACAGAAAATAAAGACCTTGATCACAATATTCTAATTTTCTGAGACAGTCCTGTACGTCCGCGGAGATTTCCGTTTTCACAAAGTGTCATTGAACGCAGCAGCAGCCTCTCTCTCCATCCTCTCATCCTTTTGTGTCCGCGGTCCAATCAGCATCCAGACAGGCCTGGCTCGCTGCTCATTGGTCGCGAAGGAGGAAGATGCGACAGCAGATTGAGGACTTCCCAAATCGTAGCACAAATGTGAGCGATAAACACAAATGTCATGCTTTGACACGTCGCGTTGTGTCGCGTTAGCGGTCCGTTTCCTGCGGCGGGTTTGATGTCAGCATCACTCCCTCCATCACACTCACCTGGCCTGCTCTGCTCTCTGTTTTCCTCTCGTTTGAGCCGTCACATCGCCTGATGTTCCGTCGGCCCTTCTCGCGGCCGTAGGTCAAGTGACTCCATAGGAAAATGTAGCTTTGGGTTGTTACCCCACAAAATCCATACATCCAGATACAGGTGAGTAAATGTTACAAGCTGGGTTTAAATGCAATACAATGTATTCATGGTTCCATAGGAATTACATATAGGACTGTCTCAGAAAATTAGAATGTTGTGATTTTCTGAAATGCAATTACAAAAACAAAAATGTCATACATTCTGGATTCATTACAAATCAACTGAAATATTGCAAGCCTTTTATTATTTTAATATTGCTGATCATGGCTTACAGCTTAAGAAAACTCAAATATCCTATCTCAAAAAATTTGAATATTCTGGGAATCTTAATCTTAAACTGTAAGCCATAATCAGCAATATTAAAATAATAAAAGGCTTGCAATATTTCAGTTGATTTGTAATGAATCCAGAATTTTAGTTTTTTTAATTGCATTACAGAAAATAAAGAACTTTATCACAATATTCTAATTTTCTGAGACAGTCCTGTATATATATTGTATCCCTGCTTTATTCCTGATGATCCATTAACTTGTGGGCTTGTTATGGCTATACACATGATCAACTAACTGTTAACTGTTAATGTAATCTTGTCACAGCCTTCTTGTGTTGTTTTTTCTAAACCAGATGAATTGTTTGTAGAGTAAGGTGATAACACCCTGGTGAATATGACAGGCCAGCTCAGCCCAATAGTGTAGAAGGTGCTACACAGATTCATCAGACATTTAAACATCTTAGAGTTTATGATTTAATCATAACTTTCCCAATTTCACGTGGAAACAAAGCACATGAATAAATGATGAAGGAACATAAAATTATAAAATGAACCATAATGACATGTTGTCTGGCAGCACAACCTTATCTCAAACCCATACAGAGTTGAAAAGCCAACTGATTATTTACAGGACTGAATATTTTCCTGTGTTTAAGTCAAGATTGTGAAGTACTGACGCTAAAAGTGAAGTCTAATGTGCAAAAGGAATGAAGGGAACAGCTGATCTCCTTACAGGTGTTGCTTTGTGAACAATGCACGAGTGATGTCTGATGTCGAGGCCACGTATGCAGACTTCATCGCCTCTGGCAGGTCGGGACGCAGGAACGCCCTGCACGACATCCTGCAGAGTCCCAGCGACCCGGACGGGCGAGAGCTGTCCCTCACCCTCTCTCTGTCCCAGCTTCACATCAACACGGGAGGGGGAGGTGAGACGCAACACTCGGCCCATGGCAATACATCCTGGAGTTAATGTTTGTGTACGCTAAAGGTTTGACTCCTTTGACTTTAATGAGGTATGCTATTCCGCATGAGTGAAACATCATCCGTCTAGTATTTACAGAACCTTTGAGCCGCAAAAGTTGTTGAACCTGTAGGTTTAGCTAGGGCTGGGCGATATGGACTAAAAGTCATATCTCGATATTTTCTAGCTAAATGACGATACTCGATATATATCGATATTTTTTCTGTGCCATAATTGTCAGTTTTAATACAAAGCCAAGTGCCAAATGTCACACAGGTACCTTTATTAACAGAGGTCTGCACAATATCAAAATGTATAAAACAAATGAAATAAAAATAAACTGCCTGCATATATAGAATAAAAATGCTTCTTGAATAAAATAAAACAAATATCTCTTTCCTGCATAACAATTAAATTAAAATACACTGTGCAATTAATACAATGTAGACAGTAACAGGCAGACTTTTCCACTGAGGTTGACAGTTGTGCAAATAACAAAACATTTGTGCAAATCTCAAATAAAACATGTAAACAAATATTGCATCTCTTTGAGCAAATCTCAAATAATAACAAGTCAACTACTGTACATTTTACTGATTTTGTGCCAGGAAAACTAACCTGTCAACACTGTCAGGTTTCAGCACACAAAGGTACTTTTTTGCCAGCACGAGGGGTCAGCGTTGATGTACAGTCAATTTGTCACAAAATAAGCTATATATAATATATAAAATATATCGATATATATTAAAATCTCGATATATCGCCCAGCCCTGCCTGATATTCATGATTGTCACCTGAAGTGATGCATTCAAGTGATGAAACCCACCAAAAAACCTGAAGCTGGAGCTGAAGCTGCTCTACGTAGAAGAATGACCTAAGATTTCCCTCAATAAATAAATAAATCTGATATGTCAAACTTTTATTCTGTGACTAATTTTGGTCTTCATATACAAGTATTCACATAAATGATGTAGAACCATTTATTTTGCACCCAGCCATAAGGCAAATACGCTCGCCAGCCCTTTTACTTATTACACCTGGTATAGGTTTGCTTTTAGGGATAGGAGAATTACAAGGCGCAGCTATGCTTTATTGTGAACTAAAGCATAGTTACCATCAACACCTTACATTTGATAAAATAATGGACACAGAAGCCGGCATAGGTCCTGCTCCTCCAGCCTGATCTTTCTCTAAATATATCCATGATAAATAATTTGTATGGTTGTTGAAGTTAGAGAAGTTGCTGACTTCAGAAGAAAGTAGAAGGCAAGTGTCACGAACAGAAGCCTGCCGCTCCCAGAGATGTTGAGAAAATGTAATCTGTGTTGGAAAAGTTAGGCATATAGATTTGCAACAGGAGGGAAAAACTATTTAGCTCCACTCCTTTTTTCTGCAGATGGAGACGATGCCGAGGACAGCCAGAGCTCCTCCGGCTCAGCCCAGAGGGAGGCGGCGCAGAGGAACAGCTAACTGGCCTCACGCTGCTGCCGGCAGACGCAGGGCTGCAGGACGGATCGCAGGCTCTGCCGTGATGGATGGATCCGTCCTAAGAGGACTGGCCGGTGGAGGGTAGAGGCGTTACTGCTGAAGGATTCCTAAAATGCACTGAAGAGGCGCTGCGACGCGATCACTCAGTGCTCCTTGTGGCTGTGCTGCACTCTGGCATCACTAGGGTGCTTCTCAGAACCGGTGCTACGCAGAATGACGAATTTTTATCTCTTCTCAAGCTGATTTTACTTTCAACTGTCTGTAACACACAGACCGACTGGGTGAAATAGAAAAAATAGTGAACTTTTGTAGCGATTTTTAGTAAAAACCACTGAGAGCTGATAGGATGGGTCACAGTAGAAGTAGCATGTATGTAGAAGTGGTGACGCTTGTTAAAGACTGTTGCCGGTTAATGGCTTGTGCTTCCTTTGAATTGACGCCACGGTGGAGGGATGTGGCAGAACCAAAGCACTGAGGCCTTATCTGTGCACGTGTGCTGAAGTGTGTTCGGTTTTGTATCGTAGAGAGCAGCAGGTCCCAGCAGTAGCGGGCTGGTAACATCATCAGCAATATCTCATTTGCTTGCTGGTTAATGAAGAGACGGTGGTTTACTATCCTTCCAAAAGGTTTCTACTTCTTTTTTTAAATTATTTTTAAAACTTTTCTAACAACGACATAATCATCAAAACCTTATCAGAAGTGTGTCGGGTTCATGCTGAGAGTTGGACGAGAGCTGGAGGTGTCAGAGGGGTGACCTGGTTGAAGAAGCAGTGAAGCACTTGGCTTTGCTGTAACAAAATCCACTTAAACATGGTTATGTTGTTATAAAAATTTGAAAAAAAAAGAAGTAAAAGTCATTATAATACAAATTTGAGCACACTCGGATGAAGAGCTAAACCATGCTGCTTTATTTCTAAGTCGAATAGTCTAGTTTGGTCTGAACAGTTCAGTCTTTCTGTTCTGCATTTACATGCCTCCCAACCTGCGATCACCGGCGCAGCAGTCAGATTAGATGTGATAGTTTATCAGATTCCAGGACACCTGTGATTTTATTTCCATCTGCTTTGGTGCACATAAAAATGATCCACGAACAAAGACGTCTCAGTTTGCAATCGTCTGCAATTCTCAGCATGTTTGTATTGAAAACATTCACCAGAGAAACTGTAAAAGAGGGTATCGGATAACTATTAGCTCTAACTTATACACAAGTAAAATGAAGTGGTATTAAAAAAAACTGTGCTCACTTTTGTTGCAGGATGTTTGGGCTGAACTGGTTCAAGCAGGAAGCAGCTTCCTGCCTGCCAGTTTATACTCCACGGATAAAGTAGGCGTGCACAGTAATCAAAGAACATAGTTAGACGAGTGTTAGTTTGTGAGCTTTGTAGGTGTTTGCACTGTTTTTTCCCCTCAGATTTGTCATTTAACTTATGCTCACTGCTGTCAGCTACTGTATATGGAAATGGGTTAAAAGTTTGACCAGCAGGTAAAAGTTGGAGGTAACCACTGTGACATCACTCACTGGTTTGTGGATTTTGAATACTCGTGTTTTGGATTTTGCTTTCCCATCCTCAGATTAAATGTGATTAGAGAGCAGTGGGTCTGAGGGGGAACGTTTGAAGCCCTTAAATCACTAGAAAGTTTAAAAGTTAAAAGGGACCAGTTCACCAACACAGGGCTGCACACGGAGACCCCAGGAGGGAAGTTTCCTCACCGACATTTGTGCATTCTGATCATTTTTTTCTATTTTTCTTTTGCAACCTTTAAAAATAGTGCCAACTCTTTTTTAATATATCAATTGTACTCGCCACGTAATAATTTATCAAAGCACCGTCTCACATATGCACTCACTGTGTTGCAATACATCAGTGATGTGTCGGTCACTCATGCTGAACATATCAGTGCAAGGATAGATATTATTACCGCAGACACTTAAAGATTAACAGTGACACGATTAGCCCTTAAACCAGGGGTGTCAAATGTGCGGCCCGTGGGCCGCATGCAGCCAGGGAGAGATTTTCATGCGGCCCGCGAGAAGTTTCCAACGCAAAAAAACTAAATGTTAATTTACTAAAAAGGAAGACATTAATAATTGCCATGAATCGCAGCATATCCGATAATATATTTCTTCTACAAATCCATCGTTATTCCACAAAGAGAGCAGTTTTCGACATTTTTTTCGTTTTCTAGAATGCATTTGCCAATTTTATTTCTTTGTAGACGGTCGTTTATTTTTATTAACTGACTACCATTATATATTTTCGCAGGAAAGATATCACTGCTAAAAAAGATGATAGAAGATATTTATTCGGAGAATTTCAGTTTTGAATACGAGGATAATGACAAAGTAAAACAGTTAAAAGACAAGTGCTGACTTTTTCGGCACACTGGCGTAAATATCCGCGCCAATTTTTAAAAATAAATACACTTAATTGTACTGGAAAAATCTCTAAATCACAAAGAATCACTCTCGGATGTAATAAGAAAGATTTTGCTTTTAATAAAATTTCCTATAAAAAAGCGAAATATAAAAAAAACACACTTGTTAAAAGTATCTTACATAATTTGAAAAAAAAACGAGAAATTTCAAGAAAATATATTAAAAGAAAGAAATATATTTTACATAATTAGAGTGTAAACAAAGTGATATTCCCTTTAAAATTAACTAAACTGATATTGGATTAGATAACAATAGTAAAAAAAAGAGAAAAAAAGATTTCGCACCGTTTTTGTTATTTTGAGCGTGCGGCCCGCGAGAAAAAAATTGGTCAAATCCGGCCCGCCAAGCAAAATGAGTTTGACACCCCTGCCTTAAACCTTATTTCCCTTTATTAACACACAGTTTTATCCAGTGATGTCAGAGGGAGTGCCATACTGGTGTGTAGATAGTAGGAAAAAGTCTCTTTTTCATCCTTGACACCCAACATTGCAAAGTCTGGAGTATCGCGTTAGGATGCTGTTGTCGCACACAGGGTCAACTGGAAACTGCTCAACTTTATTTACTTCTTGCCAAATCACAATAGTTGCCATCTTAACGGCAGTTTATGCGCCTATTTTGTCTCTCCACCTTCATGACCTTACATTACAGGAGTAGCGAGAGTCCTGCATATTTTCTTGCCACTTCTTAGATTAATTCTGCCTGATCGGTCTCTATGTGGCAACAAGTGTTACCATGGCCACCGATTCTGTGAACCTGTTACTGTAACGCTACACTCGCGGAGCCAGAAATGAAACCCTGACCACAACAGAAGAACCACCAGTGTCTCTTATTTGTCTTATTTCCTCTGATGTCTGGGTTCATCTGCAGCCTCCGTGTGGTTTCAAGTCTAGAAATGTGATGCATCACAAAAATCAGCAGCAATAATCTAAGCAAGAAAGTTGAAAATATCTGAGGAAAAATAAAAATGGAAGTTAGTGTAATGGATCTACAAACACGGGCCAAAAAGGGAAGAATTCAGACTCCCTCCTTGTTTTGGAAATCCACAAAATCAATGTGTCCCATGATTCCTTGTGACCTTTGGTACGTAGTCTTATTTATATCTCTGTTTGGGTAGATGTCCAGTTATGGCAGATTATTGGACTGTGATCCTGTTTTTCCTGTTGTGTCCACTGGATTCCCGGTGGAGGAGCAATACTGCCATTTTTATTGTTTTACTGCTTTACAGTCAGCCGGAGATGAGCTCCTGGAGCTCAGGTGGTGATTTGCTCTGTGGAACTACATATTTAACATATATGCATGAGAGGACTGTGACTATCTCCCAGCAGTAATACCGATAAGTGCATTTCCCAAAATGTCCCACTGCTCCTAATGTGGTTATGCAACAGTCAGCAAAGCCTCCAGGAACTGTAACATTTCTTTGACACTGAGGCTGAACTACATCCCCGACCAACAGCCCAAACACGATCTTCCCTTGTGCAGACTCTCACGTATGCAAACCGTGTCATTTCCCCCACTTTTCTCGAGTCGTCCCATTTACAACTCATTCCCACGACAACAATATAAAAGGATCTCTGTTTGTAACCTTTGTTCAGTCAGGTGCTGTTGTCGTACACCGACACGAGACTCTTTAGTGACTCACTCCTGCTTAAAGAAGTAAACCCAGCTGTTCATTGTTCAGCATGCAGACGTACGGCAGGTGCATGACTCTGCTGAATGTTGTTGTTTCTCCCACTGTCTGTAGCCACTTGTTTTGGGTTTATTTTTAACTCCTGCTGTCAAACCAATAAATACCAGATGAGAGAAAAAGGGGAAGTCTCTTTTGTCGTTGCACCTCTGGAGCTTGACCAGCAGCTGGCACTGTGGGGAACTAATGAAGCTGAACTGTAACATCAACCTGAAAAAGTTACATTTTATATGTTTGGAAAATATATAAATCAATAATTCAGCATTAATAAATCAAATAAATTATATAATATCCATTATATATATATATATATATATATATATATATATATATATATATATATATATATATATATATATATTTTAAGAGCAGAGGTGGGTAGTAATGAGTTACATTTACTCAGTTACATTTACTTGAGTAACTTTTGGGACATTTTTTACTTTTAGGAGTAGTTTTGAATCACTATACTTTTTGCTTTTACTTGAGTAGATTTGTGAAGAAGAAACTGTTACTCTTACTCGGCTACATTAGGCTACGTTGAGCTGTTACTTTTCTTTTATCCCTTTTATCCGCGTACGTGTCAATCTCATGACATCACTGGGGGATTCTTTGGGAAAAAATGTGTGTTTTTGCATGTTTTGTCACATTTACACAGACTCAAACACACAGAGTTTCTATGAGTTCATGGGCTTGTTCTAGTTCTGCCTGGTTAAAAATGAAAAGTACAAAGGCTTGAAATGCTACTTGTGCTTAATTATTTTTTTTATTCTATTATTTTATTTATTTTATTATTTATTAAAGTACTTGAATTTACTTTAAGATTATTTTAATTTAAGTTATTTTTTATTTTCTATTAATTTTAATTTATTTTATTGATTTAATTTGCCTGAAGATGATTATTTTGTACTTTTGTCTGTTTGAATGGTTGTGTTAAAAAAATAAATCAGACGTTACTCAACAGTTACTCAGTACTTGAGTAGTTTTTTCACCAAGTACTTTTTTACTTTTACTCAAGTAATTATTTGGATGACTACTTTTTACTTCTACTTGAGTCATATTATTCTGAAGTAACAGTACTTTTACTTGAGTACAATTTTTGGCTCCTCTACCCACCTCTGATTAAGAGTAACTGTTTTGGAAAAAAAAAAGAGATAAATTGAATCCACCACAATAAAAATAATATAAATACTGACAAAGGTTAATTGTGTAAACTTACTAACCTTAACAAATGTAGTATTGTAGTACTAGTAGTGTCCTGTGTGTGTGTGTGTGTGTGTGTGTGTGTGTGTGTGGGGGTGTGTGTGTCTGCGTGTGTGCGTGTGTGTGCGCGCGTGTGCGTGTTTGTGATTATGCAAATGATTAGACAATTGTACCAGGAAGTTTTGGTAAGAAAGGAGCAAAATCCCCGTCCAGATCCTCCAAGTTCCTCATTCTGGCGGGCGTGCGGGCCATAGTCAGGCCGATGAGTCCGTGCTGTCTGTTTGTGAACATATCTGAGGACCAGGGGACTGTTTCTACACTGGATTAACTGATCACTGGGTTCTACAGCCAGAGAGGTAAGAGCCCCTCCAGGGGCATCAAGGGACGGAAAACACGCACTTGCAGACTTAAAGCATTTTTCATTTTCCAACCACCTCGGGGAAATATAGTCTTTAGATGTTGAAGAGAGACTGATTTAAACTCAGTTTAACCCTCATAAAACTGGTCACGTTTACAGTTTTAAAGAGCGCTTTTAATTGTGCTTTCCGTATCTGTCATTTATTTGCATTTAAATTCCACAGCCGCTTATCTTGTCTTCCCTACTTCCTTTTGTCGCTGCTCCCGGAGGGGGAAGTGTGAGCTGGTCGGGTCGCGGCCCCCGAGGCTGCGCGGACTCCTAAAGGCTGATTTATGGTTCCGCGTCACAGCCTACGGCGTAGGGTGCGCGGCGACGCACACCGCAGAACCATAATTCAATTATTCACCTAATTTTTATTTTTTTATTTTTTATTTTTATTTAACATTTGCAAAAAGTACAACATATAAAGAGTATAACTCAAATAAAAAAACAAAACAAAGAGCACAACACATTATAACCAGCCAGGGGGGATAAAATTGTAACAGAAAGCCAAAATATTTACATACATTTATGGTTTTGGTTGCTTTTGAATCAGTAAAAACACTTAATAGAGTCCAGATACTGATTTAATTAACAATGAAAAGTAAAAAAAGAGGATTTTTTGTGTAAGAATTTGGATTTGTGGATGTGGAATTTTGCAAGGATAATCAACAAATTAATAATAAATGTTTCTTTTGGCTTTGTTCTAATCAAAAACACCAAACAACACACCCTTCCAAAATAATTTGAAATCAGTTTCAATTCTTTCAGACACAAAACTACACATATCACTCCAAAAAGTTTGAACAATGTGACAAGTGAGTCATCGTTTCTGAATTTGCAGAACAAAAAGTGCATTTTGAGTCGATATTTCTTTTGAATCTTTTTACAATGTGATCATTTGTAGGATAGCTTTATTCACCTAATTCATCCACAGCCTCCATTTCCGTCCGTCTGCTAGCTGCCGGGTTCAAAACACAGCCATAAGCCCCAGGACCAGCCTGCGGATGGACAGACAGACTCCACCTGGACCCCCAGTCTTAGTTCACAAACTTGTATGGAGACAAGTAATTGTTAGTTTGTTGTTGGTTTGTTGTGTATCTCAAGTTTCAAGTTTCAAGTTTCAAGTTTAGTTTATTCATATAAGCCATTGCAAATTTCCCCTCTGTGGGACTACCGGTATTAAAGGATTATCTTATCTGATCTTATCTTAAAATAAACGTATAAAATTGAGAACAATCAGACATCTATAATAGTCCTTTGGCATGTATGAATGGGTTCCCCAAAGTAAGCTATTGAAAGCTTTTGGGAGGGAGCCCAAAGTTCATGAAGGAAAAATGAAATTTACAGTGTAATGTGGTACCGTTGGGAATATGAAAAACAGTAGACATTACAATACAGACAATCAAACATACAAATACATACAATCATTCATACAGTCGTCCCAATATCTCCGTCATGTAGCCAGGGTATTTTATAAATAGTTAGACAGTAAATTTACTTTTAGATTTCTTTTACAAATGGAGAGAGAACACAGCATCTTCAGATCGTCATCAAGTCTGTTCCAGATCTGAGGCTCTGCAGACAACACTCATACCAGTGCAATGTAAACGCAGTTGTTTGCCTGTTATGAGGTGTTTGTTCCTGGTTTGGTGTTGGTGCTGGGGGCGGCAGATAGGGAGCAGGCCCATCAGTCTGGGGTTTAGACCATTTACAACTTCAAACATTATGCAAGCATTATGGAAGAGATTGAATTCAGTAAGTCTTAGAAGACCGTGGGGATGGAAAAGTGGGTGAGTGGGAGTATCTATAGCAGTCCAAGACATGGCACGTATGACTTTCTTTTGTAGGTTCTCAAGTTTTAGAAGGTAACTGGGAAAAGTGTTTGACCATATGACATTACAGTAACTCAAATGAGGTTCAAAAAGAGTTTTGTACATAGTAATTAAAGCAGATAATGGAAGAGAATGTCTGAGCTTGTAGAATAGACCAACATATTTTGATAACTTCTTTGTCAGATGATTAGTTTGGCATTTAAAGTTGACAAATTCATCAATATGGACCCCCAGAAATTTAGTGGAGTTAACTCTTTTGATCTCCTGACCGTCAATATTGATATGTGTATGTGTGTGAGTATGATATTGATCCTGCTGAACACAGAGGACTAAAATGAGGAGAAACACCTTCAGTGGGGTCTGTGCTTGCATCAGCTGGTGCTTATGGAAGGAAAAAGTTTGAGTTTTAACTTCATTGTCCCACATATAATAACTTTGCGGTAGTGATGTTCGATACCACCGATTTCTTTTTCGATCTGATATTGAGTAAAATTCAGGCTGGTATCGGCGATATCGATACTGATACATTGGGTAAATACACCTAATGTGCCCGGTACGTCTAAAAAAAATTGGTGTATTTTAGCTTAAGAATACAAGACATCAGGGTCACTTATTTAGCTATTTAATTTAGAGTCAGAAGTATACTGAGGTGGCGGCCTCATTCATAATATAGCCGAGCTGTTACAACAACAGAAAAACCAGTGTTTGAAAAATGTGTTTCCATCACTAAAAATACATCTTAAGTATTAAGTAAAATAATAAAAACATAAAAATAAATAAGAGAATAATAAACCAAAATAACTACTATAAAAATGAAAATGAAAAAAAGTAGTTCCTACCAGCAGCAAAATCTGAATAGTTTAGTCACTTACCACCGTATTCCTGTTAATGTTATACATTACCACAGATGATGGAGTATCAAAAGTATTGATATTTTCATTTGAGAATCAATTTTAGAGCATACAGATCTGGTATCGGAAGTATCGATATTTCAGTATTGATCCGCACATCACTACTTTGCAGTATATTACTGGTTAACTGGTCAACTTCAGCATGTTCACACTATAGCTTGTTTCATTGTTCAGTTTGAAAAAAGTTTTAAAAAAAATGCACAGAAAGTAATTAAAAATAATCAAAGAAATATATCTTTTACATATTAAATAAATAAAACTACCTAAAGTAATCACAGAGATACTAAAACTATTAATTAGAAAACATTTAAAGAGAAAATTGAGCGTGCTTTAGATGTCAATATACCCTTTAAATACAACAAATGTATAATTTTCGGTGTATTTTTTCACATATTAAGCATTAAAGAGCAAATTATGATAGAGGTGTTTCTCCAGGGTGGTGCTGCATGATGTGTGTGCTATGTTTTCACACGAAACCTGTAAATATGCTGACGAAGAAACACTGCTCTATATCTATGTCTCACGGCAGCTGTGAAGGCTTTATTACCTATGATAAGACTGTTTCCCTGGTACTACTGGCCTGTCCTCTAGAGCAGAGCAGGGGGTCAAGAGTCTTACTCATACACATTAACATAGATGTGCATGGGCAAAAGCAGGACAATAAAATCAAATAAATAGTCTACAAGTTAATCTATCACTTGCTATTAACTGCTCCAATCACAGTTTCAGTTTCTTGACCCCTTCCAGTTCTTAAAGGGGACCTATTATGAAAAACACGTTTTATCTTGCTTTAACATATATAAAGTGGTCTCCCCTCAGCCTGCCAACTCAGAGAAGGAGGAAAGCAACCAAATTCTGCAGTGTCTGTACATCCGCCCGGATGAGCCGTCCAGTGTGATGTGGCTTCTACGAGCCGTTCAGATTCTGCTCCCGTCGTTACGTAACGATGGACACGATTTACATAGGTTGGCCTCCGATACGTGAAACCACGCCCACAACTAACTCCGCCGGCCGGAGCTTCCGCCATTTTTTCGTAGCGGTGTATCGTGTCATTCAGGCAGCCAATCAGCACAGAGCCTCATTATCATAGCCCCGCCCACTCAGAATCCTGCATAGATAATGAGGTAAAGATATAATAAAGATAAAGACATGGCTCAGAAGCTGAATTTCTAATTTATTTAGCAAAAACAATCAAAAGCTTGTTTTTAAGACATTCAAGGCCTGTTTAAAATATACATTAAATGCCATAATAGGTCCCCTTTAAGGGAATTCACCGACCTACAGAAAAAGCAGAATCTGTGTCCTTTTTCCTCGATGTTGAACAAATGCACGTATCCTTCCATGAGCAGCGCAGTGGGGGTTTTCCTGGTTTGATAAACTAATGTTGACTCTGTTTTATCCAGTGTGTATTGTTATACACATGTTATGTGTTTCAAATGTTTCAATCCATCCCAGACAGTCAGTGTTTGCACAGTCAAGAGCATTCCACATTTAGCACATAGAAACTGGTAGTGATAACAGTCTCCCTCAGCATCAGGAAAGATTCACCAGATAACAAGGACAAAACTTCTTATCACTAAAATAACATGCTACAGTATATACTTAAGTAACGTTTCACGCTAGTGCATTTCCTTGTTCATGAAACTGCACCATGGTACACGCATCCTTGTGGGCACATAGACTTGTGTGCATATATCCTGCATGCAAGGATTCATGCCAACACGTGAGTCTGTGCCTTCATCCTCTTTCGCGTTCTTTGCTTTAAAAGAAATCTGGTGGGACTTGACTGTGTCTGTGTCACGTCTGAATGACCCACTGGTGTTTTTCCTAAATGACGAAGTGACCAGGTCAGAACAACTCACACATGACAAGTCTGAACCGTTGCAGTGGCGTAATCAGAGAGATGGAAAACAGAGATGGGTGGATGAGGCTGATCAGCTGAGGTGAAGGGTTGTCCTCACCCGGAGGAAAAGATCACTTCTTTTCTTAAACTGATAACATCATTACAGAAGTCCAGTTAATCCTTCATGACTACAACTCTGACTGTTCAATAAGCTTGAAAATTAAGACATTTTCACCTGCTTCTGTACGCATAACTACGTTTAGATGCAGTCAAAATTCGGGTTATTGCTAATATTCTGGTTACTGAAACATTCGGAATATTCCGTTTACATGCGTCAGCAAACAGGGTTATCCCTGTATACAGTACATGGTGATTAATCATTTGGGATATCTCGATCAAACCAGCGACGCACGGAGAACGTGATGACGTAATTAGTGTCATTTCCGCTTCTTCTTCCTGTATCCAAATTCAAAACAAATTCTGCTTCGCGCAACATTTCGCTCACCTTCTTGTAAATCTGGCTATCCCGGTACTTTCTACCGTCTACAAATGCCAAAATGTTCATATCTTTCATTACATTTATGAAGTGATTAGTCTCCTCCTCACTCCAAAAGTGTGGCGTGGTCTTGTGTTTCTCCGTGTTTATAAGAACAACCTGGACTCAAAAGACCAGGATTCCTTGTGAACAGAGCATGCGCAGAAAACAAATTCATGTTCCGTTTGATCGGGATATTCCGTTTGGCGTTTATATGACCGAATATTCGGGTTTTTAAAAACCGGAATATGAGCAAATTCGGGTTATTCAAAGGGGTTATTGGTGTTTACATGGCCGTGCAAATTCGGGTTATTGCCAATATTCGGGTTTTAAAAGGGTTATTGACTGCATGTAAACGCAGTCAGAACTACACTAATATGACATGTTTTGAGACAACTTTGGTTTTATGAGAACTTACGTTGTATTAATGCACTCATCCAATCTCGTTCTGATAGCAAGAATCGGATCTGTCACGTCAGAGGTTCTCTGCTTCACTTTCATAGACTTGTCTGTAACATCGGGAACGATAAACCAGCGACGTCGGAGGCGAATACTGTAGTACACCAGTGGACATGACAGAGAAGCTAATCCAGCCATGAACAACCTTACAGATATCTATAGTCTGGATAAACATTCATTCGTATCCCAAACTTGGATTAGTTATATTTAAATACAGCCCATGCCTGCATTCATTACCAGCTGTATCTCTGTCTTTAGCACATTTCCTTCTGGTGTCCTTTTATTATTCTCAGTGTCACTCTTTTATCTTCACATGGCTGTGACTTGAGTCACATGGTGGTTTGAAAAATACAGATTTTTGACAGATTTTTACGACTTGCATTCTATGAGTCATAAAACAAATTAAATTTAATAGTTTTATATATAACTGAACTGAACTTGAACTGGCCTAGTTTACCTTCTCTGTATAGTGTATTAAGATGACCTTTGTTTGGAATTGATGTTGTAAAGTTAAACTCAATAGTACTGAACTATATACCATGTAAACTGATATAAAAAGTGATTAAATCATTAACCTGCATGACGCAGACACATTTGTTGGACTATGCCTTTATGTTTTGAACTTTTTACAAAGCTTCTGTGAGCATGCCACTCGTCTGGTTCTGTTATTTCTACATGTGAGTTGTCACAGGTGTTTGGTGCTATTTTTTTCCCTTGGCAGCTGTTAATGTGCTAAACTAAAGTTCACTCTTCCTTTTTTCTTCTCACTTCCTCCCGCAGACAAGATGGGCTGTCAGAAGTCCAAGCTGAGCGGAAGCCTGAGCAGTGGTGTGGAGGGGAAAGTCAACCCGCAGACTGTACGTACCGACCAAACCCATTATGTCAGAGACCCCACCTCCAATACAAAACACAACATAGTAAGTAGCAAAACAGCTTAACCATGCAAAAGCAGAATGTTACGCTGTGGATTTAGCACAAACTGGTAGATGACAGTTAAAAATCTGGGCGTGATTTTTGACTCTGAGCTCACTTTTATTCCACATATTAAAAACATAACAAAGATAGGTTTTTACCATCTTAAGAACATAGCCAGAGTCCGCCCGTTTCTCTCTCAGGCTAGTACGGAGGTGCTGATGCATGCTTTTATCTCATGTCGTTTAGATTATTGTAACGCCCTGCTCTCTGGTCTTCCCAAAAAGAACATGTACAATCTACAATTATTACAGAATTCAGCCGCACGCGTGCTGACGAGGACCAGAGGGCGGGAGCACATTACACCTGTTTTAAAATCGCTGCATTGGCTCCCCGTGCGCTTCAGGGTTGATTTTAAGGTTCTTTTACTGGTTTTTAAGTGTCTTAATGGTCTTGGGCCTTCTTATTTGTCTGCACTACTTTTACCCTATCAACCCTCACGGACCCTGAGGTCCTCCGGTGCTGGCCTTTTAACCATACCAAAAGTTAGAACCAGGACACACGGGGAGGCGGCATTCAGTTTTTATGGTCCCCGATTGTGGAACAGCCTCCCGGAGAACCTCAGGGCCGCAGAGACTGTTGATGTTTTTAAAAAGAGGCTCAAGACCCATCTCTTTAATAAGGCTTTTAACTGACTCATTTAACTCTTTTAAATTTCTTATGCTCACCCTTATTTTTATTGGATCTTACTGCTCTGTTTTATATTTAGTTTATCCTTTTTTATCATATTTTATTTTCATTGTTTTATCTTAATGTTCTATCTAAATATTTTAGTCATTATTTATGGTCTATTTTATACATTTTACTGTCTTATTCCTTTAGTTTTTAATGTCTTGCTTTTTAGACATACTTTTAGGATTTTATGTTATGTTATACTTTTTAAACTCTTTTAGTGTATCTTATCCTGTTTTCTTGTAGCTTTTAGCTCCAGTGTTTCCTCATGGGGAGCCTCCATGCTGGGAGTGACTCTGGCCTGCAGGGGGTCGTCCTGGGGGTGGTTCTGGCCTGGATGGTTGTAGAGCTCTGTACCACGGCTTCACCGCTGTGGTGTGGACTCCTCTATCCATCCGGGCCGGGATGGTCTCTGTGGGCCCCCCCCCTTGTAGCTGCGGGCTATGGGACCTCCTGGCCTGGACGGCTCCCTGTTACCGTTTCCTCACCTGGATCCTCTGTGCCTAGCCATGTCTGCACCGTGTGTCTGTGTGTGTGTCTGTGTGTGTGCGGGGAGGGGGGAGGGGGGAGGGGGAGGGGACGGGCATTAATACATTTTATGTTTATGTTTTATGGAAAGCACTTTGTGTTACATTTTTTTTTGTATGAAAGGTGCTTTATAAATAAAGTTTGATTTGATTTGATTTGATTTGACAGTAAAATGATTCTGTAGAAATCTAGCGTGTACTAGTTTATGAATCCCCAACTCCAAAGGCCGTGGTGAAAAATGCTCACAAGCGTTGAAAATGAAATTGTCGAGAAGTGTTGTCAGCTATTTTGTTGTTTTGAGTTTGGAAAATCGAACAAACCAAAAACCTTCCGTTCTCAAGGCAAAGCATTTTATAATCCTTCCTCCTAATTCTCATGAAACTATTTCCTAATAAGCGAAATACCCTTCCTGAAAAGATGACGATGTCCGTCTGGATGAAATGAGATGATTGTGAAAGTCTGTATCCTGAAAAGAAACTGATTCTATTTATTGGAATTAGAAACACTGTGTGACACATATTTTGTTTGCCTTTGCA
This sequence comes from Cololabis saira, assembly GCF_033807715.1. Taxonomy (NCBI): domain Eukaryota; kingdom Metazoa; phylum Chordata; class Actinopteri; order Beloniformes; family Belonidae; genus Cololabis; species Cololabis saira. Next base: position 36,946,097 of record NC_084596.1, on the reverse strand, counting down.
GAATAGCAACCTGTTACCTGGTCAGGTGTTCCAAAAGATGGAGGGTATTTCATTTTATTCTATTTCCTTTAGTCTAATTTACATTTTTTTCTTTGTTTTGAACAAATATTCCACTGGGGGTCCAGGGGAGCATTTATGTGAAGCATTCAAGCCTTAAAATGAGGTCTTCATGTAGATATTTTACAATTCGGACCTGAAATCCAAGTTGGTGATCAATGGGAAGTGGATTGTTGCAGCAACATTTTCTATTGCGATTCGCCGTATAAACTAACTATAACAACATGCATGCGTTATATTACAATGGGGAACTTTAACCGAAGCTCTGCAGGCACCATTTGTTTGCCTCTTGCTAAGCATCACAGTAATGTAAAGAATGCTTGAAAAGGACGGTCAGTGTATTTTGTGACACTTTTTTTTTTTACATGTCAGCATTTTCTTTTTCTGTCCTAGAGCAAAGTAAAATAGTTATCACCCTCTACCCATATCAAGCCACGCATCCTGATGACTTGGGATTCAGGAAAGGAGAAAAGATGATGATCTTGGAGGAGTAAGTGACTGCATTTTTTAAATTATTTCTTTTAAGTTAAGTTCGGGAAGTTTTAGTCATCTCATTGACTTCTGTTGCAAAGGGCGAGAGCCATTTTTGAACACAAGTTATGAAACACAGACTAGATTTTCCAAAAGGAAAAACTAGTAGTTGTCTGAAAGACTCTTCAGTTCCTTTTGAACTTGACAAATTCATTGAAAAAAAAGAAAGAAAGAAAGAAAACTACCGTGTAATAGTGTTTCACTTCTTTGAATGTGAGCAATCCAATATGAGAAGAAGACTTGCAATAAAATGTGCTCATTTGCAGACATGGTGATTGGTGGAAAGCAAAGTCCCTGGAAACCGACAAAGAAGGATTCATCCCATCCAATTACGTCGCTCAAGTTGACACCATGGAAACAGAGGAGTGCGTAGCGACTTCCTAATGAATTATTACATCGCTCCCAAGTCACTGTTTAGTTTTCAGCTTTATCTTTTCTTAATCGCACACATTTGGCCAGGTAATGCGTTCATCATCGAAGTTACACATTGTGTTTCCAAATCCATCCAGGTGGTTTTTCAAAGACATCACGAGGAAGGATGCAGAGCGGCAGCTGTTAGCTCCGGCTAACAAAGCAGGCTCTTTTCTAATCAGAGAAAGTGAAACATCAAAAGGTACAAAATTCACAACACACCTATACCAAACAGAGATGCATTCACAAGTAGAACAGACAGCATGAACGTCACTCTGCATCATTTGACTATTTGAAATCACCAGTGAGTCTCTTTGACTATGATTTCCTCCCTCAGGAAGTTTCTCGTTGTCAATCAGAGATCTGGACGCCAAAGGCTTTGAGTTGGTGAAACATTATAAGATACGGATGCTGGACAATGGCGGCTGCTACGTCTCCCCTAAAATCTCCTTTAACGACATCGGCGCCATGATCAAACACTACCACAGTGAGTATGGTCGTAAAACAGAGGAGGCCGGCCTGTTTCACACTTGACAGGGACGTGATGACGGACAGGACTCAGAAAAGCAAAACGAAACTGTGCGGGGTCTTTCTAGAAAGTACCCTGAAAAACACTTTAGCCCACTTCAAATCCTACTAAATTAAGAACCTACAATCTTGGTAGCCAAATCATTTTGACTGTCTGAACTCATTAAGAATGAAAGTGGGTATTATAGCTTACATACATTTTCATTAACTGTCTTGCCCAGACCAGACTGCAGACACTCAAATGCCACATTTATAAATAAAGTGGGAGTTTGAAGTATTTGAGCAGCAGCCAGACATAGTCCGCATTTTTCTTAGAAACAATCATCTGACATGTTTAAAATGAAAGGAAACAGCTGAATGACTCGCTCGTTTGTGCTCTACGCTTAGATCACGGTATCAATCTTCTTTATTTAAAGTTTAATTATCTACAGTTGTAATCATCAGCAGAGAATTTCAAACACTCCAACCAAGGATTTGTCTTCCAGACAAAGCAGACGGTCTGTGTCGTAAACTGGACCGCCCATGCGTTAAACCAAAAGCTCAGAAGCCATGGGATAAAGATGCCTGGGAGATTTCCAAAAACTCCATTAAGATGGTGAAGAAGCTGGGGGCGGGACAGTTCGGTGAAGTTTGGATGGGTGAGTAAAACATATTGTTTTTTACAAAAGTAATCTTGTTGTTATATCACTTCGGTGGTTTTGCTTTCGCTTCGTTCTTCTGTGGAAAATGTGTTTTTCTCTCAACAAAACCAAGAAAGCGCTCTTGTACAAAACTTTGCACCGACTCTTCAATTCCTTTTCATTATTTTAAATTTGTATTTTGATCATAATGGGTCTCATTATAAAGTTACTGCAAATCCATATGACCAACAGCATATATTCATTTTCACTGGGCCATTATTCATTTCACAACAGGAAGCCATAATGAAAAAAAAACACACCCTGTGTGCAATACTTTGTTCCCCTTTATTGCTCCCAGGCTCCAAGAGGGTAAGTTCCATCCAAGACAGCTGCCAAACCTTCCTTGCAGCAAATTTACCTTTGGTCAGACTGTGTCATCCTCAGGAAAAAACAAACAAACCAAGAACTGAATTTCAAATTGACAAGTCTTATTCAATGACCATGTTCTGTTACATTTAACTTGTAAACAAAGACTATTGGAAATTTTCGCGTTTTCAAAAAGCGTGCTGATGTTCAATGAGAGCACAGAGTGGCTTCTCAGCAGGTACCGCTTCCCCAAAAACATTCTGATGGATCTATGCCGTGATTTACAACCTATGTTGGAGCGGGAATGTTCTTACGCACACATTACGCACACATATCTTTCCAATTTGTGTGCTGCAATTTCTCCAACACCTATCTGAATGTGCTTGGCCCATTTTAGATACTACTGTATCTCTGGTGTTCGAAAAAATCTTTTAATTAACTTCCATTTAAACTCCCTCCACATATTTGATTTGGTTACTAAGTGAGCTTCAATACATATTTCTTCCCATGTGTCCTCCGGTATAACTAGTTTCATTTCAGTTTCCCATCTCCCCTTCATTTGCAGTGTGTTGTTCGTGTCCAAGTCTAAAAATATCTGATATAGATAGATAGATAGTTCTTTATTGTCATTATAACTTATGTACAACGAAATTAAAAGTGCTCTCCAGTCAGCGCATCATATATAAAAAATAAAATAACTGAAAAATAATCCAATAAAATGTCATTTAAAATATAAACAAATAAAATAAATATGTATATCTCTAGACACATTCGCCCTTCCACATCAACACACGGACCCCACAAGAACCTTCATCAGCATACAATCATTTTTGTTATTGTTATTGCACATTAGCTTCTGTTTTTGTTAAGGGTGGTTATTGCTGTTGGATAAAAGCTGTGTTTGAGTCTGTTTGTCCTCGTTTTCACGAGTCTGTATCTCCTCCCAGATGGCAGCAGTTCAAACAGTGAGTGTCCGGGGTGTGAAGTGTCTTTTATTATATTTTGGGCCTTTTTCTGGCAACGGGAGTGGTGGAGGTGTTCCAGTGTGGGGAGAGGGCAGCCGGTGGTGATGACCCTCTGGAGGTCTTTCCTCTGAGCTGCTGTAGCAGATGCAGATACAGTAGGTCAGAATACTCTCGATGGAGGCTCGGTAGAAGGACACCAGCAGCCTCTGTGTGATGTTCTCCCTCCTGAGGATCCTGAGGAAGTACAGTCTCTGCTGGGCTGGGTCTGCGGTCAGAGAGGAAGCTGCTGATCCAGGTGCAGGTGTCGGCTGGAATCCCCAGGTCCCCCAGCTTGACCACCAGTTTGTGAGGTGTGATGGTGTTGAAGGCAGAGCTGTAATCCACAAAGAGCATCCGCACGTAGCTCCCCTGCTGCTCCAGGTGGTCTAGTGCAGCATGGAGTGCCGTGGCCACTGCATCCTCCGTGGATTGGTTCGGTCTGTAGGCAAACTGTTGGGGGTCAAGGGTGCGGGGCAGGGCTGCTGTGGTGTGACTGCGGACCAGCCTTTCAAAGCATTTCATCACCACTGGGGTGAGTGCAACTGGTCTGTAGTCGTTGAGGCTGGAGATGTGAGCCTTTTTGGGCAAGGGAAGTATAGTGGAGGACTTCAGGCAGGATGGGACAGTGGACTGTGCCAGGGATTGGTTGAAGATCTTAGTGAAGACTCCAGCCAGCTGGTCTGCACAATCTCTCAGCACCCGTCCCGGGACGCTGTCCGGACACATTGCTTTCCTTGGGTTGATGGACCGCAAGGTGCGCCTCACTTGATGTTTGTAGCAAGGGCTAGTGCTACGGGGGTCACCCGACAGGACAGAGGACACAGGGTTTAGTGCAGGAACTCCTTTATTTCCCCCAGACACACATGCACCAGCAGAACCTTCAGCAGAGCTCTCTCCCAGCAGCCCTCTTGCTGGTGTGCAGCTGCTCTTTATGAAGGCAGGCAGGGTGGAGAGGCTGATTGGGCACACATGTGCCCAATCAGCTGAGTGGCTGTTCCTCCACCCTGCCACAATGTTCCTCCAGGGTGAGGGTGGTGCTGCTGTGGGCCTGGTGTGAGTTGGCCCTATCAGGTGAAGTGACCTCAAAGCGGGCAAAGAAAATGTTGAGCTCCTCTGCCAGTGCAAGATCACCCACCGCAGCTCCCGGGCTGGTCCGGTAGTTGGTCAGGTGCTGGATACCCTGCCACACCTTCCGGCTGTTGTTGCTGTCCAGGTGGTCCTCAATCCTCCTCCTGTAGTACGCCTTTGCCTCTCTGATACCTCTCTTCAGGTTGGCTCGAGCTGTGCTGTAAAGTTCGCTGTCACCAGACCTGAAGGCGGTGTTTCTCTGCTGCAGCAGCTGCTGCACCTCCCGGTTCATCCAGGGTTTCTGGTTAGGGTAGATGCGGATGTTGGTCTTGTCAAAACAGTCCTGCAGCTGCTGGGAGGCATCCTCCGGCCATGTGGCAACAGTCTTAGACAGGATGGGAGCAGTTTTCCTGATGGCGCTGTATCGTGTAACCCGCTAGCTCGATAGCCGATCCGGGATGGATGGTTGAAGCTAAGGTCTCGGTGATGAGAAGAATGCATGTATCCTTAGCACAGTTCTTTGCCTTGATCTGTAGCCTCAGTTCATCCATCTTACTCGCGAGGGATCTGGCGTTAGAGAGGAAAAGGCTGGGAAGCGGTGGTTTGAATGGCTTCCTCCGTAGCCTTTTACTAGCGCCCCGGCTCTGCAGCCCCGCTTCTGCTTCCTCTCCCTCCGCCGCCTGCGCCTCTTCCCCACCGGGATGATAATCCACGGAGAGCCGGGGCTCCTCGCTACTTCCACCGGGATCTTGTGTGAGCTGAGAAACTCACGCGTTACTTTCCCTTCGGAAATGAATCCGATCCTCAGGATATCATGCCGGCTGAAGGTGATGTTCGCTCGGCAAAATGTGCACAAAACAAACAAATGTACACAAAACAATATCCAAAAAAAAATGCTCCGACTGGTGAACCACTGAGCTGCTGCAACTGTGTGCGCCGCCATCTTCCACACCTGATATAGGTTACTTATAATTTTCTTATCATTGTCTTTAATCCTATCATAAAATTCTCAATTGGAGTAGGTGCCACTACCTTATTCCAGTCCAGTGTTTAGTTTGAAGAGCAGTTTTGAAGCCAGTTTTTCTTCGTACGGAGCGCAGCCATGTTGCTTGAGAAGCCGTCGGGATCACGCCTACTACATGTTAATCAAAGATAGCTTGGCTCCCAGCTCTTTCAGCTGATCCCCGCCGAAACATCTGCAGGGCTGCCATTTACAGCAGAATAAACACTTTCAAATATTGACTAGACGGCAAAATCAACAATGACAGTTGCGTTTAGCCGATTATGGGTTAATACAAATGGGTTAATGCTTTATATAAACTCTCCTTGCTTGGTACAAAAAAAAACTCCCCCCTTAGAGTTTTCATGAGTGTGAAGTCAAACGATTGAGACCAAAACAGTTTTTTGAGTCATACTATAAATAGGTTTATTTCTGCTCTAAGGTTGGACATTTTAACATGGAAGTCAGTGGAGACTGACTCGCTTTTGCAGCCAGCCTCTAGCGGCCAGTCGAGGAACTGCAACTAATTTTAGCTCCGCATGAGCCTCGATACACAAGTTAGATGGTTGGCTTTGTGGTCGATGCAGCGCTACTTCCCTGCTAGCTAGTTTGCAAACTTTATTTTGAGTACTCATCAGAAATTAGGATATATTCTTGCCTGGCCATACTATTAGAGCTTTTACCTCTATTTTTTGATCCGCATCAGACTTTGACATTCACACACCTTCCTAGATAAGCCAGACGTTCTGAGCTCTTGGACTCTGGTCCAAACAGGGCTGGTGTGGATGCCCCATTAATACCCTACTATTGGCACTTGTACTCTGGTATCCTGTTCTCATTTACGATGATTCTAAAGCTGCCGGAGTGAACCGTACAGGGAAGTACAATTTCCCTATAATTAAAACACTTCCCATTTGAGGTGTTACTTCTATTCTGACTGCTTTCTATGATTAAAAGAGAAGCTCAAATGTGTCCACACCTGGCTTTGAGCTGACGATTGAATTCACGTGTAAATCTGTCAAAGTATAGAAGCATACAGTATGTAAGTGGGGGTCAGCACCCACACCTCACAGCGCTCACGATGCCTTGACTGGTGTGTGATTGGGTGTATGATAGAGGAAATCAATGTGTAGCTTTAAAATAAATCCCTGTAGGTCAGTTAAGATTTAGATAAATGTGTATTTGGACAGATGAATGTGGCTTGTTGTGTAAAAACTTATTGGCTTCTCAGCAAGACCAGAATACCACTAACCAATGTTGTCCATTTGGCATTTTAGCATATGATATCTAGTGTATACTTAAACTGAACAGTTTTTGATCAAATCTCTCTGTTTCTCCTGACGGCACCAAAAGCTGTTGCAGTTCTGTAAAGCAGTAGGGAAGTTCAGTTTGGTAGAGCATTGAATAGTTTGTTGTCAGGGGAAGTGGCTCCAGGTAGGAAGATTGACAATGAAATGGGCAAGAGGTTCACATTGTTTTGTCTTCATGGTGACAAAATGATTTAAATAGAATGGTGATTTACTTTGAGGATTGTGATGAGTAAGTGGTGCCATCAGGATGTGCACATCTCTTGAATGCAGCTCTTTAAGCTTCTCTGTTGGAGCTGAGTTCAAATGATTTTGTTAAATTTAGCGGTTAACAGTCAATGTATTGAGTGAGAATAACCATTAAAATTGTACTTACCACGTAAAATTTGTGTTCTCACATTTTCTGCTAACATTTGCTGCACTGCGGGTGTTGGCACCTCATATGGTGTGACATCCATAGTCGATGGAGGGGAAAAAGCACTGAGTGTTGTGAAGCGGTTGTTGTCGGACCCAGATGTAGGAGAGCAGGAGGCAGGAGTTCTCAAAAACAATGATTTATTTAACAAAAAGCACTGCTGAGCAGGAATACAAAAAGCCAGAACTCAAACAAGAACCAAAAAACTACAAAAACCTTGGAAGACTCAGAAAAACACGGAGGGAGGAAACAGTACGGACCAGCAGGGAGCAAGGGAAAGACAAGACCAGATACACAAGGGTTAACGAGACACAGGTGCAGACGATCAGGGCCGATGAGAAACAGGAAGGTCAAACCAGAACTTAAACACAAGGACACTTCAAAATAAAACAGGAAGGGTCAAACCCTGACACTGAGCCCAGAAAAAAGTCACGTTTATAAAAAGTCTGTGCAAAAATGTAATGAATCCAGGAAAAACAGGGTGAAGTCACAGCAACATTGCAGCTGTGTCTTTGTTGACCAAACAAGCATATTTTTAAAGTTAAAGTTTAACAAAGAATTGCTGGAAATCTTGCACGTGGGAACCATAGACATATACGTAGACGCCCCCTCGAGCGCTGAGCCAACATCAACGTCGCCATATTGGATGTGGCAAGACTGCGCTGTAAACTAATAAAAGTAAATGGACTTATTTTCATAAAGCGCCTTTTCATAAAGAAATGTATGTTTTACGTCTCATTTATTCATTCACACACGCACTAATATACTTGGGAACCTGTGTTATTTTGTTATTTGAAAAATTTGAAATATGCTTTGTTGATGAGAGAATATGTTTCTCTATTTTTCTTATTTTTGTAAGGGGGGATATATATTGTTTTTCGGCACTACCTTGTTCTCTATAGCTGATATAACATGAATTACTCCTATGTGGGATCAATAAAGTTCTTATTTTTGCCATCTGAGAAAATTAAATATATTATATTTGGTGCCTAACTGTTTCCCAAGTATATTAGTGCGTGTGTGAATGAATAAATGAGACGTAAAACGTACATTTCTTTGTAGAAAGGCGCTTTATGAAAATAAGTCAATTTACTTGTATTAGTTTACAGTGCAGTCTTGCCACATCCAATATGGCGGCGACTTTGACGTATCGCAGCAGCGGACAAAACCACTCGATGCGGCGTCTATGTCTATGCGTGGGAACTTGGAATTTGCATTTACAACCAGAAGAAAAACATTTATAAAATCAAATAAAACAACAGATAGAAGTCAGCTTGTATGCACTGGCATAAAATATCAGTCAATGTGCATAATACATCATATAAACAAGCATAATATCAGAGTTCTGGTTCTCCACCTGTGAAATATGTCAAAACCAAAATGAACGGCATCGGCTCTGCATTGATGTGTGTCGCAAGGGCACGTTGGCATGCTATACAGCACACGGCTGCCACTGGAGGACAGTCTGAGTGGAGCAAGGCTGTGGTTTATACATTTGTGTAATTTATTGCTGTCAGCCCAGACCCAACTCATGCTAACAGTGGGTTAACATGCAACCATCACTTGGCGTAATCTCTGAGATCTATGTGCCTTACCTTTTCAGAGGATGGTGCATAACCCCTTCTTTGTTAGTTAAATGCCCCAAATCTTTCATTCTGAGACTGACCAGACTGAGACGGCCCCCACATTACGTGCTACAGTTGTGTGTTTGAGTATGCACTTTTTTAAAAACAAAACTACTTGTCAAAGACTATTACTCAACTGGAAAACTTTGTGCAATATATTTCATGGAAGTGAGGTGAGGTTTCTAAAATTAAAATAAGCCGGATGAAGCCACTTGTGGTGAGACTTATGTCTGACTTATAAGACTTATGTCATAAACTTCTGAGCATTTACCAGACAGGATGAGAAGATACACGTACAGATAATACTGTGATAATATGGAGTTCCATGATGGGAAAATATTGTTATACACCTTTGTCTGGCTTGTGGTTGTTTATAGGCCCACTATGTTTAATCTCTCGACTCATGCACGGTTGATATTATGGGACATTTTTCTCATATTCATTTTAAGTTGAAGCATTGTATCCTGTTATTTGCATCTCCAGAAAACCTAACAAGAATAGCAACCAGGCAGCCACCCAGCATTGAGGAGCGTGCTGTGTCATGCTTTGATGGATATGAAGGTCACATTTACACAGGAATGATTCAATATTTCCTTGCAAGAGTGTCCTTTAAATGTCCCGCTACATTTTTCTGTGAAGCGACCTGTACCCAAAAATGTCGTAGCAGCCCGGAATCAGTACTTGCAGTCTTGAAAAGGCTTTGAGTGTGTCTTAAGTTAAGACGTCACTTTTTTTTGTTATCTACGAAAATGGCTCCTTTTATTGTAGACTGAGGCTGTGATACCCTAACGCGGGGTTTTTTTGTTGTTTGTTTGTTTTGTTTCGGCACAATCAGCGTACTACAACAACGCCACCAAGGTGGCAGTGAAGACCCTGAAGCCTGGCACCATGACGGTGCAGGCCTTCTTGGAGGAGGCCAACGTCATGAAGACGCTGCAGCACGAGAGGCTGGTGCGCCTGTACGCCGTCGTCACCAAGACAGACCCCATCTACATCATCACTGAATACATGGCCAATGGTAGCTACACTCTTTGTTATAGAGCTCACAATCCCAAAAGTATGTACTATTACTCACTCTGACACACATACAGAACCTGATGCAGTTTCTTATTCTGTTTGGTACTCAGGGAGTCTTTTGGACTTCTTAAAGACTGACATGGGATGCGATCAGCAAATACCCAAGCTCATTGATTTCTCTGCACAGGTGATTTTTATTTTTTTGACTGTATGCTTCCTCCTTTTCACTTCTCTATCCTCATACTTCTCACTCTCATTGTTGTTAAATAGAAATAATGCACCTGCTTCATTCAGCTGGAAAGTTAAATCCTTCTGTCAAGCATTTTCCTGCCTGTAACTTATGAAGGTTGAGTTAAATCATGATAAAATTATGGAAAATCTTTTTTTTTCCTGCTTTCCTGCTCTATCATGCAGTTTTTTTTCCTTCCTTGCTCATGTTAAAAGTAGTTATTATACGCAGCCCTCTGGTTTTCTGTTGTGTTTCAGATAGCAGAGGGCATGGCATACATAGAGAGGAAGAATTACATCCACAGGGATCTGAGGGCCGCTAACGTCCTGGTGTCCGAGAGTCTGCTGTGCAAAATAGCTGACTTTGGTTTGGCAAGAGTCATAGAGGATGACGAGTACTCCGCCAGAGAGGGTAAGTGTGTGTGTGTGTGTGTGTGTGTGTGTGTGTGTGTGTGTGTGTGTGTGTGTGTGTGTGTGTGTGTGTGTGTATGGGAATCATGAGTGTAGTTCAATCTTAAATTCCACCACAAATGAGCCACCTCCCTGAATGTGGGTAATACATTGCTGAATCTTTAAAAATCCCCTGTGATAGTTTGAAGTCTGCAGAGATACCACTGTGCTGGCTGAAACAGACACTTTTGGTTTCAAATGAAGTTGCACCACCTTCTTCTGATTCAGCACCACAGCAACCGATGCCCCCGAGGCACAAGTCGCACTTCCTTTTATTCTTACACGCGGCAAGCGTGTGAGGCGTTTTCTCACATTACCAAAGCGGAAGGTTCACATGAGAAAGTATTCAAATCTTTTCATGTTTTTTAAACTGAATTGTTTTCAAATTTAATCTGAAGAGGAAACATTAAAAAAAAAAACAACGACAAACAGCTTGATGCTTCCAACTATCTAACCTAAAAATGCAGCATCAATTTGACCACAATTAGGAATAACAAACATCTGAGTGTCAGATCAAAACATACCCACAGTAATTCAGGACAAAGCACAGATCGGGGCAACAGAATGAAGCTACTTCTAAAACCCTGAAGGGAGGGGCACAGTGACTTCAGTCACTGGACGGATGAATGGAAAAAGCTTGAAACCAGCTGGAATCTTCCTGGAACTATTTATCCGGGCAACTGTGAGTCGCTGTGTGAAAAAGGGATCCCTCCTCAGAGATTTAGAAGTGTAGCAAGGTGTAGCAGCAGGGATGAATGTCACAGCAGGACTCCACCAGTCAGGCAGCAGTTAGAGGAAAGTCACTCTGAGTGAAACATAACAGTTTTGCTGGAGACTGTAGAAAGGTGTTTTAAAGACCGCCCTGGCCTTGAGAAACGACCACCTAGTTGAGGGGTTGGGGTGCAGAGTGTACCGGTATAGTGTGTTCTGAAATTAAGATCTTCCTTCTGTTTGTGAGGACTTCCGTATACAGTATGTATTTCAACAAACTTACAAACGTTTTATAGAATATAGTTCAAATTTTCCATTGTGGATTTCTGGATGTACATAGAAAGCTGTGTTTTTATCATTTTATGTTAAATCTATGAAAAAAAATAGGCACAAAACTGTTAAAAATGGTATTTAAGCCTCTGTGTCACATGTATTCCTCCTCTGGACTCTGATCTGTAACAAGGATATACATAAAAGCAGAGGTGGTTAGAGTAGCCAAAAATTGTACTCAAGTAAAAGTAATGTTACTTCAGAATAATATGACTCAAGTAGAAGTAAAAAGTAGTCATCCAAATAATTACTTGAGTAAAAGTAAAAAAGTACTTGGTGAAAAAACTACTCAAGTACTGAGTAACTGTTGAGTAACGTCTGATTAATGTTTTTAACACAACCATTCAAACAGACAAAAGAACAAAATAATCATCTTCAGGAAAATTAAATCAATAAAATAATAAAATTAATTAAAATTAATAAAAAATAAAAAATAGCTTAAATTAAAATAATCTTAAAGTAAATTCAAGTACTTTAATAAATAATAAAATAAATAAAATAATAACAGAATAAAAAAATAAATTAAGCACAAGTAGCACAAAATTTCAAGCCTTGTACTTTTCTTTTTTAACCAGGCAGAACTAGAACAAACATGAACTCATAGAAACTCTGTGTGTGTGTGTGTGTGTGTGTGTGTGTGTGTGTGTGTGTGTGTGTGTAAATGTGACAAAACGTGCAAAAACAAACATTTTTCCCAAAGAATCACCCAGTGATGTCATGAGATTGACCCGTACGCGGATAAAAGGGATAAAAGAAAAGTAACAGCTCAATGTAGCCTAATGTAGCGGAGTAAGAGTAACAGTTTCTTCTTCACAAATCTACTCAAGTAAAAGTAAAAAGTATAGTGATTCAAAATTACTCTTAAAAGTACAAAATTTCCCAAAACGTACTCAAGTAAATGTAACGGAGTAAATGTAACTCGTTACTACCCACCTCTGCATAAAAGTAAATGTCAGCACATAGATGCATAAATAGAATTCTTGTAAAGCCTCCATGAAACACCGTGCATGTGAGATGTGTAGGTGAATGGACCATTTAAACCCTTGTTACAATTAATAGATCTTATTAATGGTGTGTGTGTGTGTGTGTGTGTGTGTGTGTGTGTGTGTGTGTGTGTGTGTGTGTGTGTGTGTGTGTGTGTGTGTGTGTGTGTGTGTGTGTGTGTGTGTGTGTGCACCCCCCCAGGAGCCAAATTCCCCATCAAGTGGACCGCCCCAGAGGCCATCAACTACGGCATCTTCACCATTAAATCAGACATGTGGTCGTTTGGCGTTCTGCTCTATGAGATCATCACCTACGGGAAGATTCCTTATCCAGGTAAATCTGTGGTGGGCTGTCAGTGACCAGGATGTGACATTATTCATGTCGCCACAAACGGTACTATTGATTATTTTATTCATTTAAAAGGGACAATGCACATTAATGAACATAACAATGGAAATATAGCAGATATACGGTACATTTTCATCTGTAGTCCCTAGCAGATCAAGAAAAGAAATTCGAAACACAATAGTAACAGACTATTACAAAGATCATCCACACAACATGGAAGTCAAAACAGAAAAATAAGTTAACAAACACTGTCAACAGTCAAAAAATATTAAAAACTGTCAACACAAGTTGGTACTTGAAACATAAGAAAGGAAGAATCGTCTGTGGTCACATGACTGGTTCCTCTTTAGCCAACATTTAAGTTACAACATTTCAGCCATGAAAGTGTCAGTCTCTAATATCTGCTGGCATGCTGTTCCAAAGAATTGTATGTTTTTCAAGTATTAGGCAGTGATGAAAAGAACATGGTTTTCTATCAAATACTTTTAACGATTTTTTATATAGGCTCTGTATTGGTTTTAAAATAGCCATGTTAGTCAGCGACCAATCAGTAATGCAATATTCAATATGTGAAAATATCATACAATGTAGAAACATCTTAGCAGCATTATCTGGAAGTGATGATCGAATTTGCCTGAAATTAACGCAATTAAAATTTACAATTTTGCACACCGGTTTTAGAAAATATAAAGTTGAGTCCAAGTTAACACCCAGGTATTTGAATTAATCTACCATATGTAGTTTTAGAAATTCATTTTGAATTTGACCTTAATGTAAGGCGTTTTGAAAACATCATGCAGACTGTTTTCTTAGTATTACTAAAAAAAAATACATTGACGTAACTATGCATTTTCTTACTTCAATGTATGAATAGTGGCATTTCAAGGGATAGCAGAGATGCATTAATGCACCCTCTTCCGTATATCATATAATTTAGTGCAGGGGTCGGCAACCGTAAATGTTGAAAGAGCCGTATTGGACCAAAAACACAAAAAACAAATATGTTTGGAGCCGCAAAAAATGAAAAGTCTTGTATAAGCCTTAGAATGAAGGCAAATGGCGAAAGGCGAAATGTCGAGAAAAAAAGTTGAAATGTCGAGAAAAAAGTCGAAATGTAAGATTAAAAAGGAAAGGAAAAAGGAAGAAAAAAAGAAAAAAGGAAGAAGAAAAAAAGAGAAAAAAAGAAGAAAAAAAGAAAAAAAAGGAAAAAAAAGGTCAAACATTTTTGAAAAAGCTCCAGGAGCCACTAGGGTGGCGCTAAAGAGCCGCATGCGGCTCTAGAGCCGCGGGTTGCCGATCCTTGATTTAGTGGATGTGGTAATGTTTTATTTGTCTTGGGCATGTACATTATCCACTTCACAACTATGGGGATGTTTTACTTATGAAACAGGTTCCTGAGTTTACAGTATCCTGATATATACCGCCCCCTGCTGGTCAATTTAATATACTACTCAACATTGACGCCCACTCTCACTTTTGCAGCGTTATTCACCTTTCTTTTCTACCCTCTGCTGCTCATTTGTTACTATGAAGTTGCTGTTCATTGCTCTATGTGCTTGTGTCATCTTCAGGTATGACTAAAGGAGAGGTGATGAGCTCCATCCAGCATGGCTACAGGATGCCGCGGCCTGACAGCTGTCCCCTTGAGCTTTATGATGTCATGATGTCCTGCTGGAAAGACAAGCCTGAGGACAGGCCCACCTTCGAGTACCTGCAGAGCGTCCTGGATGACTTCTGCACGGCCACAGAGGGCCAGTACGAGCACCAGCCGTAGCCACAACATCACACAGACTTTTAACACACAAAGACTTGACACGCTCACTCCACATTTCCCTGAAGGTACTTGTTGTGTTTTATATTTCATGCACATGTTGTGTGTGCTACAGTACACTGTAATTTCATTTGCTGTTCAGAAAAAAAATAGTAATTTTAAGTTTCTGTCATATTTTATTATTGCCACTTAAAGGGGACATATTTTTAGGGCTCTGGAGAGACTGAACTTTTTTACTTCATCCCATGTTTTGGGTATTTTGACCAAAACATGTCACAGATGTTTTTTTAAGATCTCAGGACGTAAATAATAAATGTAATAATATGTCTCCTTTAAAGTGTTGTTTGTGAATGTGAAAACTGTTGTGTTCATGCATATTCTGAGGTACGCAGGAGATGAATTATGCACAAAAAAAAAATCAAATGAAACTTTATTTTTCAATCATTTGACACTAGATCCTTGTAGATAAGGCTTTTTAATATTTGTACAGTCAAGGTTAAGCTTAGTTAGATGTTGTTATGTCAAAATGACCTTCGCACTCAGTGTGAGTGTGCATGGTTGTTTGTTCTCTGCGTGTTCTTGTGATGGATTGCAGTCCCGTCCTGAAGGATCCATCAGCCTCGCCCAGTGTCGGCTGAGTTAGGCTGCAGCCCCAGAAATATATGTATAATAGAATGAATGAATGAATGAATGAATGAATGAATGAATGAATGAATGAATGAATGAATGAACAGAGTATTTGATGCGTTTAATTGTTTGTGGAACTGACTGAACTAACAGTAAAGAGTATACAATGGTAGGAGAGGATCTCTGATCCATCCATCCATCCATCCATCCATCCATCCATCCATCCATCCATCCATCCATCCATCCATCCATCCATCCATCCATCCATCCATCCATCCATTCATCCATTCATCCATCCATCCATCCATCCATACATCCATACATCCATCCATACATCTGGAACCTATCCCAGCTCGGATCTCCGATCATTTACTGAAAATTAACAGATCAGATTGCTTTGTGTTATTTAAATGACTGAGTTCCTCTCTGATCATAAATGTACATAAATGTTCAACTTGAAATGTTAAATCTTCTGTCTATATATGATGTCATATGCATTTCCAGATACCTGAAATGAAGTGAAATTATCTTGTAATTACCTTGTATTATCTTGTAATTACCTGTTAAACATTTCACAAGTCAGTGTTTTATAATCTGCTTGAATAATGAGACCCTCACCTGCTGGTGCTGTAAGTTCTCTCAGTTTTCATCTTTTGCTTTTCTATTTCATCAGCCTGAAGCTTCAGTCACCTCTAAGCTCTAAGTCCACTTCATATTGAAGTGCGGTCATCTTGGTTTTTTTCTTTTGCTCATTTTACTCTCACGGATCGATATGGAAGCTTTTTTTTGTATCGTATTATCATTTCAAATTGTCTTTCACAATCAAAGCTGACGGCCCTTCGTCAGATGGCCAGGATTACCTTACATCCAGAAGGTATTTCATCATAATGGACACTTTATCATGTGTGTGTTACGTGGAACAAATACGTGTTTTTCATTCTATAATCATTTATGTTTGGTATATGAATGAGAAAATTTGTGTCAAGCAAAAAGTGAACGCAATAAATTTTACACTGTCTTGGATGACTTATGTTTACACACACAATATTTATGACATAAGTGGGAAGGACCAAACCATCTCTTGGACATCAGTTTACACCTGTTTCAGCAGCATCTCTGAGACGTTTCAGATCTATGGACAACAGATCTATGGATCTCATGACATGAGAACAAGAGACCTTTCTCTGGAATAAGCTTCCAGAAGACATCTAAAGAGACCCAATGCAGATGTAAGGCACATTGGTTTCCAGCTGCTCTTTACTCTTGCCTGATTTATCATTATTATCATCATTATCAGTTGTTGTGGTGGTAGTATTATAGTTATTATTATCAGTATGTGCATTATTCAATCTTCATCCTAAAGGAAATTGATTTTTAAAATTTCTAATGTCTGGTAATAAATTAATGTACTTTCTGCTGAAGTGATTAATGTGATTAATTATACATTTTTTATTTCATTATCACATCTTAAAGGAACATTCCAGAGTTAAAACAACCATACGTTTAATGTACAGGCCTAGTTTAGTTTAGCCAGTGATGCAACGTAGTTTCATACACATAAAAACAGGCCCGTCGAGGCATTTTTGCACACCTGACACCATAAGGCTCACACAAGCCTTATGATCCAGGTCCTGCTCAAGGTTTCTTCCCTCCTAAAGGGGAGTTTTTTTACTTGCCATTGTTTATGTTATGTTTATGTAATATAATTCAAACTGAATTGAATTATATATATATTATAAATATAATTTATATAATTATGAATATATATATATATATATATATATATATATATATATATATATATATATATATATATATATTATATATATATATATATATATATATATATATATATATATATATATATATATATATATATATATATAATATATATTTTATATTTAAAAATTTTATATGTATAATAAAATAATGTATGTATAATGTTATAATGTTATAATGTATATGGTGGTTCTGAAAACTACAGACACATAAACAGTCCTGAATGTTGTTAAACATATAAGTAATATTAGAAAACAGTTTTATTTTATGGTACAAAAAGCGAGAAGCTTTTATTTTGTTTTATTTTATTTTGAAGGGGCGCATTGTTCCTGTTGTGGTCACGTGATCTTCCAAGATGGCCTCGCCCCCTGGTCACGTGAGGACTGTCAGTGCGTGGTTTCAGGGGTCGAGGCTTCACGTATACAGGCTTACAGGCTTTCAGGTTTTCATCTGGAGAGTTTGGCGCTGCAGATTGTGACTGACATCCTAAGACAGAGCCGGAGGAGTTATAACGGCAGCCTGTGCCCTTTTCAAACCAGCCGATATGAGCAAGAATGATTTAATCATGTAAGTACTGGTGGACCGTATTACTGTTTAGGGTTCAGTTTGGCGGCTAACTGAACAAACAGAATGAGGTTATGAAAGCCAGCGTTGTCATTATTATAAAAGCCTTTTTTTCACGTAATACTTGAGTGCATATCCTTTGCACTCTAACATACAAACAAGGAAATCTACAAATGCAATTTCTCTGCAATGCAATGTGTTAATTGGCACAGCTTCCTCCTGCTCAGAACTACCGCTTGAAACACAGCAGTTTTATGATTATCATCCTCAAACTAAAGACGACCTATCTTGAGAACATATATTGTTAAATTAAAATGATCTCGAAGACCTCCTGATACATTCGGCATACACAGAAGAGTTTTGATCGTTTTGAAACTCTTAAATTAGTTTATATATGTTGACTCTTCAATGAGTATGTGAGACCTCTACCGAATGAAAGATGGTGATTATATAAATAACAATACAATGAATAAAACTAGACTAGTCTTACTTAAATCTTCTCAGGTAAAAAAAAGAAAAGAGACTGATAATTTATCAGTAGTTTATGCATGTACATATGTGAATATTGTGCCACATCTTGATTCACATTACTCTGAATATGACTTTTGAAGTTGAAACCAGTGTAATTATTTGACTGGAACATTTTTGGCCATCGAGCAATGACCTTTGCCGGATTTTGAGAAGGTTGTGATGCCCCAGTGACTGATCCGCACCATCCCTTGATTCAACCGTTGTCCTCCTGCTGGGAGATGATAAGAGAGGAGAGGAGTGTCATCTCTCATAATCACTGAGGGAAAGAGAGGGAGGGCCACGCCAGCATTTCAGATAACACAAGCCCATCTGTATTGTCTAGAGGTTACAGCACTTCCAGGAGAACAATTTTTACAATTTTGTAAAATATATTTTTTATAGTTTGGAGTTCACATAAGAATTTACAACTACAATCTGTATAATTTTGTATTAGCTTGTTTGAGGGTTAACTATTTAAAATCAAAGCAATGATTATAATTTACACACCAGAACAACTTTCACTACATGCAACACCTGCTTTTTGGTGCTGATTTTTATTATAGGAGAAATGTCTTTTACATGACATTATTTTTTTCGTGTGCATAGATAAAACACTGTTGCTCATCTGCAGTATTTTGCTATTCTTCTTCTTCTATCCAGCCCCAAGGACTTTCCTGAGCTAAAGAATGATGCATTCCTTCGAGCAGCACGAGGAGAAGAGACTGAGCATGTCCCAGTCTGGTGCATGAGGCAGGCAGGACGGTATCTACCAGGTACGGACCGGGGACTAGGGTTGTGCCACTGATTATACTTTAATCAATCATGATTCTAACTTTGGCCCCCAGTGATTTCATAAACACTGTAATGTGATCTGAATGACATGCACATTGGAGCGCAGACTCGGCTCATGCGCAAGTGGACTGTCCCATCCTGATTTGTGTGTGTAACATAAACGTATTCATTGAAGTTATGTCAAGGTCACGCTGGCGTTTGTGGTCAAAATGTTCAAGGGATTGTTTGAGCAACTCTAACAGTATTTACTTTGAATAATTTGAATGATTGTTTTGTTTTAAATTGTATTTATTATGAAATTTAGTTTTTTTTTCTGTGAATTTCCCCCTTTTTTTTCTTTTTTTCCTCTCCTTTTTGATGTAGACGATAACTGTGCAGCCACATCATTTAATTACTGCAAAAGAATTTTCACACAGTCGGATCTTATCGTGTTTGGACTTCATGGAGACTAAAAACAACGTCTCATTATTTAAAATACCAGCAGAAATGTTTAGTCTTTTTCTTAAATGTTGTCTTCAGAGTTCCGTAAGTCAAGAGAAGGGAAGGACTTCTTTGAAACGTGTCAGTCGCCAGCGGCCTGCTGTGAGCTCACCCTGCAGGTAAAGCCTCAGCAGAAAACCCTGCAAACCAGCAATTAATATGTAAAATCAATCTAAAGATTAATAATGTATCCATACAAGTCCCGTTATTGATTATTCTGTTTTTCTTCTCCATTTTCCTAAAACTCCTGTTTTTTTTTCTTCTCCACATTCAGCCTCTGAGACGTTTTCCTTTCGATGCCGCTATAATCTTCTCTGACATCCTCGTTGTCCCCCAGGTAAGGCCAACTAGGCTGGGCTCGGTCCCTGAGAAGCAAACCGCGTGGAAAGCCAGCGGCTGAAAATAACGAGGTGTGAGTCGCAAAGTAGATCCGCGGCAGTGCACAAATTCAATTGAGTCACTGCCTAAACTGAATCCATCCCAGAAGAAAATGTGGACGCAAGCGTCCCAGATAGAGTAATAGACTGTTTATTCTAACAATGTAATTTCTTTGGATGGAAAATACTTTATTTTTGGATTTTCTAGCAGCATATTTGTTATTTAAACTGTTTGTGTGCTTGTTTTTAGTTTCTCAGAGGGTCAATGCACCTTTTTGAAAAGAGAGTCAGAAAGGAAACTGTTCATGAAGCTCTTTACACAACAAAGACTACCGTATTTTCTGGACTATACGCCGCTACTTTTTTCATAGGTTTTGAACCATGCGGCTTATACAAAGGTGCGGCTATTCTGTGGATTTTTCTTCCACCACTCGGGGCGCTTTAACCGGAATTAGAATCAAAACTATGACAAAATAAATGCAAAGAAGAATACCCTACTTCTTCTTTAGCAGATAGAAGTAGGTAGAAGCAGATTTCAAACAGATAAATAGATAAATAAATACCGGTTATTTTCTCTTGGTTCTGTCCCGTTTTAATCAGCAAAGTTGCTGCCGTGTTAAAAGACACTGTTAGGAAAGGATCTATTTAGGTACAAACATGTACATCATTTACACTTCAAAATCCTTCTGTACATGTAGTAAATATCTAATCTAACAACATAAATATCTGCTGCTTGCATATCTTTTTTTTTTTTTTAAATAGAGCGGATGTGGCTTATAGTCCAGAAAATACGGTATATATGATTTTATTTGGCCTTACCTGAAAAATGTTGCCATCTTGCAAGCATTTATTATTTGTAATCAGATGTTTTAGTATCTCACATAAAAGAAATGAAATGAGCGAGCTTCTGCTCCAGGAACTTGGTGCCATGTGTTTGTTTCTTGTTGCAGGCGATGGGCATGGATGTCCAGATGGTGCCGGGTAAAGGTCCAACATTCCCGGAGCCCCTGAAGGAGCCGGAGGACCTGCAGCGCCTGCGGGCCAAAGTGGACGTTAAACAGGAGCTGGACTATGTTTTCAAAGCCATCACGCTGACCCGGCACAAGATAGAAGGCAAAGTGCCGCTCATAGGATTCACAGGAGCGCCGGTTAGAGATCCTCACACTCACTGTTTAATGATGTGTAGAAAAGCATTGTAGGTAGGGGTGTAACGATACACTAATCTCACGATACGGTACGATACACGATATTGAGGTCACGATAACGATACGATACGATATTATAGCAGTTTTTTTTTAACAACCTTGAATGAGGAACATATGACTGGAAAAAATGGTCTTTTATTTGAAAGACACAAAATACAAAACAATGCTGTGCGTTTGCCTTATTGTTACAGTTTGTAATGCTGTTTAAGTTTTTAAGAGAAAGCCAGGCCAACCATTTTCCACAAACTGAACTGAAAGTAAATGTCAGGTTTGCATTATGCATCTTCAGTTTCATACAAGTACAAATATTTTGCCACAAACTGAATAGTTTCTCTTTTTTCTTTTCCAGAAATTTAACAACTAAAATTAAATAAATAAATAAAAGTAAATAAAAACATACAATTTTACATCATAAAAAAGATTGATTCATGCTCACCTTATAAGTGTAAGAGGAGATTTATTTTTGTTAAGGTTATTTTGGTAATTCAGGGTTCATTATTTTATAAATATATTCTTTATATTCTGATGTAAATCAGGGACTATAATGACACTAGTCAGTTTATCTGTAGTGATTAGTCTGTTTTAGATTGGGCGGAGTGATACGCCACAGTACGGCACTAGGTGCTGTTGATGTTCTAAAAACCTACACTGTTGAGGGACATTAAAGTACACTCCAACTCAGCAGAAGTTGTCCCCGTGTTTATCCTACTCACGACCCCAAAAAGGTTTAATTTAATAAGGTAAGGCTTAACTCTACACCAGACTTAAAAGTTCAGAGCTCAAAACCCCCCCAGAGTCCCGTGATCGGGACCTCAAAACGGTACTAGTTTCTTCTGAGCGGAGTAAGATTTTGGTCCGCGGGTCGAGGCGCGGTCGGCACAAATACGCTGCGCGTTACTAGTCAACACAATGGATTAATATTAATAACCCAATATCGCGATACAGTTTGTCACCTCCACGACACGTATCGTGACGTTTTTGTATCGCGAAATTTTGTGGGACGATATATTGTTACACCCCTATATTGATGTGTAGAAATGCATTGTAGGTCGAAGTTGTACTGAATTATCTGAATGTTATTTTTCCTTTCACACTCCATAACGCGTCTGTCCACAGTGGACACTCATGTCCTACATGATCGAGGGCGGCGGCTCCCCCACCCACTCCAAAGCAAAGCGCTGGCTTTACCGGCACCCCGAGGCCAGTCACATCCTCCTGGGCCGGCTGACCGACGTGATCGTGGAGTATCTGCTGGGTCAGGTGGCAGCGGGAGCTCAGGTCAGACCCTCCGCCTGCAACTCTCATCTGCAACTCAAACTAATCTCTCAAGATAAACTCTTTTTTTCTGTAGCTTTTAGTTAAAGGGAAGAATATATCACTGACTTTTGTGAAAATTGCTGAAACAAAAACATAAATCAACTTCAGTCACACCACATGATACAATCCACTTGAGACTCGGACAGATTGTGGCAGTGACAGCGTGCACTATTTATGGAAACAAGGATTCTGCTTCTCGGCGTCATCACAAATTACAGCCGAGGCAGCGTTTTTGTTTTCCTCTCGTTTCCCAAAAATGTGCCACAGCCCGACAGCAAAAACCTGGTTTTGTGAGTTTCGTTTCTATTTCAGAGTAAATGTGACAGATAATACACGTAACAGAAAAATAATCAGTTTCTGGGAAAATGGACCCCTCATTTCAAGCACTGAAAGGAGTCAAATACTTTTAATTGTAACATTTTGTTTAGTTCTTCGGTAACGACATCCGTGGTGTCATCTGAGGAAGCTTTAGTTTGTGGAAACTGTTGGATGTAACTACATCCAGTTGTTAATATGCTACTAATATACAAACTCTTCTTCATTGTAATTTAACGGAGACATCAGATCTACAAACGTATTCTTTTCGGTCACTTTACATAAAAACTCCTGTATTCCATCAGCTGACACACACTGTGTAGTTGAAGGCACTAACAGGTATGCACCAAAAAAGACTGATATATAAAATAAGGAAGTCCTTAACTAGTGAGGAAGCTTGTGGAGTTAGAGCAGCAGGAAGTGGAGAGATCGTAGAAGGTAAAAGAAGCGAGGTTGGCTCAGTGGAAGAAGTATCAGATCAGATGTCTAGTGTTTGGTTAGTGGGCGTAATATAATGAGAAAATGTGGATGAATGTGTCAAAAATGAATCAGTTGGAGTTCAGGGAGGTGCAAATAAACACGATAAGTTCAGTAGTTAAAATACCTGAGTCATATTGGTGCACAACGTAAATAATAAACTCAATATGAGCTGATATTTACTCTGCAACATACTGGACATTGGACATTATTAGTGCTCATAAGTTGTGTGGTTGTTCATAAAGTTAATTAATTCTGTTATATTATAAAAGGATACACATTACAGAGTCAAAATATGACTTAAACACTAATTGGAGAATGTAAAATGAGCCTGCTTCACAGATGGTAAAGAGATGTATACCACTGTCGTGAGTCTAATGTTTCCTCGTGTGGCTGTGGGGAACTAAACCTCTTCATTTCCTCCTCTCCCGCGGGTCGTCCAGGCGCTGCAGGTGTTCGAGTCTCATGCCGGCATCCTGGGACCAACAGAGTTTAAGGACTTCTCTCTGCCGTACCTCCGAGACATCGCCCGCCGCGTCAAAGACAAACTCAAGGAGAACGGACAGGATGTTCCCATGGTGAGACAGACAGTCAGAAAGCATACAAGCATGTTTAAAACAACAATCAATCTTATCTGCGTCTCAGCTCCCAAGCTGATAGCAGGTTTATTTTCTGAATTATCTTTTGCATTATCTGGTTAATTTTCTGGTTTTTAGTACTTGCTGTAGATTAGGTTCTCCTGTCTGCTCTTATTAGAACAGTTTTTCCTTGAATACTTGAGTTGGTGCCAACTGGACTGTTGTTCTTGATTCTTAAAGACGGTCTACTTCTCATCTGAAACACTTATTAATGTCTGACCAAAGAAAAACATGTGCTTCCTGTCATTTAAAACTTAAGTGTTTGGGATGAGAGATGAAATACCTTTAAGAACCAACATGACTATGTATACTAGTAAAATGCAGTTCTCCTTAATGACCTGCAGATGGCAGCATTTCACCACAAAACATTCAGTGTGTACTTTATTTACATTTTACTGTCGTGTGTTTGTTTCAGATTGTCTTTGCTAAGGATGCTCACTACGGTCTGGAAGATCTTTCACGGTCTGGTTATGAGGTGGTCGGGCTGGACTGGACCTTAGACCCGCGATCAGCACGGTAATACTCACACACACACGCATGCTGTTTGATATTTGTCTTCATACTGAAGTGTGTTTGTGGTAAATGTCTGCCATCATCCCATACTGGTATGTATAACTGTATCTGTTAGTCTGTGAAATGGGAGGCAGCTGAAACTCTTTTTTTGATCCGGGTTAGGGCTGGGGATCGATTCAAATGTCAAGAATCGATTCGATTCTGATTCTTAAGATTCAGAATCGATTATCAAGATTCGATTCGATTCCGGTATTGATTTGGGTTAGTGTTATTAAAACAGTTTTTTCAGCTGTTGCATGAATTACATGACTGTACTTATGCAAAATATTACTACTAGTATTATATTGAGATTAAACAGCAAGTATTGCAGCTAATGATGCTGTAAGGACCAATCAGCTCCCAGAATGCTGATAGAACTGCTTTCAGAAACATCATGTGGGTCAGAATTACCAAACAGATCCAGGGAGGAAACAGAGACGGATGAAATCGGTTTTATTTTTTTCCCATATTCTGTTTTTATTTGTTCCTTTTTCGGTCTATTTTGGTTTTTAATTTTTGAGCATTTGGTTTTTAGCATTTTTTGCAAATGTAACCCCAAGACAGTATATAAAGTAATGAAATATAGACAATTTATGCAATTATAACCTAACACTTTAATGTTTTCATACCTTTAAACATATTTAAAGGCAAAAACATGACACCAGTTATTCTAGTGTCCAACAAAACATTCCTTTTTTGGGCATAAACAAACAGACATATGACATATGAATCGATTTTTAGGAATGAATATGAGAATCGATTTAGAATAGGGAAATTGATTTTTTTCAACACAGGCCTAATCCGGGTGTAGTTTCCGTGGCAGGACGGGCCGTTTTACCTTCCTGAGCAACAGGTTAACCATTGCTGACCCTGTTCTGGTGTGTCACTGGGTGCAGATTTAAATCTACAAACATCTGTGTTTCCTGCTTTACTCATCAAATACTTAACTGGCTGGTTAAAGGATTAACTGGTGTGTCCTGTTATGTGTGTGTGTGTGTGTGTGTGTGTGTGTGTGTGATTTGGTGTCCAGGGAGCGGACGGGAGGGAAGGTCAGCCTGCAAGGAAACATGGACCCTTGTGCTCTCTATGCTCCCAAGGTAACCTCTGCTCTTGCTTTTTTAGACTTGTTTTTGGACAGAAATTGATTATTTTTTCTTCCTTTGGTTTAACTTGTTTACTCAAAAAAACATACTCCACGTAGGTATTGTAGAGAGATTACCAACTTTTACTGAACAGAAGAGGTGCAGCTACAAAGGGAAAATAGTCTTTTAGTCTTTTATTTCCTCAGTAATAGGTTAAGATTTCTTGTTTGTTGCCATTTTGTCAGCAAGTTCATGAAGTCGCCACTTTCATAATTGTATGGAACTTGGTGCAGACATGGATCGTAGTTGCGTGTGCTGTAAATGCAAAGTTCTTCTTTCTGTTCCTCTGTTCGTTTCCTCTACCGCATTTTTCCGCAGCCCAACTTGTGACATGAATCCTTGAATTTCTCTTTTACGGCAAACAGCTCTGATGTTTGCTCACAGTTCAGAGATGTGTTTGTTTAATCTCGGACCGGTTTAACTCCGTGATCCTCTCTCCTCCTGATCCTCCTCCTCCTCCAGGAGCGCATTTCAGAAATCGTGAAGAAGATGTTGGAGGGTTTTGGAACCAAGGGCTACATCGCTAACCTGGGCCACGGCCTTTACCCCGACATGGACCCGGAGAGCGTCGGCGCCTTCGTCGACGCCGTGCACCAACACTCAAAACTTTTAAACAAACAAATATGAAGAGCCGTGCTCTGTTGGACGACACCAAAGAAGAAGTGTGCTTAATTTAATTATGAGAGAATTATGACTGAGTTGGAATTATTTGTTTTTTTGAATAGAGAATAACAGATGACTCGTCCTGCTTTGCTCACTGAATTCAATAAATCAACTTTCTATCATTTGTAGTTTTTTTTTTATTTAAATTCTTTTTGTTTTCTTATAGCCTGTGTGAGATGAAAAACAAGAAAACAATGTCCCGTGATTAAAAACATCCAGATCAGCATTTACAACATCATCAGTTCAGTACATTCCCATCTCGCGCAGCTTTTTAGGATAAACATGTTGCTTTTCTAAGATTAGATGTTTTTTTTTCATCCGACCAAGAGTGGATTATGTTTGAAATGAAAGGAGATGACATGATTTTTATCAAGCATGTGTTCATGGACGGCACATCATGTTAAGAGATCATACTTATGTTTACAATTGATCTATTGGAAAAAGCTCTTAACAGATAAAGTATTTTATTTTTTTTATTTTTATTGTTTGAAACCATCCAATCACAGCAATGTTACTCTGGTACTTTGAGAGGGGAAAAAAACCCAACACAAAGCAAAGCTTGTGAAGTTGTTTCTCTGTCACAGGCTGCTGAAGTGGGCGAAAAGATGAAAACAAAAGAGACACAAGAAGCTCCAAGTGCTTTGAAAAACAAAAGCTGGAAGTTTGTTTAAAAGGGTTGTATCAAGAGACACTCTGCCAGAGTCACAAAATCAACATTTTAAGAAAAAAATGTCAGCATGCAGCAGCTGAATCATTTTGTTGCCTAACAGCTGAATACATCCCAGATGGTGCTCCACATGAAGAGCTCTTTATGTCTCCGATAGAAAATGTTTCAAGAAATCAACAACGTACAGAATGATGCCTTACAATGTCGTCTCTTTCTTTTTTCCTCCCCCCACTTGTACACGGATTAAGGGCCAATCCCAATACACCCCCCACTTTCTACCACTAGCCCTAAAAAAGAAGCCACAGATTTTAGGGCACTTGAAATCTTCCCAGGGCCCTGTCCCAATACTCCCACTACCCCCACTTTTCAGCACCACCCTTAAATTTTGCGTGCTACGTCACTGCGTGGTTTACGTTCGGGTACGTAAGCGACTGCGTAGTTACGTTTGCACATACGTCACACCATATCAGGGAGCCGAAAGCCAAAAGCAAGTTTTAATTTCAGCTGTAGCGCTGTTAATATGCCACTTTATTAAGTTTTAATATTTTTTCAGGCGTAAAAGTAACCGTTAAGATCCCCAACCTGGGCTCAGTTTATCCAAATAAGCTCACAGATCACAGACGTGATCGCCAGGTCAACCTGCGCCGTCATCCCGGGGAGAAACCTGCAGCTCTGTGGAGAATTACCGCTGGCTGAAATAAATCATTTAGGAAGATAAATGTTGGTTTAATAGATGAAATCTAACAGTTGTAGCTATGCCTGTTAAGAAATTTGCTCCGAAAATTTCGGGATTTCTGCCTGCCGGCTCCGGAGCTGATTTATGGTTCCGCGTTAAATCGGCGTACGGCGCGCGTCGCCGCGTAACCTACGCCGTAGGCTCTGGTGTAACGCGGAACCATAAATCAGCCTTTATTCTGGCGAGGTTTGAAAAAGACTTCGCAACAACAGGCAAACAAGTGATTATTTACATTCACGGAGTGAATATTATGAAAGTAAAATATATATTTCTCGTTAGAAATGTAATCAAAACGCATTTTTATGCAGAAACTAACTCAAAATATTGATTTTATTCACTAAAAAATAAGAAATGTCCGCCATGTTTTTTTTTTATTCAGTCCGCAAATGACGACGAAAAGCATTCTGGGAAATTTTTCTGGCCCTAGTTCATCTAGGGTGCATTCGAAATCCCTCGCTCCGTAGGGCCAGATTCATATCCACTACCCCTCGTTTAAGCCACTACTACTAGGTGAAGAGAGGAATTGGGACACCACTACCCTCACGGGAACGCACAAAATTTAGGGGTAGGGCTGAAAAGTAGGGGTAGTGGGAGTATTGGGACAGGGCCTAAACCAAGACTTCAACAGCATTGTACTTGGGATGAAAAGTCTTGTCCACAGTCTCCTGCTGCAGGATGAAACGCTGGCAGAGATGCCACTGAAGCTTTGGCTCGGCCGTCTCACTTGCAGAAAAGAAAAAGAAAATATTGCTGACATCACTTCTGCATGGGCTCAAGATGAGACCAGCCATGAGGTCAATCCCGTCACTGTCCTGCTACTTTTATAAAAGTGAAGAATATCTGTAAAACCTCTCCAAGTACTTGTTATGATGGATGATCATAGTGGTTCAAGACTGAGGCCGGGTTAGGAAAATGGGGCAGAGATGTGACGGTGATTGGGGAAAAAACTGGGACAGGAGTGAGACGGTGTCCTGCCTAAAAAGTGCAGGGATCTGTTTTTATCAGCTAGTTTGAAGTCCTTTGGGTAATGCTTTATTCTGCCAGGGTTTATAAATAAATAAACAGCTTGTCCAGAACAGGGCCGAGTGCCCTCTGGATCAGGTGAGTGTTTCTGAATGACTCAGTTTACAAAAAAAGAGCCCAAAAGTTACACAGCATCTCTTAAAAAGCACACTGAACACATCACTGGTTTCTATCTGCATGGTCTTGTTATAAATCTGTACGAGTCAGCCTGTCTCTGCCTGTCTCTGCTGCCTGTACAGCTTTTGAGTGTGTGCAATATTCTGACATGTCCAGTGGGGCCCGTGGATGATTTAGACTTGATTTCAAAATAAATAAAAAAAGAGCTTCTGTCATTTGTGAAGTTAAATCCGAGGAATGGCCAACATCTGTTCATTCGTTTCTGTCTTTTCTTTGCTTTTCCTCCTCAATTTAGTGAAGAAAAGTTACATTTCAAATGGGACCAAAGTAGAAGAGGAGGATTTTAAGTTATTAAAAGCAAAAAAAAGAAAAACTATGTTCTTCTGAGATTAAAAAGAACAAACCGTAACTAGTTCATCACCAGAAATAAAAACTATAAATTCACGTGATCTGTTGTGGCTGAAAACTAGAGTGCCAATAAACATCACACCATCTAAGTTAGATGGCATTTATTGGTTTATTGTTAGATTGTTACATGCTGCCAGACTGTATTCAAAATATGTTCAATTTAAGACAAAGCCATTCCAACCTCAGAGGGGAGAGCATATACAGGAAATCAACAATCAGAACCAACACCAAACTGAGATGCTACAGTGGCAGCGGTAGATGTATGGAATAAATTAGATAGGGATTTGAAATTATGTAGAACCTTAACCTTATTTAAAAAACATTGGAAAGAAGA
The DNA here is from genome assembly GCF_033807715.1 of Cololabis saira. Lineage (NCBI taxonomy): Eukaryota > Metazoa > Chordata > Actinopteri > Beloniformes > Belonidae > Cololabis > Cololabis saira. The sequence goes on along the minus strand of NC_084596.1, from coordinate 36,916,603 downwards.
AAGATTTCTTTATATCAAATTAATGAGTGGTGATGCTGCTATGTTGAGTTGGGTATTTATTTAATTGGTGATTTTCTTTGAGTTTTTAAGGATGAAGGTAACATGTAGACTGCACCTTTATTTTAATTTTTTTTTATTTCTTGAGGAAATTTTGCTATCCCCATGGAGGCAATTTGTTTTACTGTCAGTCTTTTCTCTTACCTCTTGCTTTAATTCCATTACTTTAATTACTCTTTTTGAGGGTAGGCAAATAATAAGCTTTGCTTCAGCCTACACCTTTTTCGGTCTAGATGTTATTTGTATATTGGAAATTTTTTGTAATGTTTTCTTTGAACAGGGTATTCGTTTTTTTGTTGTCATTTTTATTCTTTTGACCGAAATAAACTAAACTAAACTAAACTAAAATGATCTAATGACCATGCCTAAAATGTAAAAAAAGAAAATAAAAGTAACTAACACTCAACATCTTGCGGCTGAAACTGTCTGATACATGTTTTCCAGGCAGGACAGACTCAGGTTAAAACTCAAGGCTGATTTATGGTTCCGCGTTACACCAACGCAGAGACTACGCCGTACGGTGCGCGCAGCAGCGTATCCTACGGCATAGGCACTGCGTCGATTTAACGCGGAACCATAAATCAGCCTTCACGCACTTCCAAGAACATCCCTGGGCGTGACGCAGAGCGCAGCAGCCAATTACAAGCCTCCTTTTGTCTCCACGTGGATTTGACAAATTAGTAAATGGATGGTATTTACAAAGCGACATGTTATTACATAGGAACGATCTGCATCATTACTGTAATCGTAATAGAGGCTCAAAGAAGAGATGAGTTAATCCCAAACTCTGTTTTTCTCCGCGAAGCAGCTCAGAACAGCAGATAAGCAGATTCGCGTAAATCCGTTTGTTGTTGCTGCTGATGCTGCTGATGCTGATGATGTTGTTGTTGTTGTCACTAGGAATCCAGCAAACATCACGTGACCAGGCTGCAGCAGGGCATGGACACCCAGCTGGTAACACTGCAAAAACTCAACATCTTAACAAGAATATTTGTCTTATTTCTAGTTAAAATGTCTCATTTTTAGTTAAATTTTTTTTTAATTACACTTAAAACAAGACTCATCACTGGAAAAAAACAACAATTTTCACCTGTTTCAAGTAGATCTTCACTTAAAATAAGTAGAAAAATCTGCCAGTGGAACAAGATTTTTTTACAAGATAAAGATAAATCTTGTCCCACTAGCAGATTTTTCTACTTATTTCAAGTGAAAATTTACTTGAAACAGGTGAAAATTGTCAAATAACAAGTTATTTTTCTGGTAATTACTTGTTTTAAGTGTAATGAGATTTTTTTTAACTAAAAATGAGACATTTTAACTAGAAATAAGACAAATATTCCTGGTAAGATTTTGAGTTTTTGCAGTGTAGAAGATCTACTAAAATCTACTTGCTGCAAAGAAACAAACAAACGAGAAAACGGAGACGGTCCAAGACCCTGGTCACATTCAGTCAGGGTTCCTACGGGTGCTTGACATCCTTGAAAGTGCTTGAATTTCAATGCTGTGTTTTCAACACTGCAAAAACTCACAATCTTAACAAGAATATTTGTCTTATTTCTAGTTAAAATGTCTCATTTTTAGTCAAAAAAAATTTCATTACACTTAAAACAAAACTCATCACTGGAAAAAACAACAATTTTCACCTGTTTCAAGTAGATTTTTACTTAAAATAAGTAGAAAAATCTGCCAGTGGAACAAGATTTTTTTTGCTTGTAATGAGAAGATAAATCATGTCCCCCTGCCAGATTTTTCTACTTATTTCAAGTGAAAATTTACTTGAAACAGGTGAAAATTGTCAAATAACAAGTTATTTTTCTGGTAATGACTCTTGTTTTAAGTGTAAGGAGATTTTTTTGACTAAAAAATTAGACATTTTAACTAGAAATAAGACAAATATTCCTGGTAAGATTTTGAGTTTATGGACCACAGTATTTCAAACTAAGTTTATTGTTTTTGTTTTTCTGATGATGATGTTGGCCTAACAAGGATTTTCCACAGAGCCTCAGTTCAGTTGATAAGTTATGATGATCATTTATGAAAGGTTTAGAGACTATTCTCAAATACAAAGATACTTTACAAAGATGTACTGTGGCCCGCTGGTTTGTAGGAGGCTCTACGTTATTATCTTTACAATGTTGATGCATGGGTCTTGTTTACTGCAGACGAAGGCTTTTACTGTATTTGCAATTACTTCAGTAAGTTTATTTACTTATTCATTCATTTATATCTCTACGAGTTAAACAAAATCACAGGATAAAGTTGTTTTTTGGGGGGTTTTATCCCAGTTTGTATCTCTTTTTATCCTCTAGCTGGACAGGGATGCGTGTGGGCCTGGATCAATCACGGCCACCCATGCAGGAGCACTGGGGATCCTTTGTTGGTTTGTTTGCTGAACACACTTCAGCTTTAAAATGGAAATGCGTTAAATCGAGTCTCCAAATAATAAAGACCGTACGACCGTGAGTGCTATTAATATTTACAAAAATACACACAGCTCAAAGCAGCCGATGAGGAGAAAAGAAATCAGCGGCTTTTATTCATCTCCGTCCCTTTGTGTTGCTGTCGTAGCATAAACACTCACAAACGCACACACACACACACACACACACACACACCAGAACACACAGCAAGCACACAGTCTTTTGTTGTGCCACACTCCCACCCATAAATAGTGAAGGCAAATGAACAAAAATGATTGCTGATTGGGGACAGGTAAGACTGAAGAGACGGGGACTGTGTGTGTCAGTGGGCCATCTGGGAATACAGTGATGTGTGTGTGTGTGTGTGTGTGTGTGTGTGTGTGTGTGTGTGTGTGTGTGTGTGTGTGTGTGTGTGTGTGTGTGTGTGTGTGTGTGTGTGTGTGTGTGTGTGTGTGTGTGTATGAAAGAGAGAGGGAGAGTGAGTGAAGGTTGTAACAATGAATCTGTGCTCTTTAGAAATGGAGATCAATTTCCACATGGCTGCCTTTAAAGGCTTTGGCAGGAGAATAATATTTAAGTGAGTGTGTGTGTGTGCGTGTGTGTGTGTGTGTGTGTGGTGTGTTGCTTGTTTATGTGCATGAATGTTTACATGTTCACAAATTATTCCATTGTGAGTACGAGTGTCTTTCTGTGAGCACTTTTATGTGCTTATTTTGCGGGCAGCGATTGAACAGGTGGATGTGTGCCCGTGTGAGTGTGTGTGTGTGTGTGTGTGTGTGAGTGTGTGTATGAGTGTGTGAGTGGGTGTCTTTGAAGGAGGTCCAGCCTCCATCTCTCAGCAAATCAGCAGGCCTGAAAATCCAATCTGCCTGCAGAGACAGCAAGCTGTACATCATCTGTCATGGATGGACACTATCAGCGGTTTATCAGTGACCGCCTCCCTCCAAACACACACGCACACACAAACACAGCACATCTCTCAGTGACCACATGCATGAACGAACACCCACAGCCCACTGTGACAGAGACTGATAGGCATTATTACCATGGTGGCTGTGTGGAGGGGGGGGCGGAGGAGGGAGGGAATGAAACTCTGGCTTCATTCTGAGGACCTTGAGATGCCTCACGCTAATGCAGACGCTGACAGCTGTGACGACTCTTGTTTGCTGATGACGCCGCCTTATCCCAGTCCGTCCTCCATGTTGCTGCAAACCTCATCGGCCACCTGCACGCTTGCAAATGGTTGCCGTCTTAAATAATGGATTCAAAGTCTCCTGCACGGGTTGTCGGGCAAAGCAGCTGGTGGAGGAAAAGCCCTCGATGTGGGAAAGACATCCTTCCATCCCTCTCTCCACGTCGCTCTAATACATACGTGATTAAGGTCAATGAAACCAAGCTCATTTTCCTGCTTGTTGCAGTTTGTTGTAAATAAAGTAATCACAATCTGATGTGCACCAAAACAACCAAACCGAAACCCCCCAAAAGAGCTGGTCTCGATCCAAAAGCACCGGCACCTTCCTGTTGGTGAGAGGGAAAACCAAGACAGGATCAAAAGCAGAGAATTGAATGATTTGGGTCATCGAATCAACCCAATACAAGACCTTTGTAATGTTCATATTTTTTGTTTTTTTGCGATCGACACATGTGGCTAATGAATGGTGAGGACGTTTACCGTATGTTTTGAAGAAACCTTTTGAAGAAAGCTTGGATTTATTCTCACATTTTGGTGCTTAGATCCTAACACAACAGAGACATGAAGGCTTTTTCCAACTTCGACTAAGCTTCGGCTCAGCCAAGTCAAAGGGTGAAACAGCATTTGTTGTGAGTGGACTGACAGCAAAGGTGACAGATACATGATACTTATATAAAATGATACAAAAAAAAACTAATTCATACAAAATTGGGGGTGTGATCTTGACGGAGCATGTAGGCGATGGCTTACTGTCCATCACTTTAGTATCATGAAGTATCATGACGTGTGAGCTGTGAAGGAACACCTAGCAGTGCATAGTCATTCTCATTTGAAAATAAACCTGTATTGTTGTGTTGTTATTTGTAACAGTCTGCTGTGACTGGGTGTGGGTCGGCCTGGGAGGGTCCAAAGATGACGTTTAGCGAAGCCTTGCAGTGGCTGAAGGATCACAGCCTCGCAGTCCCCCGGGGCTTCATCACAGTTGGGCCCCGGCTCCTCCGAGCCAGCAATTTATTTTATTCTCCTTTATTTCATAAACTCCAGATTCTTACTATTTATGATATCAATATTTTTCAGATATGCATTTTTATTTAAAAGCTAAATTCAAGTGAAGGGAATATTCCTTGACAGTTCAAGACTTACTTTAAATTAAATTCACAGGTTCATTCTTATTCAACTCGACAATCCTCAGATCTTCATCCTCCTAAATTTCTCACTTGCAGAGGTTAATTTTCGGTGAGATTTAGGGACTAAATTGTGAAATGATTTTTCCCACCTGGCAAAGAGCTCTTCCTCTTTGAAATGTTACAAAAGACATTTGAAGGACCACTTGACTGCTGTTTTGTAACTGTTTTCCCAATGTATTGTTGTACATGTATCCATGTTCTTTTTTTTTTGTGTGTGTTTCACTCATAGTGACATGTACCGTCTTATTTGCTCAGGAGTCAATATAAGTTATATAATATCTCATGCACACTCACACACACTTATTTTTTGTCTTTATTCTTTATTATTTATATATTGCATTATTAGTTTGCCATCACTTTTGTGTAGTTACCGGTATACATTTTGTTTTTGTATGTTAATCTTGTGTTCTTTATAACACATGAAATTCTAATATCTTCTGTGGAGGCTTCAAATAAACCCATTGGGTTTTTTGCCTCTTCCTGCACCTATAGTATTTATATTTGATATTTCCTGTATATTTTTAAAACTGTGCAAAACAATAAAATAAACTAAACCAAACTAATTTGCAGGGAGGCCACCCTTTTGGATTGATTGCCTGGACCACCACCATGCTGGGACAGCTGTGATGAAGTCTCAGTTCTGATGGTGCCCCTGAAACACTGGAAATGGTAGATGTGTTGGAGCTCTGCAGCTCCTCCATCGTGCCCTGGCCTGCAGGGCGGGGAAGCAACTGTGATGGAGCACGAGGCGACAGCAAGATTGCCGTGACTCAGCAGCTCAAGGGTCTGCTCAATCGGGCCAATCCTTCTCACTCCAACACCGGCCCTTTCAAATGTCACGTCGGTGGTGACACCAGAAATGAGGATGCATGCAATGATAATCAGGAACAAATGATTTTGAGGTCAGGAGTGATCAATCGATCGGGAATAGATGATGAACAACTTAGATTTAGTGCTTGGTCCACAAGTACTTACCAAGACAGCAATGAAGATTAAAGTATATATTTATCCTGCAGTTCTAGCTCTTCATCATCTTTCCACCAACGATGGGATTCCAACAAAGTATTTTATCACCATTTTCTTAGCACATTTGCATTAATGTTGCACATTTGCTTTTTTCTTATTTCTAGTTAAAATGTCTCCTTTTTTAGTCAAAAATTTTTTCATTACACTTAAAACAAGACTCATCACTGGAAAAAACAACAATTTTCACCTGTTTCAAGTAGATTTTCACTTGAAATAAGTAGAAAAATCTGCCAGTGGAACAAGATTTTTTTGCTTGTAATGAGAAGATAAATCTTGTCCCACTGGCAGATTTTTCTACTTATTTCAAGTGAAAATTTACTTGAAACAAGTGAAAATGGTCAAATAACAAGTTATTTTTCTGGTAATGACTCTTGTTTTAAGTGTAATGAGATTTTTTTGACTAAAAATGAGACATTTTCACTAGAAATAAGACACATATTCCTGGTAAGATTTTGATTTTTTAGACCCCTTTTTAGAAATGCAGACCTAACCTATAGTGTGTGTGACATGCATTGGTGATCACACCACAGGGATACGAGACAGAAGCTCCCCTTTTGCATCATGTCTTCACATGTCTGCTCAGGGCCACTGGCTTCAGGGCCTGGAGTTACACACTCCACTTCAACCCCGTCTTTGAGGATTTGTTTCTCTCTGAAAACTAAAGATGTGCTCTACCCTCTGAGGTAATACAAGTGCAGGATGATGTAAAGTTGAGTGGAGCTAGACACGGCAGGCTGAAATGATTCTGCTCTGAATTAGATCTGTGGCGTCACCGGACGCTGGATGACTGACCGAGACACTTTCAAACACTGGCCCAGACAAATGAGACAGGATCCGGCGATGTCAAGACTTTGTCAAAGTCGGGATTCAACTTAGAGACTCAAATATACCCCATCAGAGAGCAATGTACAGGACTGTCTCAGAAAATTAGAATATTGTGATAAAGTTCTTTATTTTCTGTAATGCAATTAAAAAAACAAAAATGTCATACATTCTGGATTCATTACAAATCAACTGAAATATTGCAAGCCTTTTATTATTTTAATATTGTTGATTATGGCTTACAGTTTAAGATTAAGATTCCCAGAATATTCACATTTTTTGAGATAGGATATTTGAGTTTTCTTAAGCTGTAAGCCATGATCAGCAATATTAAAATAATAAAAGGCTTGCAATATTTCAGTTGATTTGTAATTAATCCAGAATGTATGACATTTTTGCATTACAGAAAATAAAGGACTTTATCACAATATTCTATTTTTCTGAGACAGTCCTGTATATGTTCATAGTATCTCCTCTTTTATATCGGTTTGTGCGTCATTACATCGCAAATAAAATGTTGTATCAGTTTAAATAAGGACACAATCAACACAGTTTTTTGAGCTTTTGGATGTTACAAAATGTTTAAACTTTCAAATATTATTTTATTTCAGGCAGCAGAAACATCATACTGTCAATACCCTTATCCATCCATCCATCCATCCATACATCCATCATTCACAGTACACTTGTTTATTCCTATTCAGGGTCATGGGGACCTAAAAAAAGTAGTAGCTACATATGAGTACCGGGTATGCACAGAGAAGATATGCAAGATTGGCAGTGAATGTTGCATCTTCTGCAACAAAACAAATGACTCATAAATAACATGCTGGTTAAAAAGTTCTTTAGGGAAATGTCTCAGTCGGGGTTCTGCTGCACTTAAAACACAAAGAGCATTTCGTTTTGTCTTATGTTTTGGCAAAAGAGTGGTTGATGGAAGCGTCTCACGTCTTTGCTGGACCATGTGGTTTGCAGGTGTGTGTGTGTGTGTGTGTGTGTGTGTGTGTGTGTGAGAGCCTTAAGGGTTTTTGAGGGAGTTTAAGTGGGAGGGAGTTAGAGACATGCTGAGGGAGAAATAAAAAACCCCAGCATAGAGCAATCACTCCTCCATCTATCCGTCTGGGTAATTAATATAAATCTGCGCGTTTATCATCAGCCAATCAATCTAGATTTACAATCTCTCTCACACACACAGTTACAGACACACTCATCACTTCTTGATAGCCTGATTGTCTGGTTCTGTGGCGCTGCAGAAATCCGTAATGAATGAGAATGAGCTCGTGAAGGGGGGGATGGAGGAAAAAAATATTCTGATTAGAGACAAATGAGAGAAAGATTGATGGAGCTATATCGGCCTCTACTTGCTTCATTTATCTTTAATTCGGATTGGTTGGAAGGGTGAAAATGCAAGGATTGGACCACACCAGCTCAGTAGTGTTGCAGTCTTTTGTGTTTTTTTCCAAAGTCTTCTCAAAAGTTTTTGAAACCTTTGACTACTATTGTTTCAGACAGTCCTACTTCAGCGTTTGCAGACGACACAACTCTGCTTTATGATTATTTAAGCTTTAAATCACTGGTTACCAACTAACATTTCAATTCACTGAGACGTATCATTTTAATCAGTTAAAATTTGAGCAAAAGATTGTCACAATAAATATTTGGTATAAAAAATTTTTTTTTAATAACATAACCAGAAGAAGCTGAATGAAACCCTCACAAGGAGTTTTGTAAGATTTAGTGACATCAAGTGAAAAAGCTGCAGATTGCAACCAACCATTTTTTTTTACTTTTTAATCAAAAGTCATCTTTAAAGTTATCGTGTACTTTTTTTTTTCATCGTAAAATATCAATTTACTTTTAGTAAATGTTCTAGCTCGTGTAGTCTCCTGTTCCTTTGCGCTGCTTTAACTGTACCGTCCACAAACATTTAAAACGTGACATCTCTTTTAACGTGTTTCACACTTTATTCATAGAAAAGCACTGAGATTCCAACACAAATCAATATAAAATGGTAGTAGCGTTACATAAATAGTAATAAATTCTTGCTTTATAGACAGTAGCTCAAGAAGTTGCACAAAAAAAAGAAAGAAAATGAAAAAAAAAAAAAACTGTTGATGATAAGCTATGATACTTCTGTGGCAACAAATACTGGAAATATCTTTTTCATAATCAGTAGCACAAAGAGGCAACAAACACTTTTCATTTTCCCTTAAGTTAAGAAAAAATTCCAAACAAAAACAAAGAGGGAAACAGTAGGTGAACTACATCTCTACCAGCAAATAGTACTCTCCTACAAACAAAAGAAATACAGGGACGACCTCAGGGACTGGCTGATTTGGTCAACACAGAGGAAGAAGCTTCTGTGTTTTACTGCTGTCAGTGAACGCATCACATAAAGGCAGCAGACTGTAGGTTCTGAGTTAAGCAAACGGTAAAATTATGTTTTCTTTCCCGATATATTACACAAGGAAATCTATTTATTGTTGTTCATTCAAATGACGCAAAATTCTTGCAGCTTTTTAAAAAAAATGTCCTTTGTACATGTTGACTATGTAGATACAAGGCTGCTGCAGTGCACTTATGTCACTGTGCTTTAAGACAACGATGAAGCGGCTACACCTGAACACACCGTGATGCATCGCTTCAAATTCAGAGCTGTCCCTGTGTGAGAGTAACCGAGGCAACAAGTAACGTCAGACCGGGAAAGGAATCTATGGCAATGAGATATAAAAACGGAACATGAGGTAACAAAACAATTAAAAAAACAAAAGAAAGTGTAAAAGGAATGAACAGGCCGTCTGTTTTGTTCAAACATTTTTCTGACACTGGCATTTATGGATTCTGTTTCACTGCAGTGTAACAGCATAACACGACTCCTCTGAGAAGACACTAAAGGCTTGAGTCCTGTTTGGAAAAAAAGAAAAGAAAAAGACAGAAATAAAGCAGAAATAAACTTTGTACATTGGTTGGTCTGAAAGGCATTTTTTCCACCGTTTTAATTTTTCGTCTCCTCTAGAAGTTGCAGACGATGGAGGCTGACGACTGCACGTTGTCCAAATAGCGGCATGCAGGGTGGTTGTCTCCGTCTGCCCCTCCTTCTTATCTCTATAGTGGTTCAGCCCACCGCCTCCCGTCCTCCACACCTCTACGGTTTTTCTAAGTGGACAAGATCATCATCCAAGTGGTTCTGCATAGTCACGTTTAGTACAAATCCGTCCAGAAATGAATTCTTCCCTCATTTCCCTCAACTCTCAATAACATGCTTCCTCAAGAAAAAGAACATTTCTTTTCTTTGCAAATCGAAAAAAAACAAACAAAACGAGAAAAAAAAAAAATTGTACATGAGCACCTGAGAAATGCCTTGAAGTCTTTGCTCTTTCACAAAAAAAATGCTGTCAAAATTCCCCCTTCCAAAATAATTCAAGTACACCCCGCCAGAACACAAAAAAAAACAAACACATAACATACTTATCATAAATAATTATAACTTTACAATTTTCTGAATTGAAACTTTAATATTTACAATATCTTAAATGCTTAATGCTACTACTTTTTGTTTTGTTTCTTTAAGTGATGTCCCTGAGAACTGAGTTTAGCCTCTTTTCTCTCTCTTTTGCTCAGTTTTCCTTTTTTCCATTTGTCTGTCTGCATTTCCTCTGATCCAAAAAAGGCCCAGAGTTATGACTTACTACCCAGCCCGTGAGTAAAGTAGCTCTCGTGGAATGTAAAGCAGATAAGAAAAATGTTCCTCTGCTCAAAACCCCTTCTTTTCTTGTCTTTGCCTCTTGTTTTCAAATGCAGTCCTGTTTCTATCAGTGTGTGTCTGCGATTCCGAGTCAGTAACGCCAACAATCAAACAAACGCTGAAGCAGGGAGGAACGTACTGAGGAGGTATCTGTGTCAAGTGCTTGTACAATGACATTTAGTCTAATCAGTGATGATTTGAGCTCTTGTCGTACTGTGTACTGCCATTAACGACGACAATTTGCAACTGGGAAAGAAAAACAAGCCGGTGAGGAGAAGATAATAACCTCCAGTGCCGAGGCGTGTGGTCTCAAATACTTCGCATGAAGTCATCAAGTCAGAATGGTGTACAGTATTTTGTGTGCGCGCTGCGTGTGTTTGATAAAGACAAGGCCACTCTTCTTCACAGTCCGTTATGATAACAAACAGTAGCGTTCACAGATGACTTCACAACCTTTTCCATCACAAGACCAAAGAAACTGAGTTTAAAGCCAAGATGATGAAGATGAGGGCGACCGATGCTGTAGCTGTGAATATTTATTTCAATTATTGGCCTTTATCTTTTTTTTGTAACAGTATTTTATTAATTGATTTACTGCCAGTAGTGGGCAGCATAATTATTAACCCGTTAAGTTACTTTAACTTATGTTAGCCAATATATACTAATTTACATATCTTTCAAAAAGGCAGTTATTTTAAGCATAATATGATAAATAATTTTAATTTTGTCCTGTTTTGATCCCCAATGACTCCGCGGGAAAATATTTGGCTCCAAAGAAGCCAAGTTTTCCACCAGCGTCAACCTTTCTACTGAAAACCTGCAGTTAACAGAGAAAAAGCTGAAGGCTCTGAAAACCAAATATGTCTTCTCTTATTTTATCCTTTTGTCCACTTGGTGGCATTTTTAGCTAAAGAAAAAGGTCATTTCTCCAGCTGGCAGAGATGGAGCCACATCGGCACGTATTTGTAAATGTTTAATTGGCCCCCTAAAATAATTTGTCAAACGGAGTTAAAACCCTCATTATGTTTACAAGCAAACAGCTGTAATTTGGGAGGGGTGCATGCATGTTGCTTTCTGAAGCTAGATCAATCAGGAGAGGGCCATAAAAACAAATACAAATCCTTGCCCACAGGCACAAAGGTGGAGTCTGCTATGGAGTCGGTTTTGCTTTTAAAAGAGAGTTTCTCTTTCTCATAAAAGTTTCTTGTGAGAGAAAAGGGACTTATGTTTCAGGCAGAATTAAGAACCAGCAATTACGGGAAAGAGTTTCCAAAGCCACCTAACAGAAAAACACAAACGTGAACCTGATGTTGTGAGTGATAAAAAAACAAAATCACAGGGGGAGAAATATATTGCTTCTCGAGAGTAAATAAGTGATCGCTGAAGTTTTTTACGTGCGGGTTTTGGCCGTTAACAGCCGAGCAGCAGCGCAGCGGCATATCTGGACGTGGGAACGTTGTTTCCTCACCATCCCTGTCATTTTTAATTCTGTCACTTGTAATAATGAGCTACTAGGACATTAAAGATATACTGTATACACAAATATTCTGTATACATGTTTAAACTCAGCCACTATCCAGAGAATCCTGAATAATCCCTCTCTCTCTCTCTTTCTCTCTCAGGTTTTGAGATTTGAAAAATGCGCACTGTGAAGCAACATGGGTCCTTTTCTTCAGCTATTTCTCAGAAACCAGCAGCTTAAGGTTTTAGAATCTGCAGCGAGTGACATTTTGTGAAGCGAGAACACACACGAGCAGCTCTGTATTCTGCCTCGGCTCCTCTCAGGAGCCCTGAATGAAACAAATAGAGAAGTTAAAGCTGACATGTAACACAGTTGAGGTATGACAGTATATGTGTTTTTTAACTGCTGTGTGTTTTTATCTAATGATGTTGTTTTCTCCACATTGAAAACCACTTCCTTCTTATTTATCGCAGCTTAAAGCATCTTCTGGCTGAAAGTAAAAAAAACCCCGTCCAGCAAGATCATTTGGTTTTCATATCCTATCACGCTGCCCAAAAAACTTTGCTTTTGTCATCACATTCTTTCGATTTTTTCTTCCTAGATTTATCATCAGTCGAAGGGCGAGGGGGCTTTTTTTATTTTGTTGCTTCTTTGACGTTTGACTCAACCTTTTGCAGTGACAGTCAAGTAGAGCAATGTACTGCGAACACTTCCTAGTTCACATTCAAGAAAGAAAAAAAAACAGAACAAAATCTTGAGACTTAGTCAACAATTGGCTCGACATGAGTAAAAACACAAAAGACTCAAAACAAAATGAAACTTAAATAGAAACCACTGTGTTTAACTTCTTCCCAAGAAGAGAGTCTCTGTGAGGGGGGGGGGGGGGTTCGGTCAGCCGAAGCGCTCCCTGACCAACATCATCAGTTTCTTCTTGCCCTTATAGATCTGTTTCAGGTTGTCTATGAACTGAGCGAACTGAATGTGGCCGTCCTGCGCCAACAGGAAAGTCTCCCGCGCTTTGCTCAGGAACTCGATGAACTCGCCGTAGTGCCGTGGACTGATGTGCGTCAGTCGAGAGTGCGTGGTGTTGATGTACGCCGAGATCGTGGCGTCCAGGAGCTGCCGCAGCGGCGCCTTGTCCGTCGACATCAGCTTCCCAGAGTTCCGTCTCCCGGGGATCCCGGCGAGACCCGGCGCCGTCATGGTGCAGCGCCGCAGGATGTCGGACAGCACCGTGGCGCAGTGCACGCTCTTCACCACCAGGGGGATGATGGCCGCCAGCTCGTTCTTGCCCAGAGAGTGGCTGAGCGCGCAGGCCCACAGCACGTCGTTGATGGCCGGGTGCGTGTCCTGGTTGTAGGCCAGGTTGAGGTGCGTCATGGCCAGGGAGGCCAGCTTGAAGGAGCGCAGCGGGTATCCCCGGTGCTCCATGTACCTGGCGATGGTGAACAGCTGCGAGTAGGTCATGCCGGTCGACGCCGCGTCGATCACGATCTGGTACGCCGTCTCGAAGGCGATGTGGTCCTTCTCGCAGAGCGTCAGCGCCGACAGGGCGCAGTTCTGGGGGTCCTTCATGGCGCACTGCAGGGCCAGGGTCCGCGCGCAGCTCGCCAGCTCCTCCCGCTGGGCGTAGTCCAGGCTGAGGCGCAGGATGGTGTTGTGGGACATGACGGTGGCCGCCACGATGCTGGTGGCCTCGGTGGGGGTGAAGAGGGTGTACCAGCTCTGCAGGATGCTCACTAACGCCCGCAAACCTGCCCGGTGACAGAACGGAGAGTGATGGCGCGTTAGTGACAAAGACAACAGGAGAGGCGGACATGCACTCAGTTTCTGTGTGTAACTGCATGGAAAATCTAGTTTTAGCAGTTGTTTTTATCAGTTACTCTTAGGCCCAATCCCAATACTCCCCCTACTTTTCTTCACTCGCCCTTCTTTTCTTCACTACCCCCTAAAAAAGAAGGGGCAGATTTAGGGCACTTGAAATCTAGGGCACTTGGCCCAGGGGCCTGTCCCATTTCTCCCCCTACCCCCCTTTTTTATCCCTTCCCTGATCAGGAAGCTGAGAGCCAAAAGCTGTTTTAATTTCAGCTGTAGCGCTGTTAATATGGCACTTTATTAAGTTATAATATTTTTTCAGGCGTAAAAGTAACCGTTAAGATCCCCAACCTGGGCTCAGTTTATCCAAATAACGCCTGTTAAGAAATTTGCTCAGAAAATTTTGGGATTTCTGCCTGACTGCCGGCTCCGGGGCTGACGGCGTAGGTTACATAACCTAACAGCCTTTATTCTGGCGCGATCTTTGCGAACAACGGACAAACAAGTGATTATGTACATTCACTGAGTGAATATTATGAAAGTAAAATATATATTTCTCGCTAGAAATGTAATCAAAACGCATCTTTATGCAGAAATTAACTCAAAATATTGATTTTATTCACTAAAAAATAAGAAATGTCCGCCATGTTTTTTTTTTTTTTGGAGTCCGCAAATGACGACGAAAAGCATTCTGGGAAATTTTATGGTCCCTAGATCAGCTAGTGAGCATCTGAAATCCCTCGCTGTGAAGGGACAATTCATAGACACTACCCCTCGTTTTCTTCACTCCCCTTAGGTGAAAAGAGGAATTGGGACACCACTACCCTCACGGGAACGCGCAAAATTTAGGGGTAGTGATGAAAACGAGGGAGAGGGGGAGTATTGGGACAGGGCCTTAATCTAAAGAAGAAGTCCAACCGACTTGCCCTGTTTCATCCTGTTAGACAGCTTTCACACAACAGGATGATTGTGGTGTTCACACTATGTGACTGATGAACGGTGATGCACAGCATGATCTGATAGTGGCCTCATCACCCAACTGGTTTCCACATCAAATTTTGTCAGCAAAAAACATGCAAACATGTGCAAAGCAAGAGCTGTTGGTTCTGAAATGGTCCCTTCCTCAAGGGGACCTCACCTCATACTCTGGTCTCTTAACAGACGCAGCTTAAACGGGGAATCCCCCGACAGCTCCGGGTACTTGGTTGGCCCTATATCTGCCAGCTGTTGGTAATGGTTTGGGGACACGTGTGTGGGTGATGAGTCTTTGAGTTTTCACAAATAACAAACGAGTGTCTGCTCACAGGTTTGTCTCCATCCAGGCAGCAAGTCCAGTTGGACTTAAACTCATGTAGGGTAGGATGGACATTGAGGCCTAAAGCTCACTCAGAGATCATCAAATTCATAGTTTTTCTTCATCAACCGTGACTTGTCTACATATTTACAGGCAGGATTTCAGTGGGGTGTATTGGGGGGGGGGGGTCACGTACCGACTTCCGTGGCGCAGGTTACCAGCCAGCGAACCATCTCTCTCCTCCTCCAGTTCAGAGTGGACAGCGTCATCCTCATCACCTGCAAAACACACACAACTTGATCGTTTCTGATCCAGCTTTGTACAATGAAAAAACAAAAAAAAGTTTTGAGAGTTTCAAGAACTTCTTGGAAGCTTTGATCACGTGTTAGTTTGTGTAAAATGTGGCACAGCAGCGTTGTGTGATATTTTCAGGATTCATGTGTTTCCTCTGGTGGGGAAAGTGCTGCAAACCGCACAAATGATTCCCTGTGAACCTTCCCATTCTGAGCTGTTTACCAGTTTGTTCCTGATTTAGATTGTGTTGATATTCCCTATCACAGAGTCCAGAGGTGGGAAGGAGCCACAGCAGCTCTGCTGGTTTGGGTTTTTCTGGGCGGAAACCCTGATCCTTAATTATGTGGTTTCTTCTCATCAACAATAGTAAGACTGTGTGTGATGTTTTCTCTGTTAATTTGTAGTGGGGCTGTGGAGGCCTGCAGAAATTACATGTTAAAGGAAACTCGCGTGTTTTGACTGGTGACCAGCGCTGGTTTGGTTAACAAAAAAAAAGAAAAGACAAGACACAAGACACACAAACACACGGTACCTGAAGTCCCAACTCTAGTGCTACGTTGAGCAGGGTGATGTCAGGCGGGCTGTCTGCTGGTGTGGCTATCTTAAAGGCATCCTGGGCTAGTTTGAAGATGAGGGAAGAGGAGTGGATGTTTTTCTGGATGGCCTCCAGCACGGTTCGCAATCTCAACATGTCTCCTGAAGGCAACAAAAGAGGGCAAAAGTGAGGCCTTGAGGACATACATTCAGTGATATTGAAACAGTAAATGAAATCAGATTTCTTGGAGTAATAATGGATGATCAAATTAGCTGGAAATCTCATATTAAGTACCGGTATGTACAAAACAAAGTTTCAAAGAGCACTGCAGTACTTAACAGAGCAAAACAGGTTTTGGATAACAGGGCCCTTCATATTCTTTACTGCTCACTAGTTCTTTCATATTTCACTTACTGTGGAGAAATTTGGGGCAATAACTATAAAACCAGGTTACACTCATTACTCAAACTTCAAAAGAGAGAAATACGATACATTCATAAGGCTGGATATCGAGATCACACTAACTCACTATTCTTACAGTCTAAAGTATTAAAACTTATGGATTTAGTGACATTTCAATCTGCACAAGTAATGTTTAAAGTAAAAAATCATTCGCTACCGCATAACATTCAGAAATTATTTATTGGGAGGGAAGGGGGTTAGAATTTAAGGGGAAACCTAAACTTCAAATCTTTATTTGTGCGTACAACAAAAATAAGTTTTTGTGTATCAGTTTTTGGAATCAAACTGTGGAATGATTTGAATTTGGAGTTAAAAGAATGTACAAACATAAAACAATTTAAAAAGAAATATAAAGACATAGTTTATTTGAGGTATAAAAGTGAAGACTGTGTTTAAAGATCAGCAGCTGTGTGTGTTTTGCTATTTTGTCATGTTGTCTTTGTATGTTTGTATAGATATACGTATTATATTTATATCATAGTTATATTATATTTATATCATAGTTATATTATATTTATATCATAGTTATATTTATATCATAGTCATATTATATTTATATCATAGTTACTGTATATTATATTTATGATAGAGCTTACATTTTGTATTAAACAGGTTATTTTTGTAAAAATGATATATATTTATTTATTTATACAACTTAGTGTATAGTATAAAACATAAATACAGGCATATAATTTATGTTTAGTTGTGGAAAGGGGGTGGGATTAAATAAGTTTATACTTCTTCCCACTCCTTTTCGAACATGTAACTGAAATATGTTTTTTGATGTGGTTTTTTTTTTCTTTATGTGGTGGAATGCACACCTGTATTTGTTTCTCTCATCTTTTTTTCTTGTTTTTTTTTTTATACATGTTCGAAATAAATAAAAACGAACAAACAAATACAACCTCCTCTTGAACAACCTTTGCATATGAAACGAGTGGCTACCTTTAGCTGCAGTGAGCATGGTGGAGGCCAGCTCACACTGCTGCGACTCCAGGTGTCCCAGCGTGAACCAGCGGGGATATCTGCTCGGGACTATAGAGATGCCGTGATTAGGGTGGCTGATGTCCCCGGAGCCCGCCGACGACTCCAGCACCGGCAACCTAGAGGACACAGAGAGCAACGTCTCTGTTAAGCATTAGGTGGTAACATCATGATTCACTCAACACTCTCACACTTTTCACTTTCTGTCATTTGACATCGAAAATAAACCTAGTTCTTACCAGATGTTAAAAGTAGGCAAATACAACCTCAGATAAGCAACAGCACATGATGTGTTACAACATGCCCTCATTTATTGAGTAAAAGCAAAGCCAAAATGCAGAAGTGGCGTAAACAGCGTGTCATGAATGTTATAAGCAGCATTAATAATGGCAAGACATGAGAGAGCGGCTGTTATTTATGTTTACATGGGCCTTGTTTGTATAAAGTAATGTGTTTTCATGTTGTGGGGAGTGGGGGTCTGACCTCATGGCACGAAGAGCCACCTTGTAAGCCAGGTCTGCGTCGTGTGGCAGCAGAGCAGAGAAGAGGTACTTGGCAAAGGTGTGCATGGGAACACTCTCCCTGTGGATGACCTCCCCAAGACCGCTGAACGGACCGGCTGGACCAAGACAAAGACAGGATCATTACTGATTCATCTTTCCTTCTCATTCATTAACAAAATGGGCTGCATTTTAAAAACCGTGCTCTGGGCGATGGTTCTGGTCGTCATACCTTCTAGTAACTGCACAGCCTGTTTCCGAAGCGTCTGAACGAGGAGATCGTCCAGGTCCAGCTCTTGCAGCTTTGCAACAATCTGTTCTTCGTTACGACACACCTGCATCGCGTTGGAGACACAAAGGGCAATCCTTGTTACTACCATGTTACATTTTTCATTGAGGATTATACAAAACAAAACACAAAAGCAAAAGAGAAATATGCTCAGAAGAAGCTTGAGAAAAGGTTCACCGGACTGTGTGTGTGTGTGTGTGTGTGTGTGTGTGTGTGTGTGTGTGTGTGTGTGTGTGTGTGTGTGTGTGTGTGTGTGTGTGTGTGTGTGTGTGTGTGTGATGAAACGTTTGTGTCTTTTCAGAAAAGCTGACTTGATTTCATAAATATGTGTCATTTACACAACTTCAAACAGGAAATATTTATCTACATATAGATTTGTCACTTTCATTTGCTTTGTTTCGCTTATGTTTTTTTTTGTTTTTTCGGTATATACATTTTATGTATTCTGATTATTTTTTTGTTTTTGTTTTAACCTGTTAAACCTGAATAAATAATTAAATGAAATGAACTTGACTAAAACATGCAATCCTTTTTTCACAGAATATACATGCAACCTTCTTTATACATGAAATACAGGTAAAAAAAAAAGAAAAGAGAAAAAAAAACTTACATTTCAATAAATTTTTAAGAATGGATTTAATATTAGTTGCATCATTATATTAAAGGATGAACAATGTACTTTAACGGGGTTATACTATGAAAAGAAAATTATTTTGTGTGTCTGAAATATGAACCTAGTGAGGAGAGGAGAGGAGAGGAGAGGAGAGGAGAGGAGAGGAGAGGCTTCATCCTGTTAGACCAGCTGCTATAACCAGATGTGGAAAGAAATACTTAAAGCAGCTGATTCTGTATTGTGTCTCTGTGGTATTTCGATCAAAGCATACCATAAACATTTAATTAAAACCTCAGGAAATGGTGTGAACTTCTAAAAGACAAAGAAAAAGAAAGGCATACGTGTCTTCTAGCTCTCATCACTCCGGCATCGGTGTATAACTCTCGTAACAGTGCACATGACATTAATTGATTTCCTTCCAAAGATCGAGTACAAGGACCTTTCCCGCATGTGATTGGTCTTAAAAGAAATTCCTGCAATATTGTTGCTAATTTCGGTGACATTAAGAAAGGTCTGTGGCAGCCGTGCTAAGCTCTCTAAAGCAGATTAGCATTTACACAAAGAAACGCTCCGAGGATTTGTGTTTCTTCAGAGTGAGCTTAAGTATTGTGACTTTCTGCTTGTTTTTCAGGAAACAAAATTACTTTGACCTTTTTTCTGAGTTTGGCATTTACCTCCAACAAGTTCTAAATTGTTATGAGTTTTCCATCATGGCAAAACTGTCTCCAAAAGGTAGAATCAAACAACTGCAGTCGAGCAGCAACATATTTGAGTGAAGCATCACTACCAATGAGCAAAGAGAAGTAATCCCAACTCTACTCCGTTCTTCATGAGATCAGTTTACTTTCTGAGAAACTGACTATTACATTTGAAATTGAAAAACGTATTACCTTATCCTGTGCGTACAGTCCTTCAGGCATGATCCTCTGCTGGCCCATTCCCATCAGAGCCACCTCTAAGGCCAGAGTCAGGTAGGACTCTCCCCCTTCTGGACTCCCCCACACCGGCACGTGGTGGTAAACCGGAGGTCTGGGCTCACCCTCTGACAAGAAAAAGGAAAGAAAGTAAATAAATGAATAAAATATCAGTGGAAAACGCAGATTGCATTCACAAATGGAAGTACAAAAGAAAAGAAAGTGACGCTTCAGTTCAAACTCTTCCACTCGTGTCCTATTTATCTAACTTTCCACCAGGAAAGAATCTAAATTTAAAATGTCTTTTTTTTCCCATTGTGTTTTTATAAACTAAAATAACAGTAGCATTCATGGATCAAACAGAGCCGCGTCGAAGGCTTTAAACTTTTTCAAGCAGAAAAAATATGAAAGAAGAAACTGGAAAACAAATCCATAAAAAATACTCGATATAAACATTTTATCCCCAATATAAAAAAAGTATTTTGGCACCATTTATTCAATAAAATCGTTCCTTTCTGCTTTTTTATTTTACTTCATTTCTCTCATTGATTTCTTTATGCATGTATTTATCATCATATTTAATTCTCCAGTTTGTTGTTTCCTTGAGTACCAGGTCAATCTGACATAAACATTATCCTCTCACTGGTCACCAGAACCCTCTACAGCTGTCAGAGTACAGCCCAAAAAACTGCAACCATGCCCACTGAGTAATCTGATTACACTAGTGATGGATCAATCTCCCATTCACGGAAAATATACATAACAGACGAGAGAAGAAGAGGGGAAGAACAACATGAACGCTTGTTTTCAAGAGATTTTGAGGCAGAATCAGATGTTATTAAAACCTCTAAAAAGGGAAAACTTTATTAAGACCAGTGCTCACATGTGGAGGGCATAAAACCATCAGAAAAAAAAAAAAGTATTTGGAAAAATTTATAGTATAACATCCAATCCAATAATTAGACGTTACATGGAAACTATGTGTAACGTTAAATCAATGTGTCACTCATTTTGGCTTGTTTTCCTAAATCTGAGATGGATGAATACACAAGTATAAGTGGGAACAGATGCCAAGAGAGTCTCAGCTGTTGATTGGTGCCCATTTGCTCTCCTTTGGCCCCCCCTCCCATCATCATCATTCTTCTTAAATCCCCTCTGAGCTATAGATCCCTCCAAATCCTGTTTATCTCGGGGATATATGTGCAGTGGGTGAGTGTTTGCATGTGTTGAGGTCGAGGGAAAAGTGGAAATTCGCCTCACAGAATTAACCCCACCACCATCTAACCATCGCTCTCTCTCTTATCCTCTAAAGGAGGTCCAGAGATGTATTGATACGATGAGAACAAAGAGAAAGTAAGTGCATTTCGGTTGGATGAAGCCCAGCCCGATTCCACCCACATAACAGATTTTTCCAGCGGTTTCAACAAGGAAATATGTAAATAAATAAAAAAAAAGGTGACTAGTTTAAAAATGGGAAGAAAAAAATCATGCTAAGGTATAATTCCCCAATATATGTGCATAATTCACTCGCTCCGGCTCAGACAGACACACACACGGGTGACTTGTTAGTGGTCAGCATTGTTTAAACTGACAATCGTTCCTCTATGGCCTGGTGACGATGAGAAAACGCTATTCTGATCCGTCGCAGAGGGCACTGGTGCAAAAGAGATGGACAAGTGGAGATGCGCGCACACACACACACACACAACAGGAGTGTGTAAATGAGCAGGATGTTTCAGCCTGATCCATTCATCCCCTGGTAGTTTAAGGCCGAGCAGGCCTTGTGTGACAACACGAGCGTCTGCTGTGAGATGAGTCACTGCTGGTGAGGCTGGTTACCTCTGCTCTGCTTTTACACGGCACCGAGTGAGGATTTAAAACCTTTTGTTTTGTAAATAAGTCCTCATACTTGTGCAGGGTTGTGCAGGAGGCCTGCGAGCAGACTCATGACTGAGTATGAGCTGTTGCTGAGGTGCATGTTAAGACAATGATTTGCTGGGGGAAATTTATGAGACGCAGTAATAGTCTGGCAATGCTGCAGACGAGCCGTGTGTGCGCAGTAGGTGCATCATTTCAATTTCAATATATTCATTAGTCTGGCTACAGCTGAAGCTCATTTTCATTATGAAAGCCACATGCAAGCAAATCTTACGGGAAGAGAGATCCAGCAAATGTTTGAGTGTCTGCTCAGGTCTGTGTTTGCTACTAACCATCCAAGGCTACGTTTTACCATGCTGGACAATGTCAGGGTTAGTTTGTGGAGGTAACGAATAAAGCCCTGCCTCCTTTTTGTTATAAAAGGTTGTTTAAAAAAAAAAAAGAAAAAGAAGTATTTGATTCATAGCTTATTGTTTGGAGTACTAGACTTAACCCTTGTGCTGTCTTCGGGATCAAGGGAGGGTGAAGGGAGAAAAGATGGAAGGAAAGAAAGAAGGAAGTAAGGAAGAAAGGAGGAAAGAAGGAAGGAAGTAGGAAAGGGAGTAAGGAAGGGAGAAAAGATGGAAGGAAGGGAGAAAGGAGAAAAGAAGGAATGAAGTAGGAAAGGGACTAAGGAAGGGAGAAAAGATGGAAGGAAGGGAGAAAGGAAGGAAAGAAGGGAGAAAATGAAAGAAGGGAGGGAGGAAGGAATGGAGAGAAGGAAAAAAGAAGGGAGGGAAGAAGGAAGGAATGGAGAAAATAAGGAAAGAAGGAAGGAAAAGCAAAGAAGGTAATAAAGGAACGAATGACGAAAGGGAGGTAGGACGAAAAAGGAGTAAAGGAGGGTAAAAAAGGAGGAAAAGAGGAAAGGAAGAAGGACGGAGAGAGCATGGCAGGAGGAAAGAAGGATAGAAGAATTGGGTCATTTTGACCCAAAGACAGCACAAGGGTTAAACAGAGTTTTATTATTCCGGATTTGCATCAGAAATTAAATTTCGATGTAGCAGCAATGTGGCACAGCAGTGAATATGTTATATTTACTAGGAGACAATACTATGTTTTAACTGTCATACCTCCTGTGTCCATGCTGTTGTCGTCATCCATGCGGCACGCCTCTGTGAGCGTGACAAACAGACACCCGATGGGGTCTAAGGGGTGACCCACCCAGCCCTCCAGGTTGGTGGTGGAGGTGACGCCTCTCTGGAGAAGCTCTGCCAGGGGAAGAGGACAGAGAGCGGGCGATGTTAAAATGAGTGAGGTGCTACACTCCGTCCACAGCGCTAGCGCTGCAAACTCATCACGGTTTATGTTTCTATGAACATACCTTTCTTTTGGTGTTTGTAAATGTCCATCTGTCTCTGCTGTTGCAGGCGGAGCGTGTTGATGATGGCGACAGCCAATCGCAGGGCTTCCCTGGAGTAGCCGTGGGAACGCAGGGCGTCGACGCGGGCGCACGCTGTCGGGACGTGGTCTGTTTGGGGGAGAGGAAGGCGAGGTGAGATTACAGAAATGCTTTACTTGCTCAATCCCACGTGCGATGCTCTTCCTACTCGTGATTCGAGTCTTACTCTGACAGAAACAACACATGCATGCTTTTCTCGGAAGGGTGGGGGGGTTGACTATGCAGTGTGCAATGGTACACAGATTCCTACACACACACACACACACACACACGATGCAGCCTCAGCAGAAAGCCGGTGTGTGTCGGATAGCTGGCTTAAGTTGCAGAATCTGACAGATCTTAGCTGGAAGCTGCTTACTGCAGATGCACGCTTCAATATCAGCAGATTTACTGCATGTGTGCGAGTGTGTGTTGGGGCAGTTTCCACAGGAGACTGTGTGTGTGAAACTGTTGCAGAAACACCGTCATTCTTCTTGGAAATGAGTTCTAGTAAAGCAGAAAGTATGGGAAACTACCAGCACATGTTTGTAACTTAAATAAATATGCATGTTATAGAATTAAATACATTATAATAAATGTACACACTTAGGCCCTGTCCCAATACTCCCCCTACCCCTAGTTTTCATCCCTACCCCTAAATTTTGCGCGTTCCCGTGAGGGTAGTGGTGTCCCAATTCCTCTTTTCACCTAGGGGTAGTGGAGAAAACGAGTGTAGTGGCTATGAATTTCTCCCTACGGAGTGAGTGTTTTCGGATCCTCACTAGCTGATCTAGGGACAGAAAAATCTCCCAGAATGCTTTTCGTCGTCATTTGCGGACTGAATAAAAAAAAAACAAACATGGCGGACATTTCTTATTTTTTAGTGAATAAAATCAATATTTTGAGTTAGTTTCTGCATAAAAATGCGTTTTGATTACATTTCTAGCGAGAAATATATATTTTACTTTCATAATATTCACTCAGTGAATGTACATAATCACTTGCTTAACCGTTTGCCGAAGATCACGCCAGAATAAAGGCTGATTTATGGTTCCGCGTTACACCAACGCAGAGCCTACGCCGTTTATTTGGATAAACTGAGCCCAGGTTGGGGATCTTAACGGTTACTTTTACGCCTGAAAAAATATTAAAACTTAATAAAGTGGCATATTAACAGCGCTACAGCTGAAATTAAAACAGCTTTTGACTCTCAGCTTCCTGATTTTAGGGGTGGTGCTGAAAGTAGGAGTATTGGGACAGGCCCCTGGGAAGATTTCAAGTGCCCTGTGCCTTCTCTTTTAGGGGTAGTGGTAGTGAGGGAGGGCTAGTGGTAGAAAGTAGGGGGTGTATTGGGATTGGGCCTTAGTGTAAAAGGGAAAAAAGGCATTTTTGTGAAAGTAGGTGATAAAACTGATACCTAGCCACAGCGGCAGGCCCTGTGGGTTGAACAGCAGGCTCTCCCCCTCCCTCTGGTAGGACGGAGACATGTAGTAGTCGCTGCTGATGATCCTCTGCAGGTGGCTGTCCTGCCAGTGCAGGTCGCAGGCCTCGACGGCGCGGCTGAACACCGTCCTCTTCGGCCTGGACAGGGAGTCTGACGCCACACATAGATGCCGTTTAGTTCAGACACGTCCCCGTTTGCACTTGTAGCGTGTTCTAATCAAAATGTGGGTAACATTGTTTTACTGTGGGTTGTTTTTTGTTTGCTAACCTTGTGCGAGGTTACTCTGCGGCAGTGCGTTGGTGATGTTGGGCAGCTCGCTGCCGTAGTTGCCGTCCTCCAGCGGGCAGACGTCCGTGTCTCCCCACTTCTTCAGCTGCTTCAGCCAGCCGCTCTTCTCTTCGCTCTTGCAATGGGGATTCAGAACCACGCACACCCACAATGCACCTGGGGAGGATTGTAATTAGACATCAGCTTAGATCTCATTTGCTATCTCAAAAAGACACTGGTGACTTAGTTTTTATTTTTCCTGACAGAATCAGGAGCAGGTTCATGGATCAGTGTTTACTACAGAAAATAACACAAAACCATCCCTTTTTATCACAACCTTTTTTGTAATGGAACTTCTGTTAACCCCTTGATGCCTGATCGCATGTTTGATACATACAGTACCCCACTGAGACCTCTGCAACAACCCCCCAGATTAAAAACAAGAAGAAGAATAAAAGAAAATAAAGATTTATACCATTTAAAAATAAAATAAAAATTACAAAAAATAAAATTACCCACTGTATTTATAGATAAAAAAATAATATTACTCAGAAAACTGCTAAAGATAAAATTTGGGGTGCTTTTAATTTCAATATAAACACCTCAAATAATAATAATAATAAAAAAAAAAACATGTGTGTGTGTGTGTATATATATATATATATATATATATATATATACATACAATTTACTGTGCATCATTTCATACATCAGGCATCATAGTAGTATTATAGGATGTGTTTATTCTTGGTAAAATCATTCCAATAACACATTATTACTCAATCCTCTTTTTAATAAAAAAAAGTTTTATGGCCAAAGCATTTTCAGGGACACTTTAAAACCTCTAAAACCTTTTTTCTCTTTCTGTCTCTGTCACGTTGAAACTACGGCATCGATTTTTGTTGGAAATTGTAAAATGATTGCCATGACTCAACAAAAAAAGTGACAATTTATAACGATTCTTGAGACTGAATGCTTTTAATTTATCTCGTCTTTTGCCTCCACTTCACTCAAACTGAATGAAATATTATACATAACTAACCAGACAACCCATCCTAAGTCTTTTCCTTCTTGATACAAAGATTTACTCTGGTCTCTCTGACAGAACCAACAGATGCAGCACCAACGGAGCCAGAAAAAATGCCTGGATACAAGCGCTCAGAGACATGAAACATGTGACGTAGGTCCGGCAACAACTAGACAAGCATCAACAAATGGCATCTGAAGATAAGAGGAAACCTAAATATAATAACTATATGAAGCCGTACATCAGGGGAGGACAATCCCGGTCCTCTCGTGCCGCTGTCCTGCAGGTTTTAGATGTTTCCCTGCATCAACACACCCGACTTAAATTAAAGGAGCATCATAAACATGTCATCAAGTCTGTTAATGACACAGTCATTCGTACCAGGGTGTGTTGAAGCAGGGAAACATCTCAAACATGCAGGGCATTGGCATGCGAGGACCAGAACTGCCTACGCCTGCCCTACATTCATCTACTGACTTGGTGAAGTTTATTACATATGTATCCTGAAATACTAACTACTTTAAATCCAGTTTCTTTCTTGGGCTTATCTTTTATTTTTCTTTAATTCATTGATTATTAAATGAACAGATCTTCTGAAATATACTGAAAATCTCTCAAAAAGTGGCCTCATTTTCGGCCCGGTAGCTTCTAAAATCTCCTCGGCTATGTGCATAAACCTCCAACTGCAGCAGCTGTCAGACGTCTGCATCCCTGAGAAAAATGATCCGAGTGTCTGGCTGTTATTTCTGTCTGTGTCATGATCTCACCCGCTCACCCGGGAAGCATTCTTATTGACCTCCTAAATGCTGAGATTGATTGCAGAGAAGTTGAGCAGCCGTATTGATCGGCAGCCTTTATCATTCACTCCGTGCAGAGAGCGAGAGGCGAAGCAGGGGGAGGACGGGCGGCGGCTGACTGGATAACCTGAACATTTACTCAACCAGATGCCCGGATGCTTAATTGTGCAACTGACACCTTGGCGTTCTCTGCAGACCTCGCCTTCTCCCCTGAAGTGTATCTTTCCCCTGCATCTTTCAAGCTGACCGTCTATAATGGAAAATTACTACTCAAATACATCTTGACGGTAGCTTGATTTTTCAGAAACATTTCTTACCCAGCTCATCCCAAAGCTGCCGGCACTTGTCCGTCATGCCCGTGCCTTGCTGCCTCCACAGCGACAGCCGCGGGTCCGCCATGAACTGCTCTGTGATGAGCGTCAGCATTCTGGCACCGTTGGAGTCTCGCATTCGTAGCATCTCCCGCACCTGGAAATAGTGACAGGTTTAGTGACTGTGAGCAATCAGCAGAAGTATGACTTGTTTCTGTGTTGTCCTGGTTTCAAAAGACATAAAAAAAACCAACCTGATTGTGTTTTTAATATAATCAAAAAGTATGGTGAGAACTAATAATAAAAATATAACATTACAGTATTCCTAATTGACAGATTTTGTGAGTTTGGCTAAACCAACGCACTTCTTCCTCAATACTGTGGCTTCCCAGCACCATGTATGACATCTGATCACACGTCAACTGATGATTCACCCATCTTTGCAAGACCGAGGTGGGAGTACAGTGATCTTTTTTTTTTTTGATTAACTAAACTAAAAGTATTGGAGACTTTTTCTTGAAACATGGTTTTACTAAATAATAAATAAGACAGCTAAGCTTACTTTTAAGCAAAAGGTCCGCAAAAAAACATTTCCCAAAATTATGAGGTAAAGGATTTTTGGTCTTATCCAACCACAATGAAAGGAAAATATTGAACATCCCTTCTCTAAATACACTTTTCAAGCGATGTGAATAGAAAAGTTTGCATTTAAGAATGCTTAAAACCGTCTGAATGGCCCTTGAAGATAAAAAAGAAACGGCTGAGCATTGAGATGAAAAGCTCAGGTTTACTGGAATGATGAAGTTGTTTCACACAGATAAGAAGCACGGAGAAAGAGCATAGATAACCTCTGCAGTCCTAAAGGATTTGCAAAGCTTTATTCAACCATATTTTGCTTCTATTGATGCCTTAAGTTTGGAAAATCTGAGGTTTTTGAGATATTTGAGCTGTAGAGACGAGATGTCACCGTGGGTTCAAACTGATCATCGGTACGGTTCAATGGATCATTCTGGTATTTACTCAGTCTTCTTACGTGGGCGAGTGATCAGTAATGAATGACACAGGGAATCTCAAAGGTTGGAACTGATAAAAGCGAACCTTGGCAAACATGGAGTTGAGCTGCTTCCCGGAGCCGTAGTATCCTCCCTGGGATAAAAACTGTTTGACCTGCTCCCGGACTTGATCCTCGTCCAGATGCCAGCAGTTGTCATCGTCAATGCTGGCGCCCGCCGTCGGGTCTGGAGCACCTGAGAACACGCAAACACGCGCGGACGTTAAAGGACAGGCCACACTGCCTTTCTAGAAAATGTGTGCAGACTGCATCGCAGGAAGTCTGTATATTCACTTGGACGCTTCCTGTTTTCAATTCCAACCCCAAGGAAAAGAAAAGAAAAGAAAAAAAAAAAACACGACAATGGCCACAGGAAATGGAGCTCACTTATAGACAGCCTAATCCTCTAAAGTGCAACTCCTATTTCTTGAGGTCAATACTGACATTTCATCCGAGACATAATCTCTCGTTTCAGATGGATAGTTTGAAATCTCATCCAGAAAACAAACCTGACTTAAATTAAAAGCTCTGCTACATTGCTCCGAAACCCGCTTTACATTCAGCTAACTGTGCGCCCTCGTGACGCATTAGAGCGTCACGCAACTTGGGTTACTCATGCGCAGACAGGACAGCACTTTAGGCCGACAGTTTTTTTTGGACTTCGTGACTCCATGTGTGTCTGGCTGATACTGCTGAGAAATGTAGATATACTCTGGAGGGGGAAGCGGCTTTGATCTCGCAGGAAGCGAGCTGAGGAAAGCCCAGAGATGGGTTTCCAACTGGTTTGGAGAGCGCCACAGTAAACAGCAACATTCCTGCATCAAAGACAGCCTTGCTCCTGGCTTGATTGAACTTCAACCCCCATGATCCCTCTCTTGCAAACATCGACAGGAAGCACAGCACGGGGCTTCCTGAATGCAAGTGGTGAAATATGTCTACGTTGAGCAAGGAGGATGAAATAGGAAGGAATTGTTTGGTGAAAGGATAGTTTGTTTTTTCCCCTGATGCAGGGCTCTTCTGGTTCTCCTCCTCTTTTATCCTTCTCCTCCTCCTTCGGTACTTTCTCAGGTCTTTTCATCTCTTCGCCATCTCCATCTCCTGTCTCTCCCCCTTAGCATCCCCTCTTCACACATCTCTCCCTATGCCTACTCTTACATCCGTTTCATCAATCAACTCTTTTTTTTTCCCTCTCTCTTTGCTTTTTCCAACTCGCCCCTGTCAGTGGGAGGAGGTACTGGCTGTAGAGGGGAAACTAAGAAATCAAACGAGCCATTTGAAGCCCGGCTTGCAGCTTCGGCGGGGTAATCAGGAGCTGTAATGTGTGACAGACTGTGAGCTGGCGTGCAGCATGTTTCAAGTCTGACGGGTTTTAAGACTGGCCTGTTGCTGTGAAGATATCACTGCGGAGGGATGGATCGCACCTCTGCAGAGCATCAACTTCTCAAGAATTAAGAAAAGCTCTTTCCCCTCCCTGTTGACTGT
Source organism: Cololabis saira (assembly GCF_033807715.1). NCBI lineage: Eukaryota > Metazoa > Chordata > Actinopteri > Beloniformes > Belonidae > Cololabis > Cololabis saira. Next base: position 36,887,315 of record NC_084596.1, on the reverse strand, counting down.
TGTAAATGTATAGTATTAGGGGGAAAAAAATTATTACAGGTGGGATTTGGCGAATGAGCAAAATACTGAAGCTGGTATTTATTAAGTCTCAATCAGAGGATGAAATAAAAAGGTTGTGATCTCACCATGAACCTGGTTGATCTCGGAGTTGGAGGACAGGATCTCATCAGCCAGTTTCTGAGCAGTGGGAAGCACCTCAGTGTGGTGGGCTGTGATAAGATACTGGACCAGCTTCTGCAGCTGATCTCTATTCATCTGGAACAACGTCTCTGATATGGGCAGCCGTAGCTTCACCTGCACCAGACAGAAATGTTGGAGTTAGTTAGTTAGTTAATATTTATTTTGGTCAATCACAAACATAAAAATTAACAAACAGGATAACACAGGTTTTTCCCTGGTCAACATTGTGATTATTTTGACCAAAAAGGTCTGGGCTTGAAGCATAAAGCTTATCTTGCTCACCTTTTAACTGAATAGAATATACAAAAAGAACAAATAAAGTATCATAAGTCTACACAAAATAATAATAATAATAATAATAATAATAATAATGATAGCTCTGAAAACAGAAAGTGAAAAGATGCTAAAGAGAGCATCTTTAGCTATTGTTTTAGATAACTTTCTTTTTAAGGTATTAATATATGGCTTCCATATGAGTTTTTCATCAATAGTTATTCCTAAAAATTTAGTAGTGTTTGTTTGTTCTAGTTTTATGTTATTAATGATTAGGTTTATTGGAGCATTTATCATTTTGTTGCTTTGTTTGCTTGAGTTAGGCTTTTGGAAAGATTTTCAAATAGAAAACCATATTGCGCCGTAGATCTTTCGGATATTACCTGCTCAGGTTTTCGGATTCGATAAAGAGACAGCGCCACCACGTGTGCGCAGTAGAAGATGTCCCGGTTTCCGCAGCCGCAGGTGACGGAGGTGATCTTGCAGCGGTCGAAGCTGATGGCTACCTTGTGGGTTATCTCCGGTTCTGATGAGGTGGCCGGCTCCGTTACCGTACCGCTGAGATGAAATCCTGCAGAGAGGGAGACAAAGAAATGGCAGAGCCGTGAGATGAAAGTGATACTCTGATAGGATGACACTATGTGGATGGCAGCGGTTGAGAAGATAAAAAGCACCAGAGAAGAAGAAAAGAAAGCAAGAGCACAGGCTCCATGGTAATCTGAGCCTCTACAAACAGACCTGAGTAAACGCTGAGAACAAAACACACACATCTTAATGAGACTTCACCAACTGTGCCATCAGATATTCTCTGCTCCTATCTCTTCGTTTCACAATGCAGTTGTCTGTGTGCGGCAGGGAAGGGAGTTGCTAGGGAAGGGATCATTTCCTGCCACGCACTCACACAGACACGCATGCACTACCCCCCAGGATACTGAGGATAGGTGACTAAGTAAATAAACTTTAACTTTGTTTTGCACAGTTAATCTTTAGAGCACCAGCGCACACCACGCTGACCATTAACTGCTGCCCTTTAATGGAGTTGGAGCAGCAGTGGAAAACTATTTCCTGTACTTTTACGTAGTAAATCGAGTATAGTTGGTTGTACCTGGCCGAGCCGTTTGGCCGGTTTCACAAACGGTCCATTGGCTCGAGAGATTTTGAACATTGAGCTCCAAGTCGATGTTTTCTCTTAAGCTTATGCATGCTAATCATCATAATTGTAGTCTTTGCATATTTAACAACAATAATAATCACTTAAATTACTTTTAAAATCACTTTTAGTAAAATGATTCAGTCTGAGGTAGTGCTGTATCCCCTGTCCCCACTTGCGTGTCATTTACTAATGCAAAAAAAGCCAACAAAGGCTCCTGAGCAATAAACAGTAGTTGAAAAAACTGTTTAAATGAAGCAGATTAATTTATTTTGTTATGTATAATTCAAAAACTAGGTGATATGCATGGTGTATATAGTAATTGGTGACAATTGTGGAGTTCCTCAAGGCTCTGGCCAAGGTCCTCTTATTTTACCCTGAATCTTTTGAGTAATTGACATACTAAGACTAATACTAAGCTTATGCCAGATGTATGCAGATGCACCTGTAGCAGTGAAACATACCAGATAGGCGTAAATGACTAAATGATCACTGAGCGTGAGGTCAAATACTTACATTCAATGGACTTTTTTGTTTTTTTTTTCTCAAAGATTCAATGGACTTTAATAACAAGTGCAAAATCCTGTTGCCTCCCAACCTCCCAACCTGTCACTAAAATAAATAATATGCCTTGGTAAAATCAACTGAGAGAAAATCAGGTAAAGCTGGAGCAAGAAACTGGGCAGAGTACGGGTAAAAGAATGCTCAGTGAGGAATGAGAGGTTGAGGGGACGAGATGGGCAGAGAAATGTGAGAGCTGAAAAGAGAACTGAGGACGAGAGAGCCTATCTGGCATGTTGTGTCGTCTCACTGTGACAGGTGAATTATTTATGAGGTGAGGTGTGTGTGTACATAGTGGATAGCTGTATCTCTGCAAACCATAGCAAAACCCAGGACTGACTTTACAGCTGAAAAGACTGGAGGAGAGCCATTCACATTCACTAAAGGGAAGCCAAGCTAGCTAAAATAAGTACAAAGATGCAAGTATTTTAGACTAAAAAAAAAGGTGCGAATCCAAACCTTTGACCAACCAGCAAACTCCGGCCCAACACGCACTCACAAATGCTTTCACCGAGGGATGAGCCTGCACGGTAGACCAGTTTACTAAGCACGTTTTAAGCCGCTCACAGGCAAAATCCAACAACAGGCTTTCGCAGGCCAAATGCTGCGAGTACACACGCAAGGAAACACACAAACACAGCGAGATCCAATCAACTGCAAACTGCTTTCACTAAGACAAAGAAAGATAAAAGAAAAAAACTAAACAAACTAACGCCAACGGCATACAGATAAGTACGTGGATCGTCAAAGTCAGTGACCAAAGTAGGGAGGTGACGTACAAGCTAACTGTCCTTCCTTCAGGTCATCCAAACTGCTGCTGGGACATGCCTACTAAAACTGTGTTTATACAACATAAAGAGTTCATGAGGGGGGAAAAGAACACAAGACAAAAGCAAAACCATCAACCAGTACAGGGTTTTAGCAAACCAAGCTCATGGACTCACTTTCTCTGTAACTGCACCAACTCCACTGCGTACCCTAAAAACTGTCAGCATGAAAAGGCTGATAACTCAGTTTGGACGGAAGTAAGCACATTCAGACTCTGACATCTTGCCACAATAAATAGCTCCGCAATGTCACGGTGTCACAGAGTTCCTGAATCGTATTTCATTCTCACACTGGCACCTGCAGCAACACAAATGTGCCAAAGCAGCCCCGTTGGGTATTTGCTACATAGCTCAGTCTTCCCCTGCAACAAGAAAAACAGAAACATCGACCCACCAACACATAAACATATCTACTCGCCGCTGAAATATTAGTCATCCCATCTACATGTACAACATAGATTGAGAAAGGAATAAAACGAATCCAGCAAGAAACATGGTACAACTTTAACTCATCTTTCTTATGTCCAACATACAATTTTATTACAATGGATAAACGTGGCCATATGTCCATTGAGTCAACCGGATATCTGACCATGACAAGAAGAATGAGAGAGACACAGAGGAAGAGAGGCTGATGCATCTGCCAGTGAGAGACATAAAAGAGACTTCCAAATTGTTAAAATCTGTCCCTCCTACTGAGACCCTCCTGCTCAACCACTCTGTCCTGCAGTGCAGTACGATTGTAAATGTCAGAAACGGCTTCAAATTCCTCTCTTTTTGATAAACATATCTGCAAAGGACGTTGAATTTGATTTTTCAGAGTTGAAATGATCACAAAAGGCACCCGAAGATCAAGCAACAGTCAAGGGAGGACATTTCTTAAAAGCATCCGGGGAGCATTTGAGAGCAATCTTTCCTCCCGGCTGTCTGAACAATGTCTTTCGTGTGATCAGTCACCGCTGCTCTCGTCTCCAACGACTTGAGTCTAGCATTTCATATAGGGGTAGAAGTTTTCAAGGCAGATTATATTAAGCATTAAACTATTCCCACAGCTGGCAGTGCTGCTCTTTCTTAGCCTTGGACCTATCACCTCCTTTTCTTTCCTCCTGTGTCTGTTAGGTTAGAGCCCATTGTTGCTCGGGCCATTGGGATGAATGTGATGGTGACACCGCTGCTCTTTTCACTTTCAATCAAGTCTAAAAGGGCTCACGCACAGTTCACGGTCCCTCTGTCTGGCACCCCTCCTCTCAATCTTAGCCAGTTTTCCACATAAAAACATCCATCGCTACAGGGGCTTAATTATCTGGCTAAGTTAGCAGTTTTTGGCATTCACACCTCAGTAAAGTCAACATGGCCAATCCTGGCAGATTACATGACACTCGGTTAGACCTCTGTGTTTGCCGGACCATCCTTCAAGTGCCTTCTGATTGGCTCAAGTGATTCACATTTGGACGACAAGAAGCAGCTCACAGAAACGTCCGGCAACAAGGTTTTTTTTTTTTTTTAAAACAAGGTGAAAACAAGGGAGGGCAACTCAGGAAACGACGGGAGGGGTAACTGCCACAGGACATGTTAATCAGTGAGCTTCAGTTGGACTGCTATGGAGATTGTCGACTTTAGACAGGGGCGGGGACGTTTTTCACTGTTTTTAGTGTTCTATTGTATCCAGGCTACTTAGCCCTTTAATGTGCCATACAGCACAGATAGAGGAGGGATAACGACCTCGTCCTGTCCTCTGCTGGCCCACTTTAAAAGTCAAAATACATGCAAACTGAGATGATTGTGAAAAATCTTAATATTCAAAATCCATCAGGGAAAAAAAAACTAGACTAGGAGTACCGTGGCATAACCTGTCCAGTACATTTTCTTTTGTGCTCGTCTGTGTGTGTCAAAGTTGAGGTAGACGCTGCGTCTTCAGCCGATGCGGCTGCTCGGGGCACTTGATACTGAAAAAAGATGCTGCATCAGACGGCCCCGCAAGAACACACAAACACACTCAAACGCACAATCACGGCGAACAAAACAACCTTTTCACAACCCGTCTGCTTTTGTTCTTAATGCCACAGCGAGCATAAAAGAAGAAACGGTGAAAACTAGTCAGAGATATTCACAGTAGATATCGCTAATCTCTCACCCTCTCACACACATTTGAATCTGTAAAACAGATGAATTTCTAACAAAGATGATCAGAGTAAACTGGGAGTGTTGCCAAATACAATGAACGATCTGGCTTAATCCTTAGGGGGAGGGAAAAAAAGAAAAGAAAAAAGTCACATGACCCTGTGGTGTGTCTGTGTGTATATTTTGATGCAGGTAAGCAAGCCTGCCAGCCCTGAAAATACACACACTCAGTCCACCACTGACATCGATGCGAGTGTGCTATTTGCGGTTATTAACACTCTTCGTGATTAATATATTTATAGATAAACCAGTGTGCATTCAAATCCCAGATAAAATCCACATTTTGATGTGTGTAGTCAAACAGGAAACGCAGTGAACTGCTGCGTTTTTTTCATGTCACTTGTCAAGTAAGAGAATTAAAACTGCACATAGATTTGCTTTTAATCTTTGTTTTTGTGTGCGTGTGTTCACAATTCTGTAAACAGGGTGATAGATTTGAGTGAAACACCAGCGAGGATCTCGGACACACCGGAGAGATAACCGTTGTACATCTTTCTATTATAATTTACCCCCCCCAAACCTCCATTTGTGGCTGCCAAGTACATATACACATAATTCACCCTGCCTCCCTCCGCGTTGTACGCCATCTGTCACTCGGTGGCAACCCCGCCTACACACGGGACCAACAGCCAATCATGAAGTTTGGAGGTCCCCACACTCATAGGCCATTAACCTCTAATCAGGTGGGGAGAGGAGCGCCGGGCGGAGAGCCAGGGAGTGCATGCACACTCACGCGCACACCAACAAAGCAGTCTTGTTCAACCATGCGCAGCCAGAGAGGCAGACCCGCCTACCCCTCCCACGGGACTCTAAAGTTGTGGACGAGACCATCTTCGATTGCATCCATCCGCTTTCCTCACTACATTCTGTCTTCGCTACACTCAGTTAAAACCCACTCCTTCATTTATGTTCACACGCGAGACTGAGACTCAAACTATATAGATTTGGAGTAAGTCCGGAAAAACTAACGCGTCTTATTTATGTTTTCTACTTTTTGATCCAATGACCCGCTCAGGAGTTCAGTAGAACAGTCGAACGCCTTGTTTCAACTCGTTTCCCGCTACGTGAGTCTCCAATCTTAGCTAGCACAGCAAGACAAAGTAGCAGGCGTTTCACAAAGGAAATGATTTCAGCTGTTTGAATGTGCAGTGAAGTTAAACAGGCTAGAAATATTGTCCATTGAAAAATAGGGCAAGAGGAACATTAGCATAATTAGCATTAGCGGGGCTGTACTGTGATGAAGACCGGGGGGCATGTTTTGTATCTCACGCAGATTGATTAAGGGCAACAATGGAGTACTGAGCTTCTAATGTCTAATAAAACCAAAGTATACAAGAAAATGCATCTGTAGTTTCTTTCTTTCCATCCATACATCCCTACATCCATCATGCAGTTCAAACGTTGCAGGAGACTCAGCCAGCAGTCATCAGATTAGAGGTAGCGACATGTTGGCTTGTACAGCAACATCTACATCCCTACTCTGATTTAAATGACCAACAGACCGTTGTAGTTCCTCGGCTGAACGATTGAATCGGCCTCTATCTTCATTGACCTCCATGTTAAAATGTCCAACTTTAAAGCAGAGATAAACATATTTATAGCCTGAAAATGGGTTTCAAAACCAGCCTTTTCTCATTATTATATACAGTCTATGTAACAGACTAGTACAGGCCTGGCTGACAAGCGGCTGATGATCCATTCGTTTGAATAAGGTGTGTTGGAGCAGGGTAACGGTAACACCTCACACATGTAGGGCAGCAGCCCCCAAGTATCTGTACTCGGGAGCATTGGTCTATATTTGTAGAGGTACTTTATTCATGTATTTTCTGCCTCCGTCGAGTTGAAGGGTAAAGTAACATCTTTGGTCGACACCAACCAGGAGCTGCAGCTGCTGCACACGCCACCTTGACCTCAAGCTTTATGTTTATTGAGTGTTTCATCAAATCAGTGTAAATCTGCTGCGGCAGGAAAGAGGCCTCGAACTCTGCGACCATTTCTAATCATGGTTTTTCATGGTTGGGTTATTTGCAAAGAATTAGATTGAATAAAACCATTCATAATTTAGCAAGACCACCACATTAATGCATGCAGTATTGTTTAAAAAAAAAAGAAAAGAAAAGAAAAAAGGTACTAGTACTAGGCCACCCCAGCATATGAGCGGTCCATTGTGGTGTGAACACTTCTTATGTGTTTCTTCATTAGTTTTTGATGACACATTGCCATTTGTTCTTTTTCAAAATCAAAGAACTGCATCTCAGCAGAAACATGCCCTTCAGAAAACCCCCCAAAACAAACTTTCTGCCACCTTTTTCCCCCGAACTACTAATCTCACTTCCTCTTTTCCCGAAAGTAGTCGAAGATTCATCCTGCTCCAGCAGTCAGCACATCCCTCACAGCCTGTGGCCCTTCCCATCTCCCATCTGCTCTGACAGCTCCAAGGTTAACACAACACCCCCTTCTCTCTCCTCTCTCTCACACACACAGACAAATACCAACTTGGCCCTGTATTTAATCGGCTATCCATCTCTGCACAGCAGACATGAATATGCACACGCACACAAGTACAGCCACTCCTCTTCTTCATCCATCCGTCTATCCATGCTGATGTGATAACATCTGATTCATTCATTTGTAATTTCTCAGCCCTTTCCCCTGTCTCAAATATGCAACACACACACACACACACAAACACGCACACGCGCACGCGCACGCACACGCACACACACACACACACATACGCACACACACACACACAAAAGAAATCCTTTCCAGCCACGGGACTCATTTGTCATGATTACATTGAATTGATTCTCTGATTTGCTCCATTCTTTGGGAAAGGGGAAGGAGAGAGGGAGGAGACAGCAAAGAGAGAGGGGGGGGTGGGAGACAAAGTTTTAATCAACTTCTTTTCAGCTGATGTGTCACTGTGAAAACAACGCAAAGTGGGTATGGAAAAAAAGGAAAAACGCAAAACCCAGCCGATGTGACAGAGCTGACACAGGTGAAAATCAGCTGACGTTGTCTGCATCGAGTCCCCACTCTGATTGAGCAAAGGGCAACACAACAGAAAGGCCCAGCGAGTAATTCAGAGGAGAAGGGAGCACTTCGAGAAGAAGTGGATAACTGAAGGAAAAGTCTCATCAAAACAAGATAAAGATGCGCCAAGAGCTGCAAGAATATGGACAGACAGAAAGCACAAAGATCCAAATCCTGGTACAGATTCAATCTGAGGTAAAAGCCATATGGGTGTATAGATTTAGATAATATCCTTTATTTGACATGGCCAAAGCTTAGTGAAGGACTTACATATTTCAAATTTCCAAGAGAGCTTGGGAGGTCATATAGTCTGATCTTCTTGCAAAGTATTTTGGTCGACTGAAACCTTTGCGAGTGTGAAAACCACCAGAATGACAGACACTTAAAGGGAGGAAAAGCTGCAATTTTGTTTTCGGGTTTGCAAGAGAATATAGGATCAGAAGCCTAAGAATACCAAGAGTTGAAATATTCACACAGAAACACAAGAAATCCATTGTGAGAAACAGAAAGCAGGAGCTGTGTAGGGTTGAAGCGGGTTTAAAAGGGCCTTGCTACATGTGTGCTCCAGAGAGAAGCTGTCCTTCTCCGGACCGTGTGTGAACCCTCTTCACTCAGAGCTAAATTCAAGATAAGAAGGCTCCTTTTTTTTTGTTCGACCCTGTTCTTGCTGTGTTTTCAGTGTGGGTGCATTATTGTGCTGCAGCCTTGCAAAAGCTACACTTACAAAGAATCGTGGAAAAAGCAATTTATCATTCTGCAAACACAGAGAAAGACTAGCGTCACTCAAACTCCATGTGATAAAGCCCACATTCATTGGAAACACGGGCCTCAACTTTTGAGTTTTTGTGAAGCAAGGTAAAGCAAGCTGCGTAACGCTGCAGAAAAAACTACCGAAGGAAGTCACTCATTCATGTTCGAGGGAAAGTTTGCCACAAGTGCAAATGACAGTAGAGCAGCAGCAAACTATTTGAAGAGTTTGAAAACATAATGTCCTGAGAGACGATGCTGAATGGTTCAAACTAAAACAATTTAATTCCCACAAACAAATCAAGGTACGCAACTATCTCATCATCCAATCAGAGAGGAATGTCTCTCGAGACCAACATAAAGCTGAATTATGGCTAAAGGCTACAAGAAGCATTGTAACAGCCTCCCTCTCCTTATTTGTTGTATTAAAAGTTAATCGGCAAAAGCGGAGTACAATGTAAGCTCATGGTAGTGTGGCAGCTTCTAAGACGGCCTGGCGAGAATGTGCTACATCTCTCAAACAGAACCAGCTATTATTACTGCAAAACCACCAGATAGGTTCTGATGTAAAGAAAACGATGGAAGACCTATGCAAAGACTTAGCTCCCTTTGTTGCTACAAGCAAAAAGCTCTTAACTAGGTTTTAGCCTGTAATAATTGTATTTAATAATAGATTCATTTATAAAACTAATTTCTGTAGGCAACAATATATTTCAGACACAATCGTGTGGGTGAGATGGGTAGAAATCCTTAGTAGTAAGAAGTGTGAGCAGCTGATTGGAGAGGAACCACGAGTCCATCTGTGGCATGAGGAAACAAAAGTTTTAGATTTACCACCGTATACAACTGGAGTCAATCTGTGAAGAGGAGACGCAAATTCATTCTTGCCTTCGCACATAAATAAAAAAAACAACACAAAAGCCCTCCCATCAACTAATGCAGGCGGAACAAATGTTTATTGTATCTACAAAAAGAGATGTTCCCTATTTCTCCAGTTAGTATTGTACACATAATAGCTGATATGCATCTGCTGCATATGTCGATTGTTCCGTGAAATGAGCCATTCGTCTGGAGCGCATGTGTGCATGTTGTCCTGATCATCTTTGTGTTTATATGTTTATCCAGGACTCGTAAGGTTGATGAGTGTGCATGTGTGCGAGCTATGCCTGCAATGTTAATGTGGTTATGCATGCACTTATTTACGGCAAGCCTGACGTCTCTGCCTCTGTTCGTCTTTTGTCTCTTCTTTTTTGGTCCTTCTCGCACTTTGCCCTTTTCTTAAACCAGCTAGGGCCTTAGCCACGGTTTTTGTTTAATACGGGGGCATGCAATGCAAAAGGCACTACCATCTGCCATATGCATACAGCCGTCGTCTTAGGAACAAGGGCTGGCATCACAATGCCTCTCAAGTGTGTGTGTGTGCGTGCGTGCATCCATGCGTGTGTGTGCGCACGCGCGTTTGTTCTTCAAGCGCGGTCTGCAGGGCAAGATAAGTGTGCATTTAAGAGGCTTATATTTCATTTCAGGAACTGAAGGAGACAAAATGGCTCCATTCGGAGTTGGCAAACACAACAGAAGGAATGGCGAGGTAGCAACGAAAACAAAAAGGAAAGAAAATGCTTCCTGTGATGCCGTTTGTATGCACACAGAGAGGAAGGAGGCAGAGAGCCGAACATTTGTAGCTTGGGCACAAACACAACAGAGCACAAAGCTGAACATTGGAAACACAAATCCAGCGTTATTAATTAATGCTTCCTGTTTGGTGCACATCTGAAAGCCAGACACGCGATGAAAGTTACTGCAGTTCAGTGTGGAGGCAGAACTGAAGTAACTTTTAGAAGAAGAAGTGACCCAAGAGGTTCTGAGGAAAAGTGTTTAGCACAAGCACGTAAAATTAGCTTGAATAGACAGAGAATTGAGAGAAAAAAAAGAAACTTCTCGATTTCACAAGTGTGTCATGGCAGAAGCTAGCTATCACAGACGTATTTCTGGCAACTGAAGAAAAAGGGTGTTGAAACGCTTTCTGACTTGCCACTCATTTACAGGCCATAAACCGAGTTAATCTGAACGACTGAGTCACCCCTGAGAGCTCAGCCCTGGGAACAGACGGGATGTTGGTTTACTGGTTAATGTGGCTGCTCATTCACCACAGAAACGGCTCGTGCTGCCGAGGTTCGTATCGGACAAAGGACACTCCAGCCACGGGCTCGGCTCAATCCCCGCCGGCTCTGTCGGCTTCTGACAATCTGAAAATAAACACCGACTGTAGTTTTTAATGTGATGTTTTGGTTCTGCGTCTGCAAGATATTTTCTTGGGCTTTTTTTCTGGGAAAAGTTCTGTCTGAAGGTCATAACATTTGAGGTTTTCCTTGGACCGTCTGCGCATCTGAGTTTAGAAACCTTTCAACCCCCTGATTAGCCTCCGCCCCAACGAGAGCCGATTACTGCTCCTCTTGCACGATCATGCATGAAACATGAAGAATGAAATATAATGAAAACAGCTTGCAAGCCAATACACAAGCAGACGACTCACACATGCCCCTTCCCTTCAAATCTCACACACATACACAATGGCTGGGCAAGGGTGAAACTCTCATTTATCCATTAGTTGAAAAGCAATCACAGATTTGCACTGACACACACACACACACACACACACACACACACATGCACAGAGGAGTTTGGGAGGGGGGACTTCTGGTTGACTTCATAAAGCTCTCATCAAGCCAAGCCACCATATGGGGATGGGGCCCAAAACAGAGGGGGGATTGGATTGTGTGTGAGCATGTGTGTGTATTACAGAGTGCAGCCCCCCATTCCCAAATGCAAAACTAACACAAAGGAAGCATGCATCACCAAATCAGCTTTGTCTTGCATGCATTATGACGCTACTGCTGCCCCATTAAGAAGACCCCTGTAGCAAAAACTCCCCTGAGGTGTGTTAAGTGAGGCATACAAGAGGGACCCCGGTTACCAGAACCTCATTTTCCTATCAACGCAAGCACTCCTGCTCACTTAAGAACTGCATATCTCATCTGTCTCTTCGCCCACCACCTTAACTCCCAGCTCCCTGCAACTTCTTCCTGCACACGCTCTTTGCATGGAGGCCAGCTTGCTGACGTATGCAGACAGTCACATACGTTGAATTTTAATCTGGGCGTGACCTGCTTTTTCTTGGCTTCCCTCCCCTTCTGGTTGCCCCCTCATAGAGACCGCCTTCCAACAGCTAAACACACCCCTTCTCCCCAAGCACCGCCCTCGCCTGCCACCCCCTATAAGGCCAAGGCTGCAAGCCTTCAAGCTGGGGCCTTGCCTGCCATTGTTAGCCCACAATAGGTGAGAGGCGGCTGGCAAGCACGCAGCAGCCGGGAGGCCTTGTGGAGGAGGCCGGGGGAGAGAGATGAGCTGGGAGGAGAAAGGGCGGAGGGAAGAGGACCGGCTTCTCTGCAGGGGCAAATGTGTATAATAAAAGCTATATACTGAAATTAACAAAGAGGCTAGAAATAAAATTACATAAATTAGAAATAAGCATGGAACAATAAAATTCAATTCACTTTATGAGAAAAATAATATAACCGAAAACAGAGGAGCCAATTAACAAACTCAAAAGGACTGAGTGAATGACGCATGCACTGTTCACACAGCCCCTGCAGCTTTATACTGGACACAGGCTGTCTGCTCTATTGAATCTGCCATCTAAAGCTGGGATCAAATGTAACAAAGTGAGCTTTATTTGCCAGCAGAGGTCCATTTCATAAATTTCAAATAGAAGCATATGTTGGGCAGCAGTGCAGAGGTTTACGGTGAAGCTGTGTTTAGATGACACACACACACACACACAAGCTCTGAGCTGGAAACACAGAACTGCCCTCGCATTCATTTCAGTGAGTCCAGAAACTTTTTGTCTCATTAGGCGGATTTCCAATACACCTTTTCTGCTAAACAAAAAGCATTCATTCTGAAACTGTGACGAGGTACAGCTGTGGGGGGCCAGTGTTTCCACTGAACGGTGGTTTGCGAATGAGTGCAATTCTCATGAAATGTTATCCCGTGAGACCTCTTTCCTTAGCGCAACTCTTCAATACTCTCGTCCTGCGAGACTTCCCTTCAAAACCAGAGAAGATCTCAGCGTCGAAGACAACGGATGGAAACATAGTTCTGGACAAATGGCTGCTGCTACCGCTGTTGCGAAAATAGTCAACAGAAGATGAAGGCAGCAAATTATCATCAAATAGGCATTTGGTCTGATCATATGACCGATAAATGTGAAAAAAGGTAAAATACAATCATTTGTCCTAAATCTTTCACTGAAAAGCAAACAGTCAATCAGATGCAGTGATATTTGTGATTTTTAGGATGAGCAGCCCTTTTTTTTCCCACCTTTTCCCTCAAAATGGGGGTAAGTTGAAACTCTTTTTTTTGTATATACTAATTACAATACAATGGTTGTGCTTTTGAATCTCCAGACATAACAATATTATTCAAACTGGTTGGCATTTAATCTGTAAACATCCAAGCAAACCAGTTGGACAGATATGGAGAATGTTGGTGCTGCACACAGCGACTTTGTGCAGTCGAAAGACTAGTCGCACATAGCGACTAGTCTTTCTTAACCGTGTTTAAAATCATCTCCATATACAGTAAATACTTGATTACTAAACCCAAGATGTCTAATTCAAACACTTCCCAGTGGTTTTATCTTGGTGGGCTGGATATGTTTGTAAACTTGAGGATCTGCCCTTCAAAGTAACATTCAGCTGCATGAGTTAGCGTGAGGTTTGGCTGGGCTGCAGGAGTCTGTAATGAACGCAGCATAAGTTGACAAAAGCACAAATTGGATTAAGTAATGACAGTCAAACAATAACAACAACCACAATCAACAGAAGCCATCACTTAAGTTTCAACAGCAGCGTACGAAAACGAAAAACCCAATGACCTGCAGAGTGAGAGAGCCTGCCAACAAAGGTTTGTTTAACTCGGTCAATGACACGCTGTATGCAGACGTGACACACTAAGTAAGTCTTTCGTGCTTTACATCATCTTGTTTTTCATCCACAAGCCATGTTTGAATGGAAAATAAGCACATGTACACACACAATCATCCAATAATGTCAGCTGTCACACACACACACACACACACACACACACACACACACACGCAGCTGTACATGGACACAAACACACACACACACACACACAAACAATGATGGCAATCCAATAATGTCAGCTGTCATGTACATGACCCCACACAGCCATGTGTGTGCATGGACACACACAAAGACGAGTCTTGGGAGCAATCAACTGATAATGTCAACTGTCACACACAAAGCTGCACATGCTTACACACACGCACGCACATACACACATACGGAGGCAGAACAAAGCAGAAGAAGCTGGTAAACAATGCACCACAATGCTTTCTGGCAGAGACTTGGGTTTACAAAAGAAAAAGGTTTCCAGTCACTAGACATTCATTCATTCTCTCCCTCTCTCTCCCTCACACACGCACACATGGCCGGGGTGAGAGTAAGGGAGAGAGACCTTTACAGCATGCACCAGGGGGACACACAATGCCAAGCGGGCCATTCTCTCACCAGCTCTATTCAGTCATTTACTGCTCTTTTTCTCCTCGTCACTCGTCGTCATCAGCGCGCTGCAAAATGAGCCCTTGTCCCAGATGTATTTTCCCCCCATTCTGTCCTCTGCTTGCTTCATTATGAAGATATCGTTTTTTTTTTCCTCCCATAAAGTCATTAATTCAGGACAGATACGGCTGCACTTGCTGACCCAGCTCAGTGTGACACCATAAATACAGATCACCGGCCGTCACGATAGCAGAGTTCACACCGCTGAAGGCGGCTGAAGACTTCACGCCGTGATGCAAGTCCTCCAAGAGTCTCCGGACGGACAATGAGAGTCTAGTAACAGCGGTCCGTGTGCGTGCAGTTTGCACAGAGAGCACGTGCGCTTTCATTTAAACACCGAATGACCTGCATTCATTTCACTGAGCAGTATCATTACACCTACAAAGAAAATGAGGCGATAGAGGATGTCGGAGGCCTAACAGCCAACTCTCGAGGTCCTTTCACGTCTAAACAGCACAGAAGCTAAAAAAAAAAAAAAAAAAAAAAATCCTAAAGCTTGATCTGATCTGACCCCAAGCCAACATTCAGTAGTCAAAAGAATGATGCACCAGTATTTGTCAGCCCTTCTTTACTCGCTGGTATGTTCCCTCTGGCACTGAAAACTGCTATTGTGAAACCTCTTAAAGACGAGCAACCTGAACCTACATTCTTTTACGCCTCAGCGACTTCTTTCAGAAAATCCCTGAAAGACGACTAAAGCCGAGCTTAAATTTACCTGGGCTTTCTTAAAATTGAATGTACAAATAGCTTTATGCATCTTGGAACGCCCGACACAAAAACATCATAACTGAAGGATAAAGACTGCTTTGACTGCACCTTTCACTCTGAGCTTCTTTTTTTTTTGTCATTTGAAGTTTACAGCTCATGTTACACATCCTAGGGACTGGCACTGATTTAAATGACGGAGCTCTAAACTAAGCAACAAGAAGTGCTTTCTGATCCTGCCACAATTTCTCAGATAAGTGTTGCTGTCTCTCTATATTCTTCGTACATGTTTGTCCACATAAAATGTGCTTTAATGACAACATTCTATGTAATTACGCATGATGAATGGAGTCTGATGATCTTCATCTCCTCTAGAAGTTACCAGTGGAGCTGCTGAATGACCTCCATGCAGATACTTTCCACTGATTATACAGCCAAAAAAATAAAAAAACAACACAAATGAACCTCTGGTTCCATCACATCCTACCTGATCAGATAATCCATGGTCGGAAACTGGTTGTGTTGAGAAAATAGTTCAATCAAAAGGTGTTCAGTTTGAATGCCAAACCCGGAGTGTAGAGAAAAGACTTATGTCATGCTGGGTGGTACTTTAAGATTTGTGTCGGTGTTTCATTCATGGTTAATGGAAATGTTAAAGGCTATATTTATGGAAGTCATCCTGAAAATGTGTCCAAAGTCAGGCGTGGTTGACTGACAAAAGAAAGAAACCGAGATGGCAGGATAGACAGTAGATGAACTCCACCAAGCGAGGGTGGAGCTCTATTCTCCTGATCTCCTCCCGTCAAAGATAAAAAACTCAAGCACCATTAATTAGTGATTTCCGACACAAATCTGGTTTACTTGTTGGTTTGCAACACAGGAGGAAAGACAGAAATGTGGTCATTTACACAGCCCTTTATATCCTATTCAAACAAAGTTAACCAAAATTTAGACTCATCTTTACCAAACAGGATACCTCAGAACGAGAACGATCCCATATCCAAACCGCTCGCAATAGCTCCAGGACGTTCTTTTTTTCTGATTTAGTGCCTTGATTAAATTTGGTGCTCTTAATATGCCTGCAATGCGTCACACAAGGAATATAAGACCAACAAATGTAACGCCACCTGGATGCATTTTAATACACCGAACTGGCAGCTTTGAAAACAATGAGATCCAGTGTGCTTAATACTGTGGACGTGTAGAAATTGTCAAAGGATCTTGTTTTCCAAGAACCAATGTGACAGCATCATGTTGTGGTTGACCAACATCTCAGTATGCCAGCTGCTTTTGTTTTCTTTTTTTTTTTTCTAAACCCACAATGAGTGCAGCAAGACTCCTCTCTCTCATTTAGTTTATATGTCAGTCTCACAAACACTACCTCTTCTTTTTCTTCCTCAATAATTCTCTAAATCACCTGCATCTATTTTACAGTTCACTTCCCCCGGCAACCATCTATCCCATTTGACTGTCTCCATCACACACACACATAAACACGCATGCACACACACACGCTCACTCACACGCCCTCTCACACACAATGAGAGCCTGATTAATAAGTGTGTCTCTCCCTTGTTTCCAGAAAGTGTTACAACAGGGAAGGCCATCTGAATGGCACTTCAAACCCAAATTATGTAGATTTTAAAACAGCATTGGACACATGAGGCAGCAGGAGGGAGGGAGGGGGGTTCTGGGGTTGCACTCCTCTCATGAATATGGATGAAAAGACACTTCAAACATATCCTCTTCATGAATCGCCACATGGGGAGAACCAGCCAATCAACTCCTTTTGAGGCATTCTCTTTCTGCCATCCCAGTTTATGTCGCTCTCCTTTCTTGGTACCAGTGTTGAAACGGAGCAAATTTTTAAAACTTTCAAATGATGCCAGACACGCTGACGGGGAGGCACCAAGCAGCTACATCGTCTTTGCTATCGATGCCAGCGAGGCAGTGAGTTTAGTTGCAGTTCCTCGACTAACCACTAGGGTGCAGCTCCAAAAGCGAGTCAAGTCTCCATGGATGTTAAAATCACCAACCATGCAACAGAAATTTACATATTCACAACCTGGTCAAAAAGATTTCATTTTCTCTTTTTTTTTCTTGCACCATATGAGCTAAAATCAAATAGAGGGACAAATTCTTCTTAGGGATTTCTAATTAGGGATGTGGTCTTTTGATTGGTTTAGACTGTCTTGGCTTGACTTCTGACCAGTGAATAAAGATCTAACCATTTTATTATAAATATAAGGCTTGTTGTGCTGTTAAATGTAAGAAAACCACAGCACCCGGTTTTGGCATGACCTGGAGGAGCTCAGAGGCAAATCAAAGCAGCCTGAAACAGTCATCTCTGCTGCCGTTTGAAGGCTGCTTTGCTAATCAGAGGTGAAAAGCTGTACCATCTCCAGCTAGCTGGGTCCTCCGGTCAAGCAACTTTCACCTTGGATCATTTCAGGACTCTTCCAAGTTGACTAACCAGGCCACGGGCCAACAGCATAGAAACACACAGCAGTGAGCGCTGAATAATCACGTCAGTCAAGTCAAGTGTGCTAAATAGCAAAAATCTGCACTGCAGCTGGATAATAAAATTAAAAGAAAAAAAAAATTGCCACTAAGTCCGACTGTGAACTTTGCAGCCTGGAGCTACACAGTTGCGTGTTGCATTTCCAGTCTCATCAGCTCCACAGCTTTGTGTAACACTACCTTTTCATTACTGCACACACCTACATTGTATACTATCATGTGGCAGTCGTAAGTTCGTAATGAAAATGGCTCCTGGTATCCTTTGATCAACCACTACACCCAGTCAACTTCTGCAGTGTCTCTGAAACCGAGGTAAAGACGAAACAAAAAGTGATTTTTGATTTGATCTTCCTGCTTAAACTTCATCTTTTACTTTCCGGCCCAATGGTGACCGGGCCAGACGGTGACACCAAACACCACTGGCCCGCTGTGGGACTAATAAAGGAATATCTTATCTTAATATCTTATCTTACTGAACCAAACTTTTTTTTTTACCAAACCAGCAAAGTACAATTACATCAGATTATCTCTGAAAGGATCAAGACAAGGACGAGAAAATGAAAGAAAACCTGCACTGGTGAGAAGATCAACTTTTAGGCTTATTCCCTTTAAATGCATTCACTTAGTTGTATCCTATAATAATAGTAGAAAGAAGACATATTGTCCAACTGCAACAAAATTGTCAAAAATAACCTGCAACCACCTCAGGTCTGATGCTAGACTGGGCTTGAAATTAAGTACCTGCCAAAACTGCAATCATACCATACTTCTACAGTTTCAAACTAGAAGATCCAATTCAACATGGAAACTGAAATCTGATGACTGAAATTTAATTAGTTTTCTCCAGAGGAAAGGGATGCCAGCTAAAAAAAAAAAAAAGAAAATGAAAAAAGAGGATGAATCAGGAACTGGACATCCTTTTTTCAGTGTAACAAGACATGAAAACAAGTCCGGAGTCAAACACCAGTCACTATTAGCAGGTAATTACATGCAACAGCATTTCATTTATAATTCTTTCTACTGGCACAACTGTGTTTTTACTTTTTCTTGCGACATCAAGGTCATGGCCATAAAAGGCATGCACACATGCATAAACACACACACATGCACTGACACAAAGGGAGAGGGGGGGGGGTGAAAGACTCCTCACAACAATGTGTGTTGTAGGCTGAATACAGAGCGTAGCACAAAATAAAAGGCTGAGCGACAGCCAGCTGGCTTGGCACCACTTGGCACTGGACATCCTGCTTGTCCTTGGCATGACAATGAAACACATACAGCTACACACAAACACCACCCCCCCTCCTCTCTTCTCAGGTATAAAGAAACGTGTACCTAGAGAGAGACAGAGAGAGACAGATGAGAGAGAGAGAGAGAGAGAGAGAGAGAGAGAGAGAGACAGATGAGAGAGAGAGACTTGACACTTGAAATGAGTCGTGATCATCAGATCTTACTGAAAAGAAGCAGTGCTGGACTACGAAACACGACAGCATCCACTTTCATCTTGGAAACAAGAGTGGGATGAGACAGAGGAACTTGAATGAGACTGCTGGCGGCTGTAGAGGAGCTGGACCAATATTTGGGAAAAGCCTTCCACTTCAAGTGTGGTTCAGAAAGCTGATTTAAACATCTGAGTCGAGGCCTGGCGAGTTCAAAATGAAAACTTGGCTCCGTAAAAATGTTTTCTATTATTGCAGGCTACAGTCTTATAAGTCTTTGTCTGATGTGGCTTCCTGTGAAAATAGATTGACTAATGTGAGAGACATGCCACTTTCACTTGCCGCAACTTGCCGCAACTTACGCAGGATATAATGTTTCTAGTTTTACAAATAACCTGGAGCAGAACTCAAACTGCCACCTGCTGAGAAGCGGATTAAGCAACATCAGGGCGCGATCCCGAGGAGAAGAATATTTAGCAAGATCAACAGTGGATTTGAAATGTTGGCCACATGGATCAGAAGCCGAGGAGACGACTCGCCTGCAGACTAAACCTCTCAGAGGTTACGACGGGTTCACAGACGAGCTCAAGTTCTTTTCTAAACAGTCCTAAAGTCAAGTTTGGATGAATTTGACGGCACAGAAAATGCGTAAGACTCAAAAAATGCCATTATTAGCTCAGCCTACGGTACTTAAAGGCATCAGGACATGAATAAGCAGCGTGCAACCATATCAGTGTGTTCTTTCCCATAGTAAACCCAGAGCTACAGCTGAGTAACATCAGTGAGTAGAGGGGCGTGTTTCGTCCTGCCAGCCACCCACCACGCCTCTGACACCACCTCCACCGTCAGCTCACAGGCACATCAACTACAATTCCCTTTCTACCTCTAAACCTTAGAGACAAGACAGCAATGTGCATCAAAGGCACATCATTATTCTCACCAAGAGGCAGTTAACGGGGCTTCAAAGGCAGGTGGGAAGCATAACATTTAAATACAGCAATAAAAGTACAATGTTTCCTAAAGCGCATTAAAACCGTTGTAACATGAGAAGGCAGAGAAATTGTGTTGAAAAGTTGTGATTATACGTTACATTTATTAAATAAACCGTCTCAACAACAATCACAAGGATGCTGGATTTGTCTTTTTAGTATTTTGATAGAGAACTAAAAAAAAAAAATAATAATAATGGCTTGGTTTTATATAGCGCCCTTCAAGGCACCCAGAGCGTTTTATAGAGACCATTATTCATTCTTACACATTCTCACCGGTGGTGGTAAGCTACGTTTTGTAGCCACAGCTGCCCTGGGGCAGACTGAAAAAAGGGTTTAAATAAAATCCAGGTTCAGGTTGGTGTCCGTGCTGTTCTTGCCTTTATCTAGACGAGATCTCTATTCAGGAGAACAATAAAAAAAATACTAAGAAAAAATGCACACCGTCTTCCCCACTTTAAACCAGACCTAAATGCTGTTATCATCATCGTGACCTACAGACAATGTTCATTGTACACAAGAGGCAATGTACATAACTTTTATTTATGAATCTGGGTCTTTTCTTTATTTTTCTGGAAGCTTTGCTGCTGTTTTGGGGGCAGCTTAAGTCGATAATTCATATGTGAGTCACCGTGGAGGGATTGGGTTGCTGCCCATACAGCGGCTGCAGTTGTGAAACATCATCTTTAGCTTAAGGTGAAACGCAGCTGCATGACTTCGCAGATGCCCCGCCTCTAATTCTTATTTGTTGAGACATTACTGCCAGCAGGAGAATAAAGACATGACTAATGGCTAAAGTTAAAACGCGCACATCCAGTTAGGACGCGTCAATTCAGAGGCACGGAGTGGGGCTTAGCGGTGCTGCAACACAGCTTATGGTACCTTTTGAAGGATTTGACGGGATGGAGGCTGGCGTCAGGAATATGGGAGTGTCTCGGGTTTAGTCATTCTCTGTGGGCTCAGTGCTTGTTAAATGGGTTCAGGAGACAAAACTGAAACTCGTGCATGGACAAAGAACGAATAAATGAAGGCTGGTGTGAAAGGAGCAAGACGTACAAAAAAAAAATGAGAGAGGGAGGGAGAGACGGAGCAGGAGGGCTAGAAAGAGGGAGGGCTTCCTTACTCAGCAGGAGATGTCTGCCAAGGCAGAAGTCAAGCAGGGGGTGAGAGAGTGTGTGTGTGTGTGCGTCTATGTGTGTGTGTGTGTGTATAATGTTTGAGAAGATGGTGGCCACGTGCCAAATACAATGACCCGCAAAGCTGGCCGGGCACTGGGTGCTTGTGAGAATGTGTGTGTGCGTGCACAGGAATGTGATGCACGCTTGCATTCCTGGGACGCATGCTGCCAGTTTCTCCACAGTAACAGTGAGAGGAGCCGATAGAGTCTCTCTCAACAGAGACAGGGAGGGACGAGAGGGACGCAAGACGAGAACAGAAGGTTGAAAATGCTGCTGCAAAGAGGGAGACGACGTTTAAATGTAAAAGAGCAAACCAGAAGACGGTGTTAGCGGTGGTTTATCTGTACTACCTGCTCTTTGTACTTTGTTGTACCGTACATTCACCGTCATAGCAAAAATGAAACACAGAATCATAATGTCCTATATGTGTGTTTTGCAGCTTCTGATTGGATAAAAAACAAATAAGATGTGTGTTGATGGCGTTCAAATGTAGAAAAGTAAATGAACACAATAGAAGAACAGAATGCTGCTCTTCAAGATGAGATTAAAGTCCAACCATGTACCTACTTTGCATTGTCATCTTGTAAAAATTTGAGCTACCACTGATAAACCAGTTCTTCTCTTCAGTTATTACTTCCAGGAATAATGGCATTCAAGATAAACTACTGAAGGTACAAATACTCTTTAACAAAGACTGAGACGAGTCAGACACAAGTTACATTTAGATCACGTCCTAGACTGAATATGTAACACGTTCATACATCAGCTGTGTAATAAACCTTCACTTACACACACACTTTCTAATTTAACTATGCATACAAAACTGCTTCAAATTAGTGCCTGTGAAGACAATACATAAAAAAGGGAAAGTTATTCATGTCCATTCAGTATTAGAAAAAATTAATTATTTTATAACAACTGTTTGGGGGAAGATGGTTTCCAAGTCACATTTTTCACATGAGTTAATGTGTCTGGTTTAAAAAGCACATTGTGATAATTATAGTTGACGTTGGCTTTTATATACTACAAAAAAAAACCAAATCATAAATAGGAGGTTTATTAGGGATACATACAGTATGTAAAAAGTAAAAACATAACCGGTTTCAATCCAAGGTTTTATGTAAATATTCATATGGTCCATACCAGGTTCTAAAGATCGATCAGTTCAACCGCAGATGGCATGTTTCGCCATATCATTGCAGAACGAGATGGAAAGGAGCAGTTGCAGATATTTGAATATGAATGACACAAAAAGCAGAAGCTTCAGGTGCAGCTCAAACAATGTTGAGAAAGAGACAAAGTGCTGCAGCTAATTGTTGCAGATAAAGCCATGGAGTAGGAAAGTTCAGCAAAATAATCTATCCATCTATTCCACTGGACAGTTAAATCAACACTGCTGCTGTGCACGTCTGTCTTTTAAAGTAAGTGCAGCATTTCAAGTGTGTGCTGTGTTTAAAATGAAATGCACATTTCACCATGTCCGATGGCAGGACTCCCATCAAAAATGTAGTGGAAACAAACAGGACGCAAGTGTGTGTGTGTGTGTGTGTGTGTGTGTGTGTGTGTGTGTGTGTGTGTGTGTGTGTGTGTGTGTGTGTGTGTGTGGTCATTTAGTGGAGAATATCTAAAAGTGGCTGACGATCAAACGTACCCTGTTCACCACATCCACCATCAAATAAATATTGTTCTGACCTGAAGGGTTACTCATGCAAAGTTAAAGGAAATATAGCCGCAAGAGGATGTTACAAATTTTCTGCACTGAAATCAATCCCCAATTAACATAAAAGTGGTGGTTGATCAGAATCACTGTTATATTTGGCTTCGTCAACAGCCCTGCAGGAAGCCAGCAGACAATAGAGAAGTGGATGATTGGACCTAAACCAGAAGAAGAAAGATGAGTGCTGAAGAATGTGGTGGGTGTGTGTGTGTGTGTGTGTGTGTGTGTGTGTGTGTGTGTGTGTGTGTGTGTGTGTGTGTGTGTGTGTGTGTGTGTGTGTGTGTGTGTGTGTGTGTGTGTGTGTGTGTGTGTGTGTGTCAGAGAGAGACAGAGAGAGGCTGCTTTTCTTAGTCAGAAGAGGCACTGGTCCCATCTGGCAAGGACACCAACACACCCACACAATCACAAAGTCACACAATCATGCATGATCACGTGCACACACACAGCTATTGTCTGAAGAGGGGAGAGGGTTAAAGCCCCCCCGCCCCGCTGACTCCTGGATGCTCGCAGCACTAATCCTGTTATCTCTGTCCCAATAAGAAATGAATTAATGAATAGAGCTGGGAGAGACGGTGGAGAGAGACGGTGGAGAGAGACCGGCGATGGCTCTGATGGAGACCAGTAAGCTATTAGGTCCCTGCCTGTTTTAACTTCAATTAGTGAAAAAATACTGGTTTGGATTCTCCCGTGTAGTTTCATCTCCTCATTTCAAATACAAAGGGATATATATTTATATATATGTGGGATCTGAGCTTTCAGAAACTGAAAAAAAAAAAAAACTGATACTCCATTAAGCAATGATAAACTAGAAACTCTTAAATGTCTCCTTGGATAAAAGCCTCCAACTAATGCTGAGTTGAAGTCAAATCAGAGCCACTTTCTGATTTCCACCGGCTATTTTGGAGCGTTTGCAGAAGGGGGAAGTGCACCTAAAGAAGGGCCAAGTGTCTGTGTTGCATGAAGTTTTGTTGAAGTTTCATTCCTTCATCTATAATCCTTTATATACATTTGCGAATACCTCACATTTAACACTCAAATCTAGACTGTTCTTTAACTTACACAGGGTTGCGTGTTAAGCTAGCTCCGCCAACAACTCGCCTGCGAAGCTACACTAGGCCTAATGTTAACACATCCGACATGGGGTGGCGGTTCGTGGGTGGGATTTGTGCATGACAAGGATGTCTGCAAGCTCCTCATTTTCAGACCCTTGGACATCATAAATCACCATATTACAGAAACGTAATCTACAACCGGCTACTACAATGACAAGACCGCAGCTTTGCAAGACACGTCATTGACAAACCAATGAGCTTCAAGAAGTTATTTGTGGTCAACATAAACAACAGCAGGAGCGACAGAGGCAGACGGTGATGTTCAGGTAGTATTTGTTAAAAGGGATTTGGAAGTCGCTACACAAATCCAGCACGAATTCAGCCAGAGAGGCTGACCGAACAGACAGTGGGGCTAAATGTTAAGTAGTACCACTTAGTTGTCGTTCCTCCCTTCAACTCAGCTTCAGGCACCGGGGAGGCAATAACACCCCTCACATTTACACTGACCAACATACATTAAGCATGTGTTCCTCATCCAGGGATAGCTGGGTCTAGTCTAAACCCCCTAAACCCTAGTCTAAAATCTCTAACGCTTCAGTGTGAATGCTGGATTATTACAACAGGGCTGCTGGCACAGTATTGAAAAAAACACGGAGCGTCATCTGCATAAAAGTTGATCTTCCACTCTACATCGGTACACCGACACTAAAGAGCTTTCCATAGAGCGGAAACAAAACTGCCCCAACATTCCACACTGAGGTGGTTTCCATAAAAATGAGGCGAAAGTAGAAAAAAAAGGTCATGCTGTAAAAATGCCGTGTGTGGTGTTATACTGGAGGGCTGGTGTTTTAGAGAGCAATGTCCTTTCATATCGCCAGAGGAGGGGGTGACCTTTTACCTCCTATACTACAGGCACACTCACGTGGAGTACTCTCCACAATACAGCAATTACCATACAGGTGGAAAACCTGCAACTTCAGGTTAAGTGCAGGTTAGTGCAGTGGACACATTAACACGAGCGATGACTGACCAAATTATGGTCCCAGTGGGATTGTTGCATATTTCTTTCTGCACACGACAATCTCAGTTTGTGTCTGTATGAGTATAAATACCTTCCCCCTCAGCACAACTCACTTTAAAGCCACAGGACAACTGATACATGTCCAGAGTCCATACTTTGTGTTGTGTGTGTTTTTAAGTGTAAACTTAGCTCTGATAGCGGCTCAAGTATCTTTTGCTGTACTGATACAGAGGGTTCAGACATGAGATCTTACAGCTTTCTTGTGTCACCAACAGTGCTTTTGTTCGCCTTGAACCTAATAGAATGAAAGGCCTAAGAAGAGTGTTCTTGCAAATGCCCTCACACACACACACACACACACACACACACACACACACACCCTTAAAAACAACAAAAAAAAGAGGTCCTTTCAGTGTGAGGACCTCAGGGAGAAAAAGGAGATGAAGAAGGGTACTCCCCCAAAGTTTACCTGACAACCATGACACAATACTGCGGGGAACAGAGGCAGAAGTGATGACTAACATAGAAAAAGGCCACAAGGATGTAAACATATATTGGTCAGTGTATTACACAAATACAATTTACAAAGTTGCACTTTGGCCATGTTTCAACCACTTTAAGTCGATCATCTCACACTCTGGGACAAATCTAAACACTGTTGAGAGCTATGGTTTTATTCCCCATCAACTTTCCCACTGACCAGGAGATATGATATTACATAGAATGCTTTGCCTCAGTCCATCATAAACACCAATAATCAATCAATCTTGTATTCCTGTTCTGGCCTCCACCACCTCCTGAGAGATTGAATTCATTCTTAACTTGCGAAACGCTAAGCAGCTAGAAATTAGTCGCCAGTTTGCCGTTTCCACTGAGCAGGTCGCATGCAGTGGGTTTATCAGAGCTCGCACAGCTGCACTAAGAAATTAGGCTTTTGAGTGCACTGACCCAAAACAGAACAGAGGCAATCAGTCGCCAAACAAGGTGACCAGGAAAAAAAAGGGGGAAAAAATGCTCAGCTGAGCTGAGGGGAACCACATTATTGGGTCATTATTCTCTCTGGATTTCATCATCTCTTTCACAGAAAAAATTTCACAATTTCAAAAGATTAACTTATCAGTCAGTGGCTGTCATTTCATATTATGTCTTTAGAAAACTGTGCGATCAACTGATTTCAGCACAATACATCGTTCCTCAGTTTAAGCGTATAAGAGTGACGCTTTTGTCATGAAGTGATCATCAAAACTACACGTGTTTAGTAACTCTAAATAAATTAAATCAGACTTTTATGTTGAATTTTTTCCATCTCCGGTTGCAAGCACAAGCTATCAGCCCTGGATCTTCAGCCTGGAAGGCAGACGGGTTACACCTCTGGATTTCAAAAGATTATACCTCATTGGAGGGATTCACCTCTGTATCTTGTTGCCATGGGAAATGTAGAAGGAGCGCCCTTTAATAATAAAGTAGCAGCTTTCACAGAACTGGTTCTGTGTGGCCCTTGTGATCTTTTGGAAAATGACTCTTGCCTGGGTTCACGGTTTTTGATGTCAACAGCATTATTCTGCCTTCAGCTCATCACTGCCCTGCTGTCTATGGAGCCACAGTAAAAAAAACAAACAAAAAAACACTGTGCCTGGTTTCACCTCAGAGGTTCAACATATCATACTGCACCAATAGAACTCCTATTCAAAAACCGCACAGAAGGTTGCTTTCATTTTTATCTGTTGATTGAAAAAAAAAAACTTCTTTGGACAAAAGTACAACATTGGCTAATATGAAGTGGAGAAAACGTACAGAAAGTGAACGATTAAAACTCGAATTGTAGTATTTCAATCTGAGATGCAAAAACATACACCAAAAAGAAAGAAAGACATGGAGACTGAGAGGGAGAAAGAAAGAAAGAGAGAGAGCTCCAGGCCTCAGTAACCACAGGGAACCAGTGAAATGGTCTTTGTAAGTTAAAAGGTGTGCCAAACTAGGCTATAGACCCCTGCAACAAAAGCAGTGATTAAATAGCATGGGAACCCCCTCCCCAGGGGTGTAGGTCGGGGTCACCTGGTGTATGGTGTATGATGTGAGAGTGTATGATGTGTGTTAAATACTGTCAGCTTACGCTGTAAGAGAGTATATCGAATCTGCATGACGGTTTTACTTAGGAGCATAGCTGATGTCCTCAACATACGACTTGATAAGTGGAAAGCATTTAAGTACAAATGGTTAATACCAGGCATCTGTTACCGTGGGGCCCCTGCACTCGTCTCCCTCATGCGACACCTGCCCTCAAGACACATCACATTCTGAGAGAGATGACTGATAATCACCTTCTCTAATTTCACTTAAATCACGTCTTTTTTTTTACACTGCAAACATTTTCTTTAAAAATTCCCACAGTGCAATAAAACTGTACTAAATTTAAATTTGACATTCACATTGGACCAACTGAAACATGAAAGAGCCCAGTGATGGCGCTGGACCCACTGAGAGTTATCATTAGTCTCAACAGTCTTAAAACTTTACAGAGCCTTCTTTTTACTCATTAATTACATTTTCTAGCCTGTGACTTTAATGTTTTGGATCAGCGTCTGCTTCCTTGTGAGCCCTGTACGCCTCTGCAACACAGGCAAAAAGAAGATTAAAAAAATAATAATTGAAACCTTTCTGCAATAAGCAATAAAGAGCAGACAGATAAAATCAAGTAAACACTATTTTAGTGGCTAAGTTGCCACATATTTTTATTAAAAATAAGACGATACGATTCAATCGGATAGGAGAATGAATTTTGACTTCATCATTGTATACTATTGTACTTGTTTGTTTGCAGAGAAGGTGTACATAGTCTACTGCGAATATTTCCTCAAATAAAAAACAGGATTCGGTTATTAAATTGGCTAACTTTAAATTTTTATTATGGCCATGCCAGGGATGAAAGTCACTGTTTTTAATATTTTGTTGAAATGGACTGAATATTTGCTATAAATGACATCAATATTCTAAAATAATGTCGCCTGATCTACTCATCGGTCCTTATGTATCAGTTTACATGCTCATTTTTGATGATAAAAAGCCCTGATTACACTTCTATGCATTTAAATTAAGTCTGATATGATGGAAGTGTTATGCAGTGAACAGAGTAACTTTATTTCCGTGCTAGGAGCCTCATGTACAACAAGTGTTGTGTACAGAAAAAAAACGTGCATATGCCATTTTCCACCCTCATGGTGGGATGTTCAGAAAGTGAAATGAATGTGAAAAAGAGCAGTCCGTCATGCACATGTCTATGTTGGCGTAAGTACATTTCTATGTTTTTGTTCATTGGCAACACTCCATGGCGATGCAGTGAAGTTCAAAACATGAAGAAATGTGACATCAACAATATGTATACCCTACGTCATTTTACATTTTTGCGGTCAAGTCAATATCTTAAATGGTCAATTTCGCTGTAAACGTCTGGTGGCAGGTCTGCAGATATTTCTGCAGGCTTCAGTTGAAAGAGCTGTGAGCAAAGCTAACTGTGATTGACATATGGTCGGTGTTATTCCGTCGCCTTCCGAACCAACATGGCTGCACCCTGTTCGAAGGAAAATGGGCTTCAAAACCATTCTTCAGAAACCTATGGATCACGTGACCTAATGCTTGATCCATTGTTTTATACAGACTATAGTCTGTACTGAGCCGTGTAAAGTCAGCTGTAAGGGATGGGATCATCGGCAAGTACCCGAGGTACCTGGTTCCCATATGATGCCGTTGACCACGCAAACACCAAAAGGCAATTTGTAGCGACTGCCGATTTTCCTAATGTAATCAGAACGATCTACTACACACACACTGAAATAAAGGAGCCATCTGTGCATGAGTTTGTCCACACAAATCGGAAGAATTTTCATTTCATCAACATGCAAATCATGTGTGATGCACAAATTCGCCTGTCCAATGTTATGCCAAGGTGGCCGGACTCGACCCATGACTCGCACGTCCTCGGCCACAGCACGGTGGGGATGAGGCTCCAAGCTGCTAGGGTGCAGGATGGGTGGCTTCTTGGTAAGCGATGCGTTTCAAGTATGAAGCCATTTTACAGTTCAATAATGTGTCAATTCACAACCACCCGTCACCCACTGAAAAGGTGGCTGTTGACCCCCGTCACCAGTCCCCAGACTGCCTGAGAAGCGCATGTGCAAACCCATCCAGCTGCCATTCAGGCCTGACAATGTGTGACTGACACACAATAAATGGAAAATGTCTGATTTATGGTTGATGAGTACATCAGTGATGTGTTTTAAGTTTGTGTTGACTTCAGCAATGGACTGAATGATCTTTATTGCGACTCCATTACAGCCTGAGTCAACACGTGGCCGGTCAACCAGAGGTATCAGATGCACCGAGCTTGCACCAACTTACCCAAACTAGTTATAAAAATATGAATAAACACAACTTACAAACTGGGCTATCGCATCTTTCTTGTTCAGAAAATGAAAGAAGTCATCAAATAAACTAACATTTGAGACTGCCTCTCCAAGGCCTCATTTACATCAGGTCTCGATGGAAAAAGAAGAAAAAGGGAGTGAACAAGGAGGGATAATACAAAGAGGTCAAGTCAAGGCTAAGTAGCAGCTCTGGTGCTCGTCATGATCATCAGAAGAGTCGGAGAATTATCCTGACAAATCCTCTGCCATCACCCAACCATTACTCCACTCAGTGTTACATCTCTTCCCTATCCGCCATCCATCATCTTCTACCTCCTACAGCTCAGAGAGTCCAGACATGAGGGATGACTTAATGTGACAAATAAACCATGAACAAACCTTATTGGCTCCATTTTTACCTGACAGAAGATGAAATAACACGGCGAGGAGGTGGCGAGACTAACAACCCATTTCTTATGTCGCCATGAAAAATATGTCCTGTAATGGATGTCAATAGACGGACCAAAAAACATGAAGTAAAATCACGACATAATAATATTAATTCTTCAAGGTAACAGAGAAGAAGAAGAGGAGAAAACCTGAAAAACATAAAAGTGCTTTTTGGTGTTAAAGGCAGATGAGATAAGATATGATTTAATTGCTTCTTTCATGAGTGCAGCTTTAATCCTTTTGTTACAGTGGTGGCATTTCATCCTACTGATAACACAAAACACTTTGAACACTGGGTCACACACACACACACACACACACACACACACACACACACACACACACACACACACACACACACACACACACACACACACACACACACACACACACACACACACACACACACACACACACACACACACACACACACACACACACACACACACACACACACACACACACACACACACACACACACACACACACACACACACACACACACACACAGTATAGAGAAAGACAAAGATTCTCTTTCTGCTGCTGTGGCTGAAAAAGTGCTTAGTGTGCCACATGCTCCCTATTTTGAGGTTAAATTTAACTAGGTGAAAATTGGACATTAAAAAATAAAAAGAATGCAAAAAAAAATAAAGTGATGATTTTTATCACCGTGGGTGTGTGCATGCATGTGTTGAGAGGGACCGATTTAAAAGGAGACAGAATAAACCCTGTCTCTGACCTGTTTCTGCCAAAATACCACAGACAGTCCAACCGGTCCTCATTCAATCATCAATTCACCGCTTTTTCTTTCTTTTTTATTCCACAACAGTGACTAGTTTTATGGGTTAGAGTGAGCCACTAAACTTCATTTCTTCTCCACAGGTTGTGTTGTTTCAGAGATCTTACAGGTTCTGAACTTCTATCCAAATGTAAATTTCAACACAAGTTACTCTTAATAACCTTTGAAGCACGGCGGCCTGCTACCGTATGAGAGTAGCTCAACTGAGAGCTCTAAGTAGCACACACCAAACCAAAAGAAACATATTTAGCTGGCAGGTCCATGTTCAAATACTTTTTGTCTCATTGGCAGTCTGTCCATGAAAAGTTGGTGCCGATACCGATCCCCAATCTGCCGAACTGGCCTGAGTTGGGAAAAGACGACCCTTAAAAAAAGAAAGCTGAAGTGATATAACAGCGTGGGCATGCAATTACCAGATCTAAAGGGTTACAATGGACTGACTTGGCAAATCTTGGTCCTTAATATCGCTCCAATTCCTTTGTGTTTTCTGTACACGTTAGAGGTTGAAGTTAAAAATGGTTATGTGGGTAAGTTTTCAACAGCATTTGTAAACTGAACCAAACCAGTCACCTCAGCGCTGCTGGGGACTTTCTGCAATGACTTAAACAGTTGCATCCAACAACTACTATTCAAAAAACAAACATGATGGCTTCAGAATCTCTATAAACACTTTGGATCAACAAGTTTTTACTGCAAAACCAACAACAGTCATTCACCGGTGTTCCTACTCCACTGCACGCTGTTTTGGATGACTTTTGTTTTTCTGATTAACGCATCGCTTATACATTGTCTCTTTTACACCGGTTGGTACTGTCCCCTGAAAATCAAAGTTAAATAACAAAGCAAAAATAAATAAAAAATAAGAAAAGCAGAGTTTTGACTTTTTTATTCCAAGCTGAAGCAAAAAGAGTGCGACTTTTAAACTGAAGTACTGTGTACTAAGATGGTTATGCTGGATAATGCCGTGGGCTTTTATCTCTTTTATGTCCTTTGCTAACCAAGACAATGTACAAAGTACAAACAAAAACCAACAAATAAAAAGTAGTAGAACAAGAGCAGAACTTTCATGTCCCTACCAGTAAATGTTATCCAGAGACGTTAGAAGATAAACAACTGATTATACTGCCACAAAACTGTCACTTCATAGCCACTCTGAGCAGAGACTAAGCACACATGAATCCCTCTCCCCACATATACGGGGCAGCTAGACCAGACAAACCTCCACTGATGGACCCAAGCCCCAACAAACCCACACTTCACAATGGTGATGTGATGTAAAGCAGCGGCGGAGGCCCCTAATCCTGTCAAACCATGGCAGTTACTAGAAAACCTGCATTCACTGATAAATGCCCATGTTTGGACACACACACACACACACACGTAGCCTATATATAAGCAACAGCCATAAAATGAACAGTAACTGTTTTGTAAGCTCCTGGGCTTTTAAATGTTCTTGGTTTAATTACGTTACAATATTCTACAGATACTATTTAAAAAACACAAAGATAAAAGATAGAATACTGAATGCAACTTAACTTTGTTCGTGCGGTGCTCACCACAGTAGACCGTTGTTCAAAAGCTATTTTGTAATACGTTCCTGGAATTCAATGGTTTAATTGCACTTTAGCCACTTCAGATGACATCAGGGAGTCATCCCACTCCCATTAAATTGAAAATAAAATTGCCATTCAAAGATCTTTTTATTTTTTGCAGCTGAATACTTACATCCATGTTGAAAATACGGAACAATTCTTATATTTTGATTTCAATTAATTTTTTTTCTTCATTCTGTCAAAAACAAGAATATCTAAAAAATACAATTTGAGCTCTCATATTTTATCAGTTTAAAGGATTTCATAATGTTCAAGTCAGTGAACACATCAGTCACTTGTTCAAACATGTGAAGATGATAAAGAATAAAACATAACTTAAATGAAAATAATTGTACTTATTGCACTTATTGCTTAAATATTGCAACAAAGGGGATGAGACGAGCCATTTCTATCAGCTTAATTCCTCACTAATGGAGTTAAAATATTGAACACTTTGGCTTATAGAAGGAAACGCTGAAACCAAACTTTTCTTCCCCTGAACAGACTCTGGTATAATACCATCTTGACATCTAACCTGAAAGGACTCCAATGACAACTGGATATAATGATTTAACATGAGACAATCAAACAAAAATCTAAAAATAAATATCTATAGGCTGTGGCTGGCATGCCTTTTACTTCCATCTTTGTCTGGGAGCAAAGAGGCTACTAAAGATAGCTGGTCGGGGCGAGGAGGGATTGTCAGAAGAGGGCCTTTGTGTGTGTGTGTGTGTGTGTGTGTGTGTGTGTGTGTGTGTGTGTGTGTGTGTGTGTGTGTGTGTGTGTGTGTGTGTGTGTGTGTGTACATGCGTGTAAGAGGGTGAGAGGTCTCGACCAGACTGATCCTCATGGCTGTTGACCACATTAATCATGTTGCACAGAGAGAGAGAGATGACACATGTGTGTGTGTTGCTGCACTTGACTGCTCCTATCAATTCAATTTCATTTCTCCCCCTACTCCCCTCTTTTCTGCGGGCATCCCCATCCCCCATCCCCCATCCCAGAGCTCTGTAGGCTCTCTGCCAGTGTGTGATGGACTGCTGAGAGCCTAATGAGGTCCCTCCCTTCCCTTTGGCTTTTTTTGTGACTGTGAAGTGTGTGTTTGTGTGTGTGTGTGCGCAGAGGGAAGGGCGAGCCAGAGGTGACAGGTTGGGTATGTACTTTTTACATTTGCCTTTCAGCTCTCTTCTTCCTCCCTCCCATCACGTCTTCCTTGCTTCACACATCCCGTCACCCCACCCTTTCCTTCCATTTCTCCTCCTCTCACACCCTCTTCTCCATCTCTTCCTTCTCCTCTCTGCCTTTATCTCTTTTCTCAACATCCCATCTCCACACAGGCCCTTTTTTTATCCTCGCCTCCTGTTCTCCACCTCCTCCTCCTCCTCTCTCTGCAGTCATCTAACCATTCATTTGTCGGTGAGATGGCGGCCTAATGGGCCATAGCAGGCCTTCCACTAAAGAAACCAGACAGAGTGCTGTTATTAGCAGGCAGGGGAGAAAGAGTCGAGGGAGGCGAGGGGGACAGGCACAGAAAGAGAGCTGGAAATGCAGTAGAAAAACATACAGAAATAAAGTAAATGGAGTGATTCATTTCAAATTCCACTCCTCAACCGGGTATGATTGCGTATGTGTTCGCTCTAGCAGTCGTGCAGGCCGCCTGGTTAGTTTATAGAAGAAGAGGCCAACGATAGAGCAACATGACCTGACAGGCTTTTGCAGAACAGATAGCAGAGGAAGGATGAATGGCATTGACAAACGTAAGAATTTCCAAAGAACAGGGATGCACGTGTGGATTGAACTCCCATAATATTAAAAACCTTCGCGAGGCTTGAGTATTTAGCAGCCAAACACTCAGGCAGCTCCCCTCAGCAGCTGGGGGAGACCGAGACAGAGGAGAAACAGAGCAATGAACACTGGACTGTCACTGGGTAAATGGCAGCAGCAGATCATTTGCCATCTAGGATCATCAAATCAAGTTAATCAAGGCCATGTATCATTATAATGGAAGTGGATTCGTATTTTAGCTCTGTGTCATGATAGCTGATCGCTTGATGGCTCCATTTCCTTTAATGTGCCTCTCCAGGGTGATATCGTTAAGGATATGACCATATTCTTCAGGATTTATAGGCATTAAACATGTGGTTTGTGATTTATATAGAATTAAAAACAATCAGTTTTCTGACATAAAAAACCTACTTCAAGTACGTTAACGCAACTTGTTTCAGGTCAACATTTAATAATTTACTGCTTTCTTAATATAATGAGTCACACTTTATGTACAAACACATACAATCTCTCACTGAGCTTTCACTGGCAGTTAGCTGGACTCGAGCAGGTAAGGGCAGAACTGTCAGTCGTCAGCAGTGATGGAGGAAAGTTGCACTGGCAGAGCAAACAAGCTCTTTGGCTGAGAACTAGTGGTGCAACGACTGGCAACGGATTTCATTGTCGACCATGGTCAGCAAAAAGAAAATTTCAAAAGCGTGAGGCATCATCCTCCTTCCTATCTCTGCTGAGAACTGCATATGCGCAACAACGCTAAGCTGCTGTTGCAGATCTGCAATAGAGAACAGTGCCAGGTAAACAATATGGCGCCTGGCGGCAAAGTTCATTAAAAGATATATTCATAATTGAAGTCTCCATCTTTCTTGTCTTTTATCTTTAATTATCATGCAAGATTTAAAAGCTGAGAGCTAAATAAGAGCCTTTTAATAATTATGAGATTCATAATCCAATAAGTCGACTAATCCTTTCATTAGTCGTCGATGACTAATCGACTATCGGAGCCGTCATTACAGCGTATATGCAGCCATTCTTAAATTTAAAACCACTGAGGTTGAACCCATATAGCACACATTTATTTCATTTTGTGAATAAAAATAAGAGAAACTACATTAAATAAGTAATGAAGACAATGTTTCAGCACACTGGCTGGCATTGACGACAAGAACTCTTGACGCATTACAAACTGGCATCTGCTCTGTCTCTTAACTTTTGCTGATATAACTTCACAAACTGGCCTCCACTACATGAACTGGTGAGCTGCTATTATTTGATTTTGACGTAAACCTGTGCTATATTGCTAATATGAACTCATGAGCAAAAGAATCTTATGGAAAATGTCTTATTTCCATGGCCCACCCTTCTTTATGTCATCAACAGCTGTTTTTTTTTGAAGAATGATGCTAATCCAAATCTGATTATGTACCTGGATTTGTCCTTAACACACGTGAATGAATCCGCCATGTTAGTCGGGAAACATTTCTTTAAATAGCTCTCAAACGAACACTAAATATGACATCGGCATCCGAGGTAGCCTACAAAACTGGTATTTCAGACAAGGATCTGATTATGTGCCCAGATATGGTGAAGCCAACTAACACAAACTTTAGGGGATATAATAGGAAACCCTCATAGTCTGGAGAAAAAAAAAATTATACCAGTTTCTCAAAATATAATACCCCTAAAACCACATTTGACATTTTTAATGGCCTTAGATTTGACAATTTTGATTCATCAAAGCTTCATCAAAGCTTTTTAAAACCCT
Source organism: Cololabis saira (assembly GCF_033807715.1). NCBI lineage: Eukaryota > Metazoa > Chordata > Actinopteri > Beloniformes > Belonidae > Cololabis > Cololabis saira. The sequence goes on along the minus strand of NC_084596.1, from coordinate 36,851,306 downwards.
GTGGACACCCTGCATTAGTTGCGGCCCTACTGAGAACACTAAGAAAATTTGCCTGTTAAAAAACGACAATCTGAGGCAGCTACAGCCAAAAGGAAACTTGGTGATGCAAGAAGTAGAACAAAAGTCAGTATCATTGCGGTGTCTTCTAAATGGTGGAAACAAATGGATCAGAAGGGACTGGAGAGCAATGCCATAGTGGCCAGATCTTTGATGGATAGCTCAACAGATCTCTCGTCACTTGGACAAAAACATGAATAAAAGCCTCTTCATCTCTGGCCTGCACGTATCCGTCTATGTTATACTAACGTAGGCTAGTTTGCGTCACACTTGTGGCCTATGGTAGTTTGTCGGAGGTGTGCGTTCCTGTGTTTATGAGTTGTGGAAGCGTGATTCAATAGGTGCAATTTTTAAAAGACTTTTTTTGTTGTATATGTTCAACATTCAACTAATTCTTGCAATTCTTTTTACGCTTCATCTGTTCTACGTTTAACTGGATTACATGGCATTGGGTTACAGCTGAACTGGAGAGAACGCTATAAAACCACCAAGAAAGTGGTGATATCAGCGTCATATCTGACATTATCTGCTGGGAATTTTGTTCATATTTCATTAATATTCAAGAGCAAAAAGCGAAAAATGAACAGAAGTTTCAACCAACATACAGAATGTGATGTTTGGATTTCCTTCCTGAATAGGGTGAAATGGGGTACAGACAGTGTGTTGTACAGTCATGTCTTTTTTATATATTTGTACACTAATAAACTTTCTATTTAGACGTGAAGACAGCATCAGCCTCATTAAAACATCAAGAAAAAAAACTGCACAGTTCAGAAAATGCCAGATTCTTTGAAATATTATACCAATTTGTCAGCATAAGCCTTTCAGCAAAGTGCACTTTAGCTATAGCCACGAAAAATCTCTAGTAAATTTTATGAAATAAAGACAAATAATGTTGCTGGTCTCTGAGAAAAGGATTTTAAGAAGGCATGGCAACTTCTTTGTAGCAACTCGTTATGTTTCATGTTCTAATCTTGGGTAAAATTGCAAGACAACTCTTGTCTGCACTTCACTCGGGTGATGACAAAAGGGGTGAGGTTGGAAGATGTTCAAATACATCAACAAAAAGTCCACAAAAAGAATTTTATCCTGAACAAATAGGACTAAACCTGAGAGATTTTCCTTTTTTTTTAAAAAAAAAAAAACATTGCTACACTCCTCCAGGTTAGTCATCCTGGAGTTCCCCTCTTCTGTGCCGCTGAATCCCATGTGAGATGAGATTATATTACGTGGGGAAGTGATAAAGTAACATTTCTGGTGCAGAAGTGGTCTGATCATACGCTTGGAATTTCAAATTACCCCCTCCCTTTAGGATGGATCCATTTTTTTAGTTTTTCCAAACATTTGTTTGGCAATTACAACCGAACAAGGACATAACAATCCAGCGTGTAAGCCTAGGGCTTTCCTTTCCAGTCCGGCGTGTCTCTGAGACGTAGACATGGGCCAAATGTGCAAAACGACTACAGTAAACACACTGAATACATTGAAAAAGCTAATAAAAGACAGGTGTGGAGTGGCTCAATAACTGAACACAGCCGGATGTTAGCATCAAGAACTGAAAAAACAAGGCCACCATTGATCTCAGCTGATAACTGCACACCTACCACCCGAGCTAGAAGGGACTACACTCAGAACCGCGGAAAACACACCAAGCAGCATGCAAGATAAGGAGGAATGAGAACAATATAGGAGCAGCAAAACTGTGTTTGCTCTGTCTTTTATTTCATGCAAAAGTGTTGCACTTTTACACAACTGTATGAAAGAAGGTGTTGTGGAGGGATGGATCAGTGAAACCGGTGCAGACTGCAAACTATGCCTTTCTTCTTGCAAACAAGACTGCAAGCGAAACAGCAAAGTTACAAATCAGAGCAAAAGTGCTGCTGAAACACCTGAGGTGGCCATGTTTAGACAAATGTGCATCAAGGGAAAAAACTGTACAAAATAAAACAGAGGTGAACAGCAAGAAAGCTTCAACTCAAACCCTTTAAAACACAAACACACACAGAGAAAAAAAACAAGGAAGCAAGGAGAGCAAAACCACAACACAAGGTCAGTGACAATATAACAGTTTTGACAATAGAGCTATTATTTCCACTGCTGACTACAACAGCAGCCTTCCGGTGTAGTGTGTGGGGTGTAAAATCTGTGGCGCCCACCACAGCTTCAGCAAGGGTGAGGAGACTGAGCATGCACACGTCAACAGTTGCACAGAACACACATCCACCCGTGGACGTCTTGTTCATCTCTTGAAGCAGAGATGTGACTTCATGACTGTCAGTTGCGCCGGACTGTTTTGTTATTCACACTAGAAGTCGCGCTTTACCTTGCGATTGGGAGTTTTTACGTTATCCTCTCATTAATCTAGAGGTTGGATACGAGTAATTCCTGGTGAGGAGTTGGTAGCTTCTCTCTGTGGAGAGTGCTGTGATATTTCCACACTGAAAACATCAAGGATGCATTTAGGCCGTTTCCAAAATTCCGCTAAATGTTGCTAAATTTCCAAAAATACAACCAGATCCTACTTTGGTTGATTCGTGTTGGTTTTTTGCATTTAGTTTTCCATTTCCTCACGCTCCATTTCTTGCACTCTCGTCTGTCCCCCACTCATCAACTATTCAACATGAGACTCGTCCAAAATAGCTTGCTAGATATTTGGTTGGAGACTGCAATGGGTCAGTAAGCCTTGCATGCAACGACTGATGACAGTCAATCAATATGGGCTGTTTTTCTGCAGTAACCCAAATTTCATTAGCTTAAATTTGTGTGAATCATGTGACTTGGACTTAAGTAGACAGAAAATTGTAAAGCTTGTCACTATGAAGGCCACGTCCAGACAAGCGTTTCAACTGTGTATTGGAAACGACCCCCTTCCAAACCACACCACCATAAATGCATGACCATTGCCAAGACCCGTCTGTTTTTGTCATGTTCTGGTCATATGATTTGGGCTTGGTGAATCAAGGAGGCAGTGACCCAGACAAGCATATCTACGTGGCTATTTCTGAAGTCTTTTGATTTTCTCCATCCACTCTAGCTGCAACCTCAGTTTTTACAAATTGAAAAATGTCCTGGTCATTCAGTGTGGAGACCGGACATAACTGAGTAGAGGAGGAATGTTTTTAAAATGTTACCATGCTGGTTTAGATGTAACCAAAGTCCTATCTCCCCTCTGCAACACAGCCCCAAATCAGACCGGATTTTCTGTACTTCCCATATCTGAAGAAGTGGTTTGATGATGCATGAAATGTGAAAAGTGTTAATGGTTTGATTCTAAAAAAAAAAAAAAAAAAAAAAAAAAGATCAGAACTTCGAATGAATTCAACAGAACCTACAAAAATGATCCCACCGCAGGAGCCAGTGTTTAACAGACAGAGGAGAGTGTTTAGCAACAACAAAAGACAACAAAAACAGCGCATCTGCACTTTCCTATTCTTCTTCCATCATGCTTTTTATGTCTCAAATCAGTGCAGATTTGCAGCCTCGGACTAAAAACCTTTGATTAATTATTTTATTTAATCAGCCCTTGTGCACGCTTGCACGTGCAGGTGCAGCTCCCTTTGATGAGTGGAAAAAAAAAATGGAGCATCTTCCTAATGGCCTCATCTTTCACAAGCCTCTCCAAGAGCTAATAAGGGTATGGGGACGATTTGTTTTACCGTTCGTCTCTTTATGAGTCTGGTGGGCGTGGAATTACTTACACTGATTAAATATCGCCGGCTGTGAACTGGGTAAGAGCTGAAGATGGACCACGAGAGAAGGTCTGAGCAATAAATGGACACATTTCGGCAACAAAAATGCATTAAATATCACAAATAAATGCAAAGTTTCATATAACAAAATACAGTTAAGCTGTGCATTGTTGTAGTGTGTAAATAAATATATTGGGCTCGTATCAGGAAACATTGCATCTTTCACCATAACTTCAGTGTCACAGATATTAGAAGTAAGGCTAAAGGCTGAATTAAGGTTCTGCGTCACACCAACGCAGAGCACACGCCGCAGCCGTGACGCCGTCATGAACCCTTCGGACTTCTCCGTCACTCCATTTCGTCGCCGTGCAGTACCCCCCGCGGCCGCTAGTTAGCGATCTTTTTCTGAATGGTTTATCCGACTTTTTCCGGTCACAGTGAATCAAAGAGATAAGGACAACTATTGTGCAAAAAACCAAAACAAAAAAAAAAAAAAAAAATCACATATAAACGAAGAAAAGAGTCCTGAAAGTTCACTACAGCTTCAAACCGGAAACCGGAAATGCGTTGCTTCCAAGCGAACCAATCACAGCCCTCTCGGTCTGCGTGTGGTCTGCGTCGCCTCGACGCGTAGTTACAATTTTCGGGAGGTGCACGTCAGTGACGGCATGTGGTCTGCGTGGACGAAAACCACACGCCGTAGGCACGGTGTCGTTTTGACGCAGAACCATACCTCAGCCTTTAGATGTTATGATGATGATTTTTCTTTTTTTTTAAATTCCTGCAAGTGCATGAGATTGGTCTAAAAAAGAAAACTTGTTTCAAAGCCTCACGATGTGAAGAATGGATGATGCAAAGCTCTGAGTTTATGACCATAGCTGTGTTAAAAGATCGTGCCGGCTGTAGCCACGACTGACACTCATTTGCGATGCAGACTCAAACATACACACCGCTGGTTTGAAGATGGTGTGCGACGAAAAGACCAGTATCCTGCCAGTGTGGTTAGCACCCATGCTCTTCACAGACTTTTCCCCACCTGTATACATAATAAACTGAGCCGATAGACACGCCACTGTCTCAGGCATCTGCAGTGTTTTATGGGTTTCAACATGTATTTGCTCCCATATATAGGTGTACAATTGTAGTTAAACCCACCGACTTCTGTTTCCAGTTGCAACTGCTTGAGTTGCAGAAAGAAACTTCACAAGTTTGATTAAATGAGGGAATGGCGCTTTGACGCGGTCGTATAAATGCAAAGAAAAACAGCTGAAAAACGTCTTAAAGCTTGCAGCTGCTAAGTTCCACCGGGTCTGACCTCTGTGGAGCCACTCATCGTTACCAAGAAGAACATGAGTTAACATCCCGACAGTAAGGAAACACTGTCGGGATATTAACTCACCAAGTCGGACGCCCAGTGTCATCAGCAACCGTCTGACCTCAATAATGCAACGACTGACTCTAATGACTAATCTTTCCATCCCCCTCGTCCTGTCAAAATCACTTCCCCTTCCTCAACCTGCAACGGGTGGGGGGGTTGGCGGTTAAAAAAACATCAAAGATCTTATTCGACCCAACTTTACTACAAGGAATACAAGGAATCTCATAGGAAAACTGAGTATCTAAGTCCGAGCCATCTTTTACTGATGCAAGTTAAGGAAACGGGGAGGGAGGGAGACATAAAAGAGAGAGACAGTGCACCAAGTTACATATTTTGTCATCAGATGAAAAGAAAAAAGTAGACAAATAAAAAAAGAGTGACAGAATCAAAAAGCAAATGCAGATTGGAGAAAGAGACATGGGAGGAAAGTGATAGGAGATTCAGTCCCAGCACTGGTCAGAATAGAGAAGTGGGAGATGAGCTCACCATCTCCTTTTGTCTTTTATCACGAAACACACTTGAGAAACTAAAGAGTCGATTTCCAACCAGGGCTCTCAAGTTCTTCCACAACAAAGATACCCGCAGTCATCCTGCCAGGAAATTTCATCTAAGGGATACCACTAAGACCAGCCAACCTCAATGAACACACACGGCAACAAAAAGATCCAAAATATTAAGAGGTGAGCGCTACGGAAATATCAAAATTAAAACTGGTGTAAAAGAAAAGGAAACTGCTCCCAGTTGCTTCTCTTTTCAAACACCCAGTTGTGAAGTTTATCGCTGTTTTTATGGGTATTGTTAGGAGTTTATTGATACCGATACTTTTACGGATACATAACTCCATAATTTGCAACAGAAGTTATAAAGTATGAAAAAAAACTAAAATTTTCAAAAAGCCAGTTTTTATCAAATTTTGCTTCTCAGAAGCTAATGGAACAGGTTTTTAGAGGGGAAAAAAGAAGTGTAAGAAAAAATTGAATGTAATCTGTCGGTGCCTGGGAACTGGGACCAAATACAGGTCATTTTTGGTACCAGTACCTATTATGTCAGTACCGGAGAATCAATTAGATACGAGACTGACAAGACTGAGCCGAGTTGTAGGTGGGAGGCTGCGATGAAGATGTAGTGACAGCCCTGAAGCGGTTAAGGAAACACTGCTGTAGGTTGACACTGCGTCTGATTCGCAGGTGTCGTTGAATTCCTAAAGCGTAGTATTGATTTTTTCCCCCATACTTCCTATACCTTTTCTGGATCTGAGAGTTTAGTTACTAAACTTTGTTGCCTCACTTCGCCGAAGTCACCAGACCTTGAAAAGGCAGCAGGGACCCATAACAGCTTTATGCAACGTCTCGGAGAGACAGCGACGAGCACGTACACCCCGCGCCCCCCGCTCTCACTGTGAACAAGGGGTTTTTCTACAGCTGGGTAACAAAGCATGACCCGATAATCCCAACGCTTGACTCAAAGCTACAGGGCCCCCCCCTCCACCCCACCCTCCCCCCAGTTATATCCCTTCCTCCTGCTCTCTGAGGACTTTATAAAGGCTCTAGCGATGGGGCTTGTGGCTGAGCTTATGTGTGAGTGCCTGTGTGTGCGTACAAAGAAAGGGAGGGGGTGCATGTGACAAAAACAATCACACTTTGCTTTGATTATTCTAATTATGACTTGGGGCGAGGAGTAGATTATATTGAACACATGGGCTCATGAGTTGTTGATGAGCTCACGTCCCTTCAATCTGCCTGTATTACCGCTAAAAGAGGCTGACACACAAAGTCCTTTACCCCTAATGGACAGGGACAGGTTGACACATGCAAAGATGTCTTTCCCACTTCTATCATCTTATCTAAGGTACCAACTTTTAAATCAATAAAGATGAGCAGCTGGAGGCAATCACGCAGAGCCAGGGAAAAACCAAGTGGGACTCGGCAACTCGCTGTAGGCGAGCGAGTTCTGAGAAAACTGGACTGAAGCAAGTCAAAAGACGAGCATGAGTTTAGAGGAACAGAAGCCCTCACTCCACTTGTGAAAGCTGCAAGGTTTCAACAGAAAACAGTTAGAGCTCAGGAGAACCCATCTTGTGGGATCACTGCATCTGTTTCCCATGTTCCTGGTTCTGAGTGAGTTTTTATCATTTTTTCCACTTAATCCATCAATCAAAGGCAAACGGCTGGCTGTGCTCCGTATAAGTCACGTCACCACGGTACCACCCACTTCAGACCGGCACAGGCGGAGCACGACACTCTCCAGACCGCAAACACTGAACACGTATGTGTTCATACAAGTACTTTGTGTTGGTGATTACATTTAGGCCGGAGCCATATTTAGCACTATTATGTCTACTTTGACAGTTGAGTATCAAGACTTCCACGCAGCATTTTTTCCAACTGTGCACCCGTGCCATGCTTGTGTCAGCATGCAGCCAACTCATTCCTAATGACTCCCCAGCAACTTCCCATTACATAGCACATGAGGCATGACCATTTTCTCTTCTCCTCAAAACAAGTATTGCCTCTATTTTAAAAGGTGATTATATTATGCCACGTCAGGTGAAAGGAGCCTTAAGACTGCCGGTTACATGATGCTTAATGAGTGCGGTGTGTATTAGCGTGCTTGGCTGCCCCAGCCTATTTGAACTCAGCTGTGAAAAATAGAAAGAAAGGAAAAAAAAAACAACAACAAATAAAGCAATTGTTCTCCTGTTAAATAAGTCAGTAAACCTTCCGCACAGACTGGTTCCCATGCTCTGCAAAGTGAAGAGCCTGCCAAATCTTATCTGTAGTTATTTGTTGACAGAAAGAAAGAGCCATGCGCCTGCCTGCTGTGAGTGACCTTCAGGGAGAGTGGAATCCATTTACTGGTGAGGCAGGTAAGAAAGACTAGAAGTGTTTGCTTACAGGTGTGCACTTTATGTTCACCCAACCCCCCCAAAAAAAACTTTTTACTCAATGGGATGTGACTGCTTTAGTCACAAAATGCACTTTGGGCATCCTGGATCATTTTAAAAGAAAAATATTGTGCAATGGTAACCTCTTGGAGCAGCCAAAAACAGGGATAAGTATAAACCTACTTATCTCTCAACTCCTTCCAAAAGTCTCCAACTTGCAAAACTCATTAAGCCCAAAAGTCTGAAACAAATCTCTCCTGGAGCCAATCTCAAATTCATATTCATAAGTCTCAGATTTCCTCTAGTTATCGGCTCAGATCGATAAGCATTTATAAGATGGAATTAGATACAGCAGCCTGTGAGAACAGCAGCCGCCCCAGTTCAAAGCGTGCCCAGCCTTCATACCTCGGAGCAACACGAAACCCCACACAAGCCCCAGTGGCCCCTCGCACCATATGGCCGGACAAAAATCCTCCCGGTGCCATAAAAACACTGTTTTTCACTATCCGCCATTCTCGTCCCACCAATTTCCCTTCGGTTTGGGCTAATTTTGTGGTCGATGCCAGAGCTGGGAGAGGGGGGGAAGGAGCTGGAGATGGATCTCTGCGGAATGGCCCTTTGTTTGAGAGCAGTCTCTCCGCAGCGCTGCTGGAAACGCGAGACGCTTATCGATCATTTCAAATGGAAACCTTTTGTTGTTTTGTTTTTTTACAAGCAACTCAGAGGACTGTGGCCAGGGGCAGCAATAAAAAGGGAAATATCGCAGCTAAGAGATGGAGTAACTTTAATTGTCAAAACAACACTATTATATCCCCCAAACGTGCGTTTCCCACACTGGTGCGACTGCGCTCTTTGTCCGGCAGCAGATAAACACAACACTGCTGGGGATTTGTGTTTTTTTTCCTTCTTTTTCCCGGATTAACGATGGATTAATCATAACACGAGGCCCAAATAACCGCCTTTGTTTCTCGCCTGAGACACTTTGAAACCGAAGTTGAGCTCAGAAACATGACTTTGGGCGACATAAAACACGAATAAAAGCCCCGGCGCTGGTCCTCCTTGGACCCGCCGTCCGTCACCTCCTCCTCCCCGGCCGGGGTCCCGGAGCGCCCCGGAGACCCCGACATTCGCCGAAAAACACCCTTTTCCTGCCTAAAATAAAACCAATAACTGCGTGGTTTTAGGCACAAAGGGGAAACTGGGCAGAAACGCCACTAACGCGGAGCCCTTTAATGTTTAAACAGCAGCTGGTCGATTCAAGGCTGATTCATGGTCCCGCGTTAAATCGACGCAGAGCGTTACGGCGTACGGTACGCGGCGACGCGCTCCCCTACGGCGTAAGGTACGCGTCTCTCGCTCCAGTCTTCCCCTTTTCCAGCCCGCAGAGACTCGTATAATGTCTGAATTGGACAAACAAACGACTTCTTGTGAGTGTGGTGAAGTAAGAGCAGACGGAGGGGCGTGCGTGGGGGTTTAAGGCGCCCCCTCGCATACTTTTTCCGCCGGAGAAACTTCCCCCCGACCCCCGGCTCCAGCAGCCGTGCCGGGGGGATCACACTCAGCAGTCCGCCTAAAAAAAGGGGAAGAAAATGCAAAAAAAATGTCCAACTTACCGACTTGTAGGACGTTTTCCACACAGCCGGTCTCCAGCAGCCTGATGCCCCGGCGGAAGGGCAGCCCGTCCCCGGCCCCCGCCGCCCCGGCTGCCCCCGCGGAGGCGGCATTGGGACCGGCGGCGGACCCTGCTCCGCCGGCAGCCGCGCTGGAGGCTCCGGGACCCGGACCCGCCGCCGCCGGGGCGCCGGCCGCGGAGGAGGACGGTCCCTCCTCCCCGGCGACCCGGCACTGAAACGACGAGTACATGCATATCTCCTTCTCGTTGCGCGGAAAGGACCAGTAGACGATGCGGCGCTGCACGGGCTCCGGGATCCGCTCGAAGCGCTCCTCCACCCGCTCGAAGGCCCACTTCTCCGCGACCGCCTTGGCGGCGCAGTCCAGCAGGGACTCCGGGGAGCAGCGGCGCCGGGAGCCGGGGGAGCCGCTGCCCGAGCCGGAGCCGGAGCAGTGGCCGGGCCCCGGGCCGGGACCCCGGGGCGCGGGGCGCAGGCAGGGGCGCTTGCTGGCCGGGGGGAGCGAGAGCAGGGGATGGTGCGGGGCTGGTTCTCGACGTCCTTCCGCCATGGCGAGCAGATCGACACTGACGAGGAGGAGGACGGGGAGAGGAGCAGCAGGAAGCAGTGAAACACACACACACACACACACACACACACACACACACACACACACACACACACACACACACACACACACACACACACACACACACACACACACACACACACACACACACACACACACACACACACACACAGCTGTGTCAAAGACAGTAGCAGCTCGGGACAAACTTCCGACTGCTTTCACAATAAAACTAAAGTTTAAAAGTACACATTTTTATTATTAGAATTTTTTATTCTGTTTATTTATTTTTAATTTATTCTTGGCATTATCATGATGTATTGTTTTATACTGTATTATTATATTATGTTATGAGATCTCATGGGATGTTATATTATTGTATTATTATTGTTATATATTATAGTATGGTGATATAATTTTGTTATATGTTATAATATTATAAAGATTATTATGGTATATTAGGATATTATTAGATTATTATATGCTATTATAGTATTACATATACTACTTTATATGATATTGTGCTATATTATGTCACTATATGTTAATTATCTATTTATTTATTTATTTACACACACACACACACACACACACACACACACACACACACACACACCTAGATACATATCATTGTATCTCGATGTTGTCTTTTGTTGTTGTTTGTACTGTATGTTAATAAAAAAATAAATGAAAAAAAAATCCCCTTTTTTTATCCCATGAGGGATTCAATAATAATTTGGTCACAAGAATCAGATCTGTTGAAATGTTAATTAATATAATAAGAATAGATTATCTTACTTAAATTCACAAGTATTTATTCTTTATTCTTTAAGATATATTGGACAATAAATAACTTTGCATTTTTGTTCCCCTTTTATTTATTCTTTTTAACAAATCCTTCCCATCTGATTTATAGGAGAATTACCTTCCATTAAATCCATCATAATGTGAGATCTTTTTTTTATGAATTAATTTTATATGTTGGATCTTTCTTGATGTGTGAGAATTTTCTACATGTAGTTACCCAAAACAAATGCATTCAGGAGAGAAAAAAATACTTTTTAAAAATAAAGTTGTGCTTATTTTAATCTTCCGAGTCGTCATTGAATCTGAATGGTGAGATGTGGATAACTAGCTGATTTGGTTGGATTCATACTTTAATATGATAGAACAGACAAAATACTGTCTCTATGTCCAGAGTAAACATATCTAAAAAGAATACTAATCAGACGTGCATGTTGACAGCAGTGGCAAAGTTGTTTTTATCACATTAAAAGTCATCCATTCCTTGTACAGTAACTAAAGCAATGTGAGCCGCATCAATAACATTCTCTATGTATAACATGTCCCTAATGTCTCCTCTAATTTTCTTTAATGTCAACAACTCTTCATGCTCTTCTTACTCTCTGCTATGCTACAATTTTCCCAGAAATGGAATAAACTATTTGATCTACTTTATATTATGAAATTAAGAAAAAAAAATCCCACCCCTAGCACTTATCCACTTTGCATTGATTATTGTTTTCAGCTAATATTTCATTTTAATCGATTCATATTTGTTTCATAGTTATTATCTAAGTCATAATTTTATACTTAATATTAATTCACACTGATCACCAACATGTGACATGATAAAAAAATAAACTAGCCAGCTTCACCCCTTATTACTCACCTTGATCCGGGGCTCACACAGCAGGACACTTGTGGCAACACTTGACGGTGAGGGAATGGCTATAAACAACTGATCATATTTCTTTCTGGTTGCTACGGAAGTAAACCTTACTATGAAAAGTAACTTTTTAGTGACTTTAAAAAAAAACATTATTTTAAATGCTCCCATTAATGCCCCTCTAGCCTTCTTCACTTCCTGTGTCAATAACATTGGTCGCTTAGCAACAATGCTGAGAATGGCCATTGAGCTTCAGCAGCAGCTCAAGAACGGGAGCCTTTGATGAATCGTTCATTACAGTTCTCAGATATAATCCATCTTGGCATGTTGGTTTAAAATAATCTTTTTGCGCAGAAAAAAAATAGCGACAACAACAACCCATAACTATGTTCTTCTCTCTTTTTGGCCATAACCCCTGCGAAAAACGAGGGCTTACTATAATGGCAATATCTCCACATTGCGAAACTCGCCTTGCTCTCTTGGCTCGCCATGACCGGTCATGTTTTTGAATGCACACACACACGCCCACTACGTTTCCTCTGGTCTCCGTGTGGGGAAAAAAAGCTTCACTGTAGCCAGAAATAACGGAGTAACGCACCGTTTGGTAACGGTAATTGAGTTACTGAATTTAAAAAGTAATGCGTTAGAGTATTAGTTACCGCCAAAACTAACGGCGTTACTGTAACCCGTTACTAAATAACGCGTTAGTCCCAACACTGGTGATATCATAGCCTAACGCTAGCTGTATAGCTGCAATTTCAGTGGCTGACAGTCGGGTGAACCCGTGGGAAAGTGAAATTTGCCAGTGGTCACAGTGGCAGCTTATCTTCCACTGTGACACACAGAACCTGCAATTTAGTTTGGCAACACTTGACTTCACCATATTCAAAGTGAGTGGGCAGCTAAGCTGAGGATGCTACCAGTGTGAAGTGAATTGTGGGTTCCATGCATCGCAATAGTAACATTGCCGCCATCAAACACTGGTCATTTTTCAACTTGTCACGATTTTTCACATGAGTGTCAGCCTCTCAAATTGTGGGTACACAGCTATGGCTACATAATTAAGTTGTACAAAGAGGAAAGAGACTGTATTATAGCATGTGGTGCACCTCAGTAGCAACCAGGGACAAATGTAATTGGATGTTTACGGTATGACAAAGGCTCGAAGCATCAAGCATTGCTGTGAGCCCTTGGTTTTTGAGACTGTACCAGTCAACACCTTTGAAATTACCGTATTTTTTATCATTCCTGTTAACTTGAAGTCATTGTATTGCTTTGTCGCTAAGTGTTACTCTTGTTGCTTGGTTCACAGAGTTGAAAGGTGATGCTATTGAGCTCTCCAACTCTCATCTGTTACAACCTATTGTTTGTTGAGACCTATCTTTCTCGAACTACAGAAACCAGAGCTGCTGGACTTGACAGAGAATACCATGAATTCCCATTTGTTCCCTAATGTTGACAACAGGCTTATATTGTGGTGATGCTCAGATAAAGCTCCGGTGGTACCTAGAAGGACGGATAAATTAAAGTTTTTTTTTTTAAGGCCACAGTACTTTTCAAAAAGTGGACATTCTTTTTGACATTGTAAATGTCTCATCAGCACACGACGGCCACATTCTGTCTTTTATTTTAAAAGGTCCCGTATCTCCATTTCCTGTCCCTGTGCCTGTGACTTAATGCAGCTTTATTAGTCAGAGAAAGCAACATAGCAGCATGTAGAGAGAGAGAGAGAGAGAGAGGGGAGGAGGTCAGTGAACCCAGAGAAGGTTGAGAATGCTGCTTGACACCAACAGACACAATAACAACGCTCTCCAGTCTGCAGTCACAGTGTCATTACAGCCACGGCTGCATGATCAGCTCCCATGTGCACAAACATTCTTTATTACTTACAAGGACTGTTGACCATTGAGATCATGAGAAAGGCAATAAAACAACAAAACAAGCTATAATAATAATAATAATGAATAGCTTAAAACATGTTAAAAGTAGTAACTGCAACAAATCAACTGTATCCCATATGGGTCGTTCATGGTCTCTTCTTGAGCGTCTGCTGTAACCTGTCTGTAAACTTGTACCACTGGATCATTATCTCATCTTTAAAATCAATAAAGCAGCCCTCTCCCTTCACTCCTCATCTTGAGAAGACATCAAGGCCCTCAGCATGTTTGCATTTTACCCTCAAGTAGTAAACAGTCCCAGCTCCTCCTCATGAATAACAAAGTTATTGTTCTACTAATTAAATTCACACCATTATGTGTCCTATAAATATCAATTACCTCGGGTCACCAAATACACATTGACTTGAATGGCGGCAACATGCAGCTCTGAGTCTGTTTCCCACAGCAGGACACAGAGGTTTTAACTTATCCCAGGACTCAGGCTGCAGCTTATTTGCCATCAGAATGGAGCCTGCTGCTCATTTACCTGAGGCTAAAACCTCAATGTTGCTCACTTTCATTGTAATTAATGCAATTTTTTTTTCTGGAGAAAACTTCAAAGTGGGGCCGAACATGTATTGATAGAAAACAATGTGGCTGATATCTTACAATCATTTTCAATTCATCAAAGCTGACTAAATGCGTCTCAGTCTGCTTTTGTGGGTCTTGTTGTCTATGTGTCTAACTTGAGTGTTAAATAAAATGCATACAGTAATAGTACTGTTGGCTCTTACTGCTACATAGAGGCAGGCTTTGGCTCTGCATGGGGTCACGGGGGTCTGCCTAATCCAGCTCTCTTTGGGCAGAGCTCTGTAAGGGTTTCTAAATGTTGTCAGAAACGTATGGACAAGTATGCATGAAAGTGTTTCTTCAAATGGTGTTATGAGTCAACAGTATAACAGGATCATAAACAGGATCTGCATTTCTATAGAGCCAAATCAAGGCCAAAAGTTTTGCTAATTCGAAAATAAAATTTGAACCTGAAAATTCTTTTTTACAGTTTAAGTTTACAGTTAAAAATTTTTTTTTTCAGTATCAGATCTTTTTTCCAGTTTCAGAACTTTTTATTTCAGTTTCAGTTTTTTTTTTCAGTTTCAGACTTTTGGCCCCGATCTGGCGTAGGGGGCGTGGCATCAACTGAGAGGGGCGTGGCATCATGAGTGACAGCAGAACAGTCTAAAACAGCTTTTTAAACAGAAATATGTCAGTAGTATTCGTTTTTTCCACTGCCGATCACGTGAATATGGTGTATATACAGTGTTGAATCATACTTCTACTGATAACTTCTGCAACCTACGTTTCCTGAAGGCAACATGACTGAGGAACGTCCCCCGCCTTCTCTGTTCTGCTGTCACTCATGATGCCACGCCCCTCTCAGTTGATGCCACGCCCCCTACGCCAGATCGGGGCCAAAAAATCTGAAACTGAAAAAAAAGATCTGAAACTGAAAAAAAGATTTGAAACTGAAATAAAAAGTTCTGAAACTGAAAAAAAGATCTGATACTGAAAAAAAAAAATTGAAACTGTAAAAAAGAATTTTCAGGTTCAAATTTTATTTTCAAATTAGCAAACCTTCCATACATTTCAAGAGAATTTTAGGGAAGAGGCTCATCGCTCACAACTACTTTTCAAACCAATTTAAAAAAAAACCCACAACTATACAATTATTATTTGAAAGGAGTTTGTCTGGAGGCGTTGAAATAGGGGTGTAGAATGAAAGGCGTATTTCCAGGCATATAATGGATAAAAGTATGCAACAGCCCATTGCTAAATTCTAGTAAAACATTTCTTGACAGTACGTAGCTCCAGTAAGAGAGAAGAGCAGCTGCATCTCCAAAACATACATTCAAAATCAACCACAGCAGCATTTAAACATGACAACAGGACGAGGACAGACTATCCGAGTCCTGGCTGTGGTCCACGGTTACGGCTGGGAGACGTGAGCACTATGCTCCTATCATTGCACTGCAGCTCATCTGGCTTATCTCCAATTCTGTGTGGCTTTGACGTGCAGACGTTTATTAACTCCCAGGCAATGTTTTCAGTGACTACACTAAGAAACAGTGCTTCATTTATTTGCAGTCTCAACCTTCTTTGTATTCACTTTGGAACCAAACATAATAACAGTATGCCTCCAAGCGAAGTTAACAACTGTACATGCACCCTCACTCATGATGCAAAGAGAAACAGGGAAACTTGTGTGAACGATAGCAAAACAAGAGACCATGAAGTTCTTTTAATTCTTCTTTTAGCTTCTCCCTTTAGGGGTCGCCATAGCGAATCACCCTTTTCCATCTTATCCAGTGTTCTGCATCCTCCTCTGTCACAGCAACCAACTGTATATCTAGAGATCTCCTCTTTGGTCTTCCCCTGGCAGCTCCATCTCCAGCATCCGTCCACCAATATATTCCCTATCTATCTCTGTCTAGGCCTTCTGACTTCATCTCCAAGAGGTCTAACCCTGGCTGTTCCTCTGATGTGCTTGATTTTAATCCTGTCCATCCCTCTCATTCCCAAAGAAAAATCCTAACATGTCAATCATGCTTCTTCTAGCTCTGATTCTTGCCTCTTGTGAACAATTATTTAAAACTCAAATGAACAAACATGCAGTATAGCGCTTGGGATTGTCACCTTTACAACCACTTGTTGTTTTTCCAGCAAGAAATGAGTTCTCCTTCCATTCCTGGTTGACCCAAAGTAGCGTGGAAGTTACAAGTCTCCCTTTTCTTGATTTCAAAAAAACAAATCCTGCCACATTTACAAAATAGTAAGAAGACAAGCTGTGCTACTTTCCTCGTTGAGTAAACCTTGAGCATCCACAAAGGTGCAAACCAAGCTGAAAGAACTCAACAATCATTAAAAAAGCTTAATATATATATATTTTTGGGTCTAAAAAGATAGATGTAAGGCACTCATAGTGCGTTATTAACTTACAATGATAACTTGTTAAATAAAGACATCTTAATAGGATTTTAGAGAGCCGTGGCTCCCATTCACATCTGACAAATATATATATTTTTCTCTTCGCTGACCTTGCATGAGCAGTTATGCTCTCTCATTCAAACAATAATTGACACTTGCAAGGGCCATGAAGATGTTTCATCAGCTCGGGATAAAGCCAATCCACGTACAAATCGGTAATAAAATGTCTGATGAATGGGCGCCATGGTTTAAATTAAGCTCTGAAGTTGATCCTTTGGAAGCGTGGAAGAAACATTAGTCTCAGAGACAATATCCAGTTCTGTGCTTCTCTGTGCATCCCCTTCTCACTTCTGCAGACTGCTTTTTGGCTTGCAATTATATTGAACAATAGGCCAAAGCCAATGGAGGATGCAACCCGTTACCATGGAAATGATTATGATAGATTTGTGGATAGACAGAGCAGGTAATTGGAAAAAGATTGATGGGTGACAGGGTGAAAGAGAGAGGTATAAAGGGATAGATAGAAAAGGGAATAAATTACCAACACAGCAGTGGGAGGAGAAAAAAGTCCTATTAAACACTATCTTTGTGGGATTTACAATTATGTAATGACACATCCTCTCTCATCACGTCAATAGGCAATCACTCTTTCTTGCACTTGCAGTCATTCCTTCTCCTCTGTCTCTTTCGTGTCCGTGTATTAGCCCCTGTTCTCCCAGTTGTACCATCCTGACTTCAAAGAAGGGGGATTTATTTTGTGAAAGTCCTCTTACTATCAGTAAGAGGACTCTTACTATCAGTCTTTGCTGGAAATATCCCCATGCAAAGATGCCATACAGATACAAACACAAAAGTAATGTACAATGTAAGGCTTCAGCGTGTTTTAAATGATGTCTTTTCAGTTATTGTGGAGGAGCCTTGAGCTGGAGAGGCTTCTTGATGAATTGAAAGTCATCAGTGAGGATACAGATTAGAAACTGTAGTTGAAAGGATAAAAATAGGCTATAAACCTTTCTATGGTCAAAAAGCATACATTGTGCTTGTGCTGGGAACGGAAAAAAAAGATGTACTGGAGACAGTAATGTGTATATGTAAAAGGTAAGTATGTTGATTCCTGGGGTGAAATGTATACCTTTTGTGGACAGAATTTGCAGGTACAGAGGAGGGGGTCCGGTTTGGTGATCTCAGGGCTGCATCTCTGCTTTTTGCAGATGATGTGGTCCTGTTGGCTTCATCGATCAGCCTCTTCAACTTGCACAGGAGCGGTTTGCCGCCGAGGCTGAAGTGGCGAGGATGAGAATTGAAACCTTCAGGGGCGGGGTCTGCAGTAATGTGGACCATTTATCGGTCAGTGGAGAAAGAGTTGAGCCAAAAGGCAACTCTTTGCATTTATTGGTTGATACGTTAGGATCCTCACCTCAGATCATGAATGGAAGTCACAGCAAAGAAGAAGAGCAATTTCAGCAACTGTTACATGAAGACATTAACTACAATAGTAGACAACAAAAAACGTCGTTTCATTTGTTGATCTCAGTTGTAGCGCTCCAAACAGAACCATGTCTTACTCCAGTTCAAAGGAGGCAAGAAAGAAACTCAGAGGAAAAACATCTTGCACTTTAACTTGAATTTAAGTATGCATGCTGTGCTTCATCAGCAATATCCTGAAATCTGTGTATTTTTTCATAAAGACTTAAGAGAAGAGTAAGAGACAGACACACATGTACAGATGGTGTATTATGATTTCCTAGACTGTTTTTGTTTTTTGATTATTGCATTATTTCATTATCTCTGATATTATTATCTCACACCAGCGATGCAGGAGACTTTCAAACGCAAAAAAGGTGTTTCCATTACACTTTTGCGCTAAACTGGACTATTGACACACTGAAAAAACACCTCATGAAAGTGTAAAAAGGTTTTTGAGACATTTTACAGTATTTTTTTATTGCTAGGTGTGTTAAGGTTAATACACGTTTTTCTTTGTGATATTTATGTTTTGTTCAGTTCTAAATGTAATGGAAATGCGACATGTGACAACCCGACATATAGCTACATTTGTGAGGAGGTGCACATCAGGGTATGGTGGAGGTTACGGTGCAGGGTCTCCAACTACAGCAGATATACTGTATTTGATCCATTAGATACACAGTAGAAGCAGAAATAAAGCTCTAAGGCCTGCATGACTCAACTCTTATGAAATGTTATCTGGAGGCAGAAATGAGAACAACCTTCTCTTCTCGACTCCAGTTAGATGGAATCTGCAGTGCTGCCAGCGCAGCCATCCTTGCACACGACCAGTATGCATCTGCTTTTAAGAGCTCCAACAGTTAAATAATAGTGTTTAAGCAAGAACAGCTACAGGGGGTTATGCCTCCAGCATGAACAAGCAAGCAGACAGCCAACTCAATAAAGAAGTTTTTGTTTTTTTTTTGGTTCTTTTTTTAAGAATAAGGCAAAACAACACTCTCTGTAGAAGGTCTTCGACTCCCCTGGGTCCCAGCATGCTACTGCCGAAATAGTAGCAAAAGGGAGAGACATAGGCGTAATTTCAACTGGGGACGAACAGGGCATGTACCCCCAACATTTCAAAATAACGTTTGTGTCCCCCTCACTTACTTTCAAGTTCATTTTAAGAGGCTGTTTGTAACCGGAAGTTAAAATCAGGAGAGGAGAAGGACCAAGCAGGACAGACCGCTCACGTGAGCGCACTCATCCATCTGCGTCGAGTAGCCGTGTGCAGATTCTTGGTTTGTCAAGAGTGTCAGTATAATGATGCTCTAGACCAGGGGTCGGCAACCCAAAATGTTGAAAGAGCCATATTGGACCAAAAACACAAAAAACAAATATATCTGGAGCCGCAAAAAATTAAAAGTCTTTTATGTTTAAGCCTTAGAATGAAGGCAACACATGCTGCATGTATCTATATTAGTTATAACTGGGGGAAGATTTTTTTTTTCATTATGCACTTCGAGAAAAAAGTTGAAATGTCGAGAGAAAAGTTGAAATTTCAAGAAAAAAGTCAAAATGTTGAGATTAATGTTGAAGTACAATCTCCAGAAAAAAGTCGAAAGGTTGAGAAAAAAGTTGAAATGTCGAGAAAAAAGTTGAAATGTCGAGATAAATGTTGAAGTACAATCTTGAGAAAAAAGTCGAAATGTTGAGAAAAAAGTCGAAATGTTGAGAAAAAAGTCGAAATGTCGAGAAAAAAAGTCAAAATGTTGAGAAAAAAGTCAAAATTTTGAAAAAAGTCGCAATGTCGCGATTAAAAAGGAAAGGAAAAAGGAAGAAAAAAAGAGAAAAAAAGGAAAAAAAAGGAAAAGGAAAAAAAAGAAAAAAAAGAAGAAAAAAAAGAGAAAAAAAGAAGAAAAAAGTAAAAAAAAAGGTCAAACATTTTTGAAAAAACTCCAGGGAGCCACTAGGGCGGTGCTAAAGAGCCGCATGCGGCTCTAGAGCCGCGAGTTGCCGACCCCTGATCTAGACGAACCAACATCTGCGTTCTAACGAAAGAAGCTGCCGTCCATCAGTGTAGCGGATTTCACAGTCGCAGGACTTTGAAAACGAAAGGAATTTCAACAACAACAGTCGCTGCTGGTTTTGTTGTTCTGGATGAAAAGAACAGAAAGGAAAAAGTCAGTTTTCTGGTTCAGTGAACAGTTTACGATTATTATATTTTCCATCAACACTTGTTGATGGCACGCTAAAGTTGACTAAGCTCACATATTCTTTTGTTAGATAACGTCAGACTAAATATTTATGTGCAGTCTGTGTAAAATGAAATCCAGTCCACCTTAAATTGCAGCATTTCCCATCTGCAGAATATAAAGCCTGATTTATGCTTCTCTGCCGAATCGACGGTGTTGAGATGCAGACTCTCTCCGTTGATGCAAACCCCCCATCTGCAGAGCTCTGCGTCGCCCTGTTTTCTGACTACAAGCAACAACTCTGGTTTAACGAGACGAATGGTACAATATGATCATAACTCAAAGTGTAACGTATCAGCTGAAGGGAAGCTGCATGAAAATAGAAGGTGAGACAGAATAGACAGATAGAAATAAGTGGTGTAGATGGATGGATGGATTACTTTTTTTTTGGGGGGGGGTTTGTCTGCTAGGCTATGGGATCCCCAGACCGCATTTTGATGTAGTCCCGGTTGTGTCTTTTTTTGGAAGGAAAAAATCAAAACAAATAGAAGGAGAGGAGGCAGGTGGTGTGTGTGTGGGAGTGGGTGTGTGGGTGGGGGCTCCTCTGCCTGTCAGCAAGTGTGGAGTTGGTATGATTGTCCTGTGCCTGTGTGGGTTTTCTCAGGGTACCTTGGCTTCCTCACACAGTCCAAAAAACACATTTATTAGTGACTGTTAATGGATCGGTTGTGAAAGCGTGTGGTTGTTTGTTTCCCTCGTCTCTGTGTGGTCATGTCGTGGACCGGTGACCTGACAAGGGCTGCCCCTCAGATACAGCAGAGACAGAGAGAGAATGGGTATAGAAAATGAAAAAGGGTGGATTGAGACATAGGAACTGCCGTGGCGTACGAAGGACACAGCAGAAAACTGAGCGGCAACAGCAGGAAGGAAGCAGATGAAGTGATAAACTAATCGGGGGAATGGCTGGCCTATAAATACAAAGAGACCAGGTCAAAGAGACTCAGGTGATGATAATCAGACAATCGGGAGAAGGAACAACAACACCAGATGCAAGGAAAGAAGCTATTTCAAAATAAAACAGGATGAACTTAAAAGTCACAGGAGGTATACAAAACAGAGACAAACATAGACAAGGCCAACTATTTTGTTTGAAAAAAATACAAACACATCCCCAGCACATCCACCACCTCTCACCTTTCATCCACACAAATTCAACACCTTATAAAACATATTTTCTGGAAATCCACACACAAATGCTCACATAAACATTCTCCAGGTCATGTTTTGAAGAGACAGCGGAAAATAGAAATACAGAGAACAGAAATTGACAGAGAAACATCGTTTTAAGACACATAGGGCCCGATTTACTAAGATCCTAAATAAAGAGTACTAAATTGCGCGTGCACTGAAAAAGTTTGCGCGTGTTGTTGTTGTGTGTTTTGCGGGTGATCAACTAAGATTGCGTGCGCAATTGATAACAGGTGCAAACAGCAGTATTTAAATGAGGTGTTGCGCGTCTTACGGTTTGCGGCGCAAACTTTGCGCCATGGAGAGTCTGGATGGAAAGCAGGATATAGTCGCAAGCGCAAAATGAAATTTGACGAGTTGGAGTTAGAGATATTAGTGGAAGAGGCAAATTGTTGTGCCGTATTCAGCACCCCTGCCGTGAAAAGCACCCCCTCGTATATTCAATGATAAGTAGACCAAGAAAAAAAACAACACACTGACACTTCAATATATTTATATATACACACTCACACAAACACATACTTAGGAGTTTATATTAT
Organism: Cololabis saira; assembly: GCF_033807715.1. Classification (NCBI taxonomy): domain Eukaryota; kingdom Metazoa; phylum Chordata; class Actinopteri; order Beloniformes; family Belonidae; genus Cololabis; species Cololabis saira. The sequence goes on along the minus strand of NC_084596.1, from coordinate 36,829,146 downwards.
ATATATTTACAAATATTATGGAAGACAACACAGTAAGCAGGCTATTAATTAATGACATCAATAACCATTTACCCGATTTTTTTTTTTTTTACCCGAATCCATGAAACATGAATCATTAACACAAAACTGGACGCTAAACAGAACATGGACAACAGAACATGAACAGAACACGGAATGAAAATATCATTTTTGTCAGACGAGGGGGTTCTTTTCACGGCAGGGGTGCTGAATACGGCACAACACCGGGGTATGACAACTGCAGAACATATAGGCGCACAATAAGAAACACTTTTTTCTCCATGAAAACACGTGATTTATTATCATCACAAATAAAAAAAATGAATGTGCCTCCTGTGGCAACCTTTTGCTGAATAATACTCGATTTAACATTCAAATAAAATATTTCTCCTTTTGCATGTGGAGATTAGCACCTTCCTTTCGAACGTATTAAATACAGACGCAATCACAATCCCCGCAAAAACTTTCAGGCTTGGTAAATCTCATTGCGTGTGGTAAATGGACCTATTTGCATTTTCCCCTCCCAGTATTTAGCGATTTCTGGTGGGTACGCCCCATATTGATTATCCATCAGGGCAAAAGTACTAACTGAATAGCGTGTGCTATTTTGCGCATTTGAGAGGCGCAGTCCTCTTTGCACGCTGTTAGTAGATCAGCTGGCACTTTGGTTTGCGGGTGCTGTCAAGTTTGCACACGTTTTTACACACGCAAACCTTTAGTAAATCGGGCCCATAGACAACTAGTATTTACTGCCGGCCTTGACACACTGACACATGTACCTTTTTGTCTCCCACAGTCTTCCTCACTAAGAAGCTGACAGCTCGGGAACATGCTCCCTAACTGCAAACACTCCTCCTCTGTGGTGCATCACTGGGAGACAATGGAGCATGAACATCCACTCTTTTATCTATCCATCCATTCTTCTTTTCTTCCACTCTCTCTGATGATTATAATCATTTTGATATATTTTCTACACAAGAGCTGTCCCGCGCTCCAGGGCTTCATCGTACGCTGATATAAAGAAGGTAATTAAAGAAACAGGAGGCAGAATAGATCTGTGTCTGTGCTCGGGCACATGTAAGCTCTCCTCGGAGTCTCAACTGATCTTTAAATGAAAGCTGAAGAAAGTCGAGACTATGTTAATGGAGATCTAAGACCTGCATCAGAACAGCAACAGCGTGCTGTGAACAATCCCTGTTACTCTTGTTACGTGAAGCACGCTCCGCACGCTCTGCACGCCTTCCATCGAGGTCTAAATCAGAAGGATCCTTGATGGCACACCAACTCAAAATGAAGATCCACGGGGGGGCGTGGATCCTGCCGGTGAGTGATTAAAGTACAAATCTTTCATCACACGCGCAGAAACACACAGACATCGAGTTTGAGATGAGGTGGAATTTCGATATACCGCCAGGATTTTAATTTCAACTGATACCATTGTTAGATGGTGCATTAAGCATGATGACTATGATAAATATATGATTTACCAAACAACAGATCTAAGAACTGTGTTCATTGGGATTCAGGTCTCTCTGATCTTTTTCTATAACTTCCACTGGAAAATATAAGCGTGGATTTTCCACCCACCATGGTTGTTGCAATGAGAGCAACAGCGATAATGAGGTGTCACAGACATAAAATATAAGGTTTATAGTGTTGGTAGATATGTTTCCCAGCCCGTTGCTGTATGAACCATGAAATAAGGCAACATTCAGCTTAAAAGTGGCTTTACATTTTCAAATTCAAAATGGGGCTGTATCACACCTCCTTAAAAGGAGGAATATGTGAGAAAATAATACAGCGTCAACATTCCCCGGCCCTTACTTTTCATGCAGCCTCAACTGCCTTTATTTATATATTGGAGTTAAATACCCCACCAATACTAATTTTGTGGTAAAAAGCTGTATGCTGTTTATTATCCATTTTCATAGCCGACGCATCGCAGAGAAATGTCACGTTATTTTAGGCTTTTTTAATAGGCAGCATACTGACCCCCAGCATGTGCCAATAGGAAAAGCTGTGAGGATACGTGAGTAAATGCGCCACCGTCGGAGGAGAAGTTCCATGGCTGCATTGTGAAACTGGCATAGGTGAGAATCTTCTGAGTTTTGTACTTGTGGGATTGTTACTTGCTGAACAAGCAAACTTTTTTTCCCATTACTGGGATAGTCCTATTTAGATTAAGAGATAGAAAGGCATTTATGATACTTTCATTCAGTGAAAGTGAAGGAAAAAACAAATTATTGTATCATGTACTATTTGCACTGGATTAAAATTACCGCTGGACTTGCAGTAATTCTGAAATTAGACCCCACCATCTGTATTTAGTTCAGCTCATTCACGCCACATAAGCAAAGTCTGTGTTTTGCTGTGATTTACAGACATTGATCCCAGAAGTGATGTCGAGGCCTCGCATTTTATTAAACAAGTAGCTTCTATTTTACATGACATTTGAATATTAAGTTAAAAGCATCGATTGAGACACTAAAAAGTTAGATCTGTCATAAAATGTTTTTGTAGAAGCTGTTTTTGTGCTGTTAGACCTGATTTGATCTAAGTTGCCAAAATTGCCAAAATTACGCTGGGAAAGAGGCAGAAAAGGTGATGAGAAGATTGTTTTTAAAGATTCCATCCTGCACATCACCAATTTACTGACATGGGGCATTTGGAAGGGATTAAAATCATAGACGTCCCCCGCGATAATTACAAATTAATGCAGGTTCCATGATCATTATATTGGAGCAAAATCTGTTTTAAAATGTATTTAAACATTTTTATACAGCTGAATTTAAACTAACCCATCCAGGTAATCCAGCGGAAGTCAAGCTCATCCCAGCCAAACGTTCAACTGGACTGAAACTGACTACGGGTCCCAGACGTGTTGAAAGAGGCAGAGACAGAGCAAGACAGAGAATAAAAAAGTAAAAAAACAACAACAACAAACAAACCGTACGCATTTTGGATGCACAAAATGTCAGAGTTGAAAGTCTGTCCATTTCACCAACTTTGTTCCACTTTGTACCAGCCAGCCGAAGCTGTTTCTGTTGTTTTCGTGTGTGGTGTAATAAGTCAATCAGAAAAGCCACTAACACTAACAAGCTGAAAACAGCTACTACATCCATCTAGCATGGATGGTTTTGACTTCTTTTGCTCGGTAAATCAATTCCCTTAATAGTGTGCATGTGTGACAGAGGGAGGAGTTCAATTAAGGGACCAAGTTTAGCTCTGGCTGACTAAACAACAAAATGGCTAAATGCATCACAAGCATTTTGTTTTGAAAGAAGGTATTTCATCCAAAACCATGATCTTTCAAAACTTTAACAAGGTTTCGATGTTTTAGGACTAAACTCAAACAGAAAACTTCCGACCCTACCCAGCCATAGTCTGGGTGATCTGTAAAGGCCCTGACACACCAAGCCGACTGTCGGCCGTCGTGCCGTCGATGAGCGTCGGTGCGCGTCGGTGCGCGTCTGTCGGGCTAGTTCCCCCGGTGTGTCCCGCACGTCGCCACAGGTCGGACGCCCGTCGGGACCTTTTCAGCCGATTCGACATGTCGAATCGGCGTCGGCCGTCGGTCAAACAGCTCACTCTGTGATTGGCTGTTCAGGTAGCGAAGAAACGGAAGTGATGAAAGCAAAGCTAAGCTAAGAAAGCAAAGCTAAGAAAGCAAAGCTAAGAAAGCAAAGCTCTTTCCTTCTTCCACAAGCTGAAGGCCGAGGGCTGACATCACCAGTGCCGATTCTTTTTTTTTTTTTTTTTTTTTACCTTGTTTGCACACATATTAATGATTGATACCATGACGGTAGAAACCAAAAGTAAATATGTGCATTATTACTATATTTAATATATATACATATATATACGCATACATATGCGTACACATACATTAATATACACATACAAACCCAGTGTTTTTTTTTTGTTTTTTTTTTGGGGGGGAGGGGGGGGTGACGACATCCACTGCCAATCCAGGAAGCAGGAACACACGGAGACACACGTCAAGCACTAGAAATCTGCAACAAAAAACCACAAAACAAAGCACGAAACCGGCACGGAGCCAACCAGAACAATAACAGCAATCGACCTAAATCTTGAGATCTGATCGCAGTCTGAGCTAAGCTATCGCTACCGCTACCTAAACCCAAAAACTAGAGAGCCAGCATGCAGGTGAACAAGGCAGTGTGTATGTCTATGTGTGTGTGTGTGTGTATGTATATGATCCTGCGTGTGTGTGTGTGTGTGTGTGTGTGTGTGTGTGTGTGTGTGTGTGTGTGTGTGTGTGTGTGTGTGTGTGTGTGTGTGTGTGTATATGCATGTGACTAAGTGACTATGTGTGTGTGTGTGTGTGTGTGTGTGTGTGTGTGTGTGTGTGTGTGTGTGTGTGTGTGTGTGTGTGTGTGTGTGTGTGTGTGTGTGTGTGTGTGTGTAGTAAACCAAACAAAGCTCCACCTGAAGTGTATCTATAGTGGGGGGAGGGGGGGGAGCAACCCTGCCACCCGCGAGACCAGAGGCCGACACGGAAGAGCCCGGAACCCAGGCCACCGGCAATCCCACAGAGGGGAGAAGTAGGAGGGAGGCAACCCACCGCCTGCAAGGCCCCCCCCCCCCCGGCGGCGGCCGAGGGGGTCCGCGGGCGGGGCCCCCACGGCGCGGGAAGAAGCAGCCAGGGATGCCGCGGCGGCGGACCGTGACCCAGGCAATCCCCGGCCACCCGGTCCGGGCCGGACACGCGGCCAGGAGGCCCTCACCCTTCAGGCCAACGACCCCCACCCGGCAGGGGGCCAGCCTGCCCGGAGAGACAGAGCCGCCCCGGCCGCCGACGCGGGCAGGCGCACCCGTCCCCCACGAAAGTGGCCCTCCAAGACCAGAGGGGCGCCCCGCCGCAGAGGCAGCGGGGGGGACCGGAGCCGGGCCCGGAGAGAGGGAACCCCCCAACAAGGCGACACCCGTGCAGGCCCGACAACGGAGGGCCCCAGACCCAGGCATCCCATTCATTCATCCATTCACCTATCCGATACCTATACTAATAATAATATAATATACTATACATAATAATAATACTAATAATAATAATAATAATAATAATAATAATAATACTACTACTACTAATAATAATAATAATAATAACCATCTTTGTATAATATAATATTCATAAATTATTAAGTTTTGATGTCCTGCCAATGGAGGCTCAAATCCTCCATGGCAGGACCCTTCCATACCGCATTCTCACCGACACAGACATACAATCACGCACCGTTTCCCCCTCCCCGGGGGGGTCCAGCACCGCCAGAAGGCGCCCCAGGCTGCACGGCGAGCCCCGCCAGGCCCGGGTAGCCCGACCCACCTGTCCCAGGCCGGTGAGGGAACGCGGGTGATGTGGGACCCCCTCCCGCCCCTGGTGTTGAGTGCATGTGATTAATGCCATAAAAACAGGGAGGGGGGAGGGCCAAGTATCGATTGACACCGACCCCCCCCCCTCCCGAACTGCGTGTCCTTGTCAAATGTATTTATTAAGTGTTGAATGTGCAGTGTCTATTTTGCTGTTAAAACCATGAGGCGGGGAGTGCCGGGCCACGCGGGACAGTGCCCCCCACGACCCGGACCCCCCGCCCTTCGCCTATGTGCGTATGAATCGTGTAGGGGGGGAAGAAGGGGGAGCGGAGGCCGAAGCCAGGAGGCAGGACCAGCAAAGCCGGCCCTGATAAGACACCCGCGTCCCCCCACCGGCCATCCAGTAGACGGGGGCCGGCCCCCCGAGCCGGGCCAGGGCCCCACCTTACCTCCACGGGCGCCCCCGGCGCCGCCGGAGCCCCCAGACGGAGGGGGAAACGGTCCAACATCCTCCCATTCATACTGACAACATAAGACATAGATACCTGGGAATGGTGCCACCCAGCCGTCGCGCCCGCCCGTGCACCCCCCGGTCAGGGGAGGCCCGATCCCCGGACCCGGCCCCACCCCCCCCCCGAGGCCACCCCGGCGGACACCCCAAGGGTCACGGAGTCCCCACATCCGCAGGGGCACTCCCCACCCAGGCAGGGCCGGGCCCTCCGGGTGGGACCCCCACGTCCACGGCCCAGCCCCCCCCGGGAGGCCCGGAGACGCCCAAGCCACAGCCCCCCGCCCGGGCCCTCCCCAGCCACCCCCCCCACCGCCATGAGGCAACCCCCCCCACAGGCCCCCGCGGCCCCCACCGGCCAGGGACAGGGCCCCGCGGCCCCACCCACCGCCCCCCAGGGGCCACCAGAGGCCCGCGCCCCAGACCCCCCAAGCCGACCCCCAACCCCAAGGGCTACGAGATCACCACCCCCCCGCCCCCACTAGGTAACGAAGCCAATAATCGGGGACCACAGAGAGTGCAATTCAGCCGAATGTTGTTCAGTGGAGGCAGACATTATCTCACTACTAATATGATCTGATAAAAGATTCCTAAAATGGTTGATACATAAACTGGATTTTTGTTTCCAATTTACTAGAATGGTTTTCTTTGCGATACATAAAGCAGTGAGAACCTGGTGTGTCCAATTAGGTTCTATTTGAGTGTCTCCCAGGTGACCTAATATACATACCGTGGGGCACACTGGGATTCTGTGGTTGATCCATGTGGATAAATCCTCACAAATCTCCTTCCAGAACCTCTGTACCGGTGTACAGAACCATAAAGCATGCATATAATTATCTGGGGTGTTCTCTGTGCATTGTGAACAGATATTAGAGGTGACAAAGCCCATCTGGAACATCCTTTGTCCAGTATAATGTATTCTATGAAGAACTTTGTACTGTATAAGTTGTAAGTTTGGGTTTTTAGTCATAGTAAACGTATTTAAGCATATTTGTGACCAAGAAAACTGGTCGGTATTCAGAGAGAGATCCGCCTCCCACTTGGAGATCGGAAGAGAGACTGAATCGTCCAGTTTAGACACTAACCTGTAGAGTTTTGATAACAACTTTAAAGTGCTTAGATTCAATAAGTGCCGATTCTTTATTCTTACGCATTATGGTAGCGAGAGTGGTGTGGAAATGTGGTGTGAATATGAAGCCTATTTGTTTTTTTTACGGCTTCCCAGAGCTTCCGGTTTTCCCTTGTTTTTGAGTGAATACAGACTACCGCTGCCTGCTGGTATGGAGGGGAATTACCTCTCACGCATGCGCAGAACGTACGTGCTAGTTGCCGTTGGGTGTCGTCTTTGCGGTGTGTCCAAGTGCTTCTTTTTGAGCCCGACACAGGTGACGCGAGGCGACACAGCAGTCGGCCGACAGCGGGCGACGTCGGGTTGGTGTGTCCTCGGCTTAAAACCAGTGAAACCTGAAGTCAGCTGAGGCTTTCCACTGCTCATCTAGCCTCTTTATATAATAACTGTTCTTTATTAGTCCCAGAATGGGGAAATTTATTCTCTGCATTTAACCCATCTCTAGTTAAACTAGGAGCAGTTGGAGCTGCCGTTTGTATAGCACCCAGGGAGCAGTAAGGGTTAAGGGCCTTGCTCATGGGCACAAAGGGGTTGAACCTGGGCCTCTCATCTCCCCTCTGTAACCACTAGGCTACCACTCCCCATATTGACTCGTTGACTTATTATATGAAGAAAAAAAAAACTTTACTTTTTCCAGATTGTTTGGATCAACAGTATCTCCTGCTGCCCCGATAATGAAACAATCTAAGATTGAACGGTTGGGAAAAGTTAATGGTAGGAGGACAAATGACATTTTGGTTAAATTAATACATGAACTACACCATAATTTGCTGAAACAGATTTGTACAGGTACTCCAGTTTCCTCTGCTAGTAAACAGGCCCAAAACCGGCATGTTGCACAAGGCTGATAACTTAGTAAATGAACCAAATCAAACCATATCCCCCCACTCTTGGGAAGTATAGGCCAAGAAACGCAGGCCAAAAGCTAGATAAACTGAATGGATCAATAAGTTGCAGCAGGCAAGGTTTGTTTACATCCATCCATCCATTATCTATCTTTACCCGCTTATCACAACGCAGGTTCACAGGGTTCTGCTGGAGCCTATCCAAGCTCTCTTTGGGTGAAAGGCAGGGACACACTCTGGACAGGTAACAAAAAAGAAAAGAAATGGACAACAAACCCAAAACATTACAACAGAAAGGCGGTTGATAATCATCAAAAGAGGACGGCCTTTGGATCCTGTGTCCTCCCTCTAATCTAAACCAGCACCAACTCAACCTAACAGAACCAACGCTGTGAAGACAAGACGACTGTTCCCATCACTAACAAAACTGTCTGAACTTCTCAGTGAAAAGACAAAGATTAAACTTCTCGTGGAAAACTACTTCCAGGTGTTTTTAAGTCAAGGTACTGTCTTCTTCTCCTACGTTATAGGAAACCACAGATTCAGGTAATCTGAAGTTCTTCCAACCAAAAAAAGCCCCATGCCATAAGAAAAAAAATTTAAAAAAAACAAACAAAAAACGCTTCAAGTTGAATCTAGTGCAGTTGTGTTTGCTGCACGTCACTGTAGTTTTGACCTACTGAGAATATATGTAGGTCTATCTGTGGTTTTCAGAAACGGCATTCTTTCTCAGCTGACCAGACAACCCACAGAAATTTTGGTTCTTCCTGCCACATTCATTTCACACCATTTGCATACTATGGCCCCTTTGTCAGTGACATACTTTGATCAAAATACCTCAAGGATCCAGTCCCAAAACCCCCTTTTCAAGGTATGTGCAGCTCAGTTCATGGCAGCTGTAAAAGGGTAGATTTTCAACTCTTTTAGCCATTGAACCACATTATATTGTTTTGGGAGCTGGAGAATAAACAAATGAAAAATACATTTAAATTGTAGCAAAGATAATTGCAGACGGCAGGCTTATAAGGGGCATTTAATATATATATATTTTATTTAAACTCAAAAATCATTGAGGGCGAGCCCTCATTTACATTATATTATACATTTATTATTAATGAACCACATCAGTTATATTCTTCAAATGTAGGTAGTCAGAAATAAAGCAACAACATTCATAATTCAAAGTTCCCCATAAACTAGTGAGGCTAGAATTAATATATTATTTTGCACATATATGTGATTTATTATTTATTTATCGCAGCTCAATACATCACATGGAGATGTTCAAGTATAGTCAAATAAATTCCATAACTTCAATGCATTTTAAAGGTAGATCAGTGTGTTTGTGTTTATCAAGTTTTGCTCCATCGCTTTACCCTCTAAAGATGACAGTTCACGCTTCACACCATATTTTGTGCAAATGAACTACTAAAAGCCAAGAATAATCTGATATTTTCGGTGTATCCCCATGCAACCAGCCATGGCAGAGCCCCGATTGGAGCAGCACGTTTTTGCCAGTTTGACATGGAGGTGATGAGTGGAGCCGAGGCGTTACCAGGCTGTGGACCGGCCAGATAATCGCTGTGTGTTGTGTGTGTGTTTGCGTGCCTGTGTCACGGGGGAGGAAAGTGTGCAATCACCTAACCTGTGGCAAACTCACGACTTCACTGTTTGAGCCTGAAAACACTTCCTCTCAGAAGTGCACGCTGACACACACACTGACACACACACACACTCCCACACATGCACACGGCTGATGAGATGTTTTCTGAAGGGCTCCTCCTCCAGCAGAGGTGGCACAAGCCTTTTAGCAGCTACTTATGACCCTCCATCCCCAGCAACACACACACTCACACACAGGCTGCAGGAGAGCCACTCGCTCCCTCCCTCTTTATTCAAAGCTTGATTTCTTTTCATCAAGTCTGTCTCTTCCCCTTTTCTCATCTCCACCTTTCTGCTCAGCTGGATACTCTTTTGTGTCAAATCCATATCCCTCCTTCCTTTCCAGCCGCTATTTCTCCCTCTGCTTTTCTTTACATCTTTGTCTTCTTTCCATTATTCCCCCCCCTCCCGCCTCTTTTTCTCCTCCTCATGTTCTATCGCTTTCACCACTGACTGTCTCTCTCCGTTCCCCTTTTATTTGCCTCCTTTTCACAATATCCTCTGTCTTCTTAAGTCTTCCTCTATTCTCTGCTCTCTTTACAGCTCCCTTCTCTGCTTGCTCTCTTTTTCTTCTCTCCTCCTCTGTGACCTCTCACCCTCTATTTTCTCCTTGCCATCCTCTCTGACCGTCTCTCTCTCTCTCTTTTCGCAGCCCTTTTCTACTTCACTCGGGGTGTCGGGTCTTTGTTGAGGCTCAGCTCCCGGTGGGAGATACTCTAGGAGAAAGAGCAGGAAAACAAACTGTAGGACAGATGAGGGAGGGGAGCAGTAAAAGGGGATTGAAAAGGAGAAAAGGACTGAAACCGAGATGGCTGAAGGGAAGAAGACAAAAAAAAACTCTCACTTGTAACTCCTCTATCTTTAGCTATAGTCATTTAAATTACATGAGACTTCTGCTGATGGACCCGCATGGACAACAACCTGGGGACCACATTTAATCACATTTCTGGGTATCATTTACCCTCCAACATGAGACTGAAATGCTTTAATCGTGAACATTTGTTTTCTATCGTGTGTGTGTGTGTGTGTGTGTGTGTGCATGTGTGTGTGTGCTCTGGCTTCGTATCAAATATTTGTCCCTTTATACTGAAATTTAAGAGGCATCTTTATTATTTTTCTTTTACAGCTGATACTTTATGTTGTATTTTTGAATGAGAACGGTGTTTCTGTTTCCTTAAAAGTCATAAAAGTAATATTACCATGTAACTCCTAAAAAAAATTTGAATGACAAAGTGGGCCAAAAATGTGTAGGCAGACAGATTAAAGGTAGGATAAGCGAGTCCTGGCTGGAGTCCTGTTCGTTGATATTTAAAACAAAAACATCGGGAAAACACAGAGATCTCGTAGGAGCAATGTTTGCTGTAATTTGGTGCAAGGGCCTGAGGTCTGTTTCCACTTTACACAGCCAGGAGTAAAAGTTACTAGGTCCAACCACAAGTCAGGTTGTTAGCTCAAAAAAAGCTGATCCCATCTTCTCTTTTTTGGTGTCAAATTTTTTACATAAAGCGTCAAAATGCGCCCCAAAAAGGAGACACAATAAATGACAGTTACATGTTGTAAAGGCCAAAGAACAGTTTATAGTTTGTAACTGTTAACATGATTAAAAATGTGTTACATAAGTTCATGATATATAATTTCCTATACATTATATTTGTTAAAAAGATACATTATTTGATTTAGGATAACATAGAATAGTTAAAATGTAAAAGTATATAAAAATTAATGTGTTTGTGTATGTGATTTGGAAGTTATTGATAAAAGGTGTACTTGCCCTTTAAGGCCCCGTTTACACGGAGCAAAAACCAAGGCGTTTTCATGCGTTTTGGCCGTTCGTTTACACAAAAACGGAGGTCAAAGTCACCAAAAACAATCATTTCTGAAAACGCCGGCCAAAGTGGAGATTTTCAAAAACTCTGTTTTCACATTTGCGTCTAAACAGAGGAAAACGGAGGAAAACGGAGATTTAGGCTCAGAACGTCACAGAAACGTCACCAGCATCATTTGTGCGACCTGTGTTTACAATTTGTTTGGCCACCGTCAATATTTTCTTGTATTTTATATTCTAAAGTCACACTTAAAAAGTAAGACCCCGTCCACACGTAGCCGGGTATTTTTAAAACCGAATATTTCCCCCCTCCGTTTATAAAATAATTTGTATCCACATTACATCGTTTTTTAAAAAAAAAACCCTTCCACACATAACCGAAGATCTGCGCTTTCGACCACATTCATAAGCATTCTAAACCTGTAGATCACCTGCCATTGATTACCTGTGGTGAATGAAGGAGATTCAGTCAGAGCTTGAGAGCAGTGGAAGCAAACGGTTTTCTTACCTCTCTCTTTTGCAATTAGTTACAAAAGGTGTTTTTTGGCCAGCTTACTTTTCTTGCCAGTGGATGTACACTCTGGGAATGAGTAATAAAACGGAGATCCTTATTTTTGTTTTACTACAACATTTCTGGAGTGAACTTTTTTGATCTGTGTCGCTAGGCTAGCAACGAACACCACTTGTGGACGTAGCTTCTTGCTAACGATTGACTGGGACAGAGTAAGCCATAAGCAACTATCTCAAGTTCTAATTTAAACCTCTACACATGTGATTCAAATGTAATTGCATAATTGCATGGACACTGGTAATATGGTTGCAGGGTTACATGTCATGATAAAAAAAACATTCATCTTGACACAATTCAACTATTTGGATAGCTTGTTTCTTTTTGGTTTGGAATGACACTTTAACATTCTTACATCTTGTCAATAAATATTACATGCAAGCTCCCTGGGTAATCCCTCATTATTAAAGGTGTCAAGTGGCCTCTTCAGATGCTTGAGAAGGATAGCGGCTGCCCCCACTTAAAGTGGTTTCTTTGCTCGGTCCACACGCCCTGACTGAAACGCTGGCCTCTAGTCTGGCCTTGGACCCTGGTCACGGATCTTAACGCAGCCCCATCATGATCAAACACCACATAGTGACATTTCTGAGACCCCCTCTGCCTCCGCGGCCTGTCTGTCTGTCTCCAGCTGTCAGGTGACGAGGCAGCATGAAGCGGAAAGACCGGATCAAAGCTGCAGGTCCAGAAAGTCGCAGGCCTCGAGTGCTTAAGAGCTGCGTGGAACAACGTGGGGAGATTCTGCAGCAACTCCTTGAACTCGGTTTGACCCAGACGATGGTTCCAGTGATCAGTTGTCCTAACAGTACACACCTGGAAACCCGTGGATATATTATAATTGGCCATCTATCAAAGAACCGGTCACGGGTTTGGAGCTGAAGATGTCATCCATCACCTACTTTGGTGAGTCCATATAGATCAGGGGTCGGCAACCCGCGGCTCTAGAGCCGTACGCGGCTCTTTAGCGCCGCCCTAGTGGCTCATGGAGCTTTCTCAAAAATATATATTCGCCTGGAGCACTTTGTGGCTTGCTGTGGCAAAAATGGCCTTAACTTAAACATGAATAAGACAAAGGAGACGGTGGTGGATTAGAGAAGAAACCAAGGGTAATCTGAACACAATTACCTCCCTGTTAGAGGAGGTGGAGGCAGTGGAGGAGGACACACACCTAGACATTCACAGGGATAATAGTTTGGATTGCAGATGAAGCACTGAGGCAGAGCAGGCTGTACTTTTTAAGAAAACTTAGCTACTTTAATGTCTGCAGCAGGATGTTACATGATTTTCTATGTCTGCAGTGGATGTGCAGTTTTAGCCTGCAGTCATCTGTTGGGGCAGTTGCATCAACGCCTGCAAAACTGTATAAAGTGTATAAAGAAGTCTGGCTCTGTGATGGGATTGGTTAACATAATGGATAACACTGCATATCTTTTTTTGTTCAATAATATAGTACAACATTTATTTTGGGGGTGGGTAACTTCCAAGCTGTGCGTCTGTCTTCTTTGCTGTACTTCTGTCACCCATATTCTCTCTTTTTTCTCCATTGTTTCTTTGCTCTACATGGGCTCAGTGGGCCCTGATTGGGATGTGTATTTCCGTGTATTGGTTAGGGAATGATTCAAAGTGGGTGTGCATGTGTGTTAGGTCATCATTTCACACCCTGCAGTCGTGTCATCTCACCAGCCACCATCTCAGCCAAGTGGTTTGTGTGAATCACGACATTATATGCCTGGCCAGGTGAGAGTGTGTGTGTTTGTGTGTGTGCGGTCAGGAGCTCACATTAGTGGTTGCTGCATTTGCTTCACTGCGTCCTTGTGTTTGTATGTGTTTATGATCTGTTTGTGTTGCTTCCTGTGCCTGCGTTTGATTAAGTATATGGAGAAAATTGACGAAATACAATTAAGGCTTAAGAACAGATAATGGTCATGAGAAGCAGCAACACATACTTTAAAATCTGGATTTTACCCACAATCAAACAAAGGTGTTCTGAACCATCTTGAAGATGGAGTCCAAAGCCCCCTTGCAAAATATTTGGTCTTTCAAGAAAGTTGCAACTTTGTACTGCTCCATGATTTCAATTGTAAGGTGGAATTAAAGCTGCAAGCAGCGATGAACGGGCCCTCGCACCCTTGTGCACGTTCAGGCGTGCAGCAGTGGAAGCGCTTGTATGACTTGCATGTAGATTCTTCAGGCCTGGACATTTAGCGGATGACCTCACCCACGAATCTCTATATCAAACCATTCAAAAGTTATGGCAGAAAGTAGGAACTATCAGATATCGACCAATCAGAAGAAGGGGTGGGGCTACTTTGCACCAATTAAGGTGAAGGAGTCAAAACCGAGTCCGATGACACCACTCACGACTCTGTATGTCATACCATTTAAAAGTTATGGCAGAAAATAGGATCTATCAAATATCGACCAATCAGAAAAAGGGGCGGGGCTAATTCATGCCAATGAAGGGGGGGCATGCTTTTTGGCATCTATCGTCGCCACGGTAACGCTTTTGAAAGAGATTTCGGCCATGGTGCCAAGAGACTTTTCTTTAAGTTGCGACATGATAAAGGTGTGTACCGATTTTCGTGCATGTACGTCAAACCGTATTGTAAAGTTTTCTAGAGGGCGCTGTTGAGCCATTTTGCCACGCCCATTAATGCAAACCATTAAATATCAAATTTTTCGCCAGGCCTGGCTTGGGTGCAAAATTTGGTGACTTTTGGGGCACGTTTAGGGGGGCAAAAAGGCCCTCATTTCGTCGAAAGAAAGAAAGAAAGAAAGAAAGAAAGAAAGAAAGAAAGAAAGAAAGAAAGAAAGAAAGAAAGAAAGAAAGAAAGAAAGAAAGAAAGAAAAATTCCTACAGATACAATAGGGCCTTCGCGCTGTCAGTGCTCGGGCCCTAATAAAAGGTGAAAATTTTGCACATATTTCTGGCAGCAGCAGCCAACAAATCAAGGTCTGTCTCTAAGTGTGAACAACCTGTAACAAAGCCAGTCACAGGAAAGTTCAGGAAACGACAACTGTCAGTAAGAAACGCCCCTCAAACGTATACATAAGCCAGTGGTTGTTCAGTATCAGTACCACAGGGAACAGAGCTTGACCATCTGAAACTCTCAGAAGAATACCATTGGATGACTCTGATGGAGTTTTTGGTGCCTGGGGTACTTATAATACAGTTCCAGGTATTTCAAGATGATGGGCAAGGGAGTTTTCCCCCCAATTTCCCCCCAAAAACTGAATGAAATGCTTGCTTTGGATTAATCTGCCAACTTAATGTCCAGAAGATAAACAAGGATGGCTATATTTGTTAAGAGATAAGATCTGGGCGGGTCTGGTGACGCCCTCATTGGTCATTGGTGGGGCGGCTCCGGGTGTGGACAGATCCCCATGATATCATTCTTCACCTCAGCGTTAAGTCAGATGTTTATGATGTTTAGGATTATGTTTTGATGTGTATGTTGGGGGTGGTGGTGTGCTGTGTGGAGGATGTGTGTGAAAATTACCTGATGTGTGTTTTCAACATGAGTGTGTCCGTTTTTATATGTCGGTGTTGATTTTATTATGTAACGCACTTTGTGCCACTGAGTATGAAAAAGTGCTATTAAATGAAGTTTGATTTTATTTGATAAGAGACTTTATTGTCATTGTGCGTAAGTACAACGACATTTCTGTTGAAAAACACGACAATCAGCAGCTATACAAATAAGAATAAGAAGAGATAAAAATACTCTTAAGAGAAAAAATAATACAACATGATAAAGTGTTCAAGTGTTGCAGGACTGAAAATAAAAAATAGTGAAAAATAGTGACAGATTGCACAGATGAGATGACAGTACTAGAGTAAAGTTCCTATTGCACAAGTGAGCCGGGGGAATGTCTGGGTGGTGGGGGAATGGGCAGAGGGTGTGATGGCTGCAACAGCTCTCGGGAAGAAGCTGTTTCGCAATCTGCTGGTTTTTGATGCCCGGAATCTTTTCCCTGATGGAAGGGGGACAAACTGTCCTGGATGAGTGGGAACTCTGGCCATGCTGCTGGCTGTTTTTCTCAGCCAGCTAAGTCAAAGCAAAGCAACAATGCTTATAATTCTCCAAACACCACCTAAAGTTATTTAATTGCATTCATAATGCAACACAGCGTTCACCTAGGATAGGATAACTGACTCATGCTACAATTAGCCAAGGTTACATCGCTACTCACATCTTGAGTTTTCCACAGATAATGAGGTTGCCAGGCACCAGATGCAAGTTATAACTAAGTTACAACAGTGTTAGTTATTGAGCCATAGAAAAATACCAAGCCAAACTGATTTCATGCCAAATGCTTGTCACTTGCACTACCTAAGCCACCTCTCATACGTGCTCATCAACCACAACGTTGGACGCGCTCTCTCTTAAAGGTATAGTCTGTAATCGTATTCAAAAACATTTATTGTTATACTGGGTGAAATGGTCCTTCCATCCTGAGAGTAGCCAGTGAATAATGTGTTCAGAAAAAGGAAAGAAAAAAATCTGACCTCTCTGACAGCTTTAATCCTGTAAAAACTCTGACCAATCTGTTTTTTGCGGTCTGAATGGCACGGATTGGTCAGAGGACCAGAGGATTGGCAGGGGGGAAAGAACCAATCAGATGCCTTCATTTTAAGTCCCGCTCACGCCCCCCTCTGTCCCATGCGCGCACTTGTCACGTCGGAAATCTGGCCGGAAAACTTCACACACTCGAGTCACGTTTGCTGAAGAATGGCGCAGAAAACGAGAAACGAGAAACGAGGGGTCAGACCCCTCGATGCGTCTCCATCCCGGCGAGGGCGGAGAGCGCCGGTGCGGGTGGCGGTGCGCTGCGGTGCTGTGCAAGCTCTGGAGCCACGGCTACGCCGTAGGGTACGCCGTAGCCTATGGCATAGGGGTACGCAGCGGCGCGCACCATTCTGCGTTGGTGTAACGCGGAACCATAAATCAGCCTTCAGTGTGTGCTCTGTGTGCTGTTCTAAACTTCTCTTTTGTGCTCATTTTGCTCATTTTGCCCTCCGCCGAGACACAACTTTTGTGGTATTCGTTCATTGTTGTGTCTAAAAATGACGAGCAGTGCCCACACAATCAGAAACGGTACAGATATTCTGTGATATTTTTTTATATTTATAAAAAAATAAAATTATAAAAAAATAAAGGATCATAACTTTGATTGGGTGGGCAGGATGCACGTTTGGGTGGGCACAGCCCACCCCTGCCCCCCCCTAAAACCAGCCTCGCTTACAGGTGAATGAGACATGGGGTAGTTTTGTTGAAAATGTGCTGTCCAAAATGTCCTGGAAAACTCGACTCCTGCAAATGCACGTTCCCCAAAGTTTGTGAGGGCGTTGCTTTGGACGGAGCGCTGACGGGAGGGGGAGGAGGGGGCTGGGCTTAGAGGAGGTGCCACTTTCAAATCTTGCTAGCTCTCCAACATTACAGACTATACCTTTAACTGGGACATGTTTCCAAAAAGCTTCCACAAATTGTTGAAACATTCTGCCTTGAAAGCAATCTCTCTCTCTGGGCAGAGCACAAAAAAGTGAGGTGTTTGAACATTATATTTATGGTGTCTCTGAATGAAATGGTCTATGATGTGCAGGACGGGCTGCATTGGAGTTAAGAGTGAAAGGAGAATTTTAAAGCGTGTCTCTGGTAGAGAAATAGCTGTGTCAGTATCACTGTTGAAACAGCAAGTCATCATCCTTCAAAAACATATCAATTTTCTCTTTTGGTGGAGAGTTCCTGAGTATTCTGTTCTCCTCCAAAAAGCAGCTAATTTCATCACATCTATCACCGTGCAGACTGTGTTCCTCCTGCTGTCTGGTGAAGCCTCACCTTCTTGTGACCTCTGTGGAGCTTCATCTAAACTGTACCACCAGTCAGACGCTGCATATGTCTGTAACTGTGTCTGGTTGGATGTGATGATGTTGCAGGTGAAGAAGTGTTGTCCTCTATTAGAGCTCTCTGGTTAAAATGTTCCTTTTACCTGGTGTTGATGTCTGTGCTTCAGAGGAAGCAGGTGATAACATCCTAGCATTCTGGATAGCGGTTTGCATGATACATTTAAAAGAGTCCCTCTCATATTATACACCATTTTATTATTTGCTTAACAAAAATGCAAAAGTAGTGTATATTTAAAAAAAATCCATTGATCAATAACTTATAGAATGATATTTAGCAGCAATAACCTGCAGTGATCAGTTTCTGTATGCCTACTTGTCTTCATTTAAGTTTTCAGGTATTCATTTATACAGGAGTCTCTTAAGGTCATTCTACAGCATTTCAATCAAACTGATGTGAAAACTTTGACTAGGACATTGCAGCATCTTAATTCCTTTCTGTAGCATTGATTTAGTGATAAGTTGGATCTATGTTCAGTTGAGTGACTCTAATCATCACCCCTCCACCACCGTGCTTGATAATTGTATGAAGTGTTCTTCTGTGTGTCTGTGTTTGACCATGTTGTGCTCCTGGCCAAACATGTCCACACTAAATGAACCAGCGTACAGATGCTAAACATATTAACAGGTTGTTTGGTTTTTGTTTTGCTTTTGTTTGTTGCTACAAATTCCAACCCGAACCTTCGGTCAGCACTTCCTCTTTTGGAAAAGCTGTAAACAGACTTGTAGTCACGCATTTACTTTAGAAAAAACATAATATTGTATCAGTCCAACTGGAATCATAGTAATAAACACCTAAATCTGACAAAAATCACGCTATATCGAATTCCTGACAGTCGGACTAACACAAGCAGATAATGCGGTTGAAGTCAGGCTAATCGCTGCATGTAAATGTCCAGCTGGACTCAGTTGCAGTCTGTTCATACCCCACAATTCCCTCCATGAGCCATGACCCAGAAGTAACGGAGGAAACCCATACAGAGAAGAATAAAAACACAAACAGGATGTGGTGTACAGAGCAGTAAGTCTGTCCATTTCACGGTTTGCCGTTGTTTCAGCTAAAAGCCCCGTGTTAGCAGGTAGAAAGCAAGCAGATCACCCCATACAGTATCATAGTGGGGTCTGAAACACTGAGACGAACCAGTTCACCTTCATGTGTACAGGACTGTCTCAGAAAATTAGAATATTGTGATAAAGTTCTTTATTTTCTGTAATGCAATTAAAAAAACCAAAATGTCATACATTCTGGATTAATTACAAATCAACTGAAATATTGCAAGCCTTTTATTATTTTAATATTGCTGATTATGGTTTACAGTTTATGATTAAGATTCCCAGAATATTCTAATTTTTTGAGATAGGATATTTGAGTTTTCTTAAGCTGTAAACCATGATCAGCAATATTAAAATAATAAAAGGCTTGAAATATTTTAGTTGATTTGTAATGAATCCAGAATGTATGACATTTTTGTTTTTGTAATTGCATTAGAGAAAATCTCAATATTCTAATTTTCTGCGACAGTCCTGTATGTTCATGAGTCCAAGTAAACAGTCCTGATAAAACTGCATGTAAAGGTAGGGAGTGGGACGAGAGGAGGAAATGTTCTGAGCTTTTGTTGTTCAACTATAATGACGTCAGGCAGCTCTGCTGAAACACACTGTACCATTAAGCAGATGAAATCAGATCATGCCTCCATGTTTGCAAGTTCAAAAATACACTTTCAGTGACAAAGCCTGTGTATACAGTATACCATCATGATTATTATTTAATTTTTTTTGAAACAGTGCTGCGTGGATGGGATTTCCTCTAGGAACAAAAAGGCATAAAAGACGATCCCTGTTCATGTGGAGACGAGGCCTAAGATATTCTTGATGACATCATCGAGTTATTCGGTCAGGCATGGCGAGCTCCCACCAGATATGATTTCACAGGCTCAGAAGTGCTCATTGACACGAGTCAACTCAGCCCCATGTGTGCAATCAGTTCAGTGCCCTCATTTAATTTTAATTCATTTTTAGCCATAATTATGAAACTAGCTGGAGACTCCCAGTAGCTCTGTGGCTTCTGCAAGCAGGTCATTTCTGCCACCGGGCGGGCAGACTTGTTTATGAGAGCAATATGGGTTTTTAAAGACACATAAACAAAGACTAATTTACCAATCAGAGCTGTGAAATTTATGTTCTCTGTTTGGTCATCTGGCAAATAAAGCCTGACAGGCGGGGAAATTGCGTGAGCGCTTCTCAGCCTATTGTATACGCCGATATATATGTGCAGCTGCCTTCTCTTGCATGATAGAGCGCACATGTGTGTGCAACTTCCTCAGTGTTTGTGGTGATGGAAACCACTGCAGGTGAACTGAAGAAACTCCCCACAGAGCACCGCTGTGAGATAATGATCATACTTATACAGTGCATAAGAAGATCACCGGTTCTCACTTCTCTGCACAAACATCTCACTTTCTCTTCTCGTACTTTCAGATAGAAAAGATGGTAACCACAGAAAAACACCTGCTGTGTGAAATCCTTGCTCCAACGTTAAGTCATGTGGATGGTATATGGTCCTTTTCTGTCACTTATTTGAATTCATTTAGAAAAAAAAACTGCCAGCAGCATCAAATCCACATTTTCAAGTATCTACAAGTTGAAAATGATTTAATTTTGTAAAATAATTAGATAAATAAAGGTTAAGTCAGTATTCACTTTTGTGTTTTTGGAAGCATTGTGCGGTTTCACTAATGTCTTAATTAGGTCAAAACCTCACTGAGGTTTCTCAATAATGATCCATTAGAGCCTGAACTGGGACAAGGCTCTAAATCCGTCACGGATCTGTGCATCTTAAGGTTCAAAGGGACCAGCTTTGAGACAAATGTCGGCCCAATGATGACTTTAAATAATCATTCATTTTCAGTCTCCCTCGGAACAATATTCAGTCCTTAAGCTACTCTTTCCTCTTGTTCGTCTGGTTTATGACGCTGCAGCTCTTTGGTGAGAATAGTTTCAACATCTGAAAACCAAACAAAAACAGGAAGAAGCTAAAAGGTTCAGATCTGAAAACATCCGAGAAGTTTAAAACCATCTACATCACTCTCAGTCTCTGAGTAGGGTTTTTTTAAGATACCATCCTAATATTTCTGCGCTGCCAAATTATTTTTTCACAATAACAATAAGAGGACTTGTAACTGTCAATAGCCAGTCACAGAACACTGAATTCAAACACCTGGATACACTACAGTACATGATATGTGTGAGGAAAAAAAAAATCTGCTTTCATTTTACCAAGAACATGAAATCGCACTAAATTAGGAAATTAAATGCATCTCATATTTACATGTTCATGACATATCAGAAGAACCTTTGCTTTACCTTGATCACCGCTTCATTTCTATCCCCCTGTGTCCCATTTTTACCCTTTGCCAACAGCTTGAGCCTGATCCATCTCTACTCATCTCACCATTGTCCTACCGACCACTTGTCAATACCCTTCATCATCCTGTCGATAGAACTAACAGTTTCACACTTAAACAGGATCCCCCTACTGTTGCACCAGCAGTCTTTGCATGCATGTAAGCATGGATGTGTGTACGTGCGTGCAGCACTGTGTGATCTGAGGAAGAGGGAGTGGCTGCAGTGATCTATAGGTTCCAGACCACTGCACATCGTGAAGGTACCCTGGGCTTTGTCACATGTGCTCTCCCGTCTCCAGCTTCCAGGACACGCACTGAATAATTACACACGTGCAAATGAATAAACACGATCCATATAAGTCCATTAGGTGGGAAATGCTAACACCAGATGGCAAGTGCTCCATATGAGGAGATACTCTGGTGACACTAAACAAATCAAAGGGGGAGGCAGTGCACCAGCATACAAGAAGAAATGTGTGCGGGAACACATACATTTAGCAGTGACTTGTGTTCATTGAAGATATAACACTGTAGAAAATGTGTTTGTGTACTTGGTGACCATTTGTTTGTCTGCTGACGGGCATTCAGGGACCAATATGGTTACCGTATGCAGATTCGGCTACACCACAGTCTTCCAGGTCTTCATACCTCCGCTCTGCAGCTGCAAGACATTCTGCCAACTGTCATTGGGAATATAGTGGGGGGACAGGGGCAATATATTCTCATTCAATGTAAAATGTCCTTTGAAAGTCTTTTTGAACACGCATGATCATATAACACGCATGATCATATACATACACGCACACACACACATAGACATACACACTGGCTTGTTCACCTGCACGCTTGCTCTGTAGTTTTTGGGGTTAGTTAGCGGTAGCTTAGCTCAGACTGTGATCAGATCTCAAGATTTGGGTTGATTGCTGCTCGTGTTTTGGTCGGCTCTGTGTCGGTTTTGTCGGTTTTGTGTTTTGTTTGTGCTTCCTGGATTGGCAGTGGATGTCACCCCCCCCCCAAATAAAATCACTGGGTTTGCATGTGTATATGCATATATATTAAATATAGTAATAATGCACATACATATGCCTTTGGTTTTTACCGTTATGGTATCAATCATTAATATGTGTGCAGACAAGGGTAAAAAAAAAAAAAAAAAAGAAAGTCTTTTTCATTTTTCTACGCCACGTCAATCTAGAAACTTGTATTAAACTCCTCAGTTTTTTTTTTTTTTTTTTAAAGGTTTTTTTGGGCTCTAGTGGCCCTTTATTGGAGATGCAGACTGGAAAGGGGTAGAGAGAGAGAATGGGGAAGACACGCAGCAAAGGTGCGCGGGCTGGATTCGAACCCGCGACCGCTGCAGGAGGACTGTAGCCTCAGTATATGGCCCGCTGCTTAACCCACTGCGCCACCGAGCGGCCCTAAACTCCTCAGTTTTTGAGGTGAGACCAGTAATGCCCAGGTCTGATGTCCGCGCCCGCGTGCTAGGTGTTGTTCAATGATGTAAGTGGTATTAACAATCAACAGGAGCATTGTTTGTTGGTTTTAATGTCCACATAACAACTTGACAAGATCCTCAATCTTTCCAAACTCTTTAGTCTGCAACTTATGTTGAGACTGCAAAAACTTAGAAAGAATTTTCATAGGCTAATGTAGAACACCGTCTCCCATCTGAAGACTGTAAGCCAGAATTTTCAGCCACAATTTTGTGGTTTTAAATCCCAAGGACAGATCCCTTTAACATGTGTGTTGACAGCTGCATGCAGCAGCTTTCCCTGGAGCATCAGACATAGATGTAGTGTTGCCTTTTTCAAATGTCACAAGCTTTGTCCCTGCTTGGCTTTCGTTAGCATTTAGCATTGTATTTCTTCCAATAGTTTGTACTAGACTGATCTTTTCACTCAGGTATCCTCCGTTAGCTTACATACACTCGAGGGTGTTACCGGTGTGGACTGGCATTTACTCGGCCAACATTCACTCCAGTATCCTGGAAGTCAACATCCTTTGCAGTCCTGCAAGATGTTGTACTCTTCACTGCACATAAAAGAAAGCAAATACTGTTATTTCCTAGACTACCTGATAGGATATGAATGACTATAAGCTCTTTTCAGAAAGCGAGTTTGGGTAGCTTTGGCTCTTTGTAAATGCTGCTAAATGGATTCATAAAATTTGGATAGTGTGCTGCATCAAAAATGTTTTTGTATTCATGTGAAATTCCCCTTCTTTCTCATTTTTGAAAGTGTTATATTGTACAATTTTTGCAGCAGCATGTTAAAATCATCATCAGCATGCACACCTGCTTGCTGTGAGTGCTCTGGACAATAATTACCTCGTCTACTCACACAGGGGTTCAATCAGAAATTGTGCAGACTATGTAATAATGAGGAAATCTGCACAAAGCCTTTTTCAGATTGATTGAGACATTTTATTCTCACATTTAGATTATATTTAAGGGGGAAAAAAAGGCAATTCTTACAAAGCAGCTTTTCTAAGAAAACCAGTGAGTTGCCTCTAATCTTCACATTAATTCAATCCCCCATCCTGATCTCGCATGGGTTGGCAGGTGACAGCGGAAAGGTTTTAACAGGAAGACACCTCCAGCAGAACTAAATCAGGAGGGGAGGCCATCTGGCTCAGACAGGACAGGGAAACCAACAAACGCAAAGACTCTAGGCTGGAGACACCTGCTATCGGTCACCTCTGGGAAAAGGTAGAGAGGCATCGGCCTCCCGACTCTAAACTGGGAGGAGAAGCTGATACCTGAATACTCAGCCTCCCATCCTCCTTTGGGAAACTCAAGGAATCACAAGTACGCCTGCAGTCTGACAGCAAAGTGCTCCGTGTGGATAATGTGGGGAACGTTTTAAAATTCTAATCTGGATCAGCTTACAAATGGCATACGTACAAATGCATGCAAATACCAGTCCTACTTTCTAGAGCATGTTATGCTGCGACCCAGTGCCGCCTCATGAATGACGTTGTACTTGCACACAAGAAATATGACTGTTTTCATTTCCATAATTCCCATTTCTGACATTGTGCTTCTGTTTTTACCAGATAGAAGGAATTCGACGCACGTCTCTCAGGATGAGACGCTCTTCAGTGTTCTTTCCACCTTCAAACAGTGTCCTCATCAGTGGAATCAAATTTTCAATGAACCAGATCAAATTTGATTCCTAGAATTCAAAGCAACAATGATCTGTAACAACACCTTATAGCTAACATTTAGTCAAGGTCACATGTCTTCATCTTCAAAGAGATCCGAGCACAACTGAGATACTGCAAATACATACATGTTATTTATAAGTGAGTGGTTTCATGTCAATCTGCCGGTATTCATTTCCAGGTTATGAGTTGTGCCTTTGTGTTTTTTTTCTTCCCTTTTCCTCATTTGTTCAGAGAAGCTTTCTTTTAGAGACTAGCTTAAAATAAAATCTCTGAAACTCACACTTCCTCTGAGAGGACTCGGTCATATTCAGATTCAGATTCAGATTCAGATTCAGAAAACTTTATTCATCCCCGAGGGGAAATTGCAGGACAACTGAGCAGCAAGACGTTGAAAATCTCAAATAGAACAAGAATAGAGTAGAATAAAAATGAACAGGGCATGTCTCCTTATGTACAAAAAATTATATAAATATATATAAATATATTTTATATAAAATATTTTTAAATCTTTATCTTTATCTTTTTTAAATTTTTATCTGTTGTGCCTGTGCCTGCACTTTATATGTTTCACCGAGGGAAGTGGGAAACGTCCTCTCGATTCTTTGTATGTCTGACATGTGAAGAAACGATAATAAAGCTACTTTGACTTTGACTTTGACTTTGAATGTCAGAAAAATCTACAGCAGAGTGACTGTAGTGGTACAAGTAAAAATATGAAGTATAAAGTGTAAAGTGTCAATGCAAATATGTTTCCAGTCGTACTTTACTGCGTGAAAGCCTGCATTTTCATGTGCAAAAAGTGTTTAAAGATGCAAGTTATCATGCAGAGTTTGCCCACATATGGAATTTATTAAAGAGGTGTGTTTTTGTGCACTGTTGTTCACTACGCCTCCACGTAGCCTCCCACCTCACTCATTAGGCCCTCATTAGATGGAGACATACTGTATCACATACTGATGCATCTACTTATGTGGGGGCATGTTGAACAAGTTGTAAAAGATTTTGTAAAAGTCGGCTTGTTGCTCGTTTTTAATGGATATTTTGCAGGAAATTTAGAGATGACTAAATAAACAAGGAAGTATACGGATTAAGCTACCCCAGAAGAGGTGAAAACTGAAGACTGGATCATGTTATGTGTTATATACAGTACTGGAGTTGAGGGGGGATGAGGAGGGATGGCATCCCCCCTGAAATAAAAACGGTCAAAATCATCCCCCCTTTCCATCCCTTATGTCATTTCATCAATGAATGTGGTATTACTGCTATTTCAACATTTAGAGTCATCACCAGAAAAATAACTTATTTGACAATTTTCACCTGTTTCAAGTAAATTTTCACTTGAAATAAGTAGGAAAATCTGCCAGTGGGACAAGATTTATCTTCTCATTACAAGCAAAAAAATCTTGTTCCACTGGCAGATTTTTCTACTTATTTCAAGTGAAAATCTACTTGAAACAGGTGAAAATTGTTGTTTTTTCCAGTGATGAGTCTTGTTTTAAGTGTAATGAGATTTCTTTTTACTAAAATTAGACATTTTAACTAGAAATAAGACAAATATTCTTGTTAAGATTTTGAGTTTTTGCAGTGATCCATTTTACTTATCCTGTGAAGGACAGTTCAGTTCAGAAAACTTACAGAAGGCTGCATTTAACTGCTGCTATGTCATTCCTGCAGTATTTCTGCAGGTGTTTTGGTCAGTGCTATTATTTTTAATATATTATATTTGTAATCAGCACAAATTATCTGTCCACATATAATAAAATCCACCATCCCCCCTGATTTTTTTTTACAACTCGAGTACTGGTTATATACTGTACATATATTGCTCAGGTTCATAGAAAGATTTTGACCGTGTGAAGCCTGATATATGAAAAAAAGTGCTGTCTTAGTCCTGTATACTCCTGAATTGTTCCATCATCAAGTCTCCTTGTTTTTCCTTGTTCTGTCCAGATGACACACCAAGCGCCTTCCTACCTGCATCTTGCTGTGATTACCCAGTCTCACCTTGCACGTCTTCACAAGCTCCCATAGTATTCTCAGCTCCTCCCTGATGTTCAAACAGAAACGTTCCCTCTTCATCCTCCACCATTTGATCTTCTGCTCTGCCTTTGCTCTTTTCCTCTTTTGCACCACCAGAGTCATCCTGAATTTACCATCCTGTGCTGTTTGGCTTTGCTCTCCCTTTTCATGGACTCCCTTCACCTCCAGATACTCCATATACATCTCATCCAGAATCACCATTTCTCCTCCCATCTTCTCCCATCTCCTCCCATTGTACAACTGTATCCTCCTTCGATGCTTCAAGTCTTGTTGTCTTCCCACCTCATTTCCTGGACATACAGTATGTCCTCCTTCCTTCCTTCTGCATCATATCAGCTACTCTCCTTTTTCAGGTCATTTTGCCAACATTTAAACTCTCACACGAACACGGATTTTGTTGCCAATGCCAGTGTAGTTGTTGTGAACCAGGGTTCCGACTGATCTCGTCTCAGGTTTGAAGGGTTTCTTCTCCAGGCTGCATGTTCCAGCACCACGTTCAACAGGATTTAGATCAGGGCTCACAGAAGGACACTTCAGACTAGTCAAGTGTTTTGTTCCATTCTTGGGTGTTTTTAGTTGTTCGTTTTGAGTCATTATCCTGATGGAGGATCCGTGACCTGCAACTGAGACCAAACTTTCTTACTCTGCGCAGCACATTTCACTTCAGAATACCTTGAAAGTCTTGAAGGTTCATTGTATCCTGCAGTACGGTGGCCGACAAGGGCCAAACGCACTGCAACGGCCTAATGCGTCTCAGTTAAGGAAAACGGCTTCAATTACAGAAACGATTAAAATTCACAAACTCAAAACGAGGTACAAAAAGAGGAACGTGGTGCAAATGAAAAAACGTGCTGCAAAAAACAAAGACAAATGCAGCATCATCAAACGCGCTGCAAATAGAGAAACGATGCAAAGCACAAAACGATATAAAACCAGAAACCTTCTTCAAAAGAAAAACGCTTCATAACCGGTTACCAAACCTGCAGGGGGCGCTCTCAGCGTAACAGCTCAATGGACAGCTGACTGTAACGTTAAAATGTAATAAAGAAACGTCTCGTAATGTACAGCGTTGTACAGTGATATAAACCACATTATATCACATTACCGTTCCCGCTGTATTTTTAAACCATGGATGTAAACACTGTGGTTCAGTCAGCTGTTCGGTCTCTCAGGAGCAGGAGCTTTTTCTTGAATTTGGCTGCATATTGGCTGGTAGGTCCATAGGTCATCCACAACTGTTGATATTCATTAAAGTTTGGACACACTTCCCCATTTGTTTGAATGAGAAGGTGTGTCAAAACTTTTGGTCTGTACTTTATATCCTGAGCACACAAAGATCCGCTGCAGTAAGTGACTAGTTACTTTTGAGGTGGCAATGAAGCAGTCTTTTCTGTTTTAGCGCCTTGAGAAAATAAAAATCTCCGTTATGTTGTTGAGTCTTTGCGTGTCTCATGCAGTCGGTGTCATTATTTATGAACGAATCTCTGTGACCAACCAGTTTGGAGCTGCGTTGTCCTTAAAACTCTCAAACTTACTCTGTTCAGATGTAAGAGGGACATCAGTACATCAGTACTTTAAAAAATCTTTCCAAAGCTTTTGCAAAGTGCACTTATGGAAAAAGTTGCACACCCCAGGGGCTTGACTTGTCTCCAAATCATCCTCAAAAGATTTGAGACTGGAATCATGAGTTTTGACTTCTGCACAATCTGTATTGTTTCATTTTTCCATCATGATTTTCTGTCTGTATTTTTCTGTCATTCCCTCCCCTGTCATCAAACGTAACCCCGTGCAGAAGTGTGTGTCACTACCCCCCACTAGCTTGTGGTTTTGTTGTAAAGTTTTCACTACAGCACCTATATGCAAAAGACAAACAGCTACAGAGTTGTTTGAGGTTAATTTGATTAAACTGCCATTTGTTGAACCTTTTGAAAAAGACATCATTATTTGGATGACAAACTTGTTCCCATTTATTTATGCATTGCTCTAAGTGGACTAGATGACATGCAGAAGATCATATACAGCCTATTACATCCATAAAACACTAGATACTTTAATTTGTGGCTAAAGACTTGACACTTGACTCGGACTGGCGATACATGACTTACGAGCATCTCCGGCTCGAAATCTATCCCAGCTGTCACCGGGGAAGAGATGAGATCTCTGCAAAAGCTTCCTGTTGGGGAATGTCTGAAAGTGTGGTGTGTTTGATAGCTCAAATTTTTAAGTGAGAACATATGGTTGTAATTTTTTATTTTTTATTTAGTCATTCATTTTTTTTTAATCTGGATATTTACACCACAATTTTGCCATTTCCAGCCTCTGCGTGCTAACGTGGATAACATTTCAGATCCCTAAACTTACCCCTGAGGCTGGGTCCCCATTAGTGGAAGCCTCCAGAGGAACATTGTGCCCTCACCTTGCCTCAAGGCTCTGCTCCACTTTTTTTATTTATTGGCAAAGGCCAAACAAAGACACTTGTCAGTATCCGTATTGAACCGATCGCGCACACGCGCGTGCGTGTTTGCAGAGCTCATCACAGAGGTGAGCGGCAGATGGTGCAGAGAATATCTTTAAAACTCCCTAAACAAACAAACAAGACAAACAGTGCACTCGTTTAATCTCAGTTCTTCCACCTAATAATAATAATAATGCTATCAATCATGCCGCAGGGTGAATGTAATCTGCCAGCAAGCCCACGCCGGGTTCATTTGTCTCAGGCTAGAAACTCTCCCAGTTGGAATTTGGAGGGATCCCTGTGAACTGCGTGGATGAAGAGTTGAAGCTGTACACAATTAATCTTCTCACCGACAAACAATATCTGGAGTCAGTTGTTTCTGATAAAAATGTATAAACATCACACGCAGCAAATTTGAAATCCCAGTGACTCACACTTGTGTGCCACGTCTTTGTTTCCCCTCCGCTGTTGGGTTCCCCCCGTCCTCGTCTCTCCTCCTCCTGCTTCTCCTCTCCAGCTGTTAAACCAATTAACTGCTCACAGAGGGTAGACTGCCCACTCTCATGTTGAGAAAAATACATACAATAAAAGCCTGCTCTGTGCGGAGCCATTGTGTGACAAGCAAGGCCGCCATCTTTAATTATGGCCTACGCCTCCACCCTTCTCCTTTGCTGAATAGGAGTGGGTTGTAGGTACAGACAGCCCCTGGCACTGGATCAGGTCTTTGTGTTTTGTTGTTGTGCGAGTGGCTAAAAAGAGGTGAGCTGGTGGACGGTGCTGATCCGGGATCAGCACCGATCCGGGGTTTGCCCAGGTCAGAAACTTGTGGGTTAAAGCGATAAAGAGGTTTCACCAGGGGACGGAGAGAGAAGCTGAATTACACGAGCGTGATGGGTATCAACGGTAAAAGTAATCAAAATAGTCGTAATGACGTTAGAAAATAACAGATTTTAAAAAGCAGGATATTAATTATGATCACATACTTCGCTAAGAAATGCATACTTTTTACTTTGGAAAGATGATTCCCCTCCAACTTTCAAGTTTTTTTTGGATAAAATTTCAGTTTTTTTACCATTGGAAAAATTTACTTTAGAAAAATAAAACCGTACTCATATTTTTCAAGAATTTTGGTTCCCATTATTCTCAAAACTGGATAATTTTTCCAAAGGGGACTAATGAGTATCTTTATTTTCGAACTTGTGCCTTATATGTATGTATGTTTGTATGTATGTATGGATATATATATATAGTTTTGATATCGCTGTTGCTGCCATTATATATTTTTTTATTTATTTATTTATTTTTTTTTAAATATTTATTTAATTTTGTTCTCCCTTAATGTATTTTTTTTTCTTTTTTTTTTTTCCCCCTAGGGTAATTATGGGGAGGGTAGGAATGTGGGTATAATAGAAATCATGCATGTGAAAATGTGAATTGTGAAAATTATTGTGAAATAAAAAGATATTAAAAAAAAAACAAAAAAAAAACAGATTTTGGAAAGTTAAAGTGCGACACTGTGTGGGAAGGATGTAAGGGGCTGAGAGAGGAGAGACAACGTTGTTAAGTGTCTGTTTTTATGACCGTCCAGAAAAAAGAAAAGGGCATCAGTAAAAGCTAGGGGCTACAGAGAGGAGGCTTTACAAAAAAAAAAAATGGTAGATGACATGATGGTGGTGGGCTCTAAAAGAGTGATAATATCAGAAAGAGAAAGGCAGAAGGAGGTGTGCGGGGACCCCGTCCCC
Source organism: Cololabis saira (assembly GCF_033807715.1). Taxonomy (NCBI): domain Eukaryota; kingdom Metazoa; phylum Chordata; class Actinopteri; order Beloniformes; family Belonidae; genus Cololabis; species Cololabis saira. The sequence goes on along the minus strand of NC_084596.1, from coordinate 36,798,549 downwards.
TCCCAGTAGCCTGTGCCTGGAGGGGGGACCCAGGGCATGTCTGGGGAATGTGAGGCATGAGGAGGGGGGACAAAGCAGACTACTGTCCCCTAGAGAGAGGCCTTGTTCTGGGCCAGAGGGGGGTACAAGAAGTCAGCCGCTCGGTGGATGAATGGATGAATGGATGGCTGACCGGCTGTGTGGATGGGAGCTGGGTCCCTGGCTGGAAGGATGGCTGGGCTACTTGCCCACAGAACAGGCATGTAAGGGAACCAGGGCAGGTCTGGGGAATGTGAGGCATGATAGGGAGACAAAGCCGACTACTGTCCCCCGGTGAGAGGCCCTGTCCTGGGCTACAGGGCACGACGAGTCAGCCTTTATGGATGGAGGAATGAATGAATAGATGACTGCCGGGTTTGCCCGTTGACATTAATACCATGTTCACACTGGGGTCTCTTTAAGTAGCTACTTATACTTTACAAAAAAACAGTGACTCCTCTAAACTTATAGTATCCCATTAACTTTAACCACCCTGCACCCTGTTTTCTCCTTTTGTAAATCTGAGGTCATGAATTCCTAGCTGAGGAAAAAATCATCAGTGGAACAATTAAATTCATCTGAAAGGATTTGATAAAATGATCAAATAGAATAGGCATAAAAACACTGATCATATTGCAGATGGAGGCGTCTTAGGCCCCGTTTAGACGGAGCAAAATCGGTGGTGTTTTCATGCGTTTTGGCCGTTAGTTTACACGAAAACGAAGCTCAAAGTCACCAAGAACGATCATTTCTGAAAACTCTGGCCAAAGTGGAGATTTTCAAAAACTCCGTTTTCACGTTTGCTTGTAGAGAAACGGAGATTTAGGCTTCAGGACGTCACATTATGCAACAGAAACGTCACCAGCGTCATTTGTGCGACCTGTGTTTACAATTAGTTTGGCCACTGTCAATATTTTCTTGTATTTTATCGGTTTTATATTCTAAAGTCACACTTAAAAGTAACTCCACTTCTCTGTCACTCCAAACGAAAGACTCTCGTTCATCTTGGAAGTAACTGGCAGTCAAGGCTGATTTATGGTTCCGCGTTACACCAACGCAGAGCCTACGGCGTAGGGTACGCGGTGACGCGCACCCTACGTAGGCTACACCGTCGATTTAACGCAGAACCATATTATTCAGGCTTCACACGTGTCATTTGTTGACGTTTTTTCCAGGATTCTGATTGGATAGCATGACTTTACGCTTCTCGTAACACTGCCCCCTGCAGGTCTGGCTGCTCAAAGCACCGGTAACAGCATATTTATGCGGGTTTGTGTAAACGAGGATATCCGTTTTTGTAAATACCCGGCTATGTGTAAACGTGGCCTTAGATTGTGACGACACGTGATTTTCGTACATGTTGCTGTGTTTTGGTGCGCTGGTAACCTAGAGTGTTGAACATGCAGCAGCCTGTGTGGGGATTTAAGGGGGAAAAGAAATCATGAAATTAAATGAAATATGTAAAAGCTAAAGAAGGAGAGTGAAAGTGAAAACCACAGAGGTCCTTGGGTTCAATATTATTATCAACTGTGGAAAATGATACGCTGACAATAACTCTTTTAAATTTAGTTTACAGCTGTTGATGTTGTCAAAACACTTTGATCATGTTTTGAATTTGAATTTATTTTATTCACAATACCATAGTAAAAATTACAATGTTACAGTCGAATTAAGTGGGTACAGTGAATGGGTCCCCCAAGGAAGCTAGGAAAGCTTATAGGTGGGGGCCCATAGCCCACGTTCAATTTTGTAATATGAACTTGTGGAATGATCTAGGATGGAAAATACCTGGGATTATGGGATCATTGGGTTCTGTTACATTTTTCCCTATCTTTTTCAGAATTGGGGTTTGAATAGCATGATATTGAATAGGCTGATAAACACACTACAAGTCACTGAGGAGGTTTCCGTATGGTAATAAAAGATCAAGTCTAATGAGACATGATTCCAGTTTTGCGTGTCTGCAGAGACGTTTGGTGCCTTTTGCGAATTTGGAGAAACACGTCGCCCCTTTTCCTTGCAGATATCCAGTTTTATTCTCTGCTTGGCAAAGAGATGTGACCCACTCAGAATATTGAACAATTTCCATCCATCTTTCTTGGCAGTTGGTGCGTTTAACTGCCTCGTCATCTTGGCTCTGTGAGACAAACGAGAGCTGCTCTCTGCCCAGCTGAGCACTCACCTCTGTGATGAAATTGCTCAGAAAACCTTTTGTTGCTGTGAAACCCCAACTTTTTAAAAGCAGAGATGTTGAAAGTAGTCAGGAGATATTTCATCTTTTTAGGCAGTCCTTTTTTCCTCTAAACCATTTTTGCCACTTATCTGAAATTGTTTTTCATTTATTCAATCCTCCTTCAATTTTCCCTTCTGCTTCATATCTTAATCTGAATTCATCATGGAAAATATATCTGATGCTATTTTTCCTTCATTCATAAGGAAGAGCTCTATAGAACAGTGGCTTGGCATTGAGGCTGGTTATTGTTCCTGGTATAAAGCGGGGTACTGTCAAGTGTACTATAGGTTGCTGGCACAAGTACAATTCAGTCCTGTATGCAGTTTTATATTATTCAACTGAGTTATAGACTTTCAGTGGCACTGAGTTTTTTTATTCACTCCTCTATACACGTACTCTGCATGAATGTTTAAGCTTTCAGTCCTGCATTCAGCCTCTCGCACAGCTTTAATGGAGGACTTGAAGAGCTGTGAAGCTGGACTGAGTAGCAAAGAGCCCTACGGAATAAAGCACTTTTCTTTCTTTATGTTTTTCTAAGTATTTTTAAATAGTAAAGTAAACTTCTAAGATCTTTGCCTTTGAGTCCAAATAAAGACTAAAATCAAAAAGAGTTGGAGGCTAGCGAGACCCTGCTGCTGTGGAACGGCTGAGTGTCACATCCAGCACTTTAAAACCTTTGAATAAAGTGAGCTGAATGTCGACCCAAGTAGTGCACAAACTCCAAACTTGAGACAAGAAGAAGTGTAATAATGAGATACAATGGGTGGTTTGGTTAAGGTCCTCTGTGAAAAAGAAGTCATTAACATGTCCCTAAGACTATTTATTTATTTATGTAACCCCCAACATCACGCAAGCAGATCAAATCCAATGACTGGGTCCACATGGTGCAGGCTATATAATAATGCCCAGTGGTTGTAAATGTGTATATATAATTAATGACATGATGATGATTAAAAAAAAAGACATTGTATGTCGACATATGCTCTCTAAACTCCCATTTCCATCCGTCAAAGACATTCGTTATGTATGTCCACATGTTCAATGCTATAGAAATTTTCATTTTCTAAATTTGTTTTGCGCCTTTTTTAGCAAGAATTTTTGTGGCATGCAGTTTATTAAGTATGCACATTGTGGAGTTTAACTAACTAACCCTTTAGTGTACATTTTGCTGGAAAAATGATGCCAAGTTTACCATGAGTTGGACTTTGCCCAACTCAGGGATTCCTGCATTTTCATTTTTTTCAAATTCAATATCTAGCAGTGACCTAACAGATCAATATGGGTGTATAATATTAATAGTTTCCATAAACTGGTTACTGCAAGATTAATTCAAAATAAACAAACATTTGTAAAATCAGTTATTCATCATTTTCATTTTTTCATTGTAAACAGGAGGGTAAGACATTAAGATGAAATTAGAAATCACGCTTGACAATCATGTCAAAAATCCTGTTGTCCTGTTGTTAAATGTTTAGATTTTGGGGTAACAGGGCCTTTTTCTGACACGTGCATGTGCAGCCAGTCAAAAATACAACACGGTTCTTATTTGGCTAATAGTCCTGACTTCTTCCAGCAGTGGGGCTTCACAGCTTATTTGCTTTAAATAACAAACATAACCCCTCAAATGTGGATCGTTTTGTGTAGTTTTTGGGTGGTTGGCTCAACCCCGTAGTCGCTGAGGTGGGTACATAAAAACAAAACACAACAAAACAAAAATATGGTCACTTTCTGCATCTTTACATAAAAAAAACATGGAATTACATGGCTGGAGATAAAAGATCTGTAAAACTGTTGAGAACCCAGGAGGAGATGTGAGGCAAGGAAACAAAACTTTTTTATGAAAAGTGGAAAATAAATATCTAACTCCTCTCAATCAACAGCTTTGTGTCTTTGTTGTTGGGGCAAAAGAAAAATAAAGAAAGAAACTGGATCCAAATTAAGACGACAAATCAAGCATCAGAACACAAGGAGGTAACAGTGCAGTAAAGGAAGGCCGACACGAGAACAAAACACTAAAGATAGAAAACACAATAGAAATAAAACCGTTCATGAGGCTAAACAGTGATGCTTGAATATGACAGCATTACATTGTGTTTCACACGTAGTTACATTAAAAGGAGAACAATAAAATGAATCTCCACCAATTTTCCATGAAGAAAAGTGAAAGGAAAAGATGAAGTACGGTATTTACTACTTTGCAACAAAAATAAATAAATGAATAAATAACAGATGAAGCCCAGCAGACCGAAAATGGCCAATAAACAATTACAGCCATTTAACAAGCAAAGTATCCAAATTGTGGGATAACTAAATCTTCTGTGCTTCAAGCTCCAACTTTAAAGGACATTAACTTTCAGGAAAATACTGGAGAAAATGTTGGAGTGTAAAACAATTCATTTTAGACCCCGGTTGCTGCAGAAGCAGTAGACAGAAAACCTTCGGCAGCTCCCGTTGTCTCTGTTCCTAGTGCGAGTGTGTGTGTGTGTGTGTGTGTGCATTCATGAGTGTTTGCTATTCACTCATATATAATATTTGCTATTGTTTTGTCCCATTCTTCTCACAAACACCTTGCTTTTCACCTTCATTTCTACATATGTACCAACAATGTGAATAAAGATGTTTATGAACTGTGTGTCTGAGTTTTTCAGAAAATCAGTCAAGGTCTTAATTTGAACCATAATGATCACATTTTTACATTGAACACATTCATAAAATATTTTTGGTGGTAGGACAATGAATGCAACGTTGTCATTTGTCCATGAATGGTGAGCAGACACGGAGGACAAGGAATTTCCAGTTTATGCACTAATGCCTGCAACTAATACCAACTTGATCCACTTACACAGAATGCCTTAGCGTTCAACATTAGATAGAACCAACTGCTTTTCAGTGAGACAGGAGAGATTTAAGCAAATTACCAGTGTTACCATGGTTATTTCAGGTAATTCCAGGTTATTAATGCCTAAGGTGCCAATCACACTGTGGGATGTCACCCCTTCATTATCCTACCAAGCACTTTCTTTCTCTAGCTGTCGCTATCGCCCCCCCCCTCCTTTCCCATTGTCTCACTCTCCGTCATTCATCCCACTAAACTATTTAGTGGCCCTGAGGTGCAATTCATAAAAACATTAGACAAATAACAGAAAAAAAATTGAAAGGAAAAAAAAAATCACTAAACTAACAACAAGACAGAAAGCACAATGTCCCGGGAAACAGAAAATTACGTAACTTTTACGTTTTCCCTTTGGGTATTGTTGTTTGTAATGTGTTATTTTCTGTTTTGGTGAGATTTGGGATTTTTCTTTTCCTTTCTTTAGAAACATCTTTAAAAAACAACAACAAAACACTGAAACACCCATGAGTGTGTGTGTAAAATTCACTCAGAGCTGAGATGGATACACAATTTTCTGCCTTTTAAAGAAAATTAGTTGAAAGAAATTGAGGTTAAATGTTGAGTAAAAACCTCAAAAACAGCTGCATGGGGTCAGGATTGTGTTTTTTTTTTTTTGCTTTTTGGCATCTGTCCTCACCATTTCTACATATTATTTACTGGCTGTTTACCTCACTATGATTTTGAGGTACTTTAACTACAGGTGTTCCTGGAGGGAAACATTGAGTTTTCTTGTCTTATATGGCAGCCTTGACCTCTTTAAAGTGTAGTCATGTGACAAAAAAAACATATTGTGCTTTCAGACACAAGTGCCATTAGTAGCAGACGAGGAGAGAGACCATGCTGCTGGACAAACAACCCTCTAAATTCTATTAAAATAACATAAATCACCATTCAGGTTAATGTGAACTAAGCATGATGGGTCTGAGCATGAACCAATGTGAAAGTATAAAACCTGTGAGATAACACAGCAAACTGTCTGCTCTGTTTCAGAGGTAACAGGCTTTTAAGGATTATCTGGGATCACGCTAAAAGGTCTCCTGGGTTTTTATGGCCTACCAGCTCTAATGTTATGGACACATTCAGATAGACCACCATGGTGCTTTATTAGCAGCTCTAACCTTCTGTCTAAAAATGGGATAATATTAATATGAATGGCACTTTGACATAATTGAGTTTTCCCAATGCCATGCAGCATAGTGAAGAAGTCTTTATGGATAAGATCTCAGCAAGGGACATGCCCCCAACCCGTTCCCCGTGCCCTCTCATGGCGTCAGCCTGTAGGCAAAATGAAGCAAGTTTGTATCAGCGGGAGTCTGAAGGATCGCCTAGAGGCTGGAATTGTAACACGGCTGACCTCCTCTTTTAAGCCACTGTCTCTGTTTACAGCGTCAAACCCGGGAGGATCTACTGACTTAGTAAACTACCACTCCACCCCACCAGGTGGCGGTAATGCAATACTTTTGCTGTTAGTTACCAACAAATAAAAGATAAAGACGTCAAAGAAGATGAAAAAACCTGGATGGCTGAGATCAACACCGAAGAAGGCGAGCTGGTTGCTATGTTTTCTGTTCGTGATACTGCTGATGAGTGAGAATAGATGACTTGTACATGAAGGGGACACAGAGGTTGACACAGAGTATTTAAACATTTATTATCTGGAGCCAGGTCTCCTGTTTGCAGAAACTGGATGCAATGTGGACTGAATGAACTGGTGGTCTATCTGATAAGTTAAAGAGCTGGAGCCTCATTTATAAAGCTTGCTTGCGCACAAAACAGGGCTTGAAAGATGCGCAAGCCACCTTATACGCAAAGGTTGGGATTTAAAAAGAAAAAACTAACCGAAAAATGTGCGTACCTCTACGCCAACCCTGACCCTCCCGTAGGAACACTCTTAAGATATGGGGAACTGGCGACGCAGGCGGTGAGGTGGTGAAATGATGATGAAGCCAGATTCATGTCATACTCTTAATGTCATCACATATCAGACTTATAATATAATAGCGCTGATCGTGTCCCTGTCAGGACTCTGGTGGTGCTGCTGCTGCTGCAGCCGTGGTGGAGGACATGCCGGTGTCGTGCCAAAAAGTGATTTCTCCCCTGAAAATTGGTCTTTACCAGCCAAAAATTGATTGAAGGCCAAATACAGTTAATGAAAAGTTCTTTCTGCCTAAATATGACTTGATCTCATTCTTGAGCTTCATAATCTGAAAATCTGACGTTTGAGCGCTGTCGCTCAACGGGCTGCTGTGCGCGCTCCCGCGGCCAGAAATCAGAAGAAATCAGATTCTGGCAGGTAATCACTTTTTGGCACGACACCGGGCCACTCTACGGAGCCCCTTAAGGGACTCAAATTTTTTTATATATATATAATGAGTTTTACGCGCGCGTTAAACCTTTACGCGCGTGCGTAAGCCTAAATTATGGTTCCGCGTTAAAACGACGCGCACCTACGCCGTAGGCTCTGCATTGGTGTGACGCGGAACCATAAATCAGCCTTAAAGGTTTCACGCGCGCACGTAAAACTCATTATATATATATAAAAAAATCCGTGTCCCTTTAGGGCTTTGTACCTCTTGGCCTCCACTTTCAAATCACACCACTTCTTTTTTTTCTGCACCATCTGTCCGTGGACGTGCTGCCACTCACTCGCTTTATTTTATACTATTTATATACTATTTATACTTTTACTGTGACCACCAAATAATGTCGTTTTCCTGGCCTCCACCTCATCCACAACATCTCGATCTCAGTCTCCGTGAAATTTAGTGGCACGGTTGCCTGGCTCGACACGTCTCATTCATCAACAGGCTACAGGAAGCCGCTGCACATGCTCAGCAGGCTCATTCATATGCAAATACAGTCATGAACTACTTTGCATTGCCCATTTATGGTGTGAAGTGGGCGTGTAGAGGGCGGGATATGAGGCGAATTCAGCTGCGCAACATTCCAGCTGGACTGTGATTTATAAAGCGAACATTGCACACGGTTTTATAAATCCGGATTTTTTTTTACGCCCGCCATTTTCGGCTTTTGGCTTTACGTGCATTCAGTATGAATCCTACGCACTCTTTTATAAATGAGGCCCCTGAACAGTGACAGAGTCAGTGTCATTAAAAACTAAAAACATAAATCTGCAGCACAAATGTAATGAAACTATGTGTTCCAAGTTAAAGAAAAAAGATAAGTGAGCATGATGATTAACAAGTTGGCAAGACTGGTAGACTTAAAGACAACAGCGGTAGTTGGAGACTCGTTTCTTGGAAACGGAGGCTGATTTTATGGATCAACCGCTTGCATTCTTGATGTTTTATAGTACCGAAACAGCAAAGGGAACCACAATATGGTGATGCTAACAAGTAATTTTCTTCCCTCTTTTGGGTGCAAAGATGGAGGCCAATAAGGAAGAGGCTGAATGGCCAATCAGAAACAGCAGCTTTAGAAATAGCCAATTAGGCCTGTTTGTCTGTGAGGACAAAGGAAGTTATATTGCAGAGTGATTGCGCCAGCACCAAGCTAGACAAACATGCTCAAATGACACCTTGCTTGTTGCCTTCCAACCCTAATTTTACAGAAGTGTGAGTTCTTGATTGCATCTGTGCCGGCAAGAGAAGACGGCTCATTATTTCACCAAAACAATCGCCACCTGAGAGGCAAAAAACAGGGATTTTGTTTTCATTAGGGAGCAAATGAGTCACCAGCTTTGGAGTCAAGGCCAGCACACACATACACACACACACACACACACACACACACACACACACACACACACACACACACACACACACACACACACACACACACACACACACACACACACACACACACACACACACAAAGGCTTTAGTCTGGCAATTTTATTCAAAAGATTTCTACCTTACTCCGGTCCACTTAATGAAGCTGTAAATTTAGAGACGTGAGGGCCTTCACAGGGCTCCTCTGAGAGCTGCTACAATGATCCTGGGACCGAGCTGGTTAATTAACTGATTGTTTGCTTGGCTGGGAGCCACAGAGAAATAGGATAGGTGTCGACAGAGAGGAGAGGGAGAGAAATAGAGAGGACATGCGCCGAGAGGGCAGCGGCGGGAGTGAAAAAGGAAAATAAAAAGAAGAGAGCAAAGAAACACGGGACAGGGGAAAAGAGAGAAGGTGCTTAGAAAACAAAAAACAAAGCCCAAGATGTAAAGTGAAAAGTGAGAGGAATGAAATGTTGTGATAACAGATACGTTCTCCGTCAGTGGCAATATGAATTTGAAGAAAGTCTTGGAAATGCTGCTTCAGGAAGAACATCGCAGACGCCCGTTACCATGAAGGTTACCGTGTGTAACAATAGCTATCACTATTTAAAAAATTTATTGTACTGTTAAACCTGTTTAAATACCACAGTTATTTTGCTCAATTACCTGTTATGTTTTTTATTGGCTTGGAATAAACTTTCTGCAGAATTTGGACAGCGGGCAGAGCCGGTTTCAGAAGATCTGAAAGAGTGTGTCTGGAGGTGAAGTGTTGCTTTTAGGTGCTTCAACAATAGACCTCGTCAAGTAATCAAATTGCATATTAATACAAAGGCCCTTTTTACATATGAATATGTCCATATCCTCTCCATAGAAAGGAAATGGGGGAAACCTATTGTCCAAAAGGAGACAAAGAAGAAGGATGCGGAATGAGAATGAGTTGTTGCTGTTCTGTGAAAAGTTTGAGACAGTTGATAAACTGAGGATCGTATGTACTTCACTTCAGCAGACCCTGAATACGATGAACCTGCTGTAGAGAATGGATCTATGGATTATAGTGTCAATATAACGCAAGAAATAAAACGACAACCTAGTAGGGAAAAGAAAATATGATCCCTGATGATCAGAATCTTATTCAGTGAACTTGCTGTTGTTCAGCTTTCCCACAGAATATCGGGATTCATGGTTTTTGAGGGTCCATATGTTGCATAATCCAGTTTTATTGATTACTGCAGTTTAGACGATCAATGAAACAGCGAAGCCAATTTCCCAAGTCAGAGCTGGTGAGTGTCTGGAGTCCAACATAGCAGCAGACGCAGCTGAGCTGAATACACATGAATGTGTGAGCCAGCATGGCGTCTGCTGCTCCTCACACTCCTCTTTGAAACCCTTAAGGAAAAGCTCACTACATTTGTATTTACAAGCCACGGAGCACAACAAAGACAGCTTAACATGGCTGTTTTGGTCAGGCTAATATTGTACAATCATCTTGAAAACAATCGGAAACATTTGTTGTTTCATCTGCACTAAACTCGTCCACTGTTACTGTAGCCGGACCGCTCTTTGACTCATATAATCCAAAGTGTGAGTCTTTTCACTCGCAGAAAACTAGTTTTATATGGTGGTTGTTTTTTCTTTTTTTTTTACATAAAAACCTCTGCCCGACATGCCACCTCTATGGAGCTAGAACAGTCTCATAATTCGCAAATGCACACACCGTTTCACAAATGCACAGGACAAAATTCACAAATGCACACACCGATTCGAATCAAAAATACATTTGTATATCTTGTCCTACGCACGTGTGAATTGTTCTGTGCATTTGTGAATCTTGTCCTGTGCATTTGTGAATCGGTGTGTGCATTTGTGAATTTTGTCCTGTGCATTTGTGAATCGGTGTGTGCATTTGCGGATCGGTGTGTGCATTTGTGAATTTTGTCCTGTGCATTTGTGAAACGGTGTGTGCATTTGCAAATTATGAGACTGTTATGAGACAGATGAAACTTTTTTTTGTTGAAACGTTAACTGAATTTTCTCTTTAGGAATTGTCTTTGACATATTTCTTGTCGAAACACAACAATAATACAGTACATGTGTGATTTCTCAGGTTAGTTAATGCAAGGTATGAATGGGACCTATGTATGGGTTCCAGTTATTGGGGTTTTATGTAAAATGCCAGATTTTAAGTCCTTTTTATGTCCTGGGAGTCACAATCATTTTAGAGCTGTAGTTACCATTTTTATGTCACAGATTTAATTTTTAGAAGTAATGTCAATTACAGGTGTTTTTTTATTTTAATATTTTATTTTAATATCTTACAATATCTTTTATATTTTAATATTATTCTAATATTTGTTATTTTAAATTAGCAACTTTTCTCTGCCTTTTTCTGAATGGTATGTTGTGAATCTCCCAACTTCTTCTTGTTAATCATCTGGAAGCCACGAATGTTGAAGAACCAGAAGTTCATTTTGCAGACATTATTCTACTGCGTACATGTATGCATCTCAGGAAGCCCCCTGAGTCTCACGACCAGACAATGTTTAGATGTGATTGATAGGGGCAGTATCGCACACATGATTAGGCTCTGATCGTGCAGCACCGCCGCAGGCCAGCCGTGCAGTTTTCCTGATCTGAGTTTAGTAAAGGTTCTATTATCTGTCTTACTGATGCAAAGAAAAATATTTTTAAGACATATTTTCAACACTTATCAGATGAGGATATTTTAGATTTAGAAAAATAAATGAATGAGTAAGATATTTGTCCTTCTTGCTGTGAGTTCCCCTTGTAAGAGGTTTGTTTCACAGAGCTGATGAAATCCTTTTCTGATCTTTCTGCAACATCTGTTTCTGCATGTTTTTGCATTTTTAACTCTAACTGCCGTTTGCTTCAGAAAATTTTACCTAAGTTTAGTTGGGTGATTTGTTGAGAATAAAAACATGAATCAGTGACTTTAAATTCCTCAGGACAACGCTGTTGTTCCCCGAAAACCTGAAAAAATGTCATCTTCCTGTTATACATCGATTTCTCCTTGAGTCTTGAGTCGGACCTCACATTTCAGAAAACTCCCAGCTTTAATTCTTTTATGTGAAGAAATCTTAATAAACAGAAGAAATCAATGACAAAAGCAAAGGCTTGTGTGTTCATGGCGAGTTTATTCACTTCTGCAGCTGTATCTGAGGTCTCACAGTTACATCTTCCTGCTGGTTCTCTTCAGCACCACCGAGCCGGCTGTGGAGGTCTGCAGCAGAGACAGAAACAACCAATCAAAGCAGGAAATTCTCCCACAGTTCCACTTTTTAGTTCTATTTGAATAAATCTCCAGTTTCAGAGTTTTCAGAGTTTTCCTTTTCTGTGATAAATATATTCAATTCAATTCTTAAACACTTCATTAATCCCCCAAATGGAAATTCTATGTTGCTGTTTAAGTTTCTTCCAGGAGTCATTATAGATGGTTATAACTGTGCGCAGGAAGGATCTGCATATTAAATACATAATATGCATGTTTGCTCATGCTGACGCCATCAAAATACAACACCTAAGCTAATACAATCACACATCAATGCATGAAATGCAATTAAATGCCTGATTAAGTCACGCAGGAACTCCTACTTTTCCAGTCTTTTAGTCTTTCAAAGTGATTAAAAGTTTAATCGCACTTCTTTTAGTGTTTTTTTTTTTACCTCTATGAGTTTTCCCCCGCTGACCTCATTGACTTGGTTGTAGTTGGGGAAGTTCACTGTCAGCTTGCCTCCGTCCAAGTTTACTGTTGCCTGTAAAACACAGAAGAAGAGGCTTTATGAGTCGGGGTCGGGGAGGGAACGTCCTAACGCGGTTTTATATTTGTTTCCTGCGCAGATAAATCCAGATTCTTTCTTTTGTACCTTGAATTTCTTTCCTCCAACTGTGTGCATGTCACACTCTTTCCCGATGGTGAACGTGTTGGTGACCTTGGTGTTGGCGGGGTACAGCTGAGACCAGGTGAAATCATTCCCGTCCTGGGTGACCTCCGTGATCATCTTGTAGTCACGACCTTTCTCGATGACGTCGTCAGGGATGCCTGGAGTGGGACAGCGGGACACATACGAGTTTAAAAAAAAAAAAAAACAGGATTGATTATTTGTCTACACGAAGGTTTTAAACTCAGCCTATTTCTCTCACCAACCAGCTTGCAGAACGCGTCGTATCCTTCCTGACTCTCCGTTTCCCATTTTCCAGTGAAGGCCATCGCGGTGGTGGTGGTTTGTTGAGGAGTGAGAGCAGAGATGCTGAGGCAAGCTGAATGAAAGGCAAGGTGCTGGGACGGAGACCGTTCGCTGCTTTTATACCGTACGCTTCTCGCCACCTACTTCATTTGCATGTGATGACACAAAGTAAGCAATTATTACTGAAGCCGAGCGCAACAGGCTACGAGGGAAATGGCAATAAACTGCATAAAAAGGCATTTATAGAGTCTGCATGCGAGTAAAATGCTGACTGCTCGTCAGGCTGAGCTACCACTTCACCTCAAGGCCAGTGAACCTTCTTCAATGGTTTTATGGCCCCAACAACCTTCTTTTCTTTTAACTGCCGCTGATTCAAAAATCTAATAAAGAGCTTACTTTTAACACCCAATCTATGCATTTTAAAGAGTTTGACAGATGCAAATGTGTAATAAGATAAACTGTAATATGTTTATTCAAGTTGTTTATAGTTTGGGATTGAAAAAGCTCCAGAGGAATAAGCGTGGGGTCGTTTTAGTGGAAATACTTTCGTGTAAAAATTAATAATTATCTTTTCTCAGAGACCACTTGTTGCAAAGCTTGATTATGAATAGAATGTCTTCTTTTCCATGCTTCTGTCTTTTTCTTTTTGCAAGGATCTGCTAGCACGCGATGCATCTTAATCTAAAAGCATTAAATGTAATCCTGCCATTTGAGGTTTAACAACATGCTGTGCTTACATGGTATGCATTGTTTAAGGGTGCAGGGAATGTCTTTAGTATAATCTTCTCATCTCAACCATGTTTGTTTTTTTCCAATCTCGTCTGTATTTGCTAGGATAAGGAGGATGACTTCTCCAACAGAACTAATTTTAACTTTAAGTTAACTTTAAGTTAATAAATCAGTAACCATTCTGGGTTCTTCTTTCTTGGATGGAAGATACCAACAAATCTTTCTGTGCCTGCACTCAACGGACCACCTTAAGAGCTGCAAGCTGATAGCCTTAAACAAGCTGATAGCTGATAGCTTTAAAATATTCACACTTAACAACACACTTGAAAGTCTGGATAATTGTACAGGCCTTCAAGTTTTAGTTGAAAATCTCCTCAGAAAAATGGAAAGCCTCTGAGCAGTCTATAACAATTAATAATGCATATCAAGGCCAGCGATGCTTCCAAAGTATAGTTAAGGACTCATCATGTGACATTCCTTTATAAACACTTCCTTTATTGTTATTTGAAAAGTATAAAAAAGGAAAATACCAGCGCAGGAATAGCAGAGACGTGTGCCCATAAGGTCAGTGTCCTGCAGGACAATGCTACAAAGGCTCAGTTTAATATAATCGATATGATTCGCTGGATTATTGTCACTCCAGGGAGGTAATGTGTGTGAACAAAAAAAGAGTGTGTGCATTAAAGGCCGTGTAGTAAAGCCGTCGGCTGCAGGTAAGTGAAAAGTGCTTGACTGTGTGGTATAAAACTGAATTGAAAACTAATGAGAAACACAAGCATTTTTTAAGAGAAAAGTACAAGCCCACAGATTTTAAGATAAAACATTGTGTTTCCCACACACACAGTGTGGGGAAACTGTCCATTATTAAGCTTGCAACACGACTGAAGCACCTCAGTCTTTCAGTTCTGACATCTGTGAACGGGTAAAAGCTTTTGATGCTGTACTTACCTACAGTGTCGCACATTGCTGCCATTTTCAGACTGCTGATAGCGTTTCTGAACAATAAAGTAAACGTGACCTTGAAGTTCTTTATAGATACATAAAACATCAGATTAGCCAACATCCTATAAAAGACTCTATCTCTTTTGTTTTACTATGCCACTCCACATTTCCTCACTGCTGCACACTTATCTCCGACCAGATCTTAAAATATATCCCCAATTGCATGTTAGATTCTGTAAAGTTTTTACAAAAACTGAGGAAAGGGTGCAGCATCACATGGCTTGTCCCTCAGTATGACTTTACTTGTGTCCATCTAGCTTTAGATGTTTCCCTCTCTCAGCACATCATGATTTAAATGATAATTACCAGACAGAGGTGGGCTTGGGTCTGGAGGTCCCAGGTTCAAGCCTCGGAATGGCAAACCAGATTAACCACCTTGGGCCCCTGACTCTGAGCAAGGCCCTTAACACTAATTGCTCCCTGTGTGTTTGTTCTCTCAGATGTAAGTCGCTTTGAATAAAAGAGTCTGCTAAATGACAGTAGCAACAGTAGTAGTAGGGCTGGAGTTGGACACCCCTGATCCTCTTTTTTTGTACTTTTTAAAGAAAAATCTTTTTTATCCATTTATAAGTTGACACCTTTAACAATGTTTACTGATATTAGTGCCCATTTTGATTAGGTTGATTAACTAAAAAGCATTTCTACTCTTTTATGAGGTGATTACATTGCAGGGGCTGGCACAGTGGCTTAGTGGTTAGCACTGTTACCTCACAGCAAGAAGGTTCCCGGTTCAACTCCCAGGCCCGGCAGGGCCTTTCTGTTTGCATGTTCTCCCAGTGCTTGCGTGGGTTCCCTCCAGGTACTCCAGCTTCCTCCCACAGTCCAAAAACATGCATAGAAGGTTAATTGCACTGCTAAAACTCAAAATCTACTTCAACACGAAGGAGCACATTACACCGGTTTTAAAATCGCTGCATTGGCTCCCCGTGCGCTTCAGGATCGATTTTAAGGTGGGGGGTAGCATTAATAAGTTTTATGTTTATTTGCTTTTCTTGTTTTTTTTTTCTGTTAAGCACTTTGTGTTTTATTATTTGTATGAAAAGTGCTATATAAATAAAGTTTGATTTGATTTGATTTGATTTGAAAATCTTAACAAGAATATTTGTCTTATTTCTAGTTAAAATGTCTCATTTTTAGTAAAAAAAAAAAATCTCATTACACTTAAAACAAGACTCATCACTGGAAAAAACAACAGTTTTCACCTGTTTCAAGTAGATTTTCACTTAAAATAAGTAGAAAAATCTGCCAGTGGACCAAGATTTTTTTGCTTGTAATGAGAAGATAAATCTTGTCCCACTGGCAGATTTTTTTTACTTATTTCAAGGGAAAATTTACTTGAAACAGGTGAAAATTGTCAAATAACAAGTTATTTTTCTGGTAATGACTCTTGTTTTAAGTGTAATGAGATTTTTTGACTAAAAATGAGACATTTTAACTAGAAATAAGACAAATATTCCTGGTAAGATTTTGAGGTTTTACAGTGTGATGATTATAAATTGCCCATAGGAGTGAGTGTGAGTGTGTCTGGTTGTTTGTATATCTGGCCCTGCAATGGACTGGCAACCTGACCAGGGTGTAACCCCTGCATCTCGCCTGTAATGAACTGGGATAGGCTCCAGCAGACCCCCGTGATCCTGCAGAGGATAAAGCGGGTACAGAAAATGGATGGATTACTTTGCAATGGTTATGGATCTATTATTGGAAGTGGCTCAGCAACAGCAGCTTCTGTATAACATATACATTTAATCAATCTTGTGCCATAACACCTGTGATCTTCTAATGAGATTATTAAAAATACATGGATGTGAAAACAGTGGTGCAACACCACTGTAAACACCGAAAGCATAGATTGATGTAATTCTACTTCAACACGAAGGAAATAAATAAGAAAACATTGCAATCATAATGAGACGAATTTATAGGAGGAGTGTGACTTGTTCTCTTTTAATACTCTAAGAATATTTGGGTTTACATAATAAAATCATTACTTAGCATTAGACATTGCTATTTTGGTATGATTTCTTTAAGGAATGACAGTTGCGATGATCATGTTTTGTGACATATGTTGGGACCGGTTTGTCCATCCTTCTGTCACGTTCTTCAGACCCGAGTGTGGAGAAGATGGAGAACGTGTGCACCGTCCCATCAGAGATAAGAGCAAGTAAAGGCCATTTTCAAAATTGCATACCGCATTGCTAATGCGCATTGCTTTTAGCAGGATGTAAAAGAGTAGTTTCTTTTATGCTGGCATAATATGCGCTGACAACGACAGTTGGACCAGTATGCAGTACATACTCTATACTTATGGGGGTATATTACATTAAGTGTAGTGCATCGAGTGCTGTTTCAAAAACAGCTGCGGTCACCATCCATGCAGAGGTTAATTTGTGTGTGTATGTGTGTGTGTGTGTGTGTGTGTGTGTGTGTGTGTGTGTGTGTGTGTGTGTGTGTGTGTGTGTGTGTGTTTTATTGCACTTCCATGCTGCACAAGTGCACAAGCAACATGTGTAAAAGAAGTGATGAAGTTCAGCATGTTTAAATGTTGTCCATAAAACTATACTTTAAACTATAAAATCAGGTCCTAGTTTATTTCTATTTAAACCCCCCCAAATATAGTTCCATGCATTATGGCTGAACTCCTCCACTTTGCTCCCGTGTATTGTAGGATGTCACTTCAGAAATCCTGGGTTGTTCAGATGTGACTTTGCAAACCCAAACGTCATGTTCTTTTAAGAAAATAGAAGTGTCCAGCATTCTTTTCTTCTCATTTTTTCTCATTGCACTATGATGAATTTTAACATTTGTCATGTTGAAAAAATCCTGTATAAATCTAGATGTAGCTTTTGGTAGTTTTGCAGTTCCTCCAAGGACAGACTGAGCCCTGGACTGTCTGACCTTGGAGTGAATTCCCTCACACACACACACACACACACACACACACACACACACACACACACACACACACACACACACACACACACACACACACACACACACACACACACACACACTCCTTAAAACACTGGCAATTGCTTTGATGTTAATATTTTCTTTCTTATTACTTGTCAATAGTATTTTACATTGTGGGATTATGGACTCTAAATGGTTTGGAAATAGCCTCATAAACCTTGTCAGACTGGCAGGCAGCAACTTCTCTAAGATAACTGCTTATGTCTTTCCTCCTTGGTGTTGCATTAAGACACATCCAGACCAGCAAAGTTGGCATCACAGATTTTGTTGATCAGTTAATCCAATACATTTGATTAGCAGAACGCGGCTATTACTTGAACCTATATATTTTATTTCATATGCCTCAGCTCATCCAAAACCAAAGAATCAATGGAGGATAAATAACCTTGTGAGAACATTCACTTGTCAAGTTGCTCTTGTTAGTTGTTACTCTAGTCTAGTAGAATTAAAGACTACTTTTATGAAGAATATCCTCAACTCAAAAGCTTTCATTCAGCTTGACCTCAGGGTCACTTTTAATTTCAACTCTCAGTGAATAGTGAGCAAAGTACAGCTTTCTGTTGGTTTTATTGTCAGTGTTGCAACTTTGTTGGTTACATTTTAATGTTGGGTGTGATTTAAGCTTTTGCTGAAACTTTCTTTATGCCCCGATCTTTAAAGTGCGGGTCCAGCTGGACAATCAGTAACCTGGATTAGTGGCAATGAACACTCGTCCAATCACACGTCGATGAGATCATGCATTGCTTTTGCCTTTCCTCCTGTTTTTGTGGACATCATCACAGCACACAACCCGGCGAGAAGGCAAACAGAGGCGTAAACGTTGATGATGAATACAAAATTCACGGGGGAAAAACAAGGAATTCAAACAAATGAACAAAAACCTAACGAAGAACAAGAGGGGAAAGAAGAGGGGCTCTAAAGAAAGATACATATAGATAGATTCCTTTTATCTACAGCTATAAAGAGGGGATTTGCGATAGAGGAATTAAAAGAAGGGAGGCCTTGATATGCAAACGAAGCTGCTGCTAATCAAAGCAATGAGATTAGCCTTCCAAATTGAGATGAAGAAAGGCTCCATTATCTGGGCCGAGTGTCATGTTTAATAACGCGGAACGGCATGGTAATTCAGTAGTGATGCAACTATAGCCTACGTGTGTGTGTGTGCGTGTGTGTCTGTCTGTGTGTGTGTGTGTGTGTGTGTGTTGCGTTGTGAGACAAATGGGAGTGGGAGATGTAACCTCTGAAAGGAAATGAAAAAGACAAAAAAATTATATAGTGAGAACTAAATACGTGAAAGACAAATTGTGGCCTTCTCCGCGTGTCACCCAGCATGAGTGTGTGTATTTGTGTGTATAAAAAAGGAAAGCTCGAGGAAGGGAAAGACTGGTTCCCATGAGAAAAAAAAGTGTGTGTGTGTGCGAGCGCATGCTTTTGATTCACAAGTTTTATAAAGATGCATTCAGAGAGACGAGCTGCAGATAATGCCAGAGCATTTGTGTGTGTTACAAGACAAAACTGCCTCACGTGCCTGCAGACAACTGTAACACACATACCAACATGTGGACGACTTCATATCAGTGTGTCGAGGAACAGCGTTCCATGAAAATCACACTCTATTTTTTATTATTACATTTAATCCAAGAGATCTTTTCAAATTTGCTTTTAGCTGCAGAAAATTATGCAGGAAAAAAAAAAAACTTGCTTAAAAGCTAATGAATAAAGTGGAGGATAAAAATCACCATGAGCTGGTGCACACAATGTTATGTTACTCAGGACCATTTCAAGCAGCAAAGATTTGATTTTTGACGTTATAATATCAGTTTTAATGTCATTTGGATCGATGTTTGATTACTTTTAGGAAGTGTCATGGACATCGCGGGAGTGAAAAATCTACCACATAAACAGCAATGAAATTAGCTCACAGAACATCTTTACAGAGGTGAATAATAGACTCACCAAAGTAAAAACCAGAGAGAAAACAGAAAAGTGACACACACAGACAAAGAGTGAAAGAGGGAGTGAAAGAGAGGGAGAGAGAGAACAAATCCCAGTGTTGTGACAGGGGGCTTAACCTCCGCACCTGTGGGGCCCTCTGAATTGTTATTTTATCCCCTACTTCTTAAAGAAATCACTTTGTAGACAATGGTCTATGGGCCAGACCAGTCCAGAACGTGTACCTTCTTGATTTTTAACTGTTGATGTTTTTAACGAAACACATCACGCCAAGGGATCTGAAGGAGTTGTAGGACCTGAGTAGTAAAAAAAAAAAAAAAACTCACACCCATTAAAGGAGTTGGGTTTCTCATTACTAGTAAAGTAATTGCATATAAAGCCATTTAGTTTTTTTTTACTACTCAAAAGTCCCTAACAACCATTACTTCTGGAGTTTTGGGTACAAAGGTTAAGTGTTGAATTGGCATTCATCCCCGCCCCAAATGGCTGCAGCGGTTACAGGTAATATTGACTCTGACAGGAACAGAATGTCCAGGTGCACACGTTATTGTCTCTCTTTCTCTACATTTCTTTTCATATTAACTCATGTTTATCCAACACAATGTCTCACATGGACTCTGAAACAACAGATGGGTCAATTTTACTAGTCTGTAAAACTGCCTAGTAATGTGCCATGGTTATCACAACCACATAGACACAGTAAAATGTCATTTTATGTTTTCTTATCTTTCAAGCCCGTCCCCTGGGAGGTAGTAGTGCTTATTGGGCATCACACCAGTTCTTTGAGGGTTGTACTCTTTACTATGTAGACGGGCAATATGACAAATTGCAGTGGAAAAGTATTTATTAATTGAATTTAGAAAATGTATGTACTGTCACGACTGGAGTGTGTAGGACTCAGATGCAGGAGACAGAAGAGGCAGGGGCTCCAAAATCGCTGCAATGCAGGATCCAAAGCCAAAACAAGAGTCCAAACTTGACACAACCAGAAAAACGCTCTTTGAGAAAACAGGACTGTATAGGCATATAAAAGCCCTCCCACATGCATTTGATGACCCAGTCTCATGTTTGCTTTGTAATTTGTGTCTGTCCAGCATGGTAACTTCTTCTTTTAAAAAGCATTAAAAATGCAATGTTCTCAATTTTCACGGTAAAATGTTCTTTTCCATGTGATCAGGTCCTAATTTTATCCATGATCTTTCCCCAAAAGTTTACTCAATTGCTCCTGATTTGGTCTGAAGTACACCTGAAAATGGCCAGAGTCCACCTGCAGCACCAACAAGCTAAAACTCTGTCTTTCCTTGAGGATTTCATGAAAACTGTCTTCTTTAGTTTAGCTCATCTCCTCATCAATACAACTACTGCAAAGCCAGAGCATTTTGATCACACTTGGAAAGATGCATTGTGCATCCTATCCACTTATTTGGAAAGCTTTTTGGTGCCTAGCACCAGCTAGCACCCAGCATGAATTGTGCATGTTCCCTACAAAAAACACACAACATACTGAGATATGAAAGTTCCAAATAAAGGGTTTGCACATATGTTGTTGCAATATTGACAATACAGATGTGTTGCATATTTAGGATTTGGTCATCAGACCAAGTAGATGTTGCAACAAACTCCACTGCAGGTGACGAGGTGTGAAAGTAACTGGACATAGAACATGAAGCCAATAAACTTCAAGTTATAGTTACCAATCCAGCACATTTTACAGACAGATATTATTTGGGATTCATGGAACAATGGCATTGTGGTCCTATGTGCAATAAACAATCCTCACTCTCAAAAGCCCCATACACACAGCCAGTTTGGAGGAGCTTCTCCAGGTTGCTAACAAATGTGGAAGCTGCTTTTCCAAGTTGGACATTAGAGACTTTGTGGGCCACGGACGTTGTTGAATGCCATTGAGCTTTGTGAACGCAAAGCATTGCGCCCTTACTTTCACAAAGCATCTGTGCAGTCTCTCGATATTCAACTGGTGAGGCAATTGTGCACCTATGTAGGATCATGTGAGTGCATAGCTCAGGGGTCGGCAACCCAAAATGTTGAAAGAGCCATATTGGACCAAAAACACAAAGAACAAATATGTCTGGAGCCGCAAAAAATGGAACGTCTTGTATAAGCCTTAGAATGAAGGCAACACATGCTGCATGTTTCTATATTAGTTATATCTGGGGGAAGATTTTTTTTTCATTATGCACATCGAGAAAAAGTCGAAATTTCAAAAAAAAAAAAGTCGAAATGTCGAGATTAATGTTGAAGTACAATTTAGAGAAAAAATTCAAAATGTCGAGAAAAAAGTCGAAATGTCGAGGAAATAGTTAAAATTTCGTGAAAAAAGTCGAAATGTCGAGAAGAGTGTCGAGATTAAAAAGGAAAGGAAAAGGGAAGAAAAAAAGAGAAAAAAAGAAGAAGAAAGAAAAAAAGGAAAAAAGAAGAAAAAAAGAAAAGAAAAAAAGAAGAAAAAGAGGAAAAAAAGAAAAAAAGAGAAAAAAAGGAAAAAAGAGAAAAAAAGAAGAAAAAAAAGAAGAAAAAAGGAAAAAAAAGGTCAAACATTTTTGAAAAAGCTCCAGGAGCCACTAGGGCGGCGCTAGAGAGCCACATGCGGCTCTGGAGCTGCGGGTTGCCGACCCCTGGCATAGCTCAAGAGCTGCAGTAGAGACAGGAACTTGAGCATATGTTTATGACAAGATGTGGAAAGAGGCTAAAGTCAACATTGGCACTATAATCCATATTTGCAGATTTTTGCCCTTGTGTGTTGCCACCTAATGCAAACAGGTAGAACAGAACAGATTTATAGCGCGTATAAGAGAAAGAGCTAGCAGCACCACAGGTGCATCAGAGACACTTGCAGTTGTTTTTGGTAATTATCCCAGTCAGTCACAACTAGTTTAAGCATGACCATTGATGGTTGGAAATGCTGCACATAGCATGTTAAACAAACAGAAGAATGAACACTGCCTCTGTAACTCTGGCAATGAG
Source organism: Cololabis saira (assembly GCF_033807715.1). Taxonomy (NCBI): domain Eukaryota; kingdom Metazoa; phylum Chordata; class Actinopteri; order Beloniformes; family Belonidae; genus Cololabis; species Cololabis saira. Next base: position 36,775,833 of record NC_084596.1, on the reverse strand, counting down.
CCAATATAGCCATTAAACACCAAGACAGAAATAGGCCACGGAAGCCGGCAACAGTGTGCATTCTGTTGTTGTTATCTTTACTGTTTCTCAATTCTTCCTGACAGCCTTAGCATCCTTTGGGGAACAAAATGGCAGTCACTGGTGATTAGAAAGAGCCCACAAGCCCCACCTCCACTAGACGTCCAGGGAGCCAAATTATGCCCACATTAATATTTCATATCACACGGGAGAAACCACATGTGTACTCATCCCTTTGTCTTTATGTCAAGTGAAATGCGCTCAGCAATCATCAGAGGGTGAGCGGGGTTGACGAGAGGAGGGTCGATTTGAGGAGACGAGAGGGAGGGGTGGAGGGAGATGGAGGGAAGGAATAGTAGGAAGGAGACAAGAGGAGGACGAGAACTGAAGTCATGCCAGAAGTGGCCATGAGCTGAGGGGAACGATGAGGAGAGACGGTGAAGATGGGGAAACGGTGGGGAGTATTGAGATGAGAGGTTGGCAGAATAAATGACCGGCAAGTAGACAGAGAGAAAAAAAGAGAAGGAGGAGAAGCAGGGGGAGGACAGGGAAGTAGACAAATACCTTAGTGCTTTAAATAATGTAAAGGTAAAGGGCCATGCTGACCTGAGCAAAGGATTAAGAGCTTTCTTGATAGACAGAAAGAAAACCATTCTGTACAACAGTCACATATATGTGTTTGTATATGTGTGTATAAATATATATATGTATGTCATATCCAAAAAGTGCATGTGTATGTGTATATATGTATGTATGTGTGTATGTGTGTGTGTGTGTATATATATGTATATATATATATATATATATATATATATATATATATATATATATATATATATATATATACATATATATATATATATATATATATATATATATATATATACATATATATATATATATATATATATATATATATATATATATATATATATATGTGTATGTGTGTGTGTGTGTGTGTGTGTGTGTGTGTGTGTGTGTGTGTGTGTGTGTGTGTGTGTGTGTGTGTGTGTGTGTGTGTGTGTGTGCGTGTGTGTTATATTTTGTTTTTTGTATAGAAATTAAATTAATTTTGATTATAATGAAATAGAGTTGTTTAGGGGGTAGGATTTAATACGTTTTTACTTCTTCCTACTCCTTTTCGAGCATGTTAATTATGATGGATGCATGTTCTTATTTATATTTTTGTTTATTTTGTTTTCTTATTTACATTTATTTATTATTGATTATTATTGTTTTGTTTTGTATTCAATACTGTTTCATGTTGGAAATAAAATTTCAATTCAATTTAATTCAATTCAATTTAATTCAATTCAAACCATCACAACTTTCTGATTCTAATAATGCGTCTTTTCTTTTGTAGACTGAAAAATATTTATCTGATGTCATGTACACATTTAAGCCACTTGATATGGCAATACCACTTCTGGCGCCACGGGTGGGTTAACAAATATACCTCTGACAAACATAAAGTTAAAATATTACATAAAATGGTAAAGTATGATCCAGGATGGATGAAGTTTGCAGTCTTTGCTTTTCCTTTATTGTCAGTTTTTAAAAGTGATTGTGGATATTAAAGGGTACATATAATGGAAATAAAAACAATTCTGTATAGAGCCTATATTTGAATGTCTGAAGTTAATACAGACTGAAAAACATCAACAAAAAACTTGCAGAGATCTGAAAATATTTAATGAAGTAAACGTTTCAGGTTTGGATGGATGGATGGATGGATGGATGGATGGATGGATGGATGGATGGATGGATGGATGGATGGATGGATGGATGGATGGATGGATGGATGGATGGATGGATGGATGGATGGATGGATGGATGGATGGATGGATGGATGGATGGATGGCTGGATGGATGTTGTGTTTGTAGCCTGGCAACAACTGAGCATCATCAGGTGGAGTCTCACAATAGTCATCTACTCTTCAGTATTTACAAAAATCCATCACAGCATCCAAACCGGTAATTAAATCTTCTGAAAAGTAAAAAAAAAATACACAAAAAAAAAAAAAAACATTTCAAAGGGACAAAAAAGTTCTGTCAAAAATCTCAAAGGGGATACAGGAAATGATACAATGTAGTGTCACCAGGTTCCCTGAGGGTCAGAGTATACTGTGTTAAACCCTTATGTGATGCAAGAAACCTGCAGTATATGTCCCATTAAACGCTGTTGCACTGTTGGTGGCGCTGATGGTTTAACCTGCAGCAGTAGGTTAAATTACAAAAGGGCCAATGCAAATTGGAAGCTATTGAAAGTGACTTTTAGCTTTGTGCATTCCTGCATTCAGGTACAAACCAATGGACAGTGTTGTTGGCCCAATATGATAAGAGCTGCAGCGACAGGCTGTAGCTGGAGTGGTGCCCGTTCATAACGCCAGATAGGTATGCATACCATGCAAACCAATCATGTCACGTTTGGGGTTGTCTGATCTACAATAAACCCTATAAGTGATACATCAAGCTCTCTGCCTCTCAAGATTAATGGCAAATCCCCCATAAACCCTTGATAACATAGATACAGGTGGCGTTGGATTCATCCAATTGTTCATAAATGGCGATGGAGTCTCCAGCAGATGGGGTTTCTCTTGTGGAGCATAAAAACACACAAACACAGAGACACAATATGGGACAAAATAATACATAGGTGCTTTTGAAAAGATGGGATCTCTTCTTTAAGTTTGAAATGAAGACCTTTTTTTCAGAGTAAACACATGAGAGGGTGCTTGTTAATTACTCTCAAGAGTTAGCCACACCGTGTGGCTGGGTGGCTGATTACCGTCAGCTTTGCTGTGGCTGAGTGCTTTCCCATCATGCCGAGATTGCTGCGGTCTCTTGTTAACCCTCATCGATGGAGACAACCCAGTGGCTCACCTTGGAGCACACTTATCAGCCTCCTTCACCAAAACTGCTCTCACTATCAACAATTATCTCCGATGTGTGTGCGAGCGTGTATCTGTGTTCCTCTTTCTAGCTAGGGAGTACTGTAGGCAGCAGCCGTCTCAAGAGCGCTTGAATATCCTCTCGCTCTAACCTGATTATTAATTACAGGCTGCCTTTAGCTGACCACAGCCTAAACACTGTCTGGCACCGTTTCCAAGGAGACCGGCACAAAGTAATTCACAAACAAGATTTAGCAAAAATAGCTCTAAGTACCTTTACAGCACAGCAGTTGTTCAGTTTGCCAGTCTGTTATGTCTTTTTCAATCGTGACATCCGAGGAATGTTAATTAACATACATGCCAATCAAAAGTTATTCAATCACGTCACATGTAAGTGAAAAGTGTTAATGCCTAGTCAACACCTCTTACTAGTTTGGCATTGCCTCAAAAGCTCCATAACTCTCTGAACACTCAAGATGAAGCCAATCATCTTGTTGCAAAATTATAACTTGATCAAAGAGACAAAGAGCCAGAACGTCAGTCATGCCTGAGCAGAGCAGCACTCAGCAGTAATGAACCTGGAGCTGTGCCTGCAGCGGGACTGAAGGACAGCGGGCCCTGAACGGGCTTCTGGAAATCAGCTCTGCGTGTGTGTGTGTGTGTGTGTGTGTGTGTGTGTGTGTGTGTGTGTGTGTGTGTGTGTGTGTGTGTGTGTGTGTGTGTGTGTGTGTGTGTGTGTGTGTGTGTGTGTGTGTGTGTGTGTGTGTGTGTGTTCATAAATCACTTTTGATATTTGCCAACAGCAAAACTGATCATGCAACACAAGTCTGCATTATTACTCAGCATCCTGTACAACTGGCTCACACTGACTGTACACCACGGTACGATTTACTACAAGCAAACATGCTGATGCCATGTACAAGACAGCTCTTGGAAAACTTTTCTATCAATAAAAAAATGAGTAAAAAAAAATTGTGATGAAGATTATTTTTCTTCTGTAAAGTTTCAACGTGTAAAACTCATCCATCTCTCCACTATCCGTACCCATTTCTTCCTTTTCAAAGGTCACAGGGGCCGGGTGGAAGTGTGTCCCAGCTGCGTTCACACTAAAGTCAGGGGTACACCCTCTATTTCTTCAAAGCAGCGCTGCAGTGATGACAGGTGCCTTCCACTGGTTCATACCATAAGGCCTGTTCCTGCTCTGCTGGGGACACATATGTGGACGCATGTGACCACTGAGGGACCTGCAGGCAGGGTTGCCACCCGTCCCTTGAAATAAGGAATTGTTACGTAATTGGGAATTAAAAGTTGCGTTCCGCAGTTTATTCCGTATTTCACAATTGTCCCATACACGTCTGTCACACACATGAACAACGAACTAACAATAATTACCAAAAAAAGGACAGGATATATTAAAGACAGCAACATGTGTTGGTGCACTCTCTGTTATTTATGTCATGTCACTTCATTCGTTTCAGTAAATTCAACTAAGGTGAAACAAATATATTATTTCCCACTACATGCAAAGTGAGATATTTCAAGCCTTTATTTGTTATAATTTTGATGATTATGGCTCACAGTTTATGAAAACCCCAAATAAAAAATCTAAAAAAATTAAGAATATTTGATGAAATCAATAAACAATTAAATCATCAAAAAGATAACAAATAAAGGCTTAATATATATTGCTTTGCATGTAATGAGACTAGGTAATATATAAGTTTCACCTTTAAGTTGAATTATTGAAATAAATGTACTTTTAAACCATATTCAAATTTTCCGACCTTCACCTGTAGTTATATTTATATTTACCTGCATACAGAACATCTGGGCTGATGTGGACATACATAGCATTTCAGTTGCTAGTATGGTTGGCTGTCTGTACAGTCATGCAAGTTCAATGCTATTAAGGCACTTTAAACTTTAAATCAAAGCATTTTGTTTTTTCATATAAAATAAATGTATTTAGTTTAGAAGTTTTGGTGTTGTCCCTTTTTTTGGCGCCTGCGCTGCTGAAATCGGGGGCGTTCCTTATTTCTATTTCTGAAAGGTGGCAACCCTACCTGCAGGTGTATTTCAGTAGATCTGCAGAGAGCTATGCCATGCATGCACACATGTGCAGAAGGAAGTACATCCTATTTCCTGTCCACACATTTTGACCAAAGCTGCCAAAATGTGAGCATCCTTTCTGCTTCCGCAGGAATAAAGAGGTTTTATTAAGTAGCGGCCGGATGTTTATAGTCACTTGATTAACTGATCACCAATGAGTGTAAACATCACTGTTAAAGTATTTGGCAGTTTGCTGGCCAGGAGCATTCAGGCCTGTCGTGACATAAAGAAGGAAAGACATCAGCAATTATGTTCAAATTAGGTTACCTAAATAGGTTTGGAAGAGGTTCGCTAGACCAGCCTTTGGCAAAGTTTCAGTGGGCTGATTAAAAGATATTGGAAAATGTCTTATGTCATGCTGCGGCAGCAGCGTTGAACATGCTCAGCACGGCATGAGCAGCTTTCAACACTGGTATGTTGTGGCCTCTGAGTCTCTGCCTCGCTCTCTGGGTTGTGTATGAATGGTGTGGTGAGTTTCTGAGCTGGTCCTTGGATCATAAACTCATTCTTCTTGCTGTCCATAAGTTCCTCTTCAACCGTATATTTAACATCAGTTTCTCCGTCTTAGCAATTCCTGAAGCCCATTTGGATTTGAACCCCCGCTGAATAAATGAACAACCAAACTTTACCTGTATTTACTGTTTGTAAGAAAACTAGTATTATCCTCCAGAAGATAAAACATTTCCTTTTTGTGAATTCTGTATTAAAGTACAGCTTTAAAAAGATGATCTATGTCCCTCATTTTTAATTTTCTATTTCAACATTTTTCTCTAATAAAATTATTTTCTTTTCAGAAGTAGTATTCATTAGTTTTGATTTGTTTTTTTTTTCTTTAAAGTACAACTTAATTCTCCTACAATTACAGCTTAATTCATAAAACCTTTTCTCCTCTTAAAGTGTCCCTAAAACTCTGTCGAAGCTTATGATATGACAGTACATATGTGAATATTGCAGTGTAGTCCTACTTTCTCCAAAGATAAGCTGATATAATTATCGGAAGGAGGGGGGAAGAATCTTTTTTGACTGAGCTTGGCAGATTGAGCAAATTTGGATGTTTAGATAAAAGTGTGTGTTGTATAAATATGTATTTAAAGTTCATTAAAAAGCCTTTTAATTGGTTCCTCTCTCATATTTGTGTTTTCAGTAAGCTGTATCTGTGAGTGACCAGTAAGATGCTTGTGTTGGGTTTATATAAGATAACTTTGTTTTGGCCAAGTCCTCACCTAACCTTTGAAATGTTCATGTTTTCTTTTCTTTTCAATTTATTTTGCCAGCAGATATCTTTAGAATATCAATATCAGATGTTTCACATCATTTTGAAAAAAAAAAAAAAAAAAAAAAAGAAAAGAATGGACCTGTTAAGGTGCCATGAGTTGATGGATTATAGAAAGACTTGTCTGAGATTCTGTCTTTGATATTGTCGCTCCATAGTCATTTTTCATGTTCGGTGTCTGCCCCCTGTTGAGTCTGGAACGGAGTGAAGTCAAAACCAATATGCTGCCTCATGCCGGGGTCGGAATAATGGATGGACGGCTGGGGAATAGAGTACAAGGGAGGCAAATGGTGTTAATTTAATTTCTCTCCACAAGGGGGCACAAATGAAACCGCCCAACTGGCTTGTCCGGTTGTATTTCTACATAAAGACAGATGGGGCAAGTGGCAGGGAGGGGGTGTGTGGGGTGAGTGGGCGTCTTTGTTCAGTCAGAGAGATTAAATGATGGAAACGGGAGGCTGCAAAGTGCATATAAATGAAGCATGGGGACCAGTTCCGTTTTTATTGGGTTTAAATTTTAATGAAATTAATACATTAGGTCCATTTCTATATTTTGACATGTGTCATCTTTGCTTGGGTTTATAAAATGTAAGTATATCATAACTAGATATAGGGAAATAACAGTAATTGTTATCATATAGTAAACATAAAGTAATCAAAATAGAAACAAGGGAAAATGTTTCCCCGTGATCTTTGGTTCACCGGCTTACACCAACTCAGCTCTCTCTGGCAGGGCCAGTCTAGGTTTTCTTGGCTTTCCTGTTGAGGTAGCTGTGGTAGTAGAAGTTGCAGAAGAGCGCGATGAGGCTGAGCGAGTAGGCCAACACGACCGCGTTCATGGAGTCAGGGAAGTTGCAGTCAGAGATCAGGTTGTAGCTGGTGTGGATGGTGACGGTAAAAAACTGCAGCTGGTGAGAGAGGAGAGAGAAAAGAAAATGGTACATCCGATCCATCCGATTCCCCCAAAAGACCAGAGACTCAGAGAGACGATGCAGAAATACAAGCTGAGAAATCAAAATGTGTTGAGTAAAGGGAGGAAAACCGTGCAGAGAAAGCAACTCTTTATGTCATACAGTACTGTTGGCAAGGTGATGGGTATAAAAAGTATTAAATAACTATTAAATGGGTTAACAACTGATGAACTGGTCATGCGTTGATTGCAGAACTGAAGTGATTCTTTTATTGATGACACCTTAAAGGAGAGCTGAAGAAGAGACGGCAGTCTTTAAAGTTCAATACAATACAAATAAATGTGCTGTTGCTCTAAAACGGTCTAATCTTCAAGATGAACTCAAGTATCTCTGTGAAGCAAGTGTTAATGAAAGCTTGGCAATCAGCTCTTCTGCCCCAGAATGCGGGTCAGGGAGCGGAATGACCTTTATATGCTGCAGTTGTGAAGAAAAATAAAAACAGTGCAGAATGCCTTGTGTCATCATCCAAGCTATAAGTGGAAAACAGATGGCCGTGTGTTTGGTTGAGGAGCATCAGCGCTGCTAATCTGTTTAGTTACCAGTCAGTCTGGACAAAGACAAACCAGCCAAGAAGCTGCCGTGCTAATCTCATCAAAACCGAATATATGTGCAAGCCCAAGTCAGAACAAGTTGGTTTGATAGTGGTGGTTGAACATGGAAGAGTTTGAACTGCCAGCTGTGTCATGCTTTTGTTTTTATTTTCGTGTCAGTTAATATCAGTTAACCTCCTTAAACCGGTAGAGTTTTTTTCCCTTGTTGCTTTGGTGCCCCATTAAAAAATATGATGTAGAGTCTAGACGATAAACGTGTGATGTCTAAGGAAGTTTATTTATATATATATATATATATATATATATATATATATATATATATATATATATATATATATATATATATATATATATATATATATATATATATATATATATATATATATATATATATAGGACTGTCTCAGAAAATTAGAATATTTTGATAAAGTTCTTTATTTTCTGTAATGCAATTAAAAAGACAAAAATGTCATACATTCTGGATTCATTACAAATCAACTGAAATATTGCAAGCCTTTTATTATTTTAATATGGCTGATTATGGTTTACAGTTTAAGATTAAGATTCTCAGAATATTCTAATTTTTTGAGATAGGATATTTGAGTTTTCTTAAGCTGTAAGCCATGATCAGCAATATTAAAATAATAAAAGGCTTGCAATATTTTAGTTGATTTGTAATGAATCCAGAATGTATGACATTTTTGCATTACAGAAAATAAAGGACTTTATCACAATATTCTAATTTTCTGAGACAGTCCTGTATATATATCGTATTGTTTTGTTTTTATTCTGTAAGGTGACCTTGGGTGACATGAAAGGCGCCGTTAAATAAAATGAATTATTATTATTATTATTATATATATATCAATTTTTGCATCAAAGCAAGCATATGTCAAACAAAGTCCCACTTCTTCTCACATCATTGAAAAGGCATTCAGGTAATGGAGATAAATAGATATTATTTTGTATCAATGTTCATGCAAACACCCCAAGTTCAGCATCCCTGCCCGCTTCTTCCTCAGCCATTTACGCAACTTGTGCAGAGTGTGGTTTTGCAGTCTTGTGGAAGAATGCTGGCAACAGCACTGATACAACCTTGTACGGTCCGTCACAGAGGATGCTTTTGGACCTGCTGGTCTTGAGCATGCAGTGCCCAGTGCATGTCTCTGACAACATGGTTTTTATGATAGCTCAGGGTCATAGTGCTTTACAAGGTTGCCAAGAGGAATACATTGTCCTTGTGGTTAGGCCCGCATCCTTTACCTGGATGCACAGAAATTGTTAAAAAAAAATCGACACGTTTTACAAGTAAAAAATATTCAAATCCCTTCCAGTCTTTCTTTTAGGAACATTGTTTTCAATCATTTTCATGGTGGAGATCCTTCGCCCATCTTTTCCTCCTCATCGTCATTAATAGATGCAGCTTTTGTACCAAATGGTCATGACAGTCACCTGTTGAAATAACATTGTTGTTATTTTCACCTCAGAAACACTAAATCACCTCCACGTCTAATGTTTTGGAATGTGGCGCAGGCTTGAGATGCAGAGGGGGATGCATATTAACAAACGCACCATGAAAGACGTCCTAATGGTGCGAGGAGGAAAACCAGCACAGTAATCATCCTCCCACACACACTTCAGCATCTCTGTGCAGCAGCCCTGTCAGGAAATACATCTACAGCATATCTATAGAGGGACATACTGACCAGCTGTAGAGAGGTGAGGTATCGCTTCCACCACAGGTATTTGGTCATGCCTGGCCCCAGAGCTGCCATCCCGTAGTACAAATACATTATTATATGGACGAAGGAGTTGATCAGACCTATCAGGAACGCTGCAGAAACATAGGATGGGTGGCACATATCAGTGGTCGTCTTACACAATACTGTGACTATACTGCTTGGCTCAATGCGTCTTCTATAGGAGGACAAGATTTGCTCTTTAGATTTTATGAAACTAAAGTGCACACTCACACTAGGCAATCCGTACAGTTGCCAAGCACAATTGGCCCATAAAGAATTGATTATTTGGCGAGTGCGAGAGCGCTCTGTTCCGAGCTCAGTCACTCGTGTTTGAATCGGTCACGGTATGACTTGGCTGGTGCGGGTCAGTGGGTGGTACTCACACTGGCCTCCAGCCACATATTTGACTCCAGCCCACCAGTTGAAGATCATGGTGGCATGGTGGTACACATGCAGGAACGTCAGCTGGCCGTCCTTCTTCCTCAAGATGAAAAATATCTGCACACAATGAATTTTAACAACGTAAGAATGGTTCACAGTCAAAATTCAATCATTACTTTGCAAATAGAGATGACAAAGAAAAATATTTTTACTTTCTGAAATGTTTATGCCGAAGTAATTAGTAATTAGTAATGGTTCATATAATTTTAAATGTTGCAATTTGTTTATTTTCCTTTCAATAATTTGATCGTTGGAGGTTTTGGGCGGTTGGTACATATAGTTTAGCTACTATTTACCAGCGAAAGTAATAGTTTAAATCATGACTGGTCTGAATAAGCTCAGAAAAAAAATTATTTTTGTAAAAAAAGAAAAAAAAAAGGGATTTACAGGACTGTCTCAGAAAATTTGAATATTGTGATTTTCTGTAATGCAATTACAAAAACAGAAATGTCATACATTCTGGATTCATTACAAATCAACTGAAATATTGCAAGCCTTTTATTATTTTAATATTGCTGATCATGGCTTACACCTTAAGAAAACTCAAATATCCTATCTCAAAAAATTTGAATATTCTGGGAATATTAATCTTAAACTGTAAGCCATAATCAGCAATATTAAAATAATAAAAGGCTTGCAATATTTCAGTTGATTTGTAATGAATCCAGAATGTATGACATTTTTGTTTTTTTAATTGCATTACAGAAAATAAAGAACTCTATCACAATATTCTAATTTTCTGAGACAGTCCTGTAATTGTTCGAATGAGCAGTAAATGAGCACCCAAAATGAAAACATTCATGAGTGGTTCCTGATGTTAGATATTGGGCCTCCACCTCCAGCAGTTACCGCTGGCATCTGACAGATCTAATTGACAGATGGGACAACCTCAACACTTCCACTGCACTTTTACTCTCGAGACATGAGAACGCAAGGAGCATCAATCACACTGATATGTGTTGAAAGTGTCACTAATGTTGTAGGGGAACATATTCAGGGCTTTATTGAAACCTCTGTCGCTGTGGGTATTTAAGGTTTGAAAAAGAATAGCAGTGCTTCAAAACCAGGGGCTCCTACGCTGGAAAAGTACTAAAAAAAATAAAGAATTCAGTTCACTACTTTGAATATGAAATTGTGCATTTCTTTCCATTTCATTTGTACTTACGGTGTCACTTAGTTCAATGACTTTGGAGAAGTAGAACCACCAGCACACTTTGGCCATCTGCCCGACACAGCACGTGTCATGTCATCAAAAGTAAAAAAAAAAAAGTGTGTTGGAAATGACATTTCAGAACAATAAATGAATAAAAAAGCGAGAGAGAGAGAGAGAGAGAGAGATAGAGAGAGCTTTACCCTGATGGCCAGCGGGCTGTCACTGTAGTCAACAGGCTGGCACAACAAGCTGTACCCAGCCAACCAGGAAGAGGCCGTGAACTGAAATATAAAAGGTGCTGTCATTATTTCTGCCTTGGTTTATCAGACATTACAAAAGGACCTGTTGTAGACACTGTTTCCAACCAATTTCTGCATACACAAATTAAACGTATTTTTAAGAAAGCAAAAAAAACCTTGTTTCATGAATATTAGTAGACTATTTTATCTTAAAATTTTTTGACTACATTCATGGAATATGAGGCTTATAATTAGAGGGGCTGTTTTAGCAGTGTGTGCATCAGATGCTTCCCAGAAAGGCACTGGATGCACAAACACGTGGGATCATCTGAATTATTCCTTTGCATCTGTAAGTGATTTTTTTTTCTCCACTGGCAACAATAGAAATAATCTGTGATCACAGAAAATGCTGAAGCTGACTGCAAAATAGTTTCACAGTTTAATCAAATATGGATATTTGGAGCGTCCTCAAGGCTTTATTGTAATATCTGTTTGATTCTTTCTCTTGATGTTAAACCAGCATTCTGGAGATTCTTGAAATGCAAATATGTGAGACTGCTGTAAATAACGTATATATTCCCAGAGCACTGTGTGCGGTAGTTACCTCGCAGAACATGTAGGCAGACAGGCAAACCATGGCAAAGTTGTAAACAATCAGGACGGGCTTGAGATTGACTGGCTGTCTCTTCGCCATCAGCTTTGGCCCCACCCATATAATGATCAGGTAGCACAAGAATACACACATAATTGGCACAGGAGAGTAGACCAGCAGCCACTTGTCTGTCCTTTTGTCTGGACGAAGAATAAAAAAAAGGGAAGGGGGCGATGGCCAATGCACAAATGTTCATCTGTCGGGCATAAATAAAGATATAGTCCATACAGTATGATGCAATAAACATACAAATGAGCTTGAAGCGTACCTCCATTTTCCAGAGCACTTTGGTAGAATAATTGGATTTTCTGCCACATGGTGACAGCCTTGTCACACGAAGATGGAAACCCATGGGAAGAAAAAAACTATTGATAATTAGAACATGCAAAATTAATGAGGTATGAGTCCAGAATAATAATATTAATACTAATAATACAATAAAAAATTAAAATGTTCATAATAATAATAATAATAATCATCATCATCATCATAATCAGAATAATCAGAATAATCAGAATAATAATAATCAGAATAATAATAATCAGAATAATAATAATCCAAATCAGAATAATAATAATCAGAATAATAATAATAATAATAATAAAATGATATGAATGGTTGCAAATATTTTGTGTTGTGATGATTGGGGTGTTTTGGGGGTCTGAAGAAGGTATTTGAAGAAGGGATAAATGTTGCAGCCAAATTTACAGACCGTCATGATCCTAAAAAACCCTTTTAGCTTTAGTCTCATTTTATCACTCTTGTGCCAAAGATTTTTCAGTTCTGACCATCAATAGGAAAGCAATGAAACAGGAAACAACAGAAAACTAGGCTTAAAAGCATCCTTCCAGTTCTCTTTCTTCTTTTATTTTATTATATTTAGTTTTTTAGGGTGTAGGAGAGTATGTAAAGCAAAACCATTATCCTTTCCTACCCTGAGTATTTTTGATGAATACATCTAACCGTGTTTGTTGGTTTAATCAAACCCATTCCTGTGGTTGAATCTATCTGGTAACAAAAAGCAGAGGAAGACTTAACAAGTCCTCCTGACTGAGTCAAGAGTTGATGGAAAGATCTTAGACGAAGCTAAACCTTGCAGGAGGATTTATAGAACTGGTGTAAAAGCTTTGCCCTCTTATCTAAATGCCACCAAGTTAATGTGTCTTAATGCTGCCTCCCTGACTGAGCCTCACTTAATATCTCCAGTTAATTTTGTACTGAAGAGAGCAGAAAAAAGGGCAGTGTTTTACCACTTATGACTGGATGCTGGATGTTGTCTGCTACCCAAAGACGACACAACGGACCTAACGTCTTTTTCTGAAAAATTCAGATTAAAGTCTTTGATTTCCAGGCGGCACCACAAAGCAGAAAACCAAGGGACCTATATCTTTAATTCATGTTACTGGAAGATGGTGTATCTGAATGATCTGATGGAGTCAGCTGCTTGCTTCTATCTTTGGAAGTGTATTTAAAGAGACAGATGGAGTATGGACCATTGCTGGGCAGGGGCCAATCGATCCTCGGTAGGGGGGAGCTGAGGCAAACAATTCATATCTGCTAAATCCAACCAGGAGGAGAGTGTGGGGTTGGTGAAGTGGTACCCACAGGGGTGATGCTCTGACTGACCTGCCCAAGCTACTGCATTAAAAAAGACTGAATATACTAAGATAAGACATAAGTTGTATCTGGCAAGGATTCTTACAGCAGTGTGGATATTATTCTGGGGAATAATAGGGGGGCAGTGCTGCTACAGGAAGCGGATAGAGAGAGAAGACCAATAGTTTCCCAGACATAAATCCCGTTCACACAGCAGGATTATGATTTTTCAAGCAACTCTACAGCTGTACAAGATGTTTTTGTTACCCCCCATATGGATAAATATTGCAAAACTATCATTTTTGTGGAAATAGGAAGGAAATATAACAGAGACAAAACATTCAATTTCACACTTTAAAGTTGTTTTAAACTGTAGGAGACTAGGATTTTTGGTCCTGCCACTGATTAGACTCTGGTGGTTTGTGGAAAAGTTGTGCTTTGGAAGCAGTGATATTTGTTGATAATGAACTAATAACATTTAAGCAGCAGATGTTCACAAACTGTGCCCTCCTCAAAGGTCTTACTAAGAACGGCCCTCTGCAAATTTCATTAAGCCACCTGGTGATGATCTGGATTATAACTCGAGGATTAGGCTCACTAATCCAAATGCATCTCTTGATGATAGATAATAACTAATAATCCTCATGATGAACGGATGCCCGGGTGGAGGAGAGGGGGATGAATGTCTAAATTTGACTCACATGTAACAGTGCTGCCATCTAGTGTCTGCGGTTTAATTTAAATGAACCTTTCTGTTCCCCTGATTCATATTTCCCTGTGGATCAACAAGAACTGAGCTGCTCATTGGTCATCTGTTTTTGTTGGAATGATAGCGCCCTCTTGTGGATATATTATTTTACATCTTGATTGAAGATCTTATAAGAGAGGACAGGTGCTGTGAACATTACTGAGGCACTCCACAACAGCAATCTAGATGTACTAGTTCATGCTTTCTTCTTTTTCTGCTTATGCTTTAAAATCTGTAAACATGTATGAGTTTGCAGCTGTAACCAGTACTCAAGTTGTAAAAAAAATCAGGGGGGATGGTGGATTTTATCATATGGGGACAGATAATTTGTGCTGATTACAAATAATATAATATATTACAAATTATAGCAGTGACCAAAACACCTGCAGAAATACTGCAGGAATGACATAGCAGCAGTTAAATGCAGCCTTCTGTAAGCTTTAAATATCCACTGGGCTTACATCAAATACATCAAAACACAACAATAAAAAACACTTTTCTGAACTTATCAATATGCCTCTGTCCTTCACAGGATAAGTAACATGGATCACTGCAAAAACTCAAAATCTTAACAAGAATATTTGTTTTATTTCTAGTTAAAATGTCTCATTTTAGTAAAAACATCTCATTACACTTAAAACAAGACTCATCACTGGAAAAAACAACAATTTTCACCTGTTTCAAGTAGATTTTCACTTAAAATAAATAGAAAAATCTGCCAGTGGTACAAGATTTTTTTGCTTGTAATGAGAAGATAAATCTTGTCCAACTGGCAGATTTTTCTACTTATTTCAAGTGAAAATTTACTTGAAACAGGTGAAAATGGTCAAATAAGTTATTTTTCTGGTGATGACTGTAAATGTTGAAATAGCAGTAAAACCACATTCATTGATGAAATGACATAAGGGATGGAAAGGGGGGATGATTTTGGCCGTTTTTATTTCAGGGGGGATGCCATCCCCCCTCATTCCCCCTCAACTCGAGTACTGGCTGTAACTAAAAACACAACAATGTATAGATCAGATCCTCTCACTCCGCTGATCTCCACTGATGTCAACTTTACCTCCAGATCAATCCATGGAGACTAATATCACACAACTGTTTTTAATTGCCACTGCTCACGATACGTGAACGCACCATTTACTATACCGCCTGGAGCAACACGCTGTCAGGACAAAGTAGTTAAGCCTCACCTGAAGCGTACAAGGATTTACAGAGGAAAATCCTTAGCAGAGCCAGGCTGCTGTAACCTCCTGCAGTCATACATAGGATTTCTAAAGAAAATGCTCTCTTTTTTACTCACAGTAGTGACTCAAATCATTCAGTTATGGACTAATATCATGTCCATAGCGTCCCCAGCCATCCACTCAGTGTCAACTAGGAGACACTCCGGCTCAAGTTACCCCGTACGTCTACAGCTTATGCGTGGATGGGTGGATGGGATTAGTGTAAATTGTCATTACAGCCATTAAATGTATCAATCTGCAATACCTGCAACATCTTGTTATGATATCACTAATAATAAATGTTACTTTACCGTCATTCTGATGGCGTATTGTTGTGTTTTTTCTCCTCAGCTCTCTGCTCAGTCAGAGCGTGCTGCATGTCAGCCAGGTTAAGCAGCTATGAGGTAATCGACCTGCTTCTCCTCTGTACATGTGCGTGTGTGCCTGGGTTGACATGCAGCTTGACGGCTAAATACCACCAAAAAGTATTGAATAAGAACTCTGCTGATGGGAAGTGAATGGCAAATGATGTAGACACTTGAACTGTTTTTTTGGGTGAAATGTATTATTCTTGAAGTAAATCCGGTTTTTGTTAAAGGCAGGGTAAGTGATTTCTGCATGACTTTATGTCTGTTGTGAAGGAAGGGGAGCTGATGCGGGAGGAAATGCAGAGCGTGTAAATGTGTAATTCAGATAATTAATGAGCATTATAGTATGACCTGATGAGAAGTGGCAGAGCGTAGATGTGCTGCACCCGAGATTCACTGCTCATGCGTGAGATCATGCTAGTGAAAACATCACTCAAAGGACTAACATAAATGTTGTTGTTTTTTTAATAGTTTGATAGGTTTGTAGTTTAAAAGCATTTTTCCCTAATAAAGGAAGAACAATTCAAGGAACTTTGATGGGAAAAAGAAGAGGTTGTAGGTGTCATCCAGTAACACTGGGAAACCCTAAAGGAAATTGTATTTATTTATATTAGAGTAGAAGTAGTTTATTCCAGATATTCAACAAAGGAGGAAGCAGGACACAATTTGTTTTTTTTTTTAGACCTACTGTAAATCATTAATGACATTGATTTCCAAATTTCTGCTACCCAAATCCCTGTAAAATTATTTTTTTGTTGTGTGTGTGTATATATACACACAGTATATATATATATATATATATATATATATATATATATATATATATATATATATATATATATATATATATATATATATATATATATATATATTTATATATTTTTTTTTTTTTTAGTGTTTTTTAGAGTTAAAAGAAAAGCAGTTCTTAACAAAAATTTGCCAACAAATCTGTTCAGAACCTTATAACACTTCCACGTCAAAAATTAATTGTTCAAACGTGTCCAAACGTGCGTTGTATGCAACATTACATGATTACATGATTAAATTAAAGGAACTGGGTTTATATGAAACAAAACCTGCTCTCCACCAGGTCAAGTACACAGATGTAGGTTACCATGGTAACAGACTCCAAGTACAAGTTACGTCAGCTTCTGAAATGGGCCTGAGTTAACGAGCTTTATCACATTCAAGGTGCTTCACTGTCTAAAACAGAAAACCGCGAGTTTCGCTCATCTCAAGTTTAGCAGAATTTGCGCAAAAAGTGCTTTCTGAAGAAAAAAAACGATGTACTTACTAAGTGGGTTATTTCAACCTACTCATGAGATGGGTAGCGGGCGAGGAGGAGTGAGGAGATATTCACTGAATGTGACTGAAAGTGTTCAAGGCTACAGAGTAAATGGAGAATTATTCGGCTCTGAATGACATTGAAACTATAAAAATAACACTACGAATAAACCCTTTATGTAAACCACATCATATTCAAATATCTCAATGCATTAGTGAATGAATCCATTTATTTCTTGTTAAACTCTTCAGAGGATTGCTCTGATTCACAGTGAACTGAGCTGAGAGCAGAATCCGCTTCAGACGGTGACCTAACTGAAATCTCCCTAGCGGCACCCCACACACCACCGCCGCCTCTGTGCCGGTGACCAGAACCCCTGCTTCCTCACACCTCTCCCCACACGTCTGCTCACGGCCTCCTGCAGGCAGGTTTTGCACCGTGAACGTCATTAACGGGGGAGGACGAGGAGACGTGGATACCTGGTCCAGACAGAGGAGGGCGACGGGGGAAATGCCAACAGAGAAGCTTCAACCTGATAACTGGCTGAAACAGATTCAGCTGCTCAGCGAGCTCCATACGTCAAGAATGAAAGAAGTTCAAACATGGCATCAAAATAAAAGCCTAAGTACACACATTCTGAAAAGCTGAAGATAAAAGAAGCAAGATGAGGCACTTTTAAATGAGCTGCACTTTATCTAAGCACCACCGTGATTGTGGTGGCTGCCGTGCTGATGGTGACCGTGATGGTGACCGTGATGGTGACCGTGATGGTGCTGATGCTGATGATGATGATGTGCTGCTCCGCTATGAGGCTGGGACTGATTGTGAGGCTGGATGTCTTGATCCTGGTGGCCGTGATGAGGGTGGTGATGGTGATGATCATGACGATGGTGATGATGAAGACTGTGGTTCCCCATCGAGAGAGTGTCTTCCTCTTCCAGGTCATCAACGGTTGTTCCGTTGAGGTTAAACTGAGCGGTGTCATTCTTCACCGTGATGTTAACGCGTCTTGATAAAGAAAAATCAGACTGGAAAAGACGAGCATAAGAAAATAATGTATTACTCAAATGTGTGTGCATTTACTCTCAACGGCTTTCATGTGTTTTTAACGCGAGTACTCACTGAACAATTGCAGATATCTTTATGATAAGTTGCTCTGATTGCAGCCTCTACATAAGGATAATGCAGGTAACTGTACGGCAGCACGATGTGGAAGGTGAGGAGGCCACATCTAAAGGAAGAAGGGAAATAAAGAATAAGTACCGTATTTTCCGCACTATAAGGCGCACCTAAAAGCCTTTAATTTTCTCAAAAACCACCAGTGCGCCTTATAATGCAGTGCGCCTTATATATGATCATTACGGTAATGTATGTTACTGTAGTCAGGGGGATTGTGGGTAATATAGTTGGTGTCGCCGAAGTAACGGCACTAAAAACGTCAGGAATCGCCACAGACGTTCAAGACAACAGCAGCGACGCTGACTTCCATAATGGCGACTTTGACGAGACAGAGAAAAACTGGTTTTTATTTTGTTAATAAAGTTTGACATACGGTACTTTTTTCTTCTTGTTTTTTTTTTTTGCATTTGCTGTGGGATTTTGTAGCATTTCCTGTAGCGCAGCTCCATCAGGTAGATACGTAACTCAACCCCAGCCAATATAGTACGGTATTTTACCATATATTTAGTGCGCCTTATAATACGGTGCGCCTTATAGTGCGGAAAATACAGTATATAAACTGGAATCTCTGAAGTAATAGTGAATATCACTATTCATTTTTTTTCCATCTAAATGCCATTGCTTAAAAATTCATTCATTCCATGATGTATAATAACCGTTAAAGTTGCACTCTTAGTAAGAAAGGTGCTGAAGCTCTCCACAGAAATAAGCATGTTTAGCCCAGTATGTGTATACACATACCATAACAGTAGAAAGTGTATAATCCATCATTTGCATTACATTTTAATTTAATTTTCTGTCGTCATCTACAAATGAGTTTTGCAACTCATTTTTCAACGAGCGTTGCAAAAGTCTGAGTGCAGACTTTTCCCTTTTTTTGCTGAAGACATGCTTGTGTATCTACAGCTGCGTTGTGGCCGTATACTGAAAAATATACTGAAACGAAATGAAAAATGATACTGAAACGAACAAAATACATTATGCACTTGCAGTTTCCAGACTGCATTGTTTTCATCTAAATATAACTGACATGTTTTTGTGGTTTATAGCTCGGGAAATGATTACCGGTATGTGAAAATAAAAGGTGGAGCTCTGTCTTCCTTTTTGTTGTGCAAGTTCTCACATCAGAACTATAATCTCTGGCATTTTGCAATAAAAACATCTTCATGTTCCTGCTTTGAACCCTGGCTTCTTTGTGTGGCGTTTGCAAAGTCATCCTGATGTAGTTCGAGTTTTCACTTGACGGTAAAGTTAACACCATTTGATCTGTGGCTTTATATAATGTTATCTGATGAAGAACATAAAAGATCAGCTAAAGTTCAACTAGTATTTGAGACCAAAACATTTTTCTACCGGGCTGTGAATACGTGGAGAAACTAATGAATGTTTGAAGTTGGCCCTTGATGGTCATATTGCATATTTTGGGACTGGGATGATGGTGCTGATGGAGTAGGAAGCCAGACGTAGTCCCTTAGGCAGGATTTTTTACATGTTTGATGATATGTAGGTACGACTCACAGTAAGTTTTGGTTCCACCAACCCTGAACTAGCAGGCCGACCTTACCTATCGTAGATCAGGAAGTCATCTTTGTCTCCATCCAGGGTCTCCCACACATCATTTTGAAAAGGACTCTGCTGATAGACGGGGACTCCAGGGGGCGCTCTTCTCTTCAGCTCCGAGTACATGACCCTGGAGTGAAGCTCCAGCTCATTAACTATCATGATGGACACATCCGTCAGGTTGCTGCGGTTCAGTTTGGAACGCAGGCTTCCGATCCTATGAATGGAGGGACGGATGAAGAGACAAATCCAGACAAGTCAAGGAAACACAGAGCAGTGTTGGTGTTAGGGCTGGGCGATATATCGAGATTTTAATATATATCGATATATTTTCAAACGCAATATGGTACGAGACAATATCGTTAATATCGATATAGCTTTTTTTTATTTTCAATTTTTTTTTTATGATTTTGATATAGCTTTTTTTGTGACAAATTGACTTGAATGTTTTATTTGAAGTTTGCACAAATGTTTGGTTATTTGCACAACTGTCAACCTCAGTGGAAAAGTCTGCCTGTTACTGTCTACATTGTATTAATTGCACAATGTATTTTAATTGAATTGTTATGCAGAAAAGGGATATTTGTTTTACTTTATTCAAGAAGCATTTTTATTCTATATATGCAGGCAGTTTATTTTTATTTCATTTGTTTTATACATTTTGATATTGTGCAGACCTCTGTTAATAAAGGAACCTGTGTGACATTTGGCACGAGGCTTTGTATTAAAACTGACTGTTTTTTTAAGGGTTTGCCTCAGAAAAAAATGAAGCTAACAGAGATGCTATGCTATAATGCTTTGGGGGAAACCCCAATTATGGCACAGAAAAAATATCGATATATATCGAGTATCGCCATTCAGCTAGAAAATATTGAGATATGACTTTTGGTCCATATCGCCCAGCCCTAGTTGGTTCTTCTACGTTTGCTTACTTGGTTGCCTGAATGAGGCAGAACCGTCAGCTGGCCTTCAGAAGAGCCACCACCACCACATTTCCCAGAACCTCCTGCATCGGCGCCCGCCCCTTTATGTCCCACTCGGGGGCGGGTTTGCAGATCTTGGAGGTGTCATGGTCCCCCTCTACAGACAGGGTGACGTTTGAGGCCCGCAGCAGACCCGGCAGGGCCGTACACAGCCACAGCGTCAGCAGAGAGCGCATGGTGACTCCGTCTGACTGGACCCAATCTTCCTGAAGGACAAGATGTGTGGAAAAGGGACGTTTAGCATGCCGTCTTTTCACTGTCAACAGATCACATTTACATTTTGTTATTTTAGTTATGCACCATATGCCAATCTGAATGCCAAACCTCTGTGGTATAAAAAAAAGTCTTTGTAATGTATCTGTTTGGGATCATAATGAGATGAATTCATTTTGTATTGTCAGCACTCTCCCAACCTTGAAACAAACGGCCAGTCAGTTTGATCCCAGGATAATTAAGAGTAAACCCTCATTGTCTCTCTCATCACAAGTGGAGATAATCAGCAAAAGAAAAAAAGAGCTGATTGGGTACGCAGCAAATAGAAAGAGGAATGTTGGGGGCAAACGGACAGACGGGCTGGCAGAGGCCCACGGAGCCTGACGGACAAAGAGGAGCAGGGAAGGAGATGCTTACATACAAAAACTGCACTGTCTGCACTAAAAAAAGCTCTGGATACATGTTATTTTCAGAAAACTGGACCTTTTTTGACAGCCTGTTTAACATTATCTTGTTTTAAAACTGTATTTAAAAACACAGAGGACACAACAATTCAAATTCCTCTTAAAACTGCATTAACAAAAATATCATTTATATTTGTTGCAATAGTTGTCTCAGTTCATATAAGGGGAAAAAATATAATCATAGATTACTTTGAAAACCAAATATACACACAAACTAGACAACTGGTTGATGGAACAAATAAAAAACTGATATAAATAGAAAGAAATGTCATGACAAAGAGCAACTCTTACCTCTGTCCTCCCTCTGTACTGTGACCTGCACTGAAACACAGCAAAGTCCTGTTGTTTTTAAAGCCTCCGATGTTGTATAAGCACTTCCCCCAAATTAAACAGTTAGAGAAAAGAGAGGGAGGCAGACACACATACAGAGAGAGAGAGGGAGAGAGATTCTTGGCATCAAATGCCTTCAGTTTGAGGAACAGATTCGGGATGATTTTCTAGATTTTAGTGGCTACAGACCAGAGCTGGCAAGTAACAAAGTACAAATACTTCGTTACCTTACTTAAGTAGAAATTTTGGTTATCTATACTTCACTGGAGTAATTATTTTTCAGACGACTTTTTACTTTTACTCCTTACATTTTCACGCAATTATCTGTACTTTTTACTCCTTACATTTTAAAAACAGCCTCGTTACTCTATTTCATTTCGGCCTTTAAAAAAATCCACTATCCAGTTAAATTGCTCCATCTGGATAGAGTGAATTTGGTTGTGGTTGTGGGATAGATGTTCTTGTGCAACTAAACTTGGATGTACATTCCAACATCATATCTTCTGCTCTCTGAAACACATGTTAATGCTCAATAGTACACATATATGGTTCTTTAATATATTTGCATTACACTAAGATACATTCATTTTCAATGGCTTTTGTCCTTAATGGCTTTTTCCCCCTTACATTACTTTTACTTTTATACTTTAAGTAGTTTTGAAACCAGTACTTTTATACTTTTACTTGAGTAAAAAACTGATACTTCAACTTCTACAGGAGTATTTTTAAACTCTAGTATCTATACTTCTACCTGAGTAATGAATGTGAATACTTTTGACACCTCTGTTACAGACTAAAAGCAGAGCTACCAGGCTGAAAGGAGAAGGGACTGCAGAGTTTTTTTTAACAGCAGTTACTGTGGAGGAACGTCTGGCCACTCAAGATACTGAACTGATCCTTGCAGAGACCATCCGCGACATCCGCTGCTATCTGTTGTTCGTGGTGGTTTCTGAAGATTTCAACCACTTGCAACACTTCCAATGTTCTTTTCTTTGTGGTCCAGAGGATCACAAAAAAAAGAAAAGAGAAAGTTCCTACTATAAAAGACAGGAAAGTAAATATGAAGCGTGTTGATCCTAAAACTGAGTCACATCAGTGGTCAACGTCCACCAACGTGAAAACAGCAGCTGTACTTTTCTTTCAGCTTGAACTTTAACATCATCTACGCCCTCCGGGTCAACTGGAGTGAAAGGCCAGCCACAGAACAAATACCTTCACAGACATGACAGTGGTCTGCTCAAAGTCCAGCCGGGGCCAATCAAACATCACGTGATGGTACTCAGTTACTACAGAGCTATCAGAGTAGTCTTGCGGTAAAGTTTTTGTCATAAGCTGCACATTACATCTGTAGAAATTAATACTTTTTACACCCTAGGCTTGTAACAGCAGGATGCACGTGTCGTGCTCTATGCCGCCCCTTTTAGAGCGTACTGTACTCCCCTCTGCATCTCTGGTGTAGTTACAGTAAAGGAAAAGTGAAAAACTTCAGCTGGCCTTTGCTGAAGCATTATTATATGAAGAGGAGTCAGAAATAAAGCTCATCTATTCATTTTTACTGTCAGATCCATCTCCATCCTCCTCATACTGACACACAAAATGCACGGGACATTATTTCACTTTATTTTCACACAATGACAATATTTTAGACATTATATGACATGTGACCAGCCTGACATTTGTTTGCCTACCTTCTCTGGTAGAGATTTAAAAACTTGAACAAAACGATATTCATATTTAAAGGAGCATGAGGCTCCTTTTAAGAAATGACTCTCTAGCGCCACCCTTCGCAACGACGGCCGTCGGGGGTACTGCAGCCAACAGCGAAGCCGGCACAGGAGAACAGGGGAGAGGCGCATGCAGCGTCATGTGACGTCACATCCGCAGGACAGCGCGGGAAATTCCGGTCACAATTGCAGCACATTTTGCAGCACACAGCCTGTTCAAGGCAACGGAGAGATACACTAGAGGGCTCATTCTTTTTGGTTTGGAACGCTTCATCTGACATTATTACTAGAAAACTTAAAACGTATACGAATTTTTTTCATAAATCCTGCCTCATGCTCCTTTAAGCACAGAATTATACTGTGTTGTAATTAGTGATGCACAGAATGTTCGGTAACCGAAATTGTTCGGCCGAAAATAGCAAAAAAAACACTTTCGGTGTTCAGTGGAATAAGTGGGGAAAAAAAAACGAACCATTAATAACGGCTTATATAATTACGGCTTGTTTAGATGACGCAATCAAACAGCGAACAGCGTGGAGTGAGGGGCGAGCGGTGTTAATGCAGCAAACATGTCAGCATGTCAGATCATTACTTGGATGTGGGGAAAAAGCAGAGGACACGAGAAATGATCCAGATGAGTTGGATTTGGGAAAGCTGCTTGGTGATGGAGACGGTGGCGGGACGCACCGCGCAGAGAAAAGGGCCCGTACTACCGATGCGGTGAACGAACCCTCACCGTCTGATATGACGAGATCCTCCAAGAAAATAACCCAGATTTTTACAACTATTATACAAGGCTTCAAATTGCGGATATCAGCCCCGCCCCACCACGGCCCGATTAACTGGACTTGAACGGGAGAAAATGAAAAAGGATTATGAGAAAAAATACAATAAGTACAGTAAGTCAAATTGTTACTGGCGGGTATTTCACTGCACATTTATTTGATTAATGCAATGGTGAAAAAATTGGCAAAATAAATGAAAAACTGCGAAGAACCATTGTTCGGTATTCGGCCAAGTGTTTATTATAATTTTCGGTTTCCGCCACAAATTTTCATTTCCGTGCATCACTAGTTGTAATCAAGAGAGGATTTCATTTCATTTATCCATTAAAAGATTCCTGATAAGAGAAAGGGCTAATATGTGCAAAGGTGACAAGAAAATGGATCAGGAATCCAATTTTGTTGAAAGCGTTTCTTAAGAGTTATAAATTGTACATGTATTCTCAATTACAACGCAGATCCTAATATCCTAAATCTTCCATTTAATTATAAAATCGAGAACGCAAGCAGCAAACGAACAAGGATTTGAGGAAACTATTTGTCCACGCAACACCTATTTACAATCTCTACCGGGGCGAGCGTCATGGTGCACATGCTCATCAGAACTTCAAGCTCATGTAACAGTTCAGGTTTCCCCTGCAGCGTAAACCCAGGCTGGATGCAGCCGAGAGCACCACCCCAGCAAAGGCCCGTATCGGATGTAGATTGCAACCACAACCAGGTGACAAGTCAGCAAATCCTTTACTCAGTCAACCTCTAGCTACGGTGTGGAAATGTGCGCACTCTCCCGGGATCAGGACAAGACGCCTATGAGTTCCTCCTCATCGTTGTCTCCCACACCTTCTGTGGGACTGTCACACGTGGCCATGAGGCCCAGGCTGAGCTCCGCCAGCTCCTCACAGCTCATGTCAGTGGTCACCATGATCTTCGTCTCCAGGCGATTGCACAGAGTCCTGTAGGAGGGCAAAGGGTAGCCGATCTCTCTCAGGTACTCGTAGCCTTTGGTTCCAACGGCACAGCGGATCTTTCGGGCCTTCAGGATCGTCTCTGGGGACCAGACGGCGCGACGCGAGCGCTTGCTGAGAGACAGAGCCCTGATCTGGTCCTCGTACAGGAAGTTCTGAAGCCCTTTCTCGATCCGATCGAGCCGATACAGACGCTTCTTCATCTCTTCTACCTGACAGAGGGGAAAATGTTGAGATTATTTATTTGACATGCTCACTTATGACTCAATAACTGACATTGTTTGTACATGGATTTAACAACTTCAAATGATGCAACTATAAAATAACGGCAGAGGCACATATTGATAGTGAGCCTATGACGATGCTGTTACCAGGAAGCATGTCTTTCCACTGCGAGCACAGAATACCTAAAACCAGCTATTTCTACTACTTTAAAGTGTAAATGATCTGTGAATAAAAAATAAAAAAGGAAGAACCCTTGTTAAAAGCCCTATGTCATAACGTCCACCTGATGCACACCCTTTCAACTTCTCCTTTTCAACATTTAGTAGCTCCAACTCACATAAGACATGCTGCATTTGGACACATCTGAGCTACATAAAGGAAGTTCAGGACTGTAAGCTGCAGTACTATGGAGCCAAATCAAGGCCAAAAGTTTTGCTAATTTGAAAATAAAATTTGAACCTGAAAATTATTTTTTCCAGTTTCAAATTTTTTTTCTTCCAGTATCAGATCTTTTTTTTCAGTTTCAGTACTTTTTATTTCAGTTTCACATCTTTTTTTTTTTCAAATATCTGATACTGAAAAAAAAAAATTTAAACTGTAAAAAAGAATTTTCAGGTTCAAATTTTATTTTCAAATTAGCAAAACTTTTGGCCTTGATTTGGCTCCATACAGTACTACAGAACATAACCCACACTGCCCCCTAGTGTTTGTTTGCATAATTACAAAAGGACACAATCAGAAACAAAGTTTAAATACCAACTACAATCTAGGTCCAGTAGGTGTGTAGTTACTATGCAGTAATTAATTATCAATTACACATTAAAGACCATTACCCACTAAGCATAGCCAATTTTATGTATCTATCAAAGACTACGTACAAAAAAAGTGTACAACTTGCAGTATCCGTTATCTTTCAAATGTTTACTGTTAGTTGCAGAAGGAAATCTGAAACTGAATAAAGTCTGAACTGGCAGGTCAGACCATTAAGAAAACTGAGATCTACTAAGAAACTTTCGTTTGGGGAAACTCTCAGGAATCTCCACTGAGAAATGAACTTGTAATAAGTGACAGCAGCAAGTGTCCTACCTCCCTCTGCAGTCTGGCAGTGTGCTGCGTCTCCTGCTCCAGCTGTTTCTTAAGGAGGTGACACCGTGTGCACGGGTACGGGTCTTCAGACATCCCCTCCGATTCCTCTTCCTCCAGGCCGGGCAGAGGGGTGCGTCTGGCATAGCCATGATCCCCAAAACTCAGCTCCTTTTCTACCAAGAAGTAATAATAATAGTAATAATAATGTGCAATATCCACTGTATAATAACCACTGTATATAATAATAATGTGAAATCTTCTTTTCTTTTTACGAGCCCATGTACAACTGCTGATACTGGTGGTATTACCTGCTATTATATGACCCTGTTGTTCTTCTTTTTTGTCTTGCTGTAACATGTGAATATCCCCATTGTGGGATAATAAAGGAAAATCTAATCTAATCTAAACACAAGGGAATCTCAAACGTATTTTGCAGCTTTGAAATTGAACACATTTACAGAACACAATTACAGAACATCTGCCAGAGTTGTGACACAATATGTGACTATTTCACCAGAAGAAAGCTCCTGGTGGATTCTGTCTCAGCCTCTCTTGATTCAGAGGTAAGAGAGCCGCAAATATGTTAATATATGTACTTCAGAATTGGTGGTAAAGCTCTCACTCTTTTTTAATCTATCAATGCTTGTGAAGAATATCTAATTTTTTATGTAAATATATGTGAACAATAAGGCCTAAAGTTGGCCAATTTGGCCAATGCAGGTGATTATCTTGCAGATCTGCACTTGTGTGAATAAAAACATGACACTGACTTGTTTCATTTGAAATATGAGTAAGGAGCTGAAACAATGTCCAACCATCTACAGGTTCCAAAGCAAATACAAAGAAAAGATTTTTGCCAAATACAGGGAAGAGGAGACATGAGGTAGTGATTGTGTGGGGATTCAGCATAATGTACGTATATAAAATGCTATATATAATAATGATTATATTGTTTATGATAAGGTGTGTGTGTATATACACACACACACACACACACACACACACACACACACACACACACACACACACACACACACACACACACACACACACACACACACACACACACACACACACACACACACACACACACACACACACACACTGCATATGTATATTATTTATAATTGCTCTGGTATATCATTTATTTATAAAGTTCCGGTATAATATTTATAATGTTCAAGTATATTTATAATGCTGAGGTATAATATTGCAATGAAGTGCTGTACTATTTTCATAAGGTAATAACAGGTATAATTTTTTTTGGATAAAGTAGTAAAGCTTGCTGTTATATGTTTTTCTTATTTTTATTTTCAAGCAAAATTGAAATAGAAACAAGGGGTAGGACCTCATAAGTTTTTCCTTCCTCCTACTCCTTTTCAGGCATGAAGGTTTATTTCCCTTTGATTTTGTTTAATGACTGTTTATTTATATTGTTTTTTTATGCGTGTATGCTCGAAATAAAGATTTCAATTCAAAATTCAAATTCAATTCAAATGTATTGAACAGATGTTTATGGAAGTTGAGCAAATTTAGGCAAAATGTCTTATTTTGAGAGTCATACATTTCATCATTGGAAGAATATCAAAAATAAAAGCTGTATGTACTGAGCAAAGTGAAAAGTGAATAGATAAAACAATTCTGAAGGATAAAATGAAGCCTCATCAGGATGATGGATGGATACATGTCATTACAGTAATCCTTAATAAGACAAACCTTTCCCAGGATAAATAAGAGCGTTAAAGTACCTGGCTCTGGTTTCATGGGCAGGATGATGTAGGGGGAGGTCAGGGCTGGATATGGAGGATCCCCAACACTGAACAGGGTCGGGATGGCATTGGGTTTGAGCTTCTTCCCTCCAGCTGGAGACCTGGCTATCTCCTCAAACTGGCTCTGCTCAAAATGATCCTGGAACAAACAAGAAGGGAACAGAACAGAACAGAACAGAACAGAACAGAACAGAACAGAACAGAACATTAGGCAATGATTGCAACGTAAACCCTTGTTTCTCGTGGTGTCTGTGACTCGGATAGAGTACAGATTAATGCATCTCTCCCTCCACTAGTGTTGTTAAACTCACTTGGCAGAGTCTGGAGTGAGGAGTTGGCTCAAAGTCCCGTCGACAGTTCACCACCCACTTCTGCTTGCGAGCCGGGTCTTTGGGGAACCTGAACAGCTGCTTGCCTATGCTGGTGGAGTTGGAGCAGTTGGGAGCGGAGCAGCCCCCCATGACCGATGATGATGATGACACTTTAAAACTACCGACGACTGGCCGATCAACAGGGACTCTCTGGCATTACTGTCAGCTAGTGGAGCTGGGAGAAACGAAGCTACGCTCGCATTAAACGTCAACACTTAAAAAAAACAGTGCAGTCATAAGGCGACAATGTGAATATACATTTAGGAAATTATGTTAAAACACTTTGGTGAGGGATAAAATATTTCACTCGTTTGAGCCAAAATGGCGCCCGTCTCCTCGAAGGCCGAACTGTGAGGTAGAGTCGCTCTTGTGCGTCCTTCGCGTATGCCTGATGGAAAATCCGGTTTAAAATAAAAAAATAATCAAGAAATTGACTTCAATAAATAATAAAATTCACAAATAAATCTATTATATGTATGCATTGTTTTGTCAAATAAAAAACAACATGTTAAAAACATAAAACAGCAATACTCATGTCTGCCTCACTCTGCTGCACCTCTCACCTTTTGTATTTCTTTTGTATCATTTTTTGTATTTTTTGTACAATTTTGTTTTGTAAAATGGTAAAATTGTAAATAGGTTATTTTATTTTATTTTATTCAGAGCTGTCCTTTTTTTCCCCTACCTCAAACTGCTGCATCTTAGATGTTTATTCTGTACATATGTCAAAAATACTACATTTGTTTATTTGTTTATTTGTTTATCTACTGCGAAAGAGCGAAATTACCGGAGTCAAATTCCTTGTTGGACAATGTTCGAACCTGGCCAATAAAGCTCATTCTGATTCTGTGTGTTTTTGGCTGCTGCACGACTGAATTTCTCCTCTGGGAGATCAATAAAGTCTACTATTCTACTATTATATTCTATTCTATTCTGATTCTGATGTCATTCTCTTTTGGTTTTTAAGAAAATGGTTTTTAAAGCTATTTTTGAAACTTATAAGTGCAATTGACTATCTGTATGGTGGCTTAGTGGTCAGCACTGTTGCCTCACAGCAAGAAGGTCCCCGGTTCGACTCCCAGGCCCAGCAGGACCTTTCTGTGTGGAGTTTGCATGTTCTCCCCGTGCTTGCTTGGGTTTCCTCCCACAGTCCAAAAACATGCATATTTAGGTTAACTGATGATTCTAAATTGCCCGTGAGTGTGTCTGGTTGTTTGTGGGGACTGCGGGTGGAAACTAGCATTTCTGCTAAAACCCGGTGTATTTACACTGCTTAATGTAGTGTTCATGAATATGCATTGTCCCGTCTAAATAAAACTTTGAACCAAGTAAATGTTTCTATTGTTTCTTTGCCTTTTGTTGTTTCTTTGCTTTTCTATTCTCTTTTTGGTTTTCTGGAGGTCGGTAGCCACAAAAAGAAAGTTGGATAGGCTTTTATAAGCAGTTTGCTTCAGCCTATGCCTTTTCAGTCATTGTTCAACACATTCTTGGTTTTGTATGAAATGTTAATGCTGTGCACAATGTTTTTTTTGGTGTCGTGTTTTGTGTGTTTTTTTTTTTTTGTTTGTTTTGTCATGACTGAATAAACTTAATTCATTCATTAATTCATTCAAATATTTCTAAAAGATAATTGTATGTGCATTCAGGCAGTAGTACGGCGACTATACACTGGTGATTCGAAGGACCCGAGAACCATGCCGAGAACACGCGGAAATGTTTACGGCAGCAGCGCTGAGATCTAGCTGCTAGGATACCCGCCCCCGACTCAATCAAGCAAAAGCGTCACTATCGACTTACACGGGCGATATTGGAAGTATCTACTAAACACAACCTTCGCTTACAAAGGCGGTGCGTAGACCTCACTAGGTGATTCACCTAGCGAGCTAGTATTCACGCAGCCGCGAGAAAACGTGTCAAACATGGCATCTTCTCTGATGGTTCCAGTTATCGACATCCATAATGGCAATCTGAAAGAGCTTTGGCCTAGTTTGGTCGTTGCAATTCATTCTTCGTCCTTCATTGCGCTAGACACGGTAAGTTAAAGTGTGCACGGCTCACAGTGATTGTATTTTACACAGTGTGGTAAATCTGTGTGTGGTTGCAGGAGCTGTCTGGTCTGGGGAACAGGAAGGCCTTACTGGCCGAGTGAGTAAACGCATTTACCTGTACCTGTTACCATGACTTACCCAGCTGTTGAGCATTTATAACACTTTCTGCGCTCTTTCAGGTCTATAGAGGACAGATATAAGGCCATATGCCATGCTGCTCGCTCCCGCTCCATCCTGTCTTTGGGGATTGCCTGTTACAAGACACTGGACATCAAGGTACAAATAGGTGTCAAAAGTATTCACATTCATTACTCAGGTAGAAGTATAGATACTAGAGTTTAAAAACACTCTTGTAGAAGTTGAAGTATCAACTCACGTGTTTTACTCAAGTAAAAGTACTGGTTTCAAAACTACTTAAAAGTGTAAAAGTAATGTAAGGGGGAAAACGCCATTAAGGAGAAAAGCCATTGAAAATTAATGCATCTTAGTATAATGCAAATATATTAAAGAACCATATATGTGTACTGTAGCAGGGCGAGTGCTACGGGCCCGACCGACAGGATAGCGAGGACACAGAGTTTCAGTGCACAACCACTTTTTATTCCACCCAACACACAGGACACACGTGCTTCAGCTCCTTCACAGCCCCCTTGCTGCTGTGCAGCCACGCCTTATAAAGGCAGGCAGGGTGGAGAGGTTGATGGGACACACCTGTGACCCATCACCTGAGTGGCTGCTGCTCCTCCACCCTGCCACATTTAATATTGAGCATTAACATGTGTTTCAGAGAGCAGGAGATATGATGACTAGTTGCCTATAAGTATTGTAATGGTGCAAAAAGTCAAACTTCAGAGGCATGTTATCATTTATCCTAACCTTTATTGGAATGTACATCCAAGTTTAGTTGCAGGAATCTGAGGGAACGGATGTAAGAACAAAACTGGACAAGAACATCTGAAACAACCACAACCAAATTCACTCTATCCGGATGGAGCAATTTAAAGGCATTCTCCTTGATTGTCCCTGAGCTAGCAAGAATTTTGAAAATGGCACCTCTAAGCCCCCCCCCATTCGGTCCGAATGATACGGATTGGTCCAGGTCCAGGAAGGGAAAGAACCAATCAGATGTTTTCATTTTAAACCACGTCCCCCCGCCCTGTCCCATGCGCGCACTCGCTTCCAGCAGCCCGACGTGTTCACTTCCACGGGTCCTCCTGGGCTCACAGTGTCCCAGTGTAACCCCCTCCCTCCCTCCCTTCTGCCACGGACCCCAGTATATAGATATTATGTACCGTAGTTATTTCCAGAGCAGCTCGGTCCCGCTGTGTGTGACCGGGGAGCGGGAGCCGTTAGTCCGCTGCTGCTGCTGCAGAGGCTGCTGCTCTCTGCCCAGCAGCCTCTGCAGCAGCAGCAGCAGCCCGGGGGGACACGTGAACAGCCGCAGCCGTGAAAAGCCGCAGGAGCTCCAGCTCGGAAGCTGTATGGGGTCCGTGGGGATATAGGCGTCTCACGGCGAGAGCGGAGAGCGCCGGTGAACGGCAGCGCGCTGCGGTGCCGTGCGGGCTGTGTTGCCGCAGCTACGCCGTAGGCTACGGCGTAGACGCCGTAGGCTACGGCGTAGACGCCGTAGGGTACGGCGTAGCTGCGGCTTTAGAGCCTGCAGCGCACCGCAGCGCTGCCGTGCCGTTCACCGACGCTCTCCGGGATGGAGACGCCGGTGGGCACGTTTGGGTGGGCACAGCCCCCCCCTGCCCCCCCTAAAACCGACCTCGCTTACAGGTGAATGAGACATGGGGTAGTTTTGCTGTAAATGTGCTGTCCAAAATGTTTAATAATCGTATGCGCGTTCGTGTTTGTGGGGGCGAGGCTTTGGACGGAGCGCTCGTGGGTGGGGGCGGGGGGGGCGGGGGGGCGGGGCTTAGAGGAAGCGCCACTTTCAAATCTTGCTAGCTCTAGGAAGTTGCATAGAATAACTTTAACTGGATAGTTTTTTTTAAAGGCCGAAATGAAATAGAGTAACAAGGCTGTTTTTAAAATGTAAGGAGTAAAAGTAAAAAGTCATCTGAAAAATAATTACTCCAGTGAAGTATAGATAACCAAAATTTCTACTTAAGTAAGGTAACAAAATATTTGTACTTCATTACTTGACACCTCTGCAAATACAGCATCTTTAACAACTGCTAAAAGTGAAAGTATTCATACGAGTATGGTCACACAATGTTATGTCCCTCATGTCAGTGTTTCTTCCACTGTGTTCAAAAAAAGCAGATATAAGGTTTAAAGATATATATATATATTATTTTATATTAGATATAAATTATAAGGTATAAAGAAGAGTATAAGTAGTTTATAGAGTTGTTCTACTTTCAAAGGTTAAAAATAAAGAAATGTTAAACCGATTACAACATAAAACAAGTGAAATACTAATACTTGTTCTGCAATGAAAATGCGTATTGTCTCAAATGCATCAGATTAAATGAGAAACAGTGTTGCATGTGAGTGCTGCCACATGAGATGTATTATTTGCATGAACAATAGGGGTGTAACGATACACTAATCTCACGATACGGTACGATACACGATATTGAGGTCACGACAACGATACGATATGATATTATAGCAGTTTTTTTTTAACAACCTTGAATGAGGAACATATGACTGGAAAAAAATTTCTTTTATTTGAAAGACACAAAATACAAAACAATGCTGTGTGTTTGCCCTATTGTTACAGTTTGTAATGCTTTATAATGGTTTAAGTTTTAAAGAGAAAGCCAGGCCAACCATTTTCCACAAACTGAACTAAAAGTAAATGTCAGGTTTGCATTATGCATCTTCAGTTTCATACAAGTACAAATATTTTGCCACAAACTGAATAGTTTCTCTCATGTATGATTTTAACTTTTTTCTTTTCCAGAAATGTAACAACTAAAATTAAATAAATAAATAAAAGCAAATAAATACATTTTTACATCATAAAAAAGATTGATTCATGCTCACCTTATAAGTGTAAGAGGAGATTTATTTTTGTTAAGGTTATTTTGGTAATTCAGGGTTCATTATTTTATAAATATATTCTGATGTAAATTAGGGACTATAATTACACTAGTCAGTTTATCTGTAGTGATTAGTATGTTTTAGATTGGACATTAAAGTACACTGGAACTCACAAAGAAGTTGTCCCTGTGTTTATCCTACTCACGACCCGAAAAAGGTTTAATTTGATAAGGTAAGGCTTAACTCTACACCAGCCTTACATAAGTAAAGGTTCAGAGCTTAAAACGGGACCGCAAAACGGTACTAGTTTCTTCTGAGCGTAGTAAGATTTTGATCCGCGGGTCGAGGCGCGGTCGGCACAAATACGCTGCACGTTACTAGTCAACACAATGGATTAATATTAATAACCCAATATCGCGATACAGTTTGTCACCTCCACGACACGTTTCGTGACGTTTTTGTATCACTAAATTTCGTGGCACGATATATTGTTACACCCCTAATGAACAATGATATATTTTGTAAATTCTTAAAAAAACAGTCGCTCTATTCTTTCTGTTTTATCATTTCTTCTTGCTTTTTTTCATCCTCCAGGATCCAGACTCATACATGGTCCAGGTGTTTAACCTCACCCTCCTGTGCTCAGAAGAGTATATTATTGAACCCCAGTCAGTCCAGTTCCTGGTGCAGCACGGGTTTGACTTTAACAAGCAATACAGTCAAGGAATTCCTTACTGGAAGGGAAATAATAAGGTGAGAGTGGCTGCATTGTTGCTCCGTGTTGTACAGTGTGTCCAGTCTCGGTCTTGTTGAAATGCCACTCAGAACTACACAAGTTGGTTTTGTCTCACTTGTTATTTGGTAATTAGCTTTTTTGCTCACAGATTGTATGATTTTCAAGTGTCCTTACGTGCTCTGTCATGTCTCCTAGGGAGGAGCAGATGACCGTGGAGTCCACATCCGAGCTTTATTCATTGACCTGCTGCGTGCAAAGAAACCTCTGGTGTTGCACAACGGCCTCATTGACATGGTCTTCCTGTATCAGGTCCAAGGAGTTTTGTTTTTCCTCTAGTTCCTTGCCTAATATGTTAAATATATTCACACATTTTACATCCAAATATTTTCCCCCATTAGCCAAAAATAATACTCACCGAAAAGTTCAGTCATCCAATTTAGTGAAACTGTGATGGTGTAAGAAGTGCTGCACTGAAATGTATCAAAAATGCTTTTACTGGGATTATGTGTGCATTTTATCTGTGATATTAGTGCCTCTCTCACCATTAAGTATTTGTTTTTGATGTGAGATATTATTCTCATGCAAATACTTTGTGTTTTGCTGCTGCCAGAGTTTTTATGCTCAACTTCCTGAGCGCCTGACCAACTTCACAGCCGACCTGTCTGAGATGTTTCCCGCCGGCATTTATGACACCAAATACATCACTGAGTTTGAGCTGAGGCTGACTGCTTCCTATCTGGAGTACGCCTACAAGAAATGGCAAGTATTTGCTTATCATATGTTTTGGCAGTTTTCCACTTTATTTTAAAGAATTGATCATTTTATTCCACTCCCCGTGGAGTAAGGGATGCAAGCATGTTTTTGTATGGTATTTATATAGTGTTTTGACCAAAGCATGCACTAGATGTTTCATTAAGACCTCAGGAACCAGTGTCAACTCTTGAAGAAGGGGAAAAAATCAAAAAAAAAATCATGCACCTCTCTTTAAATCAAGTGATACAACTTAACATTGAACTTGATGATAAAGGTTAAATGTAATTAACAGTGACCACTCATTCATTTTTCCACATCTAAAACTGTAGTAAAGCATTTTTACTCCTTAATTTTAGTTGTGAATAGTAACTAAAAAAGGCTTTGACTAGAAACAGATTTTTCACTTTTTCGTATTTTGTTTAATTTATTTTTTAATGAATATGCCTTCATGTAATCATGCTCCAAACAGCAAAGTAATTGAAAGTGAAACTAAAACGACTGAGTCTGGGGCCTTGCATACAATTTTGTGCCAAATTTCATGGAATGTTTTTTTGGCTTCAAATTAATGTTGTATTAACGTGTAGTTTTAACTTCCTTGCAAATCTTGAGATTAGTTTTATTTATGTGTGTGCATTGATTTTATTTTCATATAATATAAAATCAATCAATCAAAATATTTTCAGCATTATGATTTCTTTGATTTTAAAATAGGAACCGACAACAATAGTCCTTTGTGTTTCCTGACATTTTCTTCTCCTCCTTCCAGCAAACTGGATAACAGTCGCAGCGTCACAGCCGGAGCGCTGGGACCTCAGTTTGGTGTAGAGTTCATTCGGTACGCCGGCCAGCTGTCCACCTACGTGGAATATAGAGACTGTCCTGCGGTAGCTTCGTCAGAGGAACAGAGTGACGTCTGCCAGCGCTTCTCTGTAAGTTTAACTGATTGTTATGTTTTTTTCCACAATAAGAGTGTTGTTTTGTATAAAGGGACTGTTGGGTTAGGCCAAAATAAATAAAAAATTCTAGCACTGGCATGGCAGCCTCACTGTCCAACTGGACTCACAGCAGTCTGACCAGCACTTATTCATGCTGGACCCTCCATGTGATTTCTTTCTTGTGTTGTTTCCAGACAATAGAGACTGGAATGTTACAGAAATATCTTGCTCTCTGTGAAAGCTTTTCTTTTTCAATACAAGATGTTTAATAGACAAAAAAAAAACCAAACTTTTCTATACAAGTTGTTTTTCTTGAAGAAAGATGGATAGATAGAACTTTATTCATCCCCGAAGGGAAATTCAATTGTCCAGCAGCTCATCAAAACATAAAAAGCAACCACACTTCCACTCAGACAATAAAAGCACATTCATATTAAAATAAACATGAAATATAATGTTAAAAAATGGCATATAAAGTGCAAACTAAAATATAGTCCAGTTGTGAAACCATACTGGGTCATGTCCGCACCTCAGGTGCCGACACAAGTCGATGACACCAAGGTGTCATCGACTTGTTTGAGAGTCAGCTGATGAAATGCCGGAGCCTCCTTTTGTGCAATCGCTCCAGTTCCACTTGAAGACAAATGGATAAATAAAATAAGACCGTCCCCAGACTATGATGCTACCACCGTGGTGTTGCATTGTTGTTCAGGTTTTCATGCCAGTAGTCTTATATACATGTTTCTGTTCACTGAGCCAAAGAACGCAGTCTTCGTCTGACCAGAAGGCGTTGCTGCCGTCCACATGGTCAGAACAACTTATGCTGAGCTTCAGGGTGTCCATTTTCATGCAAGGACATCCTGTATATGGGTCAATGACGTGACGCCAATATTTTCTGAAAAACAGATTTTTTTTCAATTCAAAAAGGGTTTAAATGGATAAAAAGATACCATATATATGAACTACCTGTCCCACATATGGACTCACTTGAATTTTACAAAAAATACTAGTTATTTGGGATTTTGTTGTTGTTTTAAGCATCAAAATGTCATGTGGTGCGACCGTTAGACCATGACTCTTGTTTTTTTGAAAACTTTTTTGAAATCACTCTAAATGTTTCTAATCAATCTTCTGCCCTATCTGGCATGATTTCCGAAATGTCTTGTAGTGTGCAAGATTGCAACACATGTATTGTATTTATATTTCCATCATAATATACAAACAAAGTTTGACTGATACATCATCACCATTAAAAAAAACAACCATTTTGTATAATACTGAAAACTTGTAAAAAAAAAAAAAAAAAAAGATGTCAAGATGTTAAGGAAATTAATTTATTTTAATATGAATCATGGTTGCACCACATGACCTTTTTTAAGGCTAGTGCCAATTCCTCTTGACAAAAAACTCTGAAATTACTTAATTTAAAATTTTTATATGAATTTATGTGTACACAACATTCTTAAGGTTTGAACTACTGCAATAGATATTCTTTTTTTATTATTTTAAAATTGACCTGTTGAAAATCCTTATTCGTCATTGACCCATATGTAATAAATGTATGTAATGCCTCTCTCATGGCAATGCTGAAACGGTTTAGGTTTTCTTTCAAAAGCCATTTCTTACAGATTAATTTAAAGCAAAGATTGTGATTTTATACATTAAACCTCTAATCAATTGCAAATGTGGTAAATAACTGCCCTGTGTTTGTGTCTGTTTGTGTGAAAGGCTTTTGGCTGGTGTCCAAACGGCACAAATTGTCAGCTTTCCCACGACACAGACCTCATCGTCCTCCAAGACGAGAAATGCAAAGACGACAGGAAGAAGAGAAAGAGGAAGAGACAGAGGGAGAAGAAGAAAGCTAAAGGACAGGCAGCAGAGGACTCCGCCCTCCTAGACGGTGCCCCCGAAAGCAAAAAACCCAACATAGAAGTGGATCCAGAAAAAACACCAGGCGACACACAGAACACAGACCTCGTGAAACAAACGGACCTGGATGGAAACGACAAGCAGGATGAGGCACTGAGTATGAACACTAACAATGAGGGAAATGGGATGTTGGAACATGAAACGGAGCCAAGAGAAACAACAGCTGCAAGTGAAGGTGGAGATGGAAGTGTTGCTGACGGCTCTGCTGAGACAAATCCACAGAAGAAGAAGGTGGATGGAGGATCACATCGGGCAGGGTTTGATGCCTATATGACAGCATACATCTTTGCCTACTCTTGTGCGCTCAACAAGAAGAAGAAAGAGGAAGGGGCTGGAGAAGCAAAGGAGGAGAAAGAGCAGCCGTGGCTTTCTACTTGTCTTAACAAGGTCTATCTCAGCGGAAAGGCGGCTCCTCTGAATGTGGTTAAAAGCACCTTCTGCAAGTCATCCAAGGCCCACATTCAGAAAATGGAATTGGTGTGGAGTGGGAAAACCTAGTGTCAGGACTTTTGTTCAACTGTTGACTGACATGTCTTTTTTTTTTTTTTTTTTTTTTTGTGATAGTGATATTTCTGAAAATTTGCTAGAGAAGTCAGTTTGACACACTCGAATGTTTCATGTAGCCAAATTTTAGTTCAAATACCTGTAAGTGAAGGTATTTTCATTGGTTTTATTGTTGCACACATCTGCTTTTGTGCCTGTGGGTTATCTAAGTAGTTTTTTTTCTTCTTTTATTCATTGATTAAAGAATTCCTAACAAATATGTAAAGGAAATGTCAGCATAATTATACAGTGACCAAAAAAATGTGAATTTCAAGGCTTCCTTGCAAAATACAGGTGATCTCATGTTTTTCAAGGACATTTAGACGAATGAAACACTCCTCCAATCCGCTGTCATTAAGCAGGAGGTGAGATGATGTTTAGTTTCACTCGATGCCACGTGGTAGATCTTATATTACTGTTTTAGATTAGAATAAAAACTTTTCATCAATTAATTGTGATCTTTGTCATCTGGGTTTGTCTTGAAGAATCATACATGTCCAAATGGCAATATAACATGATGTAAGCAGTTGGATGAAGAAATCAAAAATATTGGAGACATTTTAGGGTTATAGAAATATATCATAATGACTGTGTGAATCTTCTGTAAGTTTAAATATGTATGCATTGTATACAGTATTTCGTTTTTTATTTTTACGTTCAAGTGCTAAAAGTGCAGAGTGAATCCGTGAGATGAGACTCATGAACTTTGGAGCATCTTTTAATTATGAACCCCAGAGCAAATGGGAGAAATACAGTTCATTGCTTACGCTATTTAAATAACCTTAAATTTGATACAAATTACATTTTGATATTAACTTTCCTTTTCATACATCGAGAATCCGACAAAACATGAAGAAAAGCACAGAAACGTTAAATGTTGGTAGAAAACACAGCGGGAGCTACAGACAGGGGGCGCTAGAGCAACATCAGCCCTGGTGGTTACAGAGAAGAAGACCGGTGTACTGGAGACTTCAGCAACATGCACAGATGTAATGCGGCGGGAGCGCGCTCAGCGGAGACCTCGCAGCCTGGGCGGCTTTTATTATATCATAATATTATCATTCATCAAAAGCACAGTGTCATTCAAACCCACAGCAGGAAAATGACGTTGGAGCGTAGGTTTTATATAAACGAATTAAAAAAAGAGAAATCAGGTTACTACAATCATATATTATTACAATTAAACAGACTGATGCAATTTTTACCAGTTTTGACTAATTTGGGGTATTTTTTCGGATTTCATACATGCCATATATATATATATATATATATATATATATATATATATATATATATATATATGTGGAAATCAAGTGTAATTAGACTGAACTGGCCTATTTCAATATCAGGATACTCACTGCGATTAAAAGTCACATATAAGATTCCTTTAATTGCAATTATAATAAAATAATTTCAAACAACACTGCTGCAACTGTGCAGCTCTTTGACGTTTTATCTAATACTTCTCTGTTTGGCCAGTAGGGCAGTTGCTGACTTTGCAAAATATGAATTGAAAGATTTTTCTGCAAGTTTGTTAATTTGTTGTCTGCTTCCATGGTCTTAATCACTGTGGATTAAAATCTAACTACAACAAAAAGTTATTACATCTAGTTTTACAATTGTATTTGTAATGCCAGGGAAGAACATTAAATAAAATGGGTGTGTGAATGATCAATAATCAGTATTATTGGCAGTAATAGAGGGCCCCCAAAATCACATTTTGCTTCGGGCCCCATGGAGGCTTGGGCCGGCCCTGTGCCACCTTATATGAACTTTAAATTGCACCAAATCCAATAAGTTCAACTTATTTTTTTTGTGATCAAATGTTTTTATTTATTTTTCATGATTTTCTTATTATCAACAGTGGCATCCACAATGATGTTAAACAAACATTAACACATATTCTCAGCCCCTTCCAAACCCATCCCTTGGACCTAAGCATTCAATGAAAACAATTGAAAGAAAAACAGAAAAAAGGTAATACAAAGATAATAGAACAAAGGACAAAAAAACAAAGGCAAAACATAATATCAAAAACTGAACAAGGATAGCTGCAACAAGGTAGTTTATATCAATTTAAAATACATCCTTCAAGTTTGGCCGTAGTTTTATCTGCTGCCATATACCAACATAAAATATTTTGTTGTTTTGCATTATGGATTTTTTTTAATAATTGATGAATATCTTTAAAAGTATGGAGGATTTTTTGTGCCAAAATTAAATAAATACATCATTAATTAATTAAAATGGGAATGAAATATATAATGAATTAATTAAATGTGTCATTAATTCACTAAAACTAGAATTAAATATGTCATTAACGAATTAAAATACAATTCATTTTAAGTAAAAAAAAATATATTTATTATTTCAGCATTTAATTAATTAATGACACATTTAATTAATTAATGATATATTTCATTCACATTTTAATTAATTAATGATGTATTTATTTATTTAATTTTGGCACAAAAAATCCTCCATATAAAAGGAAACTCGTGCAGAAATCACTGCAAGGTCCGGCTGCTTCCGCCGGGGCGCGCTCCCGCGAGATGCGGCCAGATCTCACCACGTGGACATAATTCAACACGACACCTGCGTGCAGGGAGGAGAGATCTGGGTCTGCAGCTCTGTAGCTGGTACCGTCCAATCGCCACCAATGGACTCGTTTTAATCCAGCCCTCGGCAGCTGGGATTTGAACCTTTTGTTCACAGGAACCCGACGGGAGGACAGATGACACTATAGCACAGACATGGCAGCCGATGACATTGACTACAATATTGTGTTTCCAGACGCGGGGACGTCAGGTTAGCGCTGTATTCTTATACATAAAAATGCCTTTTGTGTCTCTAAAGGGAAACCGACGAGATGCCTTTGGTTTTTAACCAAAGATGCTGTTGTAGCCGTTGTCTGGGATGGTTAGCTTAAGGCTGATTTATGGTTCCGCGTTACACCGACGCGTACCGTACGCCGTAGGTCTGCGTCTATTTAACGCTGAACCATAAATCAGGCTTCAGCCTGCAGTGATGGTGTGTGTGTGTGTTTCCAGAGAGACACTGGCCGGGCACTAAGGAGCCGGTGGTGATCCTGCTGGGCTGGGCTGGCTGCAGAGACAAGCACCTCTCCAAGTACAGCTCCATCTACAACCAACAGGTCAATATACACCTAGTTCAGTCATGTGTTTGTCACCTCTGATGGCACAGCTGCTTTACACAGGCCATGTGACC
Source organism: Cololabis saira (assembly GCF_033807715.1). NCBI lineage: Eukaryota > Metazoa > Chordata > Actinopteri > Beloniformes > Belonidae > Cololabis > Cololabis saira. Next base: position 36,733,753 of record NC_084596.1, on the reverse strand, counting down.
TGTCAACATTCATTCATTCATTCATTCATTCATTCATTCATTCATCCATCCATGACCGAGCTAGCCCTGTTAAATAATTACTCTCACATGGACAAAGTTCACCGCTGTATAGAGCAGTCACACACTGGAACCATCTCCCCCCATGTCTAGTTGCAATAATTAATAGGTTTTAAAAGGAGACTGAAGCAGCTGTGGTTCAGAAGGAAGTAATGATCGGTCCTAGGTATATATTGTGATTATTGTGCAAATTGTAAGTATATTATGAAATTAATAGTAAATATATTCTAAATTACTGTAGGCTATGAGTGCAGTATAGTAGTGTAAGTCAGTGTTTCCTAACCTGGGGTCTGGGCCCCCCTGGGGGGGCGCCAGAGATCTCTGGGGGGACGTGAAACTTTGACCCCGTCCACACGTAGCCGGGTATTTTTAAAACAGAATATTTCCCCCCTCCGTTTATAAAAAAATTTGCATCCACATTACATCGTTTTAAATAAAAAACCCCTTCCACACGTAACCGAAGATCTGCGTTTTCGACTACATTCACAAGCATTTCAAACCTGTAGATCATCTGCGGCTCCTGGGGAAGCTGCACCTCCGCGGCTCCGCTTCCCCGGCAGGCGCGTCTCCTTCTCACCCCCCCCCCCCCCCCCCCCCCCCCCCCCCCCCCCCGCCCCCGTGGCTCTGTGTCGGTGTAACGCAGTAAGCGGTGGTCAAGACCAGAGACCATTTATTTAATAGCTTGGAGAACAGATGCTGGATCATCTGTAGTTCTGTAGTAAACAAAAGGCGCACGTCAGAGCAGATTTGTTGTTGTTTTGGCGCATAATGTGACGTTCGAAAACGCAAAACTCCGGTTGTGTGTGTCTACACGCATCTACATAAACGGAGTTTTCAAAAATCTTCACTTTGCCCGGAGTTTTTTTAAACCTTCGTTTATTTGCGTTTTCATGTGGATGACAGGTCCAAACGTAGGAAAATATCTCCGGTTTATCAGATATCCGCAGATATCCGGCTACGTGTGGACGGGGTCTTTGTCTGCTTTGAGGATATGCAGTTTTAAAAATTATATTTACACATGTTAAATAAATAAAAAACCATAATAACACACCTAATGGAATACAGTAATCCAAGTCTGTATAAACCCACTTATTTTTCACTATATTTTGGTCATTTTAAAATGCTAAGTTATTTATCAGGATAAAAACTTAAAAACGTATTATTATATCATTATTCAACATTTAATCATACTACTCCGACAGGTTTTTAAATGAAAAATGTTAAAAAATGTTGCTCTCATATTAAAAGAGACATTTTTCAGAAATATTTTTATGTCCTTGCAATTATTTTTTGTGCGTATTTTATACATTGGTGACACAAAAGGAAGGTGAGAAAAACAAAGTACAGGGTAAACCAAAGAGAAATAAATCAAAAAAACATAATTAATGTTCATTTTTTCAATTAAAGGTTTGTAACGAATAACTTTACTCTTTTGGTGCCAGTACGTACGGGTCGGGGGGCCTGGTTGGTCTTAGACACAAGTAGGGGGGGCTCCAAGGAAAAAAGGTTGGGAACCACTGGTATAAGTATATGATAAATTATAAAGTCGTTGCAAACTATTTTTGTTCAAAAGTGGATACAGATCTGGTGATAGTAGCAAATATTGTTACTTAAGATGTGAAAGGTTTTGGTTGGTTACTTAATCTTTTATTTGTGTTTCAATTTATTATTTTAGGAATTCTCGTGAATGTTTTTCACCCTTTTTGAGTTGTGATTATTGTAATCTTTTGTATGTCTATGTGTGGACCCAAGGAATTATAGTCTTCCCATGGTGAAGACTAATGGGGATCCTTATTAAATAAACAAATAAACCGCTACCAGAAACTAACCAACAAAAAAAGAAAAGGATTCCCTAAAAAATAGAAAGCAGGTAAGGCTGACAACTGAAAGAACCGAAACCAGAATGTATTATTTATTTACAGATTTATTTATTGTACCCTTGGGTAAATTTGGTTTACAGTGAGTGATTCATACAATCCAAAAACCATACACTCAACAACACAGGACAAGAAAAAGTGACAACAGTGCTTTGACTAAAAGAACAAAGAACAAAAAGGACGACCCCCGGATAAGAAGCAAAATAAGTATAAAACATCAGTAGATAAAAAACACTAAAATATTCAAACCAAGCCAAAGGATAAAAAAAATGTGCCTTTTCATAAAAACAAGATAAAGGTACAAAACTTAAATACAAGGTTATGTTGCAGTTTCTCTCACTTGTTAATAGCACTGATGGCTGCTGGTACAAAGCTGTTTTTGTAGCGTTTGGTTTTGCAAGCAGGAACCATGAAACTCACCTTTAAGAGGGTGGGAGTTGTCTTTTAAAATAGAGCCAGCTCTCCTCTGTAACTGATTAGTATACAGGGATTCTGGATGAAGCTGAGACTCACCAATCAGCTTGCTCGACCATTTCACGATTTGGTTTAAACAATTTTTGTTTTTAAAGGACACATTTCCAAACCATGAAGCAAGACAGAAAGATACAACTGATTCTATAAAAGCACGAAAAAACAAGATCAGCATGGTCCTGGAAATGTTAAAAGTGGACAGTTTTCTCAGACAAAACAGGCGCTGGCGTCCCTTTTTGTACACAGCTTGACAGTTTGCCTCAGAGTTCAATTTGTTGTCGATGATGGTAAGTAGTGGTAAAGATACTAAAGTTTATTTTGACATTCAATAATAAAAACAAGTCCTTTTAATTTCATATAAATTCAGTTAAAAACACCCAGATTCAGAAAGCTTGATATAGTAGACCTAATTGACAGTAAATGATGATTGAAAGCAAACAAACCAAGGTTAGTAACAAACCAAACAAGACCGGTTAATAAATAAAAACAATCCACATTAACTCAGGTCTTAGTGATCGTATCCAATACGTGATATAGATCAAAACATTCCCTTTGGAGAAGGGCTTTTCCAAATACTTATCAAAATACAGTAATCTGGAAAAAAAAAACAAACATTATGTTGTATATTAAATTAATTGTATATTAAAATGCATACCGTATATATGCTTTAGATTTTTACCAAACTTGGTATTAACCATTAATATATATGCAGACAAAAAAAAATACACTAATCTGTAACCTTGTCAGAATCTGCCTAAAATGAGAGCACTGTTGAGAATAAAAACCGCAACAGCAGAGACCAAGTGCTCCTCCAGACGCCTTCTCCACCACCAGAGGAGAGTCAAAGATACTCAGCACAAACGCCTTTTATGCATCTGCCAGATGCACCACTATGGAGCCAAATCAAGGCCAAAAGTTTTGCTAATTTGAAAATAAAATTTGAACCTACATTTTTTTTTTTCAGTATCAGATCTTTTTTTCAGTTTCAGAACTTTTTATTTCAGTTTCAAATCTTTTTTTCAGTTTCATATCTTTTTTTTTTTTCAGTCTCAGACTTTTGGCCCCGATCTGGCGTAGGGGGCGTGGCATCAACTGAGTACTTGGTAGTATGTGGAAGTGGGAAATTTCAAACTTTAAAGTGTGGCTGTTGAACTGTACAGTCTGGCATAGTTTATTGCTTTTATACTGCGATTGGTGCCAAGTACGGTCTAAAACAGCTTTTTAAACAGAAATGTGTCACTAATATCAGTTTTTTCCACTGCCCATCACGTGAATATGGTGTATATACAGTGTTGAATCATACTTCTACTGATAACTTCTGCAACCTACGTTTCCTGAAGGCAACATGACTGAGGAACGTCCCCCGCCTTCTCTGTTCTGCTGTCACTCATGATGCCACGCCCCTCTCAGTTGATGCCACGCCCCCCACGCCACATCGGGGCCAAAAGTCAGAAACTGAAAAAAAGATTTAAAACTGGGGGGAAAAAATTGCAACTGGAAAAAAAATAATTTTCAGGTTCAAATTTTATTTTCAAATTAGCAAAACTTTTGGCCTTGATTTGGCTTCATACACCACAGGAACTGGTGTGTTCACGGACACCACTGTTGGTGGAAAATTCAACACGCAGTCATAAAATGACCCTGTTACACATCCATCCATCCATCAATGCATCAACGCCTGCCTTTGACTTCTCTCCTTTAGGGATGTGTCACCGTTCGTTACACGGCTCCTCTGAAGACCGTCTTCATCTCGGAGTCGTTTGGCTACAAGGAGCTGAGCAGCACCGCCCTCAAGCTGCTGGAGATCCTCTACGACTACGAGGTGGAGAACAGCCCTGTTTTCTTCCACGTGTTCAGCAACGGCGGCTTCATGCTCTACCGTTACATCGTTGAACTCTTGCACAAGGACAAGCAGTTCAGTTCTCTGTGTGTGATCGGTGCCGTGGTGGACAGCGCCCCGGGGAGCGGGAACGTGCGAGGGGCCCTGCGTGCACTGACGGCTACTTTAGGGCCCAAAATCAGCCCGCCCTTAAAGTACGTCCTCCTGGCACTTTTTGCAGTCAGCGTCTTCCTCCTGCGAGTCCTGTTGTACCCCTTGACCAAGTACGTGCACAAGAACCACTACGACGCCGTGCGGGACGCTCCGCCCGCCTGGCCTCATTTCCACCTGTACTCCCGAGCCGACCAGGTGATCCGGCACCGGGACATCGAGCTCTTCATGGAGACGCTGAAGAAGAAAGGCGTCGCCGTGGATGGTTTTGATTTCGTCTCCACCCAGCACGTCAGTCATTTCCGGGATTTTCCTCAACAGTACACACTCAAGTGCCGCAGTTTCCTGCTTGCTTGCATGAAGGACTTGAAGGGACCGTAACTGAAAAAAGAGATGTTCAAAGTCAGTGAAACTTGGAAAGAAATTCACTGGACTGTGCACTGCTGTCTTCTCTGGCACCGGAGGAGACGTTAATCAAATGGGACTAGTTAGTCTTTTTCTTTTTCTGCATTTCCTGGAAAAACTGAATAATTGGGGAAATTCATTTTTACAGTTTTGATCTGAACTATTGCAAAATTTGAGTCAAGTTATGAAGGAGCCTTTTTTTCAAGTTGACAAAATTCCTAAGAAGTGTGACATTTTGGCCCAAAGTAACACAGAGAAACAATCCAACGACTATTTTGAACTATGAAATTCCTCCTCTGTTCAGAACAGCCGGGTTTATAGGGAGGAGTGAGGAGTGGCTTCTTTGCATGATGGCTTGAAGCTATAGGATGAATTTCAAACAGAAATGGACATAAATTCAAGTCAAAAACCTTTTAATGTACTCCATTATCATATGAGAAAACCAACAGTACCCATATTGAGTGCTCTGAGCTCACAGGAGCCAGCCTAAACTGACAGAAAATTACTAAACCAGCAATTTTATTCTCAAATACGTCCATGTAACCAGTCGGCAGTTTGGCAACGGCTGATAAAGATTCCTTCCTTATCAGCGCAATCTCATTTAGAGTGTGTTGTACAGGGCAGCAGTTGAAAAACCCCACCCCACTTTAAATAAAAACACTGAATACACAAATCGTATTTCATGTTGTAATCCCACCTGACGTTCCCCTTTCTTGTAACTTTTAGATTGTACATTTATGAACTGCTGCCTATATGAGCAACTTTTCACCGGCGTTTGTTTCTACAAATGCTCATGCCACTCGTGCACTCACTTGCACATCTTTCGGCAAGGAGAGAAATGCCAATTCTTCTCTTTGGAGGTGCGGTGAATGCAGCAGGGTTTGAAGTTGAGTGGGAATCGAAGCTTGAGTTGAAGATGAGGATGTTGGATGATTGTACTAAGATAAGTCTGTAAATCTGAACACGTCACTGACTGAGACAGTTTCTGATCCATGTGGCCTAAAAGGCAAAAACAACAACTGTGCTTTTTATTTCTGAGGCTTTTAAGTTGAAAATGACTCCAGCCACCTACATATATGCTCCCAAGCACAGAAAAAGTGATACTTTTCATAATATGCCTTTAAATCACAGATTTCCACTTGTGTGTAGTTGCTCTGCAGCTGATCCGTCTTCAGACGCTAACACGTAAAACACTAACTGCAGTCGACAAAACCAACGGCATCCTCAGAAGCTTTTCTTTTGTCACAGTCATGTGCCACATAAAACTGTCACAATAAACACATTATACTTCCTATAGACTTGAAGATTGTGAGTGGAAGTCTTTTAGACTAATTTAAATAGTGCTGTGAAATGTGGTGAATTGTACATTAGCGGTAGTAACTCAGAAACAGACGCAGCTGTATAGCGTGTATTGTCCGTTTTATAAAATGTAATTAACATTTTGTGACTAAAAAGGGTGCTTTTACAGGAAAGTAACTTGCATATTAAAATGATTGATATGTTTTCATCTTCAGATTGTTACTTGGCAGTGCAAGTTCCTTTTCTTCTTGTTCTGTCCATAAGTGGTTCATTAAAAAGGCCTAACACGTGTTTGCAAAACCAATTCAGTCCAAGGACAAAGTTGATCCATGAATGTAAATGTCAAGCACAACTAACGTGTTCTTTTTAACTGATGTGCCTTCAATAAACCAGAATGCTCAAATAAATGTTTGTTTACTTTTGCTACATTTCCTACGCAGCAGAGAAGTGCTACAGCTCACTGTAACCATAGAGATGCGTGAAAGTCTTAGCCAGACTGCTTGTTTGAGGGACTTTCTGCCTCAGTTAATGAAAAAACACGCTCTGCTGGGGTTAGATCAATCCACTTACTTAATTCATTGGAGAAGATTCTAGCTCTTTGTTTTTAAAATGTCTTGAGTTGCTTTAGCAGTATGTTTAGGATCTTTATGCAGAATACGGGCGCCTTTTTAAATTCTTGGATGTTCTTGGATATTACCAATGTTTTACACCTTGTCCTTTTGTATTTACATTCACAAAGTCTCCTGACTATAGATTTTGATGATAGTACACTTACCTTTTCCAGAGTATTTTTGACTACTGCTGCTGGCAGGCCAGCTGACAGTCTTGCCAGGGCCCCGGACAAAATAATCTAAGATGGGCCCCCCTGCGCCCGGATCTCTCCTCCCTCTTCCTCTCCTCTCCCTCTGCTCTTCAGGTTTTTATACAAGCTAATGGACGTTAACATTAGAGCTAGCCAGTTAAGTTACAAGGTTGGTAAACGTTGGCTGCGCTGTTTCTTACCTTGCTCTACCCTGACTTTATAAATTCCAGCTTCACCGTCACCCCCTTTTTAAAATATTTGTGTAGAGAAGGCCTCTATTTTCTTCTTCTCTTCTTCTCTTTTCTCTTCTTTTCTGAGCACCGGACTTGTGCTGACCGGACATTTTGACCATTCTAATGGTTGAATTAAATGATAACGTCAAATTTTGATCAGCGGCCAAACCATTTTTGTGTTGGGGGTTCTTGACCACAAGGACAATTAGGAAGAAAACAAATAACAAGCTTTTATGTAACTCAAATACTACATATTTTTTCCACAAATAGGCATATTTTGAAACATTTTGAAAAATGATTCCATAATTTAATGAGAAAAAAAAAAAAAAATCAGTTCTGGCCCCCCCCCCCCCTACCCTGGGCCTGGGACAACAGACCCGTTTGTCCCCCCCTATCGGCGGCCGTGGCTGAAGTTGTGAATAGCTTTCGCTTCATCAAGGAAAAGACAGCAATCATCCACACAAGTCTTCTCTGGTCCTTAATCTGCTTCATTTGTCGTGACGTAACGAGGGAATGGACCACAACTTCCCAACTGGATCTTTATTGTTTTATTTCCAATCTACTGTCGTAACTTTGCCATCATTCAGATATTGGACCTAACTGTGGATGGGATAAAATCGTGTTGTTAAAAGCAGCTTTGTCTTAAATACTCAGCTGTGTCATGGAGTTCAGAACGTAAAACACGTTTCCATGCAAATCTCTTGAGTGCACTTTAAGATAAATGAAGATTATTGTCATTTTTCAGGTACAAAGTCAAAACAAAGGATAGATTTTTCTCAAATTATTTTGATCCCCTAACATTTACAGGACTGTCTCAGAAAATTTGAATATTGTGATTTTCTGTAATGCAATTACAAAAACAAATGTCATACATTCTGGATTCATTACAAATCAACTGAAATATTGCAAACCATGGCTTACAGCTTAAGAAAACTCAAATATCCTATCTCAAAAAATTAGAATATTCTGGGAATCTTAATCTTAAACTGTAAGCCATGATCAGCTATATTAAAATAATAAAAGGCTTGCAATATTTCAGTTGATTTGTAATGAATCCAGAATGTATGACATTTTTGTTTTTTTTAATTGCATTACAGAAAATAAAGAACTTTATTACAATATTCTAATTTTCTGAGACAGTCCTGTATAGCTTCACATGAAGGGGCAGCTGCTTTATTTCAGTTTCATCTGATACCTTAAGTTGTTAAAAGACAGACGGCCTGACTATAATACGTTTCATCACTAGAGGCCTGACTGGAGACATCAGATACAAATCCAGCCACTTCTCCTGCGCTCCTGTCATCAGACATGGGTGACTGTTTGAAGGAAAGGCCCTGCAGGGACAGTTATTGAATGTCTGCAACATGTCAGATTTGACATTCGGAAGAGGATGCAGTTGGCATCTCTGTCGTCCCCGAGCCTGGCCGTGGCACTTGATGTATCATGAAGAGCTGAACGTGGAGAGTTCACATGTCAGCGCAGACGGGTGAACATCGCTAACTGGAGTGCACACGAGACGGGCCGCTCTGATCTGGCTCGTGCTCCTTCAGCAGTGGGCCAGCTCCTCTCTGGTTGCTCTGTTTGCACCCAATCATTACTACTGCAGACATTGATTTCATCTTTTGCCTTCCAGATTCCCAGTAAACACTGTCGCTGACTGTTTACCGCGAATGTTTGAACTGTGATGATCACAGAAACATCATCAACATAGATTTCATTATTTATAATGAAGAAAAACAAGGATGTAGGCCATGTTATACAGTACAATAACATAACATAATCCAAGCAAAGGTCATATAAAATACATCTTACTTATATAACATCCTAAATGTGTTTCAGAGCTCAGACAACCATGCTTGGGTGAGTGTTCAGTCTTCACAGGATGGATAAAAAGCTTGACAGAGCTGTTGTTTCTGCCAGACAGCTTGTAAAAGTCAAGGAGCCGAAACAAGTCCTGAGAAATATCCTTACCATAGTTAAAAAATGACAAATGTGATAGTAAAAGGTTATCAATAAGTGAAGAGGGCAGGTTAGGCACCTGGGGCCGGATTCAAGAAACATTCTTAAGAAAAAAAATCTTCTTAAGTGTCATTTTTTTCTTAAATTCAGTCTTGAGAAGAAAAAAGAGAAGAAGTCATATTCTCCAAAAAAGTTATTAAGTATTTTCTCAACTTTATTCTTAAGTTTCTTCTTAAGAAAAAACTTAAGAATAAATTGTATTCTTGAAATAAAAGTTCTCAAATTTGTTCTTGACTTTTTTCTTAACTTTAAGACAACCTTGACCTGTCTTAAAATGGTCATAGGTCATAGTTTGAGGATATACTTTGTAATTAATTACACAAAGAGCCTGTTAACTGTTTGTTAGCATGTTAGTTAGCGTGGTAGTTAATTATTATTAATTTTCCCCAATAGTATCTTTTTTCGCACATTAATCTCATCCACCATAACCTTGAAAAGTTCCTGCATCTCTTTTTCTCCTTCTCCATGTTTAGTGAGTGACTGACGGTAAAGACGCAAACTACCTGTATAAATGTTGTTTGTTGGCGCGTGCAATGCAATGACATATTTTAAGAAGTTCTTAAGTAGGAAAAATAAGAAATTCGTAAGAAATGACAGTTCTTAAGACGGTTCTTAAGAAAATATTGAGGAATTGCACTTAAGAACTTTCATAAGAACTTCTTAATTTTAGATCTTAAGACATTTCTTAAGATCGTTCTTAAGAACATATTGGTGAATCCGGCCCCTGGTCTCTTACCACTCAGGAAGGAACTTTATAATCCAACTGCACTAAAATATTTTGCAGTTTGTAACTTCACAAAATCACAAATCTTTTACCTCTTATCAGTGTTACGTTCAGCTTTTACTTACTTACATGTCAACTAAAGCAAAACCTCTTAAAAACAGTCCCCTCTGGGTTGCATCCAGATCTCTCGACATAAATGTTTGTGGTTGTTTAAACTACAGCATGTCAGCGACGGCTGTGGTGTCCCCCAAACTGAGAGCCAACTCTTCTGGGGTTTGCACACGGTTCCTCAAACACAGCTGGTGCATGCAGATGTTGCTCAGCTGGATTTCCAGTATTGTGCTGTGTAAGGACATCAGGGATAAAATTGTAGACCTGCACAAGGCTGGGATGGGCTACAGGACAATAGGCAAGCAGCTTGGTGAGAAGGCAACAACTGTTGGCGCATTTATTAGAAAATGGAAGAAGTTCAAGATGACGGTCAATCTCCCTCGGTCTGGGGCTCCATGCAAAATCTCACCTCGTGGGGCATCAATAATCATGAGGAAGGTGAGGGATCAGAGGGTAAGAAACATTTCAAGGTCCTGGAGTGGCCTAGCCAGTCTCCAGACCTGAACCCAATAGGAAATCTTTGGAGGGAGCTGAAAGTCCGTATTGCCCAGCGACAGCCCCGATACCTGAAGGATCTGGAGAAGATTTGTATGGAGGAGTGGGCCAAAATCCCTGCTGCAGTGTGTGCAAACCTGGTCAAGAACTACAGGAAACGTCTGATCTCTGTAATTGCAAACAAAGGTTTCTGTACCAAATATTAAGTTCTGTTTTTCTGATGTATCAAATACTTATGTCATGCAATAAAATGGAAATTAATTACTTAAAAATCATACAATGTGATTTTCTGGATTTTTTTTTTTTAGATTCCATCACTCACAGTTGAAGAGTACATATGATAAAAATTACAGACTTTTACATGCTTTTCAAGTGGGAAAACCTGCAAAATCGGCAGTGTATCAAATACATACGTTCTCCCCACTGTATGTTTAAGCTTGAAACGCTACAAGATTCTCAGTAGACTAATGGAAAGTATTTGGATTATGGGCGTAGGACAAAACGACATCACAATAAATGAATTAAAGATAAAATCTTGTGATTTGAATGAATGTGCATTTCCGCTCTGTAATCTTTGTTGGGCTGTCAGACGTCCATTTTCCTTTCAGTTTAGCCTAACTTGCTGATTAAATCACAATAAATTGAATCCATTTGCTTTTAACAAGTGAACCCAAACCACCACCAAGATGTGATCTAATCTGATGGATCAAGATCAGGTAAACAAACACTTGCTCTCTGACCAGGATGGAGTTCACGACCACACTCTCGCTGATGTTCATCTCCACCACCGTCTGGTTCTGCTCCTTTTCCAGCAGCATGAATATAGTTAGTAGGATCTTAATGTACAACTGGCTCTCTGCCTCTGCAGGGAGGGGAAAAAAAATTGTTAAAACTCACAAAGCTCTTTGTGAACATTTACTCTGAGCTGCAGGAGACCAGTGGAGGAGCAAGAGACAATCTCTCAGACTCTGCAGATGCACACAGACACGTTAGAAGATAACAAGACAGCGTGAACACAGGTTCAGCAGGGGATGTTTTCATTCATCATGATGTGAGTTTTAACAACAGGATACAAAGACTTTCAGGTAGGTTAGTTTTTGGTTAACTGTTAAACACCAAGCTGCGGAGGTCTCATCTGTCCACTAGATGGCAGTAGTCACCTCTGAGATTTTTCTTTTTTTATGCATTTATGTTTACCTGACACATCTCCTCTTTTCAGTCAACAGAATCAAATTAAGATATCAAAGCTGAGATACATTTGTGTTAATTTGACCAGGAGGGAATGTACCTTTAATCTTCCCTTACTATGAAAAACGTTTGAAAAAATAATAAATCTGTAAGGCTCCGCTTGTTTGTTTTGAGATCTACATTTTTTGAGGAAGTATAGATCATTAACAGAAAAGGTTGGGAAGTAGATGTCTCCTTCAAGATGCAACGTCAATGACTTGTTTTGTTAAATACAATTAAAAAACACTGAAAAGATCTTAGTAGATTAACCCCCCTATTTTACCTCTTTACTAATCATAGCACTTTACCCGTTGGGACATATTAATTAACATCTTTATGGACGAATGAACAATTCAACAGTTATTTCAACAGCTGCAGATGAAATTACCCCAAAATATTTGTCGTTATATCTTTTTCAGTGTTAATAATTTTTAATCCATTGTGGTCCAGTGTGTGTTGTTCCAACCTTGAGCAACAAACACATCAACTTAACATTTTCTAAGATGAATAAACGTCATAAATAATAAATAAATGTAATGGGGAAAAATTGGCATGATTTTATTTCATGCTTTTAGTTTCCTGATTTTGAAAATAACAAATTTAACATTAAATTCAGTTTAATGGGTTCTCTTTTTTACAAAAAAAAAACACAAAACAGATGTATCCAAATTTTCTGTCATTTTAGGAAAATAAAACCCTAAATTATATCTAATATTCTCAGATAAACATGAAAAAGAGAGAAGTTTACATTTAAATTCTTGTTTCTCTAGACTATTGTGTTAAGGTGTTGGTACTATTAGTTCAGTTGAGCGTTTTGCATTAAAGATGCTTTTACCGTGTGCATCTGCACACGGCCACCATATCATTTCTGTAGCTCTCTTTGGGACCTCTGCACATGCTAACAGGTATTTTGTTCCATGAACATGTCTTGAGTCAAACTCAGTTCCTCTTTTCATACAGGAACTTTAATACTCCTAAAGAGGGCAGCATTGACTCACAGTTCAAACGCAGGTTCTCGCTGAGGCATCAATTACACATCAAGCTGATTACCACGGATGATATTTGGTGTCTCCTGAGGGATAAAGGCGTTGAAACTGCGCCATCAGAGGCTCTGCCTTTATCTTCCAGCAGATGCATTACATGGAAGTGTAAAACCGGTATTCAAGGGAAGAATTCTTCAAGTGAAGAGATGCTCTCCTTAATAAAAAAAAAAAAAAGTCATCTTTAATTGGGGGTCAGAGGAAGAAAACTGCACCAGAAGGCGGTTTACGTTAGATATTGTTGAAAAGAGACGAAAAGGACTGCTGCAACGATGAGAGAAAAATGCCATAGCACCCCTCACCACCTCCTCCAGAAACCCACTGGAAGAAGAAATTACCCCATGGAAGTTAATGAAGTCTCACAAGTTGATGAGGGGAAAATTGCGGCAAAGAGGGGTCAGCGCTTTCTCTTTAGCCTTTCCCACTTCTGTGGAAAATGGCTGCGGTCAAGATCCATACTTTTAGAGGACGCCGAGCACTCCAACGAAGAGACGGAGTGAGGGAGCCGAGGGGGAGAGCACCAAGATTAATGGTATTAAGTGGTAGCACTTGGCAATGCAGTAACATATCGTCTGTGTTCTCTATTACGGGCTGATAGTTTCATAGGCCTTGGCTTTACACAGTGACTTTTAGCCGTGATTTACAGGATTCAAATAATCTGTGTGGCTTTTCATCATCACAGGACCCGCTACCGTGCTCAGTGTGGAGTCACATCAGTGCCAGATTTATCACGAAATACAATCAACATCTTAAAATCGGGTTAATGTTCCCGTGCCGCACTTTGGATTGCCGGTTATCACGTCAAGCCAAAACCTGAACTTTGTCTCGGGAATCCATTTATTCTCAGCAACAATTTCCCTCTCGGTTTAATGTCACCAGAAATGTTTGTATTTATGTACATGTTGACATTTTGGATGCTGCACTGTGAACCATGTTTTCTAGATCATTGGAGAGGGATGTGCATTTTTATCTGACGGAAACATACGCACAGAGGGAGATGCAATCTGAGGGATAATATCCGGGCAGGCCTCTCTGCTGTTTCGGACTGATTTTGTAGAACGTTTCACATTTAGATTTTACGTCTGACATGCTGTGATTTTTATAACCAATCATGAAAGTGGTGTGTTCTTTTAATTTTTAGTTATTATTATTTTTTGTTTAAGTTTAAGAGGGGAGTCTCCTTTACATGCTGCAACGAGATGTTTCTTCTTCTCAAAACTTTCCTTTTTTTTCATGTTACATTCTGGGATAACTTGATTGTTATCGTACCATTCTTAGAATCAAAATCACATCCTCTCTGGTGCTGTGCCTCTCATGCTGTCTTTTCCATGTGGCACAAACGGCGTCGAAACCTTGCTTTTTCTCTCCCACTCCACGGGACGAGCCTTGTGATCCAGTTGAGCAGGGAGCCAATAATAAGTCACTCAAGTCACACTCTCGTCCCTCTAATGAGCAAAGTATCCAGTGGAAGCCACATTCAAGACAGCATGGGAGCTCTCCAATACACACACACAAGTACAGGCGTCGCGAGTGCACACAAAGACCTTCAATGGGATGAAATCCAGAGGATTGGAACCAAAGTCCGATCTGCCTTTGAATAACTTTAAAAGGTCTCATGGTGTTTGGATTGAAGAAGGAGGAGAAAATTGATGTGTGTGTGTCTTTGTGTGAGTGTACAGTTTGAGAGAGGGGGGAATCAGCTTGCTGGACCAAAGAGGGAGCCGTCATCAAAATCTCCCCTGGACTATCTTAGTCCCTTAGCCCTCCACTTAAAACCAAAAGCGTCCAAAAAAAAGAGAGACGGGGGGAGGAAGATGGAGAGTGAGAGAAACAGCAGTGTGGAAACCCCTCAGCATGTGTGCAACCTCTCTCCCATCGTGCGGTGGAGCAGGCTGCTCCACTCAGCTCATTCAAAGCGAGTGTGTGGTAGCGCAGGAGTGTGTGTGTGTGTTTCTTTACATATGTCCTTGAAAAGAAACCCCTTGGCTCTGCGGATCCCTGCTGCCACTGGAGAACATTTGACAAGCAGCAGGCTCTTGTTAGAGCGCTGTCAAATTAAAGGTGTGTGTAGGTTTGAGAATGTGAGTGTGTGTGTGTGTGAGTGTTTCAGAGACTCTATTCAGAGCCCTGTCAAATTAAAACTACCAAACAAACTGTGTGTGTCACGCAGACAGGCAAAGTCCTGTGTATGATGGCAGAGGTAGGCTTAAGGCTGCTTTGTCTGTGTTTGTGTTTGCCTGTGTCTAAGAAAGAAAAGAGACTGCAGTTGGTATCTTATATGCATCTTCATAGATTGTTACCGGGGCTGCAAAAAGCATACACATGCTCACACAGCCCGAGGAGACTCCATCTAAAAACCTTCTCCTGACTATGCAGCAGGTTTGCTGAAACTCCGGAAATTCAAGCAAACTGTTACTTTGCAAAACTGAGAACAAATACATGCAATCTTTGGATTTCTGTTTAGTTCAATTCAAAAATGCACGCAACTCTACGGTAGGTGTAATGCACATCAAATGATAAATGATGATTAAAACACGAGGGAGAGCTGCAGGTCTCCTGTAGGTGGGGGGGGCGACACAGATATATATACGCAGCCAGTCTTTATGTATGGACTCTGCATCATTTATAGGGTATCCAACTGTGTGTGTGCCGCGTGTTTGAGGAGGCGCTCTCAACCTGTTTTTGCATCTGCAATGTGTAAATATATATTACTAAACACCAGCACAAGACAAATTCTATAAAGTGGAGCCTTTTTATTGGCCCTCACATGCGTAAGGTTTTGAATTCGTAGCCCCGAACCTCAGAGTCAAATAAAATGCAGGATGGGAAAACAGAGTTTATTGGGTTTTGTTGTTGTTTTTTTTAAAATACCAAAACCACTTCTATTAAATAAATAAATAAATAAATAAACGGATGCAGTATGGCCACTCACACACATCTTTTTGTTTTCTTTTATTATTTAAGCTTTCGAGTTAATGGTACTTTTTAGATTTCAGCAGTTACATGAGTGCAATCTTGACTAAACAGGTAAAGAAGTAGAGGAGCTGTGTTAGACAGTCAGTTTTCAACTGTGATGAGACTAAAGCATTTTTAAGAAACTAAATTAAAATAGGGAGATAAAAAATCATGACACTTACGGAATGCCATCATTTAATAAATGAAAACTGAGCCAACATGTTTGTGGATGAAGTGAGTGAGTGAAAAACAAAGAACACTTCATGGATTTAATCGTTAGTAGAACCACCTTAAACTTTCTAATCCTTTTCTGTATGACGTTATTTATCTTTAACTTCACTTTTCTTTACAAAGCTGTTTAAGTTCATTTTTTTTACACTCAGCTCCCTTAGAGTCCTGCAGCATTTCAGTCCTGCTGAGATCTAGTCGGTGCAACATCTTGCAGCCTTTTCTTTTTCAGTCACTCTGTTTTAGATGTGCTGATATGCTTCTTATCATTGTCCCGTTGCATGAACCAATTTCAGCCTTAAACAGCTTTAGCTGTTGGACAGATGGCCTTGCATCTGACTCTTGAATACTTTGGCAGGCAGAGGAGTTCATGGCTGACGCGTCCGTCTCAAGGGCATTCAAGTCTTGTGGTTTGCTCAGCTGCAACCTTCCAGACCTAAGAACCGTCATGACGTGGCTGGTGCTGAGGAAACCCAAGAGCAGACAGGTGATAGGCAGAAAAAGAAGAAAGAAGCTGATGTCTAGTGAAAGGTGGAAACAATATGCAAGAAAGGTAAAATAAAAAATATTCACATCAAAGGCAGCTTCAGATGCCTTGGGAAGCAGATCTCATTTCCAGGTTATAAGTCTTTTGTCTTGCCATCTAGATACTAAACTAAATGGCAGATGACAGGCATAAATGAGGCATTAAATGGTGAGTTTAATCGATGTAACAGTTTGGGACAGTATTAGCAGCCTGCTGCTCAGTTTGTGTGAGCACCTTTTCATATTGTAATGTATTTACACCACAGAGCCGTTGTTGGAGTTTTAACTGTTCCTCTATTAGCAAAACGCTATGATTCATGCAGTTGCAAGCAGACTAATATCAGTGGAATTTCTTTTTTCTTTATCTTGCAGCTGGGAAGCCGATTCATCTTAAAGAGTGATGAGGGGAGGTTGCTCTCTATGCAAAACGCATTAAAGCTAAATGAGGAGTCTATTACTCAAATCTGGCTGATAATACATTAGCTAAAGATCCCCGGCCGCTAACTAAGTAGATTAAGATATGTCATTGCCACCACAACCAAGACCACAAATGTACACTTACTTCGTTTCCCTGAGGTACAAATACTGACTTACACATTTAAAAAGCAATGTGCGCCATTGTTAGATGGGATGCATTCAGCTATAGGTCACGTATGTGCACACATCTGGATGTGTTGGTCAATTAGTTTGAATAGATTTTCTGCACCGAAACACACAGTCTTAGAGGTAAATTTGCACACACACACCCACCCATAAAGATACACGTGGTTAGCACCCTTGGCACTCATCCGCATACAAAGTCTCGCTGTCAGCTCACTTCATAGAATAAATTCAGTCGACTCCGCCCACTCTGGTGTGCGTGTGCGAGGCGTGCACCAGGGACTCGAGGAGGCCGTGTTTACATCAACACGGACAATTCATCATGGCTTGATTAACATATGAGATTCTATCGCCCCCTTTTCCCTCTTTCTTTCTACGCGGTGGCCCCGCAGTGATAATTACAAATAATTTATTCTTACCGGTTAATTAAACAATATCCTTTCCACAGAGTCCTGGAAATAAAGGAAGCATTTCGTGTAAAGGCAAATTGGTTGGTTAGTTATGCTGTAATGGCTCAACACATTTGTTCGCATGTAAAGGCTCCAAGGGCGGCTGGTTTTTTTTGTTCTCTCCAGTAAAAGTCAGTTAGCAGTTGCATCGTTTTCATGAGCAGTTCAAAGGAAAGATCACAGTGTTTTGTTGCATTATTATTTCAGCCTGGAACATCAGACATCAACCCTTGTAGACCATCATGACAGAGCAACGAGTTGAGTACGGTAGTCCCACTGCTTACCAATATTTAAGACATTTTGATATGTGATTTAATGCCTTTGCTTTATCGCTTGCTGTGAAAGAAACTGCAGTTCTGTGCGTTTAAGTGATGACCTGCCTTATTCCTTCACTTTGCAAGGAGCAAATTAGTCCCAGAAATGTCTTCCATCATGTCAAATAATGCAGATGCCAACTTTTTGGAGAATTCAAAATCTGAAAATGTCGACGTGAGCTGCTGTTTAGGCAAGATCAGCTATTACACTCTATATTATTTCAAGTACTGGTGGTTTTCAGGTTTTAAAATGCTCATCATCTTTTTAATCATCCACTGTGCCTGTAAACCTTCTTTTGAACTACTTTGAATTAAAACAACAACATTATCGCAGGCAAATCTAAGCCTCACACTTACTGTATCGCTGCATGTGTGCACATCGCAAATGTGACACAGATGGTTGTTGTGATCTTTGTCTTTTTTGAGCCACAAGCCATAACCTTCACTGGTTACTCAAATAAGTAATTCAAGGCAGGTTGTATCCCTTTTTGTGACCACTGTGAATCAGTCAAGAGTGGGTGTGAGGCCCAGCTGCTGACAGTTGATGGCCCAGGGCACACATCAATGTCCACATCATTCCAGACCTTGGAGCTAGTTGACCTGTGCTGAGCCTGTCTTGTTTCCAACGGCCGTTTGTTACTAATTAATGGACTGGAGCCCATTCTCCAGCGCTGAGTGCAACACAAACCACATGCATTAAACATGACCATGCCTTCATCTGCTGCCACTGCAAGGAAGACAAAAAGGTGGAGACAGAGAGCGAGGAAATGGGGACACAAACCGGAAACATTTCAGAAGACTTTCTAGAGAAAAGCTGTGAATGTTTTGGTGAAACTTACAACATAAGCATACACATATGTCTGATCTCGGGACTTTTTTAGTAAGAACCATCAAATCCCCGAGTTCAGCTGCATGCAGTGGTCATTAAATACCTTACAAGGATATTTTTTCACAATATTCATCATCAACAAGTGACGGGAAAGCATTTTGCTGTTATTTTTTAGACTTGGGCATCTCATAAATTTGCCCATATGCAGTTCAATAAAATTTAAGTGGGTATCACCCCATGGGTGTTGAAATCCCCAAAATCTTTAGCAAACAAAAGATTGACACTTAATGCATATTTTATTTGCTTGTATTATCTGTAGAACCTTTTCAGTAAATATTTTATTTTTCCAACGAAGAACATAGATTCCATACTTCATAGATGAAACTCTGTCTGCACAGGTCATTTCTCTCAGACTGAAACCCCAGAGTCTTGGTATCGACTCATAATTTACAGATTTAGCTCTACATATATGACAGTCTAATGTGTTTCCAACTCTATTTTCTAATCTGGAGTTATATTAATGCTGTTCCCAACACTAAAACTTTAGCCCTCAAGAAAACATTTTTTGTCAATTCAGAAGTCAAATTCAGAAAATCTGCTCATGTGAAACTGAACAAGCAGGAGATCAGTTCTAAAATCTTTTTCGCTTTTACACCTTATCAAAACTGGTGTTGTATTCAGTTTATTTTTGCATGGAAACATTTCAGGTCTCATAGAAGAACCTCTCAAAAGATTTGACGTGTCCTTTAAGGCTGAAAGCGTCCTTGGTGGACATCACGAGGCACATGAATGCACACACACAGACACACACACACAAACACACATGCACTGTAACACGTTAATGCATAAATTGCCATTATGTGAGCCGCTACCGGCGGCAGAAGCGCCCCCACCAAGATCACCTCGGCTGACAAAAGTTAATTTGCACTAATGATGTTTTACTCCTCTCATTACCTTAAATCATCTCCTTCCATTGGCCACCCTCCCTTCACTGCAGAGAGAGGGAGAGAGATGCAAATAGAAAGGTGCAGAACGAGATGGGTCCAAAGAGGAATCGCTAAAGTAAAATAAGTGAGCCAGAGTGAGACATGCAGTGGCTGAGAGAGCAGTAAGCAATTTGTGGTTGTTATTTTCTGGATGAAGCCGATTTGAACTCTCCTAAACTGCTGCCCCACCAGAGACTGTTAAATATTTAACACCCTTGTATAATTATCTAAGCTACTTCTAGGAAGCGTTTGATGGAAGGCATGCACACTCTCAAATGTCTTCACTGTACAGCATGCTGCAGTTGTATTTATGTATGAGGCTTAAGTGGTGGACTCTCTAATGATAACACAGTCCAAGTTTAACAAGCTGGGAGTGTTTAATGTGTAAATTAGGTTTTTATAATCCAAGTTTGAGTGTTATGGTTTATGAGGGAAGTAAAGTGAGGGGTGTTTTGTATTGCTTTGCCAAACTTCTGTGTGGTCCAATGCAGAGACATTGTTACAGTAACGTGTAAGTGCCGTCATTTTGTCTGTTTAATCTGTAGTTATTCATGAAGCTATGAAGGGAGAGAAAAATTTGTACATCTGTACAAAGTTCCTTTTTTGCTTAATAGATTCGGATTTCTGACCATTAACAAATTGCCTGCTCTTTGAGGTAAAAGAAAAAAATCAAAAATGGTCACGATTGCACCATCTTCCTATATTTAACCCCCTTAAGTATATTAAGTGAAAACAGATATTAACCATGAATAAAAGGTTTATGAACAATTGTTGTCCGATGTAACATTGTACTCATGCAATGTCAACAAATGATGATGGCAACAATGGTACATGCAGCTGCATTAATAGAGCCAGTAGCTTCAGAGATAAAGAGGCTGGATCACTCATGTTTGATTTTACCCAAGTCTCAAAGTGCATCGAGACGTTGCAGTCACTGAAAAGCTCAAAAAAGTTACCATTAATTGTTGTGAAGTCCCTGCTGTGAGGAGTACACGTCACAGCAAACTGCTCCGTGCAGAGACTGATGGTTTGCGCATGCGCAGTGTGCTCGAGAAAACTTCAGCGTGGTTAATTAGTCGCGTTAAATCTTCTACCGGTCGTCAGCGCTGTTATTCCTTTGTACAACAGTCTGCATCGGTGATGATGTAAGTGACGCAATGAGTGGATGTTGTTTATATTTCATATGTGACGAGAGCTATTAATATTATCAGAGTAATATGCTCATTTGTTTCGTTATCTTATCATTTACCATGTCTCACCGAACTCCACGAAACATGGGCGGCCCGACATGTAACTTAGTTAATGACTATATACTTATTTCTTGCTGCCAATGTTTATTTAGTTGTGCAGTTGTCACTCAGTGAGGCTCTTATATTAATGCGAGTATTTCAAATTGGCGTACAGGTAGATGACGGGTCTGCCTCACTCTGGTTTGGTCACGTGACCTGCCTGTTGCGCCAAGCGTTGGCATCAGTTAATAATCCTGCACTGACCCCTAGTGCTGATTTACAGTATGATGCGTTATTCATGTCTACTGTAATTCACCTAATTATTTTATTAATGCCACTGTAGGTTAATTATTATTAACTTTGTTTTTTTGTTTTATTATTGTTGTCTTCTGAAGACATCACAAACCATAGATACTACCGTGCACTACAGTGACTACGTTTACATGCAGTCAAAATTCGGGTTATTGCTAATATTCCGGTTAGTGAAACATTCAGAATATTCCGTTTACATGTGTGAGCAAACAGGGTTATCCCTGTTTACATGATAATTAATCATTCGGGATATCCTGATCAAACCAGCGACGCGCGGAGAACATGATGACGCGTCATTTCCGCTTCCTCTTCCTGTATCCAAATTCAAAACAAATGCTGCTTCGCGCAACTTTTCGGTCACCTTCTTGTAAATCTCGCTATCCCCGTACTTTCTACCGTCTACAAATGCCAAAATGTTCATATCCTTCATTACATTTATGAAGTGATTAGTCTCCTCCTCACTCCAAAAGTGTGGCGTGGTCTTGCGTTTTTATAAGAACTTATAAGAACTTCCTGGACTCAAAAGACCAGGATTCCTTGTGAAAAGAGCATGCGCAGAAAACAAATTCATGTTCCGTTTGATGGGGATATTCCGTTTGGCGTTTATATGATCGAATATTCAGGTTTTAAAAGGAGTAACCCTGGGGTAATATTCGGGTTTTTAAAAACCGGATTGTGGTGTTTACATGGCCGTGCAAATTCGGGTTATTGCCAATATTCGGGTTTTAAAAGGGTTATTGAGTGCATGTAAACGCAGTCTCTGTCTCGTTCATCTGGATAGATGTCAATAAATTAATCTTAAACGAGAGAAGTTGCTGCGTCTGCTCTGACTGGAGGAATAGGCCAGTGTACATACAGCCAGCGTATCATCACCTAAGCTGTTCAGTTACATTAACACCAGTGGACTTTTAGCAAACGTTAGAACAGTAGCTATTGTAAACCTTTGTAGCAAAGAGAGTATAAAGTATTTATACTATTGTTCAGTTAAAATTTAGCAACGATGATCCTCATCACTTTACACATTTTCACTCTGTACCTACAATCCAGTGTTTACAGTGACAACTGAAGTAGTAACTTAATTATCGATCCTCTGCAGCAACCATCTGCTGCCTGCTAATGCAAACCAGTAGGAAAAAAAACCTTATCAATGTCAACTACAGGAACTTTACAGACTTAAATTTGACCATTTGATGTTACGGGCTCATAGGATTACCATTATGATGGGGAGGACCGGCCTTGGGATTTTGTTGAACCTAAATAAAATGTTGTTTGTGGCCTTAAAAACACTCCAAGCGCATATACCAAGTCCCACACACTGTTTCCAGTAGAGATGGATTAATGAATTATCAACAACTCTCTTTCTTTATTTGGAAATTTAAAGAAAATATTGTTTCAATTAAGTTTTACAAGGAAATTGTTTTTTAGAATATGTACTTCATCGCTAGCCAGCTAACACTTATTCACAAACGTCTACAGTTTAATTGAACATAAAAACAAACAAAAAAAACTCTGACCATTACACTATTCAAAATGGACCGTGCAATCGTCTGGCAGGAGTATTTATAACTGTTACTTTATATGGTGTGTTTAAAAGGGTGTCATGTTTTTGTATTTCTGCGGAGGGGAAAAATAACTCCAAAAACACCAGAAGAAATTTTTATATAGGCTCTACTTCAATAACTACAGGTATTACGTTAGAAGAATGACATTCCTACATTAAAACATCTTGAAATGTTACACAACAGTAAAGTCGTAACCTTCTCTTTTACTCCTTTCTCACCTGTGATTACTTCTGTTTATTGACTCAAAATGCATTCTAGCATACTTTGCCATCTCAAGTCTGCATACATCCTCAATAAAATGGTTGGAGCACAAACACATCTGGGGATTTCGACCATACTTGACTGGATGTATGCTTTGACTTGGAACGATTTTGGGTGCGACGGATTGTGTTTCAAAAGTACACAATTAAAAACAAGTACATGCATTAATAAATGGTGACTGCTTTGCTAATGACTCCCCATTTTGCTTGCCCTTGTTCTTTGAGTATAAATCCCTCCTGGATATCTTGCTTTTGCTGCATTTTTCGTTTTAAAATAAAATACTTTATTGTTTATCACTCCTTCCTTACAGACTTCTTCATATAGGTTCTACTCTCACAAACTTGACGTAAGTGGAGTGAATGGCTTAGGACAGACAGTTGTGCGCTGTAGGAGGTATAGCCTGAGGACATGCATCATTGTGCAGTTCCAGTTACAGCCACTAGGTGATGCTTCTGGGTACTACCTAAATCCGGTAAAAATTGGGAAAAATCTGAATCAGAAAAATTAATCAATCAATTTTATACTTCCAGAATAAGGATTACGAATTATTGGTTCTTTGATAAAAGGTAAAAAAAAAAAAGGTATGCATGTAGGATTAAAAAATAAGAAAGGTTTACCATGTCTCCAGAAGTGTCAGCAAGTCTTCAAAGTCTGTCACTCAGTGGATGGAATGAAGAAAAAAAAGCCAATTTGAAAAGTATAATTACACTATTCAAAAAAATGTTTTATTGTTACAACTGTATAATTTGTACAACTGTACATTAATCAAGAATATTAAAAGAAAGGCAGAAAATCTTAACGAGATTATACGTTCTGTCCACTTTGCAGTAGACGTCATCCACTACAATCAACTTCTGTTTCCACTCAATACCATCACAAATTAAAGAGCTTGTTATCCGTCCTCAATCTCCAATAGAAAATTGGCCAGTATTGACCGAAGAGTCTTGGATCATAGGAGTCACATATGTAAACTGTATGGATTTCACTTTTACAGTAAAACAGCTCTCCCCAGAGTTTGCAGACAATGTGCTTCAGACAAAGTTATGTGCCACCGACCCTTCCCTCACATCAACTCTGAAACCTCGCAGTCATTAGCAGCCGATTGATGAGGGGAATGGTATTAGTCTGAAAACATTTGCGGCTCATCTTGAGAAGAAGCCATTTTTACAATTGGTTTAAAGGGTTATGGATGTGCGTATGTTCTATTTGAAATAGGCAATGTTCATTTTTTATGTGTAATTGTTTCTGGAGGAGGCTTTTAGAGAGAGATGAGTTAAGATTCTATTAGATTCTTTCTTTTTCTTTTTTGAAGAAACATGGCCCTTTTGTCTCTTTTGACTCTTTTGCAGTACTTTTATGAAGGACAAATTTATAATTGAAATAAAACTATTGAAGACATTGCATGGAAGATATGATGTAGCATTTGCCACATAGCAGTGGCAAATGGAAATATGTGCTTCAATAGGAAAAGACTTGTTTCTTTTACCATAACAAAATGACTGATGGCACATAAGGGGATGATTTCTCACACAACTGTTGTCTTTGGTAATGCTCATCACCACCTGCCCTCTTTGATGATACTCACGGTGCGTCAAAGGCCTCGAAGAGCTTTTCTCTTTGTTGTCTGCGCATATCAGTTTCATCTCCATCATCATTTTGTCAGTAGCCAGCGGCGCGATGGATGTCAACCTGAATACAGCACTCCCTCTCTCCAGAGCTGACGCAAGCGTGTACTCGGTACCACACACAACCGCGTATACATGACCGGTGTATGGTAGGAAGCATGTCATGTGAGTGATGATCAGTAGGTATGAGGGGGATACGGGATCAGGAACGGACTTTCATGTTGGATCAAAGGGTTACGTGACAACCAGGGAACGATTTCCTTCTTGATGGGAACATTGCTCAACTGGACAGCACGACATATCACACATTAAGCGCGTGTGTGCGTGTCTGTGCATGTGAATGCATAAAAGAGAAAAAGATATTCCCCCAAAATAGACAGCATTCAGTATCCGAGACGATGTGTCCTCTTCATCCCGTATAACACTGTCTGCCTGCGTTGTCATCTCCGTCACTTCCCTCCAAATGTCTACAAGTACAGAAGTACATCTATGCCTTGAATTCAAGTAAACTTGAAACTTGGACGTGTGGATTTGTATTTCACGTCTTCGAAGGCATTTCTTGGCCATATCTGTAAACTCTTTTTCTTTTCTTTTCTTTTCTCCTGGAGGCGAGGTTTTTGCAGCGAAGGAAAACCGCAGCCATGTAGCCCATCTCCATGTATCACCACCCTCTGATCCCCACAGCCCCCGGGATGGTATGGAACCACACGGACCAAACATAATAAAGGTAATTTACTGCCAAGGCAAATTCCATAGCTCTGGGCCTCCATGCCATGTTAAACAGCCTGCTGACCTTTAGCGTCTGATTTCATAAAGAGGGACACAATCCGATTAGGCTTGGACAGGAAAGGTCAAACGCACTGGCAGTTGTGGCGAATATGTAACCGCTAGCTGGCTGGAGACATACAGAATGACCACCCCCGTGTGAGCTGATGCCCCGTTCATGTCTCATTGTGTGTCTGGGTGTGTGCGCATGAGCGGCAGAGGTGGGGGCAGCTATGGCTGTTAGCCTCTGTGGCCTCTTGAGCCTTTAGCAAAAAGGGCAGCATATCTGACATGGGGATGGTGTGCTCCTTTTTCATGTGTCCAGTGTCCGCACTCACACACACAAGTATATATGCACACTAGTACATACACACACTGGGTGGCATCGCACCAGCTTTAACAGATAGCATCTGCAGCTAGATTGAGCCTTGAAATGCAGCGCTGTTGTGGGTTATGGTTTTGTGTCCTTTTTCCTTTTGGTCAGAGGGGTTTGTGAATGTCAAAGCACACTGTGAAGGTGTGGCCATTATAGATCTGACAAGGCTTTGTTGCTGTCCAAAAGGACTCAAGTTTCTCTGAAAAGTTTGTTTAGTTTCTGACTGAAAATAAAGTAGGGTAATGTCTTAAATGATTGTCGCAGTTTTAACGCTGTAGTTTTGAAAGTTTCTTTTAACTTCGTAGTTTTGACCACTTTCTATCTTGTGATCATGCCAAAGTAGATGCTAAGAGATGGTTACTCCTGGCAACCAAAATTTTGGATCAGAGCAAAACCTAACTTGGAGCCAATTCTTCATTTTTTTCCATGGCACAGCCATCATGAAAGCATCAGTTCTGACTCTGGAAACATTGTTCTACTCTCGTTATGTGAGTGGTAGGATCGCAGCCACAGCACCACAGCCATCATTAAGTAAAGTCTGTGGCAAATTAGTCGAATTAGGACTCTGGTGAAAGGAATTAATGAATGAACATCACAATAACAGCAACGATCCATGACGGAGACTATCTCCTTGCAATATTGTCATCTACCAAAGTAAAAATTGGACTTGGAAACAGAATGAAACACCAACCACTCCGGCTAAAACCTTTTGAGAGCTATAATAAAAAATAGAGTCACTGTATCTCCCGTCTGCTTGACCCAAAAGAAGAGGATAAAAAAACCCCTGCTCTTCAACAGAGAAGTTAAAAGGAAGCACTTAGTGTTTTAGATGTGCGGTCAGTTTTTGTGAACATTGTCTGATGTGTTTTTTCAAGCTACATTCAAAGTGGCTGTTATAAACTGTGTTTCTAGCTGCATGAAATTAACAATCAGGAGTTAAAATAAGCTTGGATCTATAATAAGCAGCAGGGAGTGTAAACATTTATTAGGGACAAAAACGAAGTCAATCAAAGTGGTTTTGAGTGAGAATGGAATAATATGCCTTTTCAGCAAAATGGGAATGAATGGTAGCACTTGGGGTAATCACTGTACGTCAAAATAAATAGCTATTGTAAGTTTCTGTCAAGCTTCTGTTATTCAATTTAAGTCATAGTGTGGGCAGGGTTCCCACAGACAAACTGAAGTAATCTTAACTTTACAAGTGTGCAAAGAGTGTGTGAAAATGACTTTTAGTACACGACTTGTAGGTCCATGCAGGTCAACTCCTAAGAAGAGAGGTTCTGGCCCTTGCTTTCACAGCACTGATATTTATGACAAAATTGACAGTTGTTAGGAGTACATCCCATGCATTCTCCTCATTCTACATCTACTGATAGTTTGCATGTTAGTCAGCTTGTGGTAGTCAACTTGTACAGATTTATTTTAAGGCAGCAACTATGCGACCTATGTTATTTGTGAATCATGGACTGCGTTTACATGCATCAATAACGCTTTTAAAACCCGAATATTGGCAATAACCCGAATTTGCACGGCCATTTAAACACCAATAACCCCTTTGAATAACCCGAATTTGCTCATATTTGGTTTTTTAAAAACCCGAATATGACCCCAGGGTTACTGCTTTTAAAACCCGAATATTGGGTCATGTAAACGCCAAACGGAATATCCTGATCAAACGGAACATGAATTTGTTTTCTGCGCATGCTCTGTTCACAAGGAATCCTGGTCTTTTGAGTCCAGGAAGTTCTTATAAACACGGAGAAACACAAGACCACGCCACACTTTTGGAGTGAGGAGGAGACTAATCACTTCATAAATGTAATGAAGGATATGAACATTTCTGCATTTGTAGACGGTAGAAAGTACCGGGATAGCAAGATTTAAAAGAAGGCATTTGTTAGGGCTGCACGATTAATCGTTAAAAAATCGCGATCCTCGATTCATGCTTGAACACGATCTCATTTCCAAATGACGACGATTTAAAAAAAAAAAAAAAATTGATGTTTATTGTTTTTATGTTCAATGTCAGCTGTTACAAAGTTGATGCCAGTCTTTTATCAGGCACCATCATATTTTTTGTAACGTTTACCTTTTGTATCGGCAGCTTCTTAATAGCAGCAAAAGGCAATGGGGGGTTCATCCCAGCCAGAGGAATAATTTGTTGCCTCAGAACTACAGGATCTGTTACAAGTCCCCTTTCTGAAAGGGTGTTCAACTCAGGGAGGAACAAATATTGTTCAAAATTGTTATTATTGTTTAAATTATTCAAAGGTTTGTGTAAAGAAGACAAGAGATGTTCATTAGGGCCCGAGCACTGAAAGTGCGAGGACCCTATTGTATCTGTGATGTTTATTATTATTATTATTATTATTCTCGCCGTAAATAAATTGCCTTTTTGGAGGCCTTAAAATGCTGGAAAACTCACCAAATTTTGCACACGCTTCCAGAGTCGCGTAAAATTACGTATTTTATGGGCGACAGGCATGGGTCCACAAGAATGGGCTCTATAGCGCCACCTATTTTATGTTTTTTGACGAGCCCCACAATATGGTTTGACTTACAGCAATGACCTTTATGTGTGTATTATATTAGACAAAGAGCTACAAAAAAGTCTTTTGGACCCATGCTCTAAGTTACACAGGAAGTCCGGCATTTTGAACAGAAAATGTCATTTTTCATGAATTCTGATCATTTCTAGGCCTCGTACTTTAACGAACTCCTCCTAGAGATTTTATCGAATTGGCTCACAACTTGGTTTGTACAATCTAGACACATGGCCGACGCTAAATTGCGAAGCTTTTAAGTTTCTGCCAGAGGGCGTGACCGTAGTGATCCGGCGAAGTTTGAGGTCATTTTTAAGCTTCGCCATCAAACATCAATTGGCTGTAATTCAGCAATACATTATTTGATGTGGTCGAAAACGTATGTGCATGATTGTAGGTTGAGCCTGAACCCATCTATGGTGGAATATTCAGGATCGGTTGTAGCGCCACCTGTTGGCACCAGGAATTGTCATGTCTTGTAGTATGCATCTGTGCTCCAAGCGAGATCAGTTTATTGATCTCAAAGTTGGTCAGATAATAGGTAAGACATTGACGATGACTGACAGAGAAAACTGTAAGTTCTTATCAAAGGGCGTCGCTGTCAGAGGTTGTCAAATTTCGGTGTCTCGCCATGAACATAAAAGTTGTTGTAACTTAAACATAATTGATCAGAATCAACCCAAAATCAATTCATGTAATCAGGCTTCCATTCTGAACAAGTGGATATGACAATCTTGGATGAACTCCATAGCGCCACCTTTTGGTCAGGTATACATTTTTCATCAAATTATGTGCTTTAGTTGCTGTTTGGTTTATCCAATCTTAACACAATCGACACATATGATTGGCAGTAGGTTCCTTGTTGACTGTGTCGCGTATCGTGGCCGTAATTTGAAAGGAATTGGCATTTTTATGTCACTCTGTATTTCTGGAAAAATATTAATTAAAAATCAAAGATTTTGTGTAAGGAAAATTAAATGGCAGTTTCAGATAGCTTAAAACAGGACTAAAAAATCATACACTGGAACATATTATTTTCGGAGAACTTCGTCACTCTAAAAATTAAAAACATTAACTAATAACGTAAAAAGCTATGGCTTTGCCATAAAATGTCAAAATTAACATCCGACTTCGCAAATACATTGTTTACTGTAATGTGAAAATATTGTGTGAATGTCAATAAAGTCCTTCAAATACGTGATTTTAAATGAATATTTATGTCGAATGAATCATTGCCACCCTGTCTCAGACTGTCACACACGTGAACGCGCAAAATGCAGCTCTGAGTTGGGGAAGAGAAAGGGGAGGGGGCGCGCTCCTGCGCAGGAGGACGGGGGGGCGGGGCGCTTATGCGCGCGCACCTCCCTGTGCATCAGTGTTGAGACGCAGTTAGTTTTGCGGCAACTAATACTCTAACCAGGCCCGGACTGGCCATAGGGAGAACCGGGAGTATTCCCGATGCGCCGGTCTAGGATGCCGCCTGCGTCTCTCTCTCTTTTTTTTTTTTTTTACACAGGCGGCTGGTGCGCCGCAGCGCCGGCTATTTGACTTTTTTTCCAAGTTAGAGAGTCAGGCCAGGCGAATCAGAGGCCACTCAGGCCAGTAGCTTGTGAGTTGGGCAAGATAGTTGGTTTGTTTCAAATTAACACCCGCCCCAACAGTATCACCGAACAGACAGCGCGCCGTGGCCGCGTGTGCGTGTGCGTGTGCGCGAGTGGACCGGGAGACGAGTCCAGAGGCAAATCATGCACACCCAGCCGGGTAAAAAAGAAAAAGAGGAAAGGCGGCACCGAGAGGGAGAGAGAAAAAAAAGGCGCTGGAGGAAGACACGGCCAAATGTCAGCAAAGATGCGTCCGCACGTAAGTTGCAGTTCACTTTCAGGCTACACAGTGTAAATATGTAGCCTATAAGCCCTGGCCTTTAAATGAAAATAAGGATTGAGATTTTAAAATTATTGATTTATAAGACACTTTATTATAATCAGTACTGGAGTTGAGGGGGGATGAGGGGGGGATGGCATCCCCCCCTGAAATAAAAACGGTCCAAATCATCCCCCCAGTAAAACTGCCGACATGCAGCTCGCTTTTTTTATTTCTCTACCGACACAGAGACCACTTAAATAAAACCACACTGATTTTGAGTCAAACCCGTCTTTTTAAATTCAATTTTTATACAGAAAATAATTACAGTGCATGTATTACACCTTATTTCACAGCAGCTTTGCAATTGTATTATATTATTATCGGCTTTCAGCCGAGATCTAGTCGGGACCGCGCAGCGCCGCGGAGGAGGTGCATTCAGGGACCGGTCGGAATTCTAAATTTGACCGATTATCCTCCTGGTGCGTTCAGGGACAACTGGAATTTACTGTATTTGGCGAGAATTGCTTCATTTGCTTAAACATTATTTAAAGCGACACTACGTAACTTTTCCACCTTAATATCATATTTCCAGAGTCATTGTGATGGTACATCAACTTCCAACAGGTTTAATGACACCTCTGTCATGATCTGAGGGGGTCTGTATCGCTTTCACTGGCACTATGTAACTTTGAGGAGCATGGTAGGAACCCTGCCACACTAAAAAACTACAAATTTTACGACTTTGACTGCTTTACGGCACATACGTCACTTCCCCCTCCTTCCCGATTCGTAGTCGAGACAAAAATGGGCGGGGCTTGGAGCGCAGAGGCTGAGCTCAGCAGAAGCTGGTGTTGAGATAAACGAGGAGCTGGTATCATGGCCGAAGCAGCGAAAAAAACGAAGAAAATAAAAGTTTTAACGGAGCGGAGGAGGCGAAAAAAAGAAAGCGGGAGAGTAACAAGCTAAATGCCCGGTGGAGAATAAACATTGGCCCTGCATTCACTCGCTACAAGCCCTTGTAGCGCCGTCGTCTTGGACGAGATGGTTGAAGGATGTAAAGACGTTCATCACCTCCAGGTATGCACTTTTGTCAACACCTATGTCAGTGTGTTTTACAAAAACAATTATCCTGAAACTACTACAGCTGCTGTAAGTGCTGCTACTGTATCAAATGTCAATATCTATGTAAACCTTTTGACTCTTCAGGTCTGTATATACAGATACTTATAGACTGATGGTAAAAGCAACACATTTGTAGATATAGTAAAATATAGCCAGAAAAATGAAATATATAGGCAAAGTATACACTTCCAGATGAAAAAAATACAATATAAACACCATATAAGCATATAAAATAAATCTACTTTGTTGGAATTATATTAAAATAATAACAAGAGTAGTAAAAGAAACCTTATGGTGTTTATAATGTGTCGTTTTATCTTGTGAGTGTATAAATATATACATTTCTCTAATTTTTCTATAGCTATACATTAATTGCTTTTACTGTCTGCATAATTACAGTGACTTCAACAAAGAAAAAAATTCAAACTTGTGATCAACAAAATATGTTGAAGGATTTATAGGTCAGTAATTATCAGAAAGACATAATGTTTTTTGTATCTTTATTCTCACACTCTGCAGGACTACATCAGATCTGGAAAACTTCCAGAATCACATCCTCATGCAGGGAAGGTTCTCCTACTCCAGCAGTGAATCACACGCGGACTCTCCCAGCACGAAACATGGATGGACACAAGATGCTACTGCTACTATAGTCATTGTATTTATTTACAGTAACTTCTTACACTGTTTCATAGTTCAGTTTTTATTATCAGTTCATTATTTTTAGTTTATTTTTCTACTACTCTATTTACACTTGTTTACTTTATTCACAGTAATTTATCCTGTCATACAGTTGTTCATTACTGCTACTGTGATACAGATTACTTATTGTTTATAATAAGTATGTATGGGATAACTGCTGTCACTATGCAAATGACAAAGTTCAAGAATGTTCTATTTTCTGAAAGGTGTGTAAATAAAAGTCTGTCTTGTTTTGCACAAATGTCTTTATTTTAAACACACAAAAACAACTGTACAGGAAAAAATGGAACAAAAAAAAACCAATATCAAAATATTTGCAGTAATCCTCATAAAGGTTCCATTCTACAGAAGACAGGGAGCCCTGAAACCAGTGTACTGTCCCATTGGGTCTGGAAAGGTGTCTCTTATTTTCCAAACATCATGCTGCCAGAGCACAAACTGGCGATATTTATATATATGCATATATATATGATATATATGCTGCGTGTCGGTTCTGTCTTTGTGGGGGTTCAAACTCTGATGATGCAGAGGTAGAGGTGTTCTCACGAACAGCAGATTCCTGATAAAACAAGAGACAGAATTGTTATGATACAAATGTAAATGTAGAATTCTATGATCAATAAGAATCAAAATTAGAATGTTTTCACATACTGGGGATTCGTCTTGGGTTTTGGTAATTCCAAAATTACTGACAATATCAACAACAGACAGAGAAATAATAGTGATCATAAAAATGTGTAATTCGCAATGAGGAAGCTTTATAAAATAATAATACAATTGAATAGAATTACAGCACTAGAGGAAATAATGCAATGCGAAGAAAATGTATAGAACATTTCTAGTATTTTTCCTGAGAGCTGTAAAATTGTGCAGGGCTGATCTGCAAAATATAAGGAATGGGCATTCAGTTATTCACAGGTTATAAAGTATTTTTTTATTTTGTCAGTAAGTATGTTGGACCACTAATTAATGATGAAGTCCCTCTAAAAAACGTGACAGGAAAAAGGTGCAGAGCGTATGAGTTTGTAGGGCGCATTATCTCGCTGAAACAACTTAATAAAACCAAGTTGAACTTAGTGTTTTTCAACATCGTCATATTATATTGTTTAGCCAAAAATAGATACATTACCTCTTCATTATCCATCCTGCAAACGACCGCTGAAAACAGAAAAGTCGTTTTGAAAGTCCGTCCCGTCTTCTCTCATCAAAACAAATGCAGCGGCGGGGACGGGGGTTTTCCGGCAGTATGCGCTGGTGCTCATGGGAAATGGAGTGTTCTTTCTGGTAAAGCACTACCGATTTTTGTCCAAAGGAGGCGCCAAACTCAACAAAGCTGAAAGTTCCGTTGTGCTGCTTTAAAGGTGACCTATTATGGCATTTAATGTATATTTTAAACAGGCATTGAATGTCTTAAAAACAAGCTTTTGAAGGTTTTTTCTACATAAATGAGAAATTCAGCCTCTGGGCCATGTCTTTATTTTTACCGTTTCTAACCTTCTCTATGAGGGATTCTGAGGGGAGGGGGGGCTATGTTAATGAGGCTCTGTGCTGATTGGCTGCCTGAATGACGTGTAGCAGGGGAGCTTTAAGCCTGAATCACAATTGTGGGTCAATGATGTATAAGGCCTTTGAGAGGCCTATTTTTAAAATACTTAAAATAAAGATGTATTTGGCCATTTTCCAAACATTTGGAATGTAGTGTGCATATATGTGAAAACTTAAAACAAAGGTATTTTAGTGTTTTTAAACCTACATTAATAGGGCAACGACCTTAAAAAAGTAATTGGGGGCGACCGTTATTTATCTCAAAATTAATAGATTTCCTTAACAAAATGTATATTTTAATAAGTATCAGTAATTAAATTAACTTTTCAAGAAAGATAGACTCATGTGTCCTTTCATTTTTGAAAACCATTTTGAAATACATTTTATCTATAATGGAAGTGTCACCCTCATAAAGCCATTTATGCATACTATACCAATGATTTATATTTGAACCAAAACTCATAGACATTCAATTTTGAATTTGCGGATTTCCTAAGTTCTATAGTAAACCATGGTTTGTTAAGGTTTTCAGAGCTTCCTTTATCGGTACACACCTGTATCATAGCACAACTTAAAGAAAAGTCTCCTGGCGCCATGGCCCAAACCCAACAGGAAGTCGGCCAGTTTGAATTAATCATGTAATTTTGGCGCAATTTATGCCATTCCTTCAGCCGCTTCTTCGCCAGAACCGTAACGTGCACCCAGGTGTGTTATACATCAAAATGTGCGTCTCCATCCTGCAATAACGTGCATAACTTTTCTCAGTCAAAAGCGTTACCGTGGCGATGATAGACGCCAAAAAGCGCGCCCCCAATTCATCTGATTGGTCCATACAGATAAAACTTCGTGCCTCAAGTCCCACAATACGCTTTGACGTACATGCACGAAAATCGGTACACACCTGTATCATGGCGCAATTTAAAGGAAAGTCTCTTGGCGCCATGGCCGAAACCGAACAGGAAGTCAGCCATTTTGAACATTTTGAATTAATCGTGTAATTTTGGCGCAATTTATGCCATTTCTTCGGTCATTAATTCAGCCCGAACCCTAACGTGCACCCAGGTGTGTTATACATCAAAACGTGCTTCTCCATCCTCCGACACCACGCATTACTTTTCTCTTTCAAAAGCGTTACCGTGGCGACGCTAGACGCCATAAGGCGCGCCCCCCCTTCATCTGATTGGTTCAGACAGAAAAAACTTTGCGCCTCAAGCCCCATAATACGGTTTGACGTACATGAACGAAAATTGGTACACACCTGTATCATGTCGCAACTTAAAGAAAAGCCAGGCCTGTCGATAAATTAGATTTTTCATGGTTTGCATTAATGGGCGTGGCCTAACGGCTCAACAGCGCCCACTAGAATACTTTTCTCTGCCATAACTTTTGAAAGGTTTGACATAAAGAGTCGTGGGTGGTATCATGGGACTCGGTATTGAGTCCTTGACCATAATTGGCGAAAATTAGCCCCGCCCCTTCTTCTGATTGGTTGTCCCGATTTTCTGCTATAACTTTTGAATGGTTTGACATAGAGAGTCGTGGGTGGTGTCATCACATTCTGTATGGAGTCCTTGACCTTCATTGGCCTGAATTAGCCCCGCCCCTTCTTCTGATTGGTTGTCCCTTTTTTCTGCTATAACTTTTGAATGGTTTGACATAGGAAGACGTGGGTGGTGTCATTTTTGATATGCTTATGGGGGGCGGTGGCCGTGAGTGCGAGGGCCCGTTCATCGCTGCTTGCAGCTTTAATTGTTATTATATTTTTGTTCAGCTGTTGCAAAGTTAAAGTAAATAGTGCAATACATTTTATATTCGAAAAAAATCGTGAGAGAATCGTGATCTCAATTCTAAGCAAAAAAATCGTGATTCTTATTTTGTCCAGAATCGTGCAGCCCTAGCATTTGTTTTGAATTTGGATACAGGAAGAAGAAGCGGAAATGACGGGAATTGCGTCATGATGTTCTCCGCGGTGTTTTGATCAAGAAATCCCGATGATTAATTACCATGTAAACGGAATATTCAGAATGTTTCAGTTACCGGAATATTAGCAATAACCCAAATTTTGACTGCATGTAAACATAGTCATGGTCTGCTTTAGAAATCCAGAGTATACCCATAAAAGGTTCAAATGAGATGGAATGATGTACTGATGTACTGAGTCTGGATAGATGGACAAGCTAAACCAACTCTGAAACGACTTTTAGAGTAGCCCAGCACCAGCACCTGATTCAAGCTGGTCTCAAAGGGGCATGAGAGGTCCGAAATCATTATACATGTTCTAAAGAGCATACGATAGCATTACCATAGCAACAACACATTATACAACTTGATTCAACTTTGTTTATACATATATTGAGAGTATGTTAACTGTGCACAACTGGCATGTAGTGAAGAACTATGACGTGGTGCCATGTGTTTCTTTATTTAACCAAATGATGTCAACTTCATATTTGTCCGTGTGCAGGCACTGTTTTTATGTCTGAGGCTGTATGTTAGTTTATATCTGGTGTGTGTGTGTGTGTGTGTCAGTTTGTCCTTCTCCCCCGTGGATGTTATTGGTAGCAGAGCTGTCATCTGTGTTATGAGGTGCCCATTAAGGAGCTCACATGGATAATGCTTATTGCATGTGGCGCAACCAGGATATGTTTTAGTGTGTCTGTCAGAGAGAGGTGTTTATGAGCTCCCACATATACCTAAACTTTTGTATGTGTACGTGTATATATTTGTGTGAGAAAAGATTTTCTCAAGAGATCACGTGTGTGTGTGAGAAATCGACTGCATTATACAAGTGTAAATAGTGTGTGCGTGTCATGGTTAATGTTGCTTATGTCGGGGCACAGCGAGGCGCTGACAGTGCTGCGTCTGTTGAATGACGGAGACGATGTTAACAAGCACAGGGAGGCGGTCACCAACTCCTCTGTTTACAATACGGGGGTGCTAAAGCTGTCGGGACCATAACTATCATACTCTGCTGTGTGTGTGTGTGTGTGTGTGTGTGTGTGTGTGTGTGTGTGTGTGTGTGTGTGTGTGTGTGTGTGTGTGTGTGTGTGTGTGTGTGTGTGTGTGTGTGTGTGTGTGTGTGTGTGTGTGTGTGTGTGTGTGTGTGTGTGTGTGTGTGTGTGTGTGTGTGTGCGCGTGCTCCAACACCTCCCTGTCCTCCACGTCTTTGTTGT
This sequence comes from Cololabis saira, assembly GCF_033807715.1. Taxonomy (NCBI): domain Eukaryota; kingdom Metazoa; phylum Chordata; class Actinopteri; order Beloniformes; family Belonidae; genus Cololabis; species Cololabis saira. The sequence goes on along the minus strand of NC_084596.1, from coordinate 36,697,039 downwards.
GAGACTCCTCATGTCTCGGTTGGTGAAGAGTAGCTCTAGTAGAGAGCCATTAAAGAAGCCTACAAGAGAACAAAGTTTAGCAGCACCTCATAAGACACAGACAAACTCAGTTTAACGACAGTGATTATTACAACACCCTTTAGGTGCTTGTCTACATAGCGTCCATCTGGGAAATACTTCAATCACAGCTTCTAGGAACCCAAGGTGCACTTTCAAATTATCCATATCGTCAACTGAGTTTCTTCAGTTCATTTTTTTTCTCACTAGAATGAACAATTCAGTGCCAAATAGTTAATTTCTTTTACGACAAATACATGAAATATCACCATGTTGGAAAAGGGAATTATTTAGCATTTTGGTGGTTAAACTAATCTGCAACAGGTTTTTCCAACAGGCTGTACACTGAAGTATTTTGCATAATGATTGTTTGGCATAAAAACACTAAAACTAGTTTTATTACCTTTATTACATGTTTTTATACCCTGTTGGAAAATTGTTAAACAATTCAAAACACAATATTCTGTTGCTTTGATTTTGTCGGCGTGTGCGGTCAGTTGCACATTGGGCTTAAATGTTTGTAGTTGGAAGGCAGCTTGTCCGAAAACAAAGGTCTGACAATTGTGAATTTAACACAGTGTTTTACACACTACAATCAATGAAGGAGGCGCCTCAACTTGTAATTTGACGTCATGTTTCACATCAACGTGTGAGACTAAGCTGGATGAAGGTTTTGTGCAGCAGACTGGATCAAGCTTAGGTGGCTTATAAACAGATATCGTGTGGTTCATTCAATATAACCGGAGTCCTGAATATATGCTGGACAGTAACAGTTAAAAAAAGAGATTGGATACAGTTTATCTTTCAAAATGTAATGTTTGACAGAATGTTTTCAGTTTAACAGAGTGTTCATGTATAAAACAGAACGTTAATAGTGAAAGCCAGCGTCTGACCACTGGCACGCTGTAGTTCGGTTTAGATGTGATGAATACCAGCAGTTTAAATTGTGAAAATGAATCTGATTTGAAACAGATGTCCGTTAAGATATTTATTTGCGTTCTGGCAATTTTCAGACAGACGAAAGCCATTTTCAGTGAGTCTAAGTAATTCAACTTTCCCTTTTTCATTTATGAAAACATTAACATAATGGCTTGCTGTTCTGGCCTGATTTCAGTTTTTTTTCTGGAATTGGGTGGTTGTTACTTGAAAATGGAAAAGCAAGATACAAGGTCTTTAATGGGTGCAAGTTAAAAGCTTGGCTCTTGTAGAACAGCAGAAGTTAAAAGCTTACACAGAGTTATCATAATAGGCCATGCTCAACGTCAGCCAAGTCGTCTTTTTGAAGCAGGCCTAATTTTCCATGATGATGATGATGATCAGCCGGACAACATGCTCAGAAACAATTAGCGCTGGTCGCTGAAGTGGACACTTTCCCCCAGTCAGGCATCGAGGGCCAGGGCATAAATAAGTCCCCTTGTCAGCCATTGCCAAGTGACAGCTAATGACTCTCATTAATATGCAAAATAGCCACCTCTCCTCTGAGCGTGTGTGTGTGCGTGGCTCCTCATTCTGTGTGCTTGGTCTGGCCAGTGCAAAGTGACCATCTCAAGAAAATTTCTAATTGCGAGTCAATTATGTCATTGAGCCCGTTTAGATGTTCATTTGTATGCAAATTTGAAGAGAGGCGACGGAAGCTGGCATCGTACAACATGAAGGGCAGAAACAGTGAACGCTGACCCACACGCAAAGCTGCCACAGCCTGCATGACATGATTCATCACTATTTTAACTATGAACATACTGAATGTGCGAGGCCTCGTGGTTAAGTGTTTGGAATATTGGTTGCTGAAAAGTGATATTAGATAACGAGTTTAAAGACCACACTACTCTTTACTTATTTATGAGTATATTATTCAGGAAGATAATTACTGCTTTTATGTCTGCGGGCAGTATAGGAAGCTCTGGACATCAGGCCATTAGTGCAACTAGCCATAAAGAGAGAGTGAAAAACAACTGGCCATCTACAAATCCACTAGTCTAATATGGACAGGACCATGCGCGTTTTACAATATTTAAAGCCTTACGAAACTATGTGACGGTGTTATACCAGTGCAAATGGTTTAGCCAACTTGCTATAACTGCTCGCTGTCACAAGTGAAGAGGCATCTTCCTTAACGCTCGGATCAAGCCTTTAGAGGCCCACCAGTCAAAGTGTCTGCTCTGAAAAGGGTCAACCTGTAAGAATGCTGGCCAATAATGTTCTGACACTGATCTGTGCTCCTTAAATCAAGCCACACACTATATATAACATATCAGGTTGATTTTATGTCCATAATCCCCCCTTTTAACAACCCGAGGTCCAATACCAATCACCCTGACCATTGTAGAGATTATCTTATAAAAAATTCCTGTTGCAAGGTATGATTAAGATAAACCGAATCTGCCAGGAAGAATATTTAGACTCATTTTACTTTACCAGGAAAATTCCTATTGTGTGAGGGGAGTGTCATGCTGAGGGTAACGCGACCCAATCAGAAAGGGAGCTGACAGCATCAGTAAGTCATGAATGGTAATGAGCCCAAACTTTGTGAGAAAAAAATGATCCAAAGCACTCCACACGCTATCTGATGAACCTTAAAGGGGACCTATTATGGCATCTAATACCTATTTTAAACAGGCCTTGAATGTCTTAAAAACAAGCTTTTGATTGTTTTTGCTAAATAAATGAGAAATTCAGCCTCTGAGCTATGTCTTTATCTTCCCATTCTCTAACCTCATTATCTATGCGGGATTCTGAGTGGGAGGGGCTATGATAATGAGGCTCTGTGCTGATTGGCTGCCTGAATGACACGATACACCGCTACAAAAAAATGGTGGAAGCTCCGGCCGGCGGAGTTAGTTGTTGTTGTTCCGGCCAGAGTTAGTTGTGGGCGAGGTTTCACGCATCACTCCTGTCGTTACAAAACGACGGGAGCAGAATCTGAACGGCTCGTAGATCCACATCACACTGGATGGCTCATCCGAGCGGCTGTACAGACACTGCAGAATTTGGTTGCTTTCCTCCTTCTCTGAGTTGGCAGGCTGAGGGGAGACCACTTTATATATGTTAAAGCAAGAAAAAAACGGTTTTTCATAACAGGTCCCCTTTAACTCAGCTCCAACTGTCACGAAGGATGTGTGGAAGACCCAAACACAGCATATTAGCCGTTTCTCAATATGCGTTATTATGCAAACACGTATTTGTGTTCTTGTGAAATGTCCTCATTTGCAGCTGAAGTACTGTCCCAATCTCAAATAAACAAAGTAAACTCCTTGGGAGATTTTATCTTGAGAGTCGGTACTTTGGCTCATGTTAGGCCACGTTTACACGTAGCTGGGTATTTACCAAAACGGATATTTTCCCCTCTACGTTTTCAAAAATATCCTCGTTTACACGGACCCGCATGAAAACGCTGTTAACGTCATGCCAGCCAATCAGAATCCTGGAAAAAACATCAACAAATGACACATGTAACTTCCAGTTAAGGCTGATTTATGGTTCAATAATTCGATTTAACGCGGGACCATAATTCAGGCTTTACTTCCAAGACGGAACGACAGTCTTTCGTTTGGAGTGACAGAGAAGTGGAGTTACTTTTAAGTGTGACTTTAGAATTTAAAACAGGTAAAATAAAATAAAATATTGACAGTGGCCAAACTAATTGTAAACACAGGTCGCACTCATGACGCTGGTGACGTTTCTGTCGCATAATGTGACGTAAATCTCTGTTTTCCTCCGTTTTCTCTGTTTAGACGCAAACGTGAAAACAGAGTTTTTGAAAATCTCCACTTTGGCCGGAGTTTTCAGAAATGATCGTTTTTGGTGACTTTGAGCTCCGTTTTCGTGTAAACGAATGGCAAAAACGCATGAAAACGCCTCAGTTTTTGCTCCGTGTAAACGGGGCCTTAGTGTGTGTAGGCTATTTGCATTATATTGCAGCAGTGGACTCTCAAATGTAAGAAACACACAAAAAAAAAAAAAAGACAATATGTAACAGTTTTAAGTTTGTAAAAAAATATTCTTTATGAGAGGCCTTTGGGTTTGATATAAACGCATTAAAAACAACTTTATAGGATTCCCACATTTAACACAGTTAATAGTATGGTTATAAAATTAAAGTACAAGCCTATTTCGATTGTAGTATAAGTAACACATCATGCTGAATCAGCATGGAGCAGCTCATTTCTAAATTTGTCAGCAATGCATTTTTTCAGAAATAAAGGTTTCAAAAGTTTTTCCAGCTCTTACTTAGTGCAAGCAGCAGACTCATGGTGTGGAACGCAGAGCTCATCATTTCATCAAGCTATCATCCTGAAAATATGTTCCTGTGGTTTAGAGGAGTGGGCCAGCCACAGTAAATGATTCCCAGATCCATCATCCTGCTACGATCTGATCTGATCCCCTCTGCTGTTGATTAGACGCTTATCGGAGCGAGGAGCGAAGACATCAATATGAAGATGGAGAGGACAAGGGAGGAGGAGAACAGGAGAGAGTGGAAGGGTGCGAGGGAGGAGGAATCATTTGCTGAAGGAAAGATTCGGAGAGTGAACGAAGAGGAGCTGGTGATGGATCTGATGGATACTTTTCACCTGTTCATCTGAATCTTTAGCAGATTTCATTCTCTGCGTGTCCACTCTCTTGCTTTAGCAATAGCAGTAGTGTATCTGGCTTGATATTGAACCGTCATTAGAGCAGCCCTCAGCAGTTAATGAATGGATGGAGTCCACAGCATTCCCACTAAATTCATTATCACTGTATTGGACTTGATGGTGTAGATTAATAATTGGTTTGTCACGAAGATATTTTACATGATTAATATGGGTATTGATTAAGAGGAGAAGTGGTTGTGTGTTTGTGTGTGTGTGTGCATGTATCGATAGGGCTGACGAGAGGAAAAGTGTGCACACCAGTTGCAGACTACAGGAAGTCAATGGTCGGACCAGCACTGAGAAAATCACTGCAGCCCAAATTAATCAACTCTGTGGTTTGCATCTTCGCCTGGACTTCCTGCTCTCTTGTTCTTTTAAAAGTTCACAGATTTACAGCATAGCTAAAAAGCCATTTTGAAGCAGACTTTTATTACTAATTAACTAATCTCGCGTTGGACATATCACTACAGAGGGGGATTCAACACAGAGTAGTGTCATCTGCAAAAATGTTGATTCTGAGAGGATTAACTGCAGCAGTCCTGCCCCCTCTGGAGACACAAACTAGCACGCATTGATGTGCTGTATTCAATTTTGCATTTATCTCTAAAGCATCGACATGGAGGAGCGAAATGTCAGTCCTGAACTTTAAGGAGATTAGAGTCATTACAGACCCACTGTCCTCCAAGTCCTGCTTAGGAACGAACCCACTGACTTTTTTTCATATTGTTGGATTTTCTATTACTTGAAGACATTTGGGTCTGAGACCCTCTGCATGATAAGTGGATCTAGATAATTATTTGATAAGTAAATCAGAGGAAATCCACTTAAGACATGACATCCATCTTTGTGTTTCTTCTTCCGTCTCTGTCTTTATATATCAGTGAGTGCTTGTGCCTGTGTTGGCCCCCCGGTGTTTTGTTTCTCATATAGTCGACTCCCAGAAGACGAATCTCAACGTCTATCCGCCAAGCTCAGATTCATTGCTATTGATCAGCCATGTACTGGATATATAGATCCACCAAGTATATAGATAACCCATTTATTATGGAAGATCTTTGTCCACCTTTATAGACACACCATGTGAGGGTATAGATCGACCAAAGACAGTTTACTCCACATGCCACCAAATATGCCTCCAGATACTGCTTTTTCGATTTATATTTTGTTCTTGTGTGTTGTCAGGTGTTATGCAATGGGCAGGCAATTTGTTTCCTTTTCTCCCTCTTTCTCTTTTCTATCTGATCAAACAGTCAAAAACATACACAAGTGCACAATAGGACTATTTTGCTCCTTTAGTCTGGAGGGAATATGCTCCTTTCAATGGATGTTTAAGTAAGCTCGTATAGAAGAAAAGGACTAATGCTAAAAAATGAAAAGCCGTAATGTATTCACACAACTCCGGATGTTTGAATAGATGGATTTACAACTGTAAAACCTAAATACCTTTATCGCAGCGGATTGCTTTTCTCACAATTGGTCTTCGGGAGATGAAATTGTCAGAACTGAATGCTTCTTAGTCGCAAATAGATTACAAGAGGAAAAGTTATCTCCCTTTTCTGGGAGGGCGCGGGTTTAAAAATAACATCCAGTATAAAGTTATCATTGCATTTGTCGTGCCCTCCCCCTCCGACCATTATTCCATCAATGACACCCCCACCTTTTTCACTTTTTAATTTACACACACACAAAACAGGTTTCACTGATATATCCATCCAGACATCAGCAGGCACCCATCGTCATCACGGCATCTGTGGAGATGATAAAGTGATGCTGGGCTTCGTTTCAACAGAGAGAGTGAGAGGAGGCCTCCCTTACAGATTAAAGAAAGCCATGGTTTCCGCAGGGACAATGGGAAAGAATTACCATATGAATATGACCACAGCACCCCGGCCTCTTAAAACCATCAATCTCCCCACGCCGAGTGCCGTGATGCCAGATAACCCCCCGGATATCCCCTCTTAACCTCAATTTCTCAGGATGTATTAGGAGATGGTAGCTGCATTGAGGAGGGGAGAGGAGAGGGAGTTGGGAAGAAGGAAAGGGCTTTGCATCGGCAGACACCTCCGCTTTTTCCATGTGTGTGCTCCACCCCAATGTGAAGCAAGTTATAACACAATTAATCTTGTCCCGGAGGAAAAAATATGGCAGCTAAGTGAATTTTACATGAAGATCCTCCCTCTATTCTTTTTTATCACAGCATCTATCAATTGGGAGATTTATGCAACACGGGAGGTGGATATTAATCTGAAAGTATGTATCAGTCTGTCAAATTACAAATGTAGTGGGATGTCAGCACAGTTACCGCTGAGGCGGGTGCTCCCAGAAGGACAAATGTTTTGTAACAGGTTCCTTGCTTTATAAAGTTAAAAAAACACAGCGATAAAAGCCACACAACAGAAAAATAAGAGTGGAGTGTGATGGCGACAGGGTGGATGATACCACATGAATCATATAAAGCCTTTCAATGAAAACAATCTTGTAGATTCTGTAATAGATGAAGTAGGCCCCTCAAATTCCTCATAAGGGCGATCCAACTTCCCCCTTTAGCCATGTCACAATGTCCAAGGCAAAGGAAGTATGATGCAGCTAATATCTAATCTTTTCCAAGAGACTGTTTTTCCTTGGTTCAAGTGCATCTTTTAGCTTTGATTTTCATTACTTTCTAAAGCAAATTTCATATATTTTGCAAAATAATTTGCCTTTTCCAAGGTCAATAGGGGTCAGCTTGAGGATGAATGGAGGTCAGCATAGCAAGGTGGTGCTGCAGTTGAGGACGCAGGTGCAGGGGACTGGGAGCCAGGAGTAATGAGAAATGTCTCTTATTAAATAAAAAAAAAACATCACATGTATCCATACATATCCCCAAAACAACAAAAAACCTAACACCTGCATTTGGAGATGATGAAGAGATGATGAAGAGATGATGTGAGCGACGTGGGAAAGCACAGCTGAGAGGCACCACAGTAGGAGTGGGAGAGAAAAAAACACTGACCAGGATTTTTCTCCATCACTGCATGTAGATATATGAAACAAAAATGCAGCAACTGTATCAGGTTCTTTCATGTTGGTCTTGTTTAAGGTTGAATTTATTCTTAAATACCTTCTCTTTCATTATCGCCCTCTCTCATATAGGCATTTGGCAAACAGGGAAAGTGTTGCTTTGCTAAACCGTCTTTCTCAGTTGCACTTTGTCTTTTTGTAGTTGCAATCGTGAAATGAACGCTGAATCAGGGCTGTGTCAGTGTACAGCTGGGAGGCGAGAACAGCAAGCAGGAGTACAATGCTAATGTCTGTCCCTTCTTTATTATATATTATCAATTTGGCATTGTGTATTGCAAAGATATTAGGAAAATAAGATGAGCTCCTGCTTTTTTTTTTCTATGACTGCAACAAACAAGTGTAACTGAGAAGTTTGAAAATAGAGATGGTTTTAGAACTAATGACCAGGAAAGACAATTGTAACTGAGAAAGATGATTGCACTCTCGGTCACAGATTCTGGGTCTTAGTTCTCAGATTTTAGATTATGATTTACAATAGATGGCGTCACCTTCTTGAAATCGTGGCCTCAGTCATGCTGTATTTTTCTCATGTTTTTCAAAAAGCAGAAACAACTGGTTTAGTTTTTCCTGTTTTTGAAAAGAAATATGACTTAGGCCATTATTTTAAGAGTGTGACAATTTGGCAATGCATTGATGCCATAAAACACATTTGTGAGTAGGAGTTTCAGGATGTGCAGTGAGAAACACATCCTGCTGTCCAGCTGACAGCTGTTTGACTTTTACACTCCAGTGATCTTTCTTTACAGGTCAGAAAGTAAACACACCTCAACAATATCACAGGGTTCAAACTCACTTAACAATAGCTATGTGAGATCAGCTTTCTTTGGTGGTTTAACTCTTACATTTTTAATTTATTTAAGTCCAAAAACTAAATGATTAAATGTAGTCCAACTCCCCCTTCTTAGGAAAACTGCAGTTCTCGTGATATAACAAGTGCAAGTACAGTTTGTGATCATGTTTAACTTAAAGACTTTGTAAAGGTACCGAGTTTTAAGTGATTCTACGCTGCCTACATCTGAATTGTAATCACACCTGGTGGATACAGATAGCTGCTGTAGACAACGTTACTGATACGCAAGGTAACACACATTCATTGTTGAGCTTTTTAGTCTTAGGTGTCACAAGTGAAAATTTGTGAAAACCTGTCACTGCAGACGCAGGAGCTGCTTGTGATCCTCGTTCTCCGTAGGTGTGGCTTTTAGCAAAAGCATTTCACCAAGTATAGCTGCCCTGACTCTATGAAATGGTGAACAGTCACTTGACAACTACAGTGGAAGCTCTTGAACTTCATCCTCAGATCCACTAAGTGTAACTCCAGTCCTGTGATTACATCCGTAGTCCTCTAACATATTCAGTGTGGCACTTCAACCTGACTCTTATTAGTCTGCAGTTTAAGGAGTGAGACTTGGCTGTTCTGTACATTTTGACACCCACAGAAGATGTCATCATTGCTGAGACGAGTTCCTCCAGTATATGATGTTGCTGATACTGTCTAATATCGGGCCTTCATTTTGAAACACGTGGTAAAGAAGACCAGAGTTTGCACGTGCACACAGGTAGCTCAACACTACTAGAAGCTATATGTGTATTGAGGCACGCAATATAAACTTTGTAGTAGGGCTGGGCGATTTTGGACGAAAATAAAATCCTGATTTTTTTTCTCTGAAAACCCGATTTTTTTTTTAGTAAAACTACAAAAGACAATGGAATAAATTGTTTCAAATATTTTATCTTTATTTTTAAATAAAAATAGCAAACACATTTCCCTATTGGGAATGAAGTGCAATTGAAAGATACTGTAAATCCTCCTTGAGTTTAGTAAAGTGACAACATTTACAATTTTCTTGACCAAACAAAGATGACTAGACGCATGCAGCCAGCTGCAAAAAAGGAAAATCGATTTTCCGATTTTCCTTTTTTTAACATCGTCTTGATTAATACATTTAGATTTAAAATCGATTAATCGCACAGCCCTACTTTGTAGGTCTGTATAAATGAATTGACATGAAGTTATTGAACAGGCAGTCACAACTTAGTAGATACAACATTGTAATAGCAGCAGGATCCTCACATATACATTTACTTGTGCTTAAGGCAGGATTGTTTTGGAATCAGAAACAGCAATTACTGCTAAATATGGATCAGTAAAGCAGTTCAGATAAATATGGAAATGTTCACTGCATCCACATCCAACTAATTGATCCAAGATCCAAAGAAAATCAAAAAAAAAAACTGTTTAGGAAGCAGAACCTGGTCACTCCTTCTTTGGTGAGCAGTTGAAAATGTTCCCTTTTAAAATGATATGTTAACAATAGACCAGCCACATTCTCATTTCCCATTGACTAGGTCAGGGACATCATGACACATAGCTGGCAACAGTCCTTCTCATGAACGCGCTTTGCCTCATTGAATCTGACCGAGCAACTCATGACATTGTTAGCTGAAGTCCCAAAATAGTTGACACAGAACTCATGAGGCTTGGATGGATACACGTTTTTTTTTGCACAGAGATATAACAATACCTCATACAGCTCTTCAGATTAAGATGAGCTCTCAGGTAAGACTTTATTGTTGCAACACTTTTTGAGTTGCGTAAAAAAAAAGGTGCCACGTTCACATTAATACATTCACAGCAACAGGGATTACACAATTATTCAGATCTGTCTCACTAAATCTGCATGAAAAGAATATTTGAGAATCATAAAAGCTAAGATGCTCTGCTGAGACTCTGAAAAAGAGACTTAATTATTTGACTATATACCTTATTTAAAAAAAAGAAAATCTCGGAAAAACACATTCGTTTAGTACACACATTAATAATCATGACATTCAAAGAGTTTCAGTGTCAAAACAGAGACAATATCATTATGGTGGCCTTGTTCATTTTTTTATTAATATTTGTTGGTCAAACCATTTCCTTCAACTGTATTACAAATAAATAAAACCAGGCCATGATATATTGTTAGTCTAACGTTTGTTTCTTTTCCACTTATAAAGCCACTAAAAACCTTAAGATCCAAAACTTTCTGTACTTTTAGTCAGAAAAATCTGACAATTAAGTCTTTCACTGATATATGTGTATATGTACATGTGTGTGTGTGTGTGTGTGTGTGTGTGTGTGTGTGTGTTTATATATATATATATATATATATATATACAAACACTTATACACATGCGCAAAATCAAGGTTTTTTTTGTTCGTTCTATTAATATTTTCTCATACTTTTCATGTCAACGTCCCAGTTTGAAAGAGAAAAAAAACCCAGATAGATTCCGTGTGGATTCAGAAAAAAAAGTCCTTACATTTGCTAACTGTCACAAATGTCACTTGGTTTAGGGGCTGCAGTTGAAATGACCTACTTTAAAGGCGTCCTAATGTTGCTGCACTACAAGAAGCATCCAACAAAGGGAAAAGGTCGGATAATTATTGAATATGATCGACTTCCCCATTTGTCAGGCACATGTTCCAGTGGATAACATAATGTACATGTCAGACAGAGATAGTGAGAGATCCATGGCCTCTGAGGAAGAGGAGTAGAGGCATGCAGAGAGCCGAGCCGACAGTGATGTAGATGTATCAACCGCTGTGAGAAAGAGAGCTGAAGATAGCAGAGGGGAGAAAGAACACAGGTGTAATAGATTTCTGGTGTCTATATTTCATGTTGAAAATTGGCTGGTACATCCAAGCGGTTTGATCTATGAGGGCCGTCGTCTTAAGAAAAAACCTTAGTAAATGTGTAATTTCTCCCTTGATGGAACACAGGCAAAAGGCTATTCTTCTTATTCTTCTCTCACGCTCTCTTTCTTTCTTCCCCCCTTTTTCCCTATGTTCTCTCTATACTCCCTCCATCCTCTCCTCTTCATGCTCCTTGATGTCTCCATTTCATTACCAGCCCTCCATCTATCAACTTTCTTTTTTTTTTCTTCTTTTTTTACAGCTAAGAAGTGACTTTCCTTGCATACAGGGTCACTGTGGTTGTTGGCATGTTCACTGTACCTCCTTAAAACCCCGTACGTCCACATGCATCTTTGTTAACCTGCAGATACATTGCACATGCAGTCACATAGTGTTTTTTTTTGTTTCAGTAACGTGCTAGAATAGCTGTAAGTTCATATGTGACCTCTGCTCAGTCAGTGATGAAGTTTTATCCTGCGCAGACTTGATGCAAATGGTAAATATACAGGACTGTCTCAGAAAAGTTCTTTATTTTCTGTAATGCAATTAAAAAAACAAGAATGTCATACATTCTGGATTCATTACAAATCAACTGAAATATTGCAAGCCTTTTATTATTTTAATATTGCTGATTATGGTTTACAGTTTAAGATTAAGGTTCCCAGAATATTCAAATTTTTTGAGATAGGATATTTGAGTTTTCTTAAGCTGTAGGAGCTGTACGAGCAGGACAGTGACTGAGAAGTAAGGATTGGGAAAAAAATTAAAAGTCACAGATACAAGAGGATCGTAGAGAGCATCACATTAAATTGATGGGACAGTTTAAAAGGCACTGACCCAAAGAGAATATTGTAAATGTAAAAAAAATCCCTTAAAAAAGAATAAAGGAAAGGAAAATTCTGCAAAGAAGCACATAAGGAGTATAATTGGAAAAAAAATAAAATATTATGGAGCCCCAAGCAGTAACCCCGCCAAAAATGTTGATGAAATCAAAAGAAAAAAAAAATAATGGAAAACTCTGCAAATTTGCCAATTAAGAACTAAATATTTTGAGCAGTGAATGATAAATGAACAAAAGCCATCACAGATCACATTAGAATGAAGCTGCTGCCGCTGCTTGGTGGCGATCGCACCACTAATAATGTGAGATCAGTTGTCTCTATCAGCGATGGGCAGGGCAGGCCTTTTAATCATGGTGTAAGGGGGGCAGAGCCTCTCTATCATCATTGAACTGTGTCCAGGGCTAATTGTGGCAATATTTCACTGTCCCCCTGGCCCACACACCGCAACGATCTGCTGGCCTGCTGCAAAGCAACGCACACACACGCAGACACACACACTTGAATCCTCCACATATGGAACTGGAAAAAAGGGAGATACAGATCAGGTTGTTTTAAAAGCAAAGAAAGATTCTGTCGGGCCCACAAGGAAGAAGTTTACATGTGAAAAAATTGGAGAATCTTTTTTCTTTTTTCTTTGATTGTCTGACGCTGTTACGAGTTCCTGAGTGCCAATGTTTGTTAGAATAACATCCATGTGGAAGCTAAAAGCCAGATTTAGAAAGCTTAATTTGATTATCATTAATCTGGAATGTGACTTCAATAGAAAGTTAATTTAAGTAATTTATAGAAGCTTATTTTTCTTTGAAATTGTTTGACCTCAAGGCAAAGTCTGGACTTGATGTCTGTGTTTTACCAGCTGATTATGTAAAGAGCTATGCATAACACTGAAATACATGTTTAAATACAGTAGTGAGGATTTAATAACCAACACAATCTATGCCTTTTTTTCATTCTTATATTAAGATCACACACTTTATTTTTTTAATATCAACCCGAGCGCTGCCTTAGTGCCTCACCCCGTTCGCTGCAGTGGTGAAACAGTCCTAGACTCTCTCTTGGCTTTGTTTGTCAGCCCATCATTGTTCACAGAACTATTTATATTGTCTGGATACAATCTTCTTGCCCATCCACTGCAATCTTGTCACTTAAAAAGTTTGATTTTCCCTCTGCCGATGCAGGACAATTTTTTTTCTGTAATGGACACAAGCATGCTGTATGAAATTACATTGTGCAGGGTTTGACGTTTCCATCATACTCAGGTTTAAATAAGACTAAGAGCTTTTTTTCTTGTAATTTCTTAATTTTACAATAGAACTTAAATGGGGTTTCAGGAGATGTCTCAAATCAGTGGAAATCAGGGAATGATTACGCCCTGAAAGTCACTAGAAATCTTTAATAGAAAGAGTTCTGAGGGTTTTAATGAAGTTTACAAAATCGAACACAATGAGGGGGAAACAGCCCTCCGTAGAGTTTGAGAGTTTACATATCTCAGCTCAGCTGGCTTGGGAACTGCTCAAGATTTTCCTGGAAGAGCTCGAGGATGTGGTTGGGGAGGGAAGGTCTGCGCTTCTTTGCTTACGTTGTTGCCCCCACTATGTAAACTTGCAAATTCAGAAGAAGGATGGATGGATGGATGGATGGATGGATGGATGGATGGATGGATGCATGCATGCATGCATGCATGGATGCATGCATGCATGCATAGATGGGGAAATACCTAAGCAGAAGCATGAATGGGATATGTTGGTCTTAATTGGTAGTTTATGTTGATTTAAAAGTTGCAACATCACGATAAACTAAACTACAGGAAGACAACAAAGCAGAAGCACTTCATGCAAAAATATGCTTTAATTAAAATCCAGTTTAAAAGACTTGAATTATTTTTTATAGTTAACCTTCTATTAGTTAATAGATAAACATTCAGTTTAAAAGGATTTTTGTGTTTTCATCTTTAAACAGGTAGTTATATCAGCCAATACACACCACAGGCATCTCATGATTGCAGATTGCCTGTCACAAATCAGGGCCCAGCTCTTCCTTAATATTAGATCATTATTTTTGTATATCATATATTTTTTGCTCCTTTAAAAGGTTTTATCTGGATGATAAATGTGTTCCTAAAGTTGTGTTCTGGCACATCTCAGCATACAGACGGGGACAGAGACATATACACAGGTATGTTTGCTTGCTCACCCTCCTTTTCCATAATGTGTCCATCTTTGCTCTTTGTCTTTCCCTCAGCGCGACACCAACGGGTCACCTCCAATGCAGAAACTTTTAATTAAAGTTACAGCCACGACAACTGGACACCTGAAAGAAGGGGGGATGGATGAGTGGATGGATGCCACCACGCGTGTACCTCTGAGCCGGTATTTTGCTTTAACCTTCTCTATTCATCTAATAATTTTGTTGCTTTACTCTCTCCATGGTGAAAGCAATTTCCATGAATTTGACTTAATGGACAGGGTTGAAACCCTAATACGCTACAATGGATTGACACTCAGACGGAAAGTGCTTCCCCCTGCCCTGAACCATAGACACACACACACACACACACACACACACACACACACACACACACACACACACACACACACACACACACACACACACACACACACACACACACACACACACACACACACACACACAAATGTGTGGAAATGTAACAATATTTGTGATGTTTTAAATTCTCTGTCTCTATGAGCCATTTTCAAGAGTAACTAAAAAACAATTTCATTATTCTGAAAGCATATCTCTTTCACTGTGTTAGCTGAAACCTAAGATTTCTCTTTTTCTTTTTGCTTAATCAGAATAGAGTTGTAACATTTAACAAAAAACTAAGTCAGGCACAATATAACAAGAATCAAGTCATATTTATATGAGAAAAAAAATATTAATTTCTCATAAAATTAAAAAAACAAAACAATTTTAGTCTCTTTATTTCAGAATTATGAAATCATTCTGTCAAAATTCTTAATCTTACTTAAACTAGCTCAAAAGATATACACGTGCACAAACCAGAGGGCCGTTTAACAAAACCAGGATAGCGGATACGGCCGGTATTTTCCGGATATCCTGGCTGAATTAAGCCTGGATTTGGTTTCACAAAAGCAGTAGCACATAAGTTACCATGGTAATATATCCTGTGCTGTTAGCCTGCTCCAGACCAGGCTAACAGCCAAGTTTAGTTAAGCCTGGTGCCTCATCTGTTCAGACAGCGGTCACACTGATTAGAACCAATGTGTTTTGTCCGTGATTCTGTTTTCTTATCTATCTGTTTTGGATATAAGTCACATTTTGGAGGAAGCACTTGTATTGAGAAGGGCGTTCAGACGAGAAGGAGTGTTTCGGGTTGGTCCGACCTGTTGGCTTTTCCTGACAATTACCTTCATGGTCGCTACGGCTACGGCTGCTTCACCCGTGCTGCAAAAAGGAACGCTACCGCAGGTCCTTCATCCCCACAGCCATCAGACTTTATAATAACCAACTGTAGCCAGTGCAATAACCTGTCTCTTTGAAAGTGCAATAACCTTTGCCCGCTAAATACCTCACGTATTTTTGCACATGTAAATATTATCCGTTTTTTGTTTTTGTGTTTACTATTTTTTCTCTTGTACATTGCTAATTTTTCTCATTTTTCTACATTTTATATTGCTCTTTTCTTAATTATTTAGCTATTTATTGGTTATTTCTATTTTAATTTTTTTGTATAAACCGTTGAGCGTGTGTGTGTTTGGCTGCTGCAAGATTGAATTTCTCCTCTGGGAGATCAATAAAGTCTTCTATTCTATTCTATTCTATTCTATTCTATTCTATTCTATTCTATTCTATTTTCTGGGATGCCATCCGCTACCTGTCTAGACTACTGGGTCCCAAACTTCAGCACCGCACAGAGCGGAGCCACGCCCTCACCGTTACGCAGATGATCTGTGTTGGACTCAGATATTTCACAAGTGGTCCTACATGCAGTCGGGGATGCCGACAATCTTAGCAAAGCCACTATTTGCCGCAGGAGAGGGTATTTGACATTAAAAGAATATATGCGCATCTTCATGACCTTCCCCGCCCACGCTGAATTTTTTTGAATTGATGAATTTATTTCACTCATTCGTCCATTAATCAAACTCATATTAACCTGGTGTGGACGCGTGCCAATAGTCTATATGCCTTTGAATAATACTCACTGGATTAATGTTAGCCAGTCAGTCCTTTCTTTAGTATCTGCTTCATTTCTTCATAATCCTCCATCAAAAGATGTTGTTCATTTGGTGAGAAGTAGGGGGCATGCAATTTTTCTGTGAATTTAGCTGTTGTAGAATCAGTGAATCTGTGATCGATCTCATGGTCTTTTGAAGAAATTGAGATTGGCCTTTGTGAAACGGGTGAAGCCAGGATGAACTGATCGCGCTATGTCAAGCCTGGATCTATCTCTTATCCTGGATTTGTTACTCCCGCTTTTGTGAAACAGCCATCAAGAACTTTCTTGCTTTGAGACAACATACACCACCGAACCGTCATGCTGCCATCATGTTAATATTCACATCCAATTTCATTTGAAGGAATATTTGCATACTTTTAGGAAGCGTCATCAAGATATTGCAGTCTTCCGTTACTGGCGATTGGCACAAACTATCCAAGGAAACTTTTGACTCTCGTCCCGGTTATCTTTTGAAATAACCATGCATTGCTTACAAGCACCAATACTCCTCATTGATGCCAACCCAGAAATAACAAACATTGCAGCTCCTTGACTGGCTGCTGGATGCTGGCTCCAAAAGCGAGTTGATGTCCACTGACTGCCATGTTTAAAATTAACAGCAGGAGAAAATCCATCCAATCTATTTTTGTTTTATTTCACATCCATGACAACTCTGAGAGGGGTGATTTATTTATTTATTTTTTTTTGCACTGGGTTACTCGTGGAAAGTATTTGAATACACACGTTTAAGATATAAAAATCAGATTTACAAAATGAATCATTTGCTTCCAGCAGGAAATGAGTACAGGACCTGTAAAGAGAAGAGTGCAAAGCAGTTTAGGAGGTTAAATAAAACAAAACCATGGCATTAATTTGCCTATAGCACTTATTGGATCTCTATTATCACTGATGTGTTGTTTCCAAAGAAGCTCTGGTTACTGTTCACATATTGCTGTGTGTGCTCACATGTGCACACACAGCCACGGCAACTGGATGAATGGATGGATGGATGGATGGATGGATGGATGGATGGATGGATGGATGAATGGATGGATGGATGGATGGATGGATGCGTCCGTCCAGTGGATGCACATTGGTGAGTGCATTTAGCCCCCCTGTTCTTCCCTTTAGTGGCTCTTGTTTCAAAAACATCCTCTAACACATTTGCCCAGTCGCGGAGCCAACACTTTATACTGACAACTGATGCCAAAAACAGTGAGCCAACATTAGCTGTAAAGTCAATTATGTGATTTAAAAAGCCACGTAACAGTGTTAGCAGCTGTACTCTCCAACTAGTGTGACGTTAGCTTGTTAGCAGAAAATATGGGTACAGAGTCAGAGTACACTTAATGTATGCTTTCCATTTTTAGTTGCTGTGCACGTTCTTCCTCTTCAGGAGTAAAGAGCAAAGGAATTAATCGAGAATCTTAATTCAAATGATTTTAAAATGAAGTGTGAAATTTTAAAGATTGTCATTCTAAGACTTCCAGAGGAGGTGATACAGTAGATCTGCGGCAGTAAAATCATTGTTCTTAAAGACAAAAAGGCTTGAAAGGTTTAGAAGGAACAGTTTAATCTTAGTTTAACATGTCAGCATGCTTATGTTTACTAATTAGCAGCAGACACAAGTTACAGCTGAGCCTGTTGGGAATGTTATTAATTTTACAGGTTTCTGGTCATAAATCAAAGTTGACAAATTAAAATTTTGACCTGACGCTTGATTAAAGGTGAAGGGAACATCCACGAAACCATGTCTACTAGAAATTATATTTTTCTATGTTCCCAGATCATGTTATTTTTAGAGTTGTTTCTATACTAATACCATTATCACCGATGCTGCAGAAAATAAACCTTATGCAGCATCCGATACCACATCATTTTTTATTAACAGAGTCCCTGTTCGTTGCCTAAAAGCCAGCACAAGTAGGTATTTAATACTGCTTTGCAACGTCCTGCCTTAAGTGGAGAAGCAGTGGGATGAGAGTTGTTGGACTGAGCTTCCTATCTAACATGAGCATTATCGTGACATTATGGCCTTGTTTTAGGCTGGAAAATCGTTTCTAGAGGTGGCACAACTGTTGCTAAATGATAACATAAGCAAACCTCATCAAGCATTTGAGGAGCTAATACGTGATGGATAAGGAGTTTATCAAGTCCAAAAAAAAGAGGGACGACCCACAGCAGAAAATTCTGGAGTTTGCTTTTCATAAATGAGAAAAATTCCCCAAAGAAAGCCATTAATAAATAACAACTTTCATTTAACAACTTTAACAGTTACAACTTACAACAAGGTAATGTTAGCTAAGTTAAAAACATTGTTGCTTTGATTTAACTTTGAACAAATGTAGAAATCCTGTTTTTTTCTGAGCAGTTAGTACAGTAAGGGGTAAATCCACAAAGAACAGATTGCGCCCGCAAATAGCGCTGTGAATTGCGCCGCATTTGCGCCCGCAATTTGCCCTGCCTTAAGGTCCTATTCACAAAAGATTTTGCTAATGATATACCGGCGCAAACACGCCCATAAAGTTTTGGAGCTGGGTGCAATTTTCCCTTGTCTGAGTAAGTGAGCGGAGCTGTTTCCAGTGTTCTCCATATTTCAGCACACAGATTGGTCCATAATGAAAACTGCAGAAATAAAAAATAAAGCGAGTGAAAATAAAACGCTGTGAGGTGCAAGGGCGCAATTTCCACTGGGAACAGGGGGGACATGCCCCCCCACTTTTCAAACTCATGCTTTTGTCCCCCCCCCCCCTCCCCCCCCCCCTTTTTTTTTTTTTCAGTTTAAGAACTAACGGTAGGCTCAGCCTGTAAATCCTCAAGACACTGTGCGTAGACGGGACGGGAGCCCCCCCCCCCCCCCCCCTCCTCCCTCAGTGCTGTTCAAGGCTGATTTATGGTCCTGCGTTAAATCGACGCAGAGCATACGGCTAAGGTTACGCGGCCCGCGCACCGTACAGTGCGCATCGCCGCATCTTTCAGGCCCTTTTTGTGCGCAAGCAAGCTTTATAGATGAGGTCCCAGATCAGGATCTGACGGTAATTCATGTTCTGTGTTTTGCTACACACACCTACAGGTCAGCTGTTAAACACACACATTCTAGATTTATATGTTTATATGGTGGAATTGTTTGTAATAAAGCAGCCCCTTACTGTATGGATGAATCCTGAGCTCCGTCCTGTTATTTTTATTTTTAAATCCGAGATAAGTCCACAACCCCATGATCTGATTGTCTACAGTCATGTCTGACTATAGATTTCACCCTTAATATCATTCAGTATCACACAGGCTATAATGATATTTAAGAGAGAGAGAAACAGAGACAGCAGGAGTGAGGAGTGAGTTTGCGCGCAGTTAATACGCGCTTCGAAAAGACGGTATTTGCTCCACTATTTTTGCGTGTGGCAAATAGCGCTGGCCTTTGTGAATTAGACGGTTTTTGCAATGAGGCTTATTTGCATAGAAAGGGGGCAATTTTGCGCCGAATGTATGAATATTACCTAATTTACATGCATGCAAATGGCACGGGCGCACAATGCCACTATTTGCTTGGCAGCGCAGTTTGTGGTGCAATTCGCCCTTTGCGGGTGCTTTGTGAATTAGACGCTCTCTTTTTGTGTCATTTGCACCGGTTTAGCGGCCGCAAAAGCCGCGCAATCCTTTTGTGGATTTACCCCTAAGTTAGCAATTTAATCCAAATAAGACATTTAGCTCTGTTTGAGTTTAGGAAATAAAATAAAATAAACTTCATAGCCCATCCTCTGAGGAAACCTGAATTTTGTATTTCAAGCACACCAGGCCCATTTTTTTAAGCCTTTGTTTTAGCAAATGTGTCATAAAAAAGATTAGAGTTAATATCTCCATGTTTTTCTTTGGAGCTAGAAGCTAGTGGCGTCTGGGACCTAGACTGCTCTCTCCTCCTACGGCTGCAAAACTCCGAGTTACAGCGCGTAGATAAGTTCATGCTGATCACATTGTTATACTTATGAGAGACCCATAATGCAATGCGGTAAACACAACTACGGCACACCACTCTCTTGTCTTTTACAGCTTAAATCGGAGGAAATGCCACCAAATAAATTATTTTTCCTGGCCTCAACTTCCGACAGGAATGTTTCGAGTTGATGGTCGATGTTTTTGAATTTTTTTTTTCACTTGTTTTGCAAGTGTCTTGTTAGGATAAGTGGTCTTTCATGGATATATATCCTCGTCATCATATTCAAATTGATCTATTTGAGGGAGGAGTGTCGTGCTCCCACGTCAACGTTCAATTTTACGTTGGTTGTGATGTTCAATTGAAACGTATGTGGATTTGGGCGTACTCACAGTTTTGAACATCAGAATTTTTTTTTGCGTATGCAAGATTTCCACGCAAGGATTCACAATAAAATCCACGCACTCTTTGTACACGAGGCCCCTGGTCCCTTGACAGAGTTTGGGATCCGTTTAGCAACATCACCTGAATGTTAAAGATGTTCAAACGCTCTTAATTCATCTAACCATTGTTTGGCTGATCAAGGGTGTTCCCTCTGCCTCCGCCCAAGCGAGCACTCCACCCCTTAACAACAATAAATAACATCTGTGACTTGTGCTTTATTTGCGATTGCCAAAGACTTGTTAAACATAGTGAAGCTGAGTTGAACATGTGTGAAATTGTTCCACATTCCTGACGAATTAAATATTCTGAATATAAAGAAAAGCAGTCAGAAAAGAGTCAGTAGATCAGCTCCTCGGTTCCTCCCAGGACATATTCAGTGAAGAGATAGATGGAGGCAATCCTTTATCCCCATCAACCACCTCATTAGTTCCCTTTAGCCATAAAGCTGTCCCATCAGGCTACCCTGTCATAACTCACTTTCGAGCATTGATTTTAATCATGGCAAATGTAAACACACATATTATCAATAACAATGCACAAAATAACGCTGTAATATGCAATTACTGAGTGGCATTGATTTTTCTTCCTTCACCCCCTTTTGCTGCATTTTCCCTCCCCTGCTCTTCTTCCCACTTCAATGTAATCATGGGATTGCCCTATTTTGAATTGATTTAATAAAGTTGTTATATAAATGTATGTAGCAGGCGGGCGCTGGCTGAATATTACCGGGATGATTTTCATAAATTTCAATACAGGGTCTGAGGGTGTAGCCTAAAGGGAAGTAAAATCAGGGCAGAGCACAATGGCTTTATTGTGATGAACAGGCAAACACCTCAGTCACTGCAAACCATTCATCATGTTTTTAGTTCAGCTGACCTTTTTGGGGATTTTGTAGGTAACGTAGCATGTTGTCAGATTTTGAGCTGAAAATATAAGAGTTATTGAACAAAAGAAATAAGGAAAACAGAGTCATGATAACCCAAGGCACTGTCATGTAATCATCAGTTACTGATACAAGGTATTCTTACGAACAAGTCTATGTGCAAAAATATGCAGATTCTTTGATTTGAATGTTAACTTCTGCTCCAAGGAACTGCTTTTTTCTATTTTTCTATTTTGTTGGACATTCGACCTATGCCTGTGTTCAGGCATAATCTGTACTGAAGTGTAACCAACCAGTAATAAATCTGCTGAAAATATAGTAAATTAACATGAATCAGTCCATTTGAACTCAATTCAGTTCACTTCAATTCAAATCAACTATACTTTATTAATCTCCCCTTAGTAAAACAGTTGATGGAAACTGTTGCAGATGAAGTTCATTATTAGTTTCCTATAAAACAAACTAATCTGCGTCCAAATGTAAAGTATTTTTGTAGGATTTGTATTTTTCAATACTGTATTAGACCGTAATTGTATTCACATTCTTCTAATTTTAAATGTAGCTCACAATCTCACAATCTACAGTTTTATCAGATCACCTCAACCTCACAAATGAATAGACCAAGAAGGCATCAGTTTACGACACGTCAACTAACATAGTAACATATCAGTTTCCATGATATTACAATAAACTACATGACATACAAGATGAACATCCCATACCAAGTGTGAAACACAGAGGTAGAGGCTTGAATTTACTGATTTTACTGTCACCCCTGTTCCTGTTTGCAGTGTGTCCTGGATAAATACAGCGTGCGATTTTAGGTGTTAAGTGCTAAAACATAGTTCTTTTTAGGTCAAATTTCTGAAGAGACTGGAGCTAAAATGAAGAGTGCAGACTTGTACTGTATGGGATGCTGTCTTCAAGTAAGCCGAATCCACTTCTACCATAGTTTAATGGTCACCCCTGGGTCCCGCCAGTGCAGGAGCCCGGGGAACGGCTGCTCTGTGCCAACCATGACTCGCAGCTGTTCCACCAGAAGCAATGAGGCGCGGTTTGGAAGCATCCCAGAAATGACCATCCACTCTACTCTGCCAAAGCTACAAGTCAGGTCTATTTCGGTGCTCTGCTGTGGGAAATTCATGGGAAGTTGCACGCAACAGATCAAGCCGGGAGGAAGTCAGACCCAAGAATGGCATTGAAATCATATTTTCAAAATAAAACACCATAAGAGGGTTGTGACTATTTGCTACATTGATACTATATAACCCCCAGTAGAGACTGGGGGTAAACATTTCAATACATCTCAAGAGAGAGTTCAACCACGTACAGGAAGGGGTTCATTTTGGAAGTCACTCATCTTGGACTGGTGACCTGTCGAGAGTCTAGCGTTTTGCTTGTACTGTTCTGGAATAGGCAGCACACCCTCGTGACCCTGCATTGGATTAAGTGTGTAGAGAAAATGGATGGATGAATGGATCACTCATCCTATAATAATAGTAATAAAAGAGAACACCTTACAGATGTTCTCTGGGAGGTGTGCTTGAGTGTTGTGAAAGGCGCCTATAAATAAAATGTGTTATTATTACTCATCCTATAACCTGCATTATACCAGTAATGACAAGATGAGGAAAGAAATACACTTTTAAAAGGAGCAAATTACTGCAATTTTTCAAACATTCAGTTAACCTCTTAATTTCCAGTTTAACAAACAGCACTAGGAAGCGCTCTGCCTCTGAAATGCTCTCTGTCGGGCCTCCAGCCTCACTGATGATGGAACAAAACTGTTGCAGAGCCAGACCAAAGCGCTTCCACTTCTGGTGGAGCCCAGGGTTTAGTTAACATGTCAGATCTGACATCTTTGCATCCTTTTTTATCCTTTCAGCAGCACTTTACAACAGTCATCCCTGGAAGACAGAACTCAATCAAGACTGAGCTCCAGTAATGTTTTTTACTGACTGAGAGCACTGGCTTTGTCCAACAGTGAGATGAATAATGTGTACACAGCACTTGTTTTTCACTTTCTCTGACATCTTAAAGTTTGATAAATGTCTCTGAGAATGTTGATGTTCATGATCTTATGTCATCTTTATCTTGTAATACTTCCAACGCACCACTTATTTCCACATTCAATTAACTTTTTGCTGTTGTTTTTGTCTGAGATTAGGCAAAAAAACAACACTTTTTAAGGGTATGTTTCTCATGATCAGGATACAAAAACAACAAAGGAGACAACAATCTCTCCCATAATAGTGCAAGGTGAATGTGGCAAGACACGTACTTGCTCATTCACCTCGCACCTTGGTTTCAGGTGACACTTCAGGCTGGACACACACTGAATCAATCTGTCTCCATTTGTCTCTGACTAGTTGTATGTACGAGTCTTGTCACAAGTGTATATAGGTGCATCTTTCTCTGCAGAGCAGCAAAAATAACCTTTGACAGGTGTATTGAGGACATGGACCCCATTCTACATGACTGCTTTCAGTAAAAGCCTGATTGTCCCCTGTCTTTACATGAACCAGGTTGGAAAGAATGGAAAGACAAAAGAGTGCGATAGAAAAAAAAACCCCACAGAAGATAAAGCTCCACAGCGGGGACATGGCAGAAAGAGAAAATTGAGTAAAAATCAAATCCAATAACAAAGAAGAGAAAACAAAAAATGATGGTGGTGAAAAGAAGATGGAAAAGGGAAGATGGTGCACACAGATGCTGAAGAAGATATGCCTTTTGAGTTATTTTCCCTGGGAAAATGTGGCCATGTGTAGTTGGTAGGTGTTAAAGGAATGAAGCGAGCAGAATAAATGATTTACTACATCACAGAGGCGGTTTTTATATAGCCGATACATCTCTGCCTCGCTCAGAGCACCATCCCGCACTTATGCAATGTGCCTAATCCATAACCATAATGCCAGCGTGGCAGCATGGACTTACATATCAAGAGATTTGCTCCATACGATAATGCTCATTGTCGCACTCATACAACGATGTCTCGTGATCCCATATAGACACACACACACAGATGTTCATGCCACATCTTTTGCACTTTCCCATACAAACTCCATTCAGCAATGTCATACGATTTCTTCTTCTTCTTCTCCTTATCCTCTCATCATAAATCACAACCTTTGTTAATTTTTAATTTGTGCATATGGCATGTGTATTAAAAACGTAAACACTAATTAACTATTCAGTGACAAATGAAAGAGCTAATGCCTGTCCTCTTCTTTCCTCTTCTCTTCTATTGCTGTTTAATCAAAATTGATACCACCCATGCTTTGTTCTTTGGTTTCATTTAGAAGAGTTCTAATGAGGACAAACTGCTCCCCGGTTGAGCCACAATGGCTCTGCTGAGTCTGAGGAGAACTAAAATGGCTGAATGGAAATGAAAGGGGCAGAGGAGGTCAGGCCTCGGCATCAATTCTCATATTGCACTCACACACACACACACACACACACACACACACACACACACACACACACACACACACACACACACACACACACACACACACACACACACACACACACACGTATGCAAATGGCTTCTGCACATTGAGGCGTCGTGGACGTATAATGGCGACAGTAGCCACCTCTCCAACCATTCCTCTCCTCTAATATCATCTCCCTCTTTCTTTCCCTCTCTGTCTCGCGTCTCCTAATATTATCATCTGAATA
Source organism: Cololabis saira (assembly GCF_033807715.1). Taxonomy (NCBI): domain Eukaryota; kingdom Metazoa; phylum Chordata; class Actinopteri; order Beloniformes; family Belonidae; genus Cololabis; species Cololabis saira. The sequence goes on along the minus strand of NC_084596.1, from coordinate 36,671,639 downwards.
GCCAGCAGGTGATGGGATGTTAGACCGTGGCTCAAATTGAAAAACTGTTTTAGAAAAAAGTGGAATAACTGAATCACATCCACAGTAGCATACCCTTCTGATATAATAGGACTTTAGCCAGTGGCTAAAAAATAACTTATTTGTTCATTATTTTAATAGTTTTGATGTTGTGAAACACTGATATTGACACAATATGTATCGAAAAGATACTTTGAAATGTATGGGATGACATATTACTGTCAAATTGCAAAGCTGGAACCAAATGAGATGAGAAAAAATTATGATATTTTCAAAATGTAGTAGTCTGTGTTTGTCCTCAGCTAGCAGAAGCTGATGTCATTATAAACCATGACAGTGACTCCCTTGCTGGTGCCGTTGACTTGTCGTTGGCTGTCTGTGAGCAGATTTGGTTTAGGAACAGATAGATATACAAACAATAAGAATGAATTAAAAAATAAAATCAATCTACAAACGTAGATAAAATCATAGATATTAATTATAGGGAAAGATTATCCCGTTGTTTAACCCACTGATCTCTAAATAAACACAACAGGTGATCCCAGTTTTATTGCTGATGGGTCGGTTCCATTAAGTCCCTAATAAACCGTACCGTTTAAACCAGAACGCACTAAAACAATCCCAGCTGATAGCTCACCGACATTTAATGCAACCTTGCAAAGAGGTCATATTTTAAGATCAAACCTTAAAAAAACATGTTAGAGACGACCTAGTTTTGAAAATATGTAATTTAATGAGCCATTGACTGAATGATATGTGATATTCTGTGATGGGCGGATCACCTCTCTAGGGTGTACCCTGCCTCTCACCCAGAAACAGACGGGGTGGGCTCCAGCAGACCCCCTGACCCTGAACAGGAAAAAGCCAATATTGAGAAAGAATAAAAGGGTGGAACTATTTTATATAAGGCTCACAAAAAAATAGCTGAGTGTACTTTTGTTTTTGCACTCCTGGGTTGCACTAGGAGCGGAAATGCTGTGGTCCGGCTTGTGTGGTGCGTCCACAACCTGTGGGGCCCAGGAGTGAGATCTGACTTCTCAGCGATGCAGAACTTCCCTCTGCGGGCATGGATGCCATGTTTTACCCTAATTAAACCATTCAGATTTCCAAATAATTTCTCTTTGAGATAAATAACTTTTGCTGATGTGTTTGCTTCAGTGAGCTGCAGCTGATAAGCTGATACATGATAACTGTCTCTGACCAATCAGACACTGTTGCATTGGCAGGACACACTTTTTTTCCACAAGCTAGTAGATTTAGCTGATAACAACAATCCTAACCAAGTGTATATATTTACAGGACTGTCTCAGAAAATTAGAATATTGTGATAAGCCTTTTATTATTTTAATATTGCTGATCATGGCTTACAGTTTAAGAAAACTCAAATATCCTATCTCAAAATATTAGAATATTCTGGGAATCTTAATCTTAATTTCCATAATCAGAAATATTAAAATAATAAAAGGCTTGCAATATTTCAGTTGATTTGTAATGAATCCAGAATGTATGACATTTTTGTTTTTTTAATTGCATTACAGAAAATAAAGAACTTTATCACAATATTCTAATTTTCTGAGACAGTCCTGTACATTAGGAACGAGAATAGTAGGGAAACATCTAAAACATGTAATGCACTGGTAAATGAAGACCAGGACTGAGAAACCTTCATCTTTGCCATTGTCTATCCATGTCAGATTATTGATAAAACTATGTCCAAACTCAGATTAGGGTGCTCTCAATGTGATCTGTTTTTGTCTGGATTGAGTGCAATAACTGAGTTTATGGAAGGATAATACATAAAATATATATTGCACATATAGATAAAGCCTCTGAATTTGTATTAAAGACACAGGCTCTGAGCAGCGTGGCAAATATAGGGGAAATGTTGTGACGTTTGACACTAAGCAGCTGTGTACCAAGGACAAAAGGTCTAGCTCAGAATAAAAACAACAACTAAAGGTCTCAAGAAATGTTTTGGCAAAAAAAAAAAAGAGGAGGGGTGTGAAATCTAAGATACAACAATGAAACGGAAGAGAGTAAAAAAAAAAGAGAAAGAAGATTAAAACTGTGACACAAGTTGGGATTTCTGTGATTCTTTGAAGTGTTTGTATTCGGCGTCTCGGAATAAATCCCTCAAAGCTGGGATAAGACTCGGGACCTTTTGTCCTGTCCATTTCTATTCTCCACGACCAAAACAAGTTTGCATCATCTGGCAAACTCTAGAGCGGTCTTCCTGGTGAGTAATCATACACAATCAAAGCAAGACCAAAGGCCAAAAATCTCATGGCTTCATGATGGCATGAAATATCTTTGGCTGATGAGAACTTCATAGCTCTACATGATTAATACACAACACAAGCCTCTGTATTGCTTCTTGTGCTGTGTTCAATGAATCTGTGCATCCAAACTCTTTAGTCTGCTTCATTTTCCAAATGAATGACTTGACAAGTGCACTAAATAAAAGCTATATAAAGAATTCACTAACAAACTAAGGTGTGAAAACACCCTCAGTGACCTGGATTTTGATTCTCTGGTGCTTTTTATGGTCTTATACTGACTCCAAGTAACACAAGTAGTCATTTTAAGTAGTGTTACCAGCAGAGGTGTCTTCAGTATTCACATTCATTACTCAGGTAGAAGTATAGATACTAGAGTTTAAAAATACTGCTGTAGAAGTTGAAGTATCAACTCAAGTTTTTTACCAAGTAAAAGTATAAAAGTACTGGTTTCAAAACTACTTAAAGTATAAAAGTAAAAGTAATGTAAGGGGGGGAAAAGCCATTAAGGACAAAAGCCATTGAAAATGAATGCATCTTAGTATAATGCAAATATATTAAAGAACCATATATGTGTACTATTGAGCATTAACATGTGTTTCAGAGAGCAGGAGATATGATGACTAGTTGCCTATAAGTATTGTAATGGTGCAAAAAGTCAAACTTCAGAGGCATGTTATCATTTATCCTAACCTTTATTGGAATGTACATCCAAGTTTAGTTGCAGGAATCTGAGGGAACGGATGTAAGAACAAAACTGGACAAGAACATCTGAAACAACCACAACCAAATTCACTCTATCCGGATGGAGCAATTTAACTGGATAGTTTTTTTTTTTAAAGGCCGAAATGAAATGGAGTAACGAGGCTGTTTTTAAAATGTAAGGAGTAAAAAGTACAGATAATTGTGGAAAATGTAAGGAGTAAAAGTAAAAAGTCGTCTGAAAAATGATTACTCCAGTGAAGTATAGATAACCAAAATTTCTACTTAAGTATGGTAACGAAGTATTTGTACTTCGTTACTTGACACCTCTGGTTACCAGTGAGGTTTGTGATATAACGACTTGAGATGCAATAATGCAACAATGTTCTTGAACTGTAAATACAGTACAGATCACACATTTAGGCCTTAGACATATAGATGTTTTATAGTTACAAACCACCTGAAGTAACTGTCTCTTTGGCTTGTTGGTCCCTGTTTCTTTCTCTTAATGCTGACCACTCTCATCTCTTGTTTCCTGTTAGTAGTGTTCGTGGGGGGAAGAGAAATTATAGAGCCATGAAAGGCTGCCAGCTGTAGGAAATGTCTTCATTTGCAATGTGCGAGCTTCACACCTGAGCTCCGAGCTTCGGTGTCTATGACTGTGTCTGTGCTCGCTGTCGTGTGTGTGTGTGTGTGTGTGTGTGTGTGTGTGTGTGTGTGTGTGTGTGACTGATAGTCAGCCACCCCAGCTTCCCAGCAGGTCCGTCTTTAAATTGTCTCTGTGTGTTTTATAGCTGTGTGTGTGTGCGAGTGTGTGACTGTGGGCCTGCGCCCCATCCATCTGTGTTAAGATGGCACATTACTGTTAATGAATGGTATTTGTGTTCACTGTGTATGTCAGGAGGCAGGGCCAGAGAAGCAAAACAAGCCCTCCCCGTCACCTTTCTCCGAGCACCCACCTTTTATTTGTCAGTCTCTTTTATGATATTAATTTACTCAGTTGGACCTTTGGTTTAAGTATTTGAGCAATTCCTCATACCCTCAAAAGAGGGTTTTTACCAACTGCAATTAAAAGTTGATATACTGTCACAAACTTAACAGATTCATCTGTGGACACGTGAGCATCCTAACTTGCCTGACAGGGTTCCGCTCCCACTTTATTATATAATACTGATATACAGATATATAATGTTGTTTTCTAAAAGAAAACAAAAAAAAGATAATATAGTTTTTAATTCCATCTGATTGGGCTTCACTATCTTCCTCTGATACACTTGAGCAGGTCATGAGTACAAGGATACATTTAGGAGACATTAATCCTCGAATTCACGTTTAGAAATGTTTGAGTGAGACCCAAGCAGAGGTCCAGGACATAAAAATGCCTGCAAAATTAAAATTAAAGTCCATGTTAAGAACTTCATCATTAAAAATAGCTTTGTAAGTGTAACATGTGGTTCTTGGGCTTGATCAGTAACTGCGTCATATGTAACGTACAGGTCTGAGGTGGGTCACTAACAAAATGGTGTAAACTTAAAAGACAGTTGTCTTGATTTTGAAGCAGTAAATAATTAATCTCTCTCAAGCACTTATGTGTGCTTGACAAAATAACTAAAAAAACTAAAACAAACATTGACAGAAAAGGCAAAGAGATGCATAAAATCATTAACATTGGGGATGTTAGAGAATCGCGAGGTAAACAAAGATTCTCACACACTGGCGAAAATATGGAACGTTTTACAGTAAATTATCGAATCCTTTTACAGCCATCAGGCGGCGTGAAGTGAGGGGAAAGTGGAGATATCAGGTGTCAGAATACCGGTGGGAGTATTACTGTGAGAATAAAGCTCGTAATCCACTGCTCACAAATTGTTATGAGGTTCAGTGCTGATGCAAGCAGTAGTGCAGGGACTTTATGAGGGAAATGGGTGAGAAGATGTCTCTAACCAGGTGTCAAAAATGTGCACACAGACCTCTGTGCATCTCCTATTTGTACAACCCTTTCTAATGTAATGTAAGTTAGATTAGGGCAGATATAAGAAAAAGTAGTTATGATGTGTGAGAGCATTTATTTGACTCTTTCCTGAAGATATGTTTATATTATCACGCTGCTGTAGAAAGGAAGATTCTGGATGGATAGATGGATGGATGGATCCAGAGCTTACCCTGACTGCTCTGTCACCGGAGCCCCCAGCAGATGTCACTCACTCATTAGTGAAAAATGTGAGGCTGGTCAGCTTGGAAAAGAAGACTCGGTAAGGCCAGAAACATTTTGCCTCCCACTGCAAAAATGAAAAATATTAACGGCACTGATTCTTTCCGTGTCACCATATGTAACCATATTTGTACTTCTTTTTCTTTTTATACATAGCACAGATGGAGGTAAACCAGTCACTGCTGGGGGGGGATATGACGCTCTGGGCCGACATTTCAGGCGTATGTCATTATCTAACACTGACACATGGACTGTGCTATTTAACCTCTACATGCCACACCGAAGTCTCCGTTTAACCCCCGGTGCTCGCGCTCTGCTTTGTCTGCGTGTGTTTACGTGCGGTAGGTTTCACCTTGACCAGAGCCACAGCACTCCGAGTGTGTCAAACAGGAAGCTGACATTGACTCACACCATCCTGCCTCTTCCCCTGACTGTGGTGAGCTGTTAACAAGCTCGGCGCGGGGGTTTGACAGCGCCCGGAGGGGGGTGGGGGGGGCAGGCCAGCGGCGGTGGAGAACGGGAGGAAATTAGGCAAAGGACGAGGGACAGTAAAGCTTAAGCAAGCGATGAAGAGGAGGAGGAAGAGGGCGCTGACTGGAAAGTAAAGGTAATGTGTTGAGGTTGGACGTAGTAAACATCCTGTGGAGTTCCCTGTTTTTGTTTGTCCTGGTCACCACAAAGTGAACAACAATGTAATAAGAAGAAAACAATTGGCTCACAGGTTTTCTAATGACTCACCAGCAAACACATGAGATGATGTCTGTTTTCATATGAAGCGTTTATGCGGCGATCTTACCTGGCCTGTGGGACCCAGACCGTTGCTTAAATGGTAAACTTGGCTAGTTTAGTTTAGTTTTAGTTTAGTTTAGAGTTTATTTACAAATAATTAAAAAAACACAAATACAGATTATAATCAATCGAGGTTTGTAAAATGGGACTCCCCAGAATGAATAGGGGCCCAGTCACACAGCAGAACTATAAATTACACATATAATACATATACATACATTATAATAACGTTATAACCTAAATAAGAAAAAAAAAACACTCACAAAAAAAAAACCCTGAGACCTCCTCAGATTTCCTAGATTCAAATATATTCTTATAAAAATAAATACATCAGGTATTGGTACAATAACCCTAACCCTAACCCTAACCCTAACCCTAAATTTCATAAGAGACATAATTTAATAACAATTTTTGTTTTAGTCTTTTTTTTTTTTTAATTGAGAGGGATCCAGACTCTTTTATAGCACTACCAAGCTCATTCCACATTTTTGGACCTTTGCAGGTTACACTGAAACTTGTACATATCAGTTTCCTTTTCTTTCCCTTTAAAAGTTGTTTTCCCCTTGTGGCGTGTTCATGAGTGGGAGCATAAATGGGGATGAGATGACAGAGTCTATCATTGAGTCTAAAAACTACATTATACATTACACAGGCATTGTGGAAAATGTTACACTCAGTAAGTTTCAGAAGCTTATATCCATAAAAAAGAGGATCAGAGGGAGCATTAAATTGGCTCCATGATATAACGCGAATCACTTTCTTTTGTAAAATCTGTAGTTTGTCAACATAACTTGGATATGTATTACACCATAAAACATTACAATAATTTAAATGAGGCTCAAATAGAGGCCGGCTAGCACAAGTTGAAACATGTGAAACAGTTATGTCAACAGGCTACATCTTAACTCTGGTTTCCCTCACTTTGAATGGTTGTTGCCCTTTCTTTCTTTACCAGTCACCAAATTCTAGTTTAATATTTCCCTTTATTTTCCATCCTTCCACTATTTATACCCACCTAGGACTAGTTTCGGGTCACAGGGACCTGCTGGAGCCTATCCCAACTTTCTTCAGAAAAAAAGGCAGAAAAAGAAAGAAAAGACGTCACAGTATAAATCATGCAAGTTAGAAGAAAACACACCTTTTTTCTCTCACATTAACCTTTATTTCTTTGCAAGTATTACCCATTTTTTCTCAACTTCTTTGTTGACATGGTTCCTCTCAACCTCATCCCTTTTTTCTGTTTTGAGCTGCAACAGACTCCAAAAAGTTCCTATGTGATCAATCAAATGTTTGCATGGATGTGATATCGAATATTTCAAACAGTAGCTGTCAACAGGTGATTGCAAAGGGGATTTGGTACGATAGCAGCGTCGAGTCTTTGAGGAGCAGAGCAGGGCAGAGTGGGTAAAGACGGATATAGTTTTGTTGCGAGAATCATCAGACTGTCTAATTATTTTTCGGAAGACATGAAGTTTGTGTTCTCTATGCTAAAAACAAAAAAAGGAACATCCACACAGCCATCAGAAAAATAACTCCAAAAGCCAGGCTTTGGTGGTTTGATGTTTCCTCAATAATCAGACATCTACACTGCCATGGCAGCATTACTGCAGAAACATACACTGAGGCTTTAGGAAAGGAAAGTTTTATCCATACAGCACATTTCTTACACAAATTTAGTTCAGATCTCTCTACAAAGACATTATGATGAAAGCAACAGATACAAATAAATGAGACTTTGCACTCTTTAGTTCCATAATCATGGTCTATTTTCCTGCTCCAGAGCGTATTTGTGTGCCATCATCACTGCAACTTCACATCTGTTTTTTCCACAACCTCGGTTAAACGTCGCAGAAACCCATGTGGATTATTAAAGCTCACACCTGGGGCCTGTACTACGAAGCGGGATTTGGGTTTAGCGAGGTAACTTCAGGTTTAACCCTGGGTTTTCAGGACTACGACGGTGGTTCACTTCTTAGCGGGGCACATCGCCATGGTAACTTATGCTGAACCGCTAACCTGCTCCGGAGCAGGTTATGTTCGAGATACAGATCGCCGGGTGTAAAAGCACCGCCCACTGACCAATCAGCTCTCTTGGAAAATGACATGCCCTTTCGAAGCGGATCGTGAGAGGATCCCTCCGAAGAGAACGCGTATTCAGGGACCACCAAAACCCCTTTGCTTTCCCTGAAGAGTACCTGTATGAACGATCCAAAAAAAAAGGAAAAAAAGAAAAAAGAGGTGGAGGAGAAAATAAAAAATAAATCAATCAATGAATAAATAAAACAAATCATCACCCAAAATCCGATGTACAGTCAATCCAAAACTAATACCAATTAAATAAATAAATCAAGAAGAAATGAAAAAGAAGATGCATTTGTAAGGGGATAGCAAAAAAGGGATTTTCAATTTCGTCCCTCGAACATTCTGAGAAGTCACTTTAAAATACTAAATACCCCCCTCCTGAAAAAATAAAAAATTAAATAAAATAAATAAAAAAACCCAATTCTTTGGTACAGCATCAGCACAAGTTATCGGTCAACAACAATAGTTATAGAACCAATATATACAGACTGTCTCAGAAAATTAGAATATTGTGATTTTCTGTAATGCAAACACAAAAACAAAAAAAATGTCATACATTCTGGATTCATTACAAATCAACTGAAATATTGCAAGCCTTTTATTATTTTAATATTGCTGATCATGGTTTACAGTTTAAGATTAAGATTCCCAGAATATTCAAATATATGTTTATATCCCTATGAATTTACGCATTTATACAGTCAGCGATCTTTTGCCAGCTGTCTTTCCTGCATTTTGCAGCTGCAACTGTGTTGCTTTTTGCCTGTATTATATGCCTATACTCATCATATTTCCGTAAAATTATTGTTTGCTCTTCGCTACTGAAATAAGCGGCTCTGACAGCGGACTTCTCCATGCTTGCGATTGGTCATGCGCTGAAAACACCGCCCCTTTTATGTGCACGCGCTCATATCCAGATTGGAGAAACCTGGGTTGATATACCGAGTTGATAACCGCCGTCGTGTGACCGCTTAGCGTGATTGCAATTGTCCCGCTTAGTGAATCTGGATAAGGAAAAGATATCCTGGATATGTTGAACTTGCTTCGTAGTACAGGCCCCGGGACACCAGCTTGTCCTTAGCGGGATTGTATTTATTTATTTTATAGCCTCAGACCTTCCAGACATTCCTAAAGTGATCAAAATATGAAATATGGAATGATTATAACACAAGATCTAATTAGTTTCAGAGTGGGTGACATCTGAATCAAGCGTTACTCTGGCCTGTGACTCAGTGAACAGGAAGTAACAGAGTTGGAAACAGGAAGCAGGAAATTATTAGCCGGGATGATCTGAACACACTGGTCTGTGGAGTACATCAAGAGAACAACATGCACACACATGCACTGCAGCTGGAAGTCTGGGTCCGTGTGTTCGTGTGAGGGTGTCTCAGATGAGGAAGAGGAAGGCATTACAGATAGACAGAGGTCTGACACCAGACTGTGTTGTCCTTACACCTGCGTGTGAGTGAATGTGTGTGTGAGTGTGTGTGTGAGAGAAAGAGAGAGAAACACTGCTTCACTACTTACTTCACCGTGACACCTGCGATATTACATTCAGTCATAACAACATGACGCTTCCTGAAATCATCATGACACTCAAGTAAACTTCCAAAGTAAAGGAAATAAAGGAAGCACCTGAATAAAGGACAAAATGCTCCGTTGTCAGTATGTGGTCCGAGTTCCTGTCACAACCAATAGACTAAACTTTGTTTGAAAGTTCGGTTAAACCAATAAATATCTCTCACGCAGGCACACTCAAAGAAAACATTGTTTGTGTCTGTGCAGGACAAAGGACACATAAAAAGATAGTAAAAATGTTGCCAAGTTATCTGAACCAACAAACGTAGCTTTTATCAACTCACAAAGATGATTATTTTATGAAGAATTAGAGGAAACAAGCTTGTTTCAACCAAACCAGGAAATGACTTAATTCTATAAACAATAGTAGTTGGAAAATCAAGAAAATCAGCAGGAAAATTGACGGTCCACTTGCAGGTGTCGAGTGTTGAAGCCCACCATAACGAGATATGATAACTTGCAGTCTGATACCTTTTCAATTGTTCTTTCAGCCATTTGGCAGATTTCTCAATCTGTGAAATGTTGGTTTTGTTCAAATAACTTAATCAGGAATTGATTTTAATACAACGGCACATTTTTTTTCTGACTGGCTCTTTGTGGCCTACACATAAGTAGACATCAAGTAGCTTCAGTCGGAGCACCATGAGTCTGTAAATCGCTTAAATGCACAGGCGAGGTCTAATGAGGGAGGAAGCTCAAGTTGTGCTGTCCAGGATGGAAAGTGAGCTGATGTGAATCTCAGAATGAAGTCATGAACACAAACAAACTGCCGAACACGTCATCCTCCAGTGGTCTGCTCGGCATGCTGGGGTATTACCTCGTATGTCTGATTAATCAGGTGCTTACAAAGACCCGTTACGTAGTCCTTATTTTTAGACTAGTATTGTTTGACTTCATTCAAGACACTGAAGTTACTCTCGCAAACATGCACGCCGACATATCGGCTCGCTAGGATCCCGCTTTCCTTAAATAAAGTTGTGTCAGGCAGGTGCTTCCTTTGACAGAGGCAGGGAAGCAGGGAAGCAGGGTCAGAGTGAGGAGGCCGTGTGTGGGCGTGTGGTCTGTGTGTTTCCCCAACAGCAATCCTCTTGCCTCGGTTTGATATTTATCTGCATAATCTCTTTTAGTGGGCTCTGGTTTCCTGCGGGCACGTGTCTGTGTAGCCTGATGAGAGAAAACAGGGGAATTCCTAGGTTTGAGAAGAAAAGAAAATAGGAAAAATAGCAGGTCTGTTTTGTGTGAAAGCTGTTTCATGCAGGAAATAAGGAGTCCATCAGGTATCCTCATTTTGGATGGGTCATCTTTCCTTTCTGGGCCCATCAAGGCCGAATCCCAATACACCCCCTACTTTCTTTCACTAGCCCTACTTTCTTTCACTAGCCCTCCCTCACTATCACTACCCCTAAAAAAGAAGGGACAGATTTTAGGGCACTTGAAATCTTCCCAGGGCCCTGTCCCAATACACCCCCTACTCATAATTTCAGCACCACCCCTAAAATCAGGAAGCTGAGAGCCAAAAGCTGTTTTAATTTCATCTGTAGCACTGTTAATATGCCACTTTATTAAGTTTTAATTTTTTTCAGGCGTAAAAGTAACCGTTAAGATCCCCAACCTGGGCTCAGTTTATCCAAATAACGCCTGTTAAGAAATTTGACCCGATGTTTTCGGAGATGAGAAGAGCAGCTCACGTACAGACGTGATCGCCCTGCGCCGTCGTCCCGGGGGAGAAACCTGCAGCTCTGAGGAGAATTACCACTGGCTGAAATAAATCATTTAGGAAGATAAATGTTGGTTTAATAGATGAAATCTAACAGTTGTAGCTATGCCTGTTAAGAAATTTGCTCCGAAAATTTCGAGATTTCTCCCTGCCGGCTCCGGAGCTGATTTATGGGTCCGCGTTAAATCAACGCAGAGCCTACGGCGCGCGTCGCTGCATAACATCGACGCAGAGCCTACGGCGTAGGTTACGTAACCTACGCCGTAGGCTCTGCGTTGGTGTAACGCGGAACCATAAATCAGCCTTTATTCTGGCGTGATCTTCCCAACAACGGGCAAACGAGTGATTATATACATTCACTGAGTGAATATTATGAAAGTAAAATTTATATTTCTCGCTACAAATGTAATCAAAACGCATTTTTATGCAGAAACTAACTCAAAATATTGATTTTATTCACAAAAAAATAAGAAATGTCCGCCATGTTTTTTTTTTTTGATTCAGTCTGCAAATTACGACTAAAAGCATTCTGGGAAATTTTTCTGGCCCTAGATCAACTAGTGTACATCGGAAATCCCTCGATCCGTAGGGACAGATTCATAGCCACTACACTAGTTTTCCCCACTCCCCCTAGGTGAAAAGAGGAATTGGGACACCACTACCCTCACTGGAACGCGCAAAATTTAGGGGTAGTGATGAAAAGTAGGGGTAGTGGGAGTATTGGGACAGGGCCCAAGTCACGTTGGCATCGCAATCACGCTTGTTAAGAGTTGTTTGTCCTTCCTCCCGATATCAGGAAAAACGACATTTCTGTAGGGGGTTTTCCCCAAATAAAGCAAACTTTCTGAAAAGGCCGTTTTCAATCCCACGCGAGGAGAGGACATCGGAGCGATCGAAATCCAGACCTTGAGAATGGGATTCATGAATAGTCCTGCCATCTATCCCCCCTCTCCGTCTCCTTCTGCCATCTCTCCATCTGTCCCCTCTAATCCTGATGGTGTTAATTGAAAGTCAAGAGAGGGCACTCTTGTGGTTTCATTATTAATTTAACACTCAGGGTAACTTAAAGTGCAATTTTCACCCACATGTGGAACAGAAAAATCGATGGCCACAACAGCAGTGAGCATCAAGGTTGATTACTGATGCAAGGGGAGACACAGGCGAGATGCCGGTTACTTCTACGGGGAAAAAAAGGTGACATGCGTGGGTTTGAGTCCGCATGGATTTTGCTAAGTGTGCATCAAGATGTGTTTTGCCACCTCTTTCTGTAAGACGAAGCAGCGGGTAAATACAACAGCTGAATGCCACTGGAAGGTACTGCAGGTGTTTTCATCATCCTGCACAAGTGGGAACGCCTTTAAATGATATCTCCCCCCTTATGTGTGTAAATTTCTCCACGTTAAATCGTGCACATATATGACTCAGTGTCTTATTACCTCTGGCTGTGTAGTCCTCTGCCCCGCGCTGAGGATTAAATGGGGGAAATAAAGGTATATTGCTCTGTAATGCAATCTGTCACGGGAGCTGAGAGATGAGCAGCATGCCCTTTGCGCCGAGCGGACTCACAGATGATTTAGAGCAAGCAGATGGAAAATTCTAATATGTTAGCCTAACCCTGAAAGGCTAGGAGCTAATTTATTTCAAACCCTGCGCAAGAATTACAGTCCTTTCCTCAGATGCCCCTTCCGTCCTTTCTTCCCTCCTTCCTTCCAGCATCAGCGCAGATCTCATCTTCATTTTCAAACTAGAGTAGAGGAAAAGTTAAAAGGAAAACAACAACAAAGTATTACTGTGATTTGCAGAGAGAAAGAAGTTCAGGAGGAAACAAAGACCTACTTAACCACCAATAAAGCAGCAGATTGTGGACCAAAATCAGAACTAAAACTCCCACAGAGGTAAAATGAAAACTACAGAGGAAAAGGGATAAGAATGACAATTTATTGTTAGTAGACTTTCTGCCAGGAACATTACGTTCCACATCCTGGAATGATGAATGCCTGTGTTTTATTTTAAGTAATTTCAAGTGCTTTGCACGTTAATCCGGTTATTCTAATTTATGACCGGGACATTAGGGGGCTGATAGTGAATTACTTTTTGATTGAGGGCCACTAATAGCACCAACCTCTTTACGTTTGCATACTTGTGTCCAAATCCTTCTAAATGCAAACTCTGCAAAAATATCCTCCGCCATCTACCATGAACATGGTATACCTGTTTAGGGCGGAAAGTAAACACGCGTAAGAGCACGTTCAAATGGGCCATTATCTCTTTAATTAAGACAACACACGCTCACGCTGAGAGGCACACGGACCCAACCGTGTTCCTTCCCCCTTGTTTTCATCGAGCCGGATAAAGTAGTTTGGGCTTTTTCAGCCTGAAGTAGACACGTCTGTCTTGATAAACATTTTATGCAGATGAGCCTCCACTTGTTTTCCCTTTCTTGAGAGAGGGAGCGAGAAAGAGAAATGATACCTCTCAAATTGACCCATTTGGCTGCTCTGCTGCCCTCAGGAGGGGGCCTTGGCTTTTAATGTTTGATTGGCCTAATTTCCCCAACACATCATTAGTAGCCATCTTCAGCACCGACTCTTAATAACCTCTTTATGAGGCGAATGGATGTCGTTAAAAGTCTTTGTCTCTCACATCTTTCTCCCCAGGTCCAGGACCCTCCTCGTCCTCCTAATTAAGTCAGATGTTTCAAAATATGGTAATGGGCTTGAACTTGTTTGAATTGAATAAGCAAGCATCTCCTGTACTCCTCTTCCATTTACATAATTTCATTATCAGGTAAAGCACACTAATTGTTGAGTGTGCATAGTTTGTGCGAGAGAGTGCAAATGCAGGGTGAGCCGGTGGTTCCTTGGCAGAAATGCAGCACTAATTACAAGGCGAATGGCGGGGCTCCAGAGCCATTTACAGGGAGGCTAATAGATTCCTGATCACCAGCCTGGTCATTCCAACAGTGTAGGGCAACATTTCCACTGCAAAGTGGTTGCTTTATTACACATTGTATCCTAATAATAGGTCAGGGCTGCTTACAGTTTTATGCTTAAAAAAAAAAGAAAACAAGCCCCAGATTTCCATTCATTTCCAGGATTAGCAGCAGCATCGTTTTTCTGAAACAACTCAAGACAAAGACCAAAAGAAAATAAATAGGAAACATTAAAATAAATGTGCGTCCAGTATGGAAGGCCTCTGGTCTCAGAGTTTGAATTAAAAGTCTTGTAGTTCATTTAAGCTGTTTCCCGTCATGTTTCTTACATCTGCAAGTGAAAGAAAACTTTTTTTTTTCAAATTAAGTTGGCCGTCGTTCCACCACTCGTCATAAAAAGACGACAGGTGTGATTTTTGGAGTTTGGAACTTAACTTTGGAGCTATTATATCATTTGAACGTTGTGTGGATAATTGCCAAATAATGACAACTTGTTGACATCCGGCCTGCTTTTGGTGTTTGCGTGTGTGGACCATGTGCTTCCTTTGTCGTGACTCCTGGAGTGTTTTTGTTCTGCTCACACACAGCTGTGACCGTCTCTCTCTCTTCATATCACGCCACCAAACATCCTTTACACGCAAAACAATATAATCCGGCTTGTTTTGGACCCTCAGCTGAAGATTACTGACTCAGACTCAGCAGGACACAGCTGGAAAGAGGAATGATGACTTTACAACCTTTCAGACAAAACAATGAGTTTGGTTGATTCTGAGAAACCCAGTGGTGACTTCTTCCTGGCTGCTGTTTATCATTATTCAACAATATTCACAGATGACAACCAAGATTATAGTTATCAATGATTATTGTGTTAATCCAACAAAAAAACACAGTTTTTATAATTTTTAATGGCCGCTGGTTGTTAGCTCCGAAAAAAACAAAAATACGAGGGGAAATGAGGAGTAACCGGTAACCATGCGCTAAACATGAGTTGTTTGAAAATGGACTGATGGAAGAAAACATCAAGCTGCATATGCTATGATTTGTTCATAACAAGAACAACTAAAGAAAAAACTATGGATATTGGTTAAAGAATAGATGAGAACACGCAGTCATCAGTGAGTCACAGAGATCGGGGGGAATGTTAAAACATGTTTAACGGAAAGTAGTTACCTACTTGAATAATGCATCATCTTGTTTTGTTCAAAGCTTTCAACATCTTTCCCTTGTTTCACAGGATTTGCTTCCTCACGATGACATCATCCAATTCCTTGCTTTCAAACTGGCTGTAGTTCAAATGGGGATTCCCTGACCGCTTCAGATATTTGTAAGGCTGGACATCCATCAGCAGTTGTACAGTAGATGGCTCTTCAACACGTAAGTGTAGTTGTTTTTTTTTTCATATTTCACTCACAACAATCAAGTGCTCACGGATTTTCAATGAACCAGTCTGTAAGTTTACTCTAAATAATCTATTTGAGGTGGAAATCTCCACACAGGTGATGTGTGTGAGATACCAAGCAGGCTGGCAAAAAAAACAAAACAGGTTTATTTACCAAAACCAAGAAAAGAATTCCATATAAATCACAAAAAGCTGGTCAAAAATCAAACAGAATTTAACACAAGCAAAGCAAATGAAAACTATATTATATTATACACAAAAGGTTAGTCAGTGATACAAAACCTAAAGCAAAAAACAAATATTACAAACTACAATTCTAAACCTAATGTTACCAAAATAAAAATACTCTAAACTTGGCTTCCCCACTTTTGGTACTGGAAGTCAGTACAACTCGATGGGCATTTAAGAGCCTTGCTTCCTTAAGTGCATCTGTTACTTCCATTTAGTCTCCAGCAGCAGCAGCAGCAGCAGTCCCCAGCTCTGGTAACTCAAAAATTACATGAATTAATGCTATAAAAATGAACAGACGGAACAAAGGTTAACTAAATGTGCATGGGACAAATTTACCAAATAAATATAAATTAAAAAAACTATTATGTACATTAACTTAAATCATAAACCAATGTATTTAAAGTAATAAACCCTTAAATGTTACCACCTTCAGCTGTCGGGTGTGGCAGCAGATGCAGCCATCACAATGTGCAAGCAGAGTAAACCTCAGGCAATTAGAACTTCCTCTCCTGGCACTTGGTTTGGTTGATTTTGAAAATATGTCCACTCTTGGTTTAACACTCAAGCAGTGACTCTCTTGGTTCACACGTCCCCTGCTCCACCTCTATCCTGCACCCCACCCAGACTACCTAGCATCTGCTCACCACATTTCTACGAAAATAAATTGAGCACATGAAGGTGCAGCTTCTCATCGAAATAGCCCATCAGTCTCATGATTAATGCATAAAAGTTAGTAGCCCTTATCATTATTAGCTATTTGGTCTTTGCAGCATTAACTATGTTGGGGCTGAAAATAAAGTTTATCTAAAATGGATGTTATAACTGGTCATGGTATAGCACAGAATTGCAGTGCTGGACAAAATAAGCCGGTTTTTCCTTAAAAGACGAATAAAAGTGTCCCCTTTTGAGGCCAGTTTAACGCTTCCCAAAAGAAAGCTTACACCTGTTATAGGGCTCTGCACTCAGGTGCGTTTGTTTTCAGACCAGATGAAACGCCGCTGCTGGAATAATAATAATAATAGTAATTAAAAAAAAGACACCTCTTCTTTTACGTCTTCCAGGGAAATTACTTTTAATTTTGAAGTTGTTTGGAATTGTAGGTTTTTCCACTTAGTTTCTATGGAATGGGATGCTTTTTAGTATTCAGCCATACACACACTCTTCCTCTCCTGCTTGTATTTTCTGTTCGCCTCTTTTACACATTAGCCTGACACCACATAGCTCTTCATCAGGTGTGGGCTGTCAGGCCCTCTTGCACATTGAGACGATTACCTTGTCCCCTGATTACCATCATAAGGGGAGGGAGAGATATTTTGTCCTCACAAATTAGTGAATAAATAGATAGCCCACAACCACTTCCACCATTCTCCCCTTCTTTACTAACTCCACCCATCCACCCTGTGCCTAATGACGGGGGCTGGGGAGTAGTAATGAAAAACTATACATCACAATCAGCCGGACAGTCCTATTCATGGCTATGCATTATGCTCACTAGTCATAATCATTGTGGCTCTGACAGAAGGGATTTGGAGAGGGAAGTAGATGGGGAAAGAGGAAATATGGAGAGAGCAGAAGTGTGATAGAAGAACAGGTGATGTGAAATGGGTTGGAGGAAAGTAGAAATTATGAAATTGTAAGTTGGGGGGAGAAAGGGAAATGGAAATGAAGGGCACAGAAGGCAGACAGCTCAGAGGAGAACTGGAAGGAATGACAATCAGGTCAAAATACTTCTTACATTGTTAGTTATTCTTTTTAGGCATTACCTCTGTATTGACGTATGACTCAGGCTACTGCCTCTACGTGTAACCTGGTTCCAATATTTTTACCTCTCATTAGGCCGTGATAGCTATATTGTGTTGAGAGCAACAATGGGCAACACGAAAACCTCATGAACAGTTATGCTGCAGCTACTGCACATTGTTTTAGATCTTTTTCAAGTGATTGGTTCAGTACATTGATATTTTACATCGCATAGTAGCCACAACAGCATTGTTGGTGTTGTTTTTCCTTTGTGAGTCTGTAGGGAGCTGCTTCTCAGAAATGCAGACTCTAGTAGTAACTACAGGGGTTAAAGTATTCCGGCACCGTGCCGGATCTCCGGCGTACAGAGTTTTTTTTCTCGGCGTGCGAGTTTGACTGCTTTAAAAAAAAAATAATTAAAAGATGAGTAACTTTAACGGTTTACATATAAATATGTGTTGATAGGCTACGGGATATTGTCAGTTTGAATCAACCGAGTTCGTCAACCAATGGAATGAGAGGAGGAAAGCAGCTCTGGCGCTCAACCAAACTAACACTAGCCAATCAGAAGTAGAGCGGGGCGGGTCTTTGGCGGCAGCAGGGCGCAGAGCGCTGTTTCAACCTGCCGGAATATGAATCACCGAATTCAAGATGGAGAAAAAATTAATGAATGTCGGTTTATAAGAATCTTTTTGCCCAGAAGAAAAAAAGAGCGACAAAAAATACCCATGACCATGTTCTTCTCTCGAAAAAACACACCTGCACCGCGGGCTTTAGAAGAAAAAGACGCTACAGAGCGGAGTCGGGATGCAGCTGCGGTCTTAAAGAGAGTATATAGTTGTGATATCATTGTGGTCTGCTACAAATTTCACTGCCAACAATAAAGTCTCCCAGCAGAACAACAGAGTCTGTGAGGAAGATCCATTTTAGGACCCGATACCCAAACTGTCCAAGTAAACAGAGCACTTGTTAGGGGGCATACAACTCTGCATCATAGCGTTAAGGGCGCATTTTACCATCCAATAACACAGTTATTCAAAATATTCACAAAGTACATACAGTACTGGTCTGAATCCCATGAGAACGTATGCAAGGAACCAAAAAGCAGAGGAATGGGGAGCAGCTCTACAACCAGAAGAGAGGAAAGTAGAAAAAGAGGGAAAAACAGCGCGTATAATAAGTGTTTGATTGACTAAAGGCTTTGCCATTATTTATTGAGAAACAATTAATATTGTTTTACATTCAATTTTAAGTGGGTTGGGGAAAACAAGGCATTGCCCTGCGTCAAGGCTGCCAGGGGTGAGACTCCACACTTGACCTATGCACGCACCATTTTGAAATTCACTGAGATGCAGAAGGGTGTGTGCAAAATGGGTTTGAAATGTGTGGGGATGCAGTGTAGTCCAGGAGGAGAGTGATTCCCAAGAAGGTTGTTTTTTTTCTTCGTTTAGAGTGGGAACAATGTCTTGGAACAACAATCGTATTCTTGCTGCTGACAAAGACATTTAGTAGCAGAAATGACCACGTCCAGGTGCTGGTCAAAAACCACATGCCTTGGGGAGATCTCTTAAGTCCTGGGGAGAACGATGGAGAATAGGCAGTCGGCTCCATCAGAAGACTGACCTCTTCTGTCTGAAATGGACAGGCTGGGAGAAATCTTCTGTGCACCACAAGACATCCAGGGTCCATCAAGGAAGCTCTGCTGAATGTCCAGTGTCAAAGCTTGATACTCTTATAATAAGAGTATCAAGCTTTGAGAGTCTTATTTTTATTAGGCATTTATTTAACTCAGCACATGCGGAACAAAACTTCAAAGAACAAAAAAAATGTAAATGATGCCATTTACTGATGCTTATTTTAACCTCACTAAAGAAAAAGTAAACGTGGTGACGTTTGCTGGGCAGTTCATGTGGCTTCAGTAGAACAAGTTTCTGCTCACATTTGAGACAAACTTTCTCGTCTTCAGGTAGATTTGAGCAGGTTCTTTGAAACAGGGAAATGTGCAAAGCTGCTGGATGTAAAATTATCTGTGAGAAAGAAGTGAACCATAAATCCTGAGCTTTTGGATCTCCATCCATCCATCATGTATACCTGGTTATTCCTGCCCAGGGATCTGCTGGAGCCTATCCCAGCTCCTCCAGGAGAAGGCAGGGGTACAACCTGGACAGATGACCAGTCCAGTGTAGGCCTCCATACAGAAAAACAACCACAGACACACTCACATTAGAGTCACCAAGTCACCTGACATAGATGTCTCTGGACTGTGGAAGGATGTTTAGTTTACACATATAATTACTTTAATTTTGTTTTCAGTTAGACATGTTGCTATCAGTGTGTCAGGGTGGAGGATTGGGTGTGGGCTGCCGGGGAGCAGCCACTCAGCTGATTGGGCACAGGTGTGCCCAATCAACCTCTCCACCCTGCCTGGCTACTTAAAAAGCGGCTGCACACCAGCAAGAGGTCTCTGCTGGGAGGAAGGAGAGCTGCTGAAGGTGCTGGTGTAACGTGTGTCTGGGTGCAAATAAAAGAATCTCAATTTCTGCACTAAACCCTGTGTCCTCTGTCCTGTCGGTCCACCCCAGTGGCACGAGGTTGCTACAAACAGTAATTAAAATGTCAACATATCAAGTCATTAGCCTCCTAAACAATCTTAGGGCTTAAAATCTTCAGTGATCATTGATGGAGATACCTCGACTTAGGTTTTGCAGTATCAGTACTGCTCGACCTACTAAAATATAAGTGAATCTGTTAACATATTAACATCCAAACCCACTCTGACCCACAAGTCTGTTGTTGGCGTCATCGTCATTATTGACTTACATCTTTAAAGGGGACCTATTATCAGGGCTGCACATAAGTGGGCCGCCAGAGCGCATGCGCCGTCAAAATCCACAGTGCGCTGTCAATCTTGTGCTGCGAAGCGCTTTTGCATACCAACAGCTGGGGCTTATATTATTGGTTGTGGCCAGACCAGAATACTAATATTAAAAAATCTATTGCGAGAGCTTTTCCCCAGAACTGCCACTCAAAGTTGGTACTGGCCAATCACAGCGCGTCCTTATTCCCCCTCCATGCTCGTTGCGGCGGTGGGTTGGGCAGGAAGAGATGGAAGGATCTATCGTCACAAGCAGCTTTACTGATCAAACCCCGTCAAAATGTCCAAGAAGCAATTTTGGTGGCGTTCCACCACCACCAACTACAAAGAGACGCCAAACTGGACCCCTACCCGAATCGAACAGAAAACGTGTGTTCGCCGAGAAGTGGCTGCATGATGTTACGCAGCGACGCGCACCGTACGTTCGCGTTCCCGCGTATCCTACCCCGTAAGCTCTGCGTTGGTGCAACACGGAACCATAAATCAGCCAGTGTCCGTCACTGCGTGCAGCAGTTACCTGCACCAGCAAGACGCTGCTCTCTGATTATGGCTCACAGTTTATGAAAACCCCAAATAAAAAATAAATTAGAGAATATTTTATGAAATCAATAAACAATTCCATCATCAAAATTATAACAAATAAAGGTTCAACATATCTTGCTTTGCATGTAATAAGACTAGGTAATATATTAGTTTCACCTTTTAAGTTGAATTATTGAAATAGATTAACGTTTACACCATATTCTAGTTGAATTATTGAAATAAATTAACTTTTACACCATATTCTAGTTGAATTATTGAAATAAATTAACTTTTACACCATATTCTAGTTGAATTATTGAAATAAGTTAACTTTTACACCAAATTCTAGTTGAATTATTGAAATAAGTTAACTTTTACACCATATTCTAGTTGAATTATTGAAATAAGTAAGTATTTCTGAAAGTTGGCAACCCTAGGTGCAAAATATGCCGTGAACATCCCAATCTGGCCAATAAAAACTGTAACTTTTATACTGACTCTACAGACTAACATGCACCATAATTTGTTAATTCATCTTTATAAGTGAATAAATATCGTTTAGCCTATAACTTATTCCTGCATCCCTCTTATCGATCCGGCGAGACGGGTCACCGTGTTTTTGGAGCCCCAAGTCACATATCCAGGGGCTCCTCTGAGCACCAGACCAAAATAATTATGTGCAGCCCTGCCTATTATGGCATTTAATGTATATTTTAAACAGGCCTTGGATGTCTTAAAAACAATCAAAACTTGTTTTTTCTACATGAATCAGAAATTCAGCCTCTGAGCCATGTCTCTAGTTTTACCGCTTCTAACCTCCTTCTCTATGAGGGATTCTGAGGGGAGGGGAGGCGATGATAATGAGGCTCTGTGCTGATTGGCTGCCTTAATGACGTGTAGCAGGGGAGGGAACAAAGCCTCTGGGCTGAAGAGCAGCGGCTCCGTACACTTTTAAAGCATGTGTGATGCGAGCGAGCTTCAGTGACAAAATCAATTCCATTTGCTTAATTTTTTTTGTATTGGACTGTCCTAACTGGCCGCGAGTTTCACGGTTTCAGTGTGGACAGAGAGCGTCCGATGTCACGCAGCTCGACGCGATAGTCGGCAGTTATGACACGGTGTAAACGGATCTTAAGCCTGAATTACGGTTCTGCGTTAAATCGACGCGTACCCTAGGCCATAGGCTCTGCGTTGGTGTAACGCGGAACCATAAATCAGCCTTTAGTTCCCTGACCGGGTCACCTCGTCTTCACACAGGAAGATTTAATTGAATTCTAAACAGGTACACCACAGTTATTTACTCCGATTCCTCATCATTTCATTTCTTATGTTACAAGACAAATGAATCATGTTAACTATAAAGAAATCTCAACACTGAATGTTCATAAATGGCAACTTTATTGTTAAAAAAAATAGATAACATAAGTTGTATATAAATAACATTTATGCACTATTGCTGGCTCAAGGAAGGACCGTGCATTTCTTCTGAAGGTATCTGAACAGCTTCAGGTGCTTGGAAGATCTGAAACCATGAACAGAAGAACAATGTATTACGGTACTAATAGAGCTCCGTAACACGGAGTAACACCGTAGCTAAGCTAAATACTTAGCCCATGCAAAGATCATACTTGTAAACAAATATAAATAACATAAAAAAATAACGTCACTTACCGCTGACTCGTGTGCAGTTGCCGGGTCTGTAATGTTGGTACTGATCCTTTTATGAGGGTAAGTGTTGATGGAAAACCTCATTATTACTGTCCCTCGTTGTTCAAACAGCCACTGCTTCTGAACAATGGCGGAAGCTCTGGCCGGCGGAGTTAGTTGTGGGCGTGGTTTCAGCAGCGGAGGCCGACCTATGGAAATCTGCTCCCGTCGTGACTCACGAGATTCTGAACGGCTCGTAGAAGTCACATGACACTGGAAGGATCCTCCGGGCGTGGTGAACAGACACTGCAGAATTTGGTTGCTTTCCTCCTTCTCTGAGTTGGCAGGCTGAGGGGAGACCACTTTATATATGTTAAAGCAAGAAAAAACCTGTTTTTCATAATAGGTCCCCTTTAAACCCTCAGTGACTTCTTATGCAGTTATCGTTTCATTTTCTGTAAAAAAAGTTTCCTTTTCACTATCTTAAATTATTTTGGTCTTGTGTTAAGGACTAAATATAGTGTGTAGCTTGAGTCATGACACTGGGGTGCTCCAGTGATAGAAATACAGACTATTTTCACTTTTGAAAGTAAAATGATTTCTCATGTGTTGGTCTTGGCCATAAGGTGACCTGACTATGACTTCTATTTACATCACTATATTTAAATCAACCTAAACAGACAGAGGCCATCCAAACTTAATGGTGTTTAAGTAGTATGATCGTATAATGGTGTCTTTTAAGACGTAGTTTTCTTGTGTAAAGGGACTGTTGTGTTGGGTGGGAAGGGAACACAAAAAAAAAAAAAAATCTATCACTAGCATAGCAGCACGTGTGTCCAACTGGACTGCCACCAGTCTGACCAGCACTGATGCAGCTGGATGTGATTTCTTGCTTGTGTTGTTCTCTCAGATGGGAGTCGCTTTAGATAAAAGTGTTGTAGCAGTAGTAGTAGTAGTAGTAGTAGTAGTAGTAAATATTAACTTAATTTTAAAGTTTTTGTACTTTCTGGTGTTTGATATATTTTCCCAGATGCAACAGACCAATGAAATATTTTCAGTAACGGGCTGATCTGTTCACTACAGATAGTAATATTCTACTTCACTTAAAGTACACTTTGGAGGATGGAGGCAACTTTTCCAAGTGTTTTAGAGCAGTGTCTCCCAACCTGGGGTCCGGGCCCCCCCTGGGGGGGCGCCTGAGATCTCTGGGGGGGGCGCGAAACTTTGTCTGCTTTGAGGATATGCAGTTGTAAAAATTATATTTGCACATGTTAAATAAATAAAAAATCCTAATAACACACCTAATGGAACACTGTAATCCAAGTCTTTATAAACTCACTTAGAAATATATTTTGGTCATTTTAAAATACTAAGTTATTTATCAGGATAAAAACTTAAAAACGTGTTATTATATCATTATTCAACCTTTAATCATACTACTACTCCGGCAGGTTTTTAAATGAAAAATGTTAAAAAATGTTGCTCTCATATTAAAATAGACATTTTTCAGAAATGTTTTTTTTTTTTTTCTGAATTAGTTTTTGTGCGTATTTTATACATTGGTGACACAAAAGGAAGTTGAGAAAAACAAAGTACAGGGTAAACCAAAGAGAAATGTATCAAAAAAACATAATTAATGTTCATTTTTTCAATTAAAGGTTTGTAACGAATCACTTTACTCTTTTGGTGCCAGTACGTACGGGTCGGGGGGGCCGGCTGGTCTTAGACACAAGTAGGGGGGGCTCCAAGGAAAAAAGGTTGGGAACCACTGTTTTAGAGCATTAGACAGCTGGATCCCATGACTGATCAGATGCTCCTGTTTTCCCTGGAGATGATTTATGGCCAATATGGACATGAAATAAAAATACATGTGTCCAGTTGGAGATTAAAGAGATCCTGATTACCTCTATTTTACGTATACGGCAAAAGTAGCTGTTTCCTTTTTCCTTCAAGGTTTTGTTTCCACTTAAATTACACAGATGTCTCCACTTCTTATTTTAGCCATGCGCAATACAACTCATAAGACCAGATTTGATGACAACATACAGCCTCCTTTATTTTTTCTAAACCTTTCAATAAAAATGTACCTATTCAGTTTCTTAAATTTTCTTTTAAACTTAATTTTTGATTAAAATTTCATGAATTCCTATAGATTGACACAGGTAGATACGGGCATTGCCAAAAAAAAAAAACGGACAAAGCTTTTTTTTAATCTTTATTCTCTCTTCTCAAACATTCATTAACAAATGTGGACACTCGGTTAGAGCTGTATTTCTGCAGCTCGTTAACCAGAATATCTCCTCTACAGCGGCTGATTTGGCAGCCACCGCATGCTGAGCCTCTCCTACCTTCCACCGTCCTCGGGACGGTAAAAGTCGACAGCGTGCTAGAATATCCATCACTTTGCATGTTTGGTGGTAGGTTTCAAGCGAGCGGGGATAGAGCAGAGAAGGGGGGTCGGGAGACGAGAAAAAGGAATGACACACACAAAATAAGGAAATAACAGAGGTGTACCAGGCGCACACACACGCACACACACACACACATTCCCCCAGAATCCTTTAAGGGAGCTTTGTATGAGGACAAAGCTGTGTAATAAAAGTCGGATCACATAATCACTTTGGCTCCAGCAAAAAACTCGACTAGCTAAAATACCCAGGGGACAAATAATAATGTTCTCCCATCAAACATGTTGGGACTGTCTGTTGCCAGGTGTATGTGTAGCAGCACAGTAAGAGAGGAAAAAATTGGATATGGAGAAACATTTATATCTCACACACATGAGCATGCTCATCAGCACGGCCACACACACACACACACACACACACACTTTCCTCCAGTCTGTTTTTATAGACTGGTCGCTTACAAGACACCAAATGTCAGTGCTGTTGTTAATCCCTTACAGCATGCCTAATGAGACCATACTTCACACAGTCACCTTTGAGGGTCTCTGTGTGTCTGTGTGCACGTGTGTGTGTGTCTGCGTGCATGCACTGCTCAGTATTTAGGCTATATATTAACATATCTTTGAGGGGCCACACACGCATGTGTGAGGTGTTGTGTGTCACCTCTGACCTTGCCCTCACCTTCGTCTCATTAAAAATGTAGACCTAATCACAGAACCTCCTCGCAAACGCTTTCTCGCACATATTTGCATTCAGTAAATTCTAGCAAGTGACAAGGACGCGCCGTGTGGACGAAAGGAAGGCAGGAGCGGTTGGATACTGGACGGAGAGGGACGGCAAAAGAAAGGAAGGTGGTGGAAGAGATCAAATGAAAGTGTTATTTTTGGAAAGACTGATTTATTTTCTTTTTCTTTTTTTGTCCTGAGAGTCATTCTTGTTCCTTTCCTCAATCTGTCACAGCGTGTCTTTCTCTGTGTCTTTTGTGTACAGTGAGTCTTGATCGAATCTGACCTCATGACAATGATGTGCTCTGGTGATAAAACACAGCTGTGGCCTCCTGTAAAACACCACACATCTCTAGCATTAATTATTGACAGCTAGGGCGAGGGAGCTGCTGGCGGGGTTTACAAGGGGAGAAAACATTACTCTGACCACCAGCATAATTAATCTGAACTGGACGCTGCGTGGCAGGCGAAGTGGAGCATGTGTCCACAGCACATTAAAGACGTAATTATAAGTTAACAGTTGACTTCCACTCCAAATACTGTAGATTTTTCTTGTCATATCTTTTTGCATCTGTTATTATGCTTATGAAAAGACTGGGTGGTGTCAAATTAAATGTACTTTTTCGACTTCTGAAATGAACCACTCTTAATCCATGAGTGAAATCTCATCTGAGACCCTCCCATACCCACCACAGGTTAATGTGCTTGTTATTCTCGCGTATGACTTCCCACCAGTTTGACCCATGTGCGTAAATTCACGCAGTTCAACCGCAGCCTAACACAGAGCTTAGTGGAAGGCTGCCTTTGGGATGCTTCTGAAATGAACCTGTGGTTGAACCAAACGTGTTGAGGGGAGCGGCTGCGACTCACGATGACTGGGGAGGCCCAGCCAGACGGCGGGGCTTCTGCAGCCAGTGGGACCCAGGGGCAACATTAAGAAATATTGCTCATATGGGCAATGTGTAGCGGATGTTTACAAGTTTGTTTTTGCAGGAGCAGCTTCCAGTGCTCTACTACTGATGTTGCAATCAATAACAAACGTGGAATAAAACTGTCAAACTTCTGACCGAGGCAGAAAAGAGGAGTATTTGTTGATAATGAGGTTGTGGGCGGATATGGCATGCATCTTAAATTTAAACGTTTTCACCTGGGTCTAAATCTGAAAAAAACCACCCTCGAGTTGATGAGATGTTACAACACAGACATGCAAACAAGCATACGCCAAGGTGACAAACACCAGGAGCAAAGACATAATCAATAGCCAAATAGGGGCGCGAGCTTGGGCGTGTGCGACCATATTCGTAGGTTTGGGTGGGTGTATGAAAATCCAGGCTGAAGACAACGGGCTATCAGATTGGAAGTGACTTCACCTTGTATCTTTTGGCCTCGGCTTGTGACAATAGATTGGACAGGAAATCCAATGGCAAGTTGTGAGACAAGGGGAATAGGAGAGGGGGAAGGAGGAGCAGAGGAGAAAAAAAGCCTGTCTTTGCAGTTGTGTAAGCGTGTGTGCGTGTGAACATTTAGATTATTGTCTCTGGAAATGCATGCATTATTAAAAATTAAAAAAAGTGTGCAGTTTAATGTCTTTTAAATCAACACATTCGTATTTACGTACTATTTATTTTTTGAGGGGATTTGTTGCGCTGCTAAGTGCAAGCCTTTGTCGGTGAACGTGAATGTGTGTGGTTGTGTTTGTGTGGCAGATGACCTGGCCCATTTTAATCTGTGGCAGGGAGAAGATGCGGTGAAAACCATTATCACTGTCTCCCTGTCGCTGATAACAGCCCGCTAATCTGTTTGCTGGAGGTATTGAACAAATGCATTTGTGGCACGGACAGACAGGGAGAGAGTGGAGCTACGGGATGAATGGGGAGATGGGAGTTGCTGGGGGTGTACGTGTGTACGCACATGGCTCGTGTGTGTGTGTGTGTGTGTGTGTGTGAGGTGGAGTGGGATGGGGTGCGGTGGGGTGGGGGGTTGTCAGAGGCGACCTGATGAAAAATGAGAGGATGAGGAGGTTGGAAAAACTTCCCCGACAGCAGTAGCGTCCCTGTGACGAGGAAAGGGGGAGAAATGAGAAAAAGGAATGACTGAGGGTTAAGTCAGCGTGAAGAAATGGAGGAAACAAATTGGGGTAATGACAGAGACAGATGAAAAGAAATAAGGAAGAGAAAGACTGGATGAAAAAAGGGAAACT
The DNA here is from genome assembly GCF_033807715.1 of Cololabis saira. Classification (NCBI taxonomy): domain Eukaryota; kingdom Metazoa; phylum Chordata; class Actinopteri; order Beloniformes; family Belonidae; genus Cololabis; species Cololabis saira. The sequence continues at coordinate 36,643,589 of NC_084596.1, read as the reverse complement.
AGCAAAAGAGGGTAAAGAGAAATCAATGACAAGAGTGTCCCGCGATAAGGAATCAGAAATAAAGCAAAGCTTTCAGGATTGGATTCTGACAGTCAGTCTTCACCTGGGGTTTATTTTTGACTCAACTGAAGCTGATCATTGACAGTTTGGTAATGATAAGGTTTTTTTTTGTTTAAAAAAAAAACAAAACATTTTTTCTTTTTTCTCTGGGACACCAATCTATTTCCTTTAGTCAAGTTTAGGAATGTAGTTGAAGGCGTTCAATGTAAAGTAGCCCTCCTCCCTTTTTTTTTTTTTTTTTTACTGTCAAACTGTTCTTCTAAAAAAAAAAAGCAGGACCCTGAGAGAAACCCGATCTTTAGGATTCAGAGGAGCTAGGGGGATTCTATTGAAATGACATTTTCTCGTAACAAGCTCATAATTCCCCAAAATATTCCTCATTAAACAAAGCTGCCCCCATGAAAATATATGGTGGGGGAGGGAGCAGTGGAAGCAAGTAAAGTTGGGATGAGCAAATCAGCAAAGAATTGTCATCCATAACTAAATATCCATCTCAGTTCTCAGGTATAAATTGATCCATGAACCATGCTGAATAAAAAAAAATGGGAATAAAGGGAAGCTGCCCTTAAGGTAGCCGTTAACCTGAGCTCAGACTCCCTCTCCAATGAAATGTTGAAGATTGTGGAGGTGTAAAAGGAGAGAAACGGTGAGATGGGCAGGTGTTAGAACTCCTCGAGCAGCATGTTAAATGCGACTAAGAACATGCATATGTTTACTCTGCTTCTTTCTCTCTAGTCTCTATTTTCATTGTCCTATCCTGTGAAAAATTCATTTGTAAAAAGTAATTTAAATCCCATTCTTAATCTTTATTTTAGTGATACCGGGTTTTATCCTTTTCCTCCTCTTTCCTATCTTTTATGCTCTCGTGTCATCTCTTTAACCTCTGCTATTTCTCCACTCCCTCTTCTTGCACTGGTGAGGCCCTGGGGGCAACATCTGACTGCAATGGGCAACCCATGGAGAAGTTTTCCAATTGCAATTCCTGCTGGATTATGGCACGCTGGTGACGAGGGAACATTTTCCAGCTGATTATATATGTGATTCAATGACATGATTATGGCACCAATGTCTGTGTGTATGTGAGTAGATGGAGAAGAGGATGATTCTGAGTGGGGACAGAGACCTTGACCTCACCCAGGAGACAATGGCCAACATGTAATGTAATATCTCTCTATATATATTAGGGCTGGGCGATATGGACCAAAAGTCATATCTCGATATTTTCTAGCTGAATGGCGATACTCGATATATATCGATATTTTTTCTGTGCCATAATTGGAGTTTCCCCCAAAGCATTATAGCATAGCATCTCTGTTAGCTTCATTTTTTTCTGAGGCAAACCCTTAAAAAAACAGTCAGTTTTAATACAAAGCCTCGTGCCAAATGTCACACAGGTACCTTTATTAACAGAGGTTTGTACAATATCAAAATGTATAAATCAAATGAAATAAAAATAAACTGCCTGCATATATAGAATAAAAATGCTTCTTGAACAAAATAAAACAAATATCCCTTTCCTGCATAACAATTAAATTAAAATACACTGTGCAATTAATACAATGTAGACAGTAACAGGTTGACAGTTGTGCAAATAACAAAACATTTGTGCAAATCTCAAATAAAACATTCAAGTCAATTTGACACAAAATAAGCTATATCAAAATCATAAAAAAAAGACTTTCTTTATTTTTTTTATTTTTATAAATCGATATAAACGATATTGTTTCGTACCATATCGCGTTTGAAAATATATCGATATATATATAAAAATCTTGATATATCGCCCAGCCCTAACATATATGTATATATATATATATATATACACACACACACACACACGTATGGTAAAAGGATACACACATGCTTTCATTTTCTTGTGACTGTATAATTTCACTTCTAACGTTCACATATTCAATGATCTCTGCACATACTCCGTAACTGTGGAGCCTTCAGTCGCTGGTGAACTTGTGGTCTGACATTGTTCCAAATGTGCTCCATCCTTTAAAACCCTTTGGTTTGAAATTGCCATGGTTAGATACACAAAGATACATGCACACACGGCTCTCACCGCCCTCCAGCCCTGCGGTTACAGGCTTCTGATGGCAGACAAGGAGATTGGTTTTTAGTCAAATGTCAGTGGAGGTAAAAGTACTCCCCTAAGGCACGCTTGTGTGTGAGTGTGGGTGTCTCGCTGTCTTTATCATTCTCACAGTTATTCTCTGTTTCTTGGAACAGCCTCTGCCTTTTCTAGCCTCTTGTTTTTGGAAATATCTTTTGATCTCCCTTGATGTTGCTGTTGTATCTGGGTGCTTTCACATGTAGTCCTTTGTGTCCTGTGTGTTCCTGAATTCAGTCCTTTAAAAATGAACTAAAATGTAAACCACCAGAAAAGATAATTAGTTCTTTGGATGCAGTTGTCTTTCTGGTCAGAATCAGATCAGATGCCATTTCAATCCTCTTCCTGTTCACACTAGCTCCTTTAAAATTCCTTGATACCTTGAAAGGCAAACCCATGGACTGCATTACATTTAACAAAAGTCTAAGCGATCCAGGAGCCAAGCTCGCTTCAGAAGGGTCTGACTTCATTTGGATCGTCCACATATGCAAGAAAAAAAATCATTGCTTTGTCTGTTTGAAGAGCTGAAAGAAACCAAATGTAAAAGGAAAACAACAACCAAAAAAACTGTGTTTCAGTAGTCAATCCCACCGTGAACAAAGACCCACCAAATTCATCAGGCACATTCCAGTGACCTTAGTTGTTAGGACAGGGAGGAGGAGGATGTTAACTAATGAGAAAGCTGTGTAGGATTGTGTGTGTACAATGTCAGGCTGGATGGATGGGTTGACAAAACATAATTTTTAACACACATGACTGCTGTTAAGTTTTTTCATTTGTTTTACACCAGTTGTCAATATTTCTTTTATGACTCTTCCATGACCTTTACCACATATCCTTCATTGTAACTGTGATGAGACCTTCCATCGCTGTGTCATCAGCATGCTTGCGCATACTTGTGCTACTGCACATGAGGAGATGCATAAAAGGTAATATACTTCTCATTGGATGTGGTTTGTGCTGGTTTATCAAAGTTTACATATTTTTGATCTCTTTGTGAAGATTAAAAGAAGAAATACAATCATATTGGAGGTTAGTCAATTATTGGCCATGCTTCTAAAATACATATGGCAACAACCATAGGAAAGTCCATATCTGTTGGTGCCTAGATAACTTGGGCACTAAATAAAACCATACACAATTCAGATCAAAATGACTTTACAGGCAAAAGTCAGCATTTAGTTTGACTTCCCTCAGAACCAAACACATATGTAAATACATATGGATGCCGTGTTGATAAAACAAGACTAAGGGTGCCTAAGACCTTTGTCTTGTATACACTACCAAAGTGTGGAATCATCTGAACGTTCCCTTTTGAGTTGTTTCTAATCTGTGATTCTACCTTCATGAACCCGTTTTCTCTCTGAAGTAGTCTAAAGATGCAAATGTGTGTCTTTGTCATCATTCTTTTGTTTCTGTGTCTTGCACAGAAGGAAAGAGAAATTATTTATTTTAGTTGGGTACACTCAGGGATTAAAGTTCTCCGTACTGGGTACGGATTTCCGTCCTGGGGATTTTTTTGGGATATTTTTTTATGAGATCAGCGCAAATCCGACAAAAAATATGAACACCGGGGTGTCTGTAGCGCCGCGGTGACTTGTCGAACGGCGCCCACTGCAGTCAATCAGCTGTTGGCTGTGCACACACAGTAAAGTTCTCCTCTGGTTTTAGATGCACGTAACCTGACACCTAATAACCAGGCATCAGAATCTTCCGCGGATCCGCGGAATTCCGCGGATTTTGGTCTCAGCAAAAAATTTCCGCGGAAGGGGGAAAAAAAAAAAAAAAATCCCCAAACAACGGACTCGAAAACGCGATGCGCCAGGCCAGAAAAGAAAAACATAATATGATAAAATGAGCGACGTATCTATCCATTCATTCAGAAATCAAAAATCATTTCCATTTGGGAGCTTCTGTGCGGCGCTGAATATGCAATGCAGTGTTTGCGTGTGCTTCTCATTGAAATGACTGTAGGCAACACGTTGCGGCAATGAGTGAAGCCTGAATTATGGTTCTGCGTTAAATCGACGCAGAGCCTACGGCTCTACGATCTGGTCACGTTGCGAATGAGCAGAGCCGGCAGGGAAAAAAAGTCAACAGTGCCGCGTGTCCGTGTGTAACCTAAATCTACCATGGCCTCAGTGTTAGGGCTTTATAAATATATGGGCTTTATAAATGTATTAAATATATGAGCGCGGAGTCGGCGTGGCGAGGAGCTGCGCGCGGCGACGAGCCGGGCGCGCGCCGGCGGACAGTGGAGTCGCGCTCCCTGAATTATGGTTCCGCGTTAAATCGACGCGTAACCTACGCCGTAGGCCTCGGCGTAGGTTACGCAACGATGCGCGCCGTACGGTGCGTGTCGCCGCGTACCCTACGCCGTGTGCTCTGCGTTGGTGTGACGCAGAACCATAACTCGGCGCTAGACCTCGTCGCATGTCGGTGTGCCGCAATGTAAACACTGCAGAGCTACAAGCCTACGTTGCATTACGAATGTGACGCGCTGTGAGCTTGTATATCTGCATTTTAATTTCAGATGCTTTGTTCAAAGTTATGTAGCGAGTCTGTAGTGCAGTGCCTCGTTTAGAACCCCCTGTCATTATTACATAAAAAGTATCTACTAGCACGGATATTGCCAGTGGATTAAAAGATGAACTCTCAGGAATGGATTATAAATTTACGTTTTCAATCGCAACGGGGGGGGGGGGTCTGAAAACTTTCCGTCCTGGGATTTTTTTTTGCTTTAATCCCTGTACACTTCAGATGTAAGGATAAAACAAAAAACAATAATTTTCTAATTGCTTCTTCTAATGATCCCAGAATATACAGTCAAGTAAAAAAAAAGGTATACCCTATTTCAACTCTGTCACATCACAGTGTCATTATTAATTTAACAGAAATCACACCAGATTACACAGTGAATGAGTGAAAAAAAAAATACATAAACTCCATACTGGTCGTAAAATGAACAATATCATTATACTTCTATAAGCTTGGTGTGATATTATTCCCATCTGTGTTGCTTTTAAGACAATGTTTTAAAATCATCACCATTGATCAGGTAGTTGATTATATATGTGAAGCTGTAACAACAACAAAGTAACAACAAAATGAACACAGCTGGCTGTGTATAGCAAAGCTTCCATGTTTTCATGGCTGTATACCACCAAAAAGACTCATGGGAGCACTGGCCCCACTCTTTTCACTGTTTCTGAATATAAATAAAAATGATAATAAAAAAAAAAGCCTGAAATCTATTTGACTCATGTTATCATCTGTTTGTCCCACCAGTCAAGACTTGACAGCTGGATCATGCCAAAACTCTGCATCAAAATGCCTTCAGAAGGTTGGCATCTTGTCCAGGGTGAATATTTGAGTTCATGCTTGTACAAGTGTGTGTGTGTGTGTGTGTGTGTGTGTGTGTGTGTGTGTGTGTGTGTGTGTGTGTGTGTGTGTGTGTGTGTGTGTGTGTGTGTGTGTGTGTCCGTCCTAGTCTGCCTAAACCTAGATGTGTCAATCAACTTGGGGTGACAGTCATCTCACTGGTATTCACAGCACCATAGCCAGAGGGGTCACAAACACACACATGCACACACAAACACACACACATACACACACACTGGTATTCAGAGAGCATGTCCTAAAGGGTCGTTATTGTCCTAACATATCCAGCACGTTGTCTGTCTACCAATCTGATCACATGGACCACTAAACATCAGTACTGCTCAAACTGTGTGTGTGTGTGTGTGTGTGTAGAGTATGAGTGCTGACTGACAGCTGCCATGGAGTTTAACCGACCGAATGCACCGTGTTTCTGTGTGTCAGTGCATATGCTGCATGATGGATCGAATGTGTGCATATGTGCATGCCTTCAGACAGAGGAAAAGGTCATTGTCTACTAGATGTTTGACTGTTAGCTTCATTGGACTGATGTCACACATGCAGTGGGCTGGTTATTGCTGCAGATGGTGCCCGTTAAACTGGTATCATCTATATACTTGCTCGCACCTGCTGGCGTGGACACGCACATCACCACCAGAGTTTTTTAATATAGGAGATCCAAAATGAATAGGGTTAGTGATGACAGTGTTGATCTCACATAGCTCAGGAAAGCCTGGTACACATTCAGTGATGATAATAATAATGACAATTACCATCTGCCAGTCTACACTCTGAGATAAGTTGTTTTAGATTGGGGACATTTGCTCCTCTGCAGCCCTCAGCCTGAGCAGCTGTAGGTCTAACTCCCCATCAGATTCCTCCATGATTCTGTAAACTGAGAGCACTGTGACTGATATCTACTGCAGGCAAGAAAATACCCTTTTGTTTGGAGCTTCACAGCAGTTGTGGTGGTCTCACTCGGTCTGGGAATGATTTAAAAGACAAATTTCAGTTGACTGAAGCTCTGTTGAAATTCAAGAAGAACTTAAAATGTCAGTTAATTAATGATTATAAACACGTAAATGTTTTTACATTTTATTTCAAGACAAAACTAGTCAATCAAGGTGTGATTAGTGATCTAATTATATGAACATTGTTGAAATGTAAAAAATTGTTGGGTGTCAGGCCTTCTGTCAGGCTGGTGTGGTAAGGACCCAGATGCAGGAGAGCGAAGGCAGGAGTTCAACAAAAAGGGTTTATTCCAAAGAAAAGGCAAGGACCAAAAACCCAAGCGCTGCTTAGCAGGATCAAAACACAAAAACAGGGATCAGAAAACTGGAGCAAAAACAGGCAGGACACAGTAAACACAGTACAGAACCACAAGGAGCAAGGGAATGACAAGACCAGATATACACAGGGGATAACGAGACACAGGTGCAGACCATGGATGTATTATAGAACTGGATGGGAGATCGAAAATGGCCGCCCATTCATTTCAATGCATTTGCTCAGCCAGCGCATACGCTGAAAAAGTTCCTGACTTCCGGGTTTACTTCCGCGTTGTGCGGCCCATAGAGCATGCGCAGTTGAGTCACCTCCCATGATGCTCTGGGGCCTCCCATCATGCCCCGGGGCAATGACGCGAATATTAATATAATATGTATTAATATAATATATTAATTAATGTATATTATTACATGTATAGCATTACATATATTATTAATGTATTAATATAATATAATTATATAATATATATTAATATAAAACATCCATGGAATGCACGGACACGGCTGTGACGTCAGCCGTGACGTCACGCCCAGAAAGAGACTTTTCTTTGACTTTTCTGGCCGTTAGAAAACATCTTTGACGGATATAAAGTCCATGACTTAAAAATATAGAATACAAAGATTAGTAATTGCCGGTGATTACAGCTGGAGGTGTCCTGTGAACAGTTTTAGAGGCTTCTCTTTTACTATTGCGGTCTATGGGAAAAAAGCTTTCTGGGCCACATGGGATTTTTGGTTGCAGTACCGCGGCTGGCCACTGGAAAAAATCGGCGCGCCTTCTGAGCGCAAGATTCGGGGGCTGGTGCAGACAATCAGGGCAGATGGGAAACAGGCGGGGCAAAACAGAAACAAACGGGGGGGAAATGTCAACCACTGACATTCGGTTGCCATGATAATCAGGGTGGGCTTATGTTAGCAAGTTGTTTCAGCCCAATCCTTTGTTGGTTGCAATCGAAAACAGTTGAAATATGTATTATTTCTGAATGTGAATAACCAAAATAAACTTCATTCATTCATTCATTAGATCATTTACACCAATATACTGTAACCTGCAAGGGTTTGGTTTGAATCAAAGTTTTTGATAGATTTTGGTGGACATTTTTCTTTTAATTTAACTCTATTATTGATGTAAATTCTTAAAATAAGAGCTTATTGCTAATTTAAAGAATAATTTAGCCTTTTCAATAGCACCAAGCATACTACACGTCAATGTAAAACCAAAACATGTAGTCAATGAGACAAAAATTATCCCAAAGAAATTCTCTGGTGCAAACTGTAGCACAATGCCAATAGAAACTCAATAGTAAGAGCAAGGAATTTACCAAAAATCTAAGCTGTAATATTTAAAAATGCTTCAACCCCCCCCCCCAAAAAATGCATTTTCCCTAAAAAATAACAATAAAAAAACTTGAGTCTCAGATACATTTTTGAATTCATCACTCTGAACAGACAGCAAACATGTAAAGACTAAGCTGCTGGCCAAAATATTCCTGATATCACTGGAATTATTTCTTAACAATGGATGTGTCATATTAATGTGTGTACTAAGCAGCCCCAGGCGGTGCAGGGTCCAGGGTTTTGAACGTGTTGACATCAGTGGCAGATTTTTAGTTTTTCTTATTTTGAGTTTCGTTGAAACTTTTTAACGTTTGCGAGAGCAGCATTTGAAGAACCTCCAGGTATGAACCTCCTCCTCTGTGTCATCGCTGGTAGCCTGCTAAGCGGCTAACGTCAGTGTGTAGTGTGAAACCAAACCGTTGGTCCGGTTCGGCCCAGAGGGTCGCGGTTCTGCAGGGCTGGACGACTAAGCTGGACCGGTGGGACCAGTTCTGTCCATGCTGGAAGCCGCTTTCTGTGCTTTAGAGATCCAGGATGGTACATTAAAGTTAGTTTCTGATTCACCACTTTAAATAGATGCTCCGCTGTGTTTTTACTCTATAAAAACTCAGACCAAAGTCCAGTTGAAATAAAAACACAATATTAAACTGGCCTTAGACTAAAATGACGGCATCTGATGAGTAAAAGCCTCATTGTGTTTGTGAAATAAGTTTCTTCTTGGTGTCGAAGCGGAAGCAGACTTCGTGGTCGTGTGAAACTGCTGGATTAACCCCGTATTAAACCTCAGCAGCAGATTATGTCCGACACCGAGTCCTGATCAGGTTCTGGCATCACCCACACAGTAGTAGTGCTGTATATGAGGAGTCCCGTGGGAAGAACCTGGTCTTCACCTGTTGCAGGTAACAGAGACTGGTGGAGAGTAAATTATGATCAGAACAGTTATCAGATGATGAAGAAGGAATCAATCATGAGATAAATTGATTGACAGAAATACTTTTACCCTTTAATTGAACATTTGGAGCTGCAGGACAGATTTCCAGGTCGGAAACACGTTTTTTCATATAAAATAACACTGGTGATTGGGTAACGTATCGCGTCACGCATCGCGTCACTTCCTGGTGTTTGCGGTTTGTGCTGCTGCCGTCTCACGGCGTTTGCAGGCTCAGATCTCTCCCGACTTTTTATCTAAAACTTAGACTGTTTTCTGGTAAAATAGCACTATATCTGGTACATTACTGTCTTTATTTCAACACTCGCTCATTTTCTCTTCCGTAACTTTCACTGTCACCAATCACCGATACATTTTCTGTCCGTTAGCCTCCGTTAGCATCTTAGCATGGCCGCTCCGGCTCCCACCGCTTCACCTCTTTCCTGCTCAGTGTGTGAAATGTTTAGTTATTCCTCTGCCTCCTTTAGTGAAGACGGTAAGTGCTTAAAGTGTAGTTTATTTGCAGGGCTGGAGGCGAGGCTCAGTCAGTTAGAGGTCCGGTTCGGCCAACTAAACCATAGTCCGAGAGCCTCCTCAGCTAACCAGGCTAAGCTAGCGGCGGACCGGCCCGTAGCAGCTGAGCGTAGCCGCTCCCCTGCAGCTCCCGAGCAGCCGGCCAGGCAGGGCAGCTGGGTGACGGTTCGGAGGAAGACTAGTCTTAAAGGGCTCACGGAACACCACCACCCGCTTCATGTGTCTAACCGTTTTTCCCCACTCAGCGACACATCTGTTGAGAAACCGACCCTGGTGATTGGAGACTCTATTGTGAGACATGTGAGGCCGACTCCAGAGACCTTAGTTAGGTGCATCCCGGGGGCCAGAGCGGGCGACATAGAAGCAAATTTGAAGCTACTGGCAAAGGGTAATCGTAAATATGGTAAAGTTATCATCAATGTCGGAGCTAACGACTCCCGTCTTCGCCAGTCGGAAGTAACCAGAATGAATATTGTCTCGGTGTGTAACTACGCCAAGACCATGTCGGACTCTGTAGGTTTTTCTGGCCCCCTCCCCAATCTGACCAGCGATGACATGTTTAGTCGCATGCTCTCGCTCCGCCGCTGGTTGTCTCAGTGGTGTTCAGAAAACGACGTGGACTTTATTGACAACTGGGAGACATTCTGGGGAAAGCCCGGTCTGATTAGAAGGGACGGCATTCATCCCACCCGGGATGGTGCAGCTCTTATGTCTAGAAATCTGGCCAATGTTATTAGACACTCCCCCTGACAATGCAGGGTCCAGGCCAGGATGCAGAGCTGTAGTTTAACAGGGCTGGAGGCGAGGCTTAGTCAGTTAGAGGTCCGGTTTGGCCAACTAGACCATAGTCCGATAGAATCCTCTGCAGACCGGCCCGTAGCAGCTGAGCATAACCGCTCCCCTGCAGCTCCCCGGCAGCCGGCCAGGCAGGGCAGCTGGGTGACGGTTCGGAGGAAGGGTAGTCTTAAAGGGCTCACAGAACACCACCACCCGCTTCATGTGTCCAACCGTTTTTCCCCACTCAGCGACACATCTGTTGCTTCTCAAGGACCAACGCCTGCCAACAAAACTGTAGGATTGCATTATGTAATTAGCGACTCTAAAACTGTAGGATTACATGATATTGGCGACTCTGGCCAGGTGCCTAGCAAAATAGAAGTGGTTGCAGTTCCCCGCCCTCCAAAAGTTCACCAGGTGCAGCGTTATAGAGGCGTTAACCAAGATAACCTTGTAAAAATTAAAACTAATGCACATTTGGTACCAATTACAGACCGAAAAATTAGATGCGGACTACTAAATATACGATCATTAAGCTCTAAGTCTCTGTTAGTAAATGATATAATTACAGAGAGCAGGAGTGATATTTTCTGCTTAACAGAAACATGGTTACAGGAGGAAGAGTATGTTAGTTTGAATGAATCAACTCCGCCCGGCTACTTTAATCATCACATTCCTAGAAGCACGGGCCGAGGCGGAGGAGTCGCAGCAATTTATAACTCCGGTCTCCAAACAAAAATTGAACCTAAGTGCAACTATAATACATTTGAAAGCCTCATGCTTGGTCTGAAATTTCCGAGCCGGAAATCAGAGAAGCCAGTTGTGTTAGTGGTAGTGTACCGGCCCCCTGCTGGTGCGTATCTGGAGTTTTTGTCTGAATTTTCAGATTTCCTTTCTGGATTATTGATCAGCACAGATAAATTCATCATAGTGGGTGATTTTAACATTCATATGGATGTTGAAAGCGATAATCTTAAATTAGCCTTCGATTCTCTTCTAGAATCAATGGGTATCTCACAAAAAGTGGATAAACCGACGCACTGTTTTAATCATACTCTCGATCTCGTTCTCACCTACGGTGTTGAAACTGATGGTCTGTTGGTGTCACCTGTAAACTCCCTTTTATCCGACCATTACTTAATAACGTTTGAATTTAATTTTGTTGATGTTGAAGTGCAAAATAGGAGGTATTATTTTAGCAGATGTTTGTCTGATGAAGTTATTGTTAAATTTAGGGAGGCTATTGCTTATCTTACCACAGTGCGAAATAGTGATGTAGTCGAGGCCAGTGACCTGGGTTCTACCTCTGCAGATGTTGATTTCCTTGCTAGTAACACTGCTGATTTGTTGCATTCAGCTTTAGATGAAGTTGCTCCTTTGAAAAGGAGGGTTTCTAGCCACAGGAGCTTAACTCCCTGGTATAATTCAGATATCCGCATGTTGAAACAAAACGTGCGTAAAATGGAAAGGAAGTGGTACTCTTGTAGGTCTGTAGACTCTCATCGTGAATGGAAAGATATTCTAATAGTATATAAAAAAGCCATTCGCAAAGCCAGAACAGCTTATTATTCAACGTTGATAGAGGATAACAAAAGTAACCCACGTTTTCTGTTCAGCACTGTAGCCAGGCTGACAAAGAGTCACAACTCTGTTGAGCCGTGCATTCCTGCAGCTCTCAGTAGTGAGGACTTTATGGGCTTCTTCAACAGTAAAATCGCGAGAATTAGAGAAGAAATCAACCAGCCGGTTGTAGGTGTTTCTTCAGCTTTAGCGACTTCCCTAGGCTCTGACTTGTCTCTAGACTGTTTTGATCCTATAGACCTCCCTGAGCTGACTTCACTCGTTAATAGAGCTAAGTCAACCACATGTATGTTAGACCCCATCCCGACTCGTCTATTCAAACATATTTTTTCTCTTATTGGTACGACAATACTGGACCAAATTAACTTATCCCTAGGTTTAGGATATGTACCACAGGTTTTCAAAGTCGCAGTAATTAAACCTTTACTTAAAAAACCTTCTCTTGACCCAGACACCTTAGCTAATTATAGACCAATTTCCAACCTTCCATTTGTGTCTAAAATTCTGGAAAAGGCAGTTTCAAGCCAGTTATGTGACTATTTGTATAGAAATGATCTGTTTGAAGTCTTTCAGTCAGGGTTCAGAATGCATCATAGCACAGAGACAGCACTTGTTCGAGTCACGAATGACCTCCTTATGGCCTCAGATAAGGGATTAGTGTCCATACTGGTTCTACTGGACCTCAGTGCTGCTTTTGACACTATAGATCATGGCATTTTACTGCACAGGTTAGAGCATGTTGTTGGGATTAAAGGGACAGCTCTATGTTGGTTTAAATCATACCTATCTGACAGGTTCCAGTTTGTTCATGTACATGAGGTTTCTTCAGAACAGTCAAGGGTCTGTTATGGTGTTCCGCAGGGTTCAGTGCTAGGGCCAATCTTGTTCAGTTTATACATGCAGCCGTTGGGAAGTATAATCCAGAATCACGGCATACACTTTCATTGTTATGCTGATGATACGCAGCTCTATTTGTCTATGAAGCCGGATAAAACAGAACCGTTAGTTAAACTTCAGGCATGTCTTAGGGACATCAAGGACTGGATGTCCAGAAATTTCCTGCTTCTAAATTCAGATAAAACAGAGGTTATCATTCTTGGTCCAGAGCATCTTAGGAAGGGATTAGATGGTGTTGCGATGGCTTCCAGTGCAACTGTGAGAAATCTTGGTGTTATTTTCGATCAGGATTTGTCGTTTAAACCATATGTCAATCAGGTTTGTAAAATAGCCTTTTTCCATCTCCGTAATATTGCAAAGATTAGGAAAATCCTCTCACAGAGTGATGCAGAAAAACTAGTTCATGCGTTTGTATCTTCTAGACTAGATTACTGTAATGTGTTGTTAGCAGGATGTCCAAGTAATTTGCTGAATAGGCTCCAGCTGATCCAAAATGCAGCAGCACGAGTACTGACAGGAATTAGCAGGAGAGACCACGTCTCTCCAGTGTTAGCGTCGCTCCATTGGTTACCCGTAAAATTCAGAATCCAATTTAAAATTGTATTACTTGCGTATAAAGCCCAAAACGGCTTAGCTCCGCATTATTTGCAAGACCTGATAGTGCCTTATGTTCCTGTCAGAGCTCTCCGTTCTCAGAGTGCAGGTTTACTTGTAGTTCCTAGAGTATCTAAATGTAGATTTGGAGGGCGGGCGTTCTGCTATCAGGCGCCACTACTATGGAACCAACTTCCAATCTGGGTTAAGGGGGCTGACACCACCTCCACCTTTAAAACTAAACTTAAAACATTTCTGTTTAGTAAAGCCTATAGTTAGTGTTTAGTAAACCTCTAGCTGGTGTTGGTAAATCTCTAGGTAGTGTAAACTTTAGTGTGTCAGAGTCGCTCCTGTGGTTTCTTGTGCTGGCCCCCCCCTTCTCCTCCCTTTTCTCTCTTTTGTCCATGTTGCAGCATCCTTTGCCGGACACCGGAACCTGCAGGTGGTCGTGGGTGGCTTGTAGCTTGCATTACGGAGCACAAGTCTTTCCCCGACCCTACACCCCAACCTGGGACTTGCTGATTGGGCCGGAGCTTCGGGAGCTGCGTGCTGGCCTGCGGTCCCCACCCCTGGTCATCCCGTTGCTGCCCCCCCCTTCTCCTCCCTTTTCTCTCTTTTGTCCTGCAGGTGGCCATGGGTGGCTTGTAGCTTGCATTACGGAGCACAAGTCTTTTCCTGACCCTGCACCCCAACCTGGGACTTGCTGATTGGGCCGGAGCTTCGGGAGCTGTGTGCTGGCCTGCGGTCCCCACCCCCGGTCATCCCGTTGCTGCTTCCACCTGCCTGCTGTGCTGTTGCCGTCCCTGACCCACCAGTCTGGCCCTCGGCAGGAGGGTCCCCCCTGATGAGCCTGGTCCTGCTCAAGGTTTCTTCCCTCCTAAAGGGGAGTTTTTCCTTGCCACTGTTTGGCTTAAGGTTTTTCTCCCACTAGGGGAGTTTTTACCTGCCATTGTTTATGTAATAACTGCTCGGGGGTCATGTTCTGGGTATGGGTCTCTGTAAAGCGTCTAGAGACAACTCTGTTGTATTAGACGCTATATAAATAAAATTGAATTGAATTGAATTGAATATTGAATCAGTACTCAGTATTTGGCAAAACCCAAAGTTCAGGTGTCAGAAACTGAAAGGAAAAACTGAACAAGTGAACAATTTACATTTTCCAGTTAACCTAAACAGGTTAACGGACAAAACCCAAATATTTGGCGATCACAGAGTCAGCTGCATATGTAGACATTGCTGCCCAGAAAGGAAGAAGAAAGGTTTAAAGAGGAGAGGAAGAGTTGTTGTTCTGCTGGTTTTTGGTTATTCTTCACTCTTTTCTTCTCTGTCGTTCTTCTTCTGCAGGTCAACCATCTCTTTCTCAAGTTGGATCCTCAAATCTCCCATTTTCATCTTCTGCTCTTCTCTTCTTCTGTAAACCCCAGCTGCAACTTTTTCTTGTCTTTTTGGATCTTTTTCTTGGTGTCTTGCATGATTACCTTGGACTGACCCATGATAGTTTTCTCTACTTTCAAGGCTCTCTTCTCATCTTCTAGTTGTTTCCTGTCTGCTTCCCAGTTCTCAAGCTGCCGCTGCATTTTCCTCCTCTCTTTCAGGACTCTTTTCCAGCTTATGTCCGGTTGTATCGTGGATCCGTCCATTTCCATGGTTCCCCTAACCTCTTCCAGGTGTCTCTTGTCGTCCTCTAACTTTGTGAACTCCTGCTACAGTTTCATCTTCTGCATCTCAAATTCTTTGTGTTCTCGCTCCATTTTTCTTTTCTTTTTTTTATTTTCAAATAATTCCGTAGAAAGAATCACAATTTCTATATGAATAAATGTTTTTCAACACCTAATGGTTGGATTTCACATCAAAAACAGTAGAATAGAATAAAATAACGTTTATTTGTCCCATGAAGGGACATTTACGCGGTTTCCAGTCGCAAAGAGCAGAAATGAAGAGCACTAATAAGACGGAACAGAATAAAACAGGATTGTACATTAAACTGTTCACCTTTTATCTATATTATGAATAGAGAAATAAAACTACACACATCTACAGTGCTGATTGTAAAGTCTAACAGCAGCAGGAAGGAAGGTCCTACAGTAGCGTAACATTTCATCCATCACCACCGCAACTCACTCCACCCTGACCAACTGCCTTATTGAAATAAATTCATGGATGCATTCAAACTTCCTCAAACTCAACTGTGACAAATCAGACTTAATCTTCATCGGTCCCAAATTCCTCAACAACACCTCCCACACCTCCGCAACCTCGGAGTCATCTTTGACAACAACCTCTCCTTTGAACACCACGTCAACCACATCAGGAAAACTGCCTTCTACCACCTGAAAAACATTGCACGCCTCTGCCCATCACTCTCCTTCCCCGCCGCTGAAACTCTCATCCATGCCTTTATCACATCCAGACTCAACTACTGCAACAGCATTCTCTACGGCTCATCCTCCACGGTCCTCAATAAACTTCAACACATACAAAACTCTGCCGCTCGCCTGCTCACTCACACCCGCTCCCGTGACCACATCACCCCAGTTCTCCAGAGACTCCACTGGCTCCCTGTCCCTCAACACATCCATTTCAAAGTCCTCCTCCTCACCCACAAAGCCTTCTACAACCAGGCCCCCTGCTACCTTACCGACCTGCTCCACCGCCACACTCCCTCCTGCAGCCTCCCCTCCTCCGATGCCAACCTCCTGTCTCCACCACTCAGAACCAAGCACCGGACCTGGGCGACAGAGCCTTCTCCATAGCTGCCACCCCTCTGGAACTTTCTCCCCGCTCTCATCCGGAACTGCACACACTTACCCATCTTCAAATCGCATCTCAAAACTCACCTCTTCAGAACAGCTTTTAATGTGTGATTTGTTTCTTATCCTTTACCTTATCTTTTATCTCTTATCTTTTTATCCTGTGGTTTTTAATTTTAAATTTTCTTTATCTCGATGTTTTACCTTTGTGTCTGTGAAGCGTCTTTGAGATCTTTTAAAAGCGCTCTATAAATAAAATTGATTATTATTATTATTTGTTAGGATGAGATTACAGCCCATATCATGATCAGCGGGAGTCAGTTTTGGGAAACAATGTGAGAAGAATCTACAGAATAATGTAAACTGATCGCTGTTACTTTGTTAAATTTAAAGTGTATTTTGTGATTAGTTGAAGGTCAATTAAGTATTACAAAAATGAAAAGTTGGTCTGAGCTTTGATTATTGCATATTTTGAGCAAATACAGTCCTGAAACAAACACTAAACTCTCATTTACACAAATATAGCAATTTGCCTTCATTCTGAAAATCTTGTAAGGTGGTGCCTATCCATTCTAATTAAATCCAAACTTAAATTGGTTAAATCCTCTGAGCATTAAGGCTATGAAACATTTAGCTTTTTTTCTGTCATGTTCATGCCCTGTCATCTTGCTTTTTTTTTTACACAAATATTATTTCAGGCTCTCACTTATGCTCCTCTTGGCACCACACTGCAGCGTCAGTTTGAATCATAGTACCGCAGTAACTGAATGGCAGAAGAGAACAGCCAAAAGATGAGCCAATTTGGAGATGCAACTGCAGCGGCGTCACACTTTCTCATAATTAAGCCCCATAACAATACACAGAGGGAGTGAGTGAATGTGGCATTAGTGGTTTGGAGTGTATCCCTGTACAGCTATATCCTGCCTGTTGCCATATGCGTATCTGTTGTCACAGGGAGTAACAAAGATCGTAAATTTGCAAAATGAAATGTTCATAACTCTTGTAAATCCTCACAAATTGTGCTACTGCACATGGGGAGATGCATAAAAGGTAATATACTTCTCATTAGCTGTCATTCATTACAGCCCCTTTACTTCTCACTGTCTTCTTATATTGATCACTCCTTCTCCTCCTGCACTTGCCATTCTGTGGTTGTAAATTAAATCCATCAAATCAAACCACTTCCAATTGTATTTATTATTCCTGTTTATCTCACTGCATGCAGAACGAGTTTGTCAGCCAAACAGACAGCAGTACAAAAATGAGTGCACCTGCTTAGACCACTCTGTGACGGTCCTAAGGTTTACAGACGACACCACTGTCTCATCCAGAATGGTATCGTTGGGAGACAAATAGCTGGTGCTCTAGTGCAGTCAGAAGAACCTTGAGCTGAATGCACTCAAGACAGTAGAAATGATAGTGGACTTTAGGAACGATCCCCCAATGTTGCGCGTTGTCTCTTGTTGTAGGCTACACCTCGGGTAAAAACAACTTTCAGCGAGCTTTGTGTCGAGGTAGAAGGTAGACAGGGCTTTATATCAGGCGGTTGTGTTTAAGTACTCTTCATACTGCAGTTTGTAGTTGTGATGTAAATGCTGACAAAGAATTCACATACTTCCAGATTTGGATATAACCTTTTTTCATCTGTCCTCCTGATTCCAAACCACTTCTAAACTACTAAAATGGTTCCTTTTACAAACCAGCTCTTTGTTGTCATTTGTGTTAACTGGAGCCTGTAAGCATTCAAGGTGGATTTTAGGACCCAAGTGCAGTACAACGTCAGGTGGAGTTTAGAAAACTCTTTATTGAGGGGGCACGGTGGGGGGCCGTCTCACAGCAAGAAGGTCCTGGGTTCAATTCCCGCCGGGGACGCTCCCCATGACTTCAGCGCCCATGTTCCCTTGTGTAGTTAATGTGAGCTACCCTCACAAAAACATGCACACTATACACTATACACTATACACTATACACTGCCCCCTCTGGCCAGCCGGGGCGCCAGATGGGGTGGAGAAGGTGGGTTTTCTGGTGAAAAGAAGCGGCCTGCTCACTCCTCAGGATAAGAAGGAGACCTGAGCTCAGGGAGGGAGATCAATGCCCAGGACTGGTAGGAGCACTGGGTGATAAAATGGGGGGAAAAATGGGGATAAAAATATTGAAGAAAGAAAAAAAGAAAACTCTTTATTGACTGAATCATCAACAGGAAGCTTCTTCAGCTGGAAACGACTTCCAGTCCTTGGAAGACTCGAGGAACCAACAGAAAAAAGTGCTGACTGGCAGGCTTGTGAGTGATCTGGAACAGGCACACTATTCCTGTGAGTGTTCGATGAAGGCAACAACTCCGTGGAGGGGCTAGCTGGAATCGTGATCGAGGCAGAAGCAGTATCAGAACTGGGCAGACCGTCAGGCAAGCAAACAATGTCCAGATGGAGCAGACAGACGGATTGTCGTGGATGGGCAGAGAGTCAATCAGCAGGGCAGAGACAAGAAGATGTGATCAGGGGCAATGCGGAGTTGAAACCAATACGTCAATCGAATACTGAGTTCTTGACAGTAGTGCACGCTGCAAAGACAAGCTGGCCACAAATGAGGCTTCAGTGCAACTTAAATGTTAGCTGGCTGATGAGCAGTGAGGAGCTGGGACCAAACAGGTGTGGGACATGAAGCTGATGAGGAAGTGTGGCAGGGAGGTGAGTGAACTCACTCACCACAGCATGAGCCAACAGGGCAGAGTGTGATAATTCCATGCACTATAGTGAGTCGAGTTGCCATGGCCACATGGGAGTGTGGGTGAGGTGTAGGTGTGTATGATGACAGAGATTCAGCTTCTTTAGATCTAAAAGTGAGCATGGTATAAACGCTATTATTACAGCCGAGAGACTCATTTTGGATCAACGCAGGCCACAGTTTTTGACTATTCTTCCAGAAGCGTATTTGTGAGGTTGCACACTGATGTTGGATAGGAATGCAGGGTAAATCAGTCTCTGCTCTAATTCATCCTAAAGGTGTTGTATCAGGTTGAGGTCAGGACTCTGAGCAGGCCAGTCAAGATCATCCATACCAAATTCTCATTCATGTCTTTATAGACCTTGCTTTGTGCACAGTCACGTTTGAACAGGGAGGGGCCATCACCAAACCTTTCCCACAAAACTGGGAGCAGGGAATTGTCCAACATCTGTTGGTATGCTGAAGCATTCAGAATTCATTTCACTGGAACTAAAGGGCTAACCTCAGCTCCTGAAAAACAGCCCCACATCATAATCCCCCCTCCACCACCCTTTACACTTGGCACAATGCAGTCAGGCAAGTACCTTTCTCATGACAACCGCCAAACCCAGACTCATCCATCAGATTGCCAGAGAGAGAGAGGCATAATTTGTCACTCCAGAGAATGTATCTCCACTGCTCTAAAGTCCAGTGGCGGCATGCTTTACATCATTGCATCTGCTGTTTTGCATTGCACTTGGTGATGTATGGTTTAGATGCAGTTACTTGGCCATGGAAACCCATTCCATGGAGCTCTCTACGCACTGTTCCTGAGCTAATGTGAAGGCCACATGAAGTTTGTAGGTCTGTAGTGATTGACTCTACAGAAAGACCTCTGCACACTATGTACATCAGCACCTGCTGACCCTGTTCCGTCATTTTACCTAGCATACCTTGAGTTACTTGAGTTACTGTCATTCCCAATTGCCTCCACTTTGTTATAATGCCACTGACAGTTGACTGTGGAATATGGTGGTGCTGACCCATCAGCTGCAGCTTCATGCACCTGTCTACTTATGGTTTCTCTTTGCACGGGCTGTTTTGGAATTACATTTTATTGTAAAATGACTAATAAAGGAATCTCATCATTTAGGAGCAAGAAAATGTAATGACTAAACTTGTTGCACAGGTGGCATCCTATCACACTACCATGCTGGAAATCACTGAGCTCCCTTAGAGCGACCCATTCTTTCACAAATGTCTGCATGCCTAGGTGCTTGCATTTATACACCTGTGGCCATGGAAGTGATATGAACGCCTGATTACAGTTATTTGGATGGGTAAGTGAGTATTTTTGGCAATAAAGTGTAGCTCTGGCACAAGTTTTACATTGGATGTCAGCACGGCCGCACGGGTGCCCGCCCGCCTAGAAAGACCGGGGCCACCCTGACAGCCGACAGCCGACGCCGGCAGCCCAGCACCCGCCCCGAAGCCCAAATATGCCCAGCTAGTCCAGACCCAGCCCGGCAATCAGTACCTCCCCTGGTACCCCCACCCAAGGCTGAACGCGGGAAACATGGGTGTAGGAAGACCTCACCTTCCTCACTCCTGCCCCGTGGTGATGAATGTGTGTGGTCGTGACTGATGTCTAAGACGTAAAGGTCCTGTGTGAATGTGTGGATGAGTCATGTAAAGCCTGGTCTTCAATTCCGGTCCTCGTGGGAGCCGGTCTCTCGCACGTTTTAGATGTTTCTCTTCTTTAGCACACACCGTGATACAAATGACTGTGTCATTATCAGACATGTGCAGACCTTGATGACATGCTGATGACGACGATTCATTAGAATCAGGTGTGTTAAAGCAGAGAAAGATCTAAAACGTCCAGGACACCAGAATTGAGGGTCCCTGATTTAAAGGACTGGTAATACATTTCCTCAATTTGAACAAGATTAAGACAGAAATAATTTTAGCTGAAAAGCCTGCTTTTCCTCTAAAGACCTGAAGAAAGCTATTCGTACTTTTTGTTACTTGTAGACTGGATTATTGTAACTTTGGGACTCATCAGTTGGTCCATCATTTACAAACTGTCCAGCATGCAGCAGCTCGCCCTCTGACAAGGAAAAAAACGGCATCAGCACATCAGCCCTTTGCCGGCTACCCAGGCCCTCTGTCCAGTTCAGGATCCAGGTTAAGAATTTGTTCGTTTTTAAGGGTCTATGGCACCACCTTGCTTATCCTAGCTTTTCAACTTTCACAGTCCTGTTGGATCTCCAGATCAACCAATAAGCTGCTCCAGATCCAAATTGAAAAGCAGAGCTGATCAAGAATTTTCCGTTGCTCCAAATTGCGGTACAGTGTAAGATCAGCCCAGACCAGTGGTCATTTTAAAAATGTACCTTTTTTGCAGTAGCTTTTCTACCAACTGGAGCGTGGCTTTTATTTTGTTATTTATATGTATAAACAAAACATATAGATATACGTTTTTTATTATATTTTATTGTTTTAATTTACAATTGTTGTACCTACAATTTAAATAGACTTTGTTCTTGGTCTATTTATGCTTTTACTTTGCTTTAGTAGACATATTTGTTTTTTAGTGTTAATTTGAAAATTTTCATTTTGCTTTAGCCTGTACAACACTTTGGTCAACTGAGGTTGTTTAAATTATGCTATGGAAATAATCTGACTTGACTGAATCTTTTGAAATAGTGACATGATACAATTAGAACCTTATTTATTTATTTATTTTTTAACTATGGGGGAGTACATACGCTTGATTGATATTTATTTAAAAAGAGAAGAATCTTTAAATGAAAAGATAAACAACCACATTTTGACGAATTAAAACATGTTAAGCTTAAAAACAATGTATTCAAAGCACTGTAATATTGCATTAACATATACATACATACACACACACACACACACACACACACACACACACACACACACACACACACATATATATATATATATATATATATATATATATATATATATATATATATATATATATATATATATATATATATATATATGTATACACAAACAAAATAAAAGTCGTATTATAGCCCTGCACTCCAAACCCAGAAACTGTTATACTCGTACTCCTGCCAATAAGGTGGCTGCCTGATAAATGACTATTCCCTGTGCCGATACACAGCAGCCTCTTTCTCACATACATACACAGAGGGGCACTGCGCTCCGTTCTAGCAAACTAATTCCTATTCATTTAAAACAGTCACCAGGGCACAGCGTAGCCCAGCCTGGCCCCAGACATCAGCCATTCATTATTTAGCTGCTTGCTTTATGAATGGCTTACAGGTGGATGCTACAACAGCAACAGAGGAACAACTGCTCATAAATCACATAACACATGCACATACCCACTTTATTTTTTTTAAGAATGCAGACCTTGAAGATACTGAATCTTCTTTGTATATGTGTGTCAGTGAACAGGACGGTGCAGCATGATCAGTTTCCCCTTTTCCTTGCTGCTCTTTAATTAATAATGAGAACAAATATTTGTTTGCTTCATCATAAGGAATGGAGGAAGGGGAAGTAAGTGAGAGAAAGACAAGACTAAATTTGAATTTGCAAATAATCTGTCACAAACAAGCTGTTTTTCCATTTCCATAGGCAGCCAGTGGCAGAGGTGGCCTCTATAAACTTTGAGTGTTTGTGCATGTCTGAGCCATCAGCAAAGCAGAGGGTAACCGTTAAACATAGTCAGTGGTAGCACTAATAGATCACACAGCGTTACATTTGTCAATGTGACACCTCGATATTGAGTTACACTCCAGGGCCTCTGTTTCTTTTTGACCCTCTCTGGGCTCCTCTTTTCGCTCCTTCTATGCTCTCCTTTTGTCGTTCTTTGCACCTTCTAACCTCTCCAGTCTTTCTCTCAATTCCACTGTCAAATCATAACCCAGACAGCATACGGGGAATGAGATCAGTCTAGCAGAACTGGTCTGGTCAAGATGTTGGCAGCACTCTGATCTGTAAGCTTTGATGGACGACAAAATAATATGTGCGGTCTATGATTGTGTTTTAATGTTATGGGTTAGGATGTGTGGAGTTTTAGTCATGTTGCTCCCTCTCCTGTGCAGTGTGCCCTTCTAACGTACAGCAGAGGTACAGAATCCGTGATGCTCTGTGATGTCACAGAACCATACAAATTTTAATGGGTGATTAAATAAAGTACTGTAACTTTCAGGTCAGCTCAGGACACAAGTATCAGGGGCTTTCTTTTTTTTGTTTGTGTTAATAGAATCACTCCTTATAAATTTAAATTAAATTCAAATTCAAAATAAATCGCTGAAAGGAAATGAGGCCAAAGTAATCAGATCAACAGAGTGGAGCTAAATGAAAATTCAGTCTTGTCATAAAGTATACAGTTGTGATATTATTTATTTATCATATTTTGGTCAACGTTCAATTAAATTTGAAAATAAATACTATATTAAACTAAATCAGCTCATGTACAAATACTATTTGTACTGGGGCTTAATTAAAAATAATAATAATAATAATAATGCAGGGCTTTTTTTGGTCAAAAAGCAATGATTCGAGGGGTTTTTGTGCTTTGTGTGTTTTATTTATGGAAAAGTACTGGTATAGCAGTCATGATTGACGGATCCTTCTCTTTGTTTTAGATGCTTCTGCGCTCACTTGGCGTTTCACATTCAGGCTTTTGTTTCCACTCCATTGTTCACTAACTGTACCTAAACACACCTGCGCAGAAACACACAGGTGCTCACACACACTCTAATTCTGTTTCCAATTCGTCAGTCACGCAGATAAACACCGAGATATGAAAGCAGTATGTGACAGCGCATCTAACGGTGTTCTCAGCAGTCAGACTCTTGCTCTCACAGTCATGCACGCAATCACGGTGTTGTCTTTTGTTTTCCCCATCTGACCCTCTTGAAGAAGATAGTTTATTTTAGGTTGTTCTGTCTGCAGACAGAGACATAAAGATCCTGGTTAAGATGTTGTATGTCGAGGTCAATAGTTGAGGTTTGACTGGGCTACTCACTATCAGATAAAGGGGGCAAAAAAGGTCACAGCAGGATCAAATATATTGTAAAATGTTGCTATAATGTTAGTGTGAAGTTATGCATGTTAGAATGCAAGCTTTAAATGAGAAATTACCTTTTTTTTTAAGTTGAGACGATTTACTGACGCCTTCATGAAATATAAGTGACGTTTTTTGTTCACAATACAACAGAGATAAGATACCAAACATTGTTTTTAACCTGCAGCTCTGTTCAAAACCACAAGTTTTAGGCATTCAACACTTTTATGGTACGCACTTCGGAGGTACAGCAAATGCAACACAATATGGAGTTACATTTGGTGTAAATAAAGATGTAGAGGCTCAGATCTGGATCTGGTGAGTAGTACCCTGCAAATCAGAACAGCTATTCCAAGCAAAGTGTTGTGTTATGTTGGCATTTTGAAGTGGGCAGTCACTTAAGGCACTTAAACGTAAGCCTTTAAGCAGAGTAAAGATGACTGGAAATTAACAAACTCCTCTAAAATATAGTTACCTGCAAGGTAACTATCTCTCTCTCTCTCTCTCTCTCTCTCTCTCTCTCTCTCTCTCTCTCTCTCTCACATATACAGAAAACACACACACTTGCATGCACCGTGATTCATAACCCGGTGAGTGTTCTGACACGAAGGCAATAGGAGCAGCAAGCTGTGCAAGCCACTACTTTTATTCCTTTCAATTTGTCTTGCTTAAAAAACAAACCGGCCGTGAGTCAGTGAATAAATAAATAAAGAGGCAGGAACTGAGAAAGGAGAAGAGATGAATGAATGTCCTCGTCTCTGTCGCGAGGGGAGGTACCAGATAAACCTAAATACCCCCCCCCCCAAAAAAAACAGGTTTAGTTTCGTTGAGTGTGCACGTTTGAAATTCTTTGGATGCACAGAAATTTCATAACGAACTGAAATGGATAGGAAAAGGAAATGAATATTCAGTACTCTTACAGCAAATGTGTGTAATCTTAATTGTTGCTTTCAAAATAGTACAAAAAATGTCTTGTTTTAAACATGTCATGGTTTTCTAGTTGTAATGACATGCTATACGTGTTTCATGTAATCATTCAGAAACGCCTGCCTTTACAGCATCTGTTTCCTGAGGCAGTTCAAGTGAGTAGAAAGACTCATGTTTGTTAATGACGCTTTCCTGCTCTTAGATTCCACCCTTGTCTCTCATTTTATAAACTGCTCACAATCCATCCATCAATCCCTTCCTCTTTTCATGAATCAGTGTTTGCGGCGCTTTATTTTGGCCCGAGGCTATTCATGTCTTCTTCCTTTCTCTTCAGCAAATGTCTGATCCTCGTGCTATAGTTTTGATTCAGGAACGTGTTTGCTTCAACTGTGCAAGAACAGTCACTTGTGGACATAATTTTTCACATTTACATTATTTGTGCACTTTTCTTTTTAACATGTGCTTGGATTTACTACTGATACATCTTACTAAAAGACTTTTGGGATGTCTTATACATTAAAGAGCCCTCCCATTTCACATATTTGTTGTTGGTATGGAAACATTTCACTTCCTACCTCATTTTTTGTACAAAGACAGTGTGCGTCACCAAATGTTTTGATGATAAAGTTTTTTTTTTGCTATCTGAGCTGTTTACATGGATGCAATCACATTATTTGCATTCTAAATAAGAAGATAACATATTGATGTACTATTAATTTAATCCTCAATGTCTTTTTCTTGCATGAAATGTAGTCATAACATGTAAACATAAGGGGTTTTACCTTCTGTGAGTTTGCAGATATGCTAAGCATTACTTAACAGCAAGTGCAGTAAACACATTAAATATCTCAACCTTCCCTCCTCCTCTACATCCTCCAATGCTCTCTCCATCTTCTTGCTCCCATGACTGCCCTGTAGTTTAAATACACGCTTTCCTGACAACACCACATTATTTCCTGCCAGCTCACACATGCACACAGTTAAAACCCAGGAGATTTTCTGTTAGAAATAAATTAGGGACGGAGCTGGAGTGTGCGCTCGCGTGTGTGTGTAAGTGTATGTGCATCTGTGTGTGTGTAGTATGTATGTTTTATGACAAGTAAAACAAGCCTTCTGAGAAGGTGTCCAGTTCAATACTTCATCACAAGTGACGAAACATTCATGTTACTTAACGGCAGATGTGTGTGTGGAGGAAAACTCATTTCACATCCAACTATCCACCCTTTATCCATTCATTTATATGACATTAGAAATGATCAAATAACAGCGTTAGCCTGACTAAAACCGGACATATAAAATGGTTACTGAGTGAAAAAGGGCTAAATTGAATTTGTAAAAATTGCACTAATGCACGGAGATTATGTGGTTGAAAGCCCAACTCTTCCTCTATGTTTACAATCATGCTCAATCTTTAACATGACATTGAATAGAAGAAGAAACCATTAAAATCAGGACTCATTCCTTTGTGGATTGACTACTAGTCAAATGTCATGCTTTGTCAACTGTAAGTGTAAAATATTTAGAAGATGAATAAATGAAAAAGACACAGAATGGAAACCTGTTTTAAAATTGTTTTGCCTTCACATCAGAATTGACAAAAACTAAGTGTAGTTCCCCAAGGTTCCATCCTGGGCCCCCCTTTTATTTAACATCTATATGCTTCCACTAGCTCAGATTATATTAAACAAGTTAGCTGCCATTTCTATACAGATAACACACAGCTTTACATTACATTGTTTAGTTTTAGTACCAAAATACACCATGTTGTTCCCATGTCGACCATCTAGACTTCTCAGGTCTTCTTGTTCAAGTCTACTCAGTTTCCCCAAAAGTAGAACAAAATGTGGATAATCAGAATTCAGCTTTTATGCTCCACAGATCTGGAACAAACTGCAAGAATCCTGAAACCCCCATTTTTTAAATCAAGTTTAAAAACTAAATAGTTTATCTGCCTTTGACTGAATTACTCAAACCACTCTGAATATACATTTAAATTAAGCTAATTTCAGTAATACTCTAACTTTTCTTTATTATACAACTAAGTCATCTTTTTTTTCCTCTTTACCTTTTACGTTTTCATTATGTGAGCACCTTGAATTGCCTTGTTGCTGAAATTTTGCTTAAAACTTGCCCTGCCTTCCTCGTCAATCCTCATGGTCTCTGACTAAATTGATCACTTTAGAAAAAAAAAAAACCTTTGCTCACAAGATAAAAGTGGGCATGCTTAAAACAGAGCTGTGTGTTTCTTACTGTATATCCTGTAAGGTGACCTTGGGTGACCTGAAAGGCGCCTCTAAATAAAATGAATTATTATTATTAAAATATCACAGTAATAAACATTTTGACTTCGGAAAACTGTCTATTTTGGGAAAAAAAAAGAAGATAATATTTCTCCGTTAAATGCTTTGCTTGGTAAACAGTTTTTAGTAATATATCTTAAGTATAGTAGAACATTTCAGATTGGTTTGTGTTTCTAAACTAGCAGCGTAACTGCTAGTCTCTGAATGTGGAGCGTACTAGTATTCTAGCCTTTATTGGTAATGCATCTATGCCAGGGGTTGATGAAACAGGCAGCATGAGAGACACTCTTCAAAAGTAGCTAGCTGTGGTTTGTTCAAAAGATTAAAATAGATGCCAAAAGGCAGAGAGTATCCCAGGGATACATTCTTTTATTTTTATTCAATTCATTCATCCGGTAGAAAACTTGACATTGAGAAATCTATGGTGGACCCTGTTTGATACACAAAATCTCAGCTGGTAAAGCAGATGGGACATATACATAGGTTTAAACCCTCCCTTCAGCTGACCTCGGTTCAAGTCCCAACATGTTTCTTCTGCTACGTGTAATCCCCTGATTTCTTGTCTTATGACTGTCCAATAGCCTACGCATCACCTCTTACCCCAAAAAAGCTAAATGCAATTTTCTGTGTTTAAAAAAGCTCCATTACTCTGTTTAGATTTAGGAAAACATGTTATGCTATAGAAAGCCAGTTGAACATGAAATGTTTTGTAAAACAGATCTTATGATGGGAAGTTAATTGCTCAATGTGAGTATAGAACTCAGAATAATTAAATAATTAATGCTTCTGTTTGCCTGAGATGAAGGGATTTTGCAGACTAGAGGACGGCAATAATAACTTCTCAAGTTAGACTGATCAAATGAGATTTATGTCCCACAAAAATAGATCAACCAGACACCAGACAAGCCAGACATACACCAACTGCTATTCAATGTTCCCCAGAGATGTTCTCTAGCGGAAAAACTAACAGCTATGTCGTCTTGATGTTGTGGACAATAACTGGCATACATAACAGCATGATAATGCATGCTAAATTAGCACAGATGTAATCATTTACTACAGACATGCTACACGCACATCCCTAACTGGTCCAGACAACGTGCTCCAATTAACACCTCCTTAATCGGTGCTCAGCAGTCTGCCTGCACCCTGAGCAGAACCCTCAGAGCCACAGCAACCTTTGGAATCGCCAAATCAAAGAGTAGACATATCTCAATAAGGAGGTAATTGGCCTGACCCCACGACCTCTCGTGCCTTGTATCAGAACTGCATCGTATCAAAACTACTGCAAGACACACCCACATTGCTAACTAGAGCCATGGTTGCTTAAAACACACACTGTATACAGCCAAACCCCCCCGCCCCCCCCCTCCACACGGACACAAAGATGTCATTAGTGTCTGCGCTGCGCTCGTCGCTCATTAGACACAAACTAGAGAGATGCTCAATGGATGGGGAGTCAAAGTGACTGTTATTACACACATACACACATACGCTATACGGCCATGTACAGGGAAACATAAAAATGACCGACACTAGTGAGGATTAGAAGCTGCTGAGCTAATAAGGCAGTCTTGCAAATGGACAAAAAAAGAGAAGGAGAGGGAGGAGGGAAGCGATGGAGAGACTTCCATTCCTTCCTACTACATGTAGGAGTTTAGATGATGACGAGACGGAAAATATGGGACTTCTTTAATTAGAACCTCACACTACTGTGTGAAACTGGTTGCATATGATTAGATAAAATGACATTGAGATTTTGTGAATCCATGCATCGGTGCGACTGCTTTGTTTATCAGAAGAGACATTCAAAGAATAGCTGATGCTTATAGAAGTTGTGGATAACAGTAAGTATTTCTTTTCTTTTCTTTTTTTTTCACCTTTTGAGCCCACATTCTTTGTTTTTGGTATTTAGACTGCTGTATGCGGCGGTATGTCCCTCATATTCAAACTATCACTGCGTTTTCATTCCCAAAATGCAAAAAAGAAAAACACAATTAATCAGCTAAGTTAAAATCCATCCATTTGTTAGGGAAGATCTATCTGGAGGAAATCCGATCACAAGTGCAAATGCATGATCAGCACATATTCCAGGACAAAGTCAGATCTGAGCATTTGAGGGCGATCTGGGACACATTCCCTTTGGACTTTGAACTAAAGTGTCCTGGGACAAATTAAGAAACGATTAACACAACTAAATTCATCAGCCTAAACAATGACTCATTTGATTTTATCTGTGAATAAAACCAATAAATGGATTTGTCATTTGAGTTTGATTGCGTTGTATTGTATACAGGCTTTAAATAGACTTGACTGAATCAAGTATAGAATAAAGGTCTACGATGGATTTTATTTTCCTTTTTTTCCAGGTTCTCCTTGGATTTATTTATTTATTTATTTGTGGCAGTGTAACAACATGGTCATTTCCAGCTGCTTCTTTTGCCAGTGACAATTAATACATTTGGTGTTTCCAAGCGGCAATATCATGCGAGTGTATTTGCAGATACGAGCAGGTCAGACTTAAGCACCAAGCGGTGGCCATGGTGGCCATTAGATTTTAGAAGAATTTCAGCTCAGTGTGTTTCTGTATGACCCACATTGATAAAGTATTTCTCAGACAAATGTTGGACAAATTTACTTTAGTTACTGGTATATTCCAAAATGCATCGTTCCATCAAGCTTAACAAGTTGTCATGAGCCAGATGCAGCAAACCACCTTCTGAAAATACAAACTATTCAGGTACAACCAGTGCTTAACAAATGGGATTAGTTTTTTCTCTTTGCTTTTGAAAGAGCACACTTGCTATTCAAATGTAAAGGTTTCGTTTTGCTCTCATACATCCACAAATGTTTTTACAACAGTCTTCAAAGGTGTTTACATAATTTTAGCAAATATATCCACCCCAAATACATCCCAAATTCTTGATGAGTTGAAGAGGAGACATCCCAGATGGAGAGAAAGGAAGAAGATTTCCATTTTTTTTCCAATCATTATGCAAAATATGTCAGTGGGATGAAAATGGACAAGTGGGGACCACTGACAAATCTGAAAAACAACATGCAGTATTACTTGTCACACCAAAATATGGTTGCAAATAGATCAACTTCATTAACGTGACATTGAATTCTAGTCAGAGAACGACATCCCGATGAGATGACAGAGATGACAAGCCTGAGGGAGCTGCTGAACAACAAGAAATGAGTCTTCAGAGAGGTAGACAGGGAGCTGTTGAGGAAGGTGCAGAGAGCTTACAGTCAAGCTAAGCTAAGAAAGTACAAAAGGGAGTACAGGAAAGATCTGGATGTGCAGGATGGACATGAGTGATGGAAGTGAACAACCATGTAAACTCACACGTACAGGTAATTTCAAATTACCAATCAAGTACACATGCATGTTTTTGGACTCTGGGTGAAGAATAGAGTACCTGGAGAAATTTCAGCCATGCCCATCGTCGCAGGATCGAGACGCACATTTTGATGTATAACACACCTGGGTGCACGTTACGGTTCGGGCGAAGAAACGGCCGAAGGAATGGCATTAATTGCGCCAAAACACACAATTAATTCAAAATGGCCAACTTCCTGTTCGGTTTCGGCCATGGCACCAAGAGACTTTTCTTTAAGTTGCGACATGA
Organism: Cololabis saira; assembly: GCF_033807715.1. NCBI lineage: Eukaryota > Metazoa > Chordata > Actinopteri > Beloniformes > Belonidae > Cololabis > Cololabis saira. The sequence continues at coordinate 36,612,708 of NC_084596.1, read as the reverse complement.
TACAGGTGTTAATGCAAACCATTAAATATCAAATTTTTCGCCAGGCCTGGCTTGCATGCAAGATTTGGTGACTTTTGGGGCACGGTTAGGGGGGTAAAAAGGCCCTCAGTTTGTCGGAAAAATAAAAAAAAAAAAAAACGAGGAAAAAAATTCCTACAGATACAATCGGGCCTTCGCACTGTCAGTGCTCGGGCCCTAATAACTAGATCACCTCACCACCATTAAATCATTTCACTTCATTTCCTTTCATTAATTTTCCATCCATGCTTTATTCTAGTCACAGTCGTAGAAGGCTGGAGCCGATTCCAGCTGTCATCAGGTGAGAGGAGAGGTACACCCCTGACAGGGTGACAAGCCATCACCGTACCAATACGGAGATGAACGAGAAAAACAACCAAGCACGGCCACACTCGCACTGACAGACAATTTTAGAATCACAAATGAACCGAACTCGCATGTTTTTGGACTGTGTACATTTAGACAGAGTACGCGGAGAAAGACCGGAGAATGACGGGAACATGTAAATTCCACATGCAGCCCCATGGTTCAATCCAAAAGCTTTCTTCCTGTAAGGCTCAGTAATGTGCTGCCCCAACTCCATCCATCCATCCATCCATCCATCCATCCATCCATCCATCCACCATCCATCCATCCATCCATCCATCCATCCATCCATCCATCCATCCATCCATCCATCCATCCATCCATCCCTCACAGCATACTTCCTTAATTCTGTTCAGGTTCACTGCTGGGACTGGAGCCTATCCTAGGTCATTATTTGAAAGGCTCAGTTTTTTTCACTTCAATTAAATTCAATTCTTCATTTCATTTTTAACGCGACACTAAACGCAAGACTGAAATACTGAAAACTGTAGCTTACTCTATTGGAAGAAAAGCAATAAGATCATAATAAACTACGGCAAAAGTCAAATACCTTGTCCAATGTAATGAACTAATGATATATCAAAGTAACGGAGGTTCATCTTTATTTTGACTTCCTATCATGAGTCCTGGATCAGGGACTCTTGTGTGACATTGTGGAAAATGTGTATGGGAATACTATAGTGCTCAACGTTATCAGCTGGCTTGAATACTGCTATTGATTTGCCGAGGCTTGATGCATGGTTGCTTATATCTAGCTGATCTTTGTTATTAAATCATTTCATCAAAATAGGGGCTGATTCAAACATTTATTTTTACCAATAGGATACTGTGACTTCACAGAACCACTTCATGTAGCATGTACTGTTCATCGAGGAGTTAAAAAATATACATAACCTGTAGATGAGGGGCGGCGTTAAAGTCAGGTGATGCTTCAAACAGACCTGAAAAGATATGTTGTAAACCAGGTTTTGTGGTAACTGTTTGCATAGGTGTAATCTCCACTGGGGACATGTCCCCCCCACTTTTCAAAATCGTAATCACAAAGTTACATTAACCCTTTCATGCACAAAGTTATAGAGATAAATGATATAAAAAAAATGGTGGAATTGACTGACATTATTTCAAAACCAATCACACACAAAATGCAAATAAATGGTGAAGATTTATAATTTCATAAAATGATTCCCTCAAGTCTTGGTCTATTGTCCGTGTATTTAATAATACAGAATGTAGTACAGCTTTTTCTCATCAATATTTTAGAACCATACGCTCTATCAGAATATATGAGTGTGTCCAGCTTAATCATTTTGTTGATTTTGAGTCACTATTGTCCCAATGTATGTAGAAATTAAGTCCCTTTTTGTTTCTCTGCCAGAGGACCCCCACTCTCTATTCCGTGTCACTCACCCCCCGCTTTTCAAACCAAAGTTACTGTTTGTCTTATTTTGACCGAAGTGAGCAACAGATATTTCATTAAGACCTGAAGTTGTTAGAATTTTTTGAAAAATGGGCACAATGTCCCTGAGATGATGCCGCTCCATGAGGTGTGCTTCAGAGCATCACTCCTTGCATCTCTTTCATGCCACCCCTCCTCATCCTTACATCTCAGGTTCAAGAACAGGAGAGATCGAACAGGAAAAAACTGAGAAATGAAAAGAAACAATTTTGAAGGGATTATTTTCTTCCAGCAAACTTAAACACTTTATTTTATTAGGCTTTAGCTCAGAGTCGTATGCCTTGTCACTCCAGTGTTCGCCCTCTTCATCTCTCCCTCCTCCTCTCCCTCCCACTTTCACAGTTTTTGAAACACAATGATGGCACTATGGGTCAGTGGATGTCCCTTTAGCGCAGCGTCTGTGTGGATGGAAGACTACCTTGGCTGACCTCTGTCCTTTGTTTGCGTTGTTATGGCTATTGCCGTGTCTCATAAGCACACACACACACACAGGCTGGTTAAATGTATGTGAGGGCATGTCTGTCAATGTGAAAGACAAAAGAGGTGAACAGCTGATGGGTGGTGAGATTGAGGAGGGAGGAGGTCGATGAAGGAAAGGCAGAGAAGGGGAAGGGTGAATTTTCCGATATCTGGCAGGTAGAAGGAGATAAGATGATTGTCTTGTACTTGAGTCAGACCAGAAGGGCGGATTATGAGGTGAGAAGGGAAATAAGTCCGCTTCACCCCAAGTCGTTCTTTTGATTCTTTTCCCTTTGCAGCAGTAAATTCGCCACATCTGGCATACTAAATTAATAATTAGATGATTATCTATTTTGTTTTACAGCTTTTATCAGAGCCTGAACTGTGCTTTTTGTCGGCCTACATGGACAAATCACATATGCTGCAGCTGAAACTGAACCTGGCCAATCGTCCAACAACCTGGATAGGCATTTTCAGTCCTAATACAGTGAGACTCTTGAACATAAGGGGCAGCTATTTTCCTAATCATATATGAGTGCAGCTGACTTGTGGAGACAAGCAGATTGTCACAAACCTTCATGCTGCTTTGTTTCTTAGTTTTTTCTGGGTCTGACCATTTTTAAATTATGTTTTTTCCTGGATGAGACTTGTTTGTCCACACTCTCATCCAAGACTGGTTTCTGTTCTTGCCACTTACACCAGATGCTTGTTTGTCATGCCTACCAGTAACTGCGACTATACTGGCACCCAGAGTCATGTGCTCCAGTCCCAGCTGGAACTGAGCGAGGATGCAGTGTACAACTCTAACAGGTTACCTGTCCATCAAAGGGCTGCCACTCTGATGCTTGCATCTATGGCCAGTTTGATTTTTGGAAGGCAAGGGAAGTTTATTTCTATAGCACAATTCAACAACAATGTGGTTCAAAGTGCTTTAAAAATACATTAAAACATAAATAAAAGCATGATTTACAGTTTAAACAGAACAAGCAATACGATAAAACAAAAGAGAATTTACAGGATTCAAACCTGAGGGACTCTAACCCACACATAGTTTGGAGGAGTTGAAATATGATTAAGTTTTGAAGCTCAAATTTAAAAGTACCAGTGCAGAAAATACTTTAAAAGCAGTAATTAAAGACAGACATCAGTTACAAAGAAGAGTTTCAGCAGCCCTGATGCATTCTGGGAGTTTGTTCCACAGGTGAGAATCATACAAGCTGAATGCTGCTCCACCATGTTGCGTTCCAACTCTTGTTACAGAAATATGCGTGACCCTGACAACCTGAGGGTTCTGGTTGGTTCATAATGAACCAGGAGATCAGAGATGTATTTCGCCCGAGACCATTCAGAGATTTATAAGCCAGCAGCAGGATTTTAAAATCTGTTCTATATTTACACTGGCATACAGGAAGCCAGTGTAAATATTTTAGAACTGGAGTTATATGGTCCACTCTCTTGGTCTTAGTGGGGACGTTCTAAACTAACTGCAGCTGTTTGATTGGTTTTTTGGGGAGATCCGTGAGAACAGTGTTACAGTGGTCCAGTCTGCTGAATATACAGTATACATACAAACCCAGTGATTCTTTTTTTTTTTTTTTTGTGGGTGGGGGGGTGACATCCACTGCCAATCCAGGAAGCAGGAACACACGGAGGCACACGTCAAGCACTGGAAATCTGCAACAAAAACCACAAACAAAACGCAAAACCAACAAAACTAACACGGAGCCGACCAAAACACAAGCAGCAATCAACCCAAATCACAGTCTGAGCTAAGCTACCGCTAACTAACCCCAAAAACTACAGAGCAAGCATGCAGGTGAACAAGCCAGTGTGTATGTCTATGTGTGTGCGTGTATGTATATGATTAAGCGTGTGTGTGTGTGTGTGTGTGTGTGTGTGTGTGTGTGTGTGAGTATGCGTGCGTGTGTGTGTACATGTCTTTGTGGCTATGTGTGTGTGTGTGTATGTGTATGTATACGTATGTGACTGAGTGGCTATATATGTTTGAGTGTGTGTGTGTGTATGAGCGTGTATATGTATGTGTGGCTAAATGTAACTGTGTGTGTATGCATATGTGTGGCTATGTGTGTGTGTGTGTGTGTGTGTGTATGTGTGCATGCATTAATGTATGAATATGTATACGTGTACGTGAGTGTGTATATGTCTATGTGGCTATGTGTATGTATGTGGGTATGTGTGTGTATGTGTGTATGTGTGTGTGTGTGTGTGTGTGTGTGTAATAAACCAAACAAAGCTCCACCTGAAGTGTATCTATAGTGGGGGAGGGGGGGATCAACCCCGCCACCCGCGAGACCAGGGGCCGACCAGGAATAACCCGGAACCCAGGCCACCAGCAACCCCACAGAGGGGAGAGGTAGGAAGGAGGCAACCCACCGCCAGCGAGGCCCCCCGCCCGCCGCCGGGACGCCCGCCGCCGGGCACCCCTCTGGTCCGTTGTCGGGCCCGTTGTCGGGCCTGCGCGGGTGTCGCCCTGTTGGGGGCTACCCTCTCTCCGGGCCCCTCTCCGGTCCCCCCCGCTGCCTCCTTGATATGTTCTTTAGGTGATAAAAGGCTGACTTCACTACTGTCCTAATGTGGCTGTTAAAATTCAGGTCTGAGTCCAGAACCACTCCCAGATTCCTGGCTCGGCTATTTGTTTTTAACTTTACTGCTTGAGTGCTGACTTAATATCTTTCTTCCTTGGCTCCAAACACTATTATTTATGTTTTGTCTTCATTTAACTGAAGGAAATTCTGGCACATCCACTCTTTAATTTTATCAATGTTTGAATTGGATTATAGTCTCCTGGCGAGATGGTTACATAGATTTGTGTGTCATCTGCGTAGCTATGGTAACACATTTTGTTCTTTTTTATAATTTGAGCATAGTGGGAGCATATAGAACAAAAGAGGCCCCAGAACTGAAACTTGAGGAACTCCACATGTTATATTTGTTAGATCTGATTTGTAGTTACCTAAAGACACAAAATAGACCCTGTCTTTCAGATAGGAGTCCCACATGGCAAGTGCTGTGCCAGAAAGTCCCGACCCAGTTCCTCAACTGGTCTATCACGATGTTCTGGTCAACTGTGTTGAATGCAGCAGAGATCCATGTAAGACCAGGACGGAAATGTTGCCACACTGGATGAGGACCCCAACTCTCGATTACATGTCCCCACTTTATATTAACTGGTCAAATATGTGTTGTGTGAACCTTGAAACTTGCACAGTATGATTATTTTTGACAGGGCTTGCTGTCTACAGTTTAAAGCCTCAATGAACAAGATAAAAGTAAAAAAAGCAACACTTCCCAGTCCTTTGTTGGTGCAGATGTTTTAAATGTCTACACCAACATTGCCTCACTTTAATTCCGTAATGCCCTACCTTTTCTTGAAATATTAGTTCATTTACTTGTGTCCTTCAATAAGTTACCATTCAATCATGGATCTGTGGCCAAACATGGATCTGTATTTTGCTCCTTGGCATAATGACAGTTAAGAACCTCTGTAGGTGTAAAATGTGTGGAAGTTGATTAAAACTGAGGGAAGCACTCCACTACCTGCCCGGCATTTGAAGCACTCTTTATCCTGGATATGATGAGACCAAAAGGTGCCTCTAGATTATACTAGACAGGCATACCGGCATGGCAGCAGATAGAGGCAAATGCAGAGCAGTGAAATAAAGGGCCTCTTCACACTGTCAGTTAATAGTGCCAGACTGAAGAGCAGGGTGGAGGGGAACCTCTGTGCTGTCTGACCTCATGAAGGGCTCTCGGTGCAGGGCTTACGGCCTCCTCTCTCTCTCCATGACTACCACCCCTGTGGCCCACTGGGGTCACAGCTAGCCCCACAACCTACTCTGTTCACTCAGTAATGGGGCCTAAATGAACTCCTGAAGGGGATTAAAACCCTCATTTTCCCCACAGCCTTTATATAGATGGTATTTTATTTTATTTTCCTTAAAATAAATTAATTCATGTTTCTTCTGTATAAATTTTAAGCCACACAGTATTGACAGGAATATGCTGTAATATAGGCTACTTACGATACAACATATTGAGGAAAAGATACACTTCGGTTGTGTAGTTGAGGTGAAAACACTTCAGCAGGAGACAATAACCATCTGTACATGTATGTGACTAAAATGGACCTTTGATCAGTATTGCATTTATGGTCTGCACTTATAACACTTTTTTAATCTTGTCAAGGTTTTACTAAACACTTTACAGTGTGTTTTCTCTTTCACCCATTCATACAAACACACCCATGTAGCACTCTGTGTAACCCAGTGAACATACTGGCCAAGAGGCAACATCCTTTTTGCAGTTCCTTGAATGACCACTGGGGAATAGTTCCAAAAGCTAGTCAATCTCCATGTACCCTCTTGCTAAAATGTGCAACTTTAAAATAAGTATATACATTTTTTTTTAATTAATAAGCATTTTAATAGCCTTGTTTTTACACTTATGAGCAGTAGACAAACCATGACCTTTTACTAATGTCAGTAGTTGCACTAGTAGTAGTATTGGCAGTTGTACAGCTACCTGATATGATGCATAGGGGGTTAGTGTGTGCATCTCAGATGACCCTGCAGAGCCACTTCTGAAGTGAACCAGCAGTTTTTGCTTCGTCTCAGGTTAACAAACGCTTTTCTTTGCTTTTTTTGGATGGATGGAGGATATACTGTGTATCCAGGAAACCAGGTGGAAGAGCAGCAGGGTTGGAAGACTTGGATGAAGATAGAAATCATAATTGCTAAAATGAAATGACAGAGCTCTCTGGGAGGAAAGAGCAGTGGTTGGCAGAGACGTCAGTGGTCATGTAGATGAAGGGAACAGATGATACAAAGAGGTGGTGGACAAGTACGGTGGTAAATGACAGGCACATGGAAGGACAGATGGCAGTGGACTTTGAAAGAAGGATGGAAATGGCTTTGGTGAATATGTATTTGAAGAAGATGGAGGAACACGTGGTGATGTAAGAGTGGCAGTAGTGGAAGCAGGTGGGCAGTATTCAGGGATTAAAGTTCTCCGTCTCTAGACGGATTTCCGTCAATTGGAAAATGAGGGAAGAAAAAAAAAAAAAAAAAAAAGCTTTGCCTGTGCGTTTTGTTGTGGTACAGTTTAGACTAGCCAATTAAATCATGTTAGGCATTAAACTGACGCTGTTGTAAACCAATAAAGCTGCCAGCGCCTTGGATTAGCCAATCAAAAACAGAGGAGGCGGTGTTGGATCAGTAAGGGAAACTTTGGAATTTGGGGACAAGGATTGGCTCTAAGGGCTGGGTCGGTCGGGCTGGGGTGCGAAGCGGGGCTGGGCTCGAGCCGCGGCTGGGGGAGCAGTCGCCCTCCTCCCCCCGCAGCCGGAGGCGCGGTCGTCCGGCCCGCCTCGCGGGGGGCCTCTGTCCAGCGGCGTTTGCGCGTCGTCGGGCGGGGGTCTTTCTTGCGGGGCGGTGTCCGGCGCCGCGCGGAAGGCGGACCGGTGGGGGGGATCGGGTACGGCGGATGGCGGCGGCGGCTCTGGACGCGCGCCGGGCCCTTCTCGCGGATCTCCCCAGCTGCGGCGCTCGTCGGGGACCCGTTAACGTGGGTCCCCCGGCAGGTCGCCTCTAAATTTACCACCTTTCAGAAATAGAAATAAGGAACGCCTGATTTCAGCAGCGCATGCGCCAAAAAAAGGGACATCCCCAAAACTTCTAAACTGCATAGAAATATATTTATTTTATATGAAAAAACAAAATGCTTTAATTTAAAGTTTAAAGTGCTTTAATAGCATTGGACTTGCACGACTGTACAGACAGACAACCATACCAGTAACTGAAATAGTCTCCTATGCTACGTATGTCCACATCAGCCCAGATGTAGAATATAACCTACAGGTGAAGGTCGGAACATTAGAATATGGTGTAAAAGTTAATTTATTTCAATAATTCAATTTAAAAGGTGAAACTAATATATTACATAGTCTCAATGCATTCAAAGCAAGATATCCTAAGCCTTTATTTGTTATCATTTTGATGGTTGAATTGTTTATTGATTTCATAAAATCAATTTTTTTTAGATTTTTTATTTGGGGTTTTCATAAACTGTGAGCCATAATCACCAAAATGATAACAAATAAAGGCTTGAAGTATCTTACTTTGAATATGGGTAATAAAATATTTGTTTCACCTTTAGTTAAATTTACTACGAATTAAGTTTTGCGATATATTCAACTTTTCCGACCTTCACATGTATATTATGACATCAATAAATAAGAGCATAATATGTGTCTGTATTGGTTCAATACGGAACGCAACTTTTAATTCACAATTACGTAACAATTACGTATTCCTCGGCCGGCGTCTATCAGCTAAACTTAGAACTGGTGCGGACCAGGGGAATCCCACTGTTTAATAAAACAAAGCACCTCGAAGGCCCATGGGGGTGTTGACGCAATTTTGAAAAACCTTCTTCTCAACAATAACATCATCATCTCTTTGTCTGCACTAACACCATCATTGATGGTCCATGAAACAGTCCAGGATGCTTTCATCACCTTGGCCAAAGCCTTGCCAAGTGCAGTGACATCAGAGCAGCCGGTCAACTGGATGAAGAAGTGCGAGATTACCAGGTTGACTCAGATCTAGGAGAACAGGCCTAAGGCTTTAATGAGAGGACTGCACAAATTGATGTATAAATTAAAAGCAAACTGACAATAATAAAACTACTCAAAATCACCTTGCTCCTATAAAATGCTATTGGTCTCGAGTATTTAAATAGTGTTGGTTAAAGTCTTCTTACACCTTAAATGCTGTATTAGAAAACAGAAGGGCTAATACAGCATTTGACTTTTTTACTTGAAACTTTTGGGAAGCGGCCGCACGGCAGAAAAGGGGCCATTCTTAAAGTGTGGTGCAGCGCATAGATGGCGGGGGAATATGAACTGGGATGAAAAAAAAATTTCAGTCAAAAATATTTTTTTTGCTTTAATCCCTGAGTATTGTTTACACAAGGTGAAATCAGAAACAGCTTTGAGAAAAGGTGGCAATGGGAGTATATTATTGCCAGACAATGGAAGGTAGTTTGTAGGATGACTCTGGTGGTAAAAAAAGAAAAGAATAGCAGAATATCAAGTAGTGGAAGTTGCACGATGAGGGTTTCTAGCTGTGTGACTGAATACAGGAAACACTTTTACTACTGGTTAATGAGCAGACAATGTAATGTGTAAGGTGGTATAACATCATGTGTTTTTTTGCTTAGCGTCCCATCACTTCTGGTTCTGAAAGTGCATTTTGAAGAGGGTGGAGTGGTTCCTTGCACCACTAGTCTGTACCAAACGTTGATCAGGGCTCATTCCATATTTTTTAAATGAATTTACTTGCTCTCATTGGTCTCCTCTCATTCTTCCTCCTCCCGTCTTGTTTGCCTGTGATGACATGTCACAGTGAAGAATGCAGTCATATGAGGGGTTATGTGGGGTTGAATTCGAGCACTCTCATCTCTGCGGTAATTAGGTATGTGGGCATTTAAGAGCCACTGTGATTACTTGAGTCACATTTGGGATCTATTTTTCTGCATTTCATGCAAACCTGTTTTTCTCATAAGTTTTACTCCTTTATTGTTTTTTTTTTCCATTGTTCTCTTTTTAACTTTATCTGTCACTCTAAAATGCCTTTTCACCCACCACTCCCCTTTCTTCTCTTTCTTCTCCTTTATCTCACCAAACCCTTCCATCCTCCTTGTCCACGTTTTCCAATCTCCCACAGCATTTCTCCTCAGCGATTGAAATCTTCCTCTTTCTCTCTCTCCAAGTCAGGTGACACCAGCCAGACCACTAATTAGAATTCTGTCACTAAGTAAATGCATTGTGACCAGTGGCTGACAGGTCTCCGTATGTGTGTGTGTGTCCACACGCGTGTTAGTGTGTGACAGTTTGGGCAGCTTGTTGGCGGTGACGATGGCAGCCGCCTGGCATTTTTAACGTGGCAAGGTGCTGCTGTCGCCACTGACCTGACAGTCATTTAAATTACACAGAGGATGGCTGCTCTGTGTGTGCTGGTGCGTGTGTGTGAGTGTGTGTGTGTGTGTGTGTGTGTGGAGACAATGAGAGAGATTGAGCCAGGACCATTAGTAGCTGCGGATAATTTACTGACTTGCAGGTTGACTGATTGTGTGTAGCTGACTGGCTGACTCACTGACTCATTGTTAGAAAACAGACAGACAGACAGATAGGCAAGGCTTGCTTACCATGTCAACTCACCGATATAACATAAATCTTTCTGGTTTTCTTTTCTTCCCATGCTCACACACTCACACATGCAAACTAAGGGAGAAGACACAATGTAAGGACAGTGAAAGAAGGGTACAAAAAATGTTAGAAAAGTCTGAAAATCAGTGTTTGCAGTTTGAATTATTTTTTTAAAAAGAGAGAGGGAGAAACAACAGTGATCCTGAAGGTGGAGATAAATCTATAAAAAGTATTTACCTGTACAAGTTTTCATCCTCACTGTTATCAGGTTGTTTCACAAAGCTCCCCATCCTTGTTGGAAATGCCAAAACAACAGAAAAAAAGATAAACCTCTTTTTAGAGCGATCAGGTTTTTCTTTGTTTTTTGTTTATTTGTATTTTTTTTAGCATAAATGTAAATAATTGTATGCAACAAGTCACAATTCAGATAAAAATGTGATTCTTAAATATCAGAATAATAAAAAAACAAAAAAAAAATTCTTTGCATTCATGATAGTTCCAGTGTTTGTTAATTCAACTCGTTTGGAGAGCATTTTCTTAAAAGTCCATTCAAGCTCATGTAGAACCAAATTAAATATTGATGCAGTGGACATCATGCACCACGATGCTGCAGTCCATACCCGTCTCACATCAAGAATTCTTAATTATGACGAGAAATTATAGAAAAGAAAACAATGAATTCATACTGAACACTAATAAATCTAACTACAGGTTTCCTCTGTTTTTTAATAATGGATAGTTTTTAATGATTATCTGTGAAAACACCAATTATTTGGAGATTGACTTATGTTTACCACATTATCCGTATTTGCAACTGTGCACTCTCTGCTCTCTGTAAAATGAGATAATGTGTATAAGGTGGATAATGTACCTTTCACACAGTTGTTCAGGTGTAGTGTAATAGGATATATTGCACTAAACATGTATTGACATCAATGTAATAGCTTCCTCTGCATAGAAAAAACTACAACCTGCCTGTTCATCCAATAACTTCAGGGCATGCGCTTCTCTGGATTACGACATAGACATGGAGGTAAAATGCTGTCATAATCTCAAACTAAGTAACAGATATAAATTTAGTAAAACATAAAAAGACCATCGGATAGTATCACAAATTCAAAATGATCAACAAATAATTAGAATAGTCCTTGTTTTACAAATATGTGAAAACTCTTCATCTTGGTGCCAGTTAGACGTCAGACACGGTAGTTCGCCATAATGACAGTTGTGGACTTTGAGTGCATGTGGCTTGGATCAACCAATGCTCAACCTGGCCTGAAGTTAGCCGTGTAAATATGTGATCATCAGTTAGCTTAAATAATGATGATAATAATAATAATCGATAATAACAATGTTACCTTGCCTGCTGATGTGAATGATTGAGTTGACAGCTTCTCAAATTCTGTTTGTAGCCTACATCTAAGGATTGAAGATGAAACTGCAGATGACAGCTTGTTGAATGGACCCACCTCACACTTGAGCCCCAGCGTCTCCTCGTTCCTTTTATCATAGAAGTCCAGGTACTACAAAATGTCTTCGAGACACGACCGCATTATTTCTCCCAAAGCAGTTTTGGCATCCCAAAAACCTCAGAACAACTTACAGGGCCTCGCCAGACGGTTGCCTTTGGCGAGCCAGTGCACCTTGGCGTTGAAACATCTCATTGTCACTCTGCTGTCTGAGGAGTCAGTGCACAGACCATGATTTTATTTATGACTCTGATAGCTATGCTGAGTGACTTGTGGAGTGAAGCGCTGAGGTTTTTTTAACCTTAAAATAGGCTGGTCCAACATGGTACCGCCCCTTTTGAGTAACGCTATGGTAATTTTTTTTGCTAAGCTTATTCTTCACATTAAATTAGATTTTGTGAAATTTCAAGTTGGCAAAAGAAAAGTTGACATGTTTCGGTAACAATGCCAAAGGGATACAATAAAAGGATTTACTTTTTCAACAATCTACAAGTTGCACTTGTATATATACCACTTCTAGGAGCAGGATACACCGGTATGTTTAACTGAGACGTTTGTCCGCTTGTACAGTAGCATCTGGCACTCCAGTACTCTTCCTTAAAGAAAAAGTGCAGCACAAAAAGAGCAAATTGAAATGAAATAATTAGACAATAAAAGGTCCCAAATTATTTACACTTTTATTTTGAAAGGCAAAGTACAGGCCAAAGTATAAGAAGAACAAGCGCTTAATACCCTCTAGTGCTAAACAGACGAAAGCCCTGAAAGAAAACGGCACTCTGAGGCGCAGCCCGGGAAACAGGCCACAATGACAGCAGCATGGTAAAACACCTCTAATGCATCTCTGTGGAGTTTTACTGCTTCTTGTATAGCGGCAAGGACACACACGTGACGCGGGACTCCACATGCATGCACAAGAACGCAAATAAACCAGTGGTCGGACCACTTGAGATTCACATTTTTGTTTGTGTTTCCCAACAACCTTGCGTGCATAGTGTGGATATTTATTATTCACTCTTTTGTTTTGCACACAGACAACATGCTTGCTGCAGAGGAGAGGGAAGGAGGAAGCGGTGGGGGGGTGGGGGGATAAATAACAGTGATAAGTCTTGTCTTGTCAGAGGAGAGGAGAAGGGCTGAGTGACATACGATTGGTCTCCCGGTCGTGAAATATGCATGGCTTTTTCAGCAGCCAGAGGAGAAGAGTTAATTTAGGCCCCTCGCTATGCTCGGGGTAATTAAAAGAGATGATCGATAGTCCCACCACCCATCCACCCCCGGGACTGATAACAACCGCCACACACACACGCGCTGGCACGAGCAAACAGGCGCTAACAATGCACAGGCTACTGCAAGGAGTGTACATGTAAACAGCAGTGATGCTCCCGCCTCTGAAGAACAAAAAGAAATAAAAAAAACATATAAATAAAGAAGCAGGCTCAACAATGACACCGTAAGCAAGGCGTTGACAGAAAATTGACAACACTCTGTTTTTAATAAAAACTTGAACTTCATTGTATCCAGTTTGTTACTGCAATTTCTGCCTTTGATGACATTTCTATTTATTCATTTTTTTTCTAAATTGTGCAAACCTTTTTTTTTTTTTTTTACCGTAACAGACCACAATCACTATAAACCAAATTCAGATTACATACATATTCAAAAAAAACAACAACAAATAAATAAACCAGTATCATTGGAAATGAATAAATACAAACATCTTTAAAGTTATCCAGGAAATGTTGGACATTACAAGCACTGTTTCCCATGAAGTATCTTATGAAGTTATTGTAAATAAAACTAGGGAAATAAGCAAGAGATGTTTCTAAAAACAATATTTGTCCAATGTTATGGGCAACAGTGTATAATGGAAACTACGTCATTAAGAACTCAGTGGGTTCAAACTTGCTTCTTTTCAACTCCTACAAAACATTTTTTACCAACGACAGTATTAAACAATTAAATTAAACAGGAATCACACATGTCACATAAGACGAGTCTCCAACATGAACTGAATTCCTGGATAATCTGAGTATAACTTTAAATTTGTGTCATAGTTTCCTGTAGATCTACAGGTCGCCCCCTTCGCCATGTTGCGTTCTGGCCTTGGAGTCATAAACCAAGCATTAGCTCTTGAGAGAGCTTTTCAAATTTTTTATGTTCACCCAGTTCCTATACTGAACTTTTAAAACTTCAGCATTTGCATTCCTGTTCACACTTCAGTTTAGAAAAACCCACTTCCTTCAGTTCAGGCAGCTTCAGTGCTTTCACAATTTTGTTGTACTGGTCCTGAATTTACTGAAAACTGCAGCTAAAGGCTGAATTAAGGTTCTGTGTCAAACCAACGCAGAGCACATGCCGTAGCCGTGACGCCGTCGTGAACCCTTCGGACTTCTCCGATCTTTTTCTGAATGGTTTATCTGACTTTTTCCGGTCACAGTAAATCAAAGAGATAAGGACAACTATTGTGCAAAAAAACAAAACAAAAAAAATCACATATAAACGAAGAAAAGAGCCCTGAAAGTTCACTACTGCTTCAAACCGGAAACCGGAAATGCGTTGCTTCCAAGCGAACCAATCACAGCCCTCTCCGTTTGCGTCTGGTCTGCGTCGCCTCGACGCGTAGTTACAATTTTCGGGAGGTGCACGTCAGTGACGGCGCAGGTGACGGCGTGTGGTCTGTGTGGACGAAAACCACACGCCGTAGGCACGGCGTCGTTTTGACGCAGAACCATACCTCAGCCTTTAGAGTCACATTTTAAAAAAATCTGAAAGACCCTCTGATCAAAATCAGAGCAGTTTCTATAATTAAAACACATTGATATTGTGAGACAATGCCAGTTGTCACTTTTCTAATAATGTAATGCAATCGTACAATACTTAACAGTAAGTTTGAGTTACCATTATTTCCCCTCAATGTAAAGATTTTTGTTTTAAACCTTTCCACGTTCACATTTTTACAACTGCTGTGTCTCATTATCACATAACACCACTTGAGGCTAACAATATCTTACGTGCTGGATTTCTGAAAAATCACAAACATAAAATCAAAGATATCAAAACAGAATGAACAGCTGTACTTTAAGGCAGAGCCATTTGTGTGTATTATCCATTTAAAATGACAAGTCCTGCTGTTCTTCTAGGATGCTGATTTGTATTGTGCCAGTTCTGATAAGAAGGCAGAGAAGAGGTGAGCTCAGTCCTCCAATCTCTTCCATAAAGCGGCACTCTGTCATCAATATTGTAGAGGAATCCATACTGCAGGACTAGAAGACTAATTAGAGCCAGCTCTAAATTATTTAACTCCCTCTGATTTTATTGATTTGTCAGTTCAAAGCTGCGACTCAGTGCTGTAAAATTGACTCTGCTGAAAGAGACATGCTCGTCTGCTGGTTTATGGCTGTCAGCACATGGACAGTGATGTACTAATACAACTGCCTCACACACACAGAAGCAGGCCCAGCACAGAGACAGACGGTAAACAAACATGCATGCAGATAAACACATGCTTGCCAACGACAAGGCTGTGCTGCATGTCAACAAGTCTCTGTAGTAACCTGCTTTAACAATTCACAACAAGAGCAGCCATTTAGCACATGTACACATTTACACACACTAATTATGCATCTCTCAATTAACACAGATCTCCATGTGGAGTGCATGGAGCCCCAGGGATCCAGTTAGCCACCTGTTACAAATATCTGAAGTCAAGCGTGATAACATCAGTGCACACACACACACACACACACACACACACACACACGCAATCCTCCACAGTACTGGCCTGCAATAAAAGCGCCAGCAGCAGTAAACACCTGCACAATCGAGAAGGCCTGGGCGTTAGATGATTGCCAAACTGGTTAATTACCTAATTGGTTAACTGCAGAAAGATTACATTCACATGAGTGGGAATCAATAGACCGCGCATACACGTTAGCTTGTGTGATTGACAGGAGCGAGAAATGATTTCATAGGCTGTGAGGAAAAACCAGGAGCTGTGATTAACCAGTCAGATCAGAGGACAATTGATCTTCCCGTCCCTGATGCAAGTCGGAGCTCATTTGATCTCACTGGGACTCAGATTGAGTTGTTTTTTATGTGTGTTTTTTCCTATGTTTTCATGTATGAATTGATTTTGAAGTGCTGCTTTGAAATGGGACTATAAGTACATAATGAAAAAGGGATCAAAGGAAAATATTATAGTTTGGATTAGAGATTTTGTACATTGTATTAATTACTTGGCTGAAATTTAGCTGAAAACATGAACTCTCTTGTCATCATGCCTTTATTTTTATTTGTTTCAAGTAAATCTCTGCAGAACAAATTTGATTCATATTAATGCCAATCACTCAATGTCCAAGTTTTAGGGAGTACTACTATGTACCATGTAAAATATACCCGCAAATATACATATCAGGGAATCATTCATATTTCCACGCTTCAAACTGTGTTTGAAGCTGAGAAGCAATGTTTTGTAGGAATCTTGTGTACTGCAGCTACACTACTACAGCTGGGATGACGCCAACAATCGCCCTTCTTAAAAGAGTGTGTAGTATCACTTAGATAGATGCTGAGAATATTTCTTTATGAAACAAAGAACAACAAAGGAAGCTGAAGGTATTTCCTTTTTTCAACAGTGTTTTTGACCTGAGAGAAGATTTGGAGCAAGCTGCAGAGATTGTGATTGTTGTCGTTATGTCTCCAGTCTAAGCTGAAGCTGAAGACGGGTTTGAAAAAAATGAAGTTTCATTAATCTTTCCAATAAACAGTAGCATGTGATTTTAGCAGTCAACAATCAAATCTCCAGGTTCTATTGTGGAGTCTGCAAGCCAAATTACACAGTTTTCTTTAATAGGATGGTAAGGGCATCAGAATCAGAATCAGAATAAAACTTTATTGCCAAGTCAGACATAGTCAGGCGAGAGAACTTGACTCCGGTTAACACCGCTGGCACCATTTGTACGGACGCCATGACCCTCCCTACGCTACTTCTAATTGGCTAGTAGAGCCTGCATTCATTGATTAGGTTTAGGCATGAGGACTGATGAGCCAATCAGAGGTAGAGTAGGCCAAACCATGTCTGGGATAACAAATATTGCCTACGATTCATTTTGTTAGTTTCCTTTCATTTATTTCCCCTTAACATACCGTATTTTCACGACCATTCGGCACACCGTGGGGAAAGGCGCACCCTCAGTTTTGTGTGTAATTTTTGGATTTAAAACACACATACGGCGCACCGAATGAAAAGGCGCCGTCTACAGACTAGGAGCGCGCATGCACGCGCGCCGCAAAACACACCCGCGCGCTGCAGAACACACAAGCACACAAGAGTGCTTATTTAAAAATAGAGCGGGAGCAAAACTTAGTTTGATTGTATTTTATTTCCGTTTTTACATTAATCAAACCCTTCAAAGTCCTCATCCTCTGTTTCTGCATTAAAGAGCTCCGCTAATTCAGCTGTACCAGTCCGAATTTCCTCGCTGTCAGTCACTTTCCGTGCCGCGCGGCGCCTCGGAAATGCTGGCTTTTGCAAATGCCCGAACAACAGTCCCAGCAGACACGTTAGCCCACGCAGGGTGTGTGAAAAAAACCACCTGGTCGCCGCACATAGACGATCATCATGCCTTCATCCAGCCAGCCCTTTTCATTTGCCTTTATAATGACTCCGGCTGGAAAAGTCTCTTTAGGCAAAGTTTTTCTTTTAAAAATCACCATAGGCGGCCGTTTCTGTCCATCAGTGTGGCAGCCAAGCACAACAGTAAATAAACTTTTCATACCCCGTTATGCGGATCCCCCACCGCGCTGGTCCCGGTCCTCCCCGCCGCGCCGGACGGTCCCCGTCCTCTCCCCCGCGCTAGCCTACGCCGTATGGTACGGCGGCGACGCGCACCCCCGTCCTCTCCACCGTGTTATTCACCGGGATGTCGAACATGTTGGTGATGTGGCTGGGCTGGATGCGTTTGTCGGTGATGTGTCGGCTGCAGAATGAGCGGAAGCTCATTTCTTCCGCCAGCGCTACTGCTTTCAGTCGAATGAAACGCTGAAACGCTCCTTCCACCCGCTCTGTGTTTCACACCCCCCCCCTTCCCCTTTAACGTCTGTGGATGGTCTCTATCACGTCCGCAACTCACGGGTGCTTCACACGCCCCTTCTCCCTTTACCGTCCTCATGGTGGCCGTCCTCCTTACATTACCGTAATACAGGTAATAGAAATGGCGCACCGTTTCATTGGGCGCGTGGCACATTCTTTAAAAAAATAAAAAATTCATGTGCGCCTAATGGTCGCGAAAATACGGTATGTAATGATCAGGTAAGATGAAGCTTTTCAAACAAAACATTTCTTTCACAATTGCCAGCGTCTTTGTGGATCTACCCCAGCCAGCGGCTCAGTTAATGCCAGTGATGCTACACCGGTGCTGTAAGCCGCTAACATGAGCCCAGCGCCTGCACGCTCTCTGACCACCATTCCCGTCGTGAAGGACACCGACCGTGACAGAGGTTCTGCCTCTTCACCCACAGCACAGAACTTTGGTGATTGGGTCCTTTGTAAGTAATGTTGATTAAAACAGCCACCGATAAAGCTATGCTTCATTTTGTGTAAGTCATTTTACCCAACTTTAGGGGCTAAAATTTAACTAAATTGAAATGGATTACTGGGGTTAGGACAATTTACAAATACTACTGGCTCATTTTTGGGTAAACTCAATAGAGTAGTCTTACATCCCATTAAAAGGCATTTATCCTTCTCTGTATGGGCTGCTTAAAAAAAGGGCATGAATAAAGAGTTACCCACATCTCCAGGGACCACTACACCACTGAGTGTAGTCACATTACCTCTGTACTGATGCCTATTTTTCCTCATTTTAACTTTACATTTTTTGTCCAATGATGTTACAGGACTCTGCTTAACTTACTTTATTGTTCATCGACGTTTAATCGCTTCACAGCAGTAAGGGATTTCACTTTTGCTCAATAAATATTTAAAACATAATAGAGCGGTTGGTGTTCCCAGCTTAAGGATATTCCTTTCAGGTTTTCTTCCGATCCAAAGACTTAAGCAGTTGTATATGATATAAAGTTGTCCTTGTAGTCCTTTTATTTTAGCCTGCACCAGTTTGACCTCGCAAGCTGGTAGTTGTAGTTGTGGTTGTTAATGTGTTTAAAGTCACAACATTAAAGATAGCAAACAGCATTATGGCAGCAAATATGGCATAAAAGGAGAAGAAAGAAGTCAGAAAAGAGGGGGAGAGTCTCCGGCTAATACAGTATTCAATGTAGATTACATATTCCCTCCACAAATATGTTATAAATATGTTTTCTGATATTATTTAGTCAGTGGCTTAAGTTGCTTCGACCAACATTAAATCCATTTTTGATTGATTGTATGCACGATACCCAGGATTCCCTGGTGCCAGACAACCTCTTCTAAATTCAGCCGGCACCACGACAGGAGCAGAAACTTCAGACGACTGCAGTCAAACCGTCACTTTCCAACCATTTATCAAGCTTTCTCACACCTTGGTTTTTCTTTCTCCCCCTCTCTCTGTCTCTTCATTCGTCAAACTCCCCAAATCAAAAGAGAACCAGTGGACCCTGAGGAACACCTGCCCTAAAGTGACAGCCGCCATCACACACATACACACACACACACATACACACACACACATGCATATACACACACAATGAAAAAGTGTCCCGGCAACAACAGAATTTTATTTCTAACCCCTGTGTCAAGCAGCAGGGAGTTGTGACTATTTTTCATGTAGCTGGGACTGTTCAAATATGGAATAGTCTGTGTGTGTGTGTGTGTGTGTGTGTGTGTGTGTGTGTGTGTGTGTGTGTGTGTGTGTGTGTGTGTGTGTGTGTGTGTGTGTGTGTGTGTGTGTGTGTGTGTGTGTGTGTGTGTGTGTGTGTGTGTCAGGGCTGACTGGACACAGATTAGAGGTGGCTTTACAGGCCCCTCCCTCATTGAGCAACAGCCAGAGTGTGACTGCTGTTTCTCTCCATCACTCTGTCTCCCACTTACCCTACATCTTTCTTCCTTTCTTTACATTTTTAAATCGAGTGAACAAATTATCTGATAAAATGTCTGAATACAATCTTACTGATAAAAAGGTCCCACTTTCTTTCACCACCTCTGTGCATTGTTTTTTTTTTTAAACAAACCTGAACTGAAGTAAAAGCAATAGATTACTGAAGCACTTGCTGCAGTTAATCCAAGTAAATGTAATTTAGAATCTACAGAGGACTCTAATCTGTCCTCAGTCTTCCGAGTTTAGACTCTTTTTTTATCCATCCATCCGCGTTATAAGCTAAAAGTAATAGAGAAAGAAATGGAAGAATAGTGTGCGTTTGTTGCTGTGAACCAAGTTAGATGAAAGCACACAAACACTAAACCTCTCAACAAAAACACCACTTTCTGTTGGAAGTTTTTTTCTCTTTTCTTTTTTTTTACCCACCTGTTTTTAACTGCCAAAAACAATATCTTACCAGGAACTCTTTGTTTCTGCATCTGCATCGTTTGGCATCTGAAACCTCTGAGACTCCGTGGTCATTATGACTTTGATATTTGCTGAAGCAGTTGTGAACAAAGCTCAACCATTGTTGGTTCAAAGACATAAAAAAATAACTGCAAGAGCCGTTTTTCCGGCCATTGTGCTGCTTTCTTCTCTTGAATAATCCTGTTGTCTGGTGTGTTTGAGATGTCAAATGTGACCCAGTTAAAAACAACAACAACAACACATAAAAATTGTATTTTGGCAATGAAAGGCAGCTACTGGTTTGTTCTCTATATCACCTGTTCAAATTTAAATAACATGGGTGCCATTAACCATGTGTGTGTTTGATATGTTAAGATATGCATTTATGCACCTACAGACACACTTTAGTTTTAATGTCTCAAACATTTGTCAATAAGTGTGTGTGTGTGTGTGTGTGTGTGTGTGTGTGTGTGTGTGTGTGTGTGTGTGTGTGAGATGGAAAAGTTTGTGTGTTGGAAGGGGCGACAGACATATCCAGTGACAGTCCCATGAAGAATGAAGTCACCTGGCTTCCCCCTGTCTTTGAAGGTCAAGAAGACCCGCTTGCATATTCATGGCCGAGCATGTGTTTGTTAGTGTGTGTGCTGCATGGAAGTGCATGGATGTCTGTGTGTGTTCAAACGCGCCCATGCAGGAGTGTGTGTGCCTGGGATCGATGGCTTTTAATTGTTTTTTCCTGAGCTGTGGAAGGAAGTGCCAGCAGCTATTGATTGGATGGAGGGATGGGAGAGGAGCGAGGGAGAGGATGGGAAGACAGAGGGAGTACAAAAGAGGAAGAGAGGGAGACAGAGTGGCAGACAAGAAGGAAATGTGACAAGACAGGGTGGCGACATGGAACATAGAATCACTGTCTAGTGGGCGAACGAGGGGGGAGGTGTGTGTATGTGTGTGTTAGGGAGTACAGAAGTGGGGGTTGATGGGTGTCATGTGTGCATATGTAAGTGTGTGTGTGTGTGTGTGTGTGTGTGTGTGTGTGTGTGTGTGTGTGTGTGTGTGTGTGTGTGTGTGTGTGTGTGTGTGTGTGAAGGGGGCTGGGGGAATGTCACAAGGTGTCTGATTTGGATGCTACACACACTTTGCGTCCAACACTCACAAGCTGCATTATTGAGTCAGGTTAGGTGTGTGTGTAGGAGTGTGTCTTTGACTCCTGCAGCCTGTTCAGAGAACAACCATTTAATTTGGTCATTGGTGACATATTTTACGCTAACATTTTGAAGATTGAATCTCAGTGTAATTCTTGTCGAGTGATATGTATTTTTTTTTTGGTAAAGACAATAATATAAAACCACTTAATATAGACGAAGCAGATAACTATCAGGGTTTTTCAATTTCAGTGTAGAGTAGGTTTGAGTCTGGCTCAATTCTTCAGTTTTGACAAGTCTTTGTCTTTATTTACTGGTCCTCTCTCACTTTTGTGCTCCTGATTGATTTCCTGTTTTATTTTGAAAGTGTCTTTTCCCTGCTCTGTCTGTCTTTTTTTAATTGTTTCAGCCATTTCTCTTCATTTACTTTGTGTTTACAGTCCTGTATTTTCCTCCTTCCCTTGTATTGTCCGTGCATTAATCTTGCATCTGTGTTGGCCGTGTAAGCTGCTGTATGTTACTCTTCCATCTTTTTGCAGTTCTCTGCAAGTTTGGAATAAGTTGAGAATTTGTGGGACAACTGACCTAAAAAGATAATGTTATTCCATCCCTAGTTGTTTTTTTTGTCACTATGGACTGATTTTATACCTAAACTTAAGGCTTCACGTTGTCTATTGCTTTTGTCCTACAAGTGTAGAAGTACAGGAGGAGCAAATCATATCTCCTGATACACTGTTATGCTTCAATACAGCAACAAACATCTATATTTAAATGTTCTGAGATATTTACTAGTGCTGGCTCTATAGTGTAAAAAGAAAATTTACACTATAATTTGTCACGGAGAAGGCAGAGTAGGACCCAGATCCAGCAGACAAGGAGGCAGGAGTTCCCAAAAAAGTGATTTATTTACTTAAACAAAATCAGAAGCATTGCTTAGCAGGATTACAAAAAAAAAACAGAGCTTAAACATGACCAAACAAAAAAACTACAAAAACCTGGCCTGAAAAACAGTGGGGAAAACAGTACGGCCCAGCAGGGAGCAAGGCAAAGACGAGACATACGGTGCGTCCGAAATGCCATACTAAAAAGTATATACTAAAAAGTATACTTAGGTTTGGCACACTTTTGAATAAATATCAGTAGTATGCATTAATTTGGATGTACTATTAAGAGCGCACACGTCACTTCCTGCCGTTGGGAGGAAGTGACGTGTCACAGCAGCAGTAGCAGCGCCGCTCTGATATTTCCCGTTTATCCTGGCCGAAACAAGATGACATTATATAATATTATTATATACGAACATTATAATATTAATATTATATAATAATATTATTAGGGCCCGAGCACTTGCAGTGCGAAGGCCCTATTGTATCTGTAGGAATTCTTCTTCTTCTTCTTCTTCTTCTTCTTCTTCTTATTGTTCTGACAAAAGGAAGGCCTTTTTGCCCCCCTAAACGTGCCCAAAAAGTCACGAAATTTTGCATGCAAGTCAGGCCTGGCGAAAAATTTGATATTTAATGGTTTGCATTAATGGGCGTGGCAAAATGGCTCAACAGCGCCCCCTTGAAAACTTTGTGCCTCAAGCCCCACAATGCGGTTTGTCGTACATGCACGAAAATCGGTACACACCTGTATCATGGGACAACTTAAAGAAAAGTCTCTGGGCGTCATGTCGAGAAACCGAACAGGAAGTCGGCCATTTTGAATTAATCGTGTCATTTTGGCGAAATTTATGCCTTCCTTCGGCAGTTAATACGGCCCGAACCGTAACGTGCACCCAGGTGTGTTATACATCAAAATGTGCGTCTCCATCCTCCGACACCACGCATTACTTTTCTCTTTCAAAAGCGTTACCGTGGCGACGCTAGACGCCAAAAAGCGCGCCCCCTCTTCATCTGATTGGTTCAGACAGAAAAAACTTTGCGCCTCAAGCCCCATAATACGGTTTGACGTACATGAACGAAAATCGCTACACACCTGTATCATGTCGCTACTTAAAGAAAAGTCTCTTGGCACCATGGCCGAAACCGAACAGGAAGTCGGCCATTTTGAACATTCTGAATTAATCGCGTAATTTTGGAGCAATATGAGCCATTCCTTCGAGAATTAATACGGCCCGAACCGTATCGTGAACCCAGATGTGTTATACATCAAAATGTGCGTCTCCATCCTGCGACTACCCGCATTACTTTTCTCTTTCAAAAGTGTTACCGTGGCGACGCTGGATGCCAAAAACCGCGCCCCCCCTTCATCTGATTGGTCCATATTTGATAGTTCCCCAAAAGTCACCAAATTTTGCATGCAAGCCAGGCCTGGCGATACATTTGATATTTCCTGGTTTGTATGAATGGGCGTGGCAAAATGGCTCAACAGCGCCCCCCGGAAAACTTTGTGCCTCAAGCCCCACAATACGGTTTGACCTACATGCACGAAAATCGGTACACACCTGTATCATGTCACAACTTACAGAAAAGTCTCTTGGAGCCATGGCCGAAACCGAACAGGAAGTCGGCCATTTTGAAATCTGATTGGTCCATATTTGATAGTTCTCCAAAAGTCACCAAATTTTGCATGCAAGACAGACTTGGCGATAAATTTGATATTTCATGGTTTGCATTACTGGGCGTGGCTAACGGTTCAACAGCGCCCCCTAGAATACTTTTCTCTGCCATAACTTTTGAATGGTTTGACATAGAGAGTTGTGGGTGGTGTCATGGGACTCTGTAATGAGTCCTTAAGCTTCGTTGGCCTTAATTAGCCCCGCCCCTTCTTCTGATTGGTTGTCCCGATTTTCTGCTATAACTTTGGAATGGTTTGACATAGAGAGTCGTGGGTGGTGTCATCAGATTCTTTATGGAGTCCTTGACCTTCATTGGCCTGAATTAGCCCCGCCCCTTCTTCTGATTGGTTCAGACAGAAAAAACTTTGCGCCTCAAGCCCCATAATACGGTTTGACGTACATGAACGAAAATCGCTACACACCTGTATCATGTCGCTACTTAAAGAAAAGTCTCTTGGCACCATGGCCGAAACCGAACAGGAAGTCGGCCATTTTGAACATTCCGAATTAATCGCGTAATTTTGGAGCAATATGAGCCATTCCTTCGAGAATTAATATGGCCCGAACCGTATCGTGAACCCAGATGTGTTATACATCAAAATGTGCGTCTCCATCCTGCGACTACCCGCATTACTTTTCTCTTTCAAAAGTGTTACCGTGGCGACGCTGGATGCCAAAAACCGCGCCCCCCCCTTCATCTGATTGGTCCATATTTGATAGTTCCCCAAAAGTCACCAAATTTTGCATGCAAGCCAGGCCTGGCGATACATTTGATATTTCCTGGTTTGTATGAATGGGCGTGGCAAAATGGCTCAACAGCGCCCCCCGGAAAACTTTGTGCCTCAAGCCCCACAATACGGTTTGACCTACATGCACGAAAATCGGTACACACCTGTATCATGTCACAACTTACAGAAAAGTCTCTTGGAGCCATGGCCGAAACCGAACAGGAAGTCGGCCATTTTGAAATCTGATTGGTTCATATTTGATAGTTCTCCAAAAGTCACCAAATTTTGCATGCAAGACAGACTTGGCGATAAATTTGATATTTCATGGTTTGCATTAATGGGCGTGGCTAACGGTTCAACAGCGCCCCCTAGAATACTTTTCTCTGCCATAACTTTTGAATGGTTTGACATAGAGAGTTGTGGGTGGTGTCATGGGACTCTGTAATGAGTCCTTAAGCTTCGTTGGCCTTAATTAGCCCCGCCCCTTCTTCTGATTGGTTGTCCCGATTTTCTGCTATAACTTTGGAATGGTTTGACATAGAGAGTCGTGGGTGGTGTCATCAGATTCTTTATGGAGTCCTTAACCTTCATTGGCCTGAATTAGCCCTGCCCCTTCTTCTGATTGGTTGTCCCTTTTTTCTGCTATAACTTTTGAATGGTTTGACATAGGAAGTCATGGGTGGTATCATGGGACTCTGTAATGAGTTCTTAAGCTTCGTTGGCCTTAATTAGCCCCGCCCCTTCTTCTGATTGGTTGTCCCGATTTTCTGCTATAACTTTGGAATGGTTTGACATAGAGAGTCGTGGGTGGTGTCATAAGATTCTGTATGGAGTCCCTGACCTTCATTGGCCTGAATTAGCCCCGCCCCTTCTTCTGATTGGTTGTCCCTATTTCCTACTATAACTTTTGAATGTTTTGACATAGAGAGTAGTGGGTGGTGTCATCAGATTCTGTATGGAGTCCTTGACCTTCATTGGCCTGAATTAGCCCCACCCCTTCTTCTGATTGGTTGTCCCTATTTTCTGCTATAACTTTTTAAGGGTTTGACATAGAGAGTCGTGGGTGCTGTCATTTCTGATATGCTTATGGGGGGCGGTGGACGTGAGTGCGAGGGCCCGTTCATCGCTGCTTGCAGCTTTAATTATACTTAATATTATACTTATGACATATACGTATCACTTAGCAACCAAACGCCGCTGCATTGCATTGTGGGAAGTTTCTGCTCGGCTAGTGTCCATCAATCCACACTAAAAAAATTCTCCGGAATGAGTACGTTCTAATGTTTCGGACGCACTAAAAAATCTTGCATACTCATTTTGCATACTCATTAGGGTGGAAGTATGCAATTTCGGACGCAGCCAAGATGTACACAGAAGGCTTGACGAGACACAGGTGTATGGAGCCAAATCAGGGCCAAAAGTTTTGCTAATTTGAAAATAAAATTTCAACCTGAAATTTTTTTTTTACAGTTTCAGTTTTATTTTTTTCAGTATCAGATCTTTTTTTCAGTTTCAAATCTTTTTATTTCAGTTTCAAATCTTTTTTTCAGTTACAAATCTTTTTTTTTCAGTTTCACGTCTTTTTTTTTCAGTTTCACTTCTTTTTTTTTCAGTTACAAATTTTTTTTTTCAGGTTCAGACTTTTGGCCCGGATCTGGCGTGGGGGGCGTGGCATCAACTGAGAGGGGCGTGGCATCATGAGTGACAGCAGAACAGAGAAGGCGGGGGACGTTACTCAGTCATGTTGCCTTCAGGAAACGTAGGTTGCAGAAGTTATCAGTAGAAGTATGATTCAACACTGTATATACACCATATTCACGTGATTGGCAGTGGAAAAAACTGATATTAGTGACACATTTCTGTTTGAAAGGCTGTTTTAGACCGTACTTGGCACCAATCGCAGTATAAAAGCAATAAACTATGCCAGACTGTACAGTTCAACAGCCACACTTTAAAGTTTGACATTTCCCACTTCCACATACTACCAAGTACGGTCTAAAACAGCTTTTTAAACAGAAATGTGTCACTAATATCAGTTTTTTCCACTGCCAATCACGTGAATATGGTGTATATACAGTGTTGAATCATACTTCTACTGATAACTTCTGCAACCTACGTTTCCTGAAGGCAACGTGACTGAAGAAGGTCCCCCGCCTTCTCTGTTCTGCTGTCACTCATGATGCCACGCCCCTCTCAGTTGATGCCACGCCCCCCACGCCAGATCCGGGCCAAAAGTCTGAACCTGAAAAAAAAATTTGTAACTGAAAAAAAAAGAAGTGAAACTGAAAAAAAAAGACGTGAAACTGAAAAAAAAAGATTTGTAACTGAAAAAAAGATTTGAAACTGAAATAAAAAGATTTGAAACTGAAAAAAAGATCTGATACTGAAAAAAATAAAACTGAAACTGTAAAAAAAAAATTTCAGGTTGAAATTTTATTTTCAAATTAGCAAAACTTTTGGCCCTGATTTGGCTCCATACAGGTGCAGACGATCAGGGCAGACGGGAACAAGGGAAGTCAAGACATAACTGAGGGTGCTTTCAAACCTGTGGCCCGTTTGTTTTGTTCCGATTCAGGGGCTAAATCGATACAGTTGTTTCGTTTTCTGTATGTGGCGTTTGTGTTCACAAGGCAACCGTCTGTAGCGGTTCGAAGCTGTTAACAAATGCCATGCGCGAACCAGCTGTTCTCTCATTGGTCAGAACTGAACGCGGAAGGAGTTTCCTCTTCCATGCCCCGGGAAAAACAACAAGCCCCTTTCACAGAGAGGGCGCAAAGCGCAGACCGCCGCCGGCGATCCCATTCATATATGTGCTACCGGCGCAAAAGCGGACCGCTCTGCCGCCGAGCTCAGTGGCGGGCGAGCGGGCGCCGCGGCAGGCTGCCCGAATTGAACATTTTTTAATGTCACTAACGACATCTCGGCACGTCCAACAGGATAGAAGGGAGAAGAGAGAAAGTTGTGTCCAATAGGAGAGAAGGGGGTGGATTCTGCGCCGACTCTCGATTATGTTCTCACTACAAATAAAAAAACCGAACCTCTCCAGGTCTGGAATGTAAGCGAGCCGAGACCACCTCTCCTAGGTGGTCTCGGCTCGCTTGTTTTGTGCCGCATCCGAGCACGATTGCTGTGTTCAGATATACCAAACGAATCGGAACAACGTGGGACATGGCGTTTAAAAATAAAACAGGAACTTAATACCAAAACTGAAAAAAAAAAACCTGACCTTAACTCAAAACCATGTCACGGTTTTGAGTTAAGGTCAGGTTTTTTTTTGTTATCAATAGTACAATTTTTTCCCAACATTTACAAAGCATTCAGTCTGGCATAAACATTAGTTTTTCTAATGTGCTTTGAAATGCCTTTGAGTTCCTCAAATCAGTCAAAATCGTCAGATCACTGACCAAATGCAAGACAGCAGTGTGCAACATTTATTTTGTTTGTTTGTTTGTTTTTGTGTAGGCTAATGTTGAAGTTGTTAATTAACTCAAAGATTCTGTCATCAGGCATTATTATTAAAACATGAAGTCAATTCACCTGCCAGATTCTTTAAAAAAGAATAGAAAGCTTTTTTTCTTTTTTTTCCCAGCAAGTTGTGCAGATGTTTTTCATTTTTATTTTATTTTATTGAATATCATTGCCAATTCATAGATGCTTAAGGACTTTGTAAAAGTATCCTTCCTGGAAATTAAGAAAAACATTTCCGAGTTTTCTCTTCTTTCAATTTTAGAGAGTTTGGTTGGAGATAAAAAAAAAAAAAGATCTGGATGTTTTCCCTCTCCTGTCTAATCAAATGTATTTCCCCTGAATAAATACTAATAGAAAATGTGATTAAATTAGAGACATTCAGTCAAAGCGTTCCTTTTGAAGTTTTTTTCTTTTTTTTTTATCCATCACAATTGCTGACCCTGCTACTGACCTGTTAATGGAAAAGACTTTTAGTCCAATCTAAACACAGACAACACTTTACTGTTGTTCAGTAAAATGGCACTACAGTGTGTAGACACTATTTTTCCTTCACCATAAGAACCATGATGTCATTTTTGATGATTTCAGTGTTATTTTGTTATCATTTAAAGAGGGCTGTGTTGAGATGGTCTGCAGGTACTTTCTAACTGTAATTTGCTGTTCACTTGGAGGAAAATCTCATTTTTTAAATTATCTTATTTTTTTTAAAGTATGTTCTTTGATCAATGAAATGCAAATATTACTAAAATGTATAATGGTATAACATTTTGTTTTTAGATATAAATATATATTATATGTATGTAAACACAAAAAAAAACCCTGACTAATCCAGCTTGCTGGTAGCTTTACACCATACAATTCATAAAAGTGAAAGATAAATCACTGCATAAATTACTTTAATTTAATTATTAGAGTTATGTATTTAATTTCACAATTACCTGATGACTGCATTAGGTGTTCCAGGCATTGTATGTTTTATAAATGTTCAAGATCTTATCACAGTTCCTTGATACTCGCTGATCATTAATAAGAAAGTTAAAGTGTTTTCCTGATTCCTTCTTTCTTTCTTTCTTTCTTTCTTTCTTTCTTTCTTTCTTTCTTTCTTTCTTTCTTTCTTTCTTTCTTTCTTTCTTTCTTTCTTTCTTTCTTTCTTTCTTTCTTTCTTTCTTTCTTTCTTTCTTTCTTGATTTTAAGTTACACCAAAAACTTGGCCCTTCAGCCTTCCAGGTTCTAAATTGCTACAAAAGAAAAGCGGAGAAGAAAAAGCTTCAGGTTCAGATTAAATTGGTGTCAATGGTGTTGGTCAACCCTGACCCAGTGTTAGCTGAGGCTTTCTTTTTTCTTTTCTTTTCGTTTTTTTTTTTTTTATAAAAAATGTGTGTGCATCTGTATTGTATGTGTGTGTGTGTGTGTGTGTGTGTGTGTGTGTGTGTGTGTGTGTGTGTGTGTGTGTGTGTGTGTGTGTGTGTGTGTGTGTGTGTGTGTGTGTGTGTGTGTGTGTGTGTGTGTGTGTGTGTGTGTGTGTGAGAACCTTGGTGTGTTTTCAAGTGGGCTTGGACTAAAAGTAACAAGCTTTATTCCCTAACAATGTTCCACCTTGCCCTCATTACACACAGGTTAAACCACCATTTGGTCCTATCAAGACAACTAAAGAACACACACCCATGCTCACACACACACACACACTCACACACACACTCACAGGCCTGACACATGCACACACACAAGCCTACACAGTGGACGTTGTCCTGGTGTTGCTGGTGACCAGGCCACGAGCCCTCGATCATGGAAGTGTGAGAGGGAGGGATGGCGATAATGTGTGGACAAAAGTGTGTACGTCACCTCTTAAAATAATTCAATACAATCTAAACACCGAGAACTGAGCTCCAGTCAAAGCGGGGAAAAAAAAGTTTAATACAATTAAAAAGAAACCACAGTTTGACATAATGAGGTTGATTTATAGATATAGATAGATATTCATTCAGATTTGCAGTCGAATCTAGAGGTCGAATTTTGCTCCAGTGCACATTTGATCAGTTAAATATGTAAACCAGTGCAACTCATCTCAAGGAAAGCAACAGAGTCAAGACCAACAAAGCTTTTAACTGCAAAAGAACAGTGAACAAATGCCAAGATTTCATTTAACCACTTTTAAATACAGCTAGTTAGTACTGTATTTTTAAAAGTCTGGATTGAAGATCTGAAGTAAATAAGGAGAAGGAAGAGATTGGCACCATTTGACACTTTTACCGGCTGCGTACTCTGGTACTATGGTTCTGCCCCTTTAAATCATGTTTAACAAGCTAGTACTTTGAGATTATATATAATAACAGTAGTCTGGTTTTTTGTATTTCAATGCAGTAGAAATCAAGATTTAAGTTGAACTGAGAACTAAACTGTGTGGGTCTGTACAGTATGCTTTGTGCACAGCAGTGTGCGGTGTTTCTGCACAACACTGCAGTGCTCATGCATCAGTCCAACGTTCTGATGTAGAGAAATGCTGCAGATGGAATTACAACCGAGCATCTCTGACAGCAGCATAACGATACGAGGACAGCAAACGTAAGCAGCAAACTGCTTTAAAAGTTGTGACAATGTCTCTCATCCTGACAGAGTTGGACTTCACTACATACTGTAGTATTGCATCAAATCTTCGTTCATTGTAAATATCTTTTTACTTCCTTAGAGATTTTTAAGATACTTAAAAAAACTCATACCCAAGAGAGTATTATTTTTCTAATAATAATTTTAATTTCAATTAAAATTAAAGCTGAAAGCAGCTATGAACGGGTCCTCACGTGTGCAATTTTCACCAATAACACGTAAGGACTCAAAACTAAGTCCGATGACACCACCCATGACTCTTTATGTCAAACGATTCAAAAGTTATGGCAGAAAATTAGGAACTATCAAATATCGACCAATCAGAAGAAGGGGCGGGGCTAATTTGCACAAATTAAGGTGAAGGAGTCAAAACCAAGTCAGATGACACCACCCACGACTCTTTATGTCAAACCATTCAAAAGTTATGGCAGAAAGTAGGAACTATCAAATATGGACCAATCAGGCACGCTTTTTGGCGTCTATCGTCGCCACGGTAACGCTTTTGACTGAGAAAAGTAATGCCCATCGTTACAGGATCGAGACGCACATTTCGATGTATAACACACCTGGGTCCACGTTACGGTCCGGGCGGAGAAACGGCCGAAGAAATGGCATAAATTGCGTCAAAATTACACGATTAATTCAAAATGGCCGACTTCCTGTTCGGTTTCGGCCATGGCGCCAAGAAACTTTTCTTTAAGTTGCGACATGATACAGGTGTGTAGCGATTTTTGTGCATGTACGTCAAACCATATTGTGGGGCTTGAGGCACAAAGTTTTCTAGGGGGTGCTATGAGCCATTAGGCCACGCCCATTATAGCAAACCATTAAATATCAAATTTGTCGCCAGGCCTGGCTTGCGTGCAAAATTTGGTGACTTTTAGGGCACGTTTAGGGGGGCAAA
Source organism: Cololabis saira (assembly GCF_033807715.1). Taxonomy (NCBI): domain Eukaryota; kingdom Metazoa; phylum Chordata; class Actinopteri; order Beloniformes; family Belonidae; genus Cololabis; species Cololabis saira. The sequence continues at coordinate 36,580,827 of NC_084596.1, read as the reverse complement.
AAGGCCCTCATTTCGTCGGAAAAATAAAAATAAAAACGAGAAAAAAAATTCCTACAGATACAATAGGGCCTTCGCACTGTCAGTGCTCGGGCCCTAATAATGTCACAAATTCATATGCTTGTTTATATGTTTCTTACTTGACTATCATTTCTGAGTCGAGTTTCCTTGGTTGACAGCACACAGAGGGGGAAAGGAGAAAGATCAGGAAGAGGTGAAAAGAAAATGAGAGCAGGAGAAGCCAGGTGAGAGGGTCATTGACAGCAGGAGCTGAGAAAGCCACATGTGCCTCAAGTGCATGATTGGAAATAGCTGTTCATAATGATTAATGCAGAATTCTGCTGAAGGCAAATGTGCAATAGCTCTATGATTTTTAGCAGTCTTTTGTTATGTTTACCTCATGTAGTGTGTAATTAATTACATTTAAAAGTGTTTATTAGCGTATATAATGCGTATCAACATTTCTATACATTTGATTTCATAATGATACTTTGCCAACACTTTTACTTTTGGCAGTTGCTTCAGTTTGAAAAGTAGCAGTGGGGATGGCCATAACTATTTACTTTGAAAACATTCCCTCTTGTAAAGTGTCTTGTACAACAGTCATCAGCTGGCTTGCCTACTTCACTACTCACGTTTTTGCATCTCTTATGTGGATTTTAGTCTGGTTCCACTAGTTCTCTGTATCAAAGAAGAAAACAGGATTGAAGAGGAAAGAGGAGGGGTGGCCAGGCTGGGTATGACGGCCTTCGCAAGGGAAGTTTATGCAAGATGTCCATACAAACATTTCATGCAGGTTTTTAATGCAGGCCTTAATCATTATTATGATTTGACTGAGTGTTTATGTCAAGGGTATTTACTTTTTGATTCCTGACGGTAAAAATTACAGTGCATTAGGAGTCAAACAGATGTCTAAAGCGATTGGTGTTTGCACATCACAGTGCGCTCCTGCGTTATCACATTCACGCTCTGCGTGGTATTTTCTTGCTCTCAAAGTGTTGCTCCTGACTCTCCCCATATCACATCCCAGATTCTTTATCTCAGTCCCTCCATCATCCACTTTACGTCTCGCTTCTCGCCCTGAAACCTCCATTCCAAAAGATGTGATAATCAGCATCTAGTGAAGCACAGCAGAAAAACATTTAAGTGAGGAGAAGGTGGTGGAGTCGAGGATTTTTATTTTTTTTTTTTTGGGAGGGGGGGTATTAAAGCAGTGTTCAGTTGGGGTGCTGGATTGGTGGAGGAGACTGCAGCTACAACACACACAAGTGGCTCTGCTCTGCCACACTGTCAAAGCTGCCTTGCATTCACACAAACTCACACACAAAGATTCTGTAATAGATTCTCGTCTTGACACTCAATTCCGTGGCGAGACGATCCCGCTTTATCCCTCCCTGCATCAAATATTTAAACACTTGTATTAGTGGCTGTGTCATTCCCTCAAACAACCGAAGCTCAGAGCACCAATCTACCCTCCTCCCGCTTTCTCTTGTTCTTCTTATTTATTTTCTGCATGTCCTCCACCAGGCTCACCCCTCTTCTCACCTTTCACAATTCCACCCCTTATATTCCCATTTCTATCAACTGCTTGCCTCCCTCAACCAGCCTATAATTTCATATTTTCTAATAAGTCCAGCTTATTTTTAAACCTATTATTTTTCTAATGGAGTGTGATGGAAGGAGGGACATAAAGGAGGAGTTATGCTTTTCTTCCTCTGTTGCTCACTTGTTCTTTTCAAGCTCTTCAAAAGAGGCCTTTTCAATCTCGTGAGGCGAAGCTCTACAGATTGCAGCGAGGAGAGAGGGAGCTGGAATGGAGAAAGCGGGATAAAGGAGGGAGGGGAGAGGAGAAGGTGGAGGGGATGGTAGTGTGGCTTGGTGTCGGCGGTGCGCTTGAATGACGTCTTTCAAGAGGAGCAGTCTAGCTTGTCAAATCGCTGGCTGCAAAATGAATTGGCATATCTGTTGGGCTCGGAGAGGAGATGTCACGCCGCGCTGTTTCATATTCCTCGATAAGGCCAAATAACGCAATTGTCACAGAGACGGAGAGTGTGTGACAGAATGAGGGAGTTGAGCCACTTAGAGAGGAGTGCTGCTCGGAGGAGGAGGAGAGACTGAAGCTGGCTACAATAGAGCAAGTATGATCGACAGACAGAGCTTTTACACCTGACACCATGCCTGCCTTTCTGCCTCTGGTTTGTGATACGGCAGGCTAATGCAAACCTTTTAAAAACCACTCAACACAGAAATCTACTGGCTTAACTCTGATTGCTTGCCATTGAAGTTTCCCGCCTTTAAGGCCATATATAGCTAAAGCCACAATCTAATCATTTTTTGCAAGATTTTTATGGGGTATATCTGCTTTTGATAGAGCACAATAAAATAGTGTGGATGGTTTGAGATGGTATATACGCATTTAAGGCCAAGAACTATAATTGAAGTCTGCAATGCCGTGAGTAAATTCACCTCTCCCCTTCAGCAACTGGTAGGCCTCTGTGTCTCAGAGATTATCTGCTTAACTCTTTCACCCATTCCAATTTGTTAAGCATGCTTTTGTCGAACTTGACTATTTCCCAGATTTAACTACAAAATTCTGCAGCTTTTAAGGCTGAAAGGTGACATTGTTGCATGTAAGATAATCCTGATGAAACACTGTTTCAAGCCGTGTGCCTGACAGTGATCCTTTTGTAAAATATGATCAATTTGACATTTTACCCAGTATTCAGAGCGCTTGCTCAGGTATGCACAGGATGCCTGGACAAAGACAGTCTGATTTTTGAGTACAACCGCAGGTGAGTATATATGAGTCTGTTTGTGATGGCAGCGCTAAGCTTTAGATGGTTTATGGATAACAGAAAATATGCAAAAGAAACAAGAAACACTGTCAGATTCTTGCAGGATCCGACGCCCACAAAGACAGTTTCCTCCACACACAGACACATAAACAGGAGAAGACATCCCTTTTTTCCATATTGTGAATAATAAAAGCAAGACAAAAACAACATCCAGGACAAATAACCCTTAAGTATAACAATAATAATGTAGTAAATCTTTACCATTTGAATCTAGCTCAATGAATCATCATAAAAAGTCAATAACATTTCCACAAAGAGTGCAAAATTGAATAACAGCTTTTGCACTGAGGTAGATCAGTTGTTTTTAAATCCAAGACCTTTTTACATTCATTGTCGTTGGCAGGAACAAGTGCTTTCACTTTTATGTGAAGAATTGCTTTGCAGGTTGTGGCGTTGCAGGCATTGCTTGGTTGCCAGTTGCAATTTTATTTGCCAAGTGTACAAAGAGGCTTACCTTCTTATTTATTAAAAGATGGCTGGGGAGGGTTCTAGGATGTCCTTTCTCCTTGAGAATCTTCACGTCACAGACATGCCATCAAAGGCAGATGTGATAGCCGCCGTTGAATGAGACCTGTTTCGACATCTTTGTGAATGCAGGGCAATCCTTTTAAACACAAAGTTCTCAATCTCAGTAAGTTTCAGCATGTTAAACTTATTGAAGTGGCGTTGTGGGTTTCAACCATCCTACATTTTAAGTAAAAAGATGACAGATGCCTGTGTTTGTACCTGGTGTCTTGTGTGAATATGTTCCCTCTGGCACATAAGGCTAGGTTTTTTGGTTTGGTTGTTTGGTTAGTGCTCGGACCAATGAGAGCAATAAACAAGGTGGCATATTCAGAGGAAACGAGTCAATGAGAGAGTGTGTAGAAGAGTAAACTCAACTTTCACTGTTGGCAAAACAGCAAATACATAACCTTGAATGATTTGAGTGCAGTCTACTTTTCAATTTTCGAAGAAAAAGTCAAATTCTGTAACTGTCGATACCAAAGCTGATTCAACCTGCTGTCAATCCTCAGCTCCAGCTATCCACACTGTTAACATCCAGATTACGTCCCCACTCTGTTTCCATTAAGTTAAGTCCACCCAGAGACTCTCTGTACAAGGATTTACTGATTTGATTGGCTCCCCGTGACTTTTGGGACATAGTTTACGAGCTCCTTTTAACAAGAACATGGAAGGTGGAGCACATTACTCCTGCTTCGTTATCACAGCACAAGCTGCATGTCCATTTTAAAGTTCTTTTAAAAATAATTTTATATTTCTTTTTAAATGCTTGAATGCTCTTGGTCCACCCCAGACCTTTTCATTGGACCCTTTTTAATACTTGGCTATCAACCCAGTGTGAGATGTTGATTTTATATTATTTGCTCATATTTTTATTTGTATATTTCACCTTTATTGTATATTTATTCTAATCTAATGTATTTCATTCAAATGTTCAGCACTTTGGTCACTGGCTGCTGTTTTGAATCTGCTTTACGAATAAAGATGACTTGGAAAGAAACTTTTTTGGCTCAAACTGATAATGTGCGCATATTGTCATGCACCCCCAAATATACTTTTTATATATATATAAACTTAGTGGCATCGTGGGCTATATATATATATATATATATATATATATATATATACAGGGCTGCACATAAGTGGGCCGCCAGAGCGCATGCGCCGTCAAAATCCACAGTGCGCTGCCAATCTTGTGCTGCGAAGCGCTTTTGCGTACCAACAGCTGGGGCTCATATTATTGGTTGTGGCCAGACCAGAATACTAATATTAAAACATCTATTGGGAGAGCTTTTCCCCAGAACTGCCACTCAAAGTTGGTACTGGGCTGGCCAATCACAGCGCGTCCGTTGCTGCGGTGGGTTGCGCAGGGAGAAAGGTAAGGATCAGTTTTACTGAACAAACCTAGACCCTGACAAGTCTCGTCAAAATGTCCAAGAAGCAAGCGCCATTAAGTAATTATTTTGGCGTTCCACCACCACCAACTACAAAGAGACGCCAAACTGAACCACTACCCGAATCAAACAGAAAACGTGTGTTCCGCCGAGAAGTGGCTGCATGATGTTACGCGGCGACGCGCACCGTACGTTCGCGCTCCCGCGTATCCTACTCCGTAAGCTCTGCGTTGGTGCAACGCGGAACCATAAATCAGCCAGTGTCCGTCACTGCGTGCAGCAGTTACCTGCGCCAGCTGCTGCTCTCTAATTATGGCTCACAGTTTATGAAAACCCCAAATAAAAAATAAATTAGAGAATATTTTATGAAATCAATAAACAATTCCATCATCAAAATTATAACAAATAAAGGTTTAACATATCTTGCTTTGCATGTAATAAGACTAGGTAATATATTAGTTTCACCTTTTAAGTTGAATTATTGAAATATATTAACTTTTACACCATATTCTAGTTGAATTATTGAAATAAATTAACTTTTACACCATATTCTAGTTGAATTATTGAAATAAATTAACTTTTACACCATTTTCTAGTTGAATTATTGAAATAAATTAACTTTGTAAAGGACCATATTGAGCCATTCATCTTTATAAGTGAATAAATATCGTTTTGCCTATAACTTATTCCTGCATCCCTCTTTTATCGATCCGGCGAGACGGGTCACCGCGTTTTTGGAGGCCCAAGTCACATATCCAGGGGCTCCTCTGAGCACCAGACCAAAATAATTATGTGCAGCCCTGTATATATATATATATAGAGTTATATGTATAGTTATAGGCTGGTTCCTGGCACAAATGCTCTACCCGGTTGTTCAGGGCTACAACTGCTAAGGGGGGCCATATGATCAAAAGTGTCCCAACCTGGACACACACACACACACACACACACACACACACACACACACACACACATATATATAGAACATATAGATATCTTGGTGGCTATCATTGTTAGCTCACAGCTGAAAGGTTCCTGGCCAGTCTTTGCGTGGAGTTTGGATGTTCTCCCTGCTTGTGTGGGTTTTCTCAGACTCCACTTTCACCCACCAGTCCAAGAACGTGCATATCTGGCTATCAAGTGATTCTAAATGGGTCATCGGAGGAAGTGAATATGTGGTCGGTCACCTATACGTGGCCGGGTGATGGACTGACGACCTGTCAACTGCTTTTCACACAAAGACAGGATGGATGGATGGATGGATGGATGGATGGATGGATGGATGGATGGATGGATGAAGAAGGAATACATTTCCTCCATTATAAAATTGGCACTTTTGAAATACATGATACTCTGCAGCAGCACACAAATAAGCCTACATTTTCTCTTATGCAAAACAGCAATTTCCCTTTAAATTCTGTGACATGGAGTCTGAGTACTTTCTTCCTTTTCTGTTTATAACTCTTGATAGGAGTTTTCCCCTCCCATCCATCTGTTACCGGCAGCCTTTCTCCTCTGTGGTCGGCCCATTAGCTGGGTGACCAGTGGACTATGACAGGGCGGCCTGGTCATGGCAACACACAGCTGTAACATGGATGGTGCCTTTCACATTAGTGTGGTGAACAAGGGGAACAGGAGTAGGAGCTTTTCCATTAGCGCCTCCCACGAGCTGCCAACATCCTGACAGAGAGAGAGAAAGAGAGACCATGTTTTAAAGCAGCTGCTTTTACCACAAATGCAGCGGCCTGAGCTGAACTGAGCAGGGTCTCAGTGAGACTTGGTAAAGAGAAGCATAAAGCAGAGAGAGTAGGGTGTAAGATTATATAAACTGTATAGAAATCTGTTTCTTACTCAAAATTATGTTGTGATTTAACTGTAGATCCCTTTTCTTATTGTTGTTACATTTCTAAAAGTTAATGGTCAAAATAAATGACAGGCCCGTATGATATTGGATCCCATAATGCAACAGAGTTACTTTATGTGAGCTTGGCATGATGCCTAATGGTGTGTAGCACATAAATCCAAACAGAAATCTGCACCGGACTTCTCCCCCGATTAGCCGTTCAGTTTATTTCGTCAGAAAAGGTTTAACTGAAGTTAAAGTGTTTGACGACCCATTTCAAACAGATTTTTGTATAACATTAAATGGGTTAACTAAATTTAAATCATTTTCCTTTGCGCAATGCAGCTTAAGTCACTCAAGTTATAAACAGTTATTCACTTGTTGTACATAATTCCCTTGGATGTTCCTTTTGCTCTTTTTCTTTTTGACTTTTTTTTCTCCAAATTCTTGAGCTGTAGTTGGAGAGCTATTGAAATAGATTGCCTAGCATTTCATCAATGGCTTGTCTTTTAAAATTTCTTTGCTTTTTTCATTCATCAGCAAAGGTGGCGCTGATGTTTCGGTTGATGAAGTGATCAAACGACGAGGATCTCATTTGCTGTGATCACAGGGACACACGCTCTCGAGCCACCTAGTTCATCATTTATTTTATCTTTTGTTTTGTGTTTCCGTGTCTCCGTCGTCGCCTGTCTGTTCCCTTGTAATTTGACATGGAGATGCTCGTTATGGCAGATCAAAGGCAGCCATCTGGGGTCTGTCAGCTTCCCTGAGACAAAGTGGGAGGTGAGACAAGAGGATCTGCGACGTGCATATATCAGAATGAGACAGAGTCAATCAGTGATGCAGGAATTAACAGGCTATGACAGAGGACCGTAAAGAAGGGGCTTGCCTGCAAGAGAGAGATGAGAATACAAAAAGGTGCAACCACGATAAAAGGTTTCAGGGAGATGGAAGGATAGACGGGGCAAATACAAAGAGTTGAAAAAAAATCAAGTGCAATATTTAGTGAATGTGACATTACCGACCTTTTCAAATCTTCCATATTCAACACACTGATGACACTAGTCATTTAAAGTTTTATTTTCTTCAATTCAAACAACTAATTTTATCCATCCAGTCATTATCCATACCTGATTATTTTTATTTAACGTCACGGGGATCTGCTGGAGCTTATCCTAGCTCTCTCAGGGGTCCACCCCGGACAGGTTGCCAGTCCGTCACAGGGTCACACAGACAAACAACCGCACACCCACACACACTCCTACGAGTCATTTAGAGTCACTGGTTAACCTGACATATCTCTCTGGACTCTGGGAAGAAGCTGGGGTACATGGAGAAAACCCACGCAAGCACAGAGAGAACATGCAAGCCACGCACAAAAAGGCCCCTGCTGGTATTTGAACCAGGAACCTTCTTGTAGTGGGGGGACAGTGCTAACCACCAAATCAGATGGTTATAAAGAGGACGAGAGAGAAAAAGAGCATCCTCCTTAAGCGCTTCCCCTGCATGCAGCTTAGAAGGGTGGGGTGAAAGATGGAGGGATGTTCGGTTGGTTGCAATCTTATTTTCACGAATATTTCATTACATTTTTTATTTTATTTTTTTTTTATTTAACCTTTATTTCACCAGGAAACAAAAACTCGTTGAGATTAAAAATCTCTTTTACAAGAGGGTCCTGGCCAAGACAGGCAGCAACACAGTAACATGACATATGACACGAGACATAACAAAACAAAACACTGTTGACATTACTCATAGCATTTGCAGGCAGAATTGGACATCTCAAGATCTTTCAGGAGCGATTTAAAAGCATTAAGTGAGACCAGTTCTCTTAGATTCAAGGTGTTTTTCAGCTGGTTCCAGGAGGAAGGCGCAGCATACCTGAAGGCCTTCTTTCCCAGCTCAGTATGCACTCTAGGGACAGATAGTAGCAGCCGCTCCTGAGAGCGTAGATGGTAGCCTCCTGATTCTTTACGGTCAATGTATGACTGTAAATATATTGGAATCAGACCAAGAAATATTTTAACTGATATGCTGTAATTATTTACATTTTATGTGGGTCTTATTCACCTCTATCCATCCGTCCATTAACATGAGCAAAGTGGCCCAGGCCTCCCTCTCCCTGCCCACCTGCTCCACTTCTGATACCAAGACATTCCCAATCCAGCTGAGAGATATAATCTTCCCAGCATGTCCTTGGTCTGCCCAGGGGGCTCAGTTGGACTGAAACACCACCCCAGGGTGGTGTCCTGGGGGTATCTTAACCAAATAGCCAACCCACTTCAGCTGACTTATCTCAATGTGTACAAGCAGCGACTCTCCTGCAAGTCCCCCCCACACTGCTAAATGTCTCACCCTATTTCTAAGGGAGAGTTCAGCCATCCTGCAGAAACTTCATACTACTGCACTGATCTGCCTGTCAATCTCCTGCTCCATTCCTACCTCACTTGTGAACAAGATTCCACGATCCTTGACGTCCTTCACTGGAGGCAGCACCTTACTCCAACAAGAACTATAGTCTGAGCCGGGAAAACAATTTTCCTCTCACATATACCGTAGAAATATGCAGTATTAAAACCGAACTGGTTATTTTTGTGTTCCAGGGCAAAAAAAGGAGAATCTACAGTCTCACGAAAGTGTAAAACAGAGAAACCTGCTGTCACCACTTGCATCTACTCACTGTTTAATACATGAAAATGCGTTAATGTATACAATGTTATGTATAAATTTAAACAGTAGAATAGTTTTCTGACTCATACTACAAATGAGTCTTTGAGATTCTAAAAACATATTTAAGACATCAATCTCTTTTCTTTTAGAGAGAGTGTTACAATTAAATGTAGGATGTAGCGTCTCTGAAGTCATTGTAATTGGGACTATCCAATCAGTGCCTCTGTGAGACTTGCAAAGATATAAAAGATATGACATGATAACACAAAGCTGCCAATTGATGAAGGGCACACGTTACATTGAAAAAGACAGAAATGGACAGGACATTGTAGAAACGTAATGGTACGAGTTCATCATTACACAGAACAAGACATTGCCTAGGACAGGACATAAAGTGATCCAAGAGAGATAAGAGATAAGAGTGATGGACAGGAGAGAGAGTTGGGCGGGGGGAGGCGACGATGGGATGAAATAGGAGGACAAGTCCACTCAAAGAGATGCTATCCTTCAAAGTAATGATGATGTCTTAGTTGGTTAAAAAGCAGTGTTAAGCATTGACTGGGTTGAATATCAAGGAGAGCTGGCCAGAGGAGATAGATGACTTCTTAAGTAACAGCACCCAGATAGATATGGCACAGGAGTTGAACATGACGCGAGGAGAGGAGAGCATGAAATATTACAGGGGGAAGAAAAAAGGCAGGGAGAACTGGAGGGAGAGAGAGGTTAATTTATTCAGGCCCTTTCACAAGAAAGTCTGATTTTAAACTCCAAATATCTTGATAGTACACTCTTTTGCTTTATGCTGGAAACCACTTCTTCAATGGTCATACTAACAAACTGGTGACTTTGTTTTACTGCACCAAATGTTTGTGCACCGCCTCCTCCTGTTATCGCTACACTTTATTTTAAGCCAAATGAGTGACGTGACAGAAACAGAAACATGTTTGTACACTGTTGCCCATGAAGTTGGAATCAAACATTTTTCTTAGTAAAAGAGGATTATAAAGAGGAATGTTTCTGAAAACAAAATTCCAACTTCATGGCCATTAGTGTGTGTTTAGCGTATAAGGAGAATTGGGAAACATTTAGGACATTGCGTTTAAAGAGAGACAGAGAAAGAAAATCTTGGCAAAAAACATACCGTATTTTCGCGACCATATGGCGCACTGTGTGGAAAGGCGCACCCTCAGTTTTGTGTGTCATTTTTGGTTTCAAAACACACATACGGCGCACCGATCCAAAAGGCGCCGTCTAAGGAGACGGAGCTGCACACACGCGCGCTGCAAAACACACGCGCAAAACTTAGTTTGATATTTTATTTCACTTTTCACATCAATCAAACCCTTCAAAAGGTTCATATTCTGTTTCTGCATTAAAGAATAAAAAAAAACCACCGGGGCGCCGCACATAAACCTGTCTCAGCCACTCGACCATCTCTTCATCCATCCAGCCCTTTTCATTTCACTCTGGCTGGAAAAGTCTCTTTAGGGAACGCTTTTCTTTTAAAAATCACCATAGCCGGCAGTTTCTGTCCACCAGCGTGGCAGGCAAGCACGAGAGTAAATAAACTTTTCATACCCCGTTGTGCTGCGGATCCCGACCGCGGCGGTCCCGGGTCCCGCTCCGCTCCCCCCTCGCGCTGGACCGGGTCCCGGGTCCCGCTCCGCTCCGCCCCCCCCGCGCTGGACCGGGTCCGCTCCCCGTCTGCTCCCTCGCGCTGGACCGGGTCTCGGTCCGCCCCCCCCCCCCCGCGCTGGTCCCGCGGCGGTCCCGCGTCCCGGGACCCTCGCGCTGGACCCGCTCACACACGCGCTGTCGGGGAGCCGGTACCGGGGGTTGTATGCGACAGGAGCTCCGTTAATTCAGCTGCGCCAGTCCGAATTTCCAGACCTGTCTCAGCTTCTTGATCATCATCCCTTCATCCAGCCACCCCTTTTCATTCGCCCTTATAATGACTCCGGCTGGAAACGTCTTATGCAAAGTTTTTCTTTTAAAAATCACCATAGGTTTCTGTCCATCAGCTGCGCCAGTCAAGCGCAACATAAACGAGAATGTGTGTGTTTCGTGCCGCGAATATACACACGCGCATGTCGGGATCCGGTACCGGGTTTGTAACCGACAGATTTGGCTGCAAATCTCGGAGTGTGAAGCTGATCTGACCTGGGGCAGACCCCAGAAATCTCTGCTCGCAAATCGGCCGGGAACCAGGTCATCGGACCCCGCTTTGGGAACCAGGAAGTCGGCTGCAGCAGCGCGCATCACTGCTGCAGCCGCGGCTTTAACCGGGGAATGTGGACGGTTCCGACCGGCCGGGACCGGAGGAGCCCACATGGACTGGTAGTAGGGGCTCCCGGGGAAAGAGCACCGGCATTTCAGCCGGATCTGCCCCCGGGGAGGCGGCGATCAGAGCCGCAAACCCACGGCAGGTGCTTCCTCGGTTCCCGACATGCAAAACACGCGCGCTGCAGAACACACACACACAAGTGTGCTTATTTAAAAATATAGCGGAGCAAAACTTAGTTTGATTGTATTTTATTTCACTTTACACATCAAGCAAATCCTTAAAAGTCTTCATCATCTGTTTCGCATTAAACAGCTCAGTGGAGTCTCATTCACGTCGTAACTCACGGGGGCTTCACCCGTCCCCTCTTTTTACCTTTCTCATGGTGGCCGGCCTTACATTACCGTAATTCAGGTAATAGACACGGCGCACTGTTTCATAAGGCGCCCGGCACATTTAAAAAAAAAAAAAAAAAAAAAAAATGTGCGCCTTATGGTCGCGAAAATACGGTAATTCGAAATGACCCACCATTTCACCTGTTTTCAAAAATTAACAAATAAATAATCACATTTTTATGTTTGTAAGCTACTTTCTCAAAATTCACTTAGGCAAAAGGAAAGCAATCTTTTTGCCAGATTTGTTATTATCATTAGTATGTAGGCGCTGAGTGCTTATGGAGTCCGGGGCCCTCTATTAAGGGCTGTCCGGTCTCTGTATGATCGAAGCAGGAGTCTGGTTCGCATTGCCGGCAGTAAGTCAGACTTGTTCCCAGTGCACGTTGGACTCCGGCAGGGCTGCCCTTTGTCACCGGTCCTGTTCATAATTTTTATGGACAGGATTTCTAGGCGTAGCGTAGAGGGGATCCGGTTTGGGAACCTCAGGATTTCATCTCTGCTTTGTGCGGATGATGTTGTCCTGTTGGCTTCATCGGACCGGGACCTTCAGCATGTGCTGGGGCGGTTTGAGGCCGAGTGTGACGCGGCAGGGATGAGAATCAGCACCTCCGAGACCGAGGCCATGGTTCTCCACCGGGAAAGGGTGGCATGCCTTCTCCGGGTGGGTGGAGAAATCCTGCCTCAGGTGGAGGAGTTCAAGTATCTCGGGATATTGTTCAAGAGTGAGGGAACAATGATTGACAATGAAGATGAACAATGAAGATTGACAGACGGATCGGTGCAGCGTCCGCAGTTATGCGGTCGATGTACCGGACCGTCGTGGTGAAGAAGGAGCTGAGTCGAAAGGCGAAGCTCTCGATTTACCGGTCAATCTACGCACCTACCCTCACCTATGGTCATGAACTTTGGGTAGTGACCGAAAGGACAAGATTGCGGATACAAGCGGCCGAGATGAGTTTCCTCCGCAGGGTGGCAGGACGCTCCCTTAGAGATAGGGTGAGGAGTTCGGTCACCCGGGAGGAGCTCGGAGTCGAGCCGCTGCTCCTTCACATTGAGAGGAGTCAGCTGAGGTGGCTTGGGCATCTGTACCGGATCCTCCTGGACGCCTCCCTAGGGAGGTGTTCCAGGCATGTCCCTCCTCCCTATGGAGGTGTTCCAGGCATGTCCCTCCTCCCTAGGGAGGTGTTCCAGGCATGTCCCTCCGGGAGGAGACCCCGGGGAAGACCCAGGACACGCTGGAGAGACTATGTCTCTCGGCTGGCCTGGGAACGCCTCGGACTCCCCTCGGAAGAGCTGGAGGAAGTGTCTGGGGTGAAGGAAGTCTGGGCATCTCTGCTGAGGCTGTTGCCCCCCGCGACCCGGGAACGGATAAAGCAGAAGAAGATGAGCATTAGTATGTATCCATGCAACTACGCAAAAATGAATATCACTATCTGTTACATAATTATGTAAAATCCTTATACAAAAAAAAAAAATACACGTATGATGTACTACTTCTGGAAAAAAATACCACTATGCAACTGACTAGTGTAGCTCACTTATTGCATCCTATAATGCTAAGGCCCAGTGCTGCAGAAGCCAGTCACAGCAGTCACGTGAATGCCTGAGTATAGTTGCTGCTATGGTTTTATCATAAACCAATGAAAACATCTGTACCGGTATGCAGCATGTGCCGAGTTACACCCCCATCTGTGTTTGTCTGGACTACTAGCGCTCCTTCATTTTCAAGGCTTCGTAAATCCTGCCCTTAATCATTATTGTTGCCTATTACATATTTGCATATTCACAAACTTTATATTTCCTCTCCACTAAAAAGGTTCCAGATACCGTAGTTCGGATAATTCAGTTTTTTCATAATCAATACTATACAGTAATTGTATTTATTGAAAAACATTTTTATTCTGGACTGTAAAGTTTCCACCATTTAAAATTCTGTTATTCATTTTTTATCCAGCTGATATGTTTTTGACCAAATTTCAATCCCAGCTGGAATCCAGCTAAATCAACGGAAATTACGACATGTCATCTTTATTTTGTGACACACCATTAAACATTTTCAGTCAGATATTTACAATATCGAGGACAAATTGCAGTGTGTGCTCCAGGAACAACAATATTTCCAAGAATGTTTAAATGAATGTTGTCAAAAACGAAATCAAACCTACAAGAAAGAAAGAGATGGACAAAAAAAAGACAAACCTGAAGGTTGCATTTCAAAATATCTTCATTTATCATTGCCTTTAGACGGCTCTTACCCTCTGAGGGTTATTTTGTCTGATAGGACTTAACAGCCCTCCTCCCCAACCACTCCAATAAGTGTTTTTCAATTACTGCTGTCACCCGGTAATCATCTAGTGATGAATAGTCTGATATCAAGCCTTTATATTCATCTGCTGCCTTTGTTATATTGTTTCTAGACAAGGCGGCACTTGTGTGTGTGACTACAGGGAGAGGTAATATATTTTTTATTTACAAAGTATAGAAGGTGAGATTAAACCAGTGTCAAACTTGATACATTTTGTCTTGTTATATTTTTCAAAACATAAATAAATATGAATGCTGTTTTTCTGAACAATTAAGGAATCCTCTGTTGTTTCAGAGGAAGCCGGAGATAATATTTTGATCAAATCTTTATGATCATTACTCTCCGTGGATAATTATTGCAATTAATTTTTTCTTTTCTGCGGTGCCAATAACAGAAGTAGCAGCACGAATCGAAGTGGCCTAATATGGTTGTTAGAAGCATTATGTAAATATGCAGAAAGCATATAATTGCACAAAACAAGCCCATGCAAAACAGATAACAAAAAACACTTATTTCATTATTTTAGGGTTGTTATTATATAAAGAGAGGAAGAGCTAAACATTAACATTGCAAGGATTTTGTAAACACTTATTTACACATAATTGGAAATATTAACATTAAAAAACTTCAGAGAAGTATGCTGCAGAAACTAAAATGATGAGAGTAATGAAGCGAAGCAATTCTTGGCTCAATTTTGCATGGATTCTTCATGGATACAAAATGACTGCAATATCTTGCATATCTTTGTAAATGTGAAAAAGGATTGGCACCAAGTATTTCAATCATTGTCATGTCAAAGCATACAGTATTTCTTTTAATGCATATTAAACAATCTCAGTTGACCAAAGTGGTGTACCAGCCATACAAAAATATACTCAACTTAAATAAAACTACAATAGAAATTAATGTTGCAAGCAGCGATGAACGGGCCCTCGCACTCTTGTGCACGTTTAGGCGTGCTGCAGTGGAAGCTTGTATGACTTGCATGTAGATGTCTTCAGGCCTGGACATTTAGCGGATGACACCAGCCACAACTCTTTATGTCAAACCATTCAAAAGTTATGCCAGAAAATAGGGACTATCAAATATTGACCAATTTTATGACCAATCCTGGCAGAATTGAGATTAAAGTTAGTCTTCATTCTCTGTGAAGGAGGTCATTTTCCTGATGGCACAGTTAACTGCGTCCAAGATTCAACTGTCTGATCATTTGAAGTTATGCTGAAGGACTCTGAGGTTGCTTTTCATTATTCATATAAGTTGTGTAATTTTTTTCAATAAGTAAGTAACATTTACAGAGCAGCTTTCAGAGACACCAGTCACGAAGTGCTACAGTATATATAAAATACCAGTAAAATGAAAATAAAACCTACAGTATGAAAACAAACCAAAGTGTTTTTTAGTTCTATTCAAAGAAAAACTTCCATCACACAGTGCTCAACAGTTTGTACAGTGACACACTGTATGACCCTTAATTGATAATAGAACCAGCGTTTAACTTATTTTAACGTGCACTTTCCTTGATAGGACTTTTTCTTTCTTGATGTGGTCACCTGCAATCTTAAGTTGGTCATGAGTTTATGTGAGTATACACTGGTTGTTCTCAGAACTGCATTCTACTGTATGTCATCTGTATACTATGCAGTATACAGTATGTACTGCATCCTGGAACAGGAGTTCAGTCGGTATTTTTGTTGTTTCAAATAAATCAAGCATAGCAGTGTCATGAAATATAAAAGCAGTTGGAGCTGTATGTACATGTATTTGTATATAAAGTAAATAGTATGAGGGAACCAAACCTCTAGAGGACCCTTTGCTGATTGTTGTCTAGGCTGGATCTGACACACTGATTCGTCAAAAAGTTTAAACATAACATGTCTAAGATGGGATAGACACTCAAGTGCAGGAGACTGGGGCAGCATAAGTTCCAAAACAAAAGTATTTTATTTAACTAAAAGCGCTGCTGAGCGGGATACAAAAGAGTACAAACATAAAGCCAAAACTAAACAGAACCAGAGGGCTGTTTCACAAAACCAGGATAGCGGATACATATATGAATATATGTGCAACTTCATAACTTTCACTGATTTAAAAATATATTTTTATCCCAATTTATCACCCAGTGCTCCTACCCAGGTCAGTCCTGGGCATTGCTCTCCCTCTGTCAACCCCAGGAGGCCCTACACTGAGCTCAAGCCTCCTCCTTTTTTCATCAGACAGGGTGGGGTTTCTCTGGCCGAACATAGCGCGTGGAAGGATCACGTTATTCCGGCCGGATCCTCCCCACCCCATCTGGTCCCCGGCTGGCCAGAGGGGGCATGTATAGCCCAGGACTGTGTGCATGTTTTTGTGAGGGTAGCTCACATTAGTTACCAAGGGAACACGGGGAGAACATGCAAACTCCACACAGAAAGGCCCTTTCACCAACCCCACCCAGTGCCGATGACATGGGCAAGTAAAGACGCCCTCAACACCCACAGCGTCCTCGGCGAGAATTGAACCCAAGACCTTCTAGCTACGCGGCGGCTGTACTAGCAGCTGCGCCTTTGAATAATACTCCCTGGATTAATGTAAGCCAGTTAGTCCTATACCACTAAAGAAATGTGTGATTATGTTGCATATTTAGTAGTGGAATGATGTACCCTGTATGAAGGGGGTCAGAAGAGATAGATGACTTCTTAAGTAACAGCACCCAGATAGATATAGATATGGAACAGGAGTAGAGGAGAGTATGAAATATTACAGGAGGAAGAAAAAGCCAGAGAGAACTGGAGGAAGAGAGAGATATCCCCTCTAAAACAGGCCTCTCTTTATTTATATCAAGGGCGAGCTCTTCTGCTGGCACGACTTCTGGGGATGGTGGGCCAATGTACAAGACTACAATGACTACAATGTACAAGTCATGTGTACATTGTAGTCAATATTTTTCCAGTCTGCAAAATGTTCTTATATTTAATCTTGATCTGTTCAAGTCTTGATCAAGTCCTAACAAAAAAGGGTAACATGAATTTCTTTTTTTTTTTTTTTAATGGTAGTAAGGTAAGTGGACAGGAGATGGGTATAGAGAGAGAGGGGGGAAAACACGCAGGAAAAAGCGAAAGGGCGCCTGCTCTACACACTTTGTCCAGGACACAAAATAACCGAGGTGAAAAGTGACATGCATTAATCCGCTGTCAGATTCACACATTACATCATAGACTTCCACTTTTCATTTATAAGTTTAAAGTTGTTAATCTGAGCAAATGTCAGGTAAATCCTTGAATGATATGATTATAACGTTTTCCTTTAAAGCAGCATTATGTAACTTTTCCACCTTAATATAATATTTCCAGAGTCATTGTGATGCTACATCAACTTACAACAGGTTTAATGACACCTCTGTCATGGTCTGAGGGGGTCTGTATCGCCTTCACTGGCACTATGTAACTTTGAGGAGCATGGTAGGAACCCTGCCACACTAAAAAACTACACATTTTACGGCTTAGACTGCTTTACGGCATACGTCACTTCCCCCTCCTTCCCGATTCGTATTCGAGACGAAAATGGGCGGGGCGTGGAGCTCAGAGCTCCGCAGAAGCTGGTAACCCGTTGCTGTGTTGTGGCTGCAGCAGCTCCACACAACAGACGTGGGGAAAAGATCGCTAATGGTTTAACTTTTCACCGCTTTCCTGCTTGGAGGAAGAACCACGGAGGCCGAGTACCTGAGATAACAAAGAGTCGTCGGCTCGGTTGGATCGCGGCTGTAACAACCAAACATAACCTTCCACAGTAAACCACAAACAAACACTCACACAGACCGGGTCGGATCAAAACACGGGGTTTATTCCCCACTTCTCCAGCTAAACGCAGTTGCTGGCCAGCTCTCTGCGGTGCGATTAACCCCAATCTTCAGATAAAACTAGTTTGTTGAGGAAAAAATATTAACTCTATTTGTAGCTGCAGAGGAAAAAAATAATCTCACGAGGAAAACAAAAATATTGCTCACGCCTCGGAGCCTCTTCAGCATAATATAGCAGTCAAAAAAAAGAAAAGAAAAGTAAGAGTAATACAAAACATGTCCTGTATGTTGTACTATTATACTAATTTATTGAAACACATGGCGAGTCAAACATTTACCAAAGCAGCTGCCAAACACTCCTAAACAAGGTAGCCTAAGACGTGGGTTGTGCAGAACTGCGGCAGTAAGTCCTTACTAAAGAGTGGGGCTCCACTCTTAAGTAGGGATTTCATATGGATCCAAACCGTTAATAATCATTATTTTCTCCATATACCGCTCCCTGGCTTCCTTGTTTAAGGTATCCCGGTAAATTCCAGTTCCTTTCCAGCAGTTTAACATCTTTTTTTTTTGCATTCCATCTGTTCACTTGGGACAGGAGTTTTCCGGCAGTACGCGCTGGTGCTCATGGGAAATGTAGTGTTCTTTCTGGTAAAGCACTACCGCTTTTGTCTAAAGGAGCCGCCAAACTCAACAAAAGCTGAAAGTTACATTGTGCTGCTTTAAAGGAGCATGAGGCTCCTTTTAAGAAATGAGACTCATTAGCGCCACCCTTCTCCACGACGGCCGTCGGGGGTACTGCAGCCAACAGCGAAGCCGGCACGGGAGAACGGGGAGAACGGGGAGAACGGGGAGAACGCGCATGCAGCGTCATATGACGTCACATCTGCAGGACAGCACGGAAAATTCCGGTCAAAATTTGCAGCACATTTTGCAGCACACAGCCTGTTCAAGGCAACGGAGAGATACGCTAGAGGGCTCATTCGTTTTGGTTTGGAACACTTCATCTGACATTATTACTAGAAAACTTAAAACGTATACACATTTTTTTCATAAATCCTGCCTCAATCCTGCCTCATGCTCCTTTAAGTGTAGTGGTTATTTACACATTCAGGGGATCCACTATTGTTGCCATGCCCTTTGTCGCTCCTTCATAAGCCTCCATAAAAGGATGTTGCTCATTTGGTGAGTATGTAGACAATTGTCTCGAGCTGACCGGAGCATCGAGACTGGAGAGATTATTAAAAATGTGATGTCCGCGCACCATGAGCTTAAAAATGTATGTACTTTGCAAAATAGCCATTTTTCTACATTAGCCGCCCTGACGGTTATTTTGCACATTAGCTGGCTAATTTACACATTCACTGTTTAGCCGGCTATTTTACACATTCACCGCCCTGCCGGTTATTTTGCACATTAGCCGGCTATTTTGCAAAATAGCCGTTTTTCTACATTAACCGTAACATACTGTATATACTGCAGTGTTCAGCATTTTTATTTCCATAAAGCTCAGTACTATCACTGACCTCCTGCTTTTGGGACCTACACATGCATCCCTAACAATCTGGGGTTTTCCAGTATCAATGTTCTCTTTGAGCAGGGTTGGAAACTCGTGAAGGGTTGGAAACTATACATTGCAGAAACGATGCCTAGATGTACAAATTTGATCTGTGAGGCAGATCTAGTATACTGATCAATGTAAGAACAGTGCAACACCAGCTGTTTATGAATACTGTAATTTCATAAAATAAAGTTTAAAGGCATGAAATGAAGATGGGGTTAATGTTATTTACATTCTATAAAAACTTCCACCTCACATCTGTAGCATTGCAACCTCTGCAGTATTTCTTCTAGACTTTTCTTCTTCCACCTTACATGTGTAAATGATAGCAAGTCACTTCCTATAAACAATAAGATAAAATACATGTGCAGGCCTAGAAAAGGACTCCCCGCCCTCCGCCTCCCTCACTTCCCCTCCTGTTTTCCTCCGCTCTCCATCTATCACATCCAGCGGGTACCACAGGCCACTGGCCAAGCCTGTCCTCCCGTCATTAGCCCTGCGTTCTCCCCACACGATCCGTGTGGCTACCCCTGTCTCCTCTCTCCAGCCCGGCACCCCATAATAATATCTCTTTCAACCTTCACACCATGATAAATAGGAGAGCACAGAACAAAAGGAATGGTGGGAGCGGAGGGAGGGAGAACAGAGGTCTGAAGTAGAAGAGAATTAAGGGAAAGGAATGAAAAAGAAAAGAATCCTGATGTAGTTCCTGTCTGTGTATGAAGTGTGGTTGTATTTTTCATTTATTTACTAATTGAATTTCGGGGAAACATTTAAAATATAAAAAATACTGTGTATCAAACGGTGTGTGTGGAATCATCGTTACAGATGAAAACAGAATTAGTGGCAGCTGTCTGCTCCAGAAATGCAACTTATGTTTTAGGTACACTCCATTTTCTGCGATGCAAAGCAGTCAACTAAAGTGAACCTGAAAACATGGCTCAGAGGAAATTGAAAATTGCACATTCCTGCTTCCGCATGGTAAATTTTGGATGTTGAACTAAAATCTTTTCTATTTTCTTAACAAACCCATCACAGATACAGTGGCATTTCTCAATATATTTGCATGTAGGTCCCTGGTCACCAGATGTCCTGATGTATTTAAGCTACTATGCAGAGTAGATATACTGTATGTTTGCTCCTGATATGCAAGTTTTATGGAATGGGGTATTCCATAAAATCTGTGGAAAAAACAAAACAAACAAAAAACTTTAATGTGTTCTGCAACTTCTGCCTGTCTGAAATGACCACAATGATCATTTTTGCACTTCTCTTGCAGCATCACCTGATGGCTCAAAGTTCATTTTCATCCAATGAAATAAAAACGCCCATACATCAGACTTCCTTAAACTCCATGCACTTTGGCAAAGTTGTTAAACACATCCAGTTTTTCCTTACAAAGGCTCTTCCTCTTGAATTTTGGTCGAACGGAAGTTTGATAAACACAATGGTGTTTAACATTTTTAGCAATACAGAACGACTGTAACATGAAACCCCCCCAAAGACACAACTTGCATTTCTTTACAGATTAACCTTTCCAAATAAATTACTGATAAAAAGGTGGCTTATGATAATCGGGGAAATGTGTGACTTGGGATCATTCATTTTTCAAACTGTAAGAATATTCCCTTATAGGATGTGAACTCACTGGAAGTTTTCCGAGGCTGATCATATCCACTAAACGCAGTACAGTCTGGAGTTAGTGTCTTGAGGTTTGTAATAGCACAAATAATGATAATAATTAAATGAATCAACATCCCAGAGCTCCACCAGACAAAGAGGGATGTGCACTCATTATGCGTGTCCCCCTGAGACCTGCTCTGAGTTTGATCTTTAAGTCATAATTAAAAAGTGTCTCTCCTCTCTTCTTTTTCAATCCCTGCTCTTGTAATATCCATGTGATTTATTAGCGCAGTCACAAATTAGACTCCCCCCCTCGTGTATGATATGTTTTAATGTTTTGTTCCAACAGAAAAGGATGGAGTGTGTCTGCACACGTCTACGTGGACCGATGTGTAGCCTCGGCTTTGATCAGAGTCCTGCTGATTCCAGGTCTGGTGAAGGACAGCAGTTGTGCACTAGTTGCCACATCTTGATCTCCTGCTGAGATGGATCCTATTGATCATCAGTGGGGAGTTGGGTTGCTATGAGTAACTGAGTGTTTTAGTGCAGTTGCCTGTGTGGATTCTTGCGTTACAGGTCACTTTTAATATCAGCTTGAATTCGGAGAGTAATTTATGTCCGGAAAAAAACTATAAATTATGCCGGGAGACAGGAGGCTGTTAAGGTTTTTTTTCATCTCGTGTAAGTTTCATTTGTGAACTTGTTCAGATGTCCCATCTTTCTTTTTATGTATTTGTTCCCTAAAATTCCTCCTCTTTACCTTCAATTCTTCCTTCTCTCCATCTATCCACCCTTGCCTCCCCCTTCTTTTCTCTCCACCTTGATTTAAGAGTAGCCTTCATGACTTTGACACATCTGTATTTCTATCAGAGCAGATTAGAGCTCTGTGTGTGTGTGTGTGTGTGTGTGTGTGTGTGTGTGTGAGAGTTTGAGTGGAGGTGGTGGGGGGTACATGATGATTTAGATATAATAGCTCTGTATTGCTGCCTTCCTTCTGTGACTGTACAGTTCAGATATGTATGTGCGTGCGTGTGAGTGTGTGTGTGTGTGTGTGTGTGTGTGTGTGTGTGTGTGTGTGTGCGTGTGTGTGTGTGTGTGTGTGTGTGTGCGTGTGCGTGTGCGTGTGTGTACATGTGTGCAGACTCGTTTGGCTACACATTACAATCCAGACAGTAATATCTGCCATGCATACATTATCCAACCTTCTTATTATCCAGATATCACAAGCAGGAGAATTAGAGTATGGCTCCCTCTCAGTCTTCTTGCCGTTTGTGAGCGGGCCAGACTGCCGTGCCACCCCCATCCTACCCCCCACACACATCCACCCCCAACCCCCCAGTCAGAGGTTAAGATAGCAATCAGGACAGAACCGCAGATGGAGAGAGACATTTTAATAATATTTTAATATTCTCCATGGCTGGTAATTGTTAAAGGACAGTCTAGTCCTCACTCCCCTCACTCACTTGACAATTATGCCAACGGCTCCAAACAGCGGCAGCGAGAAGGAAATAGAGGAAACAAATATGGTACACTGGCTCCTGCCATGCCAGCTGGGCCATTTCTGTATTTTACATACCGAGTGTGTTTCAAAGCCTTTTTCAAAAATATTTTTTATTATTATTCCTATCATTAATAATAATATATTTGTTATTATGCATTACGACAGAAACATGGCAACGATCATGTGGGAACCCCCCCGGCCCCCCAATACACACACGTTCCTTTTTTCTTTTTTCTGATGTTGGAATAACCCATTCTTCCAAGCAAGCTTTTCCGTAATGACAAATTAAAGTCTTTTAATGGAGAAAAGAAGTGTTCATCAACAGCACACATATTTCTTTAAATAAAAAGACTTGTTGCATTATAGTGACAGATTACAAACGTATGGAGGACCAAACTGACATAATTAAAAATAAAAATCTTGAATAAAATGTAGGCTAGAATTGAGATGAATATAATTCAATATTGAGGACATTTATTAACTACACTGCCAGAAACCAAGAAAAAAAAAAAAACAACCTTTAGCTCTGGCTTTTTTTGCTGTTTGTAAGTGCAAGAAACACTAAAGTTAAAGAATTACCATTTTTTATCTTTTTCATTTTCGATCTCGTGGAACATCGGCTTTGGCACAATAGCTGCCAGATCGTCCCTAAAAATTCCCAGCCCGTCCAAACTTAAATGCTTAAAGGTTTAAAAAGTATAATCTGAATGAACATCTGCCTGATGTGACATGAAAAGAGCTAAAATAATAAATTGCCCACAAAAAACTGCTTGTATGACAAAAGTATAAATTCATAGTTGAAAAAAAAGAGTATGATTTTTCTCTCTCTGCTTTTGTTTTAACCAAAGAACATCACTGCCATTTTCTCAGGACCTCAGGATACTCTGTCTACTTGTAAAAAAGAACATTAGCATTCATTACTTTTCCACATAGGGTCATCACTGATCCTCTAAATAGTTGGATACGAAGGATACAGGGAATGGGAAATAACACACTTTTCTCTCATCTCAAAGATGCCAGGTTCAAAATTGAAAATCAAACCCTATAATCATGTTTTTTGGAGGCTAGAATGTATGTTTGGTTCCAAGGATGTATCAGAACTACTGCATGGGAAATGACCAAACATCGCCATCAGGACAGTAAAGGAAGCTGACACCAAAAAAGCCCGCCTGTTCTGCATACTTCTTGCTGTTATACATCAATCTATCAGCTATCCTTATTGCTATTCAGATTACACACAGCACACACGCACACTATTCAGATTAGAAGCCAATGTGTATGGAACGCTGAGAGGTTCAACGGAGACACGAGCGACCTTTTCAGTCGTCGCTGGACACTTTGAGCCGGCAGTAAATCCATCTCAGTGAACTGGTGTGATAGGTGATTTCATGAAACCCGTCCAATACCCTTCAGATCTACCAGCTCAGAACTGCATTGTATCCACATTACATTTGTTCAGCTGTGTTGCCGTACAAAGATTTCTGCTTCATTTCATTTCTTATTTTTATTGATTGCCGATATTTTACAATATTTTTCTTTACAACTCCAGTAGAGTACAGCTGTCGTTGTAGATTCAAATCAAAATTGAGAATTTGCACACTGCTTTAGTTCTGCATCACCATTTATTGATAATACTAAATAGCTACTAACTTTTAATTAAGCCTTCCTGGGCTCTTGGGGAAACATCATCTATTCAACTTTGATCAAAAATTCAAAAGTCTGCTATCATGTTTATTGGTATTTAAACACGTATAATGGCTGAACAATAAAGATAAAAACCTTTGGAGCATGAAATACAACTGTCTTCAAAGAGCAAATAAACTTCTCTGCTGGTGAGGTTTTCTTCATTGTTACCAGCTCTCTCTTGCTAAACAACCCCATTGTTTAGCCGCTATCACCACTCCACAAACAATTCCTCTCCTTTTTGTGAACACATTTTACCAACATCAAACTCAAACGGTGGGTGAGCGTGACCTATTTAGAGGCCACTGCTGAGAAATGGGTGTAAAAGCACAGAGGAGTTCAAACACCAACTTTCAGTACAATGAATAAATAGTGAAGCTGAGCAAGAGCGGTGTGTGAGTTGGTTCCTTTATGTGAAACTTTAGGGATGTCTTCAAGCACACCTGCATGATGACTGATGGATGTGCTCAGTGGCTTGATGCTTAACACTGTTGCAAAGCCTTCGTCTGCTTCGTGGGCATCAGTTATTCTCATTTTTATAATGGCTACTAAATGTTGGGATAATATTTAGGGGTCCAGCTTTTGCATGTGTTTATTGTGGACACAGCATTGGTGAAAGTGTCCTGTAAGAGGTCAAAGACAAAACATTACGTTGTTCTACTAAATTATAACCTCCAGGAAAGCATTGGAGACTGACAGACAAAAGAGACTGGGACTGCAAATTCAACAGGCATTTACACAAAGACATGTGGGAGCACAAGCGGCCGATAGCTTCATAGAGGAATCAGACAAGGGCTAAAAAGGAAGAGTGAAATCATTAGGATGCAAATGAGAGGGAACAATTAGAATGTGTGCGATAGATTGAAAGCGATACTGTATGAAAGGCTAAGGATGAGATTAAGTCATCTCCGCTTTCGCTGGGCTTTCACTCTCAAAGTAACCGTCACATGTTCGCTTTCAAAGGTCTAGGGAATGGGTGCAATTAATTTTCACAGTGATGACTATTTTTCACAATGCTGCAGCTCATCCCTCTGCGCAGACTCTTTCTAGCAGCTTTATATCAGAAAACGTGTAGGCAGGCATGGATCAAACTCCTGCTGGTCTATTTTTGAACAATCTGCAGACTTTGGAGAGCACAGTCTGTATATACACACACATGCACACACATGCACACACACACTATACTATGCTATCTTGAATGTGTACTACTCCACAAATGTGGACTTGTTTTTGAGTGAAAGAGAGAGTAGATATTTCTGGACAGCAGGTGAAGGCAGTCTGAAGACAATGCTGGTTTTATATTTGCCATATAAACTAAGCCATTCTCCTCTTTTACGCTTTCATTTTTCCCCCTTTTCTTTGTATCTGCCTCTTACCTGCTAGTTCTTTTCTTTCCTTCAGTTTCAGCTAACATCGAGGGGAAAAGGTTCACACCACTCTGTTAGCTGCCGTCTTAGCCGTTGAGTCTCTTCATAAAACAGAAATATGTAGTGGCTCGGGCCAAAGCCATGACCAAATAAAACCCAGCCAAGTGTCTTCCAGGGAACCCATCCATTCACATCATAAAAATGGCTCTCTATTTGTGTTTTCAGTGCATCAGTCCATTGTTGTCAATTTGGCTCATCTTAGGTACTGGGATATTCCCCTCCTCTCCATAAATCCCACTCACATCTCTGTCTTTTATCTCTTTAACTCAGCTTCTGGGCTTCTCCTTGAGTGTTTCATGGTGCATCACGTGAGATTTATTTCCAAAAATAAGATTGCAAAATGTACTTTGTGTCTTCTTGTTTTGAGGAGGGATTTACTCCCCGTTAAGAAGAGTTATGTACACCGAGGCATTTTACACCCCGACTCTTCGCAGCGGGGTGCTCTCTGATATATTTCAGCTGGGCCTTCGCCTAATCCACATATCAATCCAAAGCCCAGAGAAACGCTCACACAAACCTACAGAATAGAAGAAACACATCTCAGTGGGTATTTGACAGCAGTCTTTTTAAGTCTGAGGTTTTATGTTATTTATTTCTGATACATTTTAGTTCAAATAAATACCCACCAACCTTTTCAATATAACTATAATATTGATTTTTAAGTTGGTATAATTCATATACTGCATTTAGAGAAGATTTCTTTCTGTTTCACAGTAATGCTTGTACTACAGAAGAGTATTAGGGCCAGGCAGGAGAAAAATTAAAATAATATTTTAGAGGAGGAACATTTTTTTTTCATTATGCAAAGTTGAAATGTCGAGAAAAAAGTCGAAAAAGTCGAAATGTGGAGATTAATGTTGAAGTACAATTTCGAGAAAAAAGGCGAAATGTTGAGAAAAAAGTCAAAATTTCGCGAATAAAGTTGAAATAGAAATAGAATAGAAAGTTGAAAAAGGCGAAATTTTGACTTTATTCTTGAAATTGTACTTCAACATTAATCTCGACATTTCGACTTTTTTCTCAAAGTGCACAATAAAAAAAAATCTTCCCCTCTCAAATAATTTTTCTCCTGCATGGCCCTAATACTCTTCCGTATTGTACAGATAAGTTGTCTTGCAGACAACTAAATATTCATACACATACACTTGGCTAAGTTTACAAAAAGATCACACTTTTGTATAAATCGGAGTGACTTCAAGTACAAGATTTGGTACGTTCTCTTTGATTTACAGGTGCTGTATCCAGAACCAAAGTGCTATTGTTGTGTAAACCACTCAGGATATGAACCACACTCTCTGACGTCAAAGACCTGCACACACACACACACAGGGGGGATCTTGGAATCACAGACAACAATACACACATGGACAGGATATGAGCCAGAGGACGAAAACTGGTACACGCCACCCGTTACAAAGCTTATAAGATAACACTAATTATCAGGGCTCTTCTGTCAAAATTCAATCTTGAGCCTCCTATTTGACTTCTCTATGTGTTATTTTATCACTTTAGTTGTCTTGAAGGGTTAAATAAATTGTCCATTTATTCCATTTCTACAGTAACTGAGTAATGTTAAAGATTAGAATCTTGGAGGTGGGGGTGTGTTAGTGCTGTGTACCCCAACGGTGGGGCAGATACCCCAAACAAGTCTCTTTGCATTCCTGTATCATTACCGTCCAATAAAGGGCACGAGTACCCAAAAAACATTTACAAAGGAAACAAAGATTTGACGCTGGAGCAATGGAAAAAAGGTTGTGTGGACTGATAAGACGACATTTACCTAATTCCAGAGTGATGGGGGCATCAGGGTGAGAACAGGGTCGATAAAGTAATGCTGCCATCTTTCATGTTTCCTACTATGCAAACCTGTGAGGACATTGTTAGGACTGGTGGTACTTCAGCTGGTCAGTTGGCTCTTTAATGTACAAACAAATACAATTATTTTTTCTTGGGTGTATTGCACCAAGAATCATGAAGCTCAAACTGTGACAGAGTCATTCAGGGATCATGAGATATCATTTTCACACATAGATTGGCCACAGGGTCTAAACCCCCATCAACAATCTTCAGAATATACTGGAGAGGATTTCCCCCCCAAATGCCAACACAACAGCAAATGCATATCCAATTGTATCTAAAGGTTTTCTGACAAAATGCTAAAATGCGCAGATTTTTTTTTCTTTTTCAGGAATTGTATTTTATGAAGTGGGAAGTGAGATTAGAGGCTGTGGACTTGCATAGAAATCCAAGGTGCCCAAAAACCATGACTGCAATGATCCCATCACGTTTCTAACATTAGTTGTCAGAGAGTTTAAATGGAAATAAAGCTAATAAAGTACCAACACAACCCCATACACTTCTATTATCTGTGATGTTTGATAATTGGTGTTGAGAGTGCACGAAGTGGCTTCTGGGGCCGCTTTTTCATGACCTGAAGCCACACAAACTGCTAAAAATCTGCCCCCTGCAACACTTTCAACATACTTGCAGTACTACTTTTTAAAAATGTAAAAATACATAACCAACAAATACAGAAAAGAACAAAGGAGCATAACCTTTCCCACTTAATTGTAATTGCTCAATGACACAGCCGTGGAAATTGGTCTTCTCTCCATATTTTCATCTTAATCTAATTTCCAGTCCCCTTTCCCTCTCAGAGCCATTTTCAAACTTCTCTCCTCTCACAAGTCTGGGCCATTACAAATCTATTCAGTTTAGCCTGACCATGCAGATGAGCAGAAGAGTGTTATTTTATTTTTCAGACTCAGTTTTATACTCCCATCTGTAGTTTCTTGTTTCCTCTCCTTTTTTCTTCACTCTCTCCTCCGGCTGTGTATCAGGGCTCTGTGTTAATGACAGTTGACAGATAGTTGAAGGGCATGGGCTGCTCCCTGTCAGCCCTGTTTTGGACTCATAATTATTTCGCCAGTGTCAAGTCACTGTCACCCTCGTCTGCTTTACACTTCCTCACACACAGAACCCACCCACCCGCCCTGCCTGCTGAGCCTTGAGGAGAGAAAGACGGAGTGCTTTTGTGTGTGTGTGTGTGTGTGTGTGTGTGTGTGTGTGTGTGTGTGTGTGTGTGTGTGTGTGAGTCTTGCTGTCACTCGACCCCGGAGTTGGCCGCTTCCCTGCCAAGACGAGCATTGCTGCCACACGACGAGCGTCGCTCTGCATGCTTGTCTCCGTGGTAACAAACCAGAACCGCAGCCTAGTGGCAGTGTGTTGGTGTGGTGGAAGGTGACTTTCCAACTGCATACCAAAATAATGTTTTAGCAAGATGTTGTACAACTGGCTGGAGGTTCGCAGAAGTGGAAATTCAGGAGGGATTTAAGCTGCCTAGCATGTTTTTGAAAGTTACTTTGGTAATAAAAACAAATTTGTTGACATTGTTTTAAGCTCCAGTACCTTCTGGTTCCTCTAGTGTACATCGATGACATGTCATCAGTTTTTCCCATTATGTTTGTAAGTCACTATGTTTGTTAGTTGGAAAATGTGAGGCTTGACTGTGCAAAAATGGCATCACTGACATTACACCAAAATAAAGAACTTCCTGTTTTAGATTTGCCGCTTAACTTTAAAAGTATACAGCACAAAAAATAGATAAATAATTCTCAGGCAGATGTTATCAAGTCATAATCAAGTTTATGATAGACGAGTCATAGTGTTACAACCCATGAAAACAAGGTTCAGGCTCATGAATCCAGATGGCTGAAAATGCACAGGCCAATTTCTGACAATCAGGTGGTGTGGAGAGGAAAGACCAGGTGAAAGGAATCAACACTGATAGTGCGTCCGAAATGCCATACTAAACAGTATATACTAAAAAGT
The DNA here is from genome assembly GCF_033807715.1 of Cololabis saira. Taxonomy (NCBI): domain Eukaryota; kingdom Metazoa; phylum Chordata; class Actinopteri; order Beloniformes; family Belonidae; genus Cololabis; species Cololabis saira. Next base: position 36,551,182 of record NC_084596.1, on the reverse strand, counting down.
ATACTTAAGTTCGGCACATTTTTGAGTAAATATCAGTAGTGTGCATTAATTTGGACGTACTACTCAGAGCGCACATGTCACTTCCTGCCGTTCGGAGGAAGTGACGTGTCACAGCAGCGGTAGCAGCTCCGCTCCGCTATTTCCCGTTTATCCTGGCCGAAACAAGATGACATTATATAATATTATTATATACGAATATTATAATATTCATATTATATAATGATATTATTATACTTAATATTATACTTATGACATATACGTATCACTTAGCAACCAAACGCTGCTGCATTGCATTGTGGGAAGTTTCTGCTTAGCTAGTGTCCATCAATCCACACCAATACATTTCTCTGGAATGAGTATAGATAGCACTAAAAAATCTCGCATACTCATTTTGCATACTCATTAGGGTGGAAGCATGCAATTTCGGATGCAGCCTGAGAGATGAACAGAAGAATGATGCCTTCAGTGCAACTTGGGAAACTCATACATGGAAAAACTGAAACCATGACAATTACTGTAAAACTGTAAACACCAGAGAGTGTCAAGTTAGCAACAACACACTAAGAGGCTCAGGCTCTACCGATGCATACAGTGCACTTGAGCGATAAAGATTATTTTTTTAAATATTTTTAAATATTTATTTTATATTTTATATATATTAAGTTATTATCTTGTTTAATATACATTGTCTAAAGGTATATGCATATTGCGAAAATAACAGTCCATCTATAGGCATTAATGCTGTCAAGTCTGGGATTGACAACTAATATTTACGTGTGCTGCTCCACCCGCTCTACATGTGGTTGGAGGCAGGAGTTTGTTTGCACCAATGAAAGGTTTGGAACTGCAGTCATTTTAATGAATTCCAAAACATACATTTCTCACTGTAAAGCATTTACGTGCATATCTTTTTTGCTGACTTTTCATTAATAAGGCCCGTTGTGTGGGCGAGGATGGGAGTCAGTGACCAGAATCTTGTCAGCCACAGGTGGGTCCATCTTCATGTGGCATCAACAATCACCGTGTTTACATTATGAGAATTAGTCATTCGTACATCTTCTACATACAGTACATCACTGATATTTGGCCAGAATTTTAGATCGAGCTATAAGCAAAAACTTGTTGTCAGAACCATAGAAGACTAATAATTTAACCCTTTAATACCTGACATGAAATAAAACAAAATACATATTTTTAAACCTGAAGTGTTCATTATATATTGAAATAAAAAACACTACATTTTTTATTTACCATTTTTTAAATTATTGTTTTAGGAATACATTAAAGTGTATTTTTTTAATTTTTTTTATAATATTTTAGTTTGGTAAAATATTGTGTTTTTTCCCCTCTTTTTATTATGGGGTGGTACAAAGATCTCTGAAATTCATGTATCAAATATTATATGTTTGCCATTATAGGGTTAAGAAAAAGATGTGAAGAAGAAAAAGACGTGAAGAACAAAAACAGTATCTCAAAGAACACGAAATATTGGAAATATAAAAATATTGATAGGCAGTGTCAACAAAAGAAAGGTCTGGAAGACAATGTGATTGTCACTTTGTTTTGATTGTGAAATAGAGGAAGGAGAGAAAGACTGAAGACAAGCGCAACATAAAGACGAAATAGATGGAAGCGATCAATGATTTAAACAATAATGCTGCCGTCTGTATTCACTGTCACACTCTCACTCTCAGCCACCATCATGGTCGTCCTGCAGACACACGTGTCCCAACTGTCCATCTGGTTCATGTGCCATCTTGAACATCTCTAGAACGACAATTCACTTTCTTCTCAATCTCTCTCTTTTTATTTTTCTCTCAATGCTGTCTTTTCCCTTGTGTTTCTCTCCCTGACTTTGCTACTTACACCATGGTGTCTCCAACAAACCCCTCCTGATCAATCTGTGGTTACTTTTCCTCATCCCTCCTCCTGTGTCTTTGCTCCCACTTCATGTATCTGTCTACTTGCACTATTTCCACCACAGTTTCTCAAATTCTCTGTTCCTTTTCTTGCTTTTTGCTTGTTATTTTCTGTATTCAAACATACACAATTGTTTCCATGATAATTTTGTAGTATGTCTGTGGAAATGACACTGATTTATCTTTGAAAGCACACTCACTCACACTAGTCATTTTCAGCTGCAAGTGACTGAGTCAGGAAGCAAGAGCATGTGTGTGAATTCTTGGAGCCCTCACTCCTCGCCTTCCTCAGTTGTTCCTTCTCTTCCACTTCCAGCCTTCTGTTTAAATTAAGGTGAGCTGACAAACAAATTAAATCTGTCAAATCCTGTTTGCATGAACCAGACAGGAAGTCAATATTGTCAGCCATTTTGGTTAGCCAGAGCTCTAATCACACTTCAGGGCCGTGGCAACGTGGATGCGGATGGGGGACGGAGGTGGCCACACAAGTTGTGTTACTTTTCTATGCATCTCCTTGATAATTGTAACCAATGCAATATATATATTCACATATATATATTAAAGAGCTTTGAAATGTACCTATGAGGTTTTTGTTGTTTTCGATTAAAATTGTCTCCCTGGCCTTCATCCTGAGTGGCTCCTACACTAGCTCTTAGCCTCTTTTAGCTCTCCATCAGACTCCCCCTCCAACCCCGCACTCGCTCACACAGTGTTATTGTCTGCTGACTTGTGACTGAACTGAATTGCGCGTCCGCTGCTTCGAGTCCAGTCAAATAGTCCTACTACCAACAGTCATAACAACAATGATAATACTATTGTTAATATTATTACTGGCCTTTTGGTTGTTGTTGCCATATATGTATTTATTGTCACTATTATTATTATTACAAGTGTGCATTCACAATCAGGTGTCATTCCCCCTCTCTGGGTATGTAGGTGTAGGTATATATTAGGTATATATATATAGTATATAGTGTATGTATATATATATATATATATATATATATATATATATATATATATATATATATATATATATATATATACTATAGTATATAGTAGGTATATATATATATATATATATATATATATATATATATATATATATATGTGTGTGTAGATGTATATGAGTGCATGTTTGCATGTTTATATATGGATGTATTGTTATACATTTATGTTACCTATCAAGTTGAATCTTGTTAGGTAATATATACGACACTACTTCTCTTCCTGTGTTGTAAATAAGGGATTTGCTTATTTATCAAGATGTCCAAACTGGAGGGATTGTGACTAGTATCACAGCTCTATAGTAGAAAAGACAGAAACGTGAGTCTCTTTGTCCGTCTTATGCACTCAGCTCACACTCAACTTAAAATCTTATTTAAATAGCTTTATCTCAGCTCCTCCATTCAATAATACAGGTAAAAAGATTATTTAATTTATGAAATGTAACATATGATTGAAATTTATCTTTTTTTTCAACTTATTAAATATTACTATCAGAAAACTTTGTCCTAGATCTCTACACAGTATAACATGTCTATAATATACTGTAGACACCTTATATTGATATAATATAATACAAATACAGTATGATAATCTTTTATTTGTCTTTACAGCTTTAGAATATGGGGTGTGTTTAAACAAATTTGTCAATCATTTTACCTGTAAAGTGTTAATTAATACCTTGCATGTACGTAACTTTGTGTAGCAAAGCAAATAGAAATCAAATACGTGTCACATCGCTCATACAGAGGTCACTGTTGTCATCTTGTCCTTAACCGCCCTGCTTGTGAAATCAGTGCAGATCCCCTGCTTTCCCCCTCTTTGACTCTCTTACACTATCACACACACACACACACACACACACACACACACACACACACACACACACACACACACACACACACACACACACACACACACACACACACACACACACACACACACACACAGCAGTGGTCTACTCCCAGTGGAGGAATACAGCTAATCTCAACGACATCAGTCAGAGTCGTATGCCCGAGGCCTTGTGCATGTCTGTGTGTGTCTGTGCGTATATGCACTCGCATTTGTGTGTACGTATGCTTGTATTTAAAGGTCAAAGGTTAAAGGTCAAGACACCTGCAGGGCAGAGTTTGACCCTGGTGCCCTAAATACACAAGTTTCACACCACAGACTGTAATGCAGCAAATCTGTAACCATAAAGAGTCATCAAGGAAATAAAAAAAGGGACGATAAAAAAGTTGAAGAGGTTAAAAGAATTAACACTTGAACACAGAGGAGGCATTTTTGGACCAGCATTATTTTTCCCCCTACCTTACCATGCATAATGATTTGAGCCCACCTCTTTTGCAAAGATTACTCAAGAAAATTGCTGAAGGTACCGCAACACGGGCCGTGTTTATAAGATGGATCTTAGCTGGATCAGAAGTATGAAATTAAGAAAACAAATATCTCCAAAGTTACTTGAACATAGTCATGGGTAGTTTGTCACACTTATGGTTGTTGTGGCCCTTGCACTTTTCTTTAAGAGTAATGTGAAGGAAATCATGCACTAAAAGTGTGATAAATGAATTACGTGAGCAACTGGTTCAGATGAGCCTCAACAGGAATAAAAAATGAAATGAGAATGGCTTTATTGGGATTCATTTGTATTAAAATACCATAAAAGAGAGACGGGACAGAAGGAGAGAAGTAAACAGATGTTCAGGGCTGAAACTAGCAGACAGAAGGGAGAATACTAATTCTTATATAATACCATTAAAATGACTAGAATACAAAATACAACAGATAATATGAACACAATTTTGGAAATGACCTTAACATTAAGTTCAAGAGCGTTTTCTTTAAAGTAAGCCCCACATGCCAGGTATTGGTGATAAACACATGGTTTTACCACAGATTTTGCATTCTCTTTATCTATCTGAACTGACACATCCAATCTGTCCATCTCTTCTGCCGTCCGCCCTCTTTACTTCTCGCCCTCAGGTTAAGTCCTGTTTACTCATTTGACCCGGCTGCTCCGCTGTTTAAAAATGCATGGACAATAAATAAGGATGCTCCTTTCCCCTCTCTGTAACTTTCCCCCTCACCGTTCACCCATCTCCCCATCCGGCTGCTCATGTTTGTGCGGAGCTCATTCAGCCTTTTAAAGGAAATGGAAATCCCCTGCAGTGACCCCGCAGTCACTGAGGTGACTAACTGATATCCTTTCGGTCAACATTTACAATTCTTTGACTTCAAGGTAGGAACTCCTTTTTACTCATGGGACACCGAGCCCGATGTATTTTAAAAGGTCTGCTGACCCCAATCATTTTGAAGATGGGGCACTTTAAGGACCCTGATACCCCAAAGAGCATGAGGTGTACTCCAATACCCCAAAGAGCTTACCACAACTACATCCAAGAGTCACATTGCTATTAGTTCTATGTTGTTCTACAGTAAGTGCTAGGGGTGCTCAAAAAGCTGTTTTGCTGTTGCTAAAATTGTCATTTTGTTTTACATTTACATGGTGCAGGATTGAATCAGGGCAGGGGTTTGTATGGAGTTACTGTTTTACATTTGAGTGATTAGAATTTGGGGAAAAGCTAAAATGATATCTCAGGTACAGCACCATCTTACTTACTGCTAGGGTGGTTTCCAGGCAGCTCACACACTTCTGTCATTCCTATAAGCATCTATTTAGATGTTAAAGTTAGAACACAGTCAAAAACTTGATGCAACACATCCCCGCCTCTTTGCTTGCTTTGGTACAGGCAGCTGTTTGAAATTTGCAGGACACTGACATTGCAGATCCGGATCAAAGCAGAATAATATACCGTTTCCATCCACATCTCTACCCAACAACACATAAGATCTCTTTTGAAATAAAGTTTATTTTGCTGGGATTATTGAGAAAAGCTTCCGTGGCTCTCGTGATCGTTTTGTTCTTACAGGATTATTAATTATCCTGCATCTGTGTGTGTGTGTGTGTGTGTGTGTGTGTTTTTGAAAAACAAATCCAGGTAATGTTACTGCCCAAAAAATTATCAAAAGTATATGGTTAAAAAATTCATATATTGTTTCATATTTTTATTTTCGGTTTGTATCTGATAAAAATCCACAGCAGATAAGAGGTTCTTTGTTGAAGAGGCCCAAAGAAAAAAATCCAAAATGTACTTTCTTTCAATGTGACATTCAAAAGTACAACTGCACCATGAAGCGGATGTGTGGAGGTGTAACTCAGGTGTGGGAGAAGATGAAAAGAAAAGAAGCAGAGCAGCAAGGACAAATGTTTTAAAACAGCAGGAGACCCATCAATCTTTCCCTGGATCAATTTGCTAAAGGCCATAGGATCAGGAATAAAGCCGGAATGGGGTTAATCTGTGGAAATTATTTTGTTATTAATAATAATTTCTCAAATATCTAACAGCCGGGAAAGACGTACTGTAACACTAATCAAAGCTGATGGGAGAGTCTGTCTTTGTACATCAGAGAATTTCCTCTACTTGATTGCTGTAAGTGCTATTTGGATTTATTTCCAATGTACCCACTCTGACTATAAAATGAATGTATCAATCCCAATGCATTTCAATTACTCATTGTATTATTCTTTGTTTTCAATCACCTAGTATTTTGACCTCTTTTTAAATTATTTTCATGGGGTTTTTACTCATAAATAGTAGCTCCCAGTTCCATTAGTCCTTGGTAAATCTATCCTCATTCACTTTAATTACTATGTTCTTCATAAGGCGTCAGAATAATAGATGCAATGTGCTTGTGTTTTCTGGAGAGTTAAAACAAGCATAATGAAGTAACAAAAAGCTGCCTTTACACCTCCTCTCTGAAACAAGCAATTACAACTAATTTGTCCTTTTAAAAAAAGACGCACGGAAGCCATTTGTCTCGAAACGCACACACATACACACAAAAAAGAATATTCATGTCTCTTCCTCCCCCTCTACAAACACTTAGGAGCTAATTATTGTTATTAGCATCATGCTTGAAATCCCTCCACAAGGGCATGTCAGCATACTTCAACATCTGTACACACCTTTTTTTTTTTTGCTTTCATCAAAGAAACAGGAGACAGGGAACAGGAGGGAAGAAGTGACACATAAAAATGTCCTGAGATCACCTTGAAAAGGCCTAATCAAAATGTCTCACACTTCCATGCCATTTTGTTTTACTCAATGACACCATTTCACAACAGTCATAATTGCTTCTCATTAAACGCTGGACTTATATTTATATGAATATAGATTTAGCCATAAGGATAACCATTACCAACATAGTAATGTTGTTGAGATTTTACTATTATTTCATACACAAGAACATTATGAGCAAATGAGTTTGTGCAATGACCATATGTCATCTATAAAGCAAGGATTAGACCACTGTGTGGTACCCTCTTATGATGGATGCTATAAACATCTCTGAGAATCAATAAACTATGGATTAACTTACATATAATGTATGCTGATGGAGCAACACGACTAAATAAAACGTGTTTCAGTGTTAATCAGTTGCATATACATTTCCGGATCTAATTAAAAACAACTTTAATCAACAAATGTTATATTCTCTTTGGTGTTGGTGTATTCATCCATCCATTCATCCTGTTACACTGGATTCTAACTTAAGAAGAGAGGCAGAATTCCCCAGATGAGCTCTTTCTGGCTAAATTTAGTGACAAACTGATCAAAACCAGTTAGCACCCAAGCTGTTGTTGCCAGGTATGTTTTCATCCGACATCTAGGGCTCCAAACAGCAAATGTCCAAATGACACCACCTGACTTGACAATACACAACCATTTACTATTTAAAAGACGTGCTGTCTCAGAAAGGGTCCATAAAACACTGATGTTTCATGTCCATGTTTGGCCATGAAAAACCCAACACATGGAGTCACAAGACTGAAGCTGTGTTCATTTGGACTGAACCACTACATAATCCACTAGCCCACAAAATAAATCACCGTTATTGCAGTTTGAAATTCAAAACCAAGCTTTTCCCATTCTATAAAGTGTAATTTATTCTGTTCAAACAATACACTAAAAGCAATGAACAAGAGACTTCAAGCTTGTCTGCAGCAGGCCACGTTGCATTGCGGTTTATAGCTATAGTCAATAGAAAATGCTAATGGTTATGCTAACATTTGTATTATTTTACACTTAGCAGATGCTTCTATCCAAAATGACTTACAAAAGAGAGATACAACCAAGCCACAGTCACAAAGTAGATCAAAAAGTAGGTGCAGATAAGACCGTATTTAAATAAGTGCACATAAGTGCCACTAAGATTTTTCTCAAACCTTTCAAAGTGGCTTGTCTTCTATTCAGTCTGTGCTACGGAATTTAAGAATGAAGATTTTTTTGCATTACATAAAATGGATAATTGCCTCTTTTTCCTCAAAATGTATACCTGCATGTATGGAAACTTGTGAAATTCAGGTTACTTGTAAAAAATATTTACAATGACAACAGAGCTTTACAGTTACAGTTACTGCAACAAGTTCTGTTCTTTTTACAGTAAATACTGGTCCAGAGCAAGTTGGACTTAATACACTACATTTGCCAACCCCAAGTAAATTTAAAGGAGCAGAAGAAACTGCGTATTACTAAGCTTTTACATCATTACCCCTAATATTAATTATGCCTAGGCTAGTTTGCTAAATCAGTAGATCCCACCAGGGTCACCACTACAGCTATAGTGCAATAGGTTTCAGCATTTTAGGTTTTACTCTGGATCCCCAATAATGTAAACCTACCTGTACTCAGTACCGGTTTTTGTAGGTAAGTGGGCAGAGGTGGAGTGGCCAGTTGTCGCCAGTGGTACTGCCCAGAAGTTGCAGTGACACCTATGAGCTCGGTGGCTGAGAATGCAAATAATTCTGTTAGTTAAAGAAATGAGATGTATGGACCAGTTTTAAAAAGTTATGGTTGTAGTTTAATGGCACTCATCCCTGTTTTACAGTTAGGCCCAATTTCAATACTCCCCCTACTTTTCTCCACTCACCCTTCTTTTCTTCACTCGCCCTTCTTTTCTTCACTCGCCCTTCTTTTCTTCCCTACCCCCTAAAAAAGAAAGGGGAGATTTTAGGGCACTTGAAATCTAGGGCACTTGGCCCAGGTGCCTGTCCCATTCTCCTACTCCCCCTTGTTTTCATCCCTACCCTGATCAGGAAGCTGAGAGCCAAAAGCTGTTTTAATTTCAGCTGTAGCGCTGTTAAAATGGCACTTTATTAAGTTTTAATATTTTTTCAGGCGTAAAGTAACCGTTTATGCAAATAACGCCTGTTAAGAAATTTGCTCCGAAGATTTCGGGATTTCTGCCTGACTGCCGGCTCCGGAGCTGATTATGGTTCCGCGTTAAATCGACGCAGAGCCTACGGCGTAGGGTACGGTGTACGGCGCGCATCGCCGCGTAACCTACGCCGTAGGCTCTGCGCCGATTTAACGCGGAACCATAAAACAGCTCCGCTATCTTCACTTCAGCTTTATCTGAAAGTGTGTAAATTACCCAGATAACAGCTTTGTGGTTTCTGAAAACTATTATATCAGAAACATCCAAAACAAATTTGACGAGTCACAGGATTATTTCTCTCTATTTCCCACAAAAAAATGCTTGCTCCCTCGGTCACAATCTGAGACGAGTCTGCCTGTTTGCCCTCGGTCGGCGAGTCAAATCGACGCAGAGCCTACGGCGTAGGTTACGTAACCTACGGTGTAACCTAACAGCCTTTATTCCAGCGCGATCTTCGCGAAGAACGGACAAAAAAGGGATTATGTACATTCACTGAGTGAATATTATGAAAGTAAAATATATATTTCTCGCTAAAAATGTAATCAAAACGCATTTTTATGCAGAAACTAACTCAAAATATTGATTTTATTCACAAAAAAATAAGAAAATGTCCGCCATGTTTTTTTCGGATTCAGTCCGCAAATGACGACGAAAAGCATTCTGGGAAATTTTTATACCCCCTCGCTCGCGAAGTCAGCATGTGAAATCCCTTGATGTGAAGGGGCTATTCTCAGCCCCTAGCCCTCGTTATGCCCACTCCCACTAGGTGAAAAGAGGAATTGGGACACCACTACCCTCACGGGAACGCGCAAAATTTAGGGTTGGTGAAGAAAACGAGGGCGAGGGGGAGAATTGGGACGGGGCCTTTGTCTATTTGCCTAGGCTGGATGCTGACACAAGATTGTATCACTCCTGTAGACTACGGTAATCAGCTGGTAACCAGTCTACACCTGAAGTTGCTCCTCTTCATTTCTGGTCATGCATATTCATGTATTCTGGAGGCATGTATTTTTATGGAGGTTAAAAGAAAAACCGAAGTATATTGGTCATATATTTTCAAAATTAATCTCATTCTTAAAGATTTTCCCTCCATCACCTTCGTCACATTTAATAAACATTTAATTTCCTATAAGAAATGTGGAAAATACATAGAACGGAAGCAAGGATGATAACCAATCTGGGCCATGATGGGTTTTTTTTTACTAAGATGTTAAAACAAGAGGATTTCATTTCTTACTGTGCTAAGATTGTATTCTTGAATATGAAAAACAGGTTTAACCACTTGACTTTTTAGTGTCCACAAAAGCGCATGCAGCTTGAATGAACACACACACGTACTCAATCTGACACACAAAATTAACTATCTTGCTCTCAACTCTAATGCATCTGTCATATGAGGGGTAAGCCCCTTTGATCTCTCCCCCCCTCTGTTTCTGACAGCTGGCTTACAGCTCACTGGCCCTAAATGAATTGATATTTCTTCTGGCCACTTGAATTTGTCACTTGACTTCTCTGTGTAATCTTCACTCCTTAGTGGCTGCAGTCTCCACTTGCGTGCATGTGCTCAGAAACCTGGGCGGCACAGTTATTTGTTCTGGATGACAATGGCTGATGGAGTTGCATACTCTCAGGTCTGCTAATCAGGAAAAAACAAATCTAACACAAGGCCATCCTGATGAACTTGGAATATAATTGTCTTTAAAGACAGACTAAGAAAGTACAAGATAAATCAAGATTTACTGGTAGTATAGTAAATGCCTGTTTGTGTGCAGTTGTGTGCCAGTGTAACACCTGTAGCACTGAAACCTCTTGATCATTAAATATCAGCCTCTTACAGCGATTATTCTGACATCAGTTTGTTAATATAATGTAAGTAATATTTATTTATAGAGCACCTCCCACAGACACCAGTCACAAAGACTGTTATAGTAAAATAACAGTACAATGAAATGCAATGAAAAAATAGAAATATTTGCAGCCATTTTTTAAAACTGAACCTATGAAACAAAAAGATTTTGGTAGAGAGTTTCAGAGTCTGAGTGCTGTCACCCCAAAATCCCAATAACCAAAACGTTTTGAAATGAGAACAAGGCACCACCATTAATCTCCGGTCAGAAGTACTGGTGCAACAGCTCAGAGATACACTGGGTTGACTTACTGTTGAGAACTTTAAAAGTTAAAACAATAATTTTTTTAATTAAGTCTGAAACTGAGTGGAAGCCGGAAAGGAGTTTTTAAAAACAGAGTAATGGTCTGTCTCCCTAGAGTTGGATAGAAGGCGTGCAGCTGAATTTTGAACAGACTGCAGCTGATTCAGGGATCTTTTGTTCAGATGGGTAAAAACAGAATTAAAGTAATCCAGCCATGAAAATAATTATCATTTCCATGTCTGCCTTGGAAACGTGTCTTAACTTTGCAATGTTTCTTAGATGAGAAAAAGCTGAGCAAGTCATTTGCAAACATGAGCGTCTGAACTGTCCAGAGTGACCCCGAGGTTACTTGCACACACTCTGACAGACCGTTGTTGGGATATAACAGAGATAGCTTCAATAGTTTTCAGCTAACCAGGACTTGATGGCAGTTAAATCATTATTTAGTGAGAGTAAAAGGGTCATCTGGACAGAATGAACAAAGAAGCTGGAGGTCATCTGCATAAAGATGAATGGAAATGTTGCTTAACTTTGTAATTGAATGTCCAAGAGGCAACATATGCAAAGTAAACAAGCAGGTCAACAGATCCCAGTGGAACACCACAGGCGTAAGTGTTGCTCTTGCAAAATCTTCGATAGAAATAGAAACGCTCTTTACAGTGAGGCAGACCCACAAACATCCATCATCTTGTGTAACCTGTCTAGCAAAATACTATGATCAATCGTGTCAAAAGCTGACCTTAGGACCAAAAGAACAAGCACGGTATAATTACCAGAATCAGCTGCCATTCGAAACCCTGAAAAGCACAGTTTCAGTTTGATTGAAGTTTATGAAAACTTGACTGAAATGTGTGTAGCAGAACGAGGGAGCTGCCCTTAATCAACACAGCTGTAGCCAATAATTGGTCCAGCTGTGTATATAAGTGGCAGCTTTCCCTGTGTCTTGCACTTCCCCCATTGCGTCATTTCCGCCCCAGACATTCTTGCCTCTCAGGTAATGCTGCTGCTGCTTCACTCTAGTTGTTAGTCTTGCTCTCTCGGTAGGTTAAAATAATTTGTATTTCCTTGCAGAGCGGCGACTGAATGCCGTGCTCCTGTTGCGTGATTTTAGCATCTCCTGTGTAGGTCTCTCTCTACTATGGTTGTTATCCACGCTGGCTGAACAATAGTGTGGTCACGGACAAATGCTGGTGACCGTGCGGGTTTCCTCTCTCCCTCACTCTATGCCTGTGTGAACCTACTAGAAGGTATGCTATTACTTTTGCTGCCTTCCAAGTTTACTTTTTAGCTTGGGATACTAATTTAGTTTTGTTTATAGTAGGAAGGCTCATCAGCTGACGGAGTCCCCGGTGGTGTGACGTCAGAACCACCAGCTGATTAAAGCCACCGCTGCTGTTTCGTCTCCTGCTGCTGTTTGCTGCAGTTTGCTTGCTTGCTTGCTTGCTTGCTTGCTTGCGCTCCCACTTGCTTGCTTGCTTGCTTGCTCTTCTGCCTTGTCCTCACTGCGGTGCTTGTCTGCTCTGCTGGGGTCCCCTGAAGTCTCGCCCAGTTCCCGGCTTGACCCCGATAATAAATGTGGCGATACAGTGCCATTTTCTTTTAATTAATTTAGTTTAATAGTCTTTGGGACCAGTGTTTGTTTAACCTTGTTTATTTCATTTCGGGCAGTGTTTCTAGTGCAGTAGTTACCTGCCCTTTTGTCTTATTTTGCATGTTTATTATATGATTATTTTTGTAACAATTTGGTTGTTTTGCAGTTGCTGTAGGCCGGTGGTGGTGTTGGTGACCTGGGTGGAGTCCTTCCCTTTTGTGTGCTGTGTGCTTGCCACGTGTGGTTGAGTGTTTAATTATTTTTACGTTAATATCTTTCATTTTTGTAGACTCCTAGTTCCCCTCTGCACCAGTACGCTACAGCTCCTGCCCCTTATTTATTTTGCTCTTTATTTTCATGACTGGTTTTTAGTATTCTTTTAAAACATTGTGCAATAAAACCTATTTTTATAAAGTATCTGGATTTCACGTCTCTTGCCTTGAGTAAACGAACTTGTGTGTCTTGACTAGAGATATCAAATAATTCTTTGGGTGAAATTCCCGAGGTGGCGTTGTCAGGCAATGTGATTTGGCTTTGTATTGGTACAGCCCTTTACTCGACGCTGCGACACTTGGCGTCGTTGGCAGGATTTACTCTACGGCAAAGACGTGTACTCCTTTTACTTACTGTGTTTTCATTGTCTGTCGTTGTTTTTGTTGTGTTTATGCATTAAACATTGTCTGTCTTGTAGGCACCTTGGGCAGCATAAGGAGACGAAACAGCAGTGGTTCCCGGTGGATCTTAGTTCTGGTGAAGGTTTGTGTAACAGATTAGGCTTTTGTAGTTTGGTTGTACACTTGTAAGTCACTACTTTAGTGTAGTGAGTTGTGTTGCAGCTATGGAGGAAGAATTACAGGACCTTAGAGATTTGATTGCCCAGTTACGGGCTGATAATGAGTGTTTGAGACAGGAACAGGTTGGCCCCAGTGTTTTACCGTCTGCCTCTTCTATTCCTAATGCCCCTGTAGCAGAGAGATTAGTGTTTGTGCCCCGAGATAGAAAGTGTCCTACCTTCAGAGGTAGAACAGGTATGAGGTTGAGTGAGTGGGTGGAGGAAGTACAGGCGTGTATGAGGGCCCGGCATTTGTCCCGGATTGACCAGGCGTTTTTCCTGTTTGACCACCTGGAGGGTGAAGCGAGAGAGGAGATAAAGTATCGCCCTGGTACAGAGAGAGAGAACCCTGACAGAATATTTGCCATCTTACAGGAGCTTTACGGGTGCTCAGAGTCTTATGTCGCTCTGCAGGAGGCTTTCTTCTCCAGGAGGCAGCAGGAGGGAGAGACTCTTCAGGAGTTCTCCCTCGCTTTGATGGGCCTCATGGAGAAGGTGAAGCAGCGTGCACCCATTCGCATGCCAAATGCTGAAGTTCTTCTGAGAGATCAGTTTGTTGAATATGTGTTGGATGGTTCCCTGCGGCGTGAGTTGAAGCAGTTAGTGCGTAGGCAACCTGACTACACCTTGCTTGAAATCAGGGCAGAGGCAATCCGGTGGGAGCGGGAGGGTTTACCTGGCGGTGCAAGGGGCCGCAGTTATTCAGTCCCCTCAGTGTTTGGTGTCCAGTATGGTGTTCAAGGTGGCCCCCAGTGTGCTGTCTCTTCACCCCCAGTGTCTGAGATGGGTGAGATGAGAAAGATGCTACAGCGTCAGCAAGAGCAGCTCAGTCAATTAACTGAAAGTATTGCTCAGCTGCAGAATTTCCAGCAGCGCAGTCGTCCACCTCGTACTGGCCCCATAATATGCCGGCGCTGCAATCAGCCTGGTCACATTGCAAGGGATTGTGATGGAGTGCGTGCTCCTCTTCGCTCGCAATTTCCTTCGCAACCCCCAACCCATGCTGGTAGGCGACCTCGTTCTGCTTCGGTGTCGGAAAACTAGTGCCCACTGAACTGCAGAGTCGCAGTTTGGGTGGGGCTGCTACTGGCTCACAAGATGTCTCGAGTAGCTTAGATGTTACTGAGCTGATTTCTTCTTGTCCCCATTTAGATGTGGACATGGGTGGGGTGAAGGTCCCCAGCTTAGTGGACACTGGTTCCATGGTGTCCACTGTTTCCGAGAGCTTTTTCCGCCAGCATTTTGAGCCTTGGGGTCCGGAGCGCCTCCGATCATGTCACTGGCTGCAGCTCAGAGCTGCTAATGGCTTGGCAATCCCATATATCGGCTACTTGGAGCTTGAGGTACAACTTTGTGGTAAGGTCATGCCCCGTTGTGGAGTGTTGGTTGTAAGGGACCCCCCTGGTGGTGTGCCTGCGCAAGTGCCTGGTGTGTTGGGGATGAATGTGATCCGCAAATGCTACCATGAGCTCTTTGGTCAGCATGGTGTGGCTTTGTTCTCCCAGCCCTGTGTCGTTAAGGCTCCGGGGCCTGTTGTGCAGGCACTGCAGCGGTGCCATCGTGCTACTATTGCAGCCCCAGAGGACAGTTCAGGGAAGGTGAAGGTCAGGGGTAAGAAGGCTTGGCGGATCCCTGGTGGTGTCATGAAGATTGTGGCCGCCACTTGTTCCGCACAGTTTTCAGGTTCCACAGTGTTGTTTGAGCCCCTGGACTCTGGTTTGCCTGCGGGGTTGCTTGCCTCCCCTGCCTTGGTTAAGGTTATCAGGGGCACAGCATACATACCGGTGGTTAATGTAGGGTCCATGGACATCTTGTTGTATCCCCGCACTGTGGTTGGCACATTGGACACAGTTAACGTGGTCAGCCTCCCATCTGGAGTCACTGAGGTGCAAACAGAGACGGCTACCATGTCTTCCCAGACAGTTTCACCCACGGTACCGCAGCAGCTGGAGGGCCTGGACCTGTCGGCTCTTTCAGTGGAGCAACAGGGTCAGGTGAGGTCTCTGTTAAGGCAGTACTCCAGTGTTTTTGCAGCTCATGATGGAGATCTGGGTTGTACCAACCTGATCTCTCATGACATTCCTGTGGTTGATGATGTTCCTGTCAGGCAACGCTATAGGCGTGTTCCACCCTCAGAGTATGAGGCTGTTAAGGAGCACATCAACCAGCTGCTGTCATCACAGGTAATAAGAGAGAGCAGCAGTCCCTATGCATCCCCCATCGTGCTGGTGAGGAAAAAGGATGGTAGTCTGCGCATGTGTGTTGACTACAGGCAACTTAACAGTAAGACCAGAAAAGATGCCTTTCCTCTACCACGCATTGATGAGTCCCTTGATGCTTTGTCTGGTGCCTGCTGGTTCTCTACACTAGATTTGGCCAGTGGTTACAATCAGGTGCCAGTTACAGAGGCAGACCGCTCAAAGACGGCCTTCTGTACACCGTTTGGCCTGTTTGAATGGAACAGAATGCCATTTGGCCTTTGCAACGCCCCCAGTACCTTTCAGAGGTTAATGCAGCGCATCTTTGTTGACCAGCAGTGCCAGTCACTGCTATTGTATCTTGACGACATTGTGGTTTTCTCATCGTCGGTGGAACAACATCTGGACAGGCTGAAGGTGGTGCTTGACCGACTTCAGGCTGAGGGCCTTAAGGCCAAGCTCAGCAAGTGCTCCTTCTTCCAGCGGGAAGTAAATTACTTGGGTCATGTGATTTCTGGTCAGGGTGTCTCCACTGACCCAAGTAAGGTAGAAGTTGTAGCCAATTGGGCAGTTCCCACCACAGTCTCTGAGTTGCGGTCATTCCTGGGCTTTGCCAGTTACTACCGGCGTTTTGTGGAGGGTTTCGCAAAACTGGCGGCCCCTCTGCACAAAGCAGTGGCTGAATTTGGTCGCACTCAGGCTGGTAGGAAGTCTGAGCGTGGGGTTATCAGGTGCTGGACGGACGAGTGCCAACAGAGTTTCCAAGCATTGAAAACCAAGCTCACCACTGCCCCTGTGCTGGCTTACGCCGACTTCTCCCTCCCTTTCATTCTGGAGGTCGACGCGAGCCATGGTGGTCTAGGTGCGGTGCTTTCCCAAGAGCAGGCAGGTAAAGTAAGACCAATCGCTTACGCCAGTCGAGGTTTGAGGCCCACTGAGAGGAACATGCAGAACTACAGTTCCATGAAACTCGAGTTCGTGGCCCTTAAGTGGGCCATGACCGAAAAATTCAGGGAGTACTTGCTGGGTCACAAATGTGTTGTCTATACAGACAACAATCCCCTAAGCCACTTGTCCTCGGCCAAACTGGGTGCTACTGAGCAGCGATGGGCTGCCCAGCTTGCATCGTTTGACTTTGACATCAGGTACCGGTCAGGGAGGTGTAACCAAAATGCTGATGCTCTCTCTCGTCAGCACCCCCCTGGTCCCCAGACTGTGGAAGCAATGCTTCCTGGCACTGCTATGCCCCAGTCCTTGCAGCAAGCTTTAGGGTTGAAGGTTGACGTAAGTACAGCTGCTATTGTAGCCTTACCACAACATACCCCCCCTGAGATTTGTGCCCTTCAACAGGCTGACCCTGTCATCCAGACTGTGCTGGCATTTTGGAGGCAGAAGCAGCGCCCTAGCCAGGAGGAGCGAGCCCAGGTATCCCGGCCTGCATTGGCTCTGTTGCGGCAGTGGGACCGGTTGGTTGAGAAGGATGGTATCCTTTACCGCCAGGTGTTACGGTCGGACGGTGCTGAAGCTGTGCTTCAGCTGTTGTTGCCGGGTGCAATGGTAAGTGAGGTGTTGACCAAGGTCCACCAGGAGCATGGGCATCAGGGAGTAGAGCGGACACTGGCGCTCCTCCGGTCTCGGTGCTACTGGTCTGGCATGTCCTCTGACGTGGCCAAATGGTGCCAAAAGTGCGAGAGATGCCAGGTTGCTAAGGATGTTCACCCAACAGCTCACAGCTACATGGGACATCTTTTAGCATCACGCCCCAACGAAATCCTGGCCATTGACTACACCACTCTAGAGCCTGCACAAAATGGTGTGGAAAACGTCTTGGTGATGACAGATGTCTTTAGTAAGTACACAATAGCTGTCCCTAGCAGAGACCAGCGTGCCCCCACAGTGGCTAAGATCCTTGTGTCAGAGTGGTTTTATAAGTTTGGAGTTCCTGCTCGCTTACATTCTGACCAAGGCCGTAACTTTGAGAGCTTGCTTATCCAGCAAGTTTGCAGTCTGTACGGTGTTGTGAAAACGCGTACCACCCCTTACCATCCAGCTGGGAATGGACAGTGTGAGCGGTTTAACCGCACCCTCCATAACCTGCTACGCACATTGCCGGTGTCTCGGAAGAGAGACTGGAACTCGTGCCTGCCTCAGGTATTGTACTGTTACAACACAACTCCCCATCAGGCTACTGGAGAGTCTCCCTTCTTCCTGATGTTTGGCCAGGAACCCAGGTTGCCCGTAGACTTCCTGTTGGGTAGAGTTGAGAGACCTGTTGGCGGCACGGTTCACGATTGGGTCCAGGAGCACCAGGCTCGGCTGCAGATGGCGTTTGAAGGCGCAAGGGAGCGCTTGCAGTATGCAGCAGACCGAAGGAAGCACTACCATGACCAACGTGTCAAAGACCTGCCACTGGGGGAGGGTCAAGTGGTGTTCCTGCGTGACTTCACTGCTAGGGGGCCACACAAGACCCGGGACCGGTGGAGCTCGGTAAGGTATGAGGTCTTGAGGGCACCGGCGGAAGGTGGCTCTGTGTATACCATCGCGCCAGTGGAGGACCTAACTAAGGTCAAACGGGTTCACCGCACCATGCTGAAGGCCGTGGTTGGCATGGACTTGCCTGGTTATGCCTCTCCTGCTCCTTCGCCCTCGGAAGGGCCCCCTTCTGAGGATAGCTGCTCCTTCGAGTATGATCTGGTAGTTCTTGGGCAACAGCCCTTTGTGGGTTCTTCTGCCCCACCCCCCACCAGACCAACTGACCCAGTTTCTTCTGAGGGTGGCGTGACAGTGACCTCCTGTGCAGGAGAATCCTCATCTCTGGCTCCACTTAGTGGAGTATCCACCTCTGGGGTTGTTTCCCGAGCCGGTCGTGCCAGTCCCGGCCAGGAGGCGCCACGCCGGACGGCACGGTCAACCGCTGGGTGTCACCCTAATGTTCACCACCTCCCACGTTCAGTCGAAGTGGGAGCCGCTGCTCCTTCTGCTTTGGTGTCCAACTTAGTTCAGGCCATCTTTAGACCTTGGAGCTAGTCTGCTCTCGGTTTGTTCATCGTCGGGACGACGATGCAGAAAGGGGGGGTAGAATGTAGCAGAACGAGGGAGCTGCCCTTAATCAACACAGCTGTAGCCAATAATTGGTCCAGCTGTGTATATAAGTGGCAGCTTTCCCTGTGTCTTGCACTTCCCCCATTGCGTCATTTCCGCCCCAGACATTCTTGCCTCTCAGGTAATGCTGCTGCTGCTTCACTCTAGTTGTTAGTCTTGCTCTCTCGGTAGGTTAAAATAATTTGTATTTCCTTGCAGAGCGGCGACTGAATGCCGTGCTCCTGTTGCGTGATTTTAGCATCTCCTGTGTAGGTCTCTCTCTACTATGGTTGTTATCCACGCTGGCTGAACAATAGTGTGGTCACGGACAAATGCTGGTGACCGTGCGGGTTTCCTCTCTCCCTCACTCTATGCCTGTGTGAACCTACTAGAAGGTATGCTATTACTTTTGCTGCCTTCCAAGTTTACTTTTTAGCTTGGGATACTAATTTAGTTTTGTTTATAGTAGGAAGGCTCATCAGCTGACGGAGTCCCCGGTGGTGTGACGTCAGAACCACCAGCTGATTAAAGCCACCGCTGCTGTTTCGTCTCCTGCTGCTGTTTGCTGCAGTTTGCTTGCTTGCTTGCTTGCTTGCTTGCTTGCGCTCCCACTTGCTTGCTTGCTTGCTTGCTCTTCTGCCTTGTCCTCACTGCGGTGCTTGTCTGCTCTGCTGGGGTCCCCTGAAGTCTCGCCCAGTTCCCGGCTTGACCCCGATAATAAATGTGGCGATACAGTGCCATTTTCTTTTAATTAATTTAGTTTAATAGTCTTTGGGACCAGTGTTTGTTTAACCTTGTTTATTTCATTTCGGGCAGTGTTTCTAGTGCAGTAGTTACCTGCCCTTTTGTCTTATTTTGCATGTTTATTATATGATTATTTTTGTAACAATTTGGTTGTTTTGCAGTTGCTGTAGGCCGGTGGTGGTGTTGGTGACCTGGGTGGAGTCCTTCCCTTTTGTGTGCTGTGTGCTTGCCACGTGTGGTTGAGTGTTTAATTATTTTTACGTTAATATCTTTCATTTTTGTAGACTCCTAGTTCCCCTCTGCACCAGTACGCTACAGCTCCTGCCCCTTATTTATTTTGCTCTTTATTTTCATGACTGGTTTTTAGTATTCTTTTAAAACATTGTGCAATAAAACCTATTTTTATAAAGTATCTGGATTTCACGTCTCTTGCCTTGAGTAAACGAACTTGTGTGTCTTGACTAGAGATATCAAATAATTCTTTGGGTGAAATTCCCGAGGTGGCGTTGTCAGGCAATGTGATTTGGCTTTGTATTGGTACAGCCCTTTACTCGACGCTGCGACATGTGTTAAAGATGTTATGCTTCTGTAGCCCTTGAAAGGCGTTGAGGTTGGGTCAAAATGACCCAAGCGGAGCAAAGGCCCTCAGTTCCCTCAGGTTGGCTTGCCTAACCATCAGCACCTTGCAAGGATGTGGAAAGCTACAAGTTGTTCAGCTACAACCTTTTCTAAACTCTTTGATAAAAAAGGCAGTGTTAATATTGGCCTGTCAGAAAGAGCTGGATACAGGTTAGATTTCTTTACCAATGGTTGGACAATAGCATGTTTATGAACCTGCTGCATGCTGTGATTGTGTTAAACACACCAACAATGGATGACAGGATTTGTAAGGGATATTTTTTTCCTATTACATATTGTCAGCTATTAAACTGGAGATATGATAAAGGAATCTTGTTTACATCTTGCTCCCAAGAGATGTATTGTATTATGTTAAAGCCTTTCCTATCACCTAAGTTCACACCCCCACAGAGCCATTTCAGTGCAGTCCACTCTGTGTTTATCAGACCGTAAGTAGAGGCAAGGGAGAGGACATTTAGCAGTGCTTTTGAGGGGAAAAAACAAAACAAAAAGAAAAACAGAATAGACTCTTGGCCTGACTTGATTACAATGAAAGTGACTCAGATGCTCATTGAGACATACGAACAACACATTAATTTGCTTGCTTGAAAGAATCTTCAATTACGGTTCTACATCTATCCATGTGCAGCAGACGCAGTGAGGAGTGAAATACAACCTCAGACTTCATCAGTGATAGAATATGTATGTAAATCTAATGGGTCAAAAGACTCAAATTAGGGTCCCGTGAGCTTGGCTGTCCTTTCACAAAATTTCGAAGCACAAACTTTATTATGGTTCCATTTTTGTTATACCTAAATTTTATACCTAAATTTTAAAACATAAACCTTCAAACTTCTCTTTTATCTTTATTCCAATATTTTAATGAAATATTAGATAAAATAAATGTTATTAAAATTAATTTATGATAATTAAGATGAGCATGCTTGAATAAACCAAAGAAAGGCTTTAGTTTTTGTTTTTTGTATCAATTTCTGCCCTTGATTTTGTTTTATATGACCCTTTCCGTCAATATCTCCTGAAAGCAATGTGTTAACGTATGTTTACCATGAATAAATTGTTATTTGTTATGTTAATTTCATTTAAATGATTCAGTTAAATATTTTTCTCCATGAATGCATAAATGTGTTTGATTTATGTTTGTTATTTAAATTTCATAATGAATGAATGAAAAGTATGAAGCTTAAAGCAATCAGCCAAATAGTTTTGAAAGTATTTTTATTTATTTATTTATTTTTCTAAGAGAAGCAAAACTCAGAGTCTTTGTCACATGTGCTTTTATTCTCTTGGTTTTACTTGAGTCTTTTTGTATGCACTTCTCTGTATGTTTCTGAGTCCAATCACTCCATATCTCTATCAAAGGAGCTCTTGGGGAATATGGCACAATAATATTCAGTATAAAATCAATGGCTTGTTTAATTTAAAGAGGGAGGAAATGGGGAGGCCGGGTAATTGCAGAGTGAGGCCCACAAATCAACCGTCCTTGTTATCCCATTTGACGGACCATTAAACGTCTGCAGGAATAAACATTATTTTTAGCTCAACTACCAGCCCCTGCCAGCTATAGAGTAGATGAGTGAATCCTTTCAAAAAAATAATAAAAATACTCTTTAGAGGTATGGACTTTTTTCCCCATCACCGTTGTAACCGGTATATTTTTAGAAGCCATTGTAGGTTATTTTATTTATTCTAGGATAATTCAGCTGGTTGCAATCTGCTATTTCCCTGCCAGATATCGCTAACTCCACTGTGTCAGTTCCTGTAACCTCCATCAACCCCAGCGAAGAACTGGCCATTATTGGCTGCAGATTTTGAAAAAGCACATCAAGATGTTTTAGACTGATATGACTCCCAATTCTTGTTCGTGTTGGTAACAGAGGCATTAGAAACAAAACAGCGTATAAAAAGTGACTTACAGATGGAGGCTTTGGTAAAGGCCCTGTCACACCTTGACAATTTAGCCAGAGTATGCTGATGTATGAAAAGAAAATGTAATACGCCTGCATAGGTCAAATAAATTCTGGGTAGGTTTTACAGATGTTAAGTGTACCTGCCTCATACCAGCACATGCTAGCATAAGGCTCTTAAGTCTTGCATAAGCGGGCCATAAGTCCTGCGATTATTGACACTCATTCACACACAATACTTGTAAAATACTCATAAGTTACCTATGGTAATGTGCTTTGATCCTATGTGTAACTTATATCAAACTTATGGACACATGGACGTATGTAGATGCATTTGACGTGTTTCGGTCAACTACAGATCTTACTGAATGTGCTTCCAACGTACAGCTACTGTATAATGGTGAATTTACAGCGTTTACAGGAGGAATTTATCACTTCTCACCTTATATTCTAATACAGATGGAGGATCTGTATTAGAATATGTACTAGCTGTCCTCCAACACCAGCTTGACAGTGAGCAGGGCTCTCAAGTCTCACGCATTGAGCGTGAGACTCACGCATTTCAACAAGTTCACACGCTCTCACGCTACACATGGTATTTCTAACGCTGAGAATTTAACTTCACTGCATTGTAATTGCATGAGCCCATCTTACAAACGTGTCAAAAGTAGACTACTACTGTGCGCTGAGCTCTCAGCTCAAACTGTCTGAAGTTACCAACCTATCAACCAATCAGAAAATAAATGTTTTTTGTTGCGAGTAAGGTCTGAGTTTAAGCTTCAAGAGTTTCATGAAAGCGTAGCGGAGGTAACATAAGTTACAACACACACACACACACACACACACACACACACACACACACACACACACACACACACACACACACACACGCACACGCAGGGACAAAATAACCGCCACCGTTCAAGGGGCCCATTTGGGGCTAAATGTGTTTTTCTTCATTTGATTTTTTTATTTGTGTTTTCAGAGCAGAATGAGACCACTGCTGTTCAAGGGGCCCATTTGGTTTTATTATTATTTTTTAATTTTTTATTATCATTATACATCACTAAGACAAATTATTTAATATAGCATGAATATTGTGACAATGGCCACTACGATGTTTTCCTTCGTTATAGAATAAATAAAACTGTGTATTTGATATAGTCTTTCTGAAGAGGCGTGTGGACAAGACAGTACTGGGTAGTACCGTGTGAATGTGTAGAAAAGTTGACGGGTAAATTAGATTCAGCTGCATGCAGAGTGTTTGTACAGAAAATAAAGGCACTGCAGCTCCTCAAGCTAAACCGGTGACCTGGTCTTCCCTACCAGCTGCTATTTTTGATACGTGAGTGGGTTTTTAACCACGAGTGCTGCCCAACCCTGGAGCGATGTGTGACTCCCCTGTGCTGCAGTTTGGCACGTTAGACCAGCTTATGGTGGAACATGGTGGCTGACAGGAGGCGGAGGCCATGGACGCAGCCCTGCTGATGCCACTGACGGTGCTCGAGAGGCGTTGGAACCTGCATCAGCTCCATCAGTGGGTGAGTAGGAGGATGAGGGTGTAGGTGATGATGGATAGCATTATTTGATGTTTCAGGCATTAAGGTGATATTGAAGTTTCGACTGCGACTTCTGCATGTCTAGTGCAGCTTCAAGCCTGGCATTTTTAAAGGCTACAACAGGTGATTGTCCGCAACACACAAAGCATTCGTTGGTATGAGTAATGTATACATTATGGAAATGTGTTATAAATGTTACTAATATCTTGTGTATATGTTATGTATATGTCAAACTTGTTATGTGTTTATGCCCAAAATTGAAAAAAATAAATATAAGCAGACTAACAACATAGGTTTTGAGGAGGTGATGCCCTGAAGCACACGATCCAACCCCTGATGAGTTCTGTCTCCTGTGCTGTTGGCTGGCAGACGATTTTCAAGAGACATGTTACTGATGGCTCCCGTGTGTCTACAGAAAGACCTCCTAACTTGTAAAGTGAACTTGGATGCCCTTTGGAGACACGTCAGTGCATTGCCCATGAACACAGTCTCAGCCTCGGATGGTTGTTTCCAAACTTCAAGACCCCCTACTCGTATATCTTATTTTTTTTAAAGCAACAAAAAAAAAACACTACACTGATTTAATTTTAAGGTGGTCGTGGCAGATATTTGAGAACTTAGTGAATAGTCCATGATTTTACTTAAGGAAATTTGACAAATTGATGCAAAGGGAAATTCAGCAACTTCCAGTGCTCTTCACTACCTGCAAAACAGGTGTCATTCTCAGCTATTAATGTTCTTCTAACTTCAGAATTGACAGATGTGCATAGGCTTGTTGATGTCATGTAGCATTACTAAGCCTATAAAGAATTTTTGAGTTTCTGTCAGATAAAGTAAATTTAAATCTGGCAACCTCTCCACGGCAGTAAATCAGATGGGATACAGATAATCTGAGTGAAAGATGCAGAAGCTAAGGTAAATGAATGAACACAGACAAGTAAAGCTTCTGAATAATTAATTTTGTCACAAACACTAACCACACAATTTCCTTCGTCTAGTTCAGTGACTAAGGCTAAGCTTTAATAATTTAAAACTACATTTACATAATTACTAATATACATATATCATTACATTACATATTGTAAAAAAGAGGAAGAGGAAACAAATCAAATGTGCATTGCAAATTACTTAATGCAAGAATGGTCCAAGAAGTCTCCAACACACACATGTAAAAAAACACTATTTCACCAGGAAGACCATGATTGGAGGAGGGCTCATTGCTATCTTCACTTGACTGAGTGAAGAGTTTAGTAATCCCAACTCCCCTCACACAGATTTACAGATAAAACATTGCTTTATATGTTGCCCTTGATGAAAGTCGTCCCTGGGGGTTGTCAGAAATTAACTTTATCTGCTCTGTAATTACAGAACATGTGCTCTGATGCATCTCTCCATGTCCCCAAACCCAAACTTCACCCTGCCCAGCCCACCCATAACACTGCCATTTTCAAAGCTATTTTAAGACAATGTGTGATTATCTGTGACATTGGTTGACATGTGCCTCAAGGCTGTCTCTGTTTCCACTATTTCTGCTTGCGCCTTCTTTCTCCGTCTCTCTGTCTTTCTGTCTCTTGCTAATCAAAAAGCCAAACCAGCCAGACAGCTCAGAGCAAATAACAAGTCACTCCCCATGGATGCTTGAAGATGATAGAGTGATCGGAGAGGCAAGGGAGAAAATACACTCTGATCATTCCGGGTCTAAAGGCAAATCACAATATTTTAAACCACAGTTTTGCACCAGGTCAATGTATTTATTTAAAAATGTGACATTCTTGGTTTTGTTGCAAACATGGATTAATTTCTGCAATTTGTTTAAGGACGCCGTGATGTTAAAAGAAGAGGAAACATCAAGTAGATGCCTTAGAAGTAAATATTTGTAAATTTGTAAATATTTTTTTTGTCTTTTTTAAGAAATCGTGCATGCAAGGGTTCCAATCGAAAGCTTTTACCATCCATCTATCATGGAAATCCTTGCATTCCTGTTATAGGGTCACAGGAATCTGATGACAACTGGGATACACTGGGAAAATGAAAGACTTAATGAACATCTGTTTGGTTTGTTGATTTTTCTAACACATCAGAAACATGCCATGGTCAAAGCAGGGGACAAGTGTTCAGTGAGCTGTCATTAAAAAGGCATTGATTTTATTCAATGTCTGAAAACAGTGGAGAGGATCACACACAATCCCCATCATTGCAAATAATGTGATCAAGTGATAATCATAACAACCCAGAGTTAAGAGGTTTGCTTATATGTACAGAGTTTGATGAAGAGATGTGAATATGGGCATAAAAAACTATACAGAAACCTTGTTAGAGAAATTAAAAGCCTATATTGTAGACTCTCTGTGCAACAAAAGCCTTGAGATCATTCTCACCTGGTGTGTTATACATACCTGTTCACAGATGAGCCAATGGCTTTGATGAAAACTTTTGTGTTTTCATCAAAGAAATGCCTCTTCCTTGGATGCCAGATTGTGCAGGACTTGGGATGCTTACTTAAATTGGTGATGAAAAACAAGAACAAGAAAGTTTTTACCATTTTGCAAGGGGTAAAGTTGAAGAGCATTAATGCAAATGTTGGAGGTCTTCACACCAGTCCGGAGAAACAGATTTATGCTTAATGAATTGAAGAGATAAGTTGTTAATTGTTGAGGGACTATGATGTGATTATTTTTACTGGAATTACACTGTTAGGGTGCTAAGAGCCACACAGGCCAGAGTACCTTCTCAGAAAAACCAAGCTACAGGACCACCTATGGCAAGTACACCTTCATTGGATTCATTTTGTCAAGAACTATAGTGATGGAAGCTTGAGGAAAAATGCCAACACTGGCCACATTTTTCAGTTGCGCTAACTTTAATTGAGGACAGCTGGGATGTATTGCTGCCATAATTTACGGTAGCCAGATTGACTCTATAGCCCCATTCACCCAGACAGTTTGCTCCACCTCTGTGGCACCTTTATTTAGTCTTGCCGTGCTGTGTGAAATCTACGGAAGCAGAAAAGGATAACATTGCATTCCCCAGCTGTTATAGCACTGATCTACGTTGGCAGGAAGTAGCAGAGACGTAACAGAGTCCAAAAAGTTTTGGACACTGTGAAGAGGAAATGTGGTGAGATTTTATGGGGGCACGAGGATGACTGCATGCTCTATGGAGAGGATGAAATCAGTTAGCACATTACAGGGACAGTGAGAGTGACAGACAGCCTGTTGTCAGAACATCACGCCAAAATGTTTAGCCAAGTGACGAACAAGCTAAAGAAGCTGCTGGAAAAATTCCTGGTTTTCTCCCACATAAGTTGGAGTGGCAGGTGCTGGCTGGACTGACCAATTTTACAAAAGTTCTCTCCGGACTTGATTGTCTTCCGATTGCAGAAATTTGTCAGCGCCA
Source organism: Cololabis saira (assembly GCF_033807715.1). Taxonomy (NCBI): domain Eukaryota; kingdom Metazoa; phylum Chordata; class Actinopteri; order Beloniformes; family Belonidae; genus Cololabis; species Cololabis saira. The sequence continues at coordinate 36,523,885 of NC_084596.1, read as the reverse complement.
ATAAAATCACTTGTATAAATGTTAAGTTGGCATTACTGGAATTGTAAATAGCTTACACTTATATAGCGCTTTCCAGCTGTATTCCTACAGCTTTTCACTGCAGACATTCACCCATTCACACACCAGTTGTCGGCAGAGCTGCCATGCAACGGCGCTGGCCTGACAACCAGGGGGCAACTGGGGGTTCAGTGTATTGCCCAAGGACACTTTGGTGGACACAGGAGGAACTAGGGCTTGAACCACTGACCTTCAGGTGCATGGGCAAGCACTCTACCAACTGACCCACCTTCCCCAAATTGTGTTGCAAGAGAGAAACGCTTGCCAAAGAGTACTTCCAGCCTTCTTTCGCCACTGAATGTGACAAAAGGTGTGTTTCCAGCAAGTTTTGGGGCCAGATCATTGATGCATGTCTCTATTACCACAAACAGCCCTGCAGAAGTGCGCTTAAGGAACCTTCACCAACAGTTGGCCCGCAGGAACTACCTGGCGGTGGTTTTCTGCTCATTGGTATTTCTAAATTACACTCAGCCCTCTCCTATGAATATAAACCTTGTGACCACAACTCATGTGAACCATTTGGACCAGAAACATTTTGCTTCAAGTATGTTTGATAAAGATGGAGATTACAAGAAAAAAATGATAGATGGACCAACAAGTCGGTTCAGTACGCCAATGTAGAGGTCCAGTGGCTATTCTTTTAATCACAATCCCTACCAACACCACGTTGTTAAAAAACATAAGTAACATACCTTGTTTATGTGTTTCTTCTTCGCTTTGTTCTTTTGCTGCATCCTTAGTTTTTTGCCTCCTTTATGTCACTGGATGTTTGCAAACAGCAGGAAATGCACATTTCTGCCACCTCATGATCAGCAGTGTTATTTGTTCGGTTAATACTTCTTCTGAGACAATACAGCGTAATGGAGACACGCCGGCTGACAGGGACGAAGAGGGGGTTGGCCCTGCTAGTTGTTCCTGTCTAGTCGGTTTGCCTTGAATCCCTGCTAATGGAAACGCACCTAAACTGGGTCTGGGTCTTAAAGGAGTAAACCTTACTTATGTATGTTTTTTAGTCTTGTTGGCCATCCATTGTGTTTTTACAGTACATTTACTTTCATCCATCACCAGTAACATTCATAATCTGCTTTGTTTTTCTTTTATTAAGAGTATTCAGAGCTATTTTTCCATCCTCTGTCATGCTCACTCACACGTCAAGGCCTTTGAATTGATCAGTTGTACATGATGATGTTGAGGAGCAAACAGACTTTGGTTGGTGTAATCATGTTTGGTTATCCCTGATTCTACTACAATAAATGACCAGAAGTGTTGGTCAATATGAACTCTTGACTTTTAATACTTCATCAGCCAAGTACTTTTCCAAATCCAAGTCCACACCTGACCAATACCTTCGCCATCCCCAGGTGTGTTCTCGCACCAACCATTTTACTGAGGATAACTCATGTTGAGTTGAGAAAGCAGCATATCCCAGAAAGCATTTTTCACAAACAAGCAACTGTAATAGTATTAAGTAATGATTATAATAAGATAAGATAAAACTTAATTCATCCCATGGTGAATTGTGTAACATAACATATTGTAGTTTCGATATATTTTCATGAGCGAATGTAATTCGTCTGACTTCAAATTTGTGGTTAATTTATCAAGGTAGAACCTGTTTGAAAGTTTCCTCCAATGGGTTTGAAGATGTTTGGACCTGCTGGCTGAACCGTCCTGAGTCAGACATGCAAGTATAAACTACTAAATGCACAAGTTCAAAATTGATATAACTGGTGTGAGAAACACCACAGGTCTCTAAAATGTCCTTAAAATTATACCCCAAAACAAACCAAACAATCAAAAAACATTGGCATTTTTTTTCTTTGTCTATGTGAACTTACTCTGCGATGTTTAATCTCAACCTCTTGTTTAACCTCTTATAAACCATATATAATGTTTAGATATACAATAGCTGAGCCTGTAAGTGAAAACTGGAGCAAAATCTACATTTATATTAAAGTAGGTTTAGATGTCAAGCAGTAAAACATTGATGAAATTACTCATCTACCTTCCTTAAAAATGTTTGCCATGTATCATAGCCGGAGCAAATACCACATAATTACATAATTAATCAGATCATGTATGTTTCCCTTCCTTCATTTTTGTTCCTTTGTGCAAGAGTCAAATGCATGTAATCACTTGTTCTGTAATGTAATCTGATCAGGGCCATGTAATTCTTCATTTTGCAACAGCTCCCTGGAGCAACAGATCTGAGAGCGAGATGAATGTGGCTGAGCCTCCATCTCTCCTCTCTCTGTCTCTCTGCTTTGGTTTCTCTAAATGTGGCTTCCTCAGTGTGGTTAACCACTTTGCCGGGGAGCTACTGGCAGCTGTGTCTTCCACGCAAAACAATATCTCTCCTCCTCACTTGTCTCTTCATGTTTCTATTCACCCATCCATCCAGGCTGCACTTGTCTTTTCTCCTTTTAGTGCGTCCCTCTTTATCTCTTGCAATAAAGTATTGTTCCTTGTCTTTCATCTCTCCATCCCCTGTTTCTTCTCTTGTTTTTTATCCCCCCTTCCCTTCACTTCCCATCCCCCCTCCCCTTATTCTCCCCCTCCCCCCTCCCCTCCCTCCAGTGGCGACACCAACCATCAGGTCCCATCTATCTGTGTGTACATCAGCAATTAGAGCATCGTGGCAGCCAAATGCCAGCCATATCCCCAAGCTACATACACACACGTACTCAAAGGCTTTGCCCTGACAAAACAGAAGAGAGAGAGAAAAAAAATCACACCATAATTTATAATCGCGCTGTGCTAAAATCTCATTATATTACAGACAGATTTGGCGTCATGCAGAGCCAGAGAGCCAGTGCTATAAATTCCACCAATCATAAATTATTAAAGAAAAGATAGGAATTACCATTGCCTGTCCAGATTAGCTTTAAATCACACTTAAAAATGGTTTGTTTAAGGAATGAAGTCCCATGCGGTGTGACTGACCTTACAGAGTATTGCTTTTGTCGCCGCGTGTGTATGAAGGGTCAAGTATGAGCTGCCTCAAAATATCAAAGGATCAAACTGTAAAATAACAGATCTTTTTTGGGAACGTATTCGTGGACTCATGTCATCTTTTCCCACCTGTTTGATGTTACTGAGCCCAGAGCTTGTCACAACTTCTCCTAGTCTCATTTCTTATTTTAGAGTTAAAAAAAAGTGGAATTGGATTTACAAAAAGACCTGACCAATTAGAGGTGAAAGTGGGCTGCCAAAGGCCAACTGTGGCCCTTTGCTGTCAGTTTGGCTTTTCATGAGCTCTCTGCCATTTCATCTTACATCCCAGAGGTTTCATAACACCGAAGCACAACTTAGTTCAGATCGCTGCAAAGAAACTTGAGAACAGAACAACCCCTTGTGTTATTTCTCCAGACCGCTATGCTAAACACTCGTCATGCAACAGAAATGAGGATTTCTGACTATTAATTATTCAGACAGGGAATCTGCATAATAACAGCACACTTTCTGTACGAAAGTAAAAACAAGAGAGGATTCCTATTAAGGGCTTTTGAAGTTTTAATCCACCCACGTTGCACAGAGCTGCTGTGAACAACTAGGACACAATTGTCGTCCTTAACTAATAATACAGCATCATCCATTTTTGTACAGGATTATACAAACACACACACATACACTATCTCTTCACCTTTAGCTTTTATTATGATTAACAACCAACGTCGTACCATTTTGATGACTTTCTGCAATGTCACATTTATTCCCATCCTCAACTCCATCCATCTTTCACCAAGATCTTGTTTGATGGGAGAGTCAGAGCGCTGTGTTAAGCCTGTACGTTTGGTTTCTGTGGTGACCAACTCATGTGAAGATGATGTCTTATACTCCCTGAACCATTCCTTCACATTTTGAACCCATAAATGTATAAAAGTACAAACCTGGACATTCATTATATTAAAACTTTATTTTTCTGCCATTTAATGTTGTTGAACCTCAGCTTGACCATCTTAGATCAACAGACTTGCACAGTAGCCTCTGCATGTGATGGCTGCGTCACTTCATCTGCACCTCTTCTTATCAAGATGTTCCATAACTCCTGAAAGGGATAAATCTGGACTCATCAGACCACATGACCCTTTCTCTGTATTTCAGAGTCAAAACTGTATGCTCTCGTGCAAATGCAAGCTTTTTTTTCCCCTGGATTACGAGCACAGAAGTTTCTGCCAGACCTACAGTTGACCTTTTCCTTTTTAGAAGGTTTCACCAAATTAAATAAATGATCTCTGGGCACCATCATTTGTGATTTTCTTTTATTCGAATCACTTTTTTCTAAGAGGATAGTTCACCTCTCTTTTTCTGGGTTAAAAGGCATTAAACAGATCTTGGCTCAATTTTGATAGTTTCAAGAATCTTCTTACTTGTTTGGTTTGATTGATGCAGACCAAAATTTTGACCCCTATGAAATGAGAACAGCATATTTTGCATGACCAAAAGATCCTCTTTCAGACATGGCTGCTTAAGAACTAACAATCTAATCATTTTTTAAGGCTCTTACCATATTCTAATTCCTTTTTTCTTTTTTCTTTTTCATCAGTCTGTTCATCAATGTAACTTTCCCTCTTCTTACAGCAAGGAGATCCTATATACTGACTTGAAACATATAAGTCAAGATCCTCTATCCCCTTGTTGATCACAGCTCCATGCTAAAGTTGAAGCTAATTTAAGGATTCAATGCACAATATTTGTCATATGACCTGCTTTTTTTAATCCTGCACTAAATAGGGTGTTTGAGTTCATGCCTCATCCTTATGGGGGGTGAATTACATGACTTTGAAAAACACAGACCTGATTAAAGTAAGAGAAAGTAACAGTGCAGATGCTTGAGCAGTGAAACAGGTGCTATCAAAGTTCTTCCAAGTCAATACACACAGAGGGTGCATTTAAAAACATCAGGGGGTTGGACTGAAGGCTGGCATTAGACTTTGAATGGAGAGGGATCTAATACATGGATGGTTCTCTTCCTCAGTCAGCCCATTGACTCCAAACTGAGCCTATTAGCAAGACAACACACCACTAATGGCAGTGCTACTGCTGCCGCTGCCCTTCATGTGTATGGAGACCACCCAGCACACACACACACACTCACACTCACACACACACACACATCCCCTTTCACTTTTCCCACGCTATTGTTAGCTCAAACATTGGTATATTATAGCGTGAAACCAGATCAAAGTGTGAGTTCTATTAGAAAACATAACCGCCTGGATGGACTGAGTGTTACTTGTATGATGAACTGTGGGTGGGAGAACAGTGAACAGAAAAGTGCTTATACACTTTTAGATGTTGATGTAAAAACATACCAGCTGAGAGTCAAGTCTTGATTTTGAGAACATCTGTGGTGGCCTTCGTTTTAATACAAAAATATGTAAAATTTATAATTTCTCATTAGTGTCCATTTCAATTTGAAAATGCATTACCGTGTAAACATTTGTACCGGCAAATGATGCAGTGATTTACTTACACTGGTGCAGAGAACTCACCTAAACTCTCAGTGTTCCTAAATGCCTGTTTCCATCTTTCACTGATCAGTTTTAGACAACAAAAACAAACTTCGGTTATAGGAAGAGTTAGTTGCTCACACTAAAAGAGGGAAGTATTTTACAAGAAACCAAATCTGAAGCTGGGCCACTGTGCAGTTCCTCGTTCGATCAGCAGGGGGATGTAGTGGAGAGGGAGTCAAGGGGAACGGATGCTGCTGTCCCTCTCTCACTCTCTCCCCCTCTCCCTCAGTGCACCCAAACACACAAACGCGCACCTCCTGTTGTCAAGCGAAAAAACATAAAAACCGTGCACCACTGAGATTTATTTAAAATAAATAATCCAAGTTCAACGCATCTGTTGTTGAGCATGTTTTTATTTATGTGTTTATTTATTTTAACTTTTGTAACAACAGTGGTTGATTGACTGTTGTCAAAATAGTTAACAAATCCGTGAAATAGGTGGAAAAAGAGTCAATATTAGATTCGAATAAAAAGAGAAAAAAAAATCTGAATACCCGTGGTTCCCTGAGGTAAAATAAAGCATCAAATAAGCAATCGATCAATCAATAAATCAATCAATCAAACAACAAAAAAATAAGCAAATAAGGATATGTGAGAGTGTAAGTGTTGGTGAGTTTGGCCCGGCTCGCAGCGCGCCGCTCCTCCGAGCCTCTGCTGAACTTCCCCACGTCTCACCAACTTCAGTCTCCAGAGCGCACTCCCTGTAAGAGTGTCTGGTAGTCCACTTCTTTTTGTTAAGAGGTGGACTTCATTGGCTTTATGGCAAATAGCAGTCTCTCCAACGAGTGAAAGAGAAAAAACGGTGGGGGGAGCAAGAAAGAGAGGAGGGGGATAATTCATTCACTTTGCGCACAAAGCGCGGTGGAAATCACCCAGGGGAACGAAGCGCCAGACAGAGGGGTGGCCGGATGGTGCGGCGTTGGGAAACCGAGCCCTTTAAACAGTCTATACATGCACGGGAACAAACACACCCTTGCAAATAGGAAGTGTTTTAAGGTGGAATTAGTGAAAGAAACGCACCTTTTTTTTTTTTTGCAATAAATATTGACACTTTGTTGGTTGTGGGAGATCTGTTTAAATAAAGGAGAAGCAGTTTGAACCCTTATTAAGAAAAAACTCCCATATTGTATTGACAAAAAAAAAAAAAAAAGAATAAATTAAAAAATCAATTTAGTTGCAACCAAAAAGCTGATGTTTCAAACATGCGTGTCGGCGCGGCACTGAACGAGGCGAGCGCTGCGCGGCAGCACTGCGCCTCGGAGCGCCCTGGACACCCCCCTCTCCCCTCCCTCCCCTCCTCGCCCACCCCCCTCTCCCAGCTCCAGCCTCACACACGTCGCTGCAGAAACACTGTCCCCTCCACCTCCAGCAGCACCAGCACCAGCCCACGCACGCACACCGCCCTCCCCTCGCACCAGCGCCTGCACCGTGTCTGCGCGGCTGCGCTCCTGCCGGCTCCAGCTCCGTCCTCTCACTCGCTCCAGCGGAGGCGCTTGCACGCGCGGTTGTTGCCACTGATACCCACTTTCACAGTGCGTCCGTGGGAAGTCAGTGTCTCCCAGTGTCTCTGTCCTCCCCGTTTTTGCGCTTTGATAAACTAACAGGGACGCGATAACTACTTTTTTTTTTTTTTTTACACCACCACCCCCACCACCCCCCTCATTCGCTTTTTCCCCCCGAAGCGTCTCCCGTTCTCCCCGGTGCCGCTGCGCTCCAGCCAGATCTGGCCAGCGCCTCTGATACTTTCAAAAGTTTTCGGTTTGTTGTGAGGATAAGAAATAAAACAGAAAAGAAAGAACAGAGCAAGGCGGAAACCAGAAGCGGATTGTGCCACTGCGAGGTGAGTAACACCGACTGTCTGTTTGGATGTTGTTGTTGTTGTGTTTGGGGTTGTGTTTGGGGTTGGGAGCTTACACACACACTTAGTGGATCCACGCCTTTTCGCGTTCCTGTTCTTGAAATGCAACCCGACTTTGTAACTTTCTCCCGGACCGTGCGAGCGGGTGCATTTCCACATGGTGGTGGGAGAAAATGTTAAAAGTGTCCCGGCCTCGGACAGCGGGTCGAACACGCGCTTCAGCAAACGCTCCGCATTTACACGCGCTTTATGTTTATCTGCATTTATGCGCGTGTGCGTGGATCTCCGTCCGTGGGCTTCCCAGTGAAGAAAGTGGCTTCTTCTTGAAACCTTCAGCGCGCCCGTGCATGTGACGACTTTACATGTAGATTATCTCCATGAAACTACAATATTAAACTTTGTGACCGTTTTAAACAGCTGCGATTCTCTTCTTTTATCCAGCATATTTATTAGCCTGATCATGGTTCTGATTTTATCCGCTGCTTTGGTGGCAGACTGGCGCGTCTTCTTGTGTTATCTTTAAAGCCTTCATATTTACATCATGTAAAATACAAACTTTCTTCTCCCACTTCTACCAGATTGATTTGTAATAAGGAGCGTTAGGCCCACTGCAGAAATGTTTCGTTAAATTAGATCTTTACTTAAAGAACGTGAAGTTAAAATCCTTGAATCTGTCTGTCATCTGTCTCCAGAGAAGGTGAAGGCGCTCTAGATGAAGATAACTTGTGGATTTAAATGCATCCCGTGGAGTTACACATCTATGACTGATATGAATTTTCATCTTTAATTATGATCCTTTTTTTTTGTTTTATTATAATGACTAAGATGATGGCAAAAACCAACGCGGACGATGTTAAACATGATTTTAATTTAAATGTATGCACATATTTATGTCCTCGTGTGAGTGCAGGACCCTTTTAAATTATTCTGTCAGAGAAACATACGGCTTGCACTGAGCGGACTCGTGCGCGTAAATCCGTGCACACACGCATACGCACATGCAGAATCGAAACACAGTTGGGAAACACCTGTTAACTAGGGAGCCACTATAATTTACATCAGCCCCCTTAAATAAGCAGCGGCGGCCGCAGGAGTCCCGGGGGCCTGCAGCTCCACGGCCGAGCTGAGGGAGCCAAAAACGGACTCATCCAAGCGTCAACTGCCGCTGCGCGTCCGCGTCACCCACCAACATTACCTTTCAATTATTTTCGGTATTATTTCGTGTATCATTCGCAAGAAATATGGGTTTTCTTCGCTTTTAATTATTTTAATAGGCGATTTCAAACAGTTAAAACAGCTGAGTACACTCAAACGGCATGATCCCACACAACCGAAGCGTTATTTTACAAACTTTTGCTCCCCTTTTTTTTATTTTATTTACTTATTTTCCAGCACTCATATTTGCCAGCAAATGAGCAGAACCATCTCACGCCCATCAAGGGAGTGTCGCACAAAGCCGCACAAAACAGAGGAGAGAATAATAAAATTAGGAGTGTGTGGAAAATGCGGTAGATTTATTAGCAGCAATTTCCAAGTGAAATAATCCTCTCGATGGCAACAATGGATAGTGCGTAAAAAAAAAACACATCTGGGGTGAGTGTGCGCTGGAAGCCGTTCATGAACTCACGGAGCAGTGATGATTGAATTATAGCTCCCAAGAAGTAAAAAAAAAAAAGGAAAAAACACTTACTTTCATATCCGGATTGAGTGAACTCAGCGCGATGAATGCCTTCGGATTGATTTTATTGATCAGCAGATCAGCCAACTCGGACCTCTAACGAACGGCCAAGCCTTTTCATTTCCCTACCAAACACATTAACGAGCAATAATTATCTTTAAAAGGGAAAATGAGCAGGGGGTCAAACAACCATATTATTTCCATAAATAGTAGGGATAAGTGTGCAGACAGGCAGGGGGTTCAAAGTTACTTTTCACATTATTTCTTATTAATAAAACTAATTAACACTAATTAAAATATTTATCAAGGGAAATTAGTTTAGTGTTTTCCTGTAATGAGGCTTTACTAAAGTGACACATTTATATTTTCTGCATTTGAATCAAATCATGCACATCGCTCCTGTTAAGCGTCATCGGTGTTTTGATCTGAACGGAAAATTCAATTGAGTTGAAAATCAAAATGGAAAGAACTGAACTTATTTCCACTCATATTAACATGCGCGTAATGGTTGTAATGCAACATTTCCAAGTCTAATTCATAGCTTTATTCTTAATTAATGTTGATGAAGACATCCTGAGTAATTAACGAACGCTCTTGTTTCTGCATCAAACATTTTAAATATAGTTAAAATAGACACCCATTACTCAAATAAGCTTTCTGTTTTATTTTATTTCTTTATTTTCTGAAGAAATGTAGCTGATACATAAAAACAAATGCTGGCGTGTTTGATTTTTAAAACGCTGCCATTCAGAGTGATTGATGTCCTATCAAAAAGTTATTTTGCCCCCTAGTATGAGTGATTAATAGAGAGCCGTTATTTCCTTTGTCAGATTATTATTATTGCTATTTTTACTTCAGTCATGCACAACCCCCCTGACATTTTTTAAAAACATTTGTTCAGCTTCATTAACTGGATTTTTTATTGGACATTTTTATTTATTTTTTTTCTTTTTGCTATCTTTTTGAGATACATGCAAACAATCGACGTCGGAGCTCTGGGATTGATCTAATGATGTGATTTTTTTTAAATGTATAATCTAATAGAGGCTATTGGTAATTAAAGCAAACGGCACAAGTGTGGTCCTGTCAAATTCAGTATCACTGCGCCGATTAGGACTTCCTTTTTCTTCCCTTTTTCCCCCGCGCAGGCCTAACTTTTCTCTCTCTCTCCCTTCTCCCGTTGGAATAATCTGTACATCCAAAGAAGAGCGTCAGAAAGTGTCGAGGTTGGAGTAAAAGTAGCCAAACATGATTTATTTGTCAGCGTTTTTAGTTCTCCCCCCCCATCTCCCTCTCTCTCAGCAGTCAGCTGTTATTGCTCGCCATTGATCTCTGCAGCTCTCCTCTTTGCGCAGCGAGAAGTGAACTAAAATTAATGTCCATTTCACACCTCTGCTGGATCGATGGCGGCGAAGACAGAAGCTTGTTTTAATTTGGATCCCGGGAAGCAAAAGGGATCCCTCCACCTGTTTAATTGTTAAGTTTACATGCACTTTTATCGCTACGGAGATGATCATTAAGTTGATGAAAAGCCGCTTCAGAGCACTTTCACCGGGTTCACATTATTTATATTTTTTTCCTAGAAGAAAAAGAGAAACGATTTCATAAGTTAGTCGCGTTGTATTTACCGAAAGGATCACATTCATTAGGACTTATTCCTCTTTTTCCATTTCTTTTAATCTGATTCGCTCTTATGCGTCTCCTCCAGTTCCACCTGTTCTCGTGTGCGTTTTGTCCAACTGAAGCACTGCAGCAGAAACACGGAAAGAAAGGGATGGCGATGATCTAGGCCTGTGTGAAAATTATACATATTTAAAAAATATGATAAAATACACATTTTTAAAAAAAATGTTATTTCTCCTATACGGAATTGTTAATGCGTCATGACGTGCATCACCTCATTTTCTCTCATTACACAGAAAAAACCTCCTTCAGTAGTAAATCATATTAGACCAATGAACACTAATTTGCTATAATTTACTTTCCCTTATACTTTGTAAAATCCTTTTACATTTCTGCCCCCCACACACACACACAAACACATGCACGCACACACACGCACCCCATGCGCCCCCTCTACCCCGCGCACCTTATTATTTCGCAGTGCCCCTAAACGCAACACACCAGAGCTTATTTGACATGCGGACGGTAATTGAAACGAACGCGTCGCCTGTAAATAACAAGTGTTTGAACACGGAGGTTCGAGGGAAGCCGAACCCCTCTGAGGGAAAGTGCGTGCATGGCGTGCGCGCTCCGCACCCTCAAACTTTACGTTATGTCGCCTCGTCGTTGTAATCACCGTAATTAAGTGCGCAGAGGCGGGTGCAGTCATCGGTGGGTGAGCGACTGTCTCGCTTTTTCAAAAGAGCCACATGTTTTGGCACGTTTGGAAATTGCAGCTTGTCCGCAGAGCAGATTGTATTTTGGGGGAAATTTTGATTGATTTGTCCTGATGTTCCTTGTTTAAACTTGAATGGACAGTTTTTATTTGATATTTTATTGTCAGTGTCATTTTTTCATGCTTCTTAATTTTTTTTAACCGTTATTCTTTCATATTTGAATATTAATAAATGAGATTTGTCCACAATAAAGTGGCTATAGAAGTAATATTAAATTGCATTAAGTATATTTTCCAGTAAAATTTTAGAAAATGCATCCAAATCCAGCAAGTAAAAATTGTTCTTTAAAAATGATGGTTATCTCCTTGTTGCACATATACATGCAGACCCAATTATTCCTTTTATTGATGACAGGAAAGGGGAGTAGCTCACAATCAGTCATTTTGTATTGGAAGGAAATCTCTCCACGGAGGGGAAGCAGCACTGTTTAATGGTTTGATTGTATTGGAGAAGGCAGCCTCTGGTAATGCCGTTATAGGGAGAAATATCACTTGGAGATGCTATCGGCAACAAGAGAAAGTCAAAGAATTAGCCTAATGGGGGGAGTTGTGTCGGATGTCCGATACTTTCTATTTTCCATATTGCTCTGTGTCTCCTTCTCTCAAGCCTATCAGTCTAGCTCCCTCACCACCTTTCCACTCATATCAAATCTCTCTGAGGCCTCACTCCATTCATCAGTTAAACTTTGAGCCAGATCACAAGCTCCCTGCATGCAAGATTAGCCGCGTTACCCCCCTCCACCCCCTGCACGCCTCCCCAGAAGACACTGTTGGTGCATTTGCTCCCATCGATTGCAGGCGCTATTTGCGTATCCTACTCATAATTCTTCGCTGTGCGGTAAGCACACCATCCATCCATCTGTTTTCTGTTCCCGCTTCGCCCTGTTCTGGGCCGTGGAGGCTGGGCCTATCGTACACGTTGGGGAAGAGGCTGTGCACTTCAAGCCCAGGTTACCGGTCTATCACAGGCCACACAGAACCGTGCACGCTCATATTCACTTACTCCTGTGGACATTTAGAATAAATCGAATCAGTCTTACGTGCATGTTTTTGCATTGTGGGAGACGGTGGAAGAGCCCAGGGAAAATCTATACACATAGGCCCAGATAGAGCACGCAACCTCCACACAGAAAGGCCCAGGCTGAGATTGGAAGAGGGAACCCACTTGCTGTGAGGTGACAGAGCTAACCACAAGCCACGCAGAAAGTAAGAGTGATAAGGAGATGCTGAGCTGTGTGTAAACGCACGCACATACCTGCAGGAATGCACCTCATTACACATCCGCTTATCGACATAAAAGCACTCTCATATTCACATGCTGAGCAGCTCTGCAATAATTTAAGGGAATTTTTGGTTGTCAGTTGAATATACTCTCACAATCCCAACCATTACAGTGCTGTAGGCCTTCTAACACTGATCTTTGACCTCCATCACAAGCAGATTAGTTTGTATCCCTGCAGACATTAAAGAACTTTCCCTTTATTTAAATGAACATTATTAACTCTGCAATAGAGGATTATTACGGCGGAATCTGAGTGAAAACATTGCACCTGGCAACAGTTTTTCCTTGTTAAACTGCAGCTAATGGGCTTGCATGCAGGCAGTAGTACAGAGTAGCCAGCCGCCGCCTGTCTGCCTGCCAGCCAGCTAGATTAGTGGCTGCTGTTGTACAACCCAGAGCAGCAATAAAGAGTCATAGGAGGGCGGCCGGTGCCACACACACACACTCAGTCACACTCTCGCAGGGAAGATGGAGAGCTTTGTAACCTGTCGGCCACCAGGAGACATTAGCGTGACCTGTGTGGAATATAGATTCATAAAATCAGAATTTCCGAGTTGCAGAAAGGGGGAAATGTTATCCAGCTTCTCGGTGCAGCACCGGATACAGCTTGAAGCACAGAACACGGTTCACTGGGATTGTGTCTGATATTAAGCAACATTAATACATTTTAAAGTCTCTTTTACATCCATTTATGAATCATTCAAAATTTTCATAGAGCTTTTTTCCTGTAATAAGAAGGGCTGTGATTTTTGCAAGCGTGTATAGCTGCCAGTTTCACAAAGAGGAATTAAAAATAAAGAGCTGAGAGTTGGCCTACCAATGCTAAAAAATAAAAAACACTTCGGAGGTGGTAATCTATGAGCAATGGGATGACGTGGGTTTTTTTTTTTTTTTCTCTCTCATTTAGCCTGGTCTCATGCCAGGAATGAGCCGCTGAACCGGGCCTCGCTGATGATGCCATGAACAGAAATCCCCACCACAGGTCAGGGCCGTCTTCTAGCACAACTTCTATCTGCCCATCATGGCTGATTTTAGCAATTCTTTCACTGTCTGCGGGAGTATTTAATAAAAGATCCATTAAAGAAAAAAAGTGATGGGATGTATTTATGTATGCAGACCCCCTCTCTTTTCTTTTTTTCTGCAAAAAGTAACACATCCCACAAAATATATCTATTGTCAGCGAGCTGCTCCATTCAAGCCTGTCCGATCCTTATTGATTTAGGTGCCGAATATTGCCATAACTGTCATTATCCCCCTCCAGGGGGATGTTTGGCCATTATTCAACAGTACAGTAATATTTCTCACTGCTGATGCATACCTCCTACGAACTACAGCAGCTGTTGACTGCAGCAAATAACCTGGTTACAGATTTCATACCGGAGAGGATGAAAGATGAGGAAGACAAAAGAGCACAGGAAAAAACGAGACTGGATATTTTGAAGACACCTGGGAAACAAAATTAGGGTTTTACAGTCGAAAGCAAAGACAAAAACAGACGATGAGAAATATTGGAGGAGAGGGGGAGAGATAAATGGGTGTGATTCTTATTCACAAGGACATTTGAGCGTTTGCCTCACAGCCAGACATGAATGAGTAGATTTCAATAGTATCGACTCTTGCTTCGGACATCAGCAAACACACATGCACACAGCTCCTCATGCACAGGCACAAACTCTGCAGTCTGTCTGGAATACAGAGCAGACCTGTCTGCAGGTCAGCTTGGGCTTTGTATGTGGGGGGGCACTCGGCTTACTTTGAGATTCCCCCTCCTTGTGTCATGGCAGCAAATATTTAGTGTTGGAGAGCACGTTTTTAAGTGGTAGTGTCTTTTTTGTTGCCTTTTGGCTGATAAGATAAGTCTTCATTCTGATTTACGCTACAGTTTTGGCTAGCTTCTGGTTTTTTGAAGCATTTCTAATGGCTCAGATTGTAGTTTTCACAGCCAAAGTAATTAACAGTCATTCATGTTGAAGCCATATTTTTCTAGATTTTGGTTCATTTGAAAGTGTTCAGATATTCTGAAGTGTAAAATGTTAATAAAAGACTCAAATTCATACACTATTGGATACTACAAAGTTTGAACATTTTTGAAGATATTTGTCACATATTTGTTGAGGATCCAGCTTTTAATGACATGCAGCTGCACAGGAGTAAATGTAGGCGTCATTCAACCCAAAATATGGCAAAAGTTGCCATTAAAATGCACAATGTTAAAATGATGAGGAGCCAAAGCTTTCAAGGAAGGCTGAAGAAGCGTGGGGTTATTTATTGATGTCAGAAGCTGACTGAAGACTTTAATGGCCTTGAATTTCGACTGAGATTTTGTGGCTTTAAGACGGTAACATTTTGTTCTCTGGTAGAGATTTTTTTCCCGACCTTCTGTACAGCATACGTTTTTGCTGATTAACAAAGGAATTTAAAATGTTATATGGTTTTAGCTTATGTTGTAGCTTCATTTGGGGCATGAACTTTAAATAGACGTAATGGTAATATTCATATTTTTTCTACCCATAAGCTGGATGTGCATACTGGATCTTGTGTGTGTGAGTGTGTAAATGAAACAACCGACGTAGCCTGTCTTGTAAAAAAAAAAAAGTGGCACTTTCATGCTTGTCAACAATCTCTAAATATACCCAAGTGTTGGGAGTGTGCACACTCTAACTCACACATGCACACACGTGTAGACAGGCCCGTGGACCCGACTGCATTTCCCTGGGTCTCCACTAAAATAGGAAAAGAGAGAGAAAAAAAGAGAGGAAACTTCAGCTCTTTTGCTTCCCGACTCACACAGATGTGTACACACGCTGGTCACAGTTGACAAGACATTTTTATAGTGCAAACTGGATTCCTCGTCGTTGCTCTCCAAAACTCAGCAAACATACATCTCTGGATCAAAACAGCAAAAAGTGTCAGCTGCACACTCAAAGGCAGCCAGGCTTTAAAAATGTTTATTCCATCTATTGACAAAAAAAAAAAAAGTATGACTCCCGTAAGAAGGATGCTCTTTGTTGCGGCTGATACTTTTTTCGGAATCATTTTTCCCTCCTACTTTTCTGATTCTCACATTCAGAGGAGCTGAGGTTTTTACTTACAAACGTTGCAACAACCAGATAACCTTCCATGATTATTTTCAGGAGCAATGATGATATTTAGGTAATGTCTTCCGGCTGCCTCATATTTTCTGATTGAAATCCCACTTCAGAGTGATGTTAAAGCACATTGTTGTTGACACCGCAATTTCCCCGACTGGTGCAACATTGTCACTTAAAGCACAGATTCAACGTGAAAAGCCCTCCTTGCTCTTTGTGTTTAATATCCTGCTGACAGCTGTATCATTCTTGCACACTGTAATCAAATTATGACAGCGTGGTAAATGTTCCCTTGTGACATTTTCTATTATAAAATGCATACAGCTGGTGTCAGACAATGTGTGGGTGGTATCACTCAGTGGCAAATGGGATTGTAAGTGGCACTGGCTGACATTATGCATGTTTGCATTGGAAGTAATTGCACTTGTACAGTTATGATATGCATAGGTGTGTGTCATCTTGGATTACAAATGTTATTTTAAAGGTAAGGTAAAAAAAAAAACAACCTAAAAGAACATCACTGCATATTAGCAATTTTTTGACACTTCCATTAGGGGGCTTTTACAAGTGTGACACATTTCACCTTTAAAATTACACATAACTTATATGTCAAATACATAAAAGGACACGATACAAAAGAGATGAATCGAATATCTTTTTGTATTACTTTTTCAGGGTTTCAAAACACAAGTGCATGTTTAAATGTGTGTGGATGTAGGTTTGTGTGTGTGTGTGTGTGTGTGTGTGCGTGCGTGCGTGCATGTGTGTGTGCGTGCGTGCGTGCATGTGTGTGTGTGTGTGTGCGTGCGTGTGTGTGTGTGCGTGCGTGTGTGCTTTTGCACACACGACCACCAGGCCAGAAGGCAGCCAGCTTGCGTCAGTCACCCTGGGAGAGCAGAGTTTTACCCTTTGCTCCGATTTTTCACCCTCCTCTCAATTCCCTTATTGTTTCCACATTTTCCTCTTTTGATTTAATCTTGCCTCTCATTTTCTAAGCTCCCTGTGTTTTCCTTTTTCTACTCCCTTGTTTCGTGAATGTTTTCTTTCCTTCTTGTTTCATTTCCCAACTTCTTTTTTTCATCACCTCGTCTCACTCATCTCTCTCCTCTCCTCTAGTTTGATTGTCTCTCCTCTCATCTCCCCCTCTCCTCACCTGCTCTCTTTGAGGAAATACCCACTGTCCTCTTATTGGATTGGCTGCTTCACGTTGGCGGCCCCTTCACTTTGCCGCCCCTCAGCTTGTTGGATAATGATAACAAAATTGGAATATCGCAGTACTTATCAGTTTATTACCTCGCTATCAACACCTAAGACGCCCTCTTTTTCTGAAGGTTATACAAGGGAACGCATGATCTGATATACAGGGGGAACAGTGAAGATGCCAGCCAAGAAAGTGAGGGAGAAAACTAGCAGGGACTAAAGGAAGATAGAGAGAAAAGAGTTTGATTATGTCCACATTTTTAAACGCATATTTGCAAGATAGAGTGCAGGAAAGATGGAAAGAGAGTAGAAAGCAGTGGTGGTAGAGGGACGAGTAATGTGACTCTGTGGCACCCGTCCAGACCTGAGGTGTGTTATCGTGAGCTGTTCTCCACGCTCCACACTGGTAGACTGTACATTTGCGGTTAATGTAAAACATCTCTCACCTCCCCATCTCCCTGTCTCTCTCCTCTCTCCTTTCTCCCAGCAGTTGTTCTGTGTGTGTGTGTGTGTGTGTGTGTGTGTGTGTGTGTCTTTGTGTGGGAGGTGGAGGAGCTTACCAACGCCGAGATCAGATTTGAAAATTGATTTGAATGAGTGTTTTGGACAGCTGATAGCTATAAAAGATTTTCTCCTTTTATTTCCCAGGGAGTTTCTCCTTTGATGTTGGCTGATAGTCAGCACAGCTTTCAAGCTCATCTAGGGCAGCCAGGACCCACTTAATGCGCCGTGAGTTTCTATCCCTTCTTTGTTCCCGGTATGTGTTAACAACTTTGTGTTGGACTTTCAAGGTTTATTTTGTCTAGAATTTTAATGTGAGTTTTATCTCCCATAATACAAATCTAATCCCAAAACAATTAGGACACTTTTAAAATAAATAACACAGAATTCAATCATTTACAAATGACTGACTAATCTCATAAACTCCTAGAACAAATCACATTTTAAAATCACATTTTAAATTAAAGTAAATGTACCTTCTTAAGAAAGCAAAAACAGGATGATTTTGTTTTTAAATGTAATTTAATGGCAGGAATGTGTCACAAAGTTTTGACAGGGTGATGCTAACCAATGTGTAGCATCCCTTCTTTGATGAGGGACCCGAGGAGACCAGTTCCTGGAATATTTGGGAGCAGACAGATGTCCTTGTTCTGGCCTGATATAGGAATTGAGCCTCTCAGCAGTCCTGGATCTTCTTTGTTGTAGTTTTTTTTGAATGATGGGCCAGATGTTGTCCATTGGTGGTCCGGACTGCAGACAGGCCAGTTCAGCTGCCAGTTCCCTGCTTCAGCACACCTGATTCAAATCAATCGCTCAGTGACAGACTTGTGCAGATCTTGATGAGAAGCTGATGGTGATCCATCCGTTTGAATTAGGTGTGCAAGGAAACATCTAAAATATGCAGGGCACTGGCACTCCAGAGCTGGATTTGGGCTGCACTGCAATAGGCATATGTGGTTTAGGATTGCACTGCTATTATATGCAAGACAAGTCCAGTGAAAAAAGAAAAAAAATGTCTGGACAGGAGTATATGTTGCTCTCAGACCTGTATATACCTTTAGGCATTGATATTTCCTGTCCAGACAGGCATGTTGCCCACTCAAAGCCCCAAACCCATCACAGATACAGGCTGAGTGCAAGATAGTTCAAGCTAATTTTATTGTCATTTATATGCATGTTTGTACATGATAGACAAAATTGTAATCACCCCAGCATGTTTCAGAAACACAACAATATAAATAGGTCCAAAATAGTCATGAAAGACAACAATGTACATAAGTCATGCTGATGTATATATCTATATATACAGCAAGGGCATGGGGGGTGTTAAGCCTGGGATGTACTTGCAGTTCAGACCGCCTACGCATCATGGCCGCCACGCGTATCCTGCGTTCATTTGACTCGTCGATGTGCACGTTCTCAAAAAGACACTGAAACACGTAGCGACCTGCAGTTCTGGCTCTTGGCGCGAGTGGCGCTGGTCCCGGTCTGATACCAGCTAGTGACGACGGAGGTTGCTGGCGTCGTTTCCTTTGCCGAGATCGCAACCAAAGCAATGTTATAATCTCCTATATCATCCAATGGTGTCATGTTAACTTGTTTGTTGTTCTAATCTGCTACTGCTACTACCGCTACTACTAAATATTTAATCACTTTTCCAACTGGTGCTCTGCTTACTGCCCACTATCGGTCACCGCCGGTACAACGTGCTCTCCTTGCGTACTATGCGAGCGACGTTGCAGTTGGTGGTGCACGCGAACGGACGCGAACGCAGGCACCAACAGCAAGTATATCCCAGGCTTTACAGTGCTTAAGCCTTTGGGCTGGAGGATTCAGCATTCGTGGTTTCCAAAAACAATGTCAGATTTTAATTAATCTGATCATGATTTGCTATAATTTCTGGATGTTCCTGAGCCCATGCAGTGGTGCAAGGGTAGCCAATATTAGGTTTTGGCCTGATCCCTCATGCCAAAACTCCCTCTCCAGTCTTGTAATCCTTCAATTATCCATTGATGATATATTCAAAGTTTTGACAGTTTTACGGTGAGGGACACTATTGTGAAATTGGTCTGCGCTTTGAACATCAGTATTTCTTTATATTTTTATTTTATTTTATATTTTTCATTTCTTTTATATTTCTTTTTTGTCTTTGTTTTTGTGGACTGGAAAATCTAAGATGCAATTTTTAGACCAAATCATATCGCTGACTTGTCGCCAAGTAACCTAATCTTTTGCAAAATGTTCCTCCAGCTGTTTTGTTTTTGTGCCAGTAACATTTCCAGCCTTTGGCTGCCCATGTCCCAACTTTTTTGGAGGCATGTTGTCATCAAATTCTAAAAGAGCTGATATTTTTATTGAAATTATAACATATTTCAGTTTTACTATTCAATACATTTTTGAAATTTACGATTTGCACAAATATGAATGTTGGTCTTTCACAGAACATACCTAATTTATCTCTGATATCAGATTCAACAAATTTGCTGAAAGTGACCTATAAACATTTTAGCTGATCCTTTTTTCCCATCTGCCATAAAATCCCGTTTTCACATATGACAAGTGCATCTTTACCTTCTCTGAGTCTTTATATTTGGCACTTTTAACCAACCAGCAATCTTCAAATGGGTCTCTATGGATAAAACCCTCTAAAATGTTATTCCCCCTTTCATCGCTGCCTCTGTGCATTCCTCTGACCGACCAAACCCCGCTACAATTTAATCCCCAGGAGGGAAGATTTCGGTCTGTTGCCTCGGATGCCGGGGGAGTCATGAGGTCAAGTACAGCTAATTTATTCACTCAGTCAGATTTCCTCTTGCTCGTGGATGGCAGATGGAGAGGCCTGATATGATATCACCCATCAGAATCACCCAGGGGAGAAAGAGGAGGCAAAAATGGGAGAGGGAGGGTACGATGTAGGGATGAGAGGAGGAGAGATTGACAGGAAAGATGTACAAAGAAAGAGGACACAGATAGTTAAAAATTGGTGAATTAAAAGTAGTTAGATGAAGCGATAGGGTTAGCACAGCCCAAGAGAGCGTGGAATGTGTTCGCCCCACCGACTCAGCTGTGGAGCTGAACATTGAGCCACACAGGCTCTTATCAGATGTGTGGGTGTGGGTGACGGGCGTGTGCGTGTCCTTATCTTAAGACAAGTGGTTCTGGTCCAATAATATCCCGGGAGATGGTAGGAATAAGCGGCTTAGACCGAGATCTGAGATGGAGGAATAAGGGAGAATAGATAGCAACAGGGGAGATGAGAGGAGGTGATGGAGAAGGAGGGAAGAGGGAGAGCAAGAGGAGATGGACAGATAAGGAGAATGGGTGACAAGGAGGGGACATTTGGAAAGAGATGAGACATAAGGGTGTTTAAAGATGAGAATGCAACGATGTGTGGTAGAGAAGTTTTTTTTTCTTCTTCAAAGAGGAAGGGATAGTGAGAGAAGTTTGGGGTTTGAAAGAGTTCTTGGCTGTTTGTCAAAGGGCAGGGATTTGCAGGATCTGATCGACAGTGTCAGCTCGGGGACACTTTTTCCCAAGAGGTTTTAAGTTTGTGACTTCAACAACAGTCTCAGCTTAAGAACACTAAAGGCTCTGTCTTCAAGTCTTGGCTTGCAAAAGCTTCTTTATTGGAAAACATTTCACTCAGCTCCTTCCCTTTCCAAAACATATAGATTGAGGGGAAAAACATCATTTTTTTTTGTATATCCATTGTGTTTTAAGACAAAATGAAGTGTTAAATGTAACATTTTATTTGTATTATGAGCAGAGATGGATATAGTAGCCAAAGATTGTACTCAAGTAAAAGTACTGCTAATTCAGAATAATTTGACTCAAGTAGAAGTAAAAAGTAGTCATCCAAATAATTACTTGAGTAAAAGTAAAAAAGTACTTGGTGAAAAAACTACTCAAGTACTGAGTAACTGTTGAGTATCGCCTGATTGATTTTTTTAACACAACCATTCAAACAGACCAAAAGTACAAAATAATCATCTTCAGGCAAATTAAATCAATAAAATAATAAAATAAATTAAAATTAATAAAAAATAGCTTAAATTAAAATAATCTTAAAGTAAATTCAAGTACTTCTAATAAAATAAATAAAATAACAGAATAAAAAATAAATTAAGCACAAGTAGCACAAAATTTCAAGCCTTTGTACTTTTTTAACCAGGCAGAACTAGAACAAGCCCATGAACTCATAGAAACTGTGTGTGTGTTTGAGTCTGTGTATATGTGACAAAACATGCAAAAACAAATAAGGGATAAAAGAAAAGTAACAGCTCAACGTAGCCTAATGTAGCGGAGTAAGAGTAACAGTTTCTTCTTCACAAATCTACTCAAGTAAAAGAAAAAGTATAGTGATTCAAAACTACTCCTAAAAGTACAAAATTTCCCCAAACTTACTCAAGTAAATGTAACGGAGTAAATGTAACTCGTTACTACCCTCCTCTGATTATGAGACATTGTTGACTAATTACCTGCAAACAATAATTAGACAATAATAATCATTTTTTTGTGCTTTGTATTTCCTCAGTTGGCTGAGCTTCTGAAGATGAGGAACGAACTTTGATGACCACCAGACGTCCGACCTGCTTGGACCACTCGGCTTCGGGAACACACCCAGCAGTTACCAGAGACGGGACATTTGTTTGCTGTATAACCCAGGAGCCTAAACGTCACAGAACCCACTCATAGTATTTATCATCAGGGCAACGCTTGTCCAAAGTGTGACTCAAATGAACAACAGAAGATATCCAGCCGTGTTGATTAAAGAACTCTGCAAATGACGCACTGAATTAATTTAGTTCTACTGAAGAAAACTGAATTCAAGCAAAACCAATCATTTGGTGCTTGATATATATTTTTGGTTTCCTTTCTAATAGAGGGGTCTTTTCTGAACCCCTTCCTCCCAAAACTGAATCCTTCAACTCATCAACCCAGATTCCTGAACTTTCTCAGCCCCATTTCGAGGGCCTCGGGTATAGCTCCCAATCACACCGAGGAGGAATCATTTCCTCCTCCTCCTATAATCTTTAGAACCACCTTTGTCCGCCCAAACATGGACCTCCACCGGGCCGCCTTCAAGATGGAGAGCTCCTCCTATCTCCCTAATCCTCTGGCCTCCCCAGCTCTCATGGTTCTGGCTTCCACGGCCGAAGCTTCTCGTGATGCTTCGATTCCCTGCCAGCAGCCACGTCCCTTTGGCGTTCCAGTGTCGGTGGAAAAAGATGTCCACTTGCCATTCAACAATGGTTCTTACACTTTTGCATCAATGTACCACCGCCAAGGTGCAGTCCCGGGTGGATTCCCCAACAGGGACTTTCCCCCGTCCCTCCTCCACCTGCATCATCAGTTCGCCCCACCTAACCTGGACTGCTCGCCCATCAGTATGCTGAATCACAGCGGCGTTGGCGCGTTCAGGCCTTTTGCTTCACCTCCAGACGATCGGGACGGGGCACCGGGCGGGTATCAGTCCGCCTTCACCCCGGCCAAGCGCCTCAAAGGCTGCCTGGACGCAGACGCTTCCCCCCACCTGCGCTACTCCGACGCCGAGGGGAAAGAGTATGACTTTGGCGGTGCTCAGATCCCTCCCGGAAGCTCACCCAGCAGCGCTTTGAAAGCAGTCGAGGACAGCGGGAAAAAGATCTTCGCCGTGTCAGGCCTCCTGTCCGATCGCGAGACTTCCTCCAGCCCTGAAGACCGCATCGAGCGCTGTGAGTAGCAATTCACTTCTGTTACACATTGCTCTCAAGGAAATTGCAACCACATTGAATTTTGCATAAATGGTTGACTGATCATTATAAAATACATATTAAACGAGTGTTTTAATGAATATAACACTAATGTGACTCCTAAACCAGTTGAGCATATAGTGGGACTTTGGCCGAATCTGTTTTACAGTCCTCTTCAAAACTTTTAAACTTTGCAAGCAAGGAAATATCGATTTTTAAAATCCCTGCAGTTATTCCTCTTCAGTTCACAGGTACTTTAATAACATTTTTCTATTTCCTTATACTGAATGTGTCACACCTGATTCTCATAATTTATTAGATTAAGAACATTTTTGTTTGCAAATTGTCCTTCTAGCCATAATTAATTCAACTCTGTGACAATGAAACAAAACACCCCACAACACGACCTTATTGTTATTTTCATTCAGACACACTTCCTCTTATGAATGCTTTGTGATACATTTGAGAAACTTAGCAAAAGGCACAATTTTTAATATTAGTTTGGTGCATTTTTGCAGATAAACTTGGCATTTCAGATGGTGTAAACACACCAACAAACAGACAAAACACATCCCTCTAAAGTCAAAAACGTGCTACCAAAATACAAATTGTTGCAGTTGGTAAAAAGAACGCACATGTTCACAGACTTTCATCACACACACCAATAAACAATCCCATCTATGTTCTCTTGTCATCATCTCTCCTGGCTCTCACTGTTCTTGTTTTGGAAGCCCACAAGCTTCAGCGCTCACATTAGCATTCACCAGTGGAAAGATGCCATTTGGCCCCCACGCACTGGGAATCTTATTAGTGTTTGAGCGTGCATATGTGAGTGTGCGTCTGTGTGGATTTGTGTGTGAGGGACTGGTTCAGAGGCTGCCCATGCTCTTTGCCATCAGCATTCATCATAGCTGCGCTCTGGCAGCCCTGCTGCCAGAAGATTTACCCACACAGCCAAAAGTTTGGCAGGCTGTGATGGTGTGAATGTGTGTGAATGTGTGTGTATGTGTGTGGGAGGGTGAGAGATAGGTTGTAAAAAGCTCCACACAAATACAACAAACACTCTACCAGACACACAAACAGCTTTTTAGCATGACTACCAACATCTCCTACACATGTCAACAAGCTGAATCGGATCACAGCGACTAATTAGGTGGCAGTCGGACAGAGATATCTGTATAGCTTCAAGTGTATAATCTAGTCATTCCGTTTTAACTTTATTTTATTGGTTGTTGTTATTTATTTTCCTTAACGTATGATATGGTGTCTCTATGTCTTGTCAATATGTCACTCTTCCCTCTTTTTATCTTCTTACTTCTTTGAGTTTGTGTAGATGTGTGTGTTTGAGTGATGCATCCTTGATGGAACATGAGAGACAGAAGCGACGACCTGAGACTGATCCGATAAAAAGACCCCTGCAGGAGAGGTGGAGAGGGTGAGAAAGGGAGGGATAAAGGATAAAATGTAGACGAGGAAATTTGGAAAATGACACCCAATGCTTAGTGGAAAAGGGGGAAAATATAGGGGACAAATGTCAGCACGTTAAACCTGACCAGAACAAAGAAGAGGATGAAAAGAAACAGATTATAAATGCAGATTAAACATGAAGTTTAGGCCTGATTTACATCTATTTTAACATACAGTGCCTATAGTGCAACGAGGAACGTTGCCTTGCTCAAGAGAACTGTAGCCGTTGATTGCCGAGCATCCCTGTGCTCAGTGTAAGATCACTGAAGATTCATGTGCGCCATAAAAGTGAGGCCAGAAAACAGAGAAGGAGAAGTAGAAGATGGGCGCGGGGTGTCTGTGCTGTCTTTTGGAACGGTTCAATCTGTATCTAATCAGGACAAATCTTGGCACAAGTAGCCCACACCTCCACCAAAGACTTCTAATGCAATTGGATGTGCAGAGGCACTGCTTCCAGCAAAGAATTATGGGTTCTCCTTCACTGGGCTTAGCTATCCAGGGGAGGCATAAAGAACAAACAACTCTCTGGTACAGCCCCATGAGAACAGTGCTCACACTCACACACACACACACACACACACACACACACACACACACACACACACACACACACACACACACACACACACACACACACACACACACACACTCTAACTATCAGCTTCGGACTACTTTACACTGTGGCCTATTTTTGACTTCCACACAGAAATGAGCTTTATTATGCTTGAGATCATCCAGTCTTATCACAGATTGTTAAAGTCAATTATTACTGAGTTGCAGGATCAGTTAAGTTTCTAGTGTCAAACTTGATTTATGGGGTTCCGCAACTTTTATTTAGAAATATTTTAAAACTCTTCTGAAGTCTGCAGACTGTTTGATAAGCTGCGTATCGTATAGCTAACGATGACACTGTAATGCAGCAGTGGCACTTCAGATATCAGCGAACTTTGAGCCCTCTTTATCTTATCAGCGCTGACATTATTTACTGCCCGTGCATTTAATTTATAGTTATAAATTTAATAAAATACTGATAGCTCTTAGCTTTGCCAAATTAATTACATGCAGTCGTATGATTGGATTGTTTTCTCATTGAATTATAAATGACTGGGAACCTACAATGTTGCTTGTAGTGCAATTGTTGCAGCACTGTTTGTGATTGTCTGAGGTGGATGCCCCACGTTCACATCTTGCACATGTGTTGCAACATTACAAAACATTTTTGTTTGCTATCTGTAATTAGCCACAGACAGATAACAAGTGGAAAATATGAGTGTTGCCTTTAAACTGGTGCTCTGGTGTTAGCGCGATTGTCCGATACGTCGTCTGACAGTAAGATATCCTTGGCAGAAACCTTCTGTGGCGTTAAAAATATGAGGTGTTTGTCTAGACGCCTGTTTTGGAACATATCAGAGGTTTAACCTCATCTCGCCCATTTGTTTCAGAGAGCCTCGTTCAGCTTTGAAATCAAACATCTCTAATACCAACACTAATTACATTCATCTCATTACAAAGGTATAACTGTCATGCAAGTTTACAGGACTAAAGTGGAGTCATGCTCAACTTTTTTCATGCCTAAAAAAGAATTGCATTAAACAATTTAAAAAGCCTACAATCCTCACCTTCTTGCATGAAATTCTGTTGAGTTTGCTGCCACTTCAGGCAGCAGGGGCCTTCTCAACACTAAGCCTCCATAAATCCCCCCACTGCAGCAGCAGGCACGTCGGCTGTTAACTAAACCCGCTAACCTGTCAGCCGCTAAACCTGCACATAAAGGCCCCATCATGCCTTAAGAGGACTATGTGTGCCGCATTATTGCGAAGGCTGTTACTGTTTACTGTATTCGGGTCGGAAGGTTTTTTAGCTCGAGAATGAAAGAATTCAAAGCAGCGGGACGCCGTTTTGTGAGTATTAAAAGGCTAGGAAAGGAGAGAAAAGAATTATGCGATGAAGTGTGATTGGAATTAATGGGAGTGTTGACAAATGAAACAAATCCGCCCTAGCGGTGAACATGTTTGTTTGCAGAAAGATTTGATAGTGTCTGTTGACATGTCGGTGTGAAGGTTTGTGCACGATTGGTGCTCTGGATCAACACTTTCCAGCCCTCTTATTTCCTCAAGTCTCTTTCTTATGTCTATTTTTTGTCTCCTCTTTCCTTATTTGTTCCTCTCTCTCTCTCTCCCACCCCCGGCATCCTTTTTGATGCACGTCCCAGTACGAGTGTGTCAGCTGCAGTCTGTTTGTTTACGTTCCTCCGGGTCTCCGCGTTTACAAGGGTGCAGGTTTTGCACCGAACATGTCGAACGTCTCTTCTCCTTCCTTTCTTTTTCAGTCAACTCTTACACACAGACATAATTAACAAATAAGAGGATAAGAACACATTAAAAGAGGGGCAGAACTTCAGGAAAAGAATGGGGTATCAGTTAAAGAAAGAATGTGCAGGAAAAAGGAAGAAAATGCAAATCAGCAGAGTTCAGAGTGACGGAAGGACTGGACGACATAAAAGAAAAGATAAAAACAGAGGAAAAATGGTTGTGGGAAGGAGGGATGGGGGGATTGCGGGACGATGGCGAGATGTTGAGCTGAAATGCAGATCCCATCTGCCTGACTCCAGTAAAAGCAGAGGAACAGCATATACAGGTAGTTAGTGACATTATCACCAAATACCTACGTTTGGTCACACGTAGTCGTACGGGCTCAAGTGAGAATCCAAAATAAAGAAATAAGAGCTTATACTACGACCGCGGAGTGCTTCCCATCTGAAATCACATCAGATTTCTTTGTGTATTCCCACTGACATAAAACAGTTTGACCGTTCAGCCGAGTGCATCACACACAGCTGTTAAAACACACAGCCGGAGGCCTTCCTTTCATCCTCGTCCTCTCCTTTCTTCTGTTCCTACACAGAGCAAATGTCATGCGTGTTGTTTCTTTCGGGGGCCGAGTAGCACAAACTGCAAAAAAAAAAAAAAAGTCACATTAAAGAAAAATAAACTGTGGAAAAAAAGGAGTAATGAAGTTCTCACAAAGGGAAGATGGATGGAGATACTGATGTTGACAGATGATGAGCAGATTTTTTGTTTTTCTTCAACAGTCGCGACTGTGGGATTTCTAAATTTCCACGCGCCACCTGTCAGTCAAAGAAATGTTTCGTTTATTTATTTTGGATTAAGCAGACTTTTGCATGTGGTTTCTCTTACCATACCTCCTTTTTTTAAAATCCCCCTCTTTCGTTTTCATTTCCTTATCGGTCTTCGCCGTTCCATATTCCCCTCGTTGTGGCATTCACAGAGTTAAAAAGCAGTCAAGGAGACAGAAACGCTCATCCCTCTCCTTGTCCTCACAGAAATCTGTCCTCCTGCCTCCTCCCTCGCCCCCCTCCTCCCCTCCTCCCCTCCTCCCCTCCTCCCTCCATCTCTGCCTGTCACGGTCTAGTGACAGGGTTAAGTTAAGTAAGAGTGTTCTAATAATTAGGAGTGGGACTCGTCTGCCCGCTCCCTGGTGTGCGTGTGTGTGTGTGTGTGTGTGTGTGTGTGTGTGTGTGTGTGTGTGTGTGTGTGTGTGTGTGTGTGTGTGTGTGTGTGTGCGTGTCTTCCTGTCAGCGCTTAGCCAGATGTTAAACGGCTTGTCCCTCTCATGTTGCCTCCCTGTCAGTCTCCACGCACACACACACACACACACACACACACACACACACACTCGTGCACATATTCTCATATTGGAGACTGTCCTATTTGTGGTGGCTTTGTTTACCCCCCCACCCCCCAAGTGTGTGCCCTTCTGCCCTTCTGGCAGCTCCCCCAGGGTGAGGGGTGTGTGACTCCATGTCAATACCAGCCTCATGCATCTGATCCATAATGTCCACATGTTGGCCAATGAAATCACCGGGGGGGTACATGCAGGGAACCTTTATTTATTTATTTATTTTATTTTTTATTTTTTTTCCACAAAATTGTCATGTTTTTTTTAACTGAAATACTGGAAAAGATTTTCTTTCCATATCTCTTTGTAGGCGATGGCCCCCTTTCTCTGCTCCGTCTTGCTGGGTGGTAACAGAGAGCAGGCAGCGATTGTCTGCATGTGTGTTTGTGTGTGCATGTGTGCGACTCGGTGTGAGTTTTGCGGTCATTCTTGCGACGCCGCGCAGATCAAGGATTAGTCGCTTCCTGTTGAGCCTTTTGTTAGCCCAGCCACACCATTTGGACATGGGGTCGCTGTGTGTTTGTGTGCGTGAGTCTGTGCAGATGAGGAAAGTTACACAAATGAGCCGCTGGAAATTGTGTATCGGGCAGATGAAGGAGAGACGACGGGATGAGAGGACCCCCCCCCCCTGCAGCGCCATGCAACATATCCTCCAGCCTCAAGTCATCTCATCTGTTGCATTAGGATTTTATTTTATTTGTTTGTTTTTAATGAGCGAAAACTTAGTTTTACTTCCAACACTGTTTTTCTCATTTGAGGAGTTTTCTAGAAACATCTAAAAACCAGGTAGAACACTCAGGGGACAGGATGTCACTTTGTGGAGAATTCTTCAGACAGGTTGGTTTCTGTGTTAGTTTCCAGAAACACACACACACACACACACACACACACACACACACACACACACACACACACACACACACACACACACAGGTTCATAATATCCTCGGTTCCGGAATTCCACTTTGTTCCCCCGGTGATGTAAGCTTCGGCCAATAAAAACCTGCCGTTAAAACTCCGCTGAGCCTCATACAACTGCAGCACACCTGGCAACACAACACACATTTAGCATTTAATGTGTGTGTAGTGTACACACCCACACACACTCCCTCTCACAAGGTCGCGGCATGCCTCAGCTCTGAACTTGCCTCAACAGAATGCTGTCTTTTGCATTTCGGTGGTTGGCTCGAATTTTGCCCCAAAAAAGATACAGATTTACTTCGAGAACTGGAACCTAATTGAATGTTGAGTGTGAAAGAAGAGGAATGAGTTTGGCAAAGAAAGAAAAGTGAAAAAAATGAAAAGCTTTGACGCAAAATACTGCATGTTGTACCTACTAGTCACGGTCTCGCCATGACTAGTCGGGCAAGTCGGGCGGGAGCAGAGATTCAGATGCCTCCTAATGCAGATGTGTTAAAAAGGTTCTTCTAACATCTGTCCTCCCTTTCCCGCTCTCTTCTTTTCCTTTTCTTCCTCCTCGTGCCCTCCATCTATTCTGCCCTCATCTCCTTCTGCCTCTCCTCTCCTCACTACCCCCCCCTACCCGTCTCCTCTCCTTTCTTCTCCTTAGTAATCTAATCTGCAGCCAGTTTGTGGATGCAGTCTAGTGTGACACCCCCCCAACTCACCCCACCGTTTCTCTCACTTTCACACACAGAAAACAGCAGGCCCGCTTCCAAAAAGCCCACTTGCTCTGCGAGCACCCCACACGCCGCCGCCGCCGCACCCCTCTTCTGTCTTGGTCACAGCCTCTTTAATATTGAATTATTCATCAAATGTGATTGGATCCTGCTGATGGTGGCCATCATGCGAGCAAAAGGTTTGTGTGTGTTTACATGAGGAGGGGGTACCGTCAGTTTGAGGCTGACTTAGTGGATGCACCAAGATCTCATCGGTTAGCTGCGCAACTGCACGCCAATTTCACCTGCGGCTTTTTTCGGAAGTGAGAAGACATCTTTTCATTTGACACAAGAATTGTTACCATTCCTTTTTTCTTTTTTCTTTCTTTTTTACCTTTTCGCCAAGATGCAAGTGTGAATAGTTAGGTGATGTCTTTTACTTGTTAGTGTTAAAAGTTGCAGTCCACCCCAGACCGGTAAAGCTTAGCAGCTGTTACTAACAGGAGGAAGCCTTCCAAGTCCCTTAGAAAGGTGAAACAAATCAATAAAGGGTGTTTTATATGCACACCAGAGTGCGTACGTATGGTTCTTGTGTCAGTGCATCTTCATATCATTTGCATACACTTGAATCTATACTAGTCAATATTGGGAGTGCACTCTATGTGCAGCGATGGGTGGGATTCATGCAACATCTGGTCCTGTTTTATCAACGCAAATCTTTTACAATGTATGCACCTTTTATCCTCTTGATGCCGTATTTAGGGACAACTTCCTGCAGACACCCAGGCCGCTCCAGCAGAAAAAAGAGAAAAAGTCATATGGGATCCCTCGTATAAACTGTGTCCCTTTAGTGGTAAATTCCCAGCTTATCAGCAGTAAAGATGCTTGTGCACCAGACATAATGGTGCATATCTGTCCTGTGGCATGATCGTGATCTCCACGTTATTGCCCGTGCCGCAGACTTTGTTGAAGGCATAAACAGTCGATGGTCACGGATTTGCCTGCACTTCAGAGGAAGACGCGGATAAAGGAAGAATGAGTGTGTCGATGTTTGCGCACATGTGTGTTTGGTGTCTCAAGCCCGTCGCTAGACACTTCACATTGACCCCGCTCTGCCGCTGCATATCTAGCAGGCATTAGAGGGAGGCTCTGCGTTCACGGTGCGTGTTGTTTCTTCCCGTTAGAGTCACTACATTCGCCGCACTCCACGTGTCGCAGGCCACGCGCTCACGGGGGAATTTTCGAGCAACGAGAGAAAATGTTTTACGGTACCAGTGAAGAAAAAAAAAAAGAAAAAGAAAAGCCACACACATACAAGTAACCTCTTCAGGCTGTTTCCTTCCTCCTTATTCGCACCCCTGTCCCTCTGTCCCTGCATCTCCTCCCATTCCCCACTCATCTCTCCTCCCCCGTTACCGGGCGTGTGTGTGTGTGTGCGCGTAGAAACCCAGCCCACCGTTCAGCAGATGAATAATTTAGCGGTGTGTGTATCATCTGTTTACCGTGCTAATCCATCTGTCAGCAGGCACCTATCGATTCGCGCCTGCCTGGTAATTGTGCATCCGCGCCACATGCTCACACACCGATGAGCATACACAAACCCACACTCATTACAAGACACACTCTCACACACTCATGCACATATATGATGTGCAGGTTAGCTCATATTCAGATTGTCAGCCGACTCGCCAAACACTTCATTTCCACTGAGTGAAACTGAATTTAGGGTCAAGGTTACAAAAACAATCTGGTTTTTTGACACAACAGCTTCAGACAGTTTGTTACATTTTAAAGGTATTATAGCCTCTTTTTTTTTTCAAAAGTGGACAGAAAATAAAATCTGAGGTTGTACTGAAGCGTGTCAGGTCCAAAGAATACATCGATATGGTACAACAGCACCCTTTAGACCGATTCTTTTAAATCACTGTTCATCCAGTTTTAGGGGGGGATCAATAACTTCCAAATCAGTGATACAAGATTTCAGTCGCCACTTCTGACGTGCAGCAAATGCAGAATGATGTGAAGTAGAGATAAACAAAGAGAAGCTGAATAATGTCAGGGTCTGGGTATGTGATCTCACAGCATCATGCAAATTTAAACATCTGAATGTCAGAATTTTGAAATTTTGAAATAAAAAAAAAACTTAAAATAATTTATCAGGGTGGACACTAATAGTAAAGTGTTGCTTTTTTATCTGGAAAAAAAGAAAAAAAATAGACATAATTACTTAACACATGTCATTTACAGCTTTGATTGGGTCAGGGAATTGACCATGTGATTTTCCAAATAGCTATTTGTTTTCAAAATAAAACTGTGCAGCTATAAGATGTTCACTTTCCCTAAATCAAGATGTTAATTTAATCCACAGTTGGAACAGACTTGACACCTGCTTCCACAGCTGCCAGTCAAAAGGACGTTTATAGTGGCATCAGTTTAGAATAAATCTGAAATGAAACCCTGAAAGTGGGAAGTGGGTACATTTGTGGAAAAAGAGAGACTTCTGACTCTTCTTTCAGGTCTGAGTTCCTGTTTTTGCACAGAAATGCTGTCTCTCCCAGGGATCTAAAACTAAACAAGATGGACTTGAATCAAGCTTATATTTCTTTTCCTCCTATACTGTCATCCAGAGACTGATATTCACCAGCATATTCTAAATATTCAACTACAGTTCATACTACTGTGTTCCTGTAATTTCTCCAGCTGCTGTTAAATCATCAATACGGATGGTAAATAGTTATGAAGTCCAAATACAGTAGTTCATAAAACGACCTGATATGTTAAAAGAGGCGAAATTATGGAGACAGGTAACAAGACAGTGAAGGAACACGGAGGGAGACGGTGGCGTTCCAGATTGTGCTATAATGAATTCATGGGTGACTATTGATGGTTGTAATTATCAAATGGCTGGTTTTAAAAGCTCATTGATTGATGTCATTAGCTCCATGAGTGATTACTAATTGCTGCTTTAGTATGTTAACCACACTGGATGGAAACATGCAGACATGCACGCGGATGCACGTACACACTCACACAACTTTATCAACACATGCATGCACTTGTTCTTCTGCTTTAATCCACACATCAGATGTGATGGTGTGCATGTAGGTGGGTAGTGACTGAGGAACACAGCAGCCTTTAATATAAAACAGGCGGCAGGCATCATGGTTTTACACGCTCAGAATGTAATTTAGGGACACAAAACACATGAGAGACATTATGTATGGGTGTATCAGTCATATGCACGTTGAACTCTTGCTTCTCCAGTTAACGCACAATAATACTCAAATCTGATCTTTTGTACCTTTTGCCAGTGTGTCTGTGTTTCTCCTCTCTCTGTTCTTCATTCTCTCTGTCTGATCTCCCTTTCCCTGCTCGGCCCAGCGGGTCTTCAGCAGGAGTGTCCCCCCTTATGAGTCACGTCCTGATCAAGGGTAGTTTTTCCTTTGCCACCGTTTTCCTCAAGGTTTTACTCCCACCAAGGGAGTTTTGACCTGCCATTGTTCATGTAATAGTTGCCCGGGGGTCGTGTTCTGGGTCTCTGGAAAGCGGCTAGAGACAACTCGTATTGTAATAAACGCTATATAAATAAAACTGAATTGAATTATATGTAGTGTTTCAGATTTCCATGGATGCCTTGATCAGATTTGTAGTTATTCCCATCTGGAGTTAACCCTGAACAGGTTTTGACATCTATTATATATAATAATGGCTCTTTTTAGATTTGGTAGGTTTTCCTCTCTAGACAAAGACATTTTTTTAAATCTTTTTCTTAAGAGGAGTTAGTGTCTCATCTGCAGAAGCAGTCAGAGGGCTCTCACTTTCCATAATCAGGGAGGAATTCTGATGAGGATCTGGGCTGATGGATACTCGGAATGAGAATCATCGAGGAGTGAATTTTCGCCATCTAATACATTTTATATCAGTATTAGATATATTTACACCCTCACTTCTGCACCACTGAACCTTGTCATGCAGAGCCAGGCCATGTAATTGTCTAAAAAAGGGGGACAGAGTGTCAATATCTCCTGTCTGATGTGGTGTCTGAGCTTCTATGGTTATTAAAACTTGACAGTTGTTCTAGATCAGGGGTCGGCAACCCGCGGCTCTAGAGCCGCATGCGGCTCTTTAGCGCCACCCTAGTGGCTCCTGGAGCTTTTTCAAAAATGTTTCACCTTTTCTTTCTTCCTCTTTCTTTTCTCTTTTTTTTCTCTTTTTTTCCCTTTTTTTCTTTCTTTTCTTGTTTTTTTTAGATTTTTTCTTCTTTTTTTCCTTTTTTTCCCTTTTTTCTTATTTTTTTCTTCCTTTTTTCTCTTTCTTTGTCTTTATTTTCTCTTTTTTTCTCTTTTTTTCCTTTTTTTCTTTCTTTTCTTGTTTTTTTTTCTTTTTTCTTCTTTCTTTCCTTTTTTTCCTCTTTTTTTTCTTCCTTTTTCCTTTCCTTTTTAATCTCGACATTTCTGCTTTTTTCTCGACATTTCGACTTTTTTCTCAACATTTCGACTTTTTTCTCAACATTTGAACTTTTTTCTCGAGATTGTACTTCAACATTAATCTCAACATTTTGACTTTTTTCTCTAAATTTTGACTTTTTTCTCCACATTTTGACTTTTTTTTCGACATTTCTCCTTTCACCATTTATCTTCATTCTAAGGTTTATACAAGACCTTTCATTTTTTGCAGCTCCAGACATATTCGTTTTTTGTGTTTTTGGTCCAATATGGCTCTTTCAACATT
The DNA here is from genome assembly GCF_033807715.1 of Cololabis saira. Lineage (NCBI taxonomy): Eukaryota > Metazoa > Chordata > Actinopteri > Beloniformes > Belonidae > Cololabis > Cololabis saira. Next base: position 36,489,058 of record NC_084596.1, on the reverse strand, counting down.
TTTGGTTGCCGACCCCTGTTCTAGATGAAAATGTGCTCCTCCATGGTCCTCATTCTGAGTCGCTGTTAGTGTAGCTCCCCATCAGAACTCCTCCCTGATTTTCCAAACTGAGAGCCCTCTGACTGCCGCGTATTACAGGCCAAACATTCAATCCTCACAAGCACTTCACACAACCCTGCTTGAAAACAGAGAGATTTGACAAACATTCAAACAGAGTCATTTAGCTTTTGAGGGTATACCATATTTTAAAGTTCAGGAAGCACCAGAGCAGAAAGATAATTTAATAATAAAACATGAGAGTATTGTTGATATTTAAGGAGTGTCACCCGACTTAATCCGAAAGGACATTTGGGTAACAAAGACTGGAGACTGAAAGGATAATACACTGAGAACTGAAGAGGATCTTGCTGTCAATATGAGATTGAACAAATACTTCAGATGGATTTCATCTCTTTGTTGAAGAGATGGCTTTATGGCTTCTAACCCTGCTCATTTCTCTGGACTTGATGTGTATCCTGTGCCCTTCCCTTATCCCGTTGACTTTCAAACTTTGATGAGATGCTGTTTCATTTGAGTTGTGGCAGAAAATTCAAAACTACAGCAGCACCAACCCAGCCTAGAATATATATGTTTAAATTCAGCACTTTCTAGCAATCTCTTCTTATTTAATGCCTGATATTTGGTTTTTCTTTGTTGTTTTTTTTGCATGCCTCCAATTATATCCTTATGGACTGCTCACTTTCTTCTGTGCCTTCTGCACAACACTGAGCAACATTGATGCCTGTAGTATTTTGCTGTCCAAACCTGGACCGCTCTGTTTCACACACACATTTACAATACACACTAAGCGAGCAGCGGGGTTAATTTCGATGTGGAACGCCTAATATCACGACCCTGTGGCAAAAATGCTTGGAATGGTACCATCTAGGAGAAGCGTCACAGCTGTGTGTGTGTGTTTGCCTCCTTCTGCTTGTGTCTGCATGTTTCTTCTTCTGTATGTCTAAGTGTGTCTCCATCTCTATATGTGTGTGTGTGTGTGTGTGTCAAAGGGGGGTTAGAAGCAGGCAGGGGCTTAGCAGAGCAAAAGAGAGCAAATCTGTCAGCTCTCCCTGGGTAGACAACCCTTCTGACCCTCATTCAAAGACATATTGATTCCCCTCTACACCCAGCAGGGGAGGGTGTGTGTGGGTGGGTGTGTGTTGGAGAGAGAGAAAGAGAGAGACTCTTTCGTCCTTCTCCCTTTTTTATTCTTCATAAGCAGCTTGTTTCTGCTGTTAATTTGTTAATTCATCAAAACATGGGTGTTTCATCATTCCTTCATCTGCGACTCCACGTAGACGTTGCAGAAGAAGTTGGGGATTATTTCAGAACCGCAACTCACAAAGTAGTGTCTGACCTAGTTTTCTTGTCTGTTGGGTTTTCATCCGCTTTGCTCTATTTCCTGTGTTACATACTCGGTTTTGGGTCTGGAATGGGGGAAAAATAAAAGTATTAGTCGACAAAAAGAAGAAAAAAAAAACCAGAGGAGCTCTTATCTCTTCATTGACACCGAGATGTTGCGCACTGCCATGGCAACGTGGCGACTGTGTCTATCAGGGTGAAGTTACTGCAGTCAGTGTTTGCAAAGTGCAGCGTAATGGTGCTTTTGACGCTAGGATCGTTAGGATCAGTTAGGATCAAGCAAGAAAAATATTTTTTTTTCCTGTTTTGTTTGACTGACGAGAGCCCAAAACAAGACAATGTAGTGAAAGAAGCTAGAACTTTAGCCTCTGCAAAAGAAAAAGAAAAAAAAAACATCACCTCCACATTACACGCAGTCAATTGTCCCACTTTTCAAATTAACCTCCTGATTGGTGCAACTGCAAACAGATCGACCTTTTCGTCTTCAAACAGCAGCGTTACTGACTTTGCATCAATGTCAGGAAGGACTGCTGCATGTGTAATACCTGCGCGTGTTTGTGCTCGCCGTAAGGTCGCTTGTCTTGTGACCCGGCACGCTGGTACAGTACATGATCCCTGGTAATGGCCGGTCGCAGAGGGCGTCCGGTCACGGCAGCTTGTTTGTGTGTGTGTGTGTGTGTGTGTGTGTGTGTGTGTGTGTGTGTCAGAGGGGAGTCTTTTGTGGGAGGTAAAGACATCGACACAGTGGGGTTGTTGTCCGCAGCATGGGAGGGATGTGTTATAATGTCGACAGGCCACATGCTGATGCCGCTTCTGCACACACACACGCACGTAAAAGGCACACTTGCACGGTCAGTGGTATAAGCTGTAAAGTGCTGGCTGCTGTAATGAAAGGCAGGTGCACCGGGAGGCCAGCCGAGAGAGAGGAAGAGAAAATGAGAGAGGACAAAAAGAACATGCGAAAGTCAAAGCAGGTGAAGAGGAGTGACGAATTTGTGGATGATGAGGATGTTAAATTTGTGTTTAAGAGACAGGTGTTCTGGCAGGACAGATGTAGGACCAGGCAGACGGCACGAGACAATCTGTATGTGTGTGTCTGCGTGTGTTGGTCGTTAATGCGTTTTAGCACCCGGGGGCACGTTGACTATTTAAGTCCTGCAATCATAATCACCAGTGATGGAGTGTAAGGACACATGCACACACAAGCACACTCATCAGTCAGAGGTCAAAATGCTAATTGTGACATTCAGCCAAGCAGTCGACAATCTGACCAGAATTTTTTTAGTCATTTTATTTTTATTTTTGATTGAGAAATCCTGTAACCTTTCTGTAAATTTACCAACAGAAATAACTTTAAATTGTCTCAAACTAAAGGAGAGGACCTGGAGCCGACAAGCCAGGACCAGCCAACCTTGTGGGTTAAAGATGAAGTAGTTAGTATAAACTTGTGTTTTCCAGCACAATACTTAGTGAGCACTTGTTTGTATCTAAACATTGCCATGGTTTCCTGCACAATGAACAAGACGGAAAATACAACTGACTCATTTCAGAAAGAAGAAAATAAGACAACAGGGCACATTTGTCTTTAACATCCAAGAAATTGTTGAAGAATTTAGGCTCTGGAAAGATTCAGATTCAGATTCAGATTCAGAAAACTTTATTTATCCCCAAGGGGCAATTGCAAGAACAACTGAGCATCAAGACGTGGAAAGTACCAAAGAGAATAATAATAGAGTAAAATAAAAGCAGATACATTGGCATGTCTCGTATGTACAAAATATATAAATATAAGAATGTCAAAAAAAATGTACATGACAGTAGTGGTATAAATAAAAAATATAAAGTCTCAGTGTAAGTATAAAGTGTGAGATGACAAACATTTACATTTTGGATCATGAAACAATATGAAAATGATTACTTTGTGACTTAAATCTGATTTCAATTTTACATTTAAAAAGACAATATATTTGCCCTATCTGCATCTGGTTCTATCTCCTTCTTCTCATTGTCTCCTCCTTCTCTTGGTCACACACAGGAACACACACACACACACACACACACACAGGAACACACACACACACACACACACACACTCAGGGCGGGCCACCGATGGCATGGTGGTGTCAGGGAGAGAGGCGTTTGTTAGGATCAAAGAGCTCCAGTGTGCCCCCTCCTCTGTTCACTCGCTTTCTTCTTCTCTTCCTATTTCAGTTTGTTTTATTCTCACCCTTCCTTTGCTTTTTGTCTCTCCTGCTCTCTCTCTCTTCACCGCATCCTTCTCTTTCTCCCCCTTGCTTCGTCTCTCTTCATTTTTTCCTCTAATCTGTCCATCAGAAGTGTTAATAAATTATTCATGCCTCTGTCTGTCCCTGAAGCCTTGTCACCTCACCTCCACTCGCCAGTTTCTCAGCTTCCTCTCCTCTGTTGCATTCATTCCTTCCTCCTCCTCCTCCTCCTCCTCCTGCCCGCCCTCCTCCCCTCCAACCTTACAGGAAACTTGTCCACACAAGATTAAGCATTGCAGCCTAGAGATTAATAATAAGAAGTTAAAATTCTCTGACAACTCAACCTGTAAAATGTGTGGAAATATAATCATAAACTCTAGAGACAGAACCTTTTTTTTTTTTAAAGTTTGTTTTAAGAATTTAATTTCACTTATTTATTACAGAATGTTTCTTTTATTTACTTATTTGGGACTACTTGGGCCAAACCAATATTTTATTTGAGTTTTTAAAACTTTTACAACTGATGTTTTTACTTTGCAAGCTGTCAGTCAGGTGACCACATACATGCTGATTCACAGAAACGATGAAAAATAAGTAGAAAACCAGCAGAACGCTCCTTCCAGTATTTCTTCCCTTCTTTTCTTTTGCCCTCTCACCTCCGTTTGAGTGCAGGATGGAAGGAACTGAGAGAGATGAAGAGAAAGACATAGCAAGCAGAAAAGAGAGATACAGCATAAAAGAACAGTGCCGTCAGATTTAATACTCTGCTTATACAGCAGAGCACTTACTTCCAAATACACACACACAGAGACACACACACACACACACGCGCACACACATATGGAGTTTTCCAAGAGATAAAGTTTACTGTGGATAGCAATTAATCATAGGAAATCCAGATGAATACAAAGTTTTTAGAGTCTAGTGATTAGTGATAAATTGCCTCGTATTTCCCCATAGACTCTGTATGTGTGTGTGTGTGCGTGTGTGTGTGTGTGTGTGTGTTGCTGATGCAACAGTATCAAGCACTTGGGCTGAACCCTCGGGACATTAGAATGCAGCTTTGCGTGTGTGTGTGCGGAGGTGTGTGTCTGTGTGTCACGTGCGGTCTCTCTCTCAAAAGATGGGCCTGTCGCAGCCACTCTCATCCACTGTTACCACGACGATTAATACATTTTAAAAAATGTCCCCTCCACTTTTCCCCTGTGCCGGTCACACGCTCCCAGATGCACACACGTACATGCACGCACACAGCCGCGCAGGTGCACGCTGCTCGCTATTCAGCGGGGGTTCCTGCACCATCAGCAGCAGCCGCCCGCGCGGCTCTGCCTTTAGAGGCTGATCAATCTGTACCGCCGCTCGCCCGCGCTGATGAATTACAGAAGTGGGGAAAGAAAGGGAAACGGAGGTGGGTGAAGATGAGAGAAAAAACAAAGGCGTACAGTAAATGGGGAGACAGGTCAGAGGGAGGAGCCGCTGAAAAAAAGCAAGCTCAAGAAGAAAAGAAAACGTTTGAGAAGTTGGAAGGGGTGGATAAATATGAGGAGAAAAACATTAAACCCAGCTTAAGATTCAGAGCAGAGGCTCATCACATGGATCTCTCATTTAGTCATATTTTAAAGGACGGGCAGACGAATGAGATGCAGAAGCCAAATGCTCAAAATTCATTCCTCATGGTTACCTTGAGCAGGAAGAGAACTTTGCGGCGACTGAGATATGTCTGGCTTGAATAGAGGCCTTATTGTGCTGGAGGGGGGTGGGGGTGGGGTGGGGGGGTGTTATGCAGAATCGGGGCTCTATGATGTTGTGCCATTTTAATGGTGACATTTTTATTCCCATGAGCTTATGCAATTTCCTACGGTCTTACTGAAATATCTGTGACACGATTTGATCAAAATATCATCATAGAGATGATTGTACCACAATATCAGATTCAATATGTTTTAACAGATTTGTTCATAGCAGCTGGTTTTGGGGTGGGGTCATCCTCTCAACCTCACTGCACCCATTTCTGCAGGTGTGCATCTGTTGGAAACTACAGCATAGCTTTGTGCTACCCGCTTCACAGGAACAATGCATGTGGTACGATCTGAAGCGGGGGAGAGAGAAAGATCGGGAGGCTGGATGATTCTGCTCTGATCTGGGTCTGTGATGTCACAGAACACTAAGACCTGAACAGCTCACCAAGTGACATGTCTTCAGAATTCAAGTCTGGGATTGCATGCAGGCAGTTTTGCCAAGCAGGCAGTTGTTCGTCACAATGTTCATTCGGCCACTAGAGCTCTCCAACAAGATTACCTCAAAAGTCCAGAATATTTTGTTTATTAAAAAGCCAACACCTAAATTTGAGATGGTCAGATTTTACCGTTAAATTCCTTAATTCCAAATTAATATTCACCAACAATCTATTGGATCAGGGTCTTAATCAATTTATATGTCAATTCAGTTTATTTCCACGGTGTCAGTTCACATGTAAAGTCATCCATAGACACTTTACGGAGAAAGTTAACACGCTGGGTGCAGTTTGAATGTAATCTAATACTCTATTCCAATTAAGTCCTATTTGTTATGATCCATTTATAATCTAACGAGCCCTGAATCTGCTTTTCCATTCATTCTATTTGTAAAAAAAGAATAATATGATTAGCAACTAATAATAATAATGACCTGTTCAAACAAAGAATATTCCATATTATATATATATATATATATATATATATATATATATATATATATATATATATATGGAGAGAGAGAGAGATGTTCACTTTTTTATTAGTTTCCATCTAGTCTCCCTCTCTCATTTCTTATCCCCACATTCTCCCCATATGAAAACATGATAAAAATTTAGAGTTTACCCTCCACTATGTCTGAGGCAATATGTCAGGTATATCTTTTTTCCTGCTTCCCCCCCCTCACCCTTTCTACTTGCGGGTGATAAATCTATAGCCATGTATGACAGCTTTGTTGCTACTGGGAGGTCCCTCCTGCCTTGTTTGGGTGTGATTCCAGCCGACAGCTTTAGGAGCGTGTCTTTATTTAAGAGCTGCTGTAATTACACAGGCTTTAGCATATGTAGACGGTCAGATATGATTCAAACCACGGCGACAGGGAGAGGGGAGCTCAACGGGTGAATGAGAAGGGAGATAAAACACAATGGCGGGAAGAGCAAAAAGTGAGAGATGGTGAGCGCCGGGGAGGAGACGAAGAGAACGAGCGGAGGGAACAGACAGAGAGGGAGAGATATGGTGAGCAGGGTAGACTGATAGAGCAATTGAAAGACGAGGAGAGGGCAGTCAAGAGGGGTGGGGGTGAGGAAGAGATATGGTTTGGCAAATAAAAGAGGAGCACGGTGCTGCTGCAAACTGTTCGCCTTATGATGCCTCATTAGGGCTTAGGGCTGCAGATAGCGCCTGTTAGAGAGATCTATGGCTCCAGCCCTGAGAGAGAGAGACACAGGGAGAGAGGCAGGAGGAGGAAGACACCAGGAAAGAGGGGGAGAGATACACACAAGGAACAACAAGAACAACAGCAAAGAATAACATTTCACTTCAATACGGCATATGATTTTCAAACAAATCACACTTAATGCTATCCAGGATCTGTCCATGTGTTCTCATTATTAGCCGTTAATGATGTCCTGTTGTTGAAGGCTCGTTGTTTGTACATAAGTTTAGATGCAACGATTTTTTTTATTCCCAAGTTTTGATATGTTCTTTGTAAGATGTGCTGAAAGGAAATGCATATCTTAGTCAACTTTAATGCTGATCACATTCTAACGGTAGGAATGAGATGCTCATATACAGTACAAGCTCATGCTGACTAAAACAATCATGAAGTGGGAACTGGCCGTGATTCTTGGTCATCCACATTATTACTAATCCTCATGTTGTTAAATGATTTGAAGATAATTCCCCTCTCATGTGAAAGGCTTCTCCAGTTCTACGATCGGTGAGGAGATCCAGACTCATTATAGCTTACTAGAATATCCCAGTAACAGCTTGTAGGCCTCAAAGTCTCCACCAGTCATTTAGAACCAACCAAGTCCTTCAGATGAGAGCCAAAAAAGACTTCAAGATCCCAAAAAACAAGTTAATTTGCCTTCTGCTCAGGATTTAAGGATGGAAACAAGGCCATATTGCAAGGAAAGTGCACATGTGTGATTTATTTAGTTTTCTTCCTGCACTTATTTTTATTTCAAGAAAAACTTTAAAGCACTTTAAGGGGAAAGTGACATGCCATCAAGTTAACGTAAACTATAATCATAACTTGAAGAGAACTACTTGTTTTTTTGCCACTGCAAACTACTGTTTGTGCTGTATTGATCTGTGCAGTAAAGCAAAAATGTGTTGACCTTTTTTTTTATTTCCCCTCAAGTATTGTTTGTTGTGAGATAATGTTAGGTGACTAATGTCAGGCTTGTTTCAAACAATGTCACAACATGTTTGGCAGGGATGTGACGGTGTCACTGCACTGGTAACGCAATTAATTTCGGTGGAAATGAATGAGGGGGAGCATCTTTGTGACACGGTGTGAATGCCGGGTCTGAATGTGGCCTAATTTGATGTAACAGCAGAAAAGCAGAATGAGAAAAAAAGCAAATGTGTTAAATGAAGAAGAAAAGACAGTGACAAAGGGAGAGGACCAGATAAGAAATCAGACCCTGCCCAGTCGACATGGTCGGGAAACAAAAGAGACGACCAAGGACCACTAAAATAAATGTCTCCTTTTCTTCAGCATGTGCAAGAAAGATAGCAGATAGTATATCACCAGAATCCACAAGCACTAATTAGGAGGCGGGTTTTTTACAAGAGGACTGAGACAGGAGGGAAGCAGAGAAAGGGAAGGATGAGAGAAGAGTCAGGGCGAAGACTGAGCGTGGACCGTTAATTCATCGTCCATTGTCAGTCGCTACAGGAGGTTTCGCGGTGGATGTTTCGCCATGGGAGACGGCAATAAATCTGCAACACAACCTTTACGCAGCACACTCACAATACCATACAGATACGGGGACGCGGTACATGATAGGAGCTGACACAAGTGTAGCCACTCAGTGAAGAATTGCTTTCGTCAGAGACACCACACAAATCAACTGCCTGCACAATTTACACACAAACACACACACACACACACACACACACACACACACACACACACACACACACACACACACACACGCTGGCAGAAGCATAATCAGCAGGCATTTCGGTGCAGCTATCCAAAGTAGTAAATCAGGACCTGTTGTTTCTGTCATGAAAAGCCCGCACTTATCTGCGCGCTACAGGTGTGTGCATGTGTGTATATGATCCGATGGTTATCTTTATCTTGTAACCACAGAGGGGCCCTTTGTGGTCTGTTGCTGATTAGCTGTCGGTGCACATGGCCAGCCATAAATCTAGCCGATCTCAATGTGAACCAATAGACGCACTAATGAGGCATAGGAAGAGGAAGTGTACGCGATGAGCTGTGTTTTGCGCGTTAATAAGTGCGCTGTCATTTCCACAGGGGTCCAGTTCAGGGTTTCGGGGGGAAAATTGTCGGTATGAATAACAAGAGCTGGCTGGGTACCTGCCGCCTTAGCAGGGCCTTGGAGACGAACCGTGCCACACGCATCCCACACACAGTGAGACATGCACATTACGCACAGCTGTTGTCCTCACCCCTACTAGGACTTTGCCCTTCTATAATCATAGCACACTGCCAGAAACATGCGATATATATGTGGGGGTCCCACTGCCCGGTGCATCTGCGGATAAAAACATACAAATCATGCACACACCTCCCACCGTCTCTCCAAGGTCTAAACACACACGCTCTTCATCTTAACCACCATCATTTCCCTAACTGCCGCTTACGTAGTCCCACCGGAGCCCGTCACCGTGCCGATGGCAGTGGTGATGGGCCACACGCAGGATGCTCTGTAGGGTGCTCCAGAAGCCATGGTGCAAAATTACAATTCCCCAGAGATCCCGTATTAAACAGGAAAGCAGGCTTTCACACAATTTAATCAACTGAAATTTCGGTACGCTCATTGTCAGGATGAAGTCTGTTCTCCTTGAAATTCCTGACATGCAGAGTAAGGATGAGCACCACTTCCATACGTTCAGGAGGATGAGGATGAGGATTTGAATATGTTAGTAAGAACCTGCATATGGTTGTGTGAAAATGAAAGTATATCATTTTTTTAGTGCAATTTTATGTGTAGTACTTCATTGTAAATAACTGAACAAAACCAAAAAACAGCACCTCACCAGGCTCTAAAGTTAGTCAAATGCAAGCTTAGGTATTGGACACATGGCATATTACACTCATTATCATTATTTATCTGAATTAAAGTAACACAAAATGCAGATGCAGATTGTAAAAAGTATTTGTTAATGTCTTTTTACTGTTTTATCTAATTTTTCTACCATACAATGTTGGACTCCAAATTGGAAATGTTTTGTTTTTTGAACATTATTGATGTCTTTTCTACTTGGTAGTGTTAGCTCACACAAGACCAGCAAACTGACAAAACAGCTGTTTTAATTGCTGATGTCCAGCTAATCAAGTGCATTTGATACGAAGCACTGGTCTGCTACTTCAGCCCATAATGCACGTGGAAGCAGAAGGGCTGTATTTACTTTTACACATCCTGCGTCTGCATTTTGATTCAGTTGTTTTAAGCTCTAGCTAAAGAATCTAGGTTCTTTATTTTTTTGCTATCTGTACGCATAGAAATTAATCAAAAATGAATGGTTAAGTCTCAATTATTTAGTAAGAAGAACCTTTCTTGTTGCAATCAAGGTTTCTCATGTTGAACACTTTAAACGATTTTAAGTGACCAGAGTGCATCAACACTAATTGGGGTTTAACTGGGTGCATAATGCTTGGTCTTCCTCTCATTGTTCTTCCAAATGGGACCTATTGACTGTTTGCACAATTACAGTCCATCACTATGCATGTACAGTAGATTAGAGACTAAAACGGTGCCCTTTAACTCTTGGGTACAGTCTCTTTATATCTATTAATCTCCTCTTGTATTGTTGTCTCTCATTTTTTTTCTCATTTGCAAATCAGTTGAAAGATGCTTTTCTGGTGTGACTGTTGAAGAATTAACGGTGTTGATAAAGAGGTTTAACATACATAATGATCACAACAATACAAAGAAATTATTAAGCTATAATGAAATCATTTATGCTGCCTTTGTTTCCCTCCGCGCGTCTCCTTTCTTTGCATATGACAGCAGGTAAACCGCCTTGTAGCTTGTACAGCGGTTATGTGATTCAGCGGCGTGGCGCATTTCTGAATGGTAATTTGCAGAAATGAAAACTTAATCAAGCATGCTGCAGAAGTGGTCCTGAATAATTTAACAGCGAGGGGAGCTGAGGAGGAGGCAGAGGAGGAAAAGGAAGGGGAGATGAATCTTCCTCCTGCTCTACACTCTCACAAGCTTTCTAGTTTCCCTCCTCTTCCTTTGTCTTTCCTTTCATTTTCCTCCTCTTTTCTAGAACCTCTCTCTAGTTTTTGCCTTTAGCATCCTGTCCTTGTCTTCATCTATTGTTTCCCGTCCTACAGTTCTCAGTTTTGCATTCTCCGACCCTGGGAATAATACTTCCTCCCATTTGCCTCACCTGCTCCTTCCTTTCTTTTCTTGCCTTTTTTTCCTTTCTTCCGCATGCGATCCTGCCTTCGGTGACACACTTGTCTGGACAGTGTATAAGCAGAAACAAATCTTAATTTGGAAGAGTTTATCTTTGTCAAATGCTTCCTGAGAGGATAATTAATGACTTAGCCCCACTTAAACTTTTAATATCTTCCTTCTCCCACTTTATCTTTGATTAATTTCTCATCCCGGGAAAGAAAGAGTTTCATTAATACCAAAGCCATTAGTCATCCTGCAGGGAGGAAGCCCATATTTGGTTGCTCCAGATTAATTCCCCAAACCCCTAAATGATTAAGAGGTACAGAATAAACATTTTTCTTCTATTTGCCCAGTCTGCGAAAAACGTGTCGGACAGGTGTCAGCGATGACCTCGCTCTTATTGGATTCTAATCAAATGAGAGGGAAATTTATCAAAGGCTTAACAGTACTCTTAAAAGTTTGAGATTCACCCTGCAGTATGTTCACAGATGAGATGGCAACATTGCAAATAATTTGAATGTCAAACCTTTTTTTTTTTTTTTTTTTGAAGCCAAAACCAAAGTTTATGACGTTTTTCGGTGATATGAGAAAAGCTTCAATGAAGATTTTAAAATAAATAAAACATTTCTGTGCAAGTCTGTGGTCCCAGGTCTTTTTCCATCACAGCATTTGTCACATTCAGCTTTGACACTTGTCACTTCGTAGGAGGATTTTTAAACATAGTTTTAAAATATTTGGGATACTACTTAGCACAAAACAAGTCAGAGTTGACAAAGAGGTAAATTTGGCTTGTTTTGTGCAGGAGAACAATTGGGAAAAGAAGACAGAACAACTGCAGCCCCAGATGCCATAAGGGCAGTGTGTGTGTATGTGTGTGTGTGTGTGTGTGTGTGTGTGTGTGTGTGTGTGTGTGTGTGTGTGTGTGTGTGTGTGTGTGTGTGTGTGTGTGTGTGTGTGTGTGTGTGTGTGTGTGTGTGCACTGCACTTTTGTAATCTGTTCTTGCAAGGCTCGCGGTTTTATTAAGTACTCTTTGGAGAATGAGAGAAACAAAACAAGGGAAAAGTCTTGCTCTGTCTCCCTGTCTCTCTCTTTCACTCTATTTTCTCACACACGCACGCACACACACACACACACACATAAACACACACACAAACACGAGGAGCAGACTCAGAATTTTATTAAGTACCCTTTAGAAATAGAGAGAGTGAGACAAGAGGGGAAAAGTCACGGACGGCATGGTAATCAGACCTGCAAACCAAGACACCGAGAAACTGGGAGAGTTTGGTCAAACAGAAGAGAGAGGAGACGGAGAGTTGATGTGGGAGAAAGGAAGGATAGAATAGGGGTACTTTTTTTTTTTGCAAAAATGGTGAGAGAAAAGAGAGGGAAATATACAGTTTGAAATGTCTGCAGGGAAACAAGTGTTTTTGCAGCTCTGCCTCGACATAGAGGACTATTTCCTCGCCTCGTTCCTGCTTTCGCTGTTGTGTCTTCACTCTGTTCATGTTGAACGCAAGAACATATTCTCCTCTCATCCACGGTGCCATTTCTTGGTATAAATGTTGTTTTTCGCCGCTACGTAACATGACAATCACTTTTGACATCCGAGACCTTTTTTTTTTTTCCTTTCTCACCAGCTAGTGACACAAGAATAATGGGTCATTTGTGTGATTTTTTTTTTCTTCTTTTTTTGAGTAAATAAATGGAGCATACAAGTTAATCTCTGCTTTTGGCTAATTAGATTCCTTTGCTTTAAATTTGTCATGTGTCTGTAAGGTTTTTCTGTGTGAAAGGTTAATGTAGCTGCAGCGGATGAGTGCAGCTCTTCAGGTGAAGTCTATTCATGTGTGAGTGAGTGAAAGCCACAATGGGCACGACTATGAGAAAAGAGAGCAGTCAGACCCACATGCAGGACAGGCACGAAGTCCGAGAGCAGGGGGGGGAGGAGGGGGGGGAGGACGGGGAGTGACAGGAGATAGCAGGAGGAGGAGCTGGCTGATACCGTGCATGACTGCGCTTTCCATAGAGGAGCCCTACCACATACACACACTCACACACACACACACACACACACTGAACAACGGCTGGTGTGCGGGTGGCTGTCTTGTTGGCAAAGGTTTCTGATTTCACGGCCTACTGGGTGGTGGCATTCAGCCTCCCTCAGGCACCCCTCTTTCAGCCTTTCACACCTCCCTCCCCGCATGCACAAAGTGACCCATCCCCACCGCTCTGTCCACCCCGTTTTTCTTGTCCCTGTCGGGTTTTCCTTCCATTTTCCACATTCTCCCCCCAAATTTCCCCCATTTCTTGCATTCAAGGCAAATTTTAGACAATTTTATTTTATCTGAGTGACAAAACTCAGGAGCTTGTGGTGTGGATGAGAGAAATTAAAATCCACACTTTCATTCCCTTTCACTTCGGTCCGTGCTGACGCAGTGATATCTGAGGAGTAGATTAAACAATCAAAGCAACACAGGATGGGTCACATGTTTGGGTGGTTGAGGGAAACGCTCCTTCTGTGGTGACAGAGTTTACGTCTCCGTACAAGGGAAAGCTGATAATGTTGACAAGCAGCTTGTTCATCCAAAGTGTGGAGAACAAAAGTCCTGCTTTCTCAGCACACACACACACACAGATAAACATCTGGGGCTTCGTGTGGTACTCATGTGAATCTTTCTGCCAATCCTCTTGTCTTTTTTTTTTACTTTATTTCCTCCCTGACTGAATTCAGGAAGATAAAATACCAAAACTGTATATGAAAGAGAAAAATATATCCGTACAGCATTATTTACTCTGAGATTGTTCCTACAACCACAGATTAGATCCGTGTCTCATCTGCCTGATGAGATGCTGTTTGAGCTGCTGAGCAAAGAAATGCTAGCAGTAGTCGTCCTCCTTTTTCTTCCTGTGGGCAGATACCTTTCAAAAAGAAGTACAACTGGTATGAATTTATCTCTGTTAAGTGTTGCTTATGAATATAACATAAGTATAAGTTCTGATATCTACTGCCCACCAAAAGGTGTTACAAATCAGTGAAATGTTTTGTCATCATGAAGAACAAAGAGCTTATTTATCATCAGTCTCATGAGCACCGTACGCAGCTAAAAATGCATTCAGCAAATCCATATCACCATTGTCTGAATTAAGTTTGTGAATAATGGCAGTGTCCTTCTGTTTTGGGAAATAAGCGAGCTTCACAGCGATAATACATTTGTGATTTGTTGTACTTGCATCTATAGTAAGAATGAAGGAGTGTGACACATCAAACTGTTGATCTTTGTCCTCTTTGGGACACATGAGAAAGAGAAAAATATAAAATAAACAATCAAATCAAAAAATAATGAAATGTATAATATGAAATCAAGTAACCACACTCTTTACAAGTCATCAATATAGTTTAACTTTACGTTCATCGGGCTCAAAGTGACTCTGAAAGGATTTTCATTCATCGTACTCATATTACAACTCACTTCTGCTGTTATTAGGTATCACTCTAAAAGTTTCCTCTTGAGATAATTAATTTCTTTAAAAGTAAGTCCCCGTTGCAACGACTCCTGTCCTACGAATTTATGTGCGACAGGGACCGTATTAGGTGCGGACACCCAATTCATTGTCCTCGTCTCCTCACTTAGTTTCACAGAAACACTAAATGAAACCTTATGTCCTTTAGTCGAAGCTCCTCTTATGATTTAAGGCCAAGAACCTGTTGAAGAATCACTTTCCTGAATGTAGTTTTGGACAATAAAACACTGTGCAAATGTAATTAAAGAACCCGCTGTGTCCTTTTTCTACTCGTCATTAACCCCTTGTGATGCTTTTTAGGAATTGCACCATAAAGCCCAGAGTTTTTAATGGGCACAAATCAAATATAGTTCCATGTTAATTTAATTAAAGCTCGCCTCCAAAATGTTCGGCCTTGGTCCAAATATTTGAGAAGAGCAATACTTTTCTTCCCTCCTCCAAGTTGATTAAAATATGTGATATTTCACATTAGTTTAGTTTTTATGGGCAGTGAGGTAATTCATTGTCAGTAAATGGCTTGTCAGAGTGCTCTGTGAGTGATGTAATGCTATGAAGTCTATCGTTTGAATTGCCCCTATGCCTATTAGAGAAAATCGACTTCTGGGCCCATTATTTGATTATCTTGCAGGAAGTTTGGAGAAGGCCATTGGCATCATGTTATGGGAAGGGATCACATTTTTTTCAAGTGTAAAAGTGGGCCAGTCGTATAATAGTCCTTTATATTTACAAGAAATGAGCCAGACGTCCTCCAACAACTCAAATATTTTTTAATTACGCTTGTATATACATCACTATAAAGTCAACTACATTTGCTGTTATTTCTCTGTTTTGCCATCATTTTTCATTAAAAAAAATGACTTATTTTCTTGCTCCACATACTTATGCAAACACCTGTTCTTCCAATCCATGTATACCCTTTAATCAAGATATGTCAGCTTCCCATTACCCGGAAAAACACTTGAACACGTTCCTCAGGTCCCGTATCAAGGTAAATCCTGATACCTGAGCCTAATTAACACACATTTAAACATACTCATGATGCAAATTAACGCTAACATCGGAACAGGGGCAAAGGGGGTAGGGGGGAGTCGGAGACAAGACGAGATGATTCCACTAATGCATATTTATCTCATGCTAATTGGCATGCACAGCCAAAGAAAAGCGTGCACTTAATTAATTGACATGGACAGGGGGTGCAGATGAATTGGTGGCACTCAATCTGGAGAGAGGGGAACAAAAACACAGAAACGGGGGAGGGACGGTGGTCCGAGATTTAGCAGGAGGCAAAAACAAGAATCCATAAGTATAGGTGTGTTTGTTTATTTTTTATATATAATTTTGCTATGTATTATATTTAAATATATCGTCATACGAATATTAATTTAAGCACTATTCACTTATGATAAAAAGGAAACTGGAAAATGTCCCTGAAATGAAATTAGGAAACTTTAATTGGCCTTGTGTGTGGCTGAGAAGAGGGACATGGTGGATTTCCTAAGCTGGTTCTAAATGTCTGTCGCGGTTAGTCACTCCATGTGTGCTTAATGCCACATTTCAGAGTGTTTTTGTCTCCGAAATAGCTGTGTCTGTCCACCTCGCCCCGTGTAATTTGGATTGTGTAGATGGCCCTCCGTTATAGGGGCCCTCACACACACACACTGCCTCTGAATTTATTTGTTTACGGTCCTCCCTTTTTTTTAACAAAAAAAAAAAGAAAAGAAACCAATAGGGTGCAGAAGGACGACTTTTCATGCCCGCCTCCCTCCCGTCCTTCACCCCTCCTCTTTTTGCTCCACCCACTTTGGGAGGCACAGGAATTAAAACAGAAAAGTTTTTGAGCGCACTCACAACACTCATTCATTTCAAGCCACAGATGGTCTTTTCAATGGAGCAGGGGTTCCCTTGTTACGTGTGTGTGTGTGTGTGTGTGTGTGTGTGTGTGTGTGTGTGTGTGTGTGTGTGTGTGTGTGTGTGTGTGTGTGTGTGGATGTGGGAGTTTACCCTTGCCTTCTTTAACCCGCTCCTCCTCCTCCTCCTCCGCCTCCTCTTCCTCGGTGTCCAGGCAGCCGTTTGGCTCCTTCATTTCTTTTTCTCTTTGTGTCTCCCAAGTTTCTCTTTTAGAAAAGTCCTTTGTGTCACACCCACAGCCACTGACTAACTCTGCCTTCTGCTCCTCTGCCCCCTCTTTCACCTTCCTCCATGAAGGACAAATTGCATCTGATAGGCACAAATAAATACAGTCATTTCTAGAAATATGCTCCTAAAGACTCACAGAAAACGATATTGCATATTGCATGACCTCACTAGAGGGAGGAAAAAAAATCAAAAACGTTTTTTTTCCATGTTTTAATCATTTTTAGGAGAATTTGTATGAAAAAAAAATGTTTTGGTGCAAGCAAAGTGCAGCCAAAT
The DNA here is from genome assembly GCF_033807715.1 of Cololabis saira. NCBI lineage: Eukaryota > Metazoa > Chordata > Actinopteri > Beloniformes > Belonidae > Cololabis > Cololabis saira. The sequence goes on along the minus strand of NC_084596.1, from coordinate 36,471,873 downwards.
ATCCCTCTTCTGTAACTTTCCGGGCTTGTTGCACTGCCACAACAATCTCTCTTCGGATTTGTTTAAATAGCATACTTAGCTCCGAGTGTTGATGTGCGAGATTATGATACAGCGGCACAACATTCTCATTGGATTTCCATCTCAAGGTCCTGTGGAGAATCAGGCATCAAGACTAACACTCAAATTAAGAGGTGCGAAAAAAAAAAAAAGAATTGCTACTGTACAGAAAGTGATAAAAGCGGCCACCTGTTCGTCATGCATGCTAACATACGGCCCCTATCAAACAGTTTCACTACGTGTTTTGTCTCTTGGCTTATATGAACGCCATCAGACCAGGCAGCTGTCCTAGTTGGCGGTTGCAGTATTATTTTACTTGTATGTTAAAATGAAACCCAATCCTAAATGGTGCGCTACTCCCCGCGTCATTTTTTCTTTTATAGCATCATTTTAGCAGTCTAGATTCTTTTTTGGATACTTGAGGTAAGGTTTCATTCCCTCACGCGACCTCTTCCCACTTTTTCAGCTTTGCATATTTAAGGTGGCTGCTTGTGTCTTGTTTTCCTGTCTGACTTCTTTTCCTCTCCTCTCTCCTCGCTCCTCTTCTCGCTCCTCTCCCTAGGTGGCTTGGGTAATAAACACACGAGCTGTCTGTCTGTCTTGCAGTCTTGGCAGGTTGAGGCCTACTTAACCAGGCGAAACCGCGGCTCTTTTCTAAGTCCCTTTGAATCCCTTTGTCGGCGACACGCTACCATGTTAATGTCATGTACCGTAGAAATTGCCGTGGCTATGGCTATTAGCCTCACCGCTAAAGTACAGGGGGTGATGGAGGGAGAAAGAGCCACAAAACCCCACCGGTTTCAAATGCGGGCTATAATTGCATTGCTGTGAAGAGGCCTAGCCCTCTCCTCCCTCCCCTCTCTCTTCCCTCCTATCTTTTTTCCTCGCCACCCCCTCCCCCCCAACCGCTGCCCCTCTTTCTTTCTCCCCCTTTTTTTTGTGTGTGCGATTTGTCCCTTAAGCCGGCGTAACGTCTCGGCCGAGGCCGCAGAATGTGGAGAGCAAATTGGAGGCAGAGCGTGAACAATGGAACATGCATCGCTGCTGGGGCATTCTTCTCCTTTACTGGGAGCTCTGGGAGGGGTGAAGGGAGGAGAGAAAGTCCTGCTTTTTTAAAAAAAAACTCTTGGATATCCATGAACTGACTGTCCAATGAAGGGTTTCGGTACTGGATTCTGTGCGGTTAATGAAAAAGAAAGGTAGATTCATGTATTTCTGCAAAATTAAACTGCTCATTGTGGAAGTTTTAATAATGTTTGGGAGAAAAATATAGATTAAAAAGTAGAAATCAATCAAACTACGAAAAGTGGGAGCGTTTCAGACCACCACACACAGAGCTATGGATTTCAAAGTTGGAACATCATTATTTTTCATCTGTTTTCTTTGTTTTTTTTTTCAGATTTTAAGTCGTGTGTAGCCCACAGATCTGTATATGTAATATATGGATATTTCCATGTATGTTTTAGTCCTCTGAAGTTAGATCACAACTACCAGGAGAAGATGAAAAGACAGGGAAGAAGACATAAACGTGGAATATTTACAATGAAAAGATCAAATGCCAGCAGGGAACAGAACAAAACTGATAACTGGAGAAAAAGACGAGAGAAAAAAAAAAAAAGTCGAGGCCATGTGGGAGAGGTCAGTGGGGGGTATTTTCTTTTACTGTAATCAGACGGCATTGTTTTCAGCCGTCAACATTTTCCAGTGTGACTTCAGCTGCACCTGAGTGCTGCGCGGCCTTTTGAAGCCAGACTGTCAAAGGCAGAGCGGGATGAGGCCTGAGCAACGAGTGGAAAAAAAAAAGGGGGAAAGATGAGAAAAGAAGTCAAACACAGCACACAGAAGCCAAGAGAAGCCGAACAGCTTGTCTTCACTGGTGAATGGCGGCGTGTATCGTTCACATTGAGTCAACAGATTAGCGACAGAGGAAGCTTAGCTATTCCTGGCCTCCCTCGTTTGATGTTTCGGGAGGCCTAATTTGATTTTTCACCTCCCATTGTTTCAGCGCTGTGCACCCTTAATCCACTTTAAAGTGGAGACAGCTTTCATCCTTTCCTCTCGCTTTCTCTCACTGTTGCATGTGCCCATCTTTTGTTACTTTCATCCTCACCACCAGCGCTCTGCACGCATGCATTCATTCTGCAATATTAGCAGGAATACTTCACGATTTGTGAAAAGTTATGTATGCACCGGCAAAATGTAACATTTATTTTACCACAAGGGAGCTTTTAAGCAACATGAACGATAAATATTTAATCTACGATGGGCTACATTGGGTTGTTGTTGCTTTTTCTACTTTCCATTGATGTCCCATAAGGCATTTGTTGTCCCTTGATGATGTTTCATGTCACGTTTCCTAAATGCAGTAAAGAAAAAAAGAATAACAAATGTAGTTTTCCTCATTTTGTTGTCCGTCTCAGTTTAGTCTCAACAGTCCGAATTGAAGTGCTCCAACAGTTCTTGATAGTAATAAAATCCTTCGGGCTTGCAGGGGTTTAGTTTGGCCTTAAAGCACTCCCCATCCCACCCTCAGCTGCAGGCTGTATTAACCCCAAAGAAAAGCGGCTGCAGGAGCAGAAGAATGGCCAGAAAAAAAAAGAAGAGGTGGAAATTGTCACAGTTAGAGGTCCCCACCTCCACCTCCTATTTCTCCTCCTTTTTTCCCCCTCAGTGAAAACAGCGAAATGGCCATCCCCTTGGCTCGGTGACTGCGCTCAGCTTCCTATAAGGGAGCTTAATGCGTCCTACCCTCCACCCCACCCCGAACTATGCCTGAAAGAGGGTCCGTTCCTCCAATACCCACGCACACACGCATTACCCACGCACACACTCGCATAAATAAACACCAGCCTTGAAAAGAGCCACACACACCAGTCCCTTTTTGTGCAGACGTCTTCTCCCTGCCATTGATTCTCAGTTCCTGCATTTACACCCAGCTTCATCGCCCCTCTCATCATACCTTCTGCCTCTCCTCTTGTCCAAGCCCTTTATCTGTCTGCTTGTTCCCAGTCCCTTTATCTTTGGTCACTGCTCCCGTCTGCCTCTCAAAGTGGTGGAGATGCAGTCTTAAACTGAGGTTAAAGTAAAAGGCAGCCAAGTGTTTGCTGGCTTTTATATTTGAAGAACCATTAGTGACAGTTTTTTATCAAACAAGTCAGAGAAAGTTGAGAAAATCCCTTTGTTTTAGCCATTTTTCCCCCCTTTTGTCCTAATTCACTCTGCTCTATTTGTTTTTTGAGAAAGAAATGTGATCTTTTGTATGGAAAAGTCCCGTGAAGAGGAAAAATAATTCATAAAATATTTCTAACAAAGAAATCGAAGCGCTTTTCTAAACAAACGGATTAAAAATATGTCCTAATGCAGGTGGAATATAATATCTGTTTTCACACTGTCAGTGTGTGTCAGGGTTGGTGTGTATGGGTGTGATGGATTAGCTCTGTAAGGGGCTCAGCGGTACACTGATATCTTTGCTCAGCGCTCACAGCATGATACACAAGATGCTGGCACGTGCTCCCTCTCTCTTTCACACACACATACTCATCCATAAGCAGGGATTTGGTGTCCAGCAGTGTGTAGACAAGTCAGTGGTGAGTTGTCACTGTGCGTGTGTGAAGCCTTGTTCTTCTAACGGTCCTCTAATCCTTCCAGAGTGGCCCTGATAGCTTTAATGACACACACTGGGACACTACAGGGTGCTGCACCTGTGCGTGTGTGTCGGAGCTATTACCGCTGGCTGTGACACTTGAACAAAATACTTTTTCTTTCCTCTACTGCTTTTTTTTTCTCCTGTTATTTAGGTTGTTTTTTTTTTTCATCCCATGTCACACTAATATCTGCAGTCACAGAAGAGCTCTCTTCACACCAAAACAAAAAAAAAAAAAAGCTGCCGTGTGGATCCCAAAACACTTGAGAGAGCAGAGATGTGTCGAGAGATGAGTCGGCTACAGGCGCTGCAGCGGGAGCAGCAACACCGCCCGTCACGCACAGTTATAGCCTCAGCAAAGAAATTGGCATGTGTTCGTCAGAGAGAGAGAGAGGCTACCAAAATTGAAATCATATCGACTTTGTTATGAATTTAGATTTTTTGTGCACGTGCATATGCGTGTAAACTGTTTGCCATCTTAAGAAACTATCAAAACAATCAAAAAAAGATTATTCTGGGGAATAAAAGGGAATGAAAGACAGAAAGAAGGGGAGAAGTTTCTGCAGATGTAGCACATAAGGGGGAGTCTTGGGAGGAATGCTTCTCCGTTCTTACCTGATGTAGAACTAAAGTTCAGTAGCCCTGGATCCGGATGTCTGTCATGTTGTTACGCATATGTTTTAATTTGGTGAATTAATGTGATTTGAGTAGAGCTGGACTGCAGAAAAGTCAATTAGGCATCCAGACCTTTGGCTAAAAATCTTCATCTGTAGTAGGAAAGTGTTCCTAAACAATGCCAGGTCTTCCCTGAAAAAGAGCTTGGTTTTGCATGAGTTCATATCTTCAAGTTACATTTCTTAAAGCTGCATATACCTTTCAGTATCGACGTTCTCTTCCCAGATGCTTGAGCTGCCTATTCCATCTTGATTTAACTTTGGCCCAGAGAAGATGGCAATGTTTCTAGATTACGTTCACATATGGCTTCCTCTCTGCTTAATGGAGCTTGTACCTGCATGTCTGGACGACATGGTGAACTGCGCTCATAGACATTGATTCCCAGACGTGATTTTCATTACAGAGGTAATGCAGTCCTGAAGATCGTGGGCACCTGGTATTGATTTTCAGCCTTGCCCCTGGCACACAAATATGTCTCCAGATTTTTGAACCCGTCAGAATCTTTATCTTGAGAAGATGAGGAGTATTTTACAATTTCACGTGAAGAAACATTGGTATGAATCTGTACTTTGAAGAGACTTTTGAAGACATTGTTTTCTGTACCTGTCACCGATAATGTCACTAACTTGTTGCCAATGAACCTAATTACTCACGAGATGTTCTTCTAGGTGTTTGATTTTAACACCACATACTTTTCCAGCCCATGTTGCAACTTTTTGAGAATTGTTGCTGGCATTAATGTGAGCTAAAACTTTTCCTTAATTGCTGAAATGCTTCACTTTCTACAGTCAATGCGATCCCTGCGGTCTACTGTGAATATAATAAACATTTTTACATAAAATATACATTTTTCACATGTTTTTGAAACTTTGGTGGAATTGGGTTGTATGTATAAGTATAATATTAATTGTGTTGTTATCTAATTTTTGATGTCAGAATGACCATAATTTGAACATATCAAACCAAGTTAAAAAAAAGAGAAGTACAAAAAAAAAACAGGGTCACACACACAGAACTAAAGCAAGTCCTTGTTTAGGGATGCACCCCATCGCTCTCCATAAGAAACAGATAAGAAACAGACTACTCAGACTCATAAAATAAGAAGTACCTGTTAACTGAAACAGGTGGCTGAACTACTGTCTACCCCTCGGCTACTGGGCTAATAGCTTCCTGCCCATGGACACACACACACACGCACACACACGCGGTCTGACAGGAAATGTCTGCAGGTCCCAGTGCACAGAGTCCCAGACAGAGGGTGCACACTGTGTTCTCCTCAGCGTATGAAGGCGAAACAAGGCCGCGGTACCTCTGCCCTCGCCACTTCCAGGAAGTGGAGGAGAAAGAGATACAATTTGTAAAAAAAAAAGAAAACAAAAAGTTAAAAGATCCCAAGTCCACGTCTGAATGATCTTTTTTTCCCATAAGTAAAATTAAAAAATTAAAAAAACTGACTAAAGAAACAGGAGCAACCAATTTAGACTTTCCTCATCATTGTCTCACTGTTGGTTCCCTCTTCATTTAAGCAAGGAGAAAATGTCCTTCTCTTTCTCTGTGGCTCAAAGAGCGATTTACAATCTGTTTGCCTGCGTGTGCGTGTGTGATGGCAACAAAGTGAGGTGAGATTATAGGGTCTGGTCTCTGAGTGAGAGGTGGAGGAAGATGCAGGGGGTGGTGGCACGGGGACAGCTAGTGACATGATGGGACTCCTAATGGTAATAATTGCCCCTGGCTTTGACAGCAACTATATGATAGCTGCACAATACGCAGCCCAGGCTGTTTGTGTGTGTGTTTCTTTAAGAAGAAATGTACACAAAATTGCAGCTCGGTTGTTGAACCGTTTGTTTGCAACCATTGCCTGTTTTCTCTTTGTGTGTGTGAGTTGGTGGGTCTGTCGAGTATAAATATTGTATAAACACAGATGACTAGACTCCCGACAGGTGTAAAAGGTAGCACACCCGTACAATAATGTCGCCTTTCACTGGTTTTATTTGAGCTTTTTCAACATGGAAATTAAACCTTCAATTACCCATCCGTCCAGAGTATTTTTCACATCAGAAGACGTCAGGTTTTGATGTCCTTCCTGCAGGACAAAGCAAAAATAAAACGTGTGTATGAATGCATGCAAAAATGAAGAAATTATGACTTTGACTAAATACATCAAATCATAATTACTTGTTCTTCTTCCTGCATTTATTTCTTCTCCTGCCATGCTGAGATGATCTTATCAGGCAGAACTTAAAATAATCTATGAGTCGTGTGCGTGCTTGTGGGTCTCACTTGCGGGATTGCAATCCTGGGAGATGGAGATGTAGTCATACAGGCCGCTCACAATCAAAACAGCAGACAATCTCCTGCACCTGAACGAGCAGCGGCGCAGCGTGTGTGAGCCAAAACCCTACCTCTGATCTTCGTTCAAAGGCAGCGGGGAAGAAACTCAAAGCATTCTGGGTCCAGAGGAGAGATGAGGGGAAGACGTAAAAGAAGGAATGAGCACTGATGCAAGGAGGAAGAAAAAAAACAAGGAGAGAAGGGGATAGATGCGGTAAAGACTCCCCAGGGCTGACAAATCATTCAGAGCACAGATGGATACGTGGGTTCAAAAGCCTGTTTTAGTCAGTTTAAGAGGATGTTATGTCTCAGATTGCATATAACTGGTTTTCTGGCTAAAGTCTCGGTGCCATTAACCTGAAATGACATCAGTCAAATGTGTTCTCCAAAAGGACAAGTCAGGAGACTCTTTAGGGCCAATATCCAAGACTAACAATATCAAAAGCTTAGTTTCATGTCCTATTTTGGACTCAAAAAGTCTAAAGTTTAGCTCCAAAACGATCGGAAAAGAAAAAAAAATCAAAGGTTACTTTGCCTTGAAGTATAGTTAATTTTTACAAAAAGAATAGGAAAGATGAGTAAATAGAGACAGAACGGAAACCACTGATGTAGGTGTGGGCTAAAAACTGTGTGTGCATTTGTGTGCATGTGTGTGTGTGTGTGTGCATGTGTGTGCATGTGTGTGTGTGTGTGTGTGCGTGCGTACGTGTGTAAAAGAGATATATAAAGAAAGACAGACACAGAGAGAGGGAGAGACAGAGAGAGAAACAGAGAGAGAAGAAGGGTCTGATGGTCTTAACAGTAAAACTAATAGTGGATAACTATCATAGTTGGCTGACTCCCCTGTGAGGTTTCTCCCTGCTTTCAAAAATCTCTCTCTCTCTCACACACACACACACGCACGCACGCACGCACGCACGCACGCACGCACGCACGCACGCACGCACGCACGCACGCACGCACGCACGCACGCACGCACACACACACACACACACACACACACACACGCTGTGTGGAAAGTCTAACTTAGAGCCAGATAGGTTAGATTTAGGGATTTTCAAACATTTTTTTATTTTATTTGGACTATTGATGGAGGAGGTACGCAGGCGAGATGAAGAGAGAACAATTTGTAGAAGTGCACCCTGTTGTCTGACTACATTTCATACTCACTTAACTTGGACTTTTAGTTTCTTCAGTTAAAGTTTATGTGAAAATGACACTCGGCATCACTTCTGGTGTCCCCTGCATCTGTTAGCTTGTGTCACTGTTGTTGTTCTTGGCCATAAAGCTGAAAGCTGTGAAACCTAAATGTGCATTTGGCCACTAAAATATGCAGACAGTGCTTTGGTGTGTGTGTGTGTGTGTGTGTGTGTGTGTGTGTGTGTGTGTGTGTGTGTGTGTGTGTGTGTGTGTGTGTGTGTGTGTGTGTGTGTGTGTGTGTGTGTGTGTGTGTGTGTGTGTGTGTGTGTGTGTGTGTGTGTGTGCATGCCCTAAACAATAATGGTAAGGCTTCCTTTTTGTCTGACTGGGGATGGGTGGTTGGACTCCCGTCTGTTCTCATCCCACACAGACACACACACACACACACACCCACACACACACACAGACGCAGACACACACGAACAGGTTTGGTCTGTTTTTTCTGGGGAGGAAGGTGTCACGGGTCAGCTGGAGAGGGCAGGCCTGCTTTTTCATTGGTCGACCCCTACTTCCTACTTCCTGGATGATCCATCTGGGGAAGTGATTGGTTAAGGAGATGAAGAAGAAGAAGGAGAAGAAGCCTCTCGAGTGGGGTTTAGCCGGGTTGCTCTGCGGTACCCCTTTGAGGCCTGTCACTCCAATGAGTCGTAGAGCCGCTGCTAATGATCAAACCAGCCGAGTCACGAACATTTTCACCTCAAGACATTTCAAAAGTTCAGAGGGATTTACTGGAAGGAAGATAAGATGAAAGATTTCAATGATTGTGAAGGAGAAGAAATACGGATTGATGAGAAAGGAGCGGGGAGCAAATGATGAAACACGATGGGAGGAAAGGAAAAGGGTAGATGTGAGGAGACTAAAGGATACGGAAGAAGCAAGAAGATGCGGGAAGATGACGGAAAATCAGAAAAAAAGATGATGGAAAAGGACGGAGGAAAAGAGGAGAGGGGAAGAAATAAGCACAAGAAAAAGGATTGTAAGGGATGAGGAAAGAATGTTTAGTTAAAAAGAAAATAAATAAAGGAGAGGTGAAAAGACATTAAGCGGAGACAGAGTGATGTGGAGCCAAAAAAACAAAAAACACGGGAGGAGAGAAAGATGGTGAAAACAGCACTAGATAAGAGGAGACAACAGGGCAGGGAATATTTTTCTTTTTATTGGATCCTCTCCCCTCCTTTCCTCGGTCTCCCGTCCATCATTCCCGCATTCCTTCCCTCCTTTCCTTTGTCCTCACCTTTTTTCACCCCTCCCGTCATCGCTCCCTCCTCTGTCTTTAAGCAGCTTTACCTCCTTCCTCCTCCTGTCTCCCCCAGTCTCTCCTGTTTATGAAGGTAAATTTATAGGTCTACCAGGAGCCGTTAGCTTGAGGTGGCCTCCGCTGCTTAAACCACAACAAGGCTTCGCCCTCCACATGGAAAAGAAATGGCGTAGTGGGCATACTGGGCCATTTCCATCCCCACACATTACACCTTACATGCGCACTCTCTCACCTCCCATTACCTGCTAATGAGAATCACTTCTTTCTTCCTGCGCTCCTCATTCCACCCATGCATCTCGTAATCATACTCCCGAAGAGTGGCTTTGTTTGTCTTCTCTTTCTTTCTCTTCTTTACTTGATATACCTACATCTAGCATTTGTATTTTATGGGTCTACGAGGAGCAGTTAGCCAGTGGTGGGCTTGTCTGTTTAACCCACACATGTGTCGTCCTGTTTTTCACACAGCGCCGTTACGAGTCGGCTCAGTCAGTTCATATCAGTGCTGATGAAGTGTTTCGTCCTTGCCGTGTATTTGTCTTGTTTTATGTTTTAGAGCCCTGCCACATATTTTAGTGCTTTGTATGGACTTTATTATACCATCTAGCCCCAGGCAGGCTAAGAGAGGGGCTTACAAAAATTATAAATACTTGCCAAACTGTTTGATTTAAATGCCTATCTGAGTTTCTCCAATCAGAATTGCAGATTTTTATCCCTTCAGACCTTTTGTCTAATGTTTTTAAGATCAGAAATCTCAATATTTTCATTTTATCAAGGCCTGGACAATGAATGTGTCATTAAAATCTGGAATTTTATTCTAAATTTTCTTGGCACTGAGAAATAATTTAAAATGAAATGAGCTGTTTTCATGTTAATCATCTTTCCTGACGTCCTCTTGAGTTTTACATATTTTTTTTTCAATTTCCTCCTTTTTTTTCTTGTTACTAATTTTTCTTTGGGTGTCTGTGCTGCCTGCTCCATCGCTTCACTTAAGTCAGGATGTTCTCATTCGCAGATACGTGCACGCTCCTGTACGTTCAACAAAACAACAACAAACCTGGGGGTTCATTAACCCGAGCTGGGAATTTGTGTCGTTTTGGAAAAAGATGGGTCACGTGGGAAAGGGGGAGAGGTGTGCTTCAGGGGTGAAGAGGGTTCAGATTTATTAGAAGTCACGATAAAAAATGGCCTCAACTTGTGTGGCTTTGCTGTTAAAACAGTCCCAGACCGTTCAGCAGAGCAGGGTTAGCGAGTGTGATCGTCAGCCACTGCTGAACGGAGCTGTAGCTGCTTTCACACACGTCGTAGCAGCTTCTCGTTCACAAGCACGCTCACGGGTCATTTACACGCTGAGCTCACGTCTTTAACACGAGTAACTGCATCACAAAAACCAGAGATTTGGTAGTTGATGGTTAAACACTTTCTTTAACTTTCTGACTTTGAGTTCATTCATTGTCTCTCTCTTTGTGTCAAACACACACAAACCCACACACACAGCAGTTGTAATTCCTCACCGTCGCGGTAGTCGTGTCAGAGGTTTTTACTGATCGCTTGTCGTCTGGTGGGACCAAGGTGACATTTCCTCTTACGACCTAAACGCGAAACAAGGTGCATGTCTGTTTGCGTGTGTGTGCAGGTGTATGCGTCCCTGTGTTGGTAATGAGGGGTCTATATGCAGGGTTGGCAGCGTATTAAATATGCATCAGCAGGTTGGAAATGGTGGGCAGAGGTGGCTCGTGATGTAAAAAAAACACACGTTCTCTCTGTCGAGGCATTTACGCCGGACGGATAGTTTCTTTCTTTCTTTTTGTCTGCATGTGGTGGCACTTGAAGTTTGTTTCTTTTTCCAAGTAGCGATAGCTTATTATTATAAAAAAAAAAACACACATTTGGTAGTCAAACAGACGAAGCATTTAACTTTTTCTCATTGAGTCAAATTTGAAAACTTAGCGGAAATGAAAACGCACATTCCTGGGGGTTTTATGCAAACTTGGACGACTGTTGTTTGGTTGCTAGGATGGCTGCACAGCTATTTCCCATCTGTGGCCGTACCAAGGCCGCTCTCACAAGGATGCAAGCACACAAACATACAAACACACACACACACACACACACACACACATATTACCAGGCAGTTTGTACCATTCAGACAGGGTTCCCACCCTCTCTTATCCTCTAAAGATGCCCATCGTAAAGACCCCAATCTATCTCTTTTGTTTATTCTTTCTTTCTCTCTCCTTTTTCCTCTCTCTCTTTACCCTCCCTCCTTCCCTCTTTCCTGCCTGCAGGCTTTTATCACATCTGTCTTTATCCTCTCATTTTCTCTTTACCTCTGCCAAGATTGATTTCCTTTCTTACTCTTTCAAGCAGACCTCTCCTGTGCTCCCCAGTACAGTCGGCACAGCTTGCTAATATGAGGACACACACACACACACACACACACACACACACACACACACACACACACACACACACACACACACACACCTAAGCACACAGACTTTTGAGATTCACAGTAATGGGATTAGAAGGGTCTCCTGAAATATTGAAGAGTCCCGATGCTAATAATAAATAGGCCGGCAATGTATCTGGGTAAGTATGTGTGTGTGTGTGTGTGTGTGTGTGTGTGTGTGTGTGTGTGTGTGTGTGTGTGAGTGTGTGTGTGTGTGTGTGTGGTATTAGCAGCTTGTAATTTAGGGTGGGTTCACGATGCAGTTAGCACAGCCTGAAGGTACAAAAAAGCACTAAGCACACACACAAACACACACGCTCTCACACATGTAAGGCTGTAACGCTGTTCTTCATTACCCAGCACTCTCTCCGCTCACCCCACGATGTCACCGAACTTAGATCAAGAGAGAAAGAGAAAGAGAGTCCCACATCTCCGGTACGTGTGTGGCGTCATGCGCGTGCAGCTGCGAGGATGAACGCTTCCCGCGTGTGCGTCCTTAACAGTGTCTAAGGTTGCTGGCTGAATGGAGGAGAAAATTAGACCTGATATGATAGTCATGCTTCACACTGTCAGCACGTGTATGTGTGTGTGTGTGTGTGTGTGTGTGTGTGTGTGTGTGTGTGTGTGTGTGTGTGTGTGTGTGTGTGTGTGTGTGTGTGTGTGTGTGTGTGAGCACGTGGTGACGGTCACTGGAGCCCACGGCACACAAAGAGAGCAGAATATCAACGAGCTTTGATAGGAAGCAGAATGGCAAAACACTGATATAAGAAAGCGCTTGAGATAGTGAGAAGTGTCAGAGTTTGTTGTTTGCTCATATGCATTTCCAATTCACCACCCCACTTTGCTCAGATATATTTGCTTCTTTGCCTCCAAAAGGAGGAATCTTGTCTTCCTTTTTTCTCAGATTTGCAGAGGTACAGGATGTAGCTCTTTTCTTAGCCTCTATGTGAACAGGAATTTGAGAGACTCATAAATGGACCAAGAAAAAACCAATCTTATCCTAAACCACAACATTTTGGTGGGTTGCCTTCTGGTCCAATAGGTTTTACTTCAAAACATGAGACGTGAAGTTACCACCAGACTAATGGAATGCGGTGCACGGTCTGAAAAGAGCTTTAGCTCATTTACTTCCAGACCCAGGATTAAGAAGTTGCATTGGTCTACTTCATCACTATTTGTCACCCTTCAGCCCAGATTAAACTATTGGGAGAAGCTTGAGACGCGACCCAGAGATGGTGTAATGACCTGCTGGCTGTTATCAACTCACTCTTATGTTAAATGAGACAAGAGAAAGGGCCTGAGCAGTTATTGGTAAGCAGCACGGACAACAATGTAATTGATTCTCTGGTTAGAGGATGTGAGGGGAGCTAGAAGTTTGAACAAAGCAAAGTCAAAGCTATGCAATGATATATGTTTTAAATCTTTGATAATTCAAAATGTTTAAAAAAAAGAGAAAACAAATCTTTAAAAAAATCTTTTTCTGTGCTTGAGAGCTTTATCCGAATTATTAAAGTCACTAAAATCTTGGGACTGAAAACGTCCCATGTGGTGAGCAGTTCAGATTTGCAGGTTTGTGTCGTCAGAAGCTCAGATCAAAGTTTGTAATGATAGGACCCTGATGTCTTTATGTCCACCCACACCTGTAAAGATAATATAAAGCTTTAGCGCTAGTTTCAAGAGGCACATCTCCTAAATACGGGGAGGAGTGAACTGAACTGGCTGACATTTTTATACTGTATCTCTTTGATATGTTAACAAAATCATGCCAAAGCCATTTCACTAACCCTAAAAATAAATAAATAAAAAGCCTTGTTTTTTTTCTCCAGGAATGTTGCAGGGTTTTTCCTGGATTTTCTGTTCGGGACTTTTAAGGTCCATCTGAAATCAGGTTTTATGATACAGCTGAATAAGTGCTTAAAGCGGGGCAATAAATAACCCTAACCCTGAACAACAAAATGTTATAGACAGGCCTACTTTGAAGCATTAGTCTCTTACTTTCCATCTATGCAGTTTAATTGTGTAAGAAGCTATTTATCTGATCTGGCTTCATCACAGAAATGTATAATCCTCTCATAACAGAATTTGCAGAACTTAGGCAATTTACTTCGACGACGAAGAACAAGCACTTTCTTAGAGAGTTACACATTAAACCGCAGTTAAGATTGATGATTTAGATGAGAGGACTCCACTTACCTAAACCAGCAAGAAAGTGGAAATCCACTTTAGGTAAGTGGATTTAGGTTTAGGTAAGAGGATGCTCGTGCGCCAAGACATCATGAAAGGGAGTTGATAGAAAACATTTTTTTTCACCTGGTGGTTTTGCAAAATTTAACCAGAGATAGACCAGAGGTGGAGTTATTGGATGCTTCTCTGTCACAAGTTTCATAGAAGGACCGGCTCCTATCCCTTCATATGCTGTTTTCAGAAGATCACCACAACGTGGAGTGTAAAGCGCCGGCTTTAACGATGTTGTCAAGTTAGTCCACGTCAGTCTGGATTAGCTGAAGCAAACTCTACTGTTTCTTCCATTAGAGTGGTTCATTAAAGCTAGTCTGAGATCTGTTAATCAGGATCCTCAGGAGACGATCCTCATTGTGTTTGGATTGTTGTGAAGTGCATAAAATAGAGATAAATCATCAGCGCAATACACAAAGGATTGACACTTTTAACATTTACTGTATTTTCTAAGTAGGGGCCTCTGAGATATGAGGTGGCAAAAAGCTGACAAGATAATTGCCTCTCAGGTTCACCCATACCTCCAAAGACTACTACTAAGTTTTTTGTAATTTATCTGTTTTGAATTAAAGTTGCCTGCATCTCAATTTGTGCGGTATTAACTGGGATATTTCAACCTGGAGGGACAGATTTTGTTGTCCCTTTAACTGCATTTCATCAGTATTCTGTATCTGTATAGTATTTCGTACGGCTGTGACACTTTTTAGTCAGAACCACAGCCAAGTGGATAAGAGGTCATAACTGACAGGAGTTTGGACCAGTAGCGTGCAGGTGTAAATCCCTCCCTCAGGAATAGAGCATTCCTAATCAAGCCCTTGTAATACACTCATTCCCGCCAGCTCCCAGGGGCTAATTAGCATTCTAATTACTGATTGCAAATGAGAGGTGTGTTGATTGTGTTCTGCATGTGAGTGGAGAGGCTCAGGAGAGATCCACGCATACACACAAATACACGCGCGCACACGCGTGCAGATGCTCTTCACACGCATTGACAGTGCAAAATGCTCACACACTGAGCGATCATTGTTAAGGAGCTTATCATGCTCTTATTCCACTGCGCTTTTCCAGTCCCCTCTCATCTGCGGTGTCTCATTATGATCATAATGCAGTGCATATACACAAACAAGCCAGACGCACACTCACACGCATATGGTGATGAACACTGAAGATGGCAATAAAGAAACAAACATAAAACATTATATACTGCCAAAATGTTGCTGTTGTTCCTACCAATTAACACAGCTCTGATTTACCGCCGGAGGGACGGCACACTCCTACCAACCACAAAGGCATCACACACACAGATACACACCTATGTGTGTATATGGGGATGACACGTAAATTCTGTGTGATGAGGGGACATGGGATTGGACTGTGGAGGCAAGAATAATTAAGAAATGATTTCTTGTTACAGTAACCAGAATGTGTCCACCTATGTTGTATATTTGTGTGTGAGAGTCTGTGTGTGTATGATTGTTAGGTAGAGATACTGTGAGGAGTAGATGAGATTAAACTCGCTAACAGAAATCATCATGTTACAGTTTGCTGCCCAGGATGGTCCTTTAATAAGGCTTTGTAAGTTCAGTCCAGCACTGTTGTGAGCGTGTACGAGTAAAAGAGCTGCAAACACTGAGGCTACAGTATACTTTATTTTTCTCTTCCTTTCGCCTTGATGTTGACTCTGAAAAAATGACTATGCTCAAATGGACTGAGCGGATTCCACTTAAGGTTATATTCAGAAGTGTCTCAAAGTGTTTACACAAGTTGATTTGAAAGACTTATTTCGCAATATGGTTTGATTCATGGTGTGTTCCTTACATCGTTACACCAAGCGCTAACCATCTAACTTCCCTGTTTCCCTGCTTCAGCACACCCTGATACAGATGACTGTGTCATTAACAGACTTGAGTAGACCTTGATGACAAGCTGGTAACGACCATTCATTTGAATCAGGTGTGTTGATGGAAGGAGACATTTAAAGAATGAAGGACGCCCTCGAGGACTGTAGTCTAACACGCGGTCTAAAGACTATCCAAGCCAAGGCTGGGCAGAGGTCGAGAGCCTTTCCCTGGAGGCTGTTTCTCATCCCGGTTGCTGGGAGAACCAGGCGCCAACCATTTAACTTCTGCGTTGAAGCTCATCCGGATTCTAATATGATTGACTGGCAATCACCTCAGCCAATAGCTAGCCACTATCATGTTCAGCGAAGCAACCAGCCATTTGTACCCAGCATCAGGTAAAGGCAAAGGTTATTTTTGGCTTCGCTGTCGAGTCAACATGTTAAACGGTATAATCTGCTTTAAATGTTTGCCGTAGATTTTTCGGCAGGGATCCAGTAAAGAAGCTGGTACCCAAAGCAACTTTAATTAACATAGTGTGGGCGTGTTCCCATCTGCATCTCGAGAAACATGGCTGCCCTCTGAGTTTCAAAACATCACGAATAATGTGTAACTGCAGTGTAACATCCTAACATTAGGATGCTACACTGCAGTTATGGTGTTTTTATGTCCAGATTTCACTCCAGTAAAGCAACCATTATCAGAATAACATTGTTATTGTAGATGACTGTTACCATATTAACGTCACTGTTTAAATGTTATTTTCATTCCTAGTTTTTTCTTTATAGATTTCCTATCAGAGCGTTGACCTTGTAAAATTAGCTGAGTGGTTCTAAAGGAACATGCAATTTCACATTATTAACCTCATCTGGTCTCATATATTGGAGCTACATATACATTTCAATGTAATTTTTTTACATATTTAGCATATACTTTGTTTTGTATTTATAAACCATGTTAATAAACTCTTTGGGAATCAGCTGAATTGTTTTAAAATGCATTAATTGTACTTTTGAAGTATGCACGAAGTCAGAAGCATATCAATTAACAAGGTCTGACTTTTCATTTTCTGACGTAATGATTACTCGCCACATGTTTGCCACGTGCCTTTTGATTGCATGTCATCCAGATGTTATGTGCTGCTGTTAGACACACAGTCTCATAGGGATCCTTTAAGAGCTGTTCACCCTGTAATCACACATACAAACTGTCACCAGGGGTAACGTCTTGCTCCAGACTCCTCTGACCATGTTCGGGATAAAACTGGTGATAAAGGGAGCAACGGGGAAATTGGACACTCGCGTTCACTCTGTGGCGGTGTGTGTGGTGTGATTGATGCTCAGCAACCAGTGTTTACTCTTGTTGGCCAATTGAAAACCCAGCATGGCAGGCAGGGAAAAGCACAATGGGGAGTGGAGCTAAAGTGGCGGTGTGAGGTGCCAAACACTGACACAGAGACAAATAGATAGAAAGCTGTTAGAGAAGAGAGGACACGGTGGGAGGAAGGATGGTCAAACTACCGGTGCAGGCCAGACTGATAGGGAGCATTAGATTTCATTTCAGTAACTGAGAGGAGTATTACAGGGAAAGGACAAGGAGACAAGGAAAGCGACTAACACGAAGGGGGCATAAAAACTGGAAGATGAAATATATGCTTAAGGAAATCAAGGACTAATGAAAGATAGTAAACAATAAAGAGACCAAACACACCCAAAGATGTAATTTGAGTAATTTAAGTAGACGGGAAGATGGTTTAAAAGAGACAACCAATGGAGGAGACAGAGATAAAGGTGGTGAAAGGAGAAAGAGAGAGGGACAGAGGTAGGAGATGCTGGACCTCACTGTCTGGGGGTCTTTAAATGAAAGGCGACAGTGTGTGTTGGGGAGAAGATTGGAAGGCATTAAGGTTTGGCATGTCTTGTGACACTCTGAGAGGCTGAGAGACCCAGAGCACATGTGGGTGTGGGGAGGGGTCGCCAATTGAATTCTTCTACCAGGTGTCCACATGTTTAATCTTTCTGTGCATGGTTGTGTCCATGCATCCCTGCAGCGCAAAGGTGTGTGTGTGTGTGATCCTGAAAGGTAAAGAGATTTAGTGAGAACAGAGGAAAGGGACGATCTATAGCAGACATGCTGACCTCGCCTTTGTTCACAACCAAAGCCGTGAGCTGGCTTATCGGCTGCACAGATTACTGCTGTATTGATGGCATCTGCGTGTGTGTGTGGAAATGTTTCTGAGAGCAAGGCCTGTATTTATGCATAAAAGAGGAACAATCAAAGAGATGATCAATCAAAATATCCATTTTCGACTGCAGAAATTCACCAAAATGAACATCATTGTAAAAAATTAAATGTAAAAGAATAGTTTCTTTGTTTACGACAAGAATTTTGATTCTTACAAAGTAATGAAATGTACTGTAAATGTGCGTCCACTGCTCATTTCAGACACCAAATACTTACAGTTTTTTTTTATTTGCAGCACTTGAAGTTCGAATAGCTTGAAGGAACTAAGAGGAAAGTGCACATCTTTAAAAATTCAACACCAGTTAGGTGTGCAGCATGTAACAAGGTCAATACAACAATGTGCGACTGGACGACAGTTTGCTGAAACAGGCCGGCCCGCTTCTTTCTAACCTTTTTACCATATTTAAAATATTTCTTTTCTTCTTTTCATACCAGACAAACCTGTCTGTTGAGGACATATTTGACACATATAATCAAGACATCAACATGTGCACATTAGCCAGACTGGTCCTCCTCAAAGCACTTAGCTTTGACGGGCTCAGAGATGCTCATTTTCCTGTTTGACCACAATGAAACCACCTCACTGTGTATCTGCGTATGTGTGTGGCAGACGGAGAGAATGATCAGTAGAGAAGGAGTGCCGTTTGAGTGTGTGTGTTCCTTAATAGAAGGTGGTTAGAGGTGTCACCCTGCACCCATTTTAATGTGCTCCACAATTACAGCTGTCACAGCTTGAAGATAATGTCTCAGGCTGTTTTTTTTTCTTTTTTCTTTTACACATTCACACACACATACTCGCACACGGAAGACGTAAAATATGGCAGCCAAGGAACGGGCCTTGCTTGTATAAAACACCTTAACAACCTCCATCATAGTTGTGTCTGTATGTGCGTGGATGCACTAAAGATTAGATTTATGCCTTTGCACATGAATTATGAGCGTGTGTTTTTTAGTGTGCGTGCACGTGCCTCTGTGTGGCAATATTTGCTCTGTTGAACGAGCCCCTTGGTGAGAGTCGGGCTGGTTGTGGAACTTATCGAGCAGCAGAAGAGCAACAGCAGAGATCAGAAAACACACACTTTAATAGCTTCTTCATATCAACAGCAGGTACTGTAAATACAGCACAGCACGCCTCAAAAAGATATGAAATGCTTTCCTGCAACATCCCTTACAGAATGGACCACTGAACACACTAAAGTCCAATAAATGATTAGGGCTAGAAAAAAACCTCAAATGTAAATTTCTGGAAACTCTACAGACAAATTCCAGATGAAATATATTTACTCTTGTAAGATAATCAAAAAGTTACTTTTCTGAATGTAGTCCTTGGACACAAATAATAATCCTTGTGTCTCATGGAGAATTATAAAGATAATCTGTGGGTGTGCCAAAGAAATGCATTGGGTACTAGCTGAACTGAAATCAAATTAAATCTGATTGTTTTAATCAGATTATGTTTTTTTTCTCAATTCAAATATATCAAGTCTCTTTGTTATAGGCTAGCACACAATTGTGTCATTTTCTAGTTTGTTGCCATCAACTCTCATATATTCAGTTATTACACATTTTAGTCAATTCCCGTAAGAAGTTCCCAACTTTGAACATTTGTAGAATTTATGTTGGAATCCCTTTTTAAGCAAAATTGTTCAAATTTTGACAATGTCAGAAAGATAAAGATAAGAGAGACGTCTGTGTAGGAATGCTAGGGATTACATCTAAATTACATCTACATTTTTCATTAGAGATGTATGTTTGCTTTCCAAACAAAAGCAACACAGAAGAACGTGAAAAAGAAATTTGGTCCAGACTTTTTCCACAGTTGCTGTTCACACATGTTCTTCACAGCAGGGAGATATGCTACAGTTTGAAAACTGAGGGCGAGTGTGTGGATGGACATCTGTTTAGAAGAACATCTGCCTAGGAGGTTAGCAGTGATGTAGAAAGGTCAGCTTAGAAATTGCTGCGCTTCCTTTACAGCCGAGAATAGCAGATGACGCACCTTTGTAACTGTTTTTTATGTTGACATTGATGCCATGAGTATTTGAATGTGGAAAAGTGAAAAGTGACATATAAATCAGGAGACAAGAATATGTAACTATATCATTTAGTAGCACACACACACACACACAGGTCCTATCCTTTCCTTTTCTGATCTTCTGGAACTTTTATTAGGAGCCTAAGTGGAAACAAATGACTGTTAATTCAAGCACAACCTGCAGAGCTCCAATAAGGGAATGTAAGCTTCTAAGTTGTGTAATTTGCAATGCATACATATACAATTATGTAGAAATTTATTTGAATCACATAATATTATCCCCAAATGTGTTTGAAATGGTCCTGACCAAACAGAACTGGATGAATTTTAGTCATAGTATAAAGTTGAGACTTACCTGGTGCTTCCATAACAGCAAACTAGACTGTATGGGGCCCATTTTGTGCAGGACGGTTAGGTACCTGGTTGATTGGATGGCGTTCATCCACAGAATCATGTCAGATTCAGCTGCAGGTTCTGTCCCAATCCATGCACTCATTTAGATACATAACCCCGACACAACAGAGTAAAAGAGCCCCACGGACAGGGCAATGGAAGATCCTACCACAAAGGGTTGAAAACGGCACTGTAAGTCTACATTTCTAATTTAATATTTCCTCTGCTTTCCTCTCTATTCATCTCATATCTCCATTTACTTGCCGTCCGTCTCCCACTGCTACTTCTCTGGCACAGTAAAACGTTGTTACTTTGTCATACAGTGTGACTAATAAGACTAAAAGCCACTTAACGGGTATTTGTAGAGGAAGTTCTGATTTGTGTCCAATATTAAATGGCTACTTCTGGTTTTGTTTTACACGAATATGTGATGACAAACTTTACAACCCAGTAAAACAACATCAACTTGGAGTTGGGAGTTATTAGCCAACATCGGTAACTCACCAAGACACTAGTGCTCTTCTCCGCACATCTTAAAATGAATTTCTTTCTGATTGCTGATATTTCTGGTAATAGTTGTCCTTACTGGTCTCTCTGATATCTATCACCGTCAAATTTTATTATTTAACATCCAGTTTATATCCATATTACATACTGTTAAACTCATCTCATACTGTTAAACTCAATGTTTTCATTTAAGGATATGTTATAATAAAAATACATTTAATTGTGAACTTAGAACCTCACTAATTAAAATATTACATGTAACAGTTCAAAGAGAGATATAACATTTGAATATAGGACCAAAGCATACGTATCTAATGTATCAAACATTTAGCCTAAAATGTTCAAGCTTGTACAATTTTTATCAAATCAAGACTCCTTCTTCCTTTCGACACTTCACAATAAGACATCCCGAGATGAATATGGCTGCTAAATGGTGTGTTGTATTGACTTTATCTCTTCAATATCTGACCTTGCTGTCATAAGCGAGGTAACCCCAGGCTTTGAGTGCTCTCAGTATACCCCTCTCTCTCCGACTGACTGTGTCTACCAGTCTACCTCTCTTTACCCTGCCTTTGAGTGCTTCATAGATTGGTAACATGACCTCTAATTCTCCCGAGACGAATATGTGCGCGCGGTTAAAAAAGAGGGAAACGACACGAAGAAAGAAAATGTCTGAGCGAGAATCGACTCAGTGGTGTTTTAATGTCATGCATTTAAGGCAGTGACTGGAGATTATACCACATGGTGCACGCATGCATGTATACACACAGACACACACGCACACACATTTGGCTGTGGGGTGTGTGAAATCAAATCTTTCCAAATCTTTATTCTGGCGTCACGGAGCTGAAGATGCAAACACAGATGATCAGTACTCGCACATACCCGCACATTACATGCATGCCCGCTTACACAAATGCAAACACGTGAACTTGACACACACATTCATACACGGCCTTGCAGATGCACACATAGAGGGGTAACCCTGGTAGATTTATCAGTGGAGGTCTGCAGCACAGTGACTGCCTTTCTCATTTCATAGGCCACCGGGGCAGAACAGGCATGAGCTTGTTCAAATCCAACCCAGCAAGACCACCACATACATATACACACACACACACGCACACACACAGGCGTGCACACACGCTTTCTCTTCAGCGGCTTAACAGATGCCAACCAGAATTGGTGGGGAAGAAAGCAGGGAGAGGGGAGAGAGCAAGAGACAAGCTGGATGAAGGAGGAAGTTAAAAAAAAACAGAAGAATTATCAAAGAGTTGTAGCAGTGTGATTGACACCGGAGGAAAAAAAGAGTGAAAGAGTCATCCAGGTTCTTCATCACAATTACAAAGATCTCACGCCTGTGAACAGCTGCTCAAAACCAACATACCTACAGAAGCAAGTAAATGAGGGAAACAGAGAGAAAGATAGCTTTACCCAGCCTAAAACAATGTGTGTGTCTGTGTGTGTGTGTGTGTGTTTAATGTGTCTGTTTGCACATTCTCAATGGAGAAAATCTGTGTTTCCAGAGTGCAGCGCTCTAAGACCAAAATTTAATTGGATTCTTTGGAAATGATGCAGGCTTATTGGTGTAATGGCTGGCTCATGGTGCGGTTGGAGTGTGCCCCTGTAACAATACCAAGTGCCTCGTTAGTTTGGCAGCCACACACATGCACACACGACGAGCTAGACTATGGGTGGGTTTGAAGCTTTGATGGAAGGCCCCGTGAACTGAAAATGGCTATGGTCTGCAGCAAAAGGTGCCGGGTACAATAAGGGCACATTTGCCACTTTGTGCTGCGTATGAACAGATGCACATTTTTGTGTAACACAGACTTTTTATCATTTTAAAATTGGCTATTTCTGTCCAAATGATTCTGCATTTTTGAGACGTTGCTCCATCTAAATGCACAAAGAATCCAGACTTTGCATTATTATCTGTCTCTGTTCTCATGGCATCACAACTAACCTGATAGCCTGGCCTGTTTTGCTTCTCTCCATTCTCCTGTCTTCACACTCACTTTCCATGTTTTTCCTTCTCCCCCCTGCAGTAATAAACTCAAAGATCGCCGAGGCAGGGCCAGTTTTTTCAGATGAGCATTCGTATTCCTCGCACCTTTCCCGGAATCCAGTCCTCTTCCCTCAACCTCGGTGGCTTAAAAAACTGAGGGGAGTGTAAGTTTGGTTGAAGGAATGAGGGGACAGAAGGTTAAGACATTCTTTGATCTGAATGGCTTCAGCTGAGGGAAAATAAAGAGGCAGCCAGGGAAAAATATACAAGGCCCCGGGTGGAGCCTGGGCTTCGCCCGGGGGAGGTGACCCCGCGGAAGAGCCCTGCGTTAGGCTTGAGCGCAGCCCGGCAGGGCCAGCACTGCTCATGTTATTCTAACATGGTTAGCACATGGGCTAAACTCCCCAGTCATTTATTTAACACACAGAGTCCCCACAGTGCACCCAGATGCTACGAGGCCAAAGGGAGCTACAAACATCTCATGAGAGGGCGACTCCACAGGGCAGCTTGTTTTTGATCGAGTTATTTCCAGTAAATGTTTGTAGGTTCTCCCCGATAGGGGAGAGGAAGGTGCATGGCTGCACAGTTGGTGCTCTCAGCTGTCACACGTTATTTTTTTTTGTTTTAAACTCTATTACTGTGGCCGGATTAAACGATGTGGAATTTGTAGCGCTAAGCAGTCGGCAATATAACTGATATAATGTAAAGACAGATGCTTAATTATAGTCTCTGAACCAGGAAACCAACTAGACATAGGATATAAACAGGAACTTAAGGAACCTAACTCTTTTAAAACTAAAAAAGATAAAATTCCAATAACGTATTATCGCAAACATCTGGGGCAGTAAAATGTGTACAGTGTACAAAGTTAAATCTGTACTTGGCCCTTGAGGAGATCACACTAAATACTCACTTTTCCTCATAAAGTCACTTTGTTCTGAACATTGTGGGGTTTTATTTTGTGTCCAAGTAGCTAGAGGTCGACCAATATAGGTTTCTCTACCGTCTATAAAGTGATTGTCAAAAATGGGAATAACTGGATGACCTCTAGTGCTATCATTCTATTTTCTGAACCTCAATAGACAGAAAAATAAATGTTGATTAATTGATTGATTCATTATCAAATCTTTGATAAAACAACAAGACAGGTGGCGTCTTAGAATTTTGCACAAAACGGTTCATTAAGCTACAACCAAAAGTTAAAATTTTGCTCAAAATTATTGATAATTTTTCAGCCATTAACTAATTGATTTTAGCATCAGTAAAATACAGCAAATTAGTTATTTATTATCATGGCTAATTTATGCTATTGTTTTCACATGTACTCATTAATACACACAGACACACACACACACACACACACACACACACACACACACACACACACACACACACACACACACACACACACACACACACGTATGCATGCATACCAATGGACACATGAACAACACCAGCGACTGGATGCCAGTTGGATGTTCGCTTTCGGCCTGTGATATCTGGCAACTTTGTTCCACAAACAGACAGTACACACAATCCACTGTGGACAGCTTGTTATATCAAAGATTGTATGTGTGTGTGTGTGTGTGTGTGTGTGTGTGTGTGTGTGTGTGTGTGTGTGTGTTTACCCAGTGAGCAGCAGCAGCTGTGTCAGTAATAGCTCTCTAAGCTGCGGGCTAATGACAGAACTCAGAGAACAGGACTCTAACATGGATAGATGTTTAACCCCATTTAGCCCCGATCTCGAGACCACTGGGCAAACACTATGCAAGCACGCACACATGCACACACATACACAGACACACACACCTATTATATCTGTCCCTTCTTCTTTTCTGGTGGCTTTAGTTGTGTATGTGTAAAGGAGACACAGTGCAAAAGACACAGGAGTAAAGAAAGGGGGGGACAAAATCCTTCACCCTATATATCAGACCTACCTCTTTCCTCCCGTTCCCGTGGCAACAAGACCCACACACAACGGCCAAACCCCAAATCACCACAGACACACATGCATGCGCACAGAAACACACTTGCACAAAGTCAAACACACACTGTCCTTTGGAGAGCAAGAGGGGGCAGGTGGTCACATCAGTAGAGTGTGCATGGGGGTTGTTAGCTTTTAGCGTTAGTGTGTGTGTGTGTTTGTGTGGATGGCTGTGGGTGTGTGTGTGCATCACGCAGTCTATTGTCCAGGCCCATGAAGTGACCGAGAGGTCTAATTAGCAAGTTAACAACTTAAGAGGTGGAGTCTGTCAAACGCTTAGCTCTTTCACCCCGAGGGTCAGCCCACCTCTGCTGCGTACATGTATGTGGGGAAACAGGGGGTCTAGAGAGTGCCAATAGCCCCATGTCAGCCTCTGGATGCCTCACTTTGGCTGTGAGAATCTTCATTGTGAGACTGCAAAACAAATAAAAAATAAATATTTCTATTGGCAATAAGTTAATTAATTGGAACAAGTGGGCAATTAATTGTTTTTGTGTAGTGATATACATGAGTGATATATAGTATATATGCTATGCTAAATTTAAAGCTACAAGCACCATTTCATTAGCCCAGCTGAGCAGCTGACTAAATTCATTGTGTACAAAAAAAATAAAATGAATAAATTGTATTTTTCTGAGGGCTGCTGAAACTAGCTATACAGTAGGCCTATTGTAGGTTCACGTTTACACTCATGCTTCTAGTCATTGCACAAAGACCACAATCCTCTGCATGGATATGGAAGCGTGGATTAATGTCATGATAGATGTCCAAATATCCTTGTGAACAAGTGAATATTAGCCAAACTTGTGAAAGTCCAATAATATCAATGCTAATAATATTCTCCTGAGCATGTTTCTCTGCATTTTCTTCTGAAAATACACCAGTGAACTCCTCCTTGTGGTGAGACGCTGGGTCTATTTTAAGCATCTTTATGAAACTTGTTGATGCTTATTTGTAACCAAACCTGCCACAATTGCTGGAAAAAAGAAGAAAGTAAAAAAAAGCGAGTGAAGTTTAAATTCCTGTCTGAACCCCTTCCCTCTTGTTTATGTCATTTGCATCTTTGAGCCCTGGATGCCAACAGTTTAACATGCATGATGTAAGATGAAAAAAAAAAAGTTAAATTAAAGGCAATTTTCATTTTATTGCATTTTAATCTATCCCCTTCAATATATGACCACATTTCCTGGACTCAACTCTTTATGTTGTATTCTTTAGATTCCGACGCTTTAATTTCCAGCCCTTCTACATGAATAGCTGGTGCATCTTTCCATTCTTTTTTCTTTCTTTTTCTCTGTCTTATGTACTCTCTGTCTTTCTCCCTCTTAATCTGTCTGTCTCTATATCACTCCCTCAATGAACTGAAGCTCTCTACCTCCCACAAAGGCAGCACCATATTTCTCCTCTTAAACATCAGGGGCAATGTCCATTGTCTGGTGCGCTATGGAACTTGCCTACAATAGAAGTAGATAGCTCTATGTGTGTGTGCATTAGTGTGTGTGGAAAGTAAGGGTTCCTCCACCTCCCTTTAAGCAGACAAAGATCCCAATTTGTCACCTCGTGTACAGCTGTAGACCGCGTGGGTTCAATTTGCATGTGTGTGGATGTTCATATGTGTGTGTTGGTGTGTTCGATTGTGTGAAACTGGGGGGAGGAAAGACGGGCAGGAGGTAAGGAGGGATAAAGTGAGGCAGGATACCCTTTCCTCCCCCATTACAACCCCCAATAAGGAGGGGTAAGAGGTTAGTAAGGAAAAGGGGGTAAATGGCTTTCTGTCCCCTTTCTGTGGGAATGTTTGTGTAAGAGGACAAAGCAGCAGCCGCTCTGTTGCTGTGTGTGGGAGAGTGAAAGTGTTTTGGGGGGAAGGTTGAAGGGAATGATGGGGTGGTAAGGGGTCGGGGTGGGGGGCGGTTGGTTGGGGTTGAAGAGGGAGGGGTTTTTTACCCCCTTTCATCCTCCATCATTTTATCAGACCTCCACATCCTCTACAAGAATGTTTATCCATCAATGCTTTCTTTGAATTATGTCTGCGAAAGTCTGTGTATGTGTGTGTGTATGTGTTGCATGCAGGTGCTTAACATGGACACCTATTATTATTATTTATGTATTTATCAGGATACAATTATCTGATTTGTTTGGAAAGACAGAGGGGGGCAGATCACTGATCACATTAATGACAAATTGCTTATACCGACCATTACATGTGGGTCACTGATGGCTTTTCCACCAAAGCAGTCCCAGTGCTGATGCAAAGTTACCGCCTAGCCAGCTGTAACATCTGAAGGTATCCGGAACAAGTACCTTATACAGTATATCCTTGGAAGAAAAATATAAAGTAATTGGAATGAACCATGCAGAGGGATGAATGCAAACACCTGCACACTGCAGGGATTATCTGCGTCAACTAACTCCCTAAGGGTTGTGTCATTTGTGCACTAAAATTTAACTTGAGAGAAGGTCACTAAAGAGAGACTCAAATGATGAAATGATGTAGATCTGTTTATATGGAAAACGTATCTAGTTCTTAAAATGTTCCAAATCAACACCTGGTTTAAGTTTGCCTGAAAGGAGAAGAATTGTTTGTGCTTAAATTTCCTTGAAAAGTTACTTATAAGTTTCACACCTGTTTTTATTTCTTACATTGAGAATATGCAGCATATTCACTTTCAGTTGTTATTATAGGCTACTCGTACCTGAGTTACAATGATCAATTTCCCTCCATACCTGTTCCGCCGTGCCTCAGACCTCCCTCACCCTCAGATATCAGGTCAGCGCCTTCCTGCCTGCAGCCCTCTTTGTCCCCTGGCTGGCCCCTCATGTTGTGACTCCTGACAACTTCTCCAATTTGCTCTACTGTGTGAAGAGGCTGGGAGCACATTGATATCTTCCCACCTACACTCACACTAAGAGGCAATCTCTTCCTTTCCCACACGCACACACACTCATACACACGCCAAAGTCATCAATATTCTCCCATTTATAAATGATCTGGCCTCGGGATAGAGTTTCAGACCTGCTGGGCCCCTCTGCCCCCTGCTTGTCGCACGCAACACACACTTAGACACACAAAGTCACACTCCTCACTGGTCATTGATTGCCTTCTCAGATTTAACACAGCTCCATCCGATGTTTGAGCAGCAGTGGGGACCACTGTCTCTGTCCATGTTCATCCCTATTTGTGTTTGTGTGTGTGGTTTTGAGTGAGTGTATGTGTGTACGTGTTTATTTGTGCAGTCACATCAGCAGATTTAGCCACACAGTGACTGAAGGTCAAGGGAGTAAAACTAGATACCTCTAATGCTGGCCATCTTGTTGAATAACAGCAAGAAGGGAAGGAAAACAAGGAGATAACAAGAAAGCTTGGGTTTAAGTGTGTGCTCGTTCTTGCTTTTGTTACTTCATTGGGACCTTTATAATCACTGACCTTATTGGGACCTCTTATCTGCTCAAAGACGGGGTGAGGCAGAATGTCATTTTTTAGGTCTTGTTAGTTAAGATTACTGTTTTGGATAGTATTGACAAAATGAATGGAATTCAATTCAAATCCTAATGAGGATATAAGAGCGAACTTGTGTAGATAGAATGACCCAAGAAATTAATTAGTGTCACTGTGGATAGTTACCTAGTTACTTTATCCCAATACAACTACCAACACTTTTTTGCATGTCCAGGGACTAAAAATGCAAGTTAGCCGCCAGGTAACTGGTGCAATTGTAAAAGTTGTGCACTGTCCCTGTCAAATAAATAAAATCATACTTAAATTGGCAAGAAAAGCACAACAATTATTATCAATAATCGCATTAATACTGACTAGCATTAACACACTAGATTGACTCCATAGCTGCTGGCTCCAAGATGCAGTGCCTGATAGGTTCTTTTGATCAAACGCCTTCTAAATGTTACATCCAGTGTCACGACTATGTTTTGCACTATAAAGTAGATGAAAAGTTACTGTTGAAATTGCAAACGACACTACAAAATGGCATATTGGGCCACATAGTGAATGAGTGGGCAGCTCGATCACAGCCTCATCATCCCTCCCTCCTCACACTACGAGGGGCTGTGGCTCACTGTAAATTCCTTAAAACCTGATCCTGTCTAAATTTGCAGGCCTTTCCTCATTGATTTCCCCGGGTGAAAATAAGAGGATAGGAAAGCATGTTAGACGTCTCCGGAATCAGAGCCAATCCATTAGCAGCGATCAATACACTGGCAGAGGAGAGGGGGAGAGAGAGAGTTAAAGAGAGACAGAGAGACAGAAGGAGAGAGGGAAACGTGAGTGTTGACAAAACCAAATAAATATAGACGCGCAAAGAGAGGAGAAATCAGATTAGTGCTGAGAGAATCTAAGCACAACACTTTTAACCCCTAACCTAACAATCTGTGTTTACACCACAGTAAGAACAGGAGGGGTGGGGAGAGGAGCGACAGGGAGGAGGGAGGCTGCGGTCGCAGGGAGAGTACGTCTGTACCCAACTTGAATTTAACAAGGGTTTTTTGTGTCGCTGATGAGTGGCGTTAAAAAACTGTACGCCCCCTGACACATGCACAGAAATACACTGACACAGGAGACACGACTCGCTGGTGACATGCTTGCTATTTTCATAATTACTGTGGTGGAGACTAATGCGAGTTAGGGTTTACAGTCTTGTGGTTCTGTGAAGTAAGTCTATTTCATATAAAGATCATCACATGGTTTTAGAGAGGCTACATGGGGAAATACAAGCCATGTGTTGCTTAGTAATATTCCTAATATTGCTTTCCTTTCTCTGTGTTTTCCATGTGCTTCCTTCTCCCTGTCTGACTTCTCCTCACAGGTAAGTCACATGTTTGGTCTTTTCCCTGATACAAAACTTTGCACCCATGCATGACATTAGAATATATTAAGATTTGAATTCGGGGGAAGGGAGATTTTCATGTTTATACTTTGTATTGTGCGTGTTAGAAGTATACAGTGAAGTGACACTTTTTAAACTATAGAGCTCCGGACCGTGATGACCCCAGCGTGCACCACTCTAGAATGTAAACAACGTAGAAACAATGCCCGATAGCTGTTGTGGACCGGGATGTCAGCATATTAGAAAAAGTGGAACAGATAGAGCTTTTTATCAAATTCATAAAGATCGAGAGAGGTGAGATAAACAGATTTACGCCATAAAACGTATGACCAGGACAGCTGACACATGAGAGGAGCTCTCACCAAATCCAGCTGTGTAGTTACAGTGGGCTAAGCACAACAACAGCATCTCTGATCACTACCCATGCATTCATATGAAGGTTATTTAGTGTTTGTGAATGACTCACCTAAAAAATAGATAAATAAAAAAGGCTCTTGCATGATAACTATTTATCATAGAAGTATTAAATTAATACATGAGGTGGCTCCTTCCAACTTTCATTCATACACTAAACACAGTCTAAGTTATCCAGCGAGAATCCATGGTAACATTTGATTCTAATGAACATGCCGATCACATTAGCCTGCACTGACTGTGTTGATGTTGTGCCTTTTATTTAGTGCTGTCATTAATTAAATGAATGAAATGCTGTTTACCCCTCCAGTAATGGTAAAATAATCCTTTAGTGAAGGATTCCAAAGCTGACTCTTGTTCACAAATCCAGGGAATAACATCCATTTATACCCCTCCATGCTTGTGTAATTTTTAAGAGAATCCCTGGAGTAGGACAAAGGCAAGTTGATCGGGTAGTCATAGATGTTGGGATATTGGAGGTCTGGCAGCTCCGGTGCAGTTTCGATGCTTTTAAAAAGTACTCCTGGAGCTTTGTGAGGGTCGTAATATTGAGTCTTTCAAGTTTAGCAACATAGTTTTCTTTATCTTTTGAGTTTAATTGCCTGGAAAACTCGGAAGTTCATGATTACACCTTGACTTTTGACTTGCAGGGCGGTTCTCTTTCCTGCCAAAATGATGCTGTAAAAGAAACAGTGGGGTTCGGAGCTCTATAGAGAATTCTACACAACGATCCACACTCATTGATCTCTGAAATCATTAAAATCAATGATACAGTACCTTAGCATTTACTAAATTGAACACATAGTCTTTGCATACAGTAGCGTTTTAGTAATATTGCCAGTTTAAGTGCAGAAACTATGCACAGAAGCTGTGCGAGTGAGACATACAAAGAGGTATGCTGGCAAACTTTGACTTTAATTCTTCATTTCAGGGTCACAGAAACACATGTGCTCGGGCTCTGCTGCTGCTACCCAGATGGGAGCACAGCCTGGCAGAAAACAAGTAACAGGGATTTAATAGTCATCATTGAAGTATCACATTATTACATTTTTGCTAATTAAATTGTCCCACTGTAGTTACCATGATATTCCCACAAACATCAGTAATAACTTTAAATAAGTTATGAGATTGCAGTCTTTGGCTAGCTCGGTAACAGATTTACGATTTTGGTTAAATGTTTTTTTGAATTGTTGGCGTAGTTTTCTCAAATTTCTGCATTCCCATGTTTAAACACTGCTGCAGATAGAAATCATGCTCTTAAACATAAAAGATCTATCTATCTATCTATCTATCTATCTATCTATCTATCTATCTATCTATCTATCTATCTATCTATCTATCTATCTATCTATCTATCTATCTATCTATCTATCTATCTATCTATCTATCTATCTATCTATCTATCTATCTATCTATCTATCTATCTATCTATCTATCTATCTATCTATCTACTTACTTACAGTGTCAGATTCTCAACGTATTCCCTCATATTTCTTAAACATCCAGACTTTGCATCAATACACGCCCAGAGGAAGTTGATTATAAGTGGGCAGCACATTCTTCCTGTGTTCACACCTGGCATTAAACTGTCTATTCATATGTACCTTGAGCTATTGGATCTGATCTTCCAGCTCTATATGTAAACGGGAGAAAGATGATTTGGACTTGGGAGGACGGATATTTCCATGATTCTTTCAGAACAGCCCACTTTCGTCCGTATTGGCCAAAAATCATGCCTTAAGCCAATAAAGTCAGTTCTCACAAGGCGTTTTTTGTATTCAGACTGTAACAAGAATCCCAGACCGCCTTCAAATCTTCCCTGACTAAACAGATCTAAATCCGTCCTGGAGTCTCTTCAGACCCTTTTTTAGCATTGCTCACTTGTCATGGAATTTCCAGGGAATCGTTTTCATGTGAGGCCTGAATGAAAGGTCTGAATGGGTGAAGATGTCAAGAAAAACTGGTGGTGGAAAAACTGCCGTCCTTGACAAACACTATTAAGCAACTAGCATGTTTATTCAATGAATTACAGCTTGTGAGTGAATGGGAATAGTGGGATAACACGTGAAGGGATGATGATAAGGAGAGAAAAATGGTCTAAGAATTCAATTAAAAGTAATATAATGCAAAAAAAACAACACTTTGGCAAATAAAGAAACAAATACAGTGATAAAAATAACTACACAAAAGAATATGAAATGAAATATTCCATTAACGATCTAAATAGAGAAATCATATGACAGAAAATAACTAATATAGTTTATTGTGTGTGTGTGTGTGTGTGTGTGTGTGTGTGTGTGTGTGTGTGTGTGTGTATGTGTGTGTGTGTGTGTGTGTGTGTGTGTGTGTGTGTGTGTGTGTGTGTGTGCTCGTGTGAAGCATTAATAACCCCTTTCAGAGCAGGAGGGGTTTTTACAAGTGTCTGGATTGACTTTGTTACAAACACTCAAACACTCTCATACACTGAAAATAGATGGCCATTTTTCCCCCTCTGGAAGATAATCACATTCAAGCAATCATTATGCATTACCATGCTGTTCCTGTCAAAGACGTATACTGAAGAGCGAAGAGGCATGCTCCTCAACTCTGACTTTGATAGATGGCTCCCGTTTTCAACCTGAAATACTGATGTCATTATCTATAGATTGGCATTCAATCCATGTCAATCTGTGCCCTATTTTTTAAACCATGCCCTCAAAAAGATGGTTTGTATACAGAATATCCTATTAAGTAGAATCAGACGCTTCACTGCATTCGGACTTCAATGCCGACGCAAACTGGCAGTTTCTGTTTGTGACTCACTTCGCTGGAAACTTAAAGCATTCAGAAGAAAACACAAAGAAGAATAAAGCAGTCATTTTCTGCTGCTGTGTCTAGACTTTCTCTTTCAATCTCCATTTCCTCCTCCAGGGTCTTCTTTTTTTTTAAAAATCTAACCAGAATCAAGAGACATAACATTATTCCATTGTGGATTCAAGTGTGGCAGCTACATGTTAGCTACATCTCCAACCCTATCAGTGCCAACTCTCTACCCCCCCTTCTTTATGGTCTGTTGAGCATAACATAATAACCAGTGAAGCCATAAAGACACTTTGCTCTCTTTTTTTGCCTTTCTCCATGTATCTTAATGGTTCTAGATTACCGTGCAATGACAGTGTCTGTGTCTTTGTGTCAAACAAGGGAGGGGTCCGTGTCTCGCTGTTTGAATACATGTGTGAATTTGTGTGTGTTTGTGTGTGTGTATTTGACTGAGTAAGTGGAGCAGGTGTCAGTACTCAGGGCATAATATCAGCAACCATGGATGGATAAGACATATATTTCTTCAGATAAATGACATTTACTGATTTTTATAAATTACCTTAGAAGACAGATAAATAGAAAGTATTTTCACTATGAATATTAAACAGTAAAGCTCATGCAACATGCAACCATAATGATGAGAGAAGGCCCCGCATTTCAAGATAAAAGGTCAAAAAAGTCCACATTACCAAAACAGTATACAATCTAATTAAATCAATTCCAACAAAATAGACAAAAATTCTCAATTTGAAATGTTTCTGATCTGGTGGTCACTCTAACTAAGATTCAATAAGCAAAAGAAGAAAACAAAACATTTGGGTTTTGTTAGGATGAAGATTTTTGGCACATATGCAATGTTGTTGTGTTTATGGTAATAAAAACAGTTTACTGGGGTACATTTACTCTTCTGTAAGGCCAAGGGACAATAATGTCCACATGGTAACAGTAATTCATCAATGACTGCACCCTAGCTCATAGGATGATATGAAATGAAAACAGATGTCTTTACTTTCTTCTGCTGGAAAGAGTGGCCTCAGACTACATGTCTATCAACAGTGTGTCTTGCTGTCTAGTAATCAGAAGTCTCAATGTTGTCGTGGTGTTCACACTGCATGACTGATCGGTGACAGGTGGTCGCGCACTACATGATCTGACAACAGCTTGGTCACCCTTTCAGTCATCCGCCAAACCACTTTTTTTTCTTTTTTGGGGGCAAAACGCTCACACAAAGTAAAACAGGAATGACAAGAAACCAAGAGCAAAACAGTAGTTGTTTATTTGAAAATAGATTAAGGGTCCCACATCACCCGCGTTCCCTCACCGGCCTGGGCCTCGGACGGGTGGGTCGGGTTACCCGGGCCTGGCGGGGCCCGCCGTGCAGCCTGGGGTGCCTTCTGGCGGTGCTGGACCCCCCCGGGGAGGGGGAAACGGTGCGTGATTGTATGTCTGTGTCGGTGAGAATGCGGTATGGAAGGGTCCTGCCATGGAGGATTTGAGCCTCCATTGGCAGGACATCAAAAACTTAATAATTTATCAATATTATATTATACAAAGATGGTTATTATTATTATTATTATTATTATTATTATTATTAGTATTATTATTATTATTATTATGTATAGTATATTATATTATTATTAGTATAGGTATCGGATAGGTGAATGGATGAATGAATGGGATGCCTGGGTCTGGGGCCCTCCGTTGTCGGGCCTGCGCGGGTGTCGCCTTGTTGGGGGGTTCCCTCTCTCCGGGCCCGTCTCCGGTCCCCCCCGCTGCCTCTACGGCGGGGCGCCCCTCTGGTCTTGGAGGGCCACTTTCGTGGGGGACGGGTGCGCCTGCCCGCGTCGGCGGCCGGGGCGGCTCTGTCTCTCCGGGCAGGCTGGCCCCCTGCCGGGTGGGGGTCGTTGGCCTGAAGGGTGAGGGCCTCCTGGCCGCGTGTCCGGCCCGGACCGGGTGGCCGGGGATTGCCTGGGTCGCGGTCCGCCGCCGCGGGATCCCTGGCTGCTTCTTTCCGCGCCGTGGGGGCCCCGCCCGCGGGCCCCCTCGGCCGCCGCCGGGCGGGGGGGGGGCCTCGCAGGCGGTGGGTTGCCTCCCTCCTACTTCTCCCCTCTGTGGGGTTTGCCGGTGGCCTGGGTTCCGGGCTCTTCCTTGTCGGCCTCTGGTCTCGCGGGTGGCGGGGTCGCTCCCCCCCCTCCCCCACTATAGATACACTTCAGGTGGAGCTTTGTTTGGTTTATTACACACAC
Source organism: Cololabis saira (assembly GCF_033807715.1). NCBI lineage: Eukaryota > Metazoa > Chordata > Actinopteri > Beloniformes > Belonidae > Cololabis > Cololabis saira. Next base: position 36,436,719 of record NC_084596.1, on the reverse strand, counting down.
ACACACACACACACACACACACACACACACACACACACACACACACACACACACACATACACACATATAGTCATTTAGTCACATGCACACACACACACACACACACACACACACACACACACACACACACACACACACACACACACACACACACACACACACGCACACACGCATGATCATATACATACACACACACACACATAGACATACACACTGGCTTGTTCACCTGCATGCTGACTCTGGTTTTTGGGTTTAGGTAGCGGTAGCGATAGCTTAGCTCAGACTGCGATCAGATCTCAAGATTTGGGTCGATTGCTGTTCGTGTTTTGGTTGGCTCCGTGCCGGTTTCGTGCTTTGTTTGTGGTTTTTTGTTGCAGATTTCCAGTGCTTGACGTGTGTCTCCGTGTGTTCCTGCTTCCTGGATTGGCAGTGGATGTCGTCACCCCCCCCCCCACCCCCTCCCCCCCCAAAAAAAAAAAAAAAAAAAAAAAAAAAAAAAAAAAAAAAAAAAAACACTGGGTTTGTATGGTTTGTATGTGTATATTTATGTATGTGTACGCATATGTGTGCGTATATATATGTATATATTACATATAGTAATAATGCACATATATACACTTTTGGTTTCTACCGTCATGGTATCAATCAATAATATGTGTGCAGACAAGGTAAAAAAAAAAAAAAAAAAAAAAAAAAAAAAAAAAGAAAATAGATTAAGGGAAGAAATGATTGCTGTAAGCTGTTCGCTTGATGCATCCACACTTTTCTTGTTGCCTTGTAGCTGCTTTTTGGTTCTTTATTGAGAAAAAGACACAACACATTATTTTTTTTACTGCATTTGCTTTAAATGTGTTGACATTTTTTGACTTATCCAGTGGACTTCAGAAAGAGACCCTCTGTGTGCCAAGAAATTGGATACATTTAGTAATGCTCCAAAGGCTGATATTAATGCTTCCTACATTTTATCAAATCTAAATTTGACTAAATTTAACTGAACAGAAGCTCTAATGTTCTTAGTAGGACTTTTATTGTAAAATATGTGCTTTAGACAACGTAATCAACAGCATACCTGACTGATATGAAATGATTTAAAATGATTTAATCAAACTGCAATATTTTAAGATAATAATATGTGACTAAATGCTTAATCCAGTTCAATAAAATATTAAAAGCTGTATGACTCTTTCATGAAATTGATTAGATAACAATGTTAAACATGTCAATTTTTTTCTTTTTGGCATGTAAACGATAAATGATAATAAACAACAAGCATTTACAAATTTACATTCATTTGAGGAATCGTGATTGGGTTAATTCTTTTGAGACGTATAATGCAGTAAGTTTGTAAAGTATGTCAATTTTGCCAGTACAGATAGGACATATAAGCATAGGACAGAGACACTGAATGGAGAGGAGGAAAAGGCTATTAAACCTGGCCAATGATTGGGCCCAGTAATAGTTATCAGTGTTTTAGGGTGATTATTATGGCCATGTAACGAAGGCCTTGATTACTTTAGTAGCCACTTGAAGTCATTTGGCTTGTGCTTACCGATGTGACCCCTCCTAAGATCCGCTTACTCTTTCGCTCCTAACCCTCCTCCACAATCACCTTAACCTGCTTCTCCTTCTCCCTTCTGCTTTTCCACAACATAACCCTCCTCCCCTCTATTTCTCGCTGCACCCCGTGATGATGGAATCAAATTAGGTACATTGGATGGGCCTAAATCACAGCTCGCGTTGCAAGCCGTGACATAAAGAATGGTCGTGACGAGGTTACCCAGAGTTCACGGAAGATAATGAAAGAGACAGGGAGGTAATAGCATGACGGAGTGGTGGGGTTCAGTATACTAGGGGTGGAGGGATGGGGGGGTTAATACGAGGGGAGGGTGGAGGTTCATTTGGAGGGTACCTGTCTATATGACCATCTGGTTAGGGGCGCTCATTCCCTTCCATCGTTGTCTTCTCCTTTCTCCGCGTTTCCTTTGCTCGTCTTCTTTCCACACTGGCCTCCCTCCTGTCCTCTCCTTCATCCTCAACCACCATCTCACTCTCTTCTCTGCTTTTTCCATCCTCCCATCCATTCTTTATCCCCTCTATGTCTTGATAGTGATAAAGGTTTCACACTCAATTAAGTAAAGTATCACCTAAAGGGCATCTAGCTGGCGTTATCAGGAGACATTCACTAAGTACTTCAGTGATGGTTAGCCACTTCCATAATGGCATATCTCGTCCAAGTCTATTTGTCAGAGGAACTCACATTTTCACTATTATCGGTCTTTGCTTTAGTTGACAATGGTCATCGCCCAATCATTGTGTTCTACTTATAAAAGTACACAGTGTGGTGAATGCTCTCATGTTCTACCTGTGTTCGACTGCACAAAATCTAAGTCTCAAATGAGTTTTTAGCCTTGACGTCCTCAAAATGGCTTTCCAACACAACCTGCCCATAGGACTTCTAAAGTCAGTCGTATGGCTTCAGCCAACTGTACAGAGGTATGCAGCCCTCAGCCAGATTATTCAAAGTGTCATTGGAAAACTATACCATCCCAAACTGTTACTACCAAGTGTAAACTTACTTTTAAAGCAAATAAAACCATGAGAAACATCCCAGAGCACATGACAGAAAAATGCCTGGATTCTGTGAATTCTGTCACTTTTAACATCTTTCCTATTGAAACGGCATGGGGGGGCATGATCCCTTGAAATACTGCAGAGTCATTTAATGATGAGTAGAATGGTTCAAAGCCATTATGCACTTCATGATGTGTCACAGTACAATCAGCTATTTTTATGTTATATAATGCAAATATTTGTTCTCTTTAATGGCTATTCATGTTTAGGACGCTTTTTTTTATTTAAACAATCTTAAATAGTCTTGTCAGTTAGAGAAAGCACTCACATGTCTCTCCAGAGTATTACCAGATGGTCCCTCACAGGTGGGTAAGCGTGTGTGTGTGTGTGTGTGTGTGTGTGTGTGCGTACATGTGTGCATCTGTTAACTCTAAACTAAGTAGACACCTGTCGCTGTTTACACTGTCTTCCCCTGTTGTTTTGTTTCTGCTCATTACTGAATACCACTACATGCAGTATTGTGTTTTGACACATGCACACACATACAATATGCTTTTCACACACTGACACCACTTAGTGGGCTCTGACACAAAAACATGGAATGACCCTTAACCTTTGATGCAGACATCATTTGCTTCCAGTTGCTCTACAAATGGGGCAGGTAGGTTAAATGAGATCACTGGGGTCACAGTGGATTTGTTGGTCAGCTGCCAAACTAAACTTCTAATTAGTGCAACTGCAAACCTGTGGCTTCATTCCAGCTTTCTGGCCAAAAATGCCCCCAAAGGTCACCTGCTTTCGAACATTTAGGATTTGCATATTGCATATTATAATGTGATAATGACTTTCTGATTATCAAGGATTCCTGTAATATTGATGAATTTCGGGACTCATAATTAGAAGCGGAAAGTTGTTTGACTCACCCTGCAGCTCTCATAGTGACCTTGAGGTCACCTTGTCTTCCATTCACCAAACCGGGTTTTAATTCTGAAGGCTGGGGCGACCAAACGGAAATAAAAAGCCCATTATGTGTAGCCTGCGGCGGGGGCTTGTTGACTGGGTTTTATTGCAACGGGGAATGAGAGAGCTTGATGCCTTCATTTAGGGCCCCCAGCTCCTGGCGCTGACAGTGCTGTGACAGTACTGGTCCCTGTGGCACCGCTAAAGAGACTGGGATTGAAAGACATTGTGTATGTGTGTGTGTGTGTGTGTGTGTGTGTGTGTGTGTGGGGGTGTACTAAATAATGTCTGCGTGGCTGTCTGCAGTCCAGGCTGGCATGGTGAGACTCGCCTGTATAAACGCCCTCGTAAAGCTGACAGATAGACATATGTATGGATCCCCCATTAAAATTTTACTACTAATCAGTATGGATAGCCTGCTCAGCCACTGGCTGACTGACGACTCACACACACCCCACTCCCAGTTGCATACTGTATGCACTCTTGGAAATACTGTACGTGTGCATGTGAATAATCTGGAAAATGTGATGCCTTCGATACTGCACGTCACTGTCACCCACACAGTTAGGATTCACTGAGTTTCACCCCCTTTTCATTTAACAATAGACTCCAGTGTTGTTGTTGAGCCCTAAAATCTCTACATTTTGCACATTTTGCATTTTGCAGCCGTTCAGCTCTTTGTATTGGTTTAAGTCCATACAAACGCTACTGTGAGCTGCTCACCCCCTTTGTTTTCAACTGAATAACTCTCATAACACCTCCATACACTGACTATGCATCACCAGACACCAGTCAGAGAAAATTAGCCATTAAAAGTATTTATACCTGGCAGACATCAAGTTCCTTAAGCAGTTAACAGGCCTTGAAATAGACACAGTAACTGAACTTTTGGACTTGAATCTATTAAGTAACAAAAAGCATTCAAACGAGTGCTAATATTTCTCTTTGCTCAATTTCAAAATGCTAAATGCAGTTAGTTAAAACACCGATATGCTTTCAAGATTCAAGATTTCAAGTTTACAATAAGGTTCTCAAAGTTAACCAAAATGTTCAGCCACCATTAAAGAATTTGAGTCATTGGATTTGCAGGGAAGTTAAAAATGCCACGTGAGATTTCTAACTCATCTCGGTCTCCAGAGGGGTGTTGTGCATTTCCTCTCACACCGTGGGTTTAGACAAAGTTCATCAAAGGGTTGGCTGACTCATAAAAGTCCATGTTGCGTGTCGCCAGACCCATCTACGTTGTGGTATAATGTTATCAAGTGTAGTGTCAGAAGGATGCAAGGAAGAATGGGGGGAGTGGAAGAGGAATTGCGGGGAAAAAGGGAAGGGGTGACAGGATTCCTGTTAGGATATTCTGGCAACGGAGGTAATAATGAGCTACGAGTGTTATTCTCGTAAATGAGTTTAGGATTTGCAGGTACAGTACTTACATGAGAATATTGCAAATATTTTTTTATGAAGATTTACTGCATATACAATAATAGAAAAATCGATACTACGGCACAAAAAGAGTGATGCAAGAGAGATTGTGAATGGATTGGTGGCATATGCATTCTTGCTTTTTTCTATGTTTTTTTTAACCTGTTTATATTTCTTCAGCTGCAGTCTGTCGTGTGTGCTCCTTCATTTCACAAATTCTACTCTCCTCCTCACTTCCAGGTGAAGCTTTAAGATTTAAGGGAGTCCTCAGTTACTCTCTGTCCACCTAGGTTATCTAAACCCGAATGATACGGGCCATCTTATATGCCTCCCTGGTGCCCCTCTCAGCTATTTGTGTGTGACGGGCAGTGTGTGTGTGCTTCAGATGTCTGTATTTGCTTGTGACGATGTGGTGCAGTAAATAAACACATCGTTGGGGAGGTCACAGTGGCAAAGGTGAAGCAACGGTTGAAGTTGATGCCCCCGGGGTGTGTGCAGGCAGGTGTAAGCAAAGCAAGCCTCCTCTGTCAGCTTCTCTGTTCCCAACACGGTTACCCAACTTGTTAGCCTTTAAGGGGTGACCCCGCACATTTCTCTGAAGTGCACTGAACTAATGGGCTGTAACAAGAGGCAACCAGGGAGGGAGCCTTCTTTAACAGCTCGCTCAGGGGAACCAGGACATTGTCAGCGTATGCATGCTCATAGGCCTTTCAGTGTCTGTGTGTGTGTGTGTGTGTGTGGATGTCTACGTGTGTGTGCGCATAGGTGCACAATGACTGACCTTGTTACGACACCAACTTGTCCTAATATCATTAGTTGAGGCCAATGTGAGGTCAGGCTCCTGTGTGTGGAGCATGCTTACTGACTTATAATAGAACCTGGAGGGTATATCACAGGAGCAGATGACCTGCTCAGACATTTCCCTTGTTATCACAAATTATTACCTGAATTCCCTTGACTTAACTTTAGATTTTATGGTGCAGCAAATATTAAGGAATGGGTGGAGAAGGAATGGATCGAGAAATTGACGGAGGCAGTTAAATAAACTAAGAGTAACTGATTGTACTTTCTTATTTCATTTGTCCATCATTTAGCCATCTAAATGCCAACAAAACACTGAGATGTGTTTTCACAGGGTGATGTGTCCTAAAAGTGTGACCATTCTGACTGGCATCAGATGCCTTGTTGGCATTTCATCAAGGGCAACCTAGGCTTTAGACTGTTCATGCAAAATGCATTCATTTTGCATGAACAATGCAAGTTTTTCTGTTTTTTAGATATATAACATCAGGCAATGCCTTTAGTTAAAAGAGAATATGAATGTGACTAAACTCTAAGCATCTTCAACATCCATATATCTTTCCCAATTCTGAGATAGCCACCACTGATGTAAAGCTGTCTGTCTGTACAATACTTCACACTTAAATTACCAATGGTATACGTTAGTCTGATATGAGCAGTCCTGACTCTGTTTCCCTCCATGTTTCTCCCTGTCCGTTACCCTCTTTGAGTCGATAAGCCTCTATTCTCCTCTTTTCGCTGATATGATCGCTCTCTTCAAAGGCACTCAGGCCACTTTTGCAGAAACCGCTAACTGGTGCCTGGAACACCAGTTATTGGGCTATCAGGGAAAATCATGTGAGTCTGTCTGCCTATGTAAGTGGGTGGCTCTCCTCATGCGTGTGCGCTTGTCTTGCACGCGACTCCTCTCGTCCATCTAGCTCTCGGCGTCTATCGACCAGGGCCATCATGTGTGTTTTGGCCTGAGCGAGGCCACAGATGCTGCAGGGCTATTAGGTGCCCATTGTTTGTTTTGAATGGCAACGGAAACAAAATTGGTCTCATTCTGATCTTATTGTGGGTAACCCTACCTCTCTCTGCGGCCAAGGGAGCCAAAAACCAATCCTAATTCACTTACCCCACCCCGACATCGGCTTTTCTAATGCTTTTTGAGGGATGAAAACATGGCGACATGCAATAAGTTTTGACAGTACAGAGGTCTTAAAAGCAAGAGGGGGAAACTAAAAGATGGACAGATACAAAGTAGGATGAAGAAAAACTGTTTCTTTGTATGTTTACATTTACTCATATTTTGACTGTTTTGTATCCCCTTTCCTCATCTGTTTTTCTTCCTCTCTCTTTCTATGTTTCTTTCTTCCTTACAGCATCAATCTTCTTTTTTTTGGAGCTGTGTTTCTCTGTCAAGAATCAAATTCGCATGGCCATGCGTGTTCAAGCAGTGTTGAGTGACAGATTTCTCCAGTTTCTATCCATCATCTATACCTGTGCCTTCTGGCGCGGCCTCTTGGGGATCTCACCCAGCTCTCTTGGGGTGTACTACTACACAGTGTATTTACACTGTTACCCATAAAATTTTAATAAAGCACATACATATTCTCATGAAATGATTGTAAATGAAAATAGGAATGATTTTGAAAACAAAATTATCAGACTTTATGAGCAAACAGTGTATATACAGTACATACACTCATCACTTTATTATTATGTGTACCAGGTATACCTAATGCATTGGACCGGTCAACGTAGAGACAAACAACCACACAAACTAACACTCACTCATAATAATGTTTTTTTTTGTGTTTTTCCTAACTATTAAGCCTGTTAGTCAGTGTCACTCAGGTCGTTTGTGTGTTCTCCCCATACTTGCATGGGTTTTCTCAGGGTAATGCTACTTCCTCCCACAGACCAAAAACACTAATGCCAGGTTAATTGATTAAGATGGCCCATAGGAGTGAGCGTGTGAGGTTCCACTTGCAGAACTTTCGGGTAAAACCGCCAGACTGGGAACTCCAACAGGGCTGACCGTCTGCTCAGCCCCTTCAGCCAGCATAATATGCCAACAAAACTTCTTGTAATGTCCAATTTCATCAAATGTACTCATAGCACAATGTGTCTGGTTCAAATGGTTCAAATTAGTCGTGGTCACGTGATTTATGTTCATGTGACAGTGCTGATTATAATTTAGAGATCAGGATCAAGCATAGATCGCCCGACCAGCAGGTTCCTGTTGGCAAACCTAAGTACCTCTGCTAATACGGGGACGTTTTTCACCCCATAAATGTTCCTGAAGGCCACTTTTGCAGGGCAGTTCCTGGTAATGGGACACATGCGCCAATGATCTGGCCCCGAAAAATCTAACCAGAACCCCCTCTAGTGGAAATGTGCCTTATATGTAGGCCTGCAATGGACTGGCAACCTGTCCAGGTTTTATTTCATCTGGAAAGAGCTTGGCTAGACTCCAGCAGATTCCTGTGACCCTGCATGGGAAAACGTCGGTATAGATAATGGGTGTTAAAATTAAGTAAACCAAAGTATTTACAGTTCTCATGGGACATACAATGGATTCGAGAAAAAAAACAAAGCACAAAAATCTCTGATTTTTTAAATCTTTTTTTGATCTGTAATGATGTTTTGAGTTTTGATCTGTAATGAAGTGAAAATAATTTGTTAAGTTAATGTAATCTGTTTGTTTTATAAATATTCACCAGAAATCTCCATTTAAGGGCATTTTTTCAAAACCTTATGCTTCAAACTATCCTCCAGCTATCACCCTTATCTCTATTCACAGCCTCCGATACATAATGACTCCAGTCAGAGCACATCTGAAACTTCTTTGTAAAGAGTCCATAAGTGAACCGGACTGATATGGTTCTTCATGCGAAGACAGACCGTGAGGTTTAACTTCCGTCTACAACATTGCACACATAGTCCAAAGTATTTGTATTATTTATTATTAATGTAATATTTATTGTAGTTTGACAACATTGCAGCTGTTGCACTGACCCAAAAAAGTTACTGTCACATACAAGTCATTTCTGGTTCCAAATATTTTTTTATAAATTTCCAATTTTTAAAAAAACACAAATTGCAGAACCTCACCCTCTGTACTATCTATCTGAATAAACCCTTTACTCTCAACCAGACAACATTCAGCCAGTCCTCACAGGTTTGAAGCTCTAGAGAGAAAGACAATCTTCCCACAGTGGCCAGTTCTGCCCTCTCATCTGCCCCTCACACACACACACACACACACACACACACACACACACACACACACACACACACACACACACACACACTTGCATACACGGCCTTGCCCTCTCCTTTGCCCCCTGCACACCCCCTGTAATGATGTCTGTTGACCTCTAACACAAAGACTGCCCTGGCAGATTAGTTTACAAGTGGCCTGGGAGGCTGGGTTTCAGTCTTAACCCTGGCAATATTCTGTCATTGATTTCATATATATTATATATATCTATAGATCTCTCTCTCTCTATATATATATATATATATATATATATATATATATATATATATATATATATATATATATATCTATATCTATATCTATATCTCTATCTATCTATCTATCTATCTATCTATCTATCTATCTATCTATCTATCTATCTATCTATCTATCTATCTATCTATCTATCTATCTATCTATCTATATATATATATATATATATATATATATATATATATATATATATATATATATACATATATATAGATATATATATATATATATATATATATATATATATATATATATATATATATATATATATACATATATATAGATATACATACAAACACACACTTGATCCTGCTACAAGTGTCAACCCAGAGCCTTTTTCCAACTTAGCTCAAAAGTTACAACCGAAGCCCAATTATTGATGATCCATGAAGACATGTTATTTGTTACTGGTCAATATCCCAGAGAAACAGTACATAGACTTGCTTATATTAGTTTGCTTAATATTCATTGTTACTGATATTGTTTCCAGCATCTACAGTAAAATGAACTTTCACATCCAAATGATCAAAAACCATTGACCTCAAATCTCCCCTGCTCTTACTGCTCACCTATGAATCTTTTGGTCCTTTCCAGGTCAAAGCAAAGCTTCACCCGTGAAAATACACACAGAACACTGTTCCTAACACCACAAACATAAGAACCACCAAATACATGTTCAACCTTTAAACCAGTATATATGTATGTATGTATGTATGTATTTGAATGCATGCATTCACAGACACACACACACACACACGCGCTCACACACACACACACTCAGATGTCAGCGGTAATAAGTGGAAAGTGAGTAATAGCCTAGCTGTCTGGCAGCCAGCTGCTGGCTCTACTGTTTACATGCCAACTGATTACCCTAATTTCAAACGCATGCATGGCAGTTAGGCTGATAAATAGCCCCCCCTGCACCACCACCTTCTATTTCCCTATTGTCAGCCACTGCAGGCTAGTCGGCCAGCCGGACCCATAATACCTTTTTGATTATTCAATAAATAACACATAATTCGACATTGATTGGAGCCGTGAATAGGCTTTGTGGGGAGGAAGAGATGGGAAGCGATGAGGGGGATGCAATTGGTTAGGTGGTTGAGCAGGTATCGACCAGCGGTGGTCAGTCTGCTTTGATGACCACTCGTCGTCGGGGGTCACTGCCTTGCACCAATACACACATGTACCTTTGTGTAGCAACACACACCTCTGGCTGGAGTTTGATGTGATTAGAATAGGGGTCATTAGTCCGGCCTCATTGCATTTTGTCCAAACAAAGATGTTTTAGAGTAATGGGAGCTACTTAATAATTTGGTTAAAAGATTGAGGCAATACTGAGGGATTGGCAAATGGACATTTTGTTCTGTGTGATGACTCCTTTTTATTTAATCAAGTTGTCATAGATTTCATTTTTTAGACAATGGTGGAATGTCTGTATCCACATTATTACCTTTACTTAGCGTGTTAAGCACAAGGCAACTGTGCGAGTGATCTCTTCTGTTCCAGCTCACCAGCATGCTGCATTCACGGTGATTATAACCATCAGTATTCGGTCACATTTGTTGGCCTTAGGCCTTTTATGTTAACTACCTCGATGAACATTGATTGCTAATTCTTATCTCAGCTTCTGGCAATATGACCTCGTCTCATTGCTTCCCAACTTTGCCAATGTATCTCAGTCCCAAATTATCCCCATTGCGTTGGGTGGGCACTTCACTGTGACATGGTTAGTATGGACTGTATTGAAACCTGTCCTCAAATGGATTATTCTTTTCTCCTAAGTAGGATGGATTTTTTTTTGGTGTTGCCTGATCACTATCTGAAACGCAGTAATCGTTAGTGTGTGTCTATGTGTGTGAGTGTGTGTGTAAACCCAGCTGCCTTGATGTTGCCATTGAAGTGTCCCTGGCGTTGTACTTATTGGAGTTCCCTGATGTTAGATATTGGAATATTGATCTTGGAGAATGTTTAGCTTTCAGTCCTCTCTGGTTTCATTTATATGCTCACACAGCTGACGCCCGCTTCACACAGCAGTACATGCTGCAGATGTGGCAGTACATGAGGGACCAAGATCACATCAAACTCTTAATCAATGCAGTGCAAAAAAAAAAAGAAAGAAGCAGAGTAAAAGATATGGGTTTCAAACGGGATTTCAATCACATCTTGCATAGCTTGGACCCACTTCAGTAGGGAGGTTCAACAAATTCTGAATTAAAATATTAACTCAGACTCAACAAACCCTGAGATGAGAAGCTCAGCGTCTCCAATTTCAAATCAAGGGTTTAGAGGAGGTTCAGTCAACTCTGAGTGTTGACTCAGAGTTGAACTATAAGAAGCCATCATTAATTCAGGGGGTTTTACATCCAGAAATGTCAACACGCGGTGAGATATACATTTTAAAATCAGCAGATAACCGCATGATCCTCATGTAAAATTGAAACTTTCAGGTAAACTCACAAATCTAACTGAGGAAGCAGCGTGGGCAAGCATCCTCCTTCTGAATCTGTCCTGATGGGACCTGAAGTCACACTACAAACTAGTGCTAAACCAGACTGGTGTGCATCTGCTGCAGGGGTTAGACTCACTTCAGGAAAGTGCAAAATCCTTCTGAAAAAATATACCCCTATTCAAAAAAGAAATGAATAAAGTAAGAAAAGAAATGTAATGGATCACAAAGCACTCGGTGTGAAGTAAGGGCATGGCCTTGATGGTTCATTCTTGTGAGTTACCAACAGACAAGGACATCTACCCTGTAGATATCCAGCAAAAATGATCAGGGTATACCCAATTATCTGTTTGCGTCCTTAATATACCTTCTAGATGCAAATGTAGCTCTATCCTAACCAGTTCAGCCTTTTCATAAAAAAAAAAAAAAACACGTCATTGATCACAGACATCTCCAAAACGTGCATTATAAGATCGATAGCCTGTGAAGTCAAACCTGTTTCAGCTTTATGAAGAGGAGACAGAGAGAGCTCTAGGTTTATGAAATGAAACCTATCAACAAACACAATCTTAAGTATAACTTACTTCAATCTCTGAAACAGGCTTGAGCTAACCCTCTTTCCTGGGTTTCAGTTACTTCACTATCTGAAACAGAACATCTTCATTTCAGGTTCAACATACTGACATTTAATGCAAAAGCCTTTTCTGAAATAGGCCCCAGATGAGAGAAAAAATAAAGTGGATTGTTTTAAAGCCTTTCATTATAAAAGCTTACAACCTTTAAGGGTTAACCTTGATTCTGCACAAACTTGGTTCAAATGTCAATCACATAGCCCCATACATTAACAAGCACAAGCACACACTTTAGTGTCTCCGGATAAACTTCATCCAGTCATCACCACTTAGTGGGCAGCTAATGTCTTCAAAAGGAAAATTGTAAGCAGCAGCCCTCCACGTTTCAGTAACACCAGCTGAGTGAGTCTCCTTTTAACAACAGTTAATATGCAGCGCAACGTCAGTTTCCTATTAAATACCTTTTCCCAATTACCCATTATTTCCCCCTATAAAACCACTGCAGACTACATCGGAGGGCTGTTTTATCCCCCCGTCACCCCACGTCCTTTTGTTTCAGAAAACATGTTTCGACTTAATGCAACTGGGACGCCTATGAGGGGAGAGGGAGAGAGCGTAAGAAAGTCTGGGAGGGGAAAGAAAAGGTAATTTAATGAAGTGAAACGTTTGATGTTGTAAATAAAAAGCAGACTGGTCGTGGGTGAGAAGCTGGGGCTAATGGACTTTGTTGGGAGGTGTGGAGCTGCTGATCTTTAAAAAGCCTAAATAAAAAAGTGAACTTCTCAGATAGGATGCCAAGAAAAACCACTGGCCCTCTTAGTTGGGTCCTTCGCCCGGGGCATTCACATCATTGTTGGGGCACATTATGCAATCATGGAAAGGTAAAAAGCACCGCCAGCCCCATGATCTGTGTGGGTATACAACTATTAGTGTTTGTATTCATGTTTTTCTTTGCTTTCGTCTGCTAATTTAAATCCATAAAAACAGGAGCCTGAAAAGAAAGAAATCCAGGGAGTAAAACAAAAGAAATTTAAGAGGTGGAGAGAAGGAAGTATGCATTGAAAAGTGAAGACGGGAGAATTAAAGACCACTAGCTCAGGAGCTAGATAAGAATCGAGGGGAGAAAATAGGAAGAGAAGCAGAAAATGTCAGTGACAGAAACATGCCTGAAACAAAGTGAGGACAATACTGAGCGACAGGAAAGGCAAACAGAAAAACTAGGATAAGTGAAAAGAGAAAAAGCACTTCAGTTAAAAAAGAAGAAAGAAAAAGACCCCAAAAACGAGAAAACAGGATTATGAAGGTTAAACAATGGCAGTGGTCATTACACTTCACTTTCAATGAGAAGGAGGACAGAAATCCCCTCCCATTTATAATTCATATCCTCAATTACCACTAATAAAGTGGCATGAATGGGGCTAGCCCAGGGAATGGTGCCGGCACAATTACACGTAGTATAGCCTGGCATTAACATTTTCTATTTGAGCATTTTTCAGCCTCAATTTCTCTTGGAGTTAATAAGAGCGATGATCCCTCCTTGACTTTTTCATGAAATTATTGTATGGTTATAATATTCCAATCTATTAGCTTCCCTCCTCTGTAATGTATTCTACCATTTAATAGCCTGACCTGCCTGGATCGAGAAACGGCAAGAGGGGGAGAGAGAGACAAAGTTAGAGAACATGACAATGATGAGAGGAGTAGGTCTTGTCGTTTTGACCCCAGAGAGGGTGAGACAAAGGTCTGATACATCCCATACAGCGTTTGAATTGAGGTCTCTCCTGAGGCCCTGCCTATCATCCAGACAGCTTTCTGTGGCCGTGCTGTCTTTTTCACCATCAAGCTGTCCAACCTCTGATTTCAAACCGTTTCACTTATACTCTGCAGGTAACGTGGCTTGCTGGCTCCCTTTGGTTTCTTTGTTAGGATTTAAAGCATTTGTAAAAGGGAACAATTAGTTGAAATGCTTACAGTCATGAAGAGGCAAGTACATTGTAGCTCAGTTCACCTCAAGAGATAATAGAATGTGGTTCACTAAAATTTTCCACTGAGCCATTGCAACACTTTGAATGTTTTCTTTTTCTGCCATTATAAATTTATTGATATGTTTCGAGTATTTGTGCTAATCGCCAAATGATGGGGGAAATTAACAAAAACCAGCACTTTTTAATTTATCACATGACAGGTTATCACTATTGTTCTAGGTTCACTTCAATTTTAACTGCTCCATGTTACAATTTTAACGTATGGTGTCATATGTTGTGTTCTTCATCTGAAATTTACATAATTTTAAGACCTGGAAAGGACCAGATGATTATCATTGGAAGAGAGTCTATTTTCTGTTTAACAAGACTGCAAACAGCTAATATTTTGACTCAAACTATTCAAACACAAATGCATTTCACTTGATTTTTACATCTTGCATGTAGTTTAACCTGATGAACTTCATCATTATATTGTTCTTTTCCTCCTCTGGCATTTACTCTATTTAAAGTTCTGTCATTGTGCAAAACCATCAACTTTGCTGTGTAATTAAGGACTACTTGGATGTGCATGGCTGATAGCCACAAAGCAAAAAGTTGCGCTCTGCCTCTACCCCTCATGTTTGCATTTGCTAGAAAAGAATGAGTATCAAAAGTGAAACCAGCAATAAAAACAGTTTGGCCATAGATAATGTGGCATTTCTGTATGATCCAGGTCACGGGAACGCTGTAATATCCAGCATTAGCAAATCAAAACTAACCTACGGCACATTCTGACCCGAGACATTTGAAAGCATAAAAGGCACAGTGCTTTTCTCCTGCATTGTGCATTATTATGCAGGTAGTCGTGGCTCTTCGCAGTATGTGGCCCCATATACCCACTCCTTGGGCATGATGTCTAATAGGCCTGTGTGCTCCACCTTTCCTCCACTGCTCTGTCACTGCCTCCCTCCTTTATCCGACCTTCATCCTCCCACATAAAATGGCAAAAGTATTCAGCAAACCTGCCTGCCTCCTTTTATATAAAATAACAAAGTGTTTAGAGCTTGTAAAACACTGCAGGACTGACAGTTTAGCAGACTCCCTGCAGTCTAGAAAGTTCCATTGTTGAGGCAGCAATAAGAATAGAATAGAATAGAATAGAATAGAATAGAATCTATCCAACGTTCTGGCACCTGACGCAAACCATTAGAGCAAAACTTCTAAATCTGTCTCATGCTATTGTGGTGAGGTATCTCATTTAAAAGCTACACCTCTGGTAACACACACACAGACAGCGAGAGGAGAAGCCCACCCTCTGTTGCTTACTATCCTTTCTTGCACACACTCACACACACATACCATGCGGCTAGCTGAGAGCCAGCTGTTCCTTTCCACTTCACATTACTATGGGCTAACGACTGCTAATCCCCCATAGCTTTTCCCTCAAAGGAACTAAGGCAGCAGCCATGATCTAACCCCTATTGAATTCCAATTACCCTCCACTGGGATTTCACAATAAGAGTTCCCCCTCTTACCACCACCGTCTCCACAAAAACTACCCCTGTGTTCTAAATAGGTTGCACCATCAAAGTAAGAGCCACCCTGCATCATACTGTGGGCACATACAGTGGTAAAGACTTTTAACAATCAAGGGTTTTGGTTCAGTTATATGCTGCTGCCTCAATCACTCACTCATCAGTGATAGCATTCATTGGACTTTAACCAAACGGAATTGAGAGGGACCAAAAGACATCACCATATTTTTTTTCCCCACATAGCAACAGTTGCATCCTTGACTGGATTTGCCCACCCCTTTCTTTTCATCCTGGCAGGTTGGCCCCTTTTTGCCAGGCAGGGTTCCTTGTAAAAGAACAGCTTCAGTGAATGGGAGCCCAGCAGGGAGCCTGGCAAGCTCACTTGCCTAAACCCCTCCACTCCCTTCAAGCTCACAGACATTCACATATTCCCTCACTTGCCTCCTTCGCCTATCCCTTTCTTTCTCCCCCTTGCTCTTTGACTTACAGTTAATGACTGTGAAGGCATGTATTGAGGTTGATTTAATATTGTTCAGAAGCATTTAACCCCACAGTGTGCAGCCAGAGAATAACACAATGGTTAAAATAAAAATCATACAATCACCTGGTCTGTAACCATCAATTTCCATAATAAACTGCTCTACTACCAAAACCGAACAAAATTTGAAGAAACACAAATCTTTCTCCTCCCTCTCTCCTCCAAATGTCTGGTTTGATTTTACCCCGTGAAGCATCAAATTCCAGTCTTTCAGGGAACAACGCTGGGCAGTAAAACAATGGCTTGCTCTGGGGTGTACTTTGGGGATGGAATGGCGATGGGATTCCCGGTAAGGGCTGAGGAAAAAAAAGCTACCATGGTTACAGTGGGTGGGACTGGGGAAAGGAGGGCATGTGGTGCTGGGAAAGACCATGCAGCGAAGAGAGACAGCCCTGGATAAAACCCACAGGAGAACAGTATGAAATGAATTAACACTTGTTTGTTTTAAGAAGTAAACATATATTTTAATGTGTCAAAAAAGTAGAAAGGTTTTTGGACAAACCGTTTTGGAAACATCTGCAAAGGCAGAAAAAGAAATACAATGCAAATAGAAAGGTACATGTACAATTGTAAATGCACTTTTATTTGACTTCAGAGTAGCTATAACTAAACATGCGTCAGCCAGCTTGACTCATATTGGTGATTGCTAGCCTTTATAATAATTATCTGAATGATTGTTTACAGTGGCACAGCTTGTACTGACTTTGACGGGGACAAGGAGAAAACAGAGTCCATGTAGAGCTAATAAACTCGTGACATCTAAAGCGGTCGCTCCGAGCCAGGTGTTACGAGGACAGAGGCTAAAAGTCAAAGCAAGTTTGTGCGGCACTCCAGTTGTGGTATTGGCACTCGTTTTTTTTCCCCCTTCTTAAAATGCGCTCATTCCTACTTAAATGCCCCTGTCTACTTTTGGATGATTACACTATAATGGAGAGATGGAGTCACTGCATGGTTTATAACCACACACACACACAATAACACACACATACACACACGTTCACATCTAAATAGCCTCAAAAACCATCAGGGAAATATGGTAACATCTAAATCATTTTAAACTAGACTTTTCCAGATACTTTTGTATGTTTTTTACCCTTTGAATATGAACATAACTCAAATGCTGTTTGCAGCAGTTTCAAAAGTATCCAGTAAAAAGTCCTTGATTTATCTGATAATGAAACAACAACTATAATGTCAAAACATTATGATTTAATTTCCTTTTGTCCACTTCATACTCATCCCTTCTTTATCACCTTGCAATTAAATCCTTTGTTTTACCAACCTTTATCTTCCTTGTTAGAAAAGGTGTTCCCTTCCGCCTTTGCATGACTTATTTCTTCTCTGAGTCATATCTTTACTACATTGATTTGCTTCTCATGTCCATGAATTTAAATGTCACATTCTGATGGAGCTGTATAATAACAAGAGTTCAATTTTTCCTTCATTACCCAAAAGCAACACTTCATTGTAAAGTCTGCAAAGTCTGGAAAGTAACCAACAACTGCCTCTCGCTAAAAAGAGAGAGAGAGAGCACAGTCAATCTCCCGGAGGAAACAGGCAAATAAAGGCACTGAGCTCTTCAGCCACAAGAGTTTCGTTGTTGATGTATTTTACCCTCTCGATATTCATGGTCATATATCATCGGTTTTATAAGCCTCTCTGCACAATACAGCTGTTAAACAAGAGTAAGTTTAAGTGGGGGGCGATCTCAGAACAATTCCAGTTATAAACAAAACAAAAGAGATTTGCTGCCATGCCTACAGTCCAATCGGAGACAACTGAGCCTTTAAAGTCAGAGCGAATTGGACATGAGGGTGCCTGGCTTCTTATGACTTGGACAGAAAAACATGAGCTGTGCATTGTTTGGTTAATTTCTTTTTCTTGTGTGCGTGAGTCAGTGTCAGCATGTGCGCCACAGCCATCTATCCTCTCAGACATGTTTAATAGGGCTTTGGCTGCATTGACCAGGGGTGTAAATGTGTCATACTTTATTAGAAATCCCAAAGAAGAGGGCTAACATTAATCACTGGCTCTTGTTTATGAAAGCCATAAATGTTTCACTGAGTGCTTTATTGTTGGCTGCCAGATTTGGAGTCACATATTGTGAATGCTCGGACCACCATACGTCATGATGGCACCCCAAACCTGTGAGAAACTCTCTCCCACTTGCTCTCTCTCTGGCTTTTTGTCATCTTGTCAGAAAGTATGACATCACCCTGCCCTCTGACCCAAGTAGTCAGGAGAGCGCCGATTGGGTGATTGGCTTATAGAGGACATCCACATTGACTCCAAACGCAATTGTGCTGATGTCAGGTGGTATTACAACTGACGACATGTGCATTTACACACACACACACACACACACACACACACAGAACAGACCTCTGTGCGTGAGTGTGCAACTGTGTGTACAGTAATGTGTGCATGTACCCGTGTATGTTGATGTGCATTCATGTTAAGGATTATATAGGTCAAATGTCTGAGGCCGGAGCAACCCCCAGCTGGAAATACCAGGCAAAATGTCAAAGTTTGCCACTGCTCAATCCCTCAGATCAATACTGCAGTTGGGCATAAATGTATCATTTTAAATAGTGGACTCTCATACTTCCCCCCAAAACCCCTTTGACATTATGATGTAAGGGTATAAAGTCAAGCCAGAATGTATACTATGTATAAAAACATAGTTTACAACTGTACAATAGTAATCGTTAATGCTCTTCTAAACAAACATTTGCTGCAAGTAAGGGCAGCATCTGTCGTGGTGAAGAGAAACCTGAGCAGAAAGCTCCCAATTTACCAGTCAATCTATTTTTACCAATTTTTTATCAATTTTTACCCTCCACTATGGTCATTAGCTATGGGCAGTGACCGAAAGAATGGGGTCACGAATACGAGCTGCCAAAATGAGCTTATTTTTCAAAGCATGGTTGGGTTTACTAACCCGTAGAGCAGGGGTAGGCAATTCCGGTCCTCGAGGGCCGGTGTCCTGCATGTTTTAGATGTTTCCCTGCTTTAACACACCTGATTCTAATTAATAATCGTCATCAGCTTGTCATCCAGGGCTGCACAATTCTGTTAATGACACAGGTACTTTTATCACGGTGTGCTGAAGCAGGGTAACATCTAAGACATGCAGGACACCGGCCCTCGAGGACCGGAATTGCCTACCCCTGCCGTAGAGCAACAGAGAGGATGTCAGCCATCCAGGAGGGGTTCAGTGTAGAGTCACTGCTCCTCAGGGTGGAAAGGACTCAGGTGAGGAGGTTGGACATCTGGTCAGCATGCAGACCAAGCACCTTCCAGTGAAGATGTTCCTGACGTATCCCACCAGAGGGTGGCCTCACGACAGACCCAGAATAAGGTGGAGAGATTATATCTTTAGGTTGGCTTTGGAATACCTCTGTGTCTCCTCTGTGGTAATAAATAAGATGAAGTGAGACCTGGAGGTTTGAGTATCTTGGCTTAGACCACAGCTTAGACCATCCACAGCTGGATGGATGGATGGATAGATGGATGGATGGATGGATGGGTGGATGGATGGATGGATGGATGCCACTTTAAAACAATAGCTGGTTCCTGTGGCATGGTGCGCACTGAAAAAGTGGTGATCTAGTTTCCTATTAAGCTTCTGTGTAACTGGTGCCATTACGCCAACAAATACAGATAAAATTAGATATTCTAGATAAATTTGAACCAGTTGCTGTTCTAATGGAGAAAGATGCACACATTTTAAATCATAAACCATGCACTTCTTTCTAAACTATGGCAGCTGTTTTCATTCTTAAGGAGTGGTGTTTAGACACACAGCAATGCTCACATTTCATTTTGACTCCTGAATATGCCGACAATGTAATGATTGTTCTCTACGAGCTTACTTTTAAAAATAACAGATAGATAATAGATGACAAGGTAAAACGGAGCTGAACCCAGTAACATGCACCGTGTATTTTAGTGCTCTCTGATAGGTGATAGGTGTTGCAGCCTCGTAAGATGTTAGATGAATTCAACATCTTGTGAAGCTGTAAGCTGAGAATTACATGGCTCAGTTGTCAGATAGAGAATTTTTATTTGAAGATCCATGTCTTCCTGTTGAGTCAGTGTTCCCCATAAGGCCTCAGATGCTCACTTTAAAAAGGCTATTATTATGCAGTAGCTCCACAAGATGACTGCTGCAGCTACACTGAGAAAAAGTCATCTTTCCACTCCTGATGTCTGTGCAATCATCACTGCTGCTTTAGCTTTTCCCCAAAGTCCCACGTCAAAGCATAAAAGTCATAACAATACATCTAAAAAGGCAATGGTTCACTACGGCTGCTTTACACATGAAATCACGACAAATCGTAAATTCAACGAGCCCCCGCTCCCTTCCTCATCTCCCCGCTAGTTAAATGTGGAATAATGTCATCTTAATGATTATTTTTTGCGGTGCGCCATAACAGCATAATTCTGAGAGGGCGTAATGATTTTTTATGCCCCTGACATATTGTTTTGCGGGGACTGACATAAAAGCACGGTGACATGTGGCATTTTGGGAAAGGTCAGGCGCCCCATCTCGGCCGCCCGTCCATCTTCATAACGTCGCCACTTGTCATATGGAAACTGGCATCACCAATCTTTGTCTCTCCCTTGTTGCTCCCTGCCTGCCCCTCCTCGCTCACATCCTTTTCTGTGCCTCCTTCATTTTATTTCATTTTCTTCCCCTCATTTTTGTTCTTCCCGTGTCACATGTTATATTAAGAGGATGTTTCTTTCGTTAACTTGTCACTGTAGGGAGCAATAAACACGTTTTTATGCATACATATGAAGAGAAGAAAAAAACAAAACAGTTGTGCAAAAGGCCTCAGGGGTGCTGCGGGGGTCTGGGGACTGCATGTCAACACCAGCTGTGAGGATCGCACTGACAGAGAAAAGGGTTAATACTAATGTGATAAATACGTCAGCGCTCACTCCAGGCCCTCGGCCCGTTTCTGATTTTCGCTTGACGAGTGTAGACATCTGCTTCAAGCCAGACACTTCAGCCAAGTGGCTGCAAGGACAGAATTCTACCACATTTGAGCCTAAAAAAGATGTTAATTTGTGAATGTCAGGAATGCAGTATCTTCACATTGTCCTCACCTTACACATCCCAGAGTATCCACATTTTGCAAACAACGTTTATAATGAACTGAACTGAAGTGAATTGAACTGAATGGATAAGAACTGAACTAAATAATGTATTCATCCATAAATGGGATTTATATTGCTAGAGTGTAAATCACTGATCTTAACATCTGGGATGCATAGGTGCTCCTTCACAGCTTCATGTCCAGGTTTACGATATCTGTTCTTAACTACTCCTTCTCCACATCTGCTTTTCTGTCTGAAGCCCTTCATCTTCCTGTAGGTTACCAAAATCCATGTAGAGAGATGCTGAACTGAAGAATGGTGCCTGCTGCCATGTGTAAAAAAAAAAAAAAAAAAAATCCAATACTCTTGCTGTTTGCCCATCAGCGTTACAAGCTCATCCGTTACACTCTCCAGGGATCTCACACTTCCAGTAATGATCATGGATAGAAAATTGTTAAAACATCTTCTTTCTTGGTGTCCTTTCCCCTCCTGCTCTAGATCCTTTATACCGCCTCTCCAGCAAACAACTTTTGGTTGTCATGGTCAAAAAAATAAATGAATTCTGAGATTGCATGCAGAAAACGTTTTAGACGGAACAGCCTCCTAAACCAGCAGAGAAAAACTAAAATTCAACCTTTGTTTTGACAAAAAAAAGTGAACTGGAAAAAATGGCAGAATTTCACCAGAACTGCTGGTTTCCATTGTGAAGCACACGCCCAGCCTTATACCCAGCCTTATACCCAGCCTAAATAACTGTTCACTTGCAATTTATCTCAACAATAACTCCTACGACCAAAGTGTGAAAACATTTTGAAACATTGGAGAACACAGGATAGACCAAGTTGATACTCATAAAATTACAATTCTCCCAAAACATACCCAGGCTATTGATACCTCAGCCTCTTTGTATGTGGCAACACTGGAAATGAAGAAAATACATTATAAGAACATTTTTCAGTCTGTCTGCCCAGCAGCCCTGGACAGGCCCTTTCCATTTTACCTCAATCGTCTTACTTCGTCTTTTCTTATTTCACAAACCAGTGATGAGCCTGGCAATGATGCCATCCTCTGTCCTTTCCTCCCTAAATTGCTGTTTTTTTCCTAACAACTGTGTCTTAAGGTACTGAAGCAAGTCCACCTGCTGCCTCAATTTCCACACTCCTATGAGTGTGATCCCACACAGGCCTTTTCCTTTGCAAACTATGATTTTCTTGTGTGTCGGCCACTCGTCTTGAAATGACACGGTCCTGGGATACGCAGAGAGGACGAATGTCTCCGTGCTGCAAGCACAGACGCTATGCACACTACAAAGCCCTTTAGATGTGCTTAACATGCGCATAGAGTTGTGGCTGTGCAGGGTCAACTGGAGAGCGAGTGTGTGCGTGTATACGTGTGTGTAAGTTTGCTGGTCACACAGTGTCATGCAGGGTGAGTGAGGTGTAATTTCTCTCCAGTAATACTCAACACTCCAGCCATGACAGCTTTAATGGTGATGGCCTTATTATAGAGAAGACACCTTGTGTGTGTGCGTGTGTGTCCGTGTCTGCGTGTGCATGTGTCTATTCTAATGGTAATTGTCATATTATAGGGAGGGGAAGGTGGCTAAAAGGCTTGGATTTATCCCGGACCACATTTACTGACATGAGAATAACAGGGCAGAAGATGTGCCGTGACATGTTTATTTAACTGTGTGCGGTGTGTTTTAATGAAAGTCGTCTGGTGACTACTGAAGCGGCGTGAGCGTAATGAAGCCTGTTTTGTTCTCACAAGAAGAAGAGAGATGTACATATGTCATGCGGAGTATACTTGTCACAGATTTGTGACAACCTTCTCATCACTGTGAAGGGTTTTTCAACAAAGTGCATGCAAATAATACTTTAACTACCCCGTGTGAGCATGTGGAATCATGAGAGGAGGCTCACATGACCGAGTTAACAGTCTGACAAGAACTTTTGGGCCTGTGGTCGACACTGGGCTGATTTACAGCCTTACACCTCCAACAACTTTTCTCTTTCCTTTCTCAGCAATTCTCCTTTCCCCTCCCTCCTTACAACTCGTTGTTAGCTAATCTTCTGATCGTTCTCAGCCCACTTCCTGTAGCTACGCAGTGTACAGCACCTGCTGAGCCGTTGCAGTAAAGGAAAGGGGCCGCGCGGCGTGTGTGGTTTCGGGACAGCTAACGGATATGCTGCTGTTACACTGCAGCTCTCAGTGTCTGGCAACACGGGTTAACCTCTTCCTCTTGTTACACAATTAAGGCCGAAGCAGGCCTCGTTTGCTTTTTCCTCAAAAATAAATCATTCGTGACACAACCACCTTTAGCCATTCTATAGAAGCTCATGCAGGTCTCTAAAAATGATGATGGACTTGGCTCATGAGTATTGTTCAGGAGTCTAGTAAAACTGCTTTGCTGTGTGCGTCTTTGTATCTGTGCATTTGATTTAAAGCTCAAAGGCAGTTCAATTCGAGAACACTGCTCTTCCAAATAACAAAAGCACTCGATCCCAAAGAATCCAGCTCCCGTTCCATTCTGCAAATAAGCATGCTGCAGGAGAAGTAAATAATCCATGTTTATCCTGGATCACCACACCAGGCCTAACTGCAGCCATCTTTAATACATTACCATAATACTTTCCTAATACAGGAATACCTGAGTAGAAAGAACAATTTTACTCTTTTGTGCAATTTAAATAAAGGACTTTGGTCAATGAGATTCAAGCAAAGAAAATAAAGTTAATTTGTAGTTAATTACGCATTCAATGGTATTCATCTTATGTTCGCACTGATGTATTTAGGGCAGAATTACACACTGTAGCTTTAACATCTGGAGGCTACCAGGCTAATAATAGCACACAATGAGTCAGTGTTTATCAAATAAGAGGCATTTCCATATGCTTAAAGGTGCATTTTCACTTCTAGTGATCTCTCCAACGCACCTCTATTTCTGTATTGTTAGATGAAAGCTTGTACAACTAGATCGGCTTGTTAGCCTCACTATCTGCCCGCTCGCGCTCTGTAGTGTAAATGAGACACGATGCTGCGGAAACACAAAGTGTTGTGTCTGCATGTGCACCAGGTGGGCTTGTTAATGCTCACACATATGTATATCTCTTTGTTTGAGTGCGCATTTCTGCCTTCAATTATGTGTGTCAGCTCGCACTTACCAAACAGCGCCCACAGAGAGGCAGAGCTGTCACATCCTGCGTGTACGATAAGCCCTAATGACGCCCCCCCATGATTGATTGACTTTTTGATATGTCTACTGACATCTCTAGCTGGCATCTCTAGCTGGCATCCTTTTGATGTGAGATAAAAGATATATGACATCTCTAGTGTGTGTGTGTGTGTGTGTGTGTGTGTGTGTGTGTGTGTGTGTGTGTGTGTGTGTGTGTGTGTGTGTGTGTGTGCGCGCGCCTCTGTACACAGCAGGTGATATTTGCCAATTTAACTCAACAGGAAAAAGCAAGTAAAGCTGCTAGTGAGTTAGATTTGTGTATGTTTAGTTCATATGTATTTCTGTTTGTAGATATTGTTGGGATCATTTTCCTTAGCGTTTTATACACTATACAGGAACAGGATTGAAATATCTCCTGCTGCTTTTCATAAGTCATCATTAAATAAATGTGTATGTATTCCCTTGTTACAAAACCAAGATTAACAAACAATATTTCTGTCAGTACAGTTAGTGCAATTAGTCAGACAGACGACCATAAACATCCTCTTGCAGGCAAACGTAGATAACTCTGCCAGTTAACGGCCTGCCGACGGCCATTGAGCTCATTTTTAACTATGAGGGCAATAGTTGAAGTAAAAATGTTATGGAAAAACTATTAACACCTCTGTATTATATGTTGAAAGCTGGATGACCATCTGGGCTGCATTAAGTCATCAAGAATAAAGAGATGGTCCAAGTTCAGTAGATTTAAAACATCTTGTGCACACAAGCGGGTCAGAACGAACATCAGGACCCTCGCTGCAGAAGTGACGCAGAGGGAAGAATGCATAGTAATTTGAACAACACAAGAATGATTTAGACTTAACGCACTAAATGTTTCTCATAATAGGTCATTGCAGCTGTGTGTGACAGCAGAGCCAAAACTCTCAAAGTCAAAATACGAGTCTGCACGAGCTGTACTCATAAGGAAGGTCACAGAATGGCTAAGGCTAATATTTCCATCACAAATAACATCATATTCTCTGAGATCATCGTGACTGTGTTCCAAACCACACAACTCAGCGCTTGCATTTACTATTTTGAGTGGGTGAGCATCCTCACACTGATGATTCTGAAGCACGGTGAGAAACGGTGAGAAGTCTGAGTGTGAACCGTTGGGCACTTCTCGCACTCGTCGACGTAGCGGAAGGGGTGGGACGGTGGTCTGTGGTATTTTGGGGTAAAAAGATGACAGTGATCCACCTTCAGCTTGATTAATATATGGTATGCAGCCCTTCTATGAAATGTTAAGAACATTCATGTCCTTCAATGCATATATAATATTATATGAATGACCCATAGTGTCAACTGCTAAAACCTGATTTAGCCCCGTGGTTTGTAATTTGCTTGTAGCCTGGGTTGCCAAGACTGCAGTTTTTATTAATTAATCAATATAGTTACCGCCATCCCATTAATGGAAGCCTCCACAAATTTTCATGGTAATTGTGGGGAGTATCTTTCTACAATCAGTTTTTTCTTTATTTCTCTATATAACAGTACGACTTGAAGCACATTGTCTTTCAGCATGTGCATGTGCCGTCTGATTTTGGAGCACTCTGACCAGATCCACCCTGCTTACCCATGCCTCCTCTAATCTTGTTTGTCCGAGCTAAATGAGCTGCCCAACTGAGGTGTGTTAGCCACTAATGAATTTATTGCTTGATAAGAAGGGAGCCCAAGCAGCTACAACTTACTTCAGTCATAAAATGCTGGGAAAAAAAAGCCCTGTGTAATTAACCTTTAGTAGCTGTGTGTACTATGTGGTGCTTCTTGATGTGGCTTCATTTGTGCCTGTCTGCATGCTTGTGTCGGTGCATGTGCACACGCCTAAATGCTGTGCACATAATCAACAAGCTGGTTGGTTTAGTCTTATAGCACATTAACAAAGAAGAGGGAATACGTGATAACGCCGCCGCTATCAATTAATCGTTAATCGTGTTCGGTTCAGATTAGTGTATTGTGACTGCCTCCAGACTGACCGGAGACAATAAATACATATAGTCAATAAAACAGCAAAGCATCATGGGACGACAAAGGAATGGGTGTGGGCTGACACATGAGCCAGTTTGCTCAGATCACAAGCTCAGCCATAAACCTGACGTTAGTTATAACTTTACAGTCTCTTGTTTTATCTGGGCGTACTCAATAAAAGAAAAAAAGGAGGGAAAAAAAGAAACAAGAGAAAACAAAAGGAGGGACGCCATAAGTTTGATAAGTTCACTTTCTCCACCCACTTATACCCCAAAGGGAAACAGTTTGCTGTCTAACAAAGTACACCGAAGCGGATAATGTTCTTCTCTAATACGGCGCCTTTTGATCTTGTCGACACAAAACCCCCCACGCGCCATTTCTGATTAACTGCATCGCTTGTGTCTGTGTTTGAAACTCTTCTCTTTTTGTCTACTTTTTTCCAACATCGAGGCATTTCCTCTGTTGTCAAAGACCCACACACAGACCCTAATGTGCAATAGATACAGGGCCTAATGCCGGGACTGCCGAATAAAGATGGATGGATGGGGAGGGAAGCAAAAGAAAGGGAGAGGAAAGAAATAGAAGAGTGAGTTATGAAGCAGGACCCAGGGGGTTAATTTCTCACCGGCAGT
This sequence comes from Cololabis saira, assembly GCF_033807715.1. Lineage (NCBI taxonomy): Eukaryota > Metazoa > Chordata > Actinopteri > Beloniformes > Belonidae > Cololabis > Cololabis saira. The sequence continues at coordinate 36,409,464 of NC_084596.1, read as the reverse complement.
TTTCATACGCTGTACGCACACACACAGTAAAGCTGATGTCTGGCCACTGCCAGCCGGTAGCACGCTAGTTAAAAGTGAATAAGTTTATGGCCGGTGTAGGCCCTCATACATCAAGGAGCAGTTTGTTTAGCCAGCAGGGTGACAGGGTACAGTAACATGGGCTGGGCTGGAGAACGGCTACAGCTGTGATAAATGTGGGATTACAGGAAGAATGGTGTCTCAGCCTGCGTGCGTGCGTGCGTGTGCGTGTGTGTGTGTGTGTGTGTGAGAACGAGAGAGACATCAAAGGATGTTTTTAGCTCACAGATTAATGGCAACTCCAGTATTTGATCTAAGTGATTTTTTTTCTCCACTTGAAGAATGTCTTTTTGAAGCTGTAAATATTGCAAACACCCTTCTCAATACAGCTCACAGTGGCCAGTGTGAAAGGGGTTTTCTCTGCAGTATCGACAAACGCTTACGGCTTGCAGTATAAACTTTTAAATGGCCAAAGGTTTCTTTTCCCTTGCTTCGATAGTGTTGTTGTTTGTTTCTTTGTTTGCCTCTTGTAAGGCAAACCCCACGGAGTTAGCTATAAAGGAGAACTGAAGGTTTTATGAGTTGTAACGATGAATATATCAAACGTTCTTAAAGAAATATGATGTTGGAATCTGGACATTTAGAGCCTGTGCCTCCTTTACCATCCCTCTATCCTCTCTTCCTCCACTCCTCTTCATCCTCGGCCCTTGCACCAGTCTCTGCCTTGCCCCGGTCCAGCTGTGGGTCTGACTGTACCACGGTGCTGAAGAACAATCAGCCAGTCAGTCCATGGGCGTGATATGTGTGTGCGTGTGTGTGCGCGCACGGGTGCAAACAATAGGCTTGTTATTGCTCCACGATGAAAAGGACAAAAACTCCGTTCTCATTTGTTCACCGTCGCCTGTGCATTCTCAGTAACGCGGGCAGATGGAGAAGGAGACAGCACAGATTCAGAGGCAAGTCAGAACAATAAATATAAACAGCTTCGGATACAGAAAAACAGGTAGCTGGCAGTGCATGTGAGGGAGCCCCGCCGTCCCAGCTTGCTCCCATTCCTCTCCCAATAACTCACTTTTCTCCCCCTCGGAGAAGGAAACAATAAGATATAACAATTGGCAAATGGCTGAGGCAGGCGGAGCATTACAAATGAAATGTAATGTTGTTACAGTTTGGAAATAATGAATTATGAGGATAAGCGGGGATCTGTAAAATCGCTGTAGCGATTTACCGGGGTTTCATTTTTCAACTGTATTGAATTATGGGGAATTGGCCTCAGTCAACTGCAAAATACAAAACAGGGAAAAGGAGGATGATTCACCGTTGCATTCTGCTCGTGTGTGTGTTTGTTTGTGTGTGTGTGGGCGGGTAAGTGGATGTGTTAGTTTACGCAGTTTTGTGCAAGCATGCGCGACCTCTTGCGTGCTTATTTTTCTGCGCTTATGCGTGCACGAGCGCTCACACATTTGCATGCACTTAGTGTGTATGCATTCACCACATCTCAATGCTGTACGTGTGTGTGTGTGTGTGTGTGTGTTTGTGTGTGTGTGTTCCTCCCCGTAGACCTGTTGAGGGCTTTCTCTCGTTCAGACCACCGCACATGTGATAAATGTCCCTTATCGCCTCTGTCATTGTAATAGTCCCCACAACAGGCCCAGAGAGGGAGACAGAGATGGGGAAAGAACGATTGCGTGGAAAGAGAAGAGGGGGGGGGGGGATCAGGGGGAAGGGGGTGTTGAGAGTGTCACAGTGACAAAAAAAAAAGTGGTGGTGAAAGTGGGAGAAGAGATGGAGGTATGGTGGGGTGGAATGAGGAGAGGTAGACTTATCAGCCACTCTTGTAGGGAAAGAATACACATCAAGCTGCCAATCATCCAGCCTGAAAATTGCTCTGAGATTTGAGTCCCCAGACAGTGTGTGTGGGTGTATATGTGTGTGTGTGTGTGTGTGTGTCCAGAGAGCGAGAGCATCCAAAGCCCCTGTTGCCTCTGTACCATTACTGCCCCCTCCAAGCCTCATCCTTCCATCCCATCTTTCATACGACCACCTCACCATCTCTCCATCCTCCGCCCGTGAGCCTCAAACTCACAAAACACTACTCTTACTTAGGTTGTTTGAAACACTGCCGCTGGCTATTAGGCGGTGGAAAGTGTCACAGAGAGAAAGAGCAAAGGGGGGATGATTGGAAAAATGGAGACGAAGGTAGAAGAAAAAGAAAAGAGAAGAAAGGTTAATGTGTAAGCAGAAGCCATTTCTTTCTTTCTCTTTCATTTTCTATTGATCCCAGCTCTTTCTTCATGTGTGTATATGTGTGCAACCTCTAAGTATTGTCTCCAAGCTGAAGTTGTTGGTTCCTCAGATGTTATATCTCCACAGCTCATGGCTCGTAATTACTGAGGGAAAAAAACATAAACAAGTGTCTCTAATATCAAACGTGTCACTCGCAAACGTGATCCCACTTTCATACACACAAGTTTTAACCAAATCCACTGGATTTGAAACGCTTCGTGTACCTCACAGAAGATTTTTCCCCCTTTTTCATGAGATTTAGAGCCTCATTTTAACTGAAAACTTCAAAAGATGCATTTTTCACAGAAAAGTAATGTTATGGAAGTGAAAAGTGAAAATGAGAGAAATGTGAAATAAGGAAAATGAAATCTTCTTTCAACAACTGAACGATATGATCTGCTCATTTTTCTTAAATCTGATGCAGTGAAAGAGAACATGTTTCTTCTTAAACTACTTAAAATCAGTGTTAAAAAATACTATTGATTATGAAGAAATTTCAAAACATGATGATAAGGTGTGGGCGATGCAATGGGGCGTTTTATGGAGCATTGCTTCCTCTGAGAAAAACAGCTAAGACCCAGCGAGAGCAAAGAGTAGCAGAACATCCCCCTCTATTGGACACTGTGATATCACCACCCGGAGGGGGAGAGAGGAACGAAGAGCGGAGGAAAGTGGGAATGCAAAGAATTAAATGGAAAGTACCAGGAAATGAGAAAGAAGGGATGGAGGAAGAGTTGATAGGCAGTGTCCTGTAGAGCAGAGCGATAACAGATTGATAAAGATCACAACGATGTCCAATTGAGGCCTAGTGATGCACACACAAACACACACAAAGACACACAATGGCCTCAGGTGTGAGCTGTGCAATACCCTACTGCAGCAAATACACTTTTTTTTTCTGCTTATATCTAATGTCCAATGCTGAGCCAAATTAATAATGTTCTTTTCTTTTCTCAAATGGGCGGGGGTCAGTGTGGGCAACATCAGGTCTTCAAGTTTTTTTTTTCTGTTTTTATTGCACAGGGAAATCTCATTTTAGAACATAAGTCTTTTTATTAGATCAAACCCTGTGAATGGTGGGTGTGTGAAGCACCGAGGCATTAGGAAAATGACCGACGGCAGCTGTGGGCACACAACCAAACCCACTACAGAGCCATCCCCAAGTGGACGGATGACCAGGACACCTGGAGACTTTTTGCTTTCAGACTTGCAGCCATTACTTTAATTTATTCCCACCAGAACAGCAAATAACCAAAGAAAAAACAATAAATTGGCAGCTTTTAACTTTAACTTTTGAAATGATAACACCGGGCGTGCAACAAACTTTGTCAAATCTGTCTGAATTTGTCATCAGGCTCACCGGGTCAGCAATGCCAACAGAGATTACCCAAATGCAGGAAGGTTGCTTTGTCTGCGTTTGATTTCCATTCTGCAGATGCTCCTACGAGACAGGTAATATAGCAGACAGCTGGACAGACAGCGAGATAGATGGAAGGGCAGACTGCTCCCCTTGTATGAAGGATTATCCCCTATCCTCTGTTTGTGACAAGAGCTGATAAGGGCCTAAGAGGAGAAGCAGCGAGAGGCTGAGAGGGCCAGTGACACACACACTCACACACACGCATATAATCCACAGCGAGAGAGATATCAATCCATCATTTAGAGCCAGGGATTCTGCAGGAGGAAATAGGTTCTCAATTGCTGACAGGCCAGCGTACACACTGCACACACACACACGTCTAAAATAGAGACTGCTGTTCAAAAAAGGCTCATGAGGTTTCGCAGTTAAATGGGGCTGTTTGAATGACTGTTCAATTTCATCTAGTTATCAGATTTACATCTGGCCATTGTTGTCACCAAGGCTGTGTATCTGTGTATTTATAGCTGTTTTTGTGTCTCAATGGCGTTACTAACACTGATAGAAAATCTAAATGTCCCGATGCTTGTTATTGCCCCCCTATAAATCCTTTCTCTTTTGTATCACAGGACCTAGAAAAAAAACACATATGCATTCATTTTAAAGCTTTAATTTACTTTTATTGGCCAGGAAACAAAATACATTATTCTTTTACAGACACTTAGGGTGAGGTGAGACTACATTTCTTGGTCAATCCATTCATACAGAAGTCGCAGAGCAAGGACACAGGAGCAGGAACGAGGACAAAAAGATGGAAAAGGTGTTGCAGTGGGAGTGCTTCTGTCATGTATAAGTATATTCCCATCCATAAATAAGTGGGTCATCGTTTGACTAGTAATCAAATGATGAAAATCACAATCCAAGAGTGTATGGATCTTATGTTAACATGTATTATCACGTAACATTAACATAATTGTCCCCCTTTTCTAAATGTTTAAAAGGAAGAAAATGGGACTATTGAGCGCTGGTGTTGACTTCTTTAGGACAGCAGTTGACGAGGTTTGCATGTTTAAGCAAAAGAGAAAGTTCACTGCGGGTTGCTGTTTCCACAGATCTACAGTTTAAAATCACCTCAAACTCGCAACTGCTGCAAAGAGCTGACATTGAGTTCCAGAAATGATTTAATGTTGTTTCTTAAACAAAAAAAAAGTGCCCTGATGGAGAAAAGTTAAAGTATTTAATTCTCTAAAATATTTTCTTACTTGAAAAAGCTGATTTCAAGACACTTTTGCAGATATGTAGGTTTTACTGTCTAATGATTTTCATGTTTCCGGGGACATTCACAACCAAACGTTCTCTTTCCCTGTGGTCGAGACCATGTATTAATGTGTCTGAAGTGACTAAGAAATCAATAAATGTGACATAACACAAGCTCAGCTCTTAGTTTTGGGTAGTTAAGTCAGAACATTTCTCATTCAGTGAGCCGCCTAGATTTGCAGGATGCTGTGACATCATAGACTCAGATCAGATTGGAATTATTCAACTGATAATTCATTATTGCACATCAGATCCACATCATGCAGCCTCACTGCACCTCTGAAGTGTGTAGGGTTCTCGTGATTAGTGCCAATAATGTTAATGATAACAACAGGATGGGTAGTAACGCGCTGCGCTCTGAATATTTTCAGTGATTACTTGTGAGTGTGCCTATACCTCCATCTGTCTTTCCATCCATCCATATGATTTCGGTATTTCACTTAAAGCCACAAATATTTCATCAAGACACAAAATGACAACAGGAACAAAACTTCAACCAACACCTCATAGGTCCTCTGTGTATTAGCCACATGCTGTACACACATGAATCAATGAAAAGCAGAGGGCAACCCAGAGAAGATTGAAACAGATGCAAAGTGTAAGAAAAAGATAAAGCAGTCCTAATGGGATGGAGTTAAAATGTTGCAGAGAGACGTGGGGTGTCGGGAGGGCGTGTCCTGCCCTTCACTGCTGAGCTCCAGGTTCGGTGGCAGAGCCATTTGGCGGGGGTGCTGGTGCTAGACTTGATGGATGAGACAAACTGCGGCCTCTTTTCTCTTGTAACTTTAAAATCATTAAGCCTTTTACACGGCCATGCAGATTTTTATGGCCACCTCAGACAATCTGCCGGCGTTCATGCCTTTCCGTGAGGAAGATGGGAGAGGAAACAGAGAGAAAGTGTTGAAAATGTTACAACCTTTCTATTGTGGTCACTGTCTCTCAATAGAGTTGATTCAACTTGTTTTTCCAATGAATTTGATGTAAAAATTATAATGTTTTTGTCTCGTCACGTAAACCCCAGACCACACTTATCTGTCAATGAAACAGGATAATTTGCAAAAAATATATAACCAATGGCACAGCCATGTGCTAATATACTAACATATTCACACCAGAAACACCAAAAATCAGCTTTAGCGAGCTGAATCTGTGGTACTGCATCTGAATCGCCGAATCTCTTTTGATGACATGAAGTGGAATTTCATAGTATATCCATAAGACGTTTGAAAGTGACATTTATTTAAATTCCCATTTATCTCCTATGATCCTGCTATCAAGAGGCAGGTGAGGATGGAGTTCAGGTATGCAGCATGTAATCTGGCGCTAAGAGGACAGCATGACATTGATCTAAGATTTTAATCTGGTACATATCTTTCCCAGACACGTTTAGCCATAACTAATACGGCAGAGATAAACCAGGAGATACACAATCATGATATGACTCGCGTTAACAAAGCCAGGCATGGCTAAAACAAACTTTTACTTAGGAAATGAGGCAAATGAACATGACAGCAAAAACCAATACCACTTTCTAAAAGAATGTCTTTTTTTTCTTGTTATTTTTCAAGTTTTCTTTCTATAATTTTTACAAAAGGCCAAAGATGTTAATGATAAAACGCCTGCAACAACAGGAGGGGTGGTACCATGTTGCGCTCTGAATATTTTCAGTGGCAATGTCTGAGGGCTCCATCCATCCATGCATCCATCCACCCATCCATCCATCCACCCATCCCTCCATCCATCCATCCATCCATCCATCCATCCATTCATAATGCCTCCACAGGCTGCCTCCTCCTCTGTTAGGATTCAATTAACACGGTGCAAGCAGCCACGGCACCCTCATTAAAGCTAATTAGTTAAAACATCAGCCAATCTTGCGTTAATTGGCTTTGGTAATTAATTCAGCTGCTAGACCATATGAAAGCAGCGGGGAGAGAGATAATGAGAGGCAGCGAGAAAGAGGAATTAAAGGAATGAAAAGCAGAAAAGGGAAAAGAGAAGAAGCTAGTAAATGAGAAAGATAAAGGAGGATAAACGATAGAAAGAGGAGCGACGTGCAGGAAATCCCTGTTTGTGAAGTGGCGTGTCTCTGAGCGGCTTTCACAGTCAGTTTCAAGTGTGGAGTGGAGAGAGTGTTGCCCATACCGTCATGCTGCTGTCGGTGCAAGCGCTAAAAGAAAAAGATAAAGGCATGTTACTCAAGGGCAACTTTGAAATCTCTCATCCCTGAAACCAAATATTATGTTTCATTTTACACAAACAAGCAGACTCCGATAACTCAGGTTGTCCCTTTCAAATTTGCTGATGTCCCTATTTGACTCACTGACATCACATGTACCTGCAATTATTACGCTCCTTTGGGACGGAGGTACAGTACGCGTCGAAGGGCTTCGTGCCTCCTCCTCGGTACAACCGAGGTTGGAGAAACAGAATAGTCGATCAGAGACGGGGTAGAGCTCATTGGAGGTCGAAATGTCTTCCAGCCATGCGTCTTCATCATAACATATTTCAAATATGTCACGAGCAAGTACTGAAGTCACATTCAGTGTTCAGAAAGCATGTCAAGCAAGTATGATTCCAGAAATAATTAGCATTTCACTTTCCCTGGCCTCACTAAGCCCGCAAATCTTTAATTATCGACAATCCGTAAGGATGCTTGAATTACTCATCGTGGATTTTGATTTTAAAATAAAAATAAAGAAAACTCCCGCACACGTTCTTCTCACCAGACTACTGTTTTATTGGGCCAACGTTTCGGTCATCGACCTTTCTCAAGGCATCAAACAGATCAGAACTACAGATCTGTTTGATGCCTTGAGAAAGGTCGATGACCGAAACGTTGGCCCAATAAAACAGTAGTCTGGTGAGAAGAACGTGTGCGGATGTTTTCTTTTTAAAATTGGCTGCAGCTTTCCTCCTCCGACGCACCTTTCTGCATAACTGGTGTGCAAAAAGTTTCTACTTTGGATTTTAAAATAAAAATAAAGGAAAGTGAACTGAAGGAAAATGAAAGAAAGATTTTGGTACAAGAAAGTACGACACTTCTTAAACCTTACGGTTAAAGCGTATTAGCTTAACTACCGTTTCACTTCCTGGGTGAAAGTACACGAACAGGAAGTTGTGGCTTGACTTGCGTCTTGCGTTTGTGCTTGTCAGGGGTCTTGAACAGAGATCTGGTCTTACAGCTGCTGGTTGGGACTCTGCTCGCAAGGGTCAGCGCGTGGTTAATGCTCCATTAATTTACTTCTTTCTCTCACACCGATGTCTCTCTGACGCACACACACTGACAAGGTGATTGATTGGATAAACAGCTGTCAGTAGTTGGACATAACCTCACTAGCGTCACGCTGCCGTCTTTGAAGCAGACACACATGCACGGTCCCAGGAGTGCAGGCCACATTACACATTCTGACACACACACACACCCTTACTCACACACACACACTTACTCACACACACACACACACACACACACAGGGCTCATCAGATGACCATTTATCAGTGAGTGTTCAGAACCGGGCAGCTGGTGATTTATGACGCGTTGATATCCTGGGCTTTCCCTGTTTCTTTTCTAAACACTCCCAAATTAATTAACATGTCATTTTTATTGCATTTGTTAATATTTAAGGCAATGAGGTTTTTTCAACATGATATTTACTGATCCCAAACGTTTTCCCGGTGACAGAATGAACGCTGCTCCGTTACTAAGTGTAATAAATGTCCTGTCCATGTAAATGTAAGTGCATCTTCCATTCTACACTTTATTCGCTCACCTTCTCGTTCAAGCACAGAAATATTTTAACTCTCTTGACTTAAACAGACAGCAAACACAGGCAGGCTATCACGGCATGCACACACACAGACAAACACCCCCTACACCCCCCCCTTCCCCTGCTCTTCTATCCCTCAATCTGGCCATCTCTTCATCCCTCATCTCCGCTGAGCCGACATTTCATTTGCTTTCCTAAAAGTGACAACCCCGGGGAGCGAGGGAGGGATAGCAAAAGAGCCTGGTGATGAGTTTTGAGCTGGGCGTGGAGGAGTGCTATTTAAAAGCACCATGCATCACTGTCAGGGAGTAAGACCACATATGCACACACACACACACACACACACACAGATACACACACACACACACAAGGTCTGATAGACAGAGGAAAAGCACACATGCACAAAGTAACGTGAAGCAGCCCGGGTGGCAAACTGAAGTTGACCCCCGTTCCATTTCATCAAATGTCCTCTGAATGAGCCGCACAGCCTCATCTGTTTTACACGCACACACAAACACACACGTATGGGCAGAGATCAGTGTCTAGCCTGCTTAAATCACAGCTCACTTAAGAGAAACCATATGACTCACTCCGGGGGCGCGTGCACACACACCTTGCGAGTCACATTTGTGTTAATGTGGCCTCAGGTTTTGGGCTCCGGGGCTCATATTTGCCATTATGGAGATGATGGCTTTACGGGGGCCCTCTCACCTCACCTTGCATCGGTCGGGCAGAAGACAGGGGAGAGTCAAAATGAAGGCTGACACCTCAGTGGGATTTATTTGATTGCGGATGCGAGGTGGTGTCATCCGGGAGAAGGAGGGAATGTGGCAGAGGAGGAGGAGGAGGAGGAGGAGGAGGAGGAGGCCCGGACCCTCGGGCTAAGTGAAAAGAAGAGCAGGAGAATAGCGCGGAGAGAGGAGAAAGAAAGAAATAAAGGAAAAGGGAGAGATTGGAGAGGGGGGAGCAGAAGTGGCCCTCCTTCCCTTTCCGTGAATCAAATCAAATTCCCCTTATCGCACATTATTTGAAGAGGTTATCGGGCGCAGTAATGCGGTTACGCGCCGGGCCGCGGCTGAGAGATTTCCTTGTTTACCAATGTTGGCGGGTGTTATAGCTAACCGGCTGGGCGAGCAATGAGGGGAGGGGGGGGGGGGGGGGGAAGGAGGATGAAGAGGAGGAGGAGGAAGAGGGGGAGGAGGAGAAAAGAGAGGTAGCGAGCATAAACACTTGATGCATGTCAAAAAACTCATTTAGGGGAACAACAAGGTAAGCGAATGGGAGTATGTGTGGATGCGCACATTAGGAGAAGACAGTTGTTCAAGGACAGAAAAACAGTCTCGACATGTCGACACTTTGTAATTCCATTTGGGAGATGTGCTCGTGCGCCTTTGCAAGTGTGCTTTCTGCAGTTTGTGCGTGAGCTACCCACATAAAATACTGTATGTGTACCAACTAATAAATCTGGCCTCTTATCTGATTCTTATTGTTGCGCTTAGAAGCGGTTTACATGCTCAGCACTCATTAGCTGATTGTCTGCGCAATTTACAAGTGTACTTACAGAAGATATAAAAGAAAAGGAATAAAAAATTTTTAAGTTCATAGAAAGTCAAGCATTTTATATTCTTTTTTTTAAAAAACAGGAAACGATGAACCCAACCCCCTCCCTCCTCTGCAGAACTGATTGGGTTAGAAAATAAGGGCTAACAATATTTTATTGATCAATTTCGATTTTAATAGATTCCAGGTCTGAGTAAAACCTCTATGTGCACGTAGATCTACTTCCTAAGAGGGAACAGTACTAAGAAACATAAAAGTGATGAGATGACAAGCAATACAGGCCATTAATGGGATTTGGGCCCACACTGTTGTGAGCACATGCTTTGCCTCTTAGCCCATTGAGGCGTGAGGACACCCCAAATGGTGTTTTATCTCTGGCCCCATTGAGAGCGAGTATCGAGCTGACAATCCCCCGTCCACCATGGAGGTGGCCTTTTTACCTCAGCCCATTGTAGTCTGTGACTCGTAGCTCTGTGCTATCTAGCATCTATTGATTCCCACTTCATCTGGAGTGAAGAGACTGAGGGAGAGGGGAGAGAGACGCTGAGAGACAGAGAGGAGGAAAGTTCAGAACGAAGGGAGATGATGAACGCTCCTTAAAGTGTTAAATGGCATTAAACTCGTTCACGATGACGGGACTTTTGACAAATTTTCACACTGCTGTTGGCGGCAGAAATTGATTTTTTTAGATGCTGCAGTTGTCTTTCATATGGGTTGACTCGCAAATAAAGGAAAGGAGAGGAGGACACATTATTAAGCAGCGTTGAAAGAGAAGCGCAAGCAACGGAGAAAAGAAGGGTAGAAGGAATAAAGAAAGATGTCTGAAGGCCAAGGTGAAAGAGAAACAATACAAATGCAAGGAAATAAGAAACGTGGAAACAGAGGACAACCTCTTTGCGTTTCACTTTCTCCTCTTAGCCATCTGTCATCTGTAATGGCTCATTGTGTTTGTTTGTGTGACATCTCTCATTAGTTTAAAGATGTCAAACGCTTAGCCCAGAATGTATTACTTTTATTCAGTATTCTATGTACAAACAAATGTATGTGGTCATCCTTTTATTTTCAGGAATTGTAGCTGGAGGGCCAAAGGTAAACTATAGATGATTGATACTGTATAAGATGGAGATTGATGTAGGCTGCTGGTTTGTGCTGCTTCAGGCTGGGGTTCTCTATTAGCTCGTTTACCACCTGCTTTCTCATATGGTACAATATGTATCAGGGCTAATTGAGTGTAATTCGTGTCACTTCTGTATCTTTACATTGAAGTAGCAAGTTGTACACTGATCTCTCAGGGGGGTTGTCCAGTAAAAGTGGTGGTGAAGTAGAGCTGAGTAATAATGTTATGAATATGAATTTGCACCCCTCATTGCAAAACATAAATGACCAATCCTAACTCTAATAATTATTACTGGCATTATCATGATATATTGTTTCATATTATTATATTAAAGTGATGAAATCTCTTGGCATGTTAAACTATAGTATTATATTGTAATATATAATAGTATGGTGATATAATTTGGTTATATGTTATAATATTTTATACAAAATATGTTATATTAGGATATTGCTATATTTATATGATATCATGCTACACCACTCAATATGAAAATTGTTTATTTGTTCACTTTCGAATCAATATTCTCAATTTATGTACCTATTTTCATCACCTTATTTACACTCAAACACGGCACGCACGCACACACACACACACACACACACACACACACACACACACACACACACACACACACACACACACACACACACATACTGATGCTGTCTTTTGTCATCGTTTGCACTGTTTGTTAATAAAAAAAAAAAAAATAAAAAAAATAATAATGTTATGAATACAGCAGGATTAAAAGAGGCACTGTCATACAGCAACCTGTGATGTTTTAAAGATGGTTAAAACCCTACAAAACTGTTTCAACACATGACAAAAGGGCATTGAACTTAAAGGGGGCCTATTATGGCATCTAATACCTATTTTAAACAGGCCTTGAATGTCTTAAAAACAAGCTTTTTTATTGTTTTTGCTAAATAAATTAGAAATTCAGCCTCTGAGCCATGTCTTTATCTTCCCAAACTTAACCTCATTATCTATGCAGGATTCTGAGTGGGCGGGGCTATGATAATGAGGCTCTGTGAAGATTGGCTGCCTGAATGACGTGATACACTGCTACGAAAAAATGGCGGAAGCTCCGGCCGGCAGAGTTAGTTGTGGGCGTGGTTTCACACATCGGAGGCCAACCGATGTAAATCGCTCCCGTCGTTACGTAACGACGGGAGCGGAATCTGAACGGCTCGTAGAAGCCACATCACACTGGATGGCTCATCTGCAGAATTTGGTTGCTTTCCTCGTTCTCTGAGTTGGCCGGACACCACTTTATGTGAAAGCAAGACAAAAAGTGTTTTTCATGATAGGTCCCCTTTAAGGACTGACCTCGCATCTGGGGCCAGCCTCATGTGGCCACTCAGAGAACTGCAGCTTTTGCTGAGCGTGCATTGGCCTAATTTTTCAGTGTGGGATGTTGTTGCCGCTTGAACTGGTCCAGCCACGGTGTCATGCCAGTACTACAGCATCCAGTAAATAAATCAGAGGGAGGATCCCAATAGTGGGAGCATGTGCTTCCTGCCAGCTGAGTGACTTATTGTTTTGCAACCTGAGCAAAACCAGTGAGCGCCATGAAGTGGATCAAGGGACAGAGATGAGAAAGGTGGTAAAATGTGGTGACGGGGGGAAATATGGAACAAGGAGGACAAGACTGAGAAAGGGATCTGGAAAGGAAAAGAAAAAGGCAAATAGGAGATGGAGAGATAGACTAATGACAGATGGCGGGACTGAAAGAGGGAGAGAGAGAAGGAAAAGAAAGTGAGAGAACGAGAGATGAGACGATCCATCCTGGCACATTAGGGTAGGAATCTGGCCTATTTTCCATCATCGCTGTCAGGGAGGTGCACACCTCTCTCTTTTCCTCCATCTATCCATCCATCCATCGCTCACTCTGCCAGCCAGCATGTCTCTGAAGAATCTCACCACTAAAAAGTCTTGTCAGGCCTATTTCCTTGTTATTGTCCGGCCGTCTCCTCACCTCCATCCTCCACCTTCCCCCGCCCTCCCCGACTCCCGTGCCTTCCCCACGCAGCCCCAGATTAAACGCTCCCTTGTTGTGCCGCAGGGTGAGGGTGTGTTTAGGCTGCGAGGTCTAACGCAGGACGTGTGGGTACGCGCGTGTGTGTGTGTGTGTGTGTGTGTGTGTATGTGTGTGTGTCGTACCCCAACATTAATCATCTTTAAGGGGATGACAAGCCCGGTGTGCGACATTGCATCACATCTACACTTCGCCCCCTCTCTTCTTCTCTTCCTCTTGTACTGGATTTATCTGTCCATTTGTCTCTCTCGCTATCACCGACTTTCCTCTGGGAACATTTGACAAAAAACAGGGAAAAATATGAATAAAAAGAAAACAGACACATGGATTGAAAGTGATAAGAAAGGATTTGAGAGAGCAACAACAGACAGGTTTTAAAAATGCATGGGTTGGAGGAGAGGACAGCAGGAAATAAGATTTTGGATTTAGTGGAAATCTTTAAAAATTGCAGTATATAAATGTTGCTTACATATATAATTCACTTAAGTGATATAACTCCTAAAGCCTTTTGCGCTGTTTTGTTTTGTGACACTGCTTTGGTGTTCAGTCAGATTGGAAAAGAGTCAGTGAATCTGATTATTTGGAAATGAGTCTAAACTTTAAGACCAATCTGCATTTTAAACCAAAAACTAACTCTGAGTTTCAACGAATCCTGAACCAACACCCTCCCCCTATTGTTTACATTTACTTTTCTATACTTTTATTCTTGGGCTTATTGAAACTTCTAATTCCTGTGGTGTGTGTGACGCTTGTGTAGGGTTGAGTTCAATATCCTGTGTTTGGGTGCCACTTTGGTGCCTGAAAATTCAATTTCTTGTTGATTAAAAAACTTGTTTGTGAGATTATTCAGTCACAGTGTCTGTGGATTTCATCATCTCCCTCAAATCTGAGAAATTACTTTTTGCGTGCCCACAGGTCATGTTTTTGTAACACGTTAGCTTGGGTCAACTCAAATCAGTTTGGCATAAACTTCACATACTTAAGAGTTATCTTTTATTCATCATTTTTCTTCTCTTTTCTCATGCGTCTACATTTCATCAAAAAAAGTCTTATCCTCTCAGACTATTGCAGTGTTAAAAAGAAAATAGCTTTATAATGCAAAGATACATCCGGACAGTTAATTAACTATTTACACTTCCAAAGATCCAAAGATAAGGAAATGCAGGAATATGATGATGCCCGCTGTGATTGTGTGTCAGCGATCCCTGGGAATGGCTTTAACTGGAGCAGCAGGAACCCCATGGGCTGCGGAGAGGGATCAGGTCTTTCCTTTTTTTGCGATACTAGATGGCAAAGGCTTCAGTGTGACTCAAATTATCTTGTCAACTCAACGAGGGGGAGAAAAGGTGTGGGATGGTGGAGATGGGGGCGATTAAAGGAGATGGAGAAACAAGGACAGAAAATGAAATATCTTAAGAGACCACAGAGGGGAGAGAGGTACATGGTATGGTGAGAGGAATACCAAGAAATAGGATTGATGGGAAAATAGGGAGAAGGAGAGAGAGAGAGGTGTAGAAAGAAGAAAGAAAAGCAGAAAGAAAAAGAGATTGAGTTATCTATTCCCTTTTGCCAAAGTCAGTTAACGTGTCCAGTGCTTGGCCGGTGTTGAGGAGGGGTGCTGGGGACAGAGAGAGAGAGAGAAATGAAAGAGTGTGTGTGTGTTTGTGTGTGTCTGTGTGAGTGTGTCTGTGTGAGTGTGTTCCCTTACTAGTTGTCTCCTGATGAGTCCTCTGGCAAACCAATAAGTGAGCATAGACACACGTCTCCAGAGTGCTGCGTATGTGTGTGTTTACGATTGTGTGTGGTATGTGTGTGTGTGTGTGTGTGTGTGTGTGGTGTGAGGGTAACATCAAAGACAAGACAGAGAGAGAGAGGGACTCCCCTCCGACCTGGCCCTCTTGTTGCCGTGGTGACAAGCAGTCTAAACGGGATGTCCTGGCCGAGGCGGAGCCTTTTGTTCGTGGGCTAAAAAAAACCCCGTTTGATTGGCTGCATACAGGAAATCAGGAAGTGTCCTCCAGCATTAAGGCCTGATACCATTTCAATAGCGGGTATTTTTAGCCCACCCAGACTGACCCAGAGGGCCGACTCTCAAGACGGCTTATTTACATCGTCGCACACGTACATATGCAGTCACCCGGGGTCAGACGCGGCTTTTGTTCAGAACACACACTTTCTGCTACACACGCACTCCCCATATACGCCCAGACGCACATGCTAACACACAAAAACAGGTGGGCCCCACCCTGTTGCCCTGTTATCAAGGACAATGAAGTGAGGTAGTGTTGGCAGACTCTATACAGCATTATCTCATCCGTGGCAGACACTTCTTTAACTCCCTCACCTTCCCCCTCCTCCTGCTTTGACGTTACACAAGAATGTGCATGAGACTCTATAGCGCTCCCTTCTCCTTTTTTTTGTAGGTCCCAGAAATCAAATACACATGCATACATTTGTTATTTAAGACAGTGGTTCCCAACCTTTTTTCCTTGGAGCCCCCCCTACTTGTGTCTAAGACCAGCCAGCCCCCCCGCCCCGTACGTACTAGCACCAAAATAGTCTTTAATTGAAAAAATGAACATTAATTATGTTTTTTTGATACATTTCTCTTTGTTTTACTCTGTATACATATGACTTTGTTTTTCTCCAATGTCACCAATGTATAAAATACACACAAAAGGACATAAAAGGACATAAAAATATTTCTGAAAAATGTCTCTTTTAATATGAGACCAACATTTTTTGACATTTTTCCTTTAACAACCTGTCGGAGTAGATTAAATGTTGAGTAATGATATAATAATAAGGAATGAAATAATTTCCTGTGTTTGTCACCAGTGTATAAAAACACAAAAAATATTCAAAACATTCATAAATTATTCCTAACAATGTCTTATGAATGACTGATTCGCAAATATAATTTTTACAACTGCATAATTTCCAAGCAGACAAAGTTTCGCGCCCCCCCCAGGGATCTCTGGCGCCCCCCCAGGGGGGGCCCGGACCCCAGGTTGGGAGACACTGATCTAAGACATATAAGTTCAAATCTTGGTACTATTTGGTGGATAATGTGCTAAAGTCTTCCTTCCCAGTGATAAACAAGCGAAAGCAGAGAAATAAAAACAACTTGATTTGCTCTCATGAAGCAATTTGACTAACAAGTTTAAACCCACATGTGTAGTTTAATATCAATACAAGGTTCCTGTTTGTCTTATCAGTGTCTGTTCTGATGTATCTGTTGCTGTCTCTGCTCCTCCTCTCCAGGTAAAAAGAAGATGTCCCTGTACGACAGCCAGGCTCCAATCTGCCCCATTTGTCAGGTGCTGCTCAGGCCCGGAGAGCTGCAGGAACACATGGAGACGGAAGTAGAGAGGCTAGCTGCCATCTGTCTCAGGCAAGTCTTCAATCCACTGATCACAATCTGTTCAAAAATAGCCCTGCTTAAAAGTAAATGAACATTAACTTAACAAGTGAGAACAATAGTTGAATGTAGGGTAAACAAACAACCGTGGCCGGCTCGTGAGGCTGGGTCATCTGTAGCCAATAAGGAAACGCACTGCATTTCAGCTCAGTCTTTATGTCAGGCTAGCGGAGCCATATTTCTCTTTCGGCAGGGGTTTGGCTCCCATAAATCTGCATAAAAGGCAGAAGCATGCCGTCAAGGTAAAGCTAAGTGTTTCCGACAGAGATTAGGATTCAAACCTGTGACCTCAGGTTCACTGCCACCCCCTTCTTCTCCCTGTGGCAGTTGCACGAGCTGTTTTACGATGAATAAATCAACTCCAAGCCCTTTTAACGATGGGACACAACCATTAGGATCCATATTTCACTGCATCCGGACGCCTGCTTGTGTGTATACGTGCATGTGTGTTTGTGTACCTACACGTGTGGCCTCTCCGTGGGTGTGCTTGTGTGTGACCCGCCGTCCACCTCGGCAGCCCAGCTTTATGATAGTCCCCATTAACCTGGAGAAACGGGGCAGCAGATAGCGTCACCCCTCGTAGAAATCACAGCTCATTTACCTCGCGTTTATTCTGCTTGTGTTCCTGCTGTCCCTCTTGTCTATATGCTCCACCTGTCATCCTTTTTTGTTCTTCCACATCTCTATCACCATCTAATCCTTCCCTCATATTCCCTTATGCATCCACATTTACTTCCAGCACTTCATGTTTTATCACAAAACTTGTTGTCCTTGTTTCATCATCATCTTTTAACACATACTTCTTTCTTTCTAGATGAAGATAAAATAAATACAGTATTTAAAGCACTATTGCTTCCAGCAGGACTTGTGTAATAACGAGGAAGAAATGTGATTGTTTATGATGTGATGAAAGCACGTCATCACCATTCGGCGTTGCCATGGCGCTTCTGTGCAAAAGGTGGCAAGTTGTCGAATTGAATTGCGGTTTGAGTGGAAGCAATGTTGCTTCTGTCAAAATGTTTTACGCTTTCGACACAAGTGTCGACACAAGTGTCAGCCAATCTAATCATGGCTACACAGCTAGACCCAGCCAATGAAGATGGAAACGGGGATTGGACTGAGCCAAAGCCGGTGGGACGGAATTTGATTGGTTGTTTACGCTGTGACGTAGGCAAGGCCGCCGCGAGGGGTGTGTGAACCGTGCGACCGCAAGGGGCCTCGCGCTATGGGCCGTTTTTTTTGTTTTTTTTTCGTTTTTCTTTTCCTTTTTTCCCTTATAAATATCAACAGTCACGTTCCATTACAGACCTAAATGTGTACTAGTCTGTGCATATCAATAAATATATGTGCAATTATGCGCGTGTCTGTTGTTCAATACAACTGCGTCAGACCAAGTGCAGACACAAGCTCCTCTGATCCAGATGGGTGGAGTTGGAACAAACTGTCACACAATGTCGAGAGAACGAGACAGATTCAGGAAATTTCCATCAGGGGATGAAAAAAGAAAAAAACTAAAGAAAATGGAAGAGTTTAATGCCTCTCTGAAAGGCTCGTTTGATAAATTTGTTACAAAAATCACCGATCCGACCGGGTCTCAAGCAGCCGTGGGGCCCCGCGTCGAGGCAAGCCAAATGATGATGAGGCAGGGGAAGGTATCCAGTATTTTGCTAATTGGAGAGTTAAAATTGCGCATATAGACACCCGATCTGACCCGAAAAACCCCAAAATTTCCCCCCACGGCCATTTCGCACAGGGCCCGGCAAATCTTCCAGACGGCTCTGGTACCAAGTACCAGCATTGTCACACATCGACCGTGCTTCCTCTTGAATCAACTTCATGTTGCTCGTCGGACCTTTACTGCTGCTTATAAATGCGGTCTCACTCATGTTGCCACAAACCCAAACTGTCAGCTATAGAAAAACACATCCCATCAAAGGGTTTATTAGTTTTATTTTTGTTTTAGACCAACG
The DNA here is from genome assembly GCF_033807715.1 of Cololabis saira. Taxonomy (NCBI): domain Eukaryota; kingdom Metazoa; phylum Chordata; class Actinopteri; order Beloniformes; family Belonidae; genus Cololabis; species Cololabis saira. Next base: position 36,390,610 of record NC_084596.1, on the reverse strand, counting down.
CCTGTGGTAGTTCCAGCAAGAAATAAAAGGTACTTTCACCCCATGCAGTATCTCAGGGCCTTCATCACGGGATGCATTTTACATTTTCAGTTGTCATGGCGATAGTTGGTATCCAGAGAGCAAGAAATCAGGGAAAAAAAAGGATCTTTGAGGCAAGAGGAGATAAAAAGTAAACAGAATAGGGCTGATGGGACAGCCTTTCATCATCTGGTGATATACCAAGTTTTGTGGGGGGGTTGTGTGTGTGTGTGTGTGTGTGTGTGTGTGTGTGTGTGTGTGTGTGTGTGTGTGTGTGTGTGTGTGTGTGTGTGTGTTTCAATTATTAATAAAGGTTAGAAGTTTGTCCTTCCCTCTGCAAACCAACCCGGGAAAGCTTAGGCCCCACGTGCACACACATCTCTCCTGTCTCTGTCACACATGCAGTTATTTAAGGAAATAGCGTCATCCCCAAGCGAGATGGGATGGTGGCTAACGTCATGCTTGGCTGATTTACCCACTCACCATTAACCCAGAGACACAGGAGGAAAAAAAAAGAAAAAAAAGAGGACAGTAGAAGTGGTGCAGCGGATCACAGTTCCAGATATTCTGTGAGGAGAGTTGCTTTACATGAAAAGAAACAAAAACGATGCATTTCTTTTTTTAAACAATCAACAAAACAAAAGTGGGGAGGGTGTTATGTGTGTTTTACGTCACAAAACTGATGCTAATGTTAAATTGTGCACGCTCTCACTGTCCTTTCCTCTCTGTGGCTCTATGCATGGGAGCTGCCATCATCGAAAGTGACAGTGGGAATTTGGTCCAATTTGTAGTAAATCCGCCTTTAATGACACTCAGCGCCGGCTGAATGGAAGAGCCACGCGTATGGAAACGAAGAGTGTGGGAATGCCTCTTCTGCCTGGCCTAAATACCCATTCTTATGCGTTCTTATTTACTTATTTATTTATTTCCGTACCGTTCCCCTCCCCACTGCTTGCAAATGCACGTGTGCCTGATTACACCTGCCAGCCTGTCCTCTCTGGTGACCGTGAGTTCTGCCACTTGCTCGCTGGCCACGACTCCAATGTGGACATGGAAATCACACACAAACACTGTGTTCGGCAAATGGAAATCTATCTTGCCATATACATGTCGGGGGACTGTGTGTGTTTGTGAGGGTGGAGGGGGTCTAAAGTAATCTACATAGCCCCGTCTCCCCCTCCTCTTTATACCTCTGCTCCTCTTCTTACCCTCCCTCCTCCATAATCAATTTGCCTCCACCTCTCCATGAGATGACACAAGGAGGTAAAAAGCAATCAGTATCTTGAGTTTAGCACCATCGCTCTATTCTTCCCCCCTTCCATTCCGCCTCATTCCCACCAAGAAAAGACTTATTCATCGTAGCGGCGCTCTTGCTGTCGCCCTTCTGGTTGGGAGCGGAGGCAAGAGGCTGTCAGTCAAACTCAGTCTGGCTCTGCTCGTGCAGGATCGATGCAGATTTAACCAGGCTGAGGTGAGTGGGCAGTTTTACTGACTGGAGCTGCTTACAAATTACTCATCACACCAGTCCAAAGTACCGCCACTGGCTGCGGAGACCGGTCCATACTCCGTACAGGTGTGGATGTCATTTGCTGGTTTTAAATGTTCTTTCAGACTAGTTCCCCGTAGTTATTTTTAACCGTATTTTCCTGTAATGGGTAATAACATAGAAAATTAAAGTCCTTTTTTGCTTATTTAATGTGACATGAGATGTTAAGACATGTAACATAAGACAATTAGCAATAACTAGATCAGATTCACAGAGAATCCTCTATATACTGATAAATTACTGGGAGCATCATCACTCCTCAGGATATTTAGTTGTCTTAATCCAGCTGTTTTAAGTGTCAAAAGTTGATATTGTGTTTCAAAATTCTCTGCATGCTCCATGCACTGAATATAAGTTTAAAGGAGCATGAGGCTCCTTTTAAGAAATGAGACTCTCTAGCGCCACCCTTCACCACGACGGCCGTCGGGGGTACTGCAGCCAACAGTGAAGCCGGCACGGGAGAACGGGGAGAACGCACATGCAGCGTCATGTGACGTCACATCCGCAGCCCAGCGCGGGGAATTCGGGACCAAATTGCAGCACATTTAGCAGCACACAGCCTGTTCAAGGCAACGGAGAGATACGCTAGAGGGCTCATTCTTTTTGGTTTGGAACGCTTCATCTGACATTATTACTAGAAAACTTAAAACGTATACGGATTTTTTTCATAAATCCTGCCTCAATCCGGCTTCAAGCTCCTTTAAGTGGTTTACATGAAAATGTATTTTCGAGCTGCAGTATGGGCTGTCTTTGATGCTTTATTGGACTTTATCCTCTAAAAACAACTTGTTTTCTTGTTTGCACATGTTTTCATCAGTGTCCCCTCATCTTGGGTCTCACAGGGTCTTGGCTTTGGCACACATTATCCTTTAAAAACTCACTAAGATGAGATTTTAAAACTTTGCATATATAAGTTTCACTGTTGCTCTGGCATACTGCTCAGGCTATGTCAGTTGTGGTCACGCGCTGACTAGAAATAAAGGATTTGCAGAAGCTTTACGTACATTTATTGACGATGACAACAACAAAACGGTACATTTGACCCACAACCTGATCTTTTGTACCGATACAGTGTGACAGCTTCCTGTTCCCGATCCCGTAGCTTTCAGGGCTCTCTGCCATCTGTCCATTTTGACTGAACATGGTGGGACAAAGCACCGTAAGAACTCGTCAGTCAGTCTCCCCCCACCACCACGTCCCTCATTATCACAATACCTTTTAAACTATAACTTTCATTCGTCATTTTTCCTCCAGCTTGTCTCGTGGGGTTTTTTTTTGTTGTTTTTTCTTTGCCACTCTCCTCCCTTTCCTTTTACATGGCAGCCAGCTGGAGTTTCCAAGCCCGTAACCCTCATGATCAAAAATTCATACAAACGGGCGAAGTCAGATGTGAAGTCGTGAGGAGAGGCGGCGGCGCACCAACTCTCCCATCACTCCCTCTCCTTCTTTCTCTTGTTTTCTGTCGCCTTTCATCTTTTCTCTTTGTGTTGCCCGCTCGTCCTCCCTCGCCGCGTCTTTCTCTCACCTCCCATTTCCCCCCTTTTCACTCTCCTTTCATCTCTCTTTCACCCGCTCTGTCACTGTGGCAATTTTCTCCCGTCGCGGCAGGCGTGCGACTGCTGTCCCTTCTCCCTCTCCCTCCTCCTCTTGTCGTTGTTTGACACTGTCAACAAGCAGGTGGAGGCAGCTGTTATTGTTGATGCCTCTGCAGAGGTTCCAGGTAATGAATAAAAGAGAGATGGCGTGAGAAGAAGAAGGGAGAGAGAGAGAGAGATGACAGAAACATAGATAGGAAAGGAGTAAAAGCGGTGTGTGTGAAGAGGGTGGATGCTGGCAGATTCCCCTGCATTACACGGCAGCTTGACTGTGTCATCTAAGTTTGTTCTCTTTGTTGGTGGAAGTGAGGCCTAGAAACGCACACACGCGCACACACACACAGCTGCAAGAAAATACATAGATGCATATGTTAAACCTCAGGCTTGCACAGTACTATATGTGTAATAAAGTACGGTAGTCGTGAGTTGACCTGCAGCTTGGGTAGGTGTACTTTCTAGTCCTTCGACGCGTTCATCGTGCTGTCTTCCTCAATTCTGCACTTCTACTGTTTTTCTTTTACACTTGTCTGGTATTTTTCTTGTGCAGCACTTTGTAAATTCCTCTTTCAGATAAGAGGCATACGGTATAGACAAGGTTTCTTATTCTCATTATTATCCACCGATCCAGCCATCGAAAAGGAAAATCCCTCATCTAGCAACGCGTTCTCTCAGATTAGATGCTGCGTTCAATTCAGATTTAGGCCCACTTCCTTCCATGGCCTGCCACCGTCCGAGGAGGGTTTCAAAGCAAACCTGAAAACCTCGCCTTGTAGTGACTTTGTGAGGCTCACAAAAATCTCTCTTTACATTTGGAAGAAAGAAAGAGAGGGAGAAAGTGGGGAATGGAGAGGAAAGAGGGAGAACCTGAGCAAGATGAGAGAAGAGCGGATCAATCAGGAGTGAGAGGGGTTGGTGAAGGCTTCAGAAAAAGCCATCAGAGTAGAGCAACATGAATAAATGTCATGTGTGTCTCGTTTGCTGGCAGGGTGAAGGCACGAGGCTGTCCATTTGATACATTTTGACTTTACATTCTTTATCTGCAATCTTAAATGTCAGACTTGTTTCAGGGAGCACGCAACCAGTCCTTTCTTCTCCTCGCCATCCCCATCAATCCTCCCTAAAAGCCAAATGATGCTCCTCAAGATACTTATGGCTCAAATTTATCACACTGGAAAATGTAGATTCTGCCTTTGCATATACTGGATGGATGGATGGATGGATGGATGGATGGATGGATGGATGGATGGATGGATGGATGGATGGATGGATGGATGGATGGATGGATGGATGGATGGATGGATGGATGGATGGATGGATGTTGGATGGATGGATGGATGGATGGATGGATGGATGTTGGATGGATGGATGGATGGATGGATGGATGGATGTTGGATGGATGGATGGATGGATGGATGTTGGATGGTTGGATGGATGGATGGATGGATGGATGGATGTTGGATGGTTGGATGGATGGATGGATGGATGGATGTTGGACGGATGGATGGATGGATGTTGGATGGATGGATGGATGGATGGATGTTGGATGGATGGATGGATGGATGTTGGATGGTTGGATGGATGGATGGATGGATGGATGGATGGATGTTGGCTGGTTGGATGGATGGATGTTGGATGTTGGATGGATGGATGGATGGATGTTGGATGGTTGGATGGATGGATGTTGGATGTTGGATGGATGGATGATGGATGTTGGATGGTTGGATGGATGTTGGATGGTTGGATGGATGGATGGATGGATGATGGATGGATGGATGGATGTTGGATGGATGTTGGATGGATGTTGGCTGGTTGGATGGATGGATGATGGATGTTGGATGGTTGGATGGATGTTGGATGGATGGATGATGGATGTTGGATGGTTGGATGGATGTTGGCTGGTTGGATGGATGGATGATGGATGTTGGATGGATGTTGGATGTTGGATGGATGGATGATGGATGTTGGATGGTTGGATGGATGGATGGATGGATGATGGATGGATGGATGTTGGATGGATGGTTGGATGGATGGATGTTGGATGGATGGATGGATGGATGGATGGATGTTGGATGTTGGATGGATGGATGATGGATGTTGGATGGTTGGATGGATGTTGGATGGTTGGATGGATGGATGGATGGATGATGGATGGATGGATGGATGGATGTTGGATGGATGGATGGATGTTGGATGGTTGGATGGATGGATGTTGGATGTTGGATGGATGGATGGATGTTGGATGGTTGGATGGATGGATGTTGGATGGATGGATGATGGATGTTGGATGGTTGGATGGATGTTGGATGGTTGGATGGATGGATGGATGGATGATGGATGGATGGATGGATGGTTGGATGTTGGATGGTTGGATGGATGGATGTTGGATGGATGGATGGATGGATGGATGGATGGATGGATGTTGGATGGATGGATGGATGGATGGATGTTGGATGGTTGGATGGATGGATGGATGTTGGATGGTTGGATGGATGGATGGATGTTGGATGGTTGGATGGATGGATGGATGGATGGATGGATGGATGGATGGATGGATGGATGGATGGTTGGATGGATGGATGGATGGATGTTGGATGGTTGGATGGATGGATGGATGGATGGATGTTGGATGGTTGGATGGATGGATGGATGGATGTTGGATGGATGGATGGATGGATGGATGGATGGATGGATGGATGTTGGATGGTTGGATGGATGATTCCTCATCAAGAATCTGGTAACTTGGTCTGAAGCCATTGGTTAAATGTAAAGTCAGTTGATGCAGGGAGCTGTTGAACAAGCACAAGATGTGTTCATGTGTTCCCAGATTCAGCTCTGCACTGGGTTACGTAATCACACCTCACTAAACTCCATCCTGTCCTCTTTCTCCACTGCAGTAAGAACGCCTCACCCAAGGAGCATGGAGCAGCTACTCCAGGAACCCCCAAGGTGAGATTCCCCCTCCTCTTCTCAGGCCGTGTGTGATTTGTAATTCACCTGCTTGTACTTCACAACACCGTGACTGGCTTTCTCTAACATGTGCAGTCGCTCCTCGCAGTCCTGCCATCACGCTGTCACTCCGATGCCTCTGTTCCTCTCCGCTGCGCTAAAGAGAAGTGCTGCGGACCTCTTGTCTTATATCTCCCACTCACACAGAGGAGTATTAGTGTCCCATGGTCCAACAGGCAGCAGCACCAAAAGGCACTGTACTGTGATTGTTCCAATTAGCGATACAGGGAGAGATTTAGAGAGACAAAAGAGAGCAGGAAAAAGAAAGACAATGTCAAATCACAAGAGGGGAGAGTCATGATTCCATCAAGTAGCTTTTCTGTGCTGAGCTCAGCCCTTGCTGGCAGACCTGGCGCTTTTTAAACACCTCTTACTCTCTCATCATATATTGTAGTTAGGCATAAAAGAAAAATCCCAGTTGAGGAACAAACTTTGGGAGATTTTGTGAATTAATGGAAAAGAAAGTAGTACCCCCCTGCCGTCACCTCCTACTCTCACAGTCACAATCAGGCCTAAATTCTTTATACCCTCTGAGAAATATTTGGTTTGATGCTACATATCAGACAAAGATGATTTTTATTTGCAATTTAATTTGAGTTCAGCTTCAGATAATGTCTTTTGGGATATGACTAAAAATCCTAACCTTAAGCCCTCCAATTCTCAAGTTCATCGTGGCTTTCTGTTCTGTTCTCTTGCCTTCACTTCTGACCACAGCCCACATGAAAGCCGGTTACCGCCAAACAAAGTGCATCTGACCTGCACATGAATGCACAAGAGATCTAGAATAATGAAGAAGCCCCTTCTTTCCTCCCTCAACCCTCTGGGCGCTGACCCGGGCTTAGAGCGCTGCTCACCGCACCGAGGCCGGTCTTGCACTTGAGGATGGCAGAGGGAGGAGGGTTAAAGGGCGAGTGCTGGCCTTCCTCTGCTGCCGTGACCATGCATCTTACTGCTGGTGTTTAGTATTCAGATGCAGGCCATGGAGAATGAAGAGGACTGGTCTGAGGCACATGGGGCTTTTGTAGGCATCCCCTGTCCACTATACAGCACCCACCCTTGCGCCAGACAAGATTAACCCCAGAGTAACGACTTGTGTCTGTTTGGGACCACTTGGATGGAGGGAAACCATGTGGCGCAGCACAGTCGTGTGGTGGTTTGCGCGCTTGCTTCACAGGAAGAAGGTTCCTGGGTGGAGTTTGCATGTTCTCCGGGTGCCAGTGAGGGTTTTCTCCAGGTGCTTCCTCCCACAGGCCAAAACCCTGTTTGTAAGGATAACTCTAAAACACCCATTTGTCTATATGTGGTCCTGTGATGGGCTGGTGACCTGTCCGCGGTGTACCCCTGTAGGGCTGGGTATCGATTCAAATGTCAAGAATCGATTCGATTCTGATTCCGATTCTTAATATTCAGAATCGATTGTCATGATTCGATTCGATCCGATTCGATATTGATTTGGCTTAGTGTTATTTAAAATGTTTTTTGAGCTGTTGCCTGAATTATATGACTGTACAATAACTAGTGAAATAATAATTTCACAATAATTATTGTGAAATAACTAAGAAATAAATAACTCAAACAGGCCTTTCAATATCCATTTAAAGTGCAAAAAAGAAAGAAATTGCAACAGTTCATGCAGTAAACAAATCATTTTAGCGTATCTAATTTATTCTGTTACCACGCACACATATTGCCATGAAGCACCTGGCATTTTTCAGAAGTGTCATGACAAACTGTGTGTCTGACTACTGGGATTAAAGTTCACCTGGCGAAAGTGATGGATAAAAAAAATAAAAAAATTGATCTTTAGACATAAGAATCGATTTTTAGGAATTAATATGAGAATCGATTTAGAATCGGAAAATCGATTTTTTCAACACAGGCCTATACCCCTGTCTTTCACCCAAAGAGAGCTGGAATAGGCTCCAGCAGATCCCTGTGATCCTGCATAGGAATAAGCAGCTACAGATGATGCATGGATAGGAAGCATATGGTATCTCCAGGGCTTTGTACACTTTCATGTATTCACACATTCATGTTACACGCTTCATCATCTTACAGAATTAAAGCATGTCCATACCTCTCTGACCCATGAGGTGTTGATACTGTTACTAACCCGACTGGAGCGCCGGCGCTGATCTTTTCCCATGTTGAGCTTTAAAGATCAAATTTTCAGGCAGCCCTTCATTTATAATCTCTTCATAGAATACCATTAAATGTCATAGTCTAATGGTAAAACTCAAGCATATTCCTAGAATGCCCCCAGGTAAAGGATTCCTGACCTTTTTAAACCTAGTTAAAAGAGGAAGAAAAGACCACACGCTCACACACACATGCGAGGGCAGGAAAGCACCATGCATAATGTCCAATTTACTGTGGCAGCACTGGAGGTTGGTCATTTCTCACATATTATTATTAGATTACTGCTGTCGAGCACTTAAGCTTCTGCTCTGCCCCTTTCCACTTGATTAATTGAAGACGACTGTAAATACAAATATTTCATAGTTGCCTTGTAAAGAAAAAAAAAAGAAGAAGAAAAGGCAGCGGCGCAGGCACGACTGAAAATAAAAGCACACACACACACAAACACACATACAGGGAGCTGTGGCGGAGTCAGGATTAAGCCTTGTTAAAAAACTGAAAAAAAGAAAAGTGAAACTGTCTCTCTCTCTCTCCTATTCTCTCTATTTCACTTTTTTTTATTTGAGGAATTCCCTGGTCTGTCTTTTTCACAGAGTGGGTTAGAAGAGGATATTATTTTATATATGTGAGTGTGTGAGTGTGTATGTGTGTGGGTGTGTGTGTATGTACGAGAGAGAGAAAGAGACAGAGAGAAAGAAAGAGAGAGAGAGAGCCTGTGAATGCAGAGTGTTGTCGGGCAGATTTATGGACGGGAGTGTACTGTAATGTCAGACCGTTGCACTCCTCCCTGTCAGATGTTTATCCTTCCTCCTGCCATTCCTCTCCTCCTCCTTCGCCTCTTCTCCTCAAAGCTTCCCTTCTTTCCAATCTCTCACTCTTCCCCAACTCCTCTTAACATCCCATAAACATTAACTTTAATCAGTGGAAGGGATTTTATAGACAAAGTCAGCCGGGTTACAGTCATCATTAAAGACGTGTCGCTCTCAACATCTGTGGCAACAGCGCTGTTGAAATTCTACAAGGGTAAAGATTCAGAGTCCTGCTTCTTAATTTCCCTTTTCTTTCCCCCCCCTAAGAGATTTAAGGTAATACGTAAGTAATCTTAGCATCTTTTCTTTTCTTGTCGTCGGGTTTTCTAGTGTTTCTAGAGCGTGAGAGGTGTTTTGAAAAGCTCTCCGTTTCTTTGGGCACTTTTCTTATCCTCTGCTGCTTGTTAATTGCTCTCATCTTCTCCCCCAAATGAAAATGGAGCTGCTTTTATATGTTTACTCGTCATCTGACTTTCTCTACCGCTCCTACTGTAAGGAGAAGATCTCCTCTGATGGTTTAAAGCTCTTCACTTCATCTCCCTTTTATTACAACAGCGACTGGTTGTGCTCAGCTCAGCCAACACTTTTAACTGCTGCTGGTTCATACACTTGACTTGACACTAATTTCTTTCATTACACCTGACACTTTCAGCTTAATTGTGAAGCCACACTCCAACTGAGCTGCTTCCTTCAGCTTCGGTTTGGGTGTTCAACTCCGTCCGTTGCTTATGTTTCACCTGGGGGTGAGGGGTTTTTGTTTTTTATTTAAGGCTTGGTGGGGGAATTAAAGGGGCGGTCTGCAGACTTAAGAGTCATTCATGCATGCTGAGCAAATGCCTGGAACTTTCTCCCCTCACTTATATACATGAGCATGAACAACATCTGAACAATGCAGCTTGTGGCCAGATACTGTACTTATACTCATCAAACACGTACTACTTCCTGTGTATGGAGTGTAGTATACAGTATGTACTGCATACTGGTCTGGCAGCCAATTTTAGTTCATTATTATTGAACTTTATTTAAACAGGGAAAGAAATTCTTGAATAAAAGAAAAAGCCCCTCTCATAAAAATATCTCTGCCAATGAGGAAAGAAAAACAGACTAGAATTCTTAAAACTAGCAAAATAATTCAAAATAGTCTTCAAATTTTCTTGAAACGAGGCCTTTTCACTTTCTCAGGTGGATTTTTGCAGTAAACCAACTCTAAAGTCACTTTTTCAAGAGCGCCCTGCCCAAGACAGGACGTAGTATACCACTGTAAAAACAACTCTTTTACGGCAGAAATGCAAGCCAGACAGTTTACCGCTCTGACTGAATTCCACTGTGGGGATGCATATCATTATGGGATATAGTTTATGAGGTAGCTGCACACAAGAAATTTCACTGAAAGTAGCTGATCCCATACTCAAAATAAATCAAAAGAACATGTGTATTTGTCTCAAGCACCGCCTGACTGCTGACCAATCAGAGCTGGTTTGGCCTATTGGGAGGCGGGCCTTAAAGCAGAGCATTTAAGCCAAACATTTTGGACTGAAGGTTGCACAAGGTGCTTAAGAAATGAACATAATGAAAAAATATCCTGTATTTGGTGTAACGCTGAGGAATGTGAGCCCGTTCAAGTGGCTGCCTAAAGTCTAAGATTTAACAACTTTTACTGAAGTGTTCCCATAATTCATTTTTTTCTCCTGAAAAAAGAAAAAAAATCAGCCATGTGTGTGATGGGAGTGTCATGTACGAGCCTCTGTATGTTTTTCATTAGATTTAATTGTATTTAGAAATGACATTACTCGTGTTTGATACATATTTATTGCTGATTCCCATGTGACAGCTGTCAGGCGGGGACATGTTCTGCTGTAAGTACTGCCCCCGAGGTGGTAATGTAACAAGATTATCTGCATAGAAAAAGACATTTTATTTCCCCCTGTCTCTCCAGTCGATGCTGCTGTCCGTACACATCAAGCGTGAGGGAGAGTCTCCCTTGGTATCACCCCTGTCGTCCGAGGACGCCCACCACTCCGACAGATACCAGGTCACACTCATACGCACACACACTCACACACACACACACAGTCTGTGTCACCCTGTGTTTGAAAACTAAATTTCCTGTTTCCAGTCAAGTCTTGTCCAGGGTGAAAAATACTTCATGAGATTACACTTTGCTACTCATTTTATATCCTCAAAGATTTGTATACTACATAATCTAATGTTTAGACAATTTACTGAATCAAATATTAAAAGAGACATTTTAGGTCTGATTTCTTCACATTGACAAAATTCACAGATATCTTAATGAAATGTCCGATGTCATCCTTCAAGTTGAGTATATAAGTTGAGTATGATATATATATATTTACATATACACGTGTATGCCCTTAACCATAGAATAAGATCTTTTTTTTCTAATACTCTAATACACACTTTGAAATGATAAAAAGCATCTGCTTGGTTAGAGTTAATCTGTTAATTGGACTTTATTCTTAAATAGGGGGATATAAAATAAAAGCACTTTAGGTGTCGCCCTATAAGACAGCTGAGAAACTGCTGAAACTGACAAACCTCCTAAGACTCAACTTTCATACTGCCATTAATTCAAATGTCAGGATAAGTTGACGATCCAGGAATCCAAGACACGTTCCCGGCATTGACATTTTAGGTGTATTAACATTGTAGCAAATCATGAGACTTCCATAATATATTGAATCAAATAATGAATTTCTGTTATTATGACATATATCTGTGTAGCAGAAAAAAAATGATGGCAAATTTGGGGTTTTATGCCTTTTCAGCAGTTAAGTTGACTAACAGGCCAATCTTCTTAAATCTCAGATGTCACCCTGACTGCTTTTATCTCTTCTATTCATCAAAGTTTGTTCGGGTAATTCCTCGGGCCGTGATGTATCTCAGGGTTAAGTGGGTTTCCCCCCTAACACCATAAAATAAGAACTATTAAGTCCATGCAGACGTTACATCCATATGTTAGGATGACACAGCTCATAAAGACCTTATAGCAATAAAGGAGATTTTCTCATTAGGTGAAACTGCTGAAATCACCTTATATTATACAAATGATTAAGTCAATGGTGACTCTTTTTAGCACCCTGAAAATAAAGCATAATGGCAGACTTTGCCACCTCCTCTCTGCCAGTCGGCCTGAGTGCACTCTACCTTCTCACTTCTAAAAACCTGACCTATCAGCAGCCATTTAGTGAGTGTGTCATAATAATAAGGTGGCGGCGGTTACGCGCGGCCAGTAGGTCTATAACTCAAGCGTTGGCGGGAGGCGGTTGGAGGTGAAGGCCTGGCCGCTTGACGGCTCTCACCGTCAGGAGATGAGCAAACGGTGAGGAGACGGCCGCAGTGTCAAAGAGAGGGTACCCGTCACCACAGGAGAGGGCTGCTTTAGTCAGCATATAGTTAACTCACAGAGGCCTCTGGGTTTTAATCCCAGTGGACCCGGGGTGCACCTTTTGAAATTGACAGAGGTGCAAAGGATAGATGAATCTGACCTCAATTAATTTCATTATACTGTACTTTTATCGCTAGGACCATTACTTTTAATGATGCAGGTAATTTACCCGAGGCAACTGAACTAGCCAGGTCCCCAAATGTTCCAGAAATGCTTATAAAAGTGCATGATTAATAATTTATCCCACATCTGGCAGTGCTTGAAAGTAACTGATTGCAATTATTGAAGTATAAGCTTTTGATTTTTTTTTTGGCATCAACACCAGAGTAAAATTATGGAGAATGCTTTGCTTTTATCTGCATCGCAATTTAAGCATATAAAAAAATAATATAAGATTACGAATTTAGGATTTCTCTCCTTTTCTGGACTTGTAATTCCTTACAACCATTGCAAGAAAATAAGGATGTTTCGTTTTGCGCAACACAGTATTGCATCCCAACACGTTTAAACCTAAAACACCCCTGGTGGTGGATAAAAGAGAGGAAAACCCTTAATTTTGTGATTTTAAGCTACTGAACTTAAATCTTCTCCTACTATATAGAGTTTCTGACAATTATAGCGCTACAAACTGATACATTAGTCATGATTGCTGATGTAATCAATTGAAAAAGAAAGCCCTTAATCAGAATCAGAATCAGCTTTATTGGCCAGGTTCGAACATTGTCCAACAAGGAATTTGACTCCAGTAATTTCGCTCTTTAGGTAGTAAAATAAACAAATGTGGTATTTCTATGTACAGAATAAACATTTAAAGGTGCAGCAGTTTGAGGTAGAGAAAAAGACAGTTCTGAATAAAAATAAAAATAAAAAATAAAAATAAAAATAACTTATTTACAATTTTACAAGACAAATTATACAAAAAATACAAAAAAATTATACAAAGAAATACAAAAGTGAAAGGTGCAGCAGAGTGAGGCAGACATGATTATTAAAGAAGGTGCTAAATGATTTTTATTGCACGTGTTTGGTTACTTAAGCATTTAGAATGCTTTGGGACATTTTATTCCAAGTAAAATCTTCTATTTAATACATAGCTAACATTTAAAAACGATTCTTATCGTCAGAAAAGTGAGCTGCATGTGTGATAATCTGCATGCAAAACATCAAATCTATCATTGGGATCTCTTGACAAAAAAAATAAGTCCCGTTGCTTCCCCCTAGCGGCCGAGAGGCGCAACAGCTTATGACGTGTCCCTACTTCCGTTTGCCCGCGCTCACGTGACCAAAACAAGCCAACATGGCGTCGGGCAGGAGTGATATTAGCCGATCCGGGCGCCACTTTCAATCCTTTCCCATCCGGATCAAATTTTAGACGCAGCGTTCAGTTTGTTGACATGTTGAGTCTGTGGAAACACACTCGACCCTCCTGCAGACATGAGTTTTAGCGGCTCAGCGAGGGAGATGTGACAGTTATGGAAGAGCTGGAGAACAAGAGAGAAGTAGGTTCATATGTTGACACTGCTGAGTCCCCAGCATCCGCCGCAATCCCGCTCACTACGTCCCTATTTGCACTTGTAAACACATCATACTGTCTCCTGGTGATCTAATGAATATCCCCCCTCTCTCTTTTCTCTTCTGCTTGCAGACATTTTTACGAGTTCGGGCAAACAGGCAAACAAGATTGAATGGTATGTGCACAGGTCGTTTCAGCGCCCCAGAGACTTCATGCTCACATTAGTTGATCTGCTTTACATGTGTTTTTAAAACAATGTTGCCCATGGAATTGTATAAATGTGAAAACAAAGTGAAAATTATGTTCAGTTATAAAGTCAAAGGAAAATGCAAAATAAAAAACTGGTAATTAACCTTCTTGAATACTGGATGTGAACCTATTTACTGAATAAATATGATGGGAATTGTTACCAGATACTTTTTGTAAACATTAAACATCTTGTGGGATCATGCAGCATGGGATGTGGTTTGATGATGTCATGTTTTGGACCCCTGTGGGTCTTATGGATGTTTTACAAGTGGCCTCCCAGACCCCTTCTCATTCAAACAAAAGGGGAAGTCTGTCCAAACTTTTGCTCTGTACTATATATATATATATATATATATATATATATATAGCGTCTATTACAACAGAAGTTGTCTCTAGGCGCCTCCCAGAGACCCAGAACACGACCCCCGAGCAATTATTACATAAACAATTAACAAAAACCTTTATTATTATTATTATTATCATGAATAGTCTTATTAAATATACCCATTACTTTTAATACTTATGGTATACAAAAAGCCCCTATGCTCTCTGCTAAGATCATCTTGATTCCTGATGGCTTCAGTTTAGGCCTTTTAGCGCGTTCAGGAAGCCCCATATGTTATTTAACATAACTGTTTTAACTGTTTGTAACTTTCTAATTGTCTTATAGAATCATCAAAATAGACAAATGAATACATTTTAAAAATGCAATGGGCATATATTTAGTTCAGTTGGATTTATAATATAAATTAACATCAGTGTTGACCAAAGTGTTTAGTCAAACTCAGTCTCTTTAAAAAAAAAAAGGATCATTTAAGGATATTTTTTTTTGTTTTTTAACTGGTCAAAAGAATCATTCAGTTGTTTATTAGTTGTATACAGTCATATAGAGAAGTGTTTTATTCTTAATTCAGTAGTAGTTGTCTCCATCACAGCACAATATTGTTTTGTAGTTTAAGTTTCGTGCACTCTGATGTGCTCTCTGGCCTCACGAGGAACCAGGGGTGATTTTCTCATGTAGAAAAGTATCCCTGCGTTCGTGGGGACCGGAGTCCCCGCCGCAGCTAATTAGCTTCCCTTCCCGATCTCTCTTTAACCACGTTCCTCCTGATCAGCGTCAGGGAGAGACTTGGCAAGCCGGTGTCTCCTCAGCCCTCCCTTCTCGGCTTCTTCCCTTTTCTTGCCCTGCAGTTATGGCGCGCCGCCTTATGTCCTCCTTCTCTCCCTCCTTCCCTCCATCCAAGCGCCACAGTCCCTCTCGGCCTCCCTTGCTTTCCCAGCCAGCTAAAAATTAATGTCCCCGTGCGCTATTTGCAGTTAAGAAAAAACGACAGAGACTCGGGGTGCAATGACGGCTGTTCTGCCCTGTTAAATTTCTAATTAAATGTGTGCGTGGAGGGGGGGGCGGGTGGGGAGCTGTGACAGAAGGACAGGGAAGGAGGGAGAGACGGAGGGAGCGGGATGATGCTGATGTAGAGTGAAGGCAGAGGATTGAGATTGTCACATCCAGCTGTTTCATTCTGAACGCATCCCAGAAGGTGGCAAGTTTAGCTAAATCAGCCTCCTTTCATTACCATGCAGGCTGCAGGACGGAAGAAAAAGCCCTTTTTTTATCTGACTGACTCAAGTAAAATTCATCTGACAGATAGATAAACAACAGTAGTGAAAGCTGAAATACACAGATGTTAATTACATCCACACTAAACATTGATCTCTATTTTTTTTTCTTGCTCTTCTCATCCAGCCCGCATAGGGAAGATGAAGAGGAGGAAGCCTGAGGAGGGGGGCCAGGTATGTCCGCTGTGCAACGCCCCATTGGCTGGGAGCGAGGAGGAGATGAGTAGACATGTGGAACAATGCCTGATCCAGGTAGTACAGTCCGCGTCCAGAACCCCTTCCTGCCGCCAGTCGGACAGCCTTTCTGCCCCCGTCACCTCTCTATTTCCCGTAGTAAAGTCACCAGTGCCATCATCCAGAAACCACCAAGTTCTACTAGACGTTTAGCACCACCTGTCTTTCTCTTCTGCAGTCTCGTCATATGGGGTTTATCTGTCTGCACGACTTAAAGCATATACCGTATTTTCTGGACTATAAGCCGCTACTTTTTTCATAGGTTTTCAACCATGCGGCTTATACAAAGATGCAGCTATTCTGTGGATTTTTCTTCCACCGCTCGGGGCGCTCTAACCGGAATTAGAATCAAAACTAAGACAAAATAAATGCAAAGAAGAATACGCTACTTCTTCTTTAGCAGATAGAAGTAGGTAGAAGCAGATTTGAAACAGATAAATAAATACCGGTTATCTCGCTATTCTCTTGGTTCTGTCCCGTTTTAATCAGCAAAGTTGCTGCTGTGTTAAAAGACACTGTTACACTGCAAAAACTCAAAATCTTACCAGGAATATTTGTCTTATTCCTAGTTAAAATGTCTCATTTTTAGTCAAAAAAATCTCAGTCAGGAGTCATTACCAGAAAAATCATTTTCACCTGTTTCAAGTAGATTTTCACTTGAAATAAGTAGAAAAATCTGCCAGTGGAACAACATTTATCTTCTCATTACAAGCAAAAAAAATCTTGTTCCACTGGTAGATTTTCTACTTATTTGACTTATTAAGTGAAAATCTACTTGAAACAGGTGAAAATTGTTGTTTTTTCCAGCGATGAGTCTTGTTTTAATTGTAATGAGATTTTTTTTTTACTAAAAATGAGACATTTTAACTAAAAATAAGACAAATATTCTCGTTAAGATTTTGAGTTTTTGTAGTGTAGGAAAGGATCTATTTAGGTACAAACATGTACATCATTTACAGTTCAAAATCGTTCTGTACATGTAGTAAATATCTAATCTAACAACTTAAATATCTGCGGCTTGCATATCTTTTTTTTTTTTTTTAATAGAGCGGGTGCGGCTTATAGTCCAGAAAATACGGTATTCATGGAATTTGAACAATGATATCCCAGTTTATCCCATATGATGCAGTTGCTTCTTCTCCACTGGCATGTAACCTCTGAGCACGAGTCACGGCCCCTGTATGTACGACAGGGGTGCTGGGCCGGTCACATGAAGCCTGCACCAACGGTGACTCCTTCTCTCTCGTAGACCCTCAACCGTTCCTCTCTAGAGTAGACCACCCACAAATCACTTCCTGTAATTAACAAACTTCCGTCGTCTCACCTCATTGACTTCTCTCCATCAATGTAGCTAGAGATACTAATTCCTGTCCTCTTCTAGCACACTTTAGGCCTTCCAGTATGGAAGCTTTCCCGCCGATCTTTGTCTTCTCTACACATGTGTTTGCTTTAGAAAAGGAAAAGTGGAATAAATAGTGTAGATTTTTACCATTTTTATCCATATTATATCAATATTATATCCATATAGAGGCAAAATAAAACCTCATCTCAAATTGGACTTTGCATTTAAACCAAAAAAATGAAAGAAAGTGGTTAAAGTATTTAAACTGTCCACATATTTAGTGCATTAGTTGCAAACCCTAAACTTTACTGTAGTTTAAATAAATTCCAACTTTTTCATGTGGGACCCAACAGGTTAAACCTGCTTCGGGAATTTGGTCTTGTCTGTCACTGCACCTCATCTTTAAAGATTAATAAAGAAATATTCTGTCATGTTTAGCCAAACACTGTTTATGCAATATGCCGTGTTTTAAAATGCGGCTCTGTGTGTGTTTTTGTGTGTCAGCGCGAGGGCGCTTTAGCTGACGATGACTCTGCAGACATGGATGGAGAGAACGGCCGGGGCTTTGAGGAGTACGAGTGGGCGGGGCAGAAGAGGATCAGAGCCACGGCTCTGCTGGAAGGAGGCTTCAGAGGTAACAAACGCACAAACGCAGTATTTCCTACTCGCTCAGGGCGGCTCGTCCGTCTGAGGAAGCTGTGTTGTCAGCGCTGGCAGCGGGAGCGCTGCGCGGCGATAAAGAAGTCCAGTCCTGTGTTTGTTGGATGACTGACCGACCCTCCTCGGCTCCAACAGCAGTTTGTTCTCTCCCTCCTCCCTCCCTCCATTCTCTTCTGTTTGTCTCCTTCTGTGTTTCCTCTGCTCATCCATCATTCACTGTGCGAGCACTGTTAGTTCAGTGAGACTGGTGCTGAATGTGACCAGGGAGCTGTAATGGTACCAGGGGTCTGGTGGCACCGAGGGCTGGCCCGGGGTCAGCCCAGCTCAGCTTGGCTAGGCCCTGCACAAGCTCCTTAGCGAGGGGAAGGAAAACACATTTAGCTGGGCAATTGACCCGCTGGCCAGCGCTGTGTGTGCATGTGTGTGTGAACAGAAATGCAATTATAGAAGTGGATGGGAGAGCCGGTCACTGGGGAGCACGGCAGCGGCTCTGACGGCACACCTTGTGTGCAAGCATGTAGCCGTCCATAACACCGGTGTGGGGGTCTCCACTACATTCTTTACTGTTCTCTACCCAAACTTTCATCTAACTAGTCTTTTCTAGGAAGTTATATCTGTATGGATATGGAAGTAAAGGCTTCAAAATTATTTTATTGTAGGATAATGTAATAAAAGGAAATTAAGTTGCTTAAAATGATTTAAATGTTCTAAGATTTAGGTTTTGGACGACTGAAGCAAGAAAAATCACTTACTTCATAACCTCTGGATTACATCAACTAACATTTGTTTTCTTTATTTTTTTCCTGTCATAAACATAAATAAAAAGCAGAAAACCTGCTCATTAGAAAAACCAAAACAAGAGAAGATTTGGCATGTTTACTTTAAAACTGAACAACCAAAATAACGTGCACATCCATGATTGTTTGATCTCGCTAAAACTTAACCTTAACTAAGGTACTTATAATAAAGGCAAACAAGGTATTTCTCAGACGTGATCATTTTGTATGTTTTCCATCTGTACTGCATTACTGATGAATAAGTTACTTATAAACTGGCAGTTTTCTAATATAGGTCGTTTTCACAGACGAACCAAACTAGTTCCTTTATCTTCTTAACGTGCTTTCAAATTAAATAAGAGTTCGACATTCACAGAAATTCCCCCATTTCTGTTATCTTTCACTCATAAATGATCAATACTGACATTTGCCAGTGGTCAGCTGACAAGCTTCAAACATTCAGGGACCGAGATGGTTATATATGCGTGTGGTCTTTCGACTTTGTCACAGCCTTCCAGGCCCTCATACCCCCCCCTCTGCAGCTGCAACTAAATCCTCCAACTAAGTATATAATCCCTTTTTGCTGTAAAATGTCCTCTACCTACTATTTTCTGAAAGCCGTGTTTATTGGTAAATTCTTTATCAACTTCTCTTCAGTTTTTGAGGTGAGACCAGAATGTCTGCAAACCCCCTGCACAGCCCCCTCACGTGATGTTTTGCACTCTGGATCCCTGCTAATGTGATACTGATAGGAAAACCCTACCAGAAAACACTTCTGCTTTCAAATAACAAGCATAATTTTACATACTTTCAACCATTTTTAACTGTATATTTCTTTTTTCACCTATTTTTTCCTCTTATGTGCTTTGAAAAAAACAGAAACATTCTCAATAAGGCTGTTCTTATTCATTATTTTACCAGTTTCTGTTATCAACCAATACAATGACTCAGCAAATAGTAGCCTTTTAAAAGGAACATTTTTAATCAAACTTCTAATCAAAGTTAAATTCTGTTTCTTGAATTACCGATCTGCCCGCGGCTTGATTATTTTAACTTAATTCTTCCCCACAAAGCCTCTCTTTGTGGCCTCAGTTGTGTAAATGAGCAGAGGAAAGACAGCGGTCCATCAAGATCTGCAGATGGAGCTACAGGGCCGTTGTTATCTCTCTGAGGCTCGTTCAGGCTCTCCCAGCTCTGCTCCTTCTTTCATGTGGCCCTTCTTCCCGTTCGATCCGTTGTTAAACACACACGCTGAGCCTCACCTGCCTCCCTTCCTCTGCCTGCAGAGGAGACAAGACAGATCAATGCCGGAGCCTCGGCTAAACCGCAACAAAGTGGAGCTCTTAGGGTGGGAGGTGGCTTCTCCTCACTTTTCATCCGTCTCCCAGACACGCCTCCCATCCATCCGTCCGTCTCGCCTTCACATCGTTAAAAACGAGCCTGGACCCTTCTGCTGGGCCCTAATAGGGAACCTTGTGATGTGACGCAGATAACTGAGGTGGCCTGGGGAGAGCAACTTGAAACGCACACATGTACACCCTCACACACTCAGCAGAAGGCTCAGAAGGTGGATTTGGTGTTGAAAGCTCCTCAGTGGTTCTAACACACAGCTGAATCCAGCAGGCTCTCCAGAGCCAGACAGAGCCGGCTAAATGGATATAGAGAAGTTGCAGGGGGGTCTCCTCAGCTGGAGAGATGAAGCGAGGGCCTATCCCTCTGTGAAGTGCCACCATCCTTCCCCTCCCTTTGAGAGCACGGGGAAGAAAGGCAGGGAGACCGGGAGAGGAGAGACGGGGGATAAAAAAAAAAAAAGATGGAGCCAGATCAGTTTATGATTCAACTCTGTGGGAGTGAAGACTTCCCGGCTTAGCCGGGTTGAAAGGGAGCATAAATCTCAGATGGAGAACTTTCTTCATCGGTCTAAAACTATGTTTTATCAGTTTCAGATTTTAGTTTATAAGTTGACTACTGAAGGAGATGGATTTGAAGGAAGTTTCCTTGTTAGGAAATAAATGCTAAAGTCGGTACTGGACAAGTCTACCACAAATAATCTAAAACAAAACTACGTTTTTTGTTTATTTTTACTAGACCACTAGATTATTACAAATTAAGATTAGGACCTCAGCGTTATCACTTACAGTAATAATAGATAATTTCTGTTTATAATATCAATTAAACACTTGACTTTTAAAGAAAAAAGAAAATGAAATGAAATAATCCTTTCTGAATCTAAGGTGGCAATATTTTATTTTTTTATGTTTTTTTTTTTTAATGAGTTCCATATTTTCCGCACTATAAGGCGCACCTAAAAGCCTTTAATTTTCTCAAAAACCGGCAATGGCCTTATACATGATCATTACCGTAATTTCTGTTACTGTGGTCAGGGGGATTGTGGGTAATGTAGTTGGTGTTGCCAAAGTAATGGCGCTAAAAACGCCAGGAATCGTCACAGACGTTCAAGACAACAGCAGCGACGCTGACTCGCATAATGGCGACTTTGACAAGACGGAGCAAAGCTGGTTTTTATTTTGTTAATAAAGTTTGACATACAGTACTTTTCTTCTTGTTTTTTTTTTTTGCATTTGCTGTAGGATTTTGTAGCATTTCCTGTAGCGCAGCTCCATCTGGTAGATACGTAACTCAACCCCAGCCACTATAGTACGGTATTTTACCATATATTTAGTGCGCCTAATAATGCGGTGCGCATTATAGTGTGGAAAATATGGTACTTGTTCCTACACTACTTTACTTTTAACTAGTTTGTTTTTTGTTGTTGATGAAGTTAGATGAAGATGTATCCATCCCAACTATTCTTTAAGTCAGTGAGGTCACGCAGCTGAATGATTTGTTTGTGGTGACCTGGGATTTCAAACTTTTGTGTGGTTATTTAATGGAGCAGACTTTTCAGGATCTGCTTTAAAAGTCTCACGCTGTCATAGATTTTTTATAAAAGCTAATATTTGGAAAATAAACAGGAACAGGTGGAGAACTGCAGCAACCCTTCAGCTAACATCAGGTCATGCAAATTTAAACGCTGACAAAATAAGGTACCAACCTCGCACAGGTGGAGTGTACTTGAATGTTCAAATGTTGAAACATATACATATATATCTTAGTCCACCTTGCACCTGCACGCTAGGTATTTTATGCATTATTAAAGAGTTGAAAAATGCCACATTTAAACGAGGTTTGAGGTGCACGAACTGATCTCTGAGTTCAGCCAAACATAAATAAAACGGCAGACAGATGCTGGGGTTTGATATCGGGTCGTCTTCTGAGACCGGGGAGGAGACAGGGAGGATTATTGCGGGCAGAGATGGCCCAGAAGGATAGAGGAGAGGAGAAAAATCTCTGCTTTGTACATGAACTTCAAAGACGACTTTCTTATGTCTTTGTGTCTGGGTCCCTTTCCCCACGGCCCCCCCCGTCCCCCGTCTCTGTGACCTGTAAATGGCAGAAAGATAGTGTGATGACCTTTGACACGCCTCCTCTCTGCTTCTTAGGGGGTCCCGATAATTGCTATGGTAACAGGATGTTGTCGAGGTCGGTCGATTGGTTGAGCCGAGCTGCCAGTCGGCCTGATGAGTCCTTTGATCCCGCCTGCCTGTTCAGATGTGTACCGTGCAGCCGCGTCGCGGTGACTCGTATGTAAATCTGGGGTCACTTTTGTGGCTGTCGTGAAGCGTGTAACTCTCCGGATGGAATGTGTAGTTAACATGCTAAAGAGTGAGCCATATTCAGATGTTTGGGGTAATGAAAGAGTCCCAGACTGTGGGGTAAAGTGTGCGCGTCTGTATTGATTCATCTTATGTGGCGGAGAAGACGTGGGGGAGCGCTCATCGGGCAGGACTGGTAGGAGTGATACGGAGTGGAGGAGGAACATGGAATGATACAGCGGAGGAGTAAAAACAACGTTCGGGGTAAAACAAAGAAGAGGAATTGGGGAGAAAAGTGAAAGAATAAAAGGAGGGATGATCGCAGGCAAGGTGGGCAGGGGATGTGGGGAAAGGAGAAAAGAGAAGGGAAGAATGGGGGAGGGGGTGCGGGTGCATAATGTGAGTGAAAGGCAGTTAGAGTGGGGCTGACCTTTTCCTGGCCAGATTAGATTGGCCTGCCAAGACTGCTTAGAGGGACAGATAGAAGCACCGGGATCACGCTCGTTCAGAGCAAACAGGCCCCACACACACACACACCGGCACAGCCAACATGTCACCAACATCTGCAGCCTGTACACACACACACACACACACGTCAGTTCAGGGGCTGCCGGCTCATAAGCGCAGGTGTATAAGTTCCAACATCATATCCATTCAAGCAACTTTTTGTAAATGGATGAAAACTGGAGCTGCGGTAAACGTAATTTTCTCGTCCAATTTTCGTCAGATTTGCTTCGTAAGAGCTGAAATCAGACGTGAAGATAAGTGAGAGGTGGCCGAGGCTGCAGGCTGGTGGAACACCTTTAAAACCTATTCAACACCTGTACATGCCACAGTTTAACAGTCAAGTCTTACATTCCTTAATATGGACATCTTTTTGGGTTAACTCAATGTTATATTTGCTAAAAGTGTAGCAGTTGTTACCCCCCCCCCCCCCCCCCCCCCATAGCAGTGAAGTTTAAGTCCAAGATTCACTCTGGTTTTCTCCTCCATTATGACTTAATTCTCAGTTGGAAATATAGTTGCATGTAGGTGTGTATTGACATCCTGTTTTCTTTAACGATTTATTGTGCAGCCCTACTATCCACATTATATAAAAGTCATGTCATTTGTGGAAGTGGTCCAGTTATTGACTACATGAACTACAGACCTTGAACTTAACATTGAATTCCCTTTTTTTGATGTAAAAAGTAGACCACAACATTTTTTTATGTACAAACCCCCCCCAAAAAAAAACAAAAAAAAAAAAATTTTGTTGCATCATCTTTACGTTACAAGATAAGAGACGGATGCAACCAGCGTCAGGCTTAGTTTTTCAGACATTTGAACATAATGCATGGAGAAAGCACTGTTCAGTCCACAACGTAAAGCATTCTGTTTATAACATATTCAGACTAAGCAAAATACAGTTTCAAGCTTCAATATTAAATCCCGAGCTCATAATAAAGTAAAGAAATGTAAAACCTATGCAGATATGTTGAAGTTAGCTGACCTTGCGTGACCATGTTCATACATGTCCCCCGTAGATGCTGCAACCAAAAAAAACTGGAAAAATCATTTTAATTTGCTTCAGCAGTGATGACACATCTCATTGTAGTAGTTTTCAGTTGTCCCACACTCACAGCCCATTTTCCTTGCTAATTTTCTGTTTTTTTTGGGGGGGGGTGAGGGGTCCAGTAGAGGTAAAAAAGTTGGGTGCAAGGGGAACAAAAACTGCAGCAGTTACTCACGTCTCTCCAAAGCTTCACAGGCGAGCTGAAGCAGCTGATTTGCAGTCTCGACAGGGAGACCTGGGTGCAGCGAGATTCAGATGTGCTCTGAGAACAACTGTTATTGGAAGTGCAGTATTGAAAGTCTCAGACGGGGACAGACAGGTTAAAAGGGAAGGGTGTCAGCTGTGTCGGGCTCCCCTCAGATGCAGCACACTAGTCCACCTGAGAGCTTGTAGAAATTGGAAGAGGTGTAAATAAGATGGGTGTCAGGCCTGTACCTGACAGTCTCACACAGACAGCTTCAGTCACACACACACACACATACACACACACACATACACATACACTCACACACACACACACACACACACACACACACACACACACACACACACACACACACACACACACACACACACACACACACACACACACACATACACCCAGCTTGAATAGTCTTGGTGTAAGTGACATACACTCTGGAACACAAATACACACCTACCTACCTCTGTGTGGTTGATGGGAGCAGTTTAAGTGACAGGTAGACAGCATCTCACACACACACACACACACACACACACACACACACACACACACACACACACACACACACACACACACACACACACACACACACACCTTCAAGGAGTTGGAGAGATGGGGCCTAAGTGACAGATGGACAGACGGTCTCAAACAAACATTGAAGAGATACCTCTAAGTGACGGACACACACACACACACACACACACACACACACACACACACCCAGCTGTGGTTAAGTGGAGCTGAGGGGAGCAGTCAGGCAGTGGTAAGGATTTGTCTAAGCGTTCATCACTTGGTTTATAGAAGTGCCACTCACACACTCTTACACACACATTCCCCAGTTTTCTCAAAGATTGATGGGCAAAGTGTCAGTCTCCATCGGTTCATTCCACGTCTGAACACTGGCTTTCTCATCACTTTTTTTTTTTTTTTTTTTTTTTTTTTTGTCCCTGACCACATCTTTCCTTTTCTCATCTATTTCCAGATTATCTAAAAGTGTTTAATTTGGTTCAGAGAGAAGCTGAGTTTAACAGCTTGGAGTTTCTATAAGTGTCTCAAAAACTTAAAAAATCACTTTCACACAGGTGGTGAAATCCACCAAACAATTAAGCAGGTGCAGCTCACAACCCGGGATGATAAATATTAATCCACTGAAGCATGTTTAGTCTTAAACAAAGCAAAGTGCCTGGGATGTTGTGACCGGATGGTGCACTAATGTAAATGACGCAGTCACACAACCTGTCACTGACACGTGAGAGCCCCATAATCCACCAAAAACACTCATTCAGGGTTAGTGACACTGTATTTTTTTTTGCAGTTATACAAGAAAACTGTTGAAATGCTCCACTAAAGAAGCTTCTACAAAATAGAAGTGATAAAAAAAACTTCAGGACATCAGTGGTGATTAGTGCAGGAGCAGCAGTGGTTGATGGGAGAGCTGCACACACATTCAGATCCATATGCAGGTGGGAAGGTTTTGCAGCTCTTTGGAGTAGTTTGGAATAGGGACGGGCGGTATGGACTAAAAAATGTATCACGATAATTTCTGGCATTTATCCCAATAACGATAAAAAAAATACCAATACAAAAAGTGTCATCAACGGGAATTTTCCTTCCTTCCTTCCTTCCTTCCTTCCTGCCTTCCTTCCTTCCTTCCTTCCTTCCTTCCTTCCTTCCTTCCTTCCTTCCTTCCTTCCTTCCTTCCTTCCTTCCTTCCTTCCTTAAATCAGGCTTTACACAAAAACGTCATCAACAGGAATTTATCGTTTTTACCGCGAGATGACAAATTCTTACTGTGGGGAATTTTTTTGACGGTATATCGTGAACGGTAAAATATCACCCATTCCTAGTTTGGACGTGGAAACAGGTGACGGGAAGCGTCAGCCGCCCTCAACTGATAATGAACAGGAATTAAGTTCTCAAGTACCCCATTTAGAACGAATGAGTCTGCACGATGGCTGAATGGTGTTTAAAGGTCTAAATTATGACATATTTTCTCCCACGGTGTGAAAACTTACAAAGAAATTACTGAAAGCAGGCTTATGAGCGTTTCAAGTGAGGTGTTTCTTCCTCATGGTTAGGTTTTACTGCTATCCAATCACCAAACCACTGTAAACTGATATTTTTGAAAGCACTGAGGCCATAAACATCTGACAGTGATACAACGCTGAGGCAGCGCTGCAAGGAGAAGCAAAAAAAGGGGCAAAAAATGTGACAATATTTCAAAGTGGCTGGCTTGAAACAATTTTTCTGTTATTTAGGATGAATTACATGACATTTTTTCCTCTTTGTATAAGTAGTTGCAGACGTTTGAAAAAACCTTTGCAGATCATATTTGTGAAGAGGCTTGGACAAAGTGATTTGTGTACATGTTGGAATGTGTTGGAGTTCAAATGCTGAGTTCAAAGAGCACAGTTAGAATAACAGTCTTGGTGTTCTTTTTCCAGTTTAATAAAGTTAAGGAATGCTGAAAGTTGCGTTCTATCTTGGCAGGATCGGGGTTTGCCACGTGTAGCATCAAGGAGAGCGCGGCAGACAGCGATGCCGACCTGGACGTGGACGGCGACGACACCTTGGAGTACGGCAAAGCCCAGTACACCGAGGCCGACATCATCCCCTGTTCTGGGGCCGGGGAGGACCAAGGAGAAGCCCGGGAGAGGGAGGCGCTACGAGGAGCTGTGCTCAAGTACGAAGCCCTTTCCGCTCAAGCAAAACACCAACTTAACTTGCAGCACAGCTTAAACAACGGAGAGCATCCGTGAGCCGCCGTTTTTACTGACAGCTTTGTGTCTTTGTTGCAGCGGCGGGATGCCTTCTAACAGAATAACGCCCGAATTCTCCAAGTGGGCCAGCGATGGTGAGTAAAGCCGTTGACACGTTGGCCAGGGAGGATTGGGCAATACTGGCATTAGTGTTGAAGCAATATCGATTTGGTTTGGCTTTTTATTACTTAGATATCAAGTTGCATTGGTTTTAATGTGTAGAATCCTGTCAGCTGTTAAAATAAGTCTCAAAATGTGTCGCAGCTGATATTAATGAAGAGAAGAGATACACCCCACTGGTATTTACAGGACTGTCTCAGAAAATTAGAATATTGTGATAAAGTCCTTTATTTTCTGTAATGCAATTAAAAAAAAAAAAAAAATGTCATACATTCTGGATTCATCACAAATCAACTGAAATATTGCAAGCCTTTTATTATTTTAATATTGCTGATTATGGTTTACAGCTTAAGAAAACTCAAATATCCTATCTCAAAAAATTAGAATATTCTGGGAATCTTAATCTTAAGATGTAAACCATAATCAGCAATATTAAAATAATAAAAGGCTTGCAATATTTCAGTTGATTTGTAATGAATCCAGAATGTATGACATTTTTGTTTTTTTAATTGCATTACAGAAAATAAAGAACTTTATCACAATATTCTAATTTTCTGAGACAGTCCTGTATTTGTTGAAGAAATGATCAACTATGAATTCTCTCGATTTATTTCACTTCTTATTTTTGTGAGCATGTGAGTTATATTGGGCTTAATGCATCAGAACTCTGTGGCCCGCATGTAGAAAATATCCTCTTCACAGCATGCCCATGCTCGCAACTGAATCTAGAAAATATGCTGACACTTGCACACATGTCAAGTCAAAGAACATGGATGACGTTGGGTTTCTTTGCTGCAGCGGTGTAATGTCCTCAGGTAGAACTGCTCAACGCTTTGTGACTTTTAAAGTTAGTTATAAAGTTATAAAGCATTCAAAAACTAGCCTATGCAATCCTATGATGTCATTTGTGTGCCTTGGAAAGACTTTTCATCATCTCTAAGCAAATGCCTTTGCTTTACTATACGTGTTATTCCTGCAAACATGTATTCACATAAACAGCTGAGCTACTTATTCCACTCCAGCACAAATTGTCATGTGTTTTCCTGAGCTGCATTGAACTCACCGTGAACCGTCTATTTCTGTGTCTACAGAGATGCCTTCCACGAGCAACGGAGAGAGCAGCAAGACAGACGCCAGCACTCCTTCATCCTCCTCCTGCACTCCGCGCACCTGTAAAAACAGTGAGATCGAAAAGTAGGTCGCACGCATTGTAATGTGCTTCTGTGACGGCTGCGGGGCACGACACGCCGCTGACTTTCAATGTACAAACGCACAGCAGGGGGGCGTGAGCTGCGACCAGCGTGCCGTCTTCCTGCTTCTTGAAGTGAAGTCCTTTCGTCTACCTGAGGGTCGTTTTAAAGCGCCACAACAAACCCTGACGTCTCATTTTCTAAACTTTCCCACTGCAGTCATTTTTCTCAGAAAAGATCCACTCTGCTGCGTTCTTCCTGTTCTGGGATATCGTCATTATTACGTTTCTCTACCAATGTTGTAAAAACAAAAACGCTACTGCTCGATCATAACGGCGTGATGTTCAGTTTCACTTCGTAGATAGATGGATCAATACCATAGATCATGTAAATGATTGAATCAGCACTGTGTGGCTTGGTCCTCTCCATATTAAATATCAGCAGAGGAGATAATTGGTGAATAAGCAGAGGAGCTTGATGCGTA
Source organism: Cololabis saira (assembly GCF_033807715.1). Taxonomy (NCBI): domain Eukaryota; kingdom Metazoa; phylum Chordata; class Actinopteri; order Beloniformes; family Belonidae; genus Cololabis; species Cololabis saira. The sequence continues at coordinate 36,361,731 of NC_084596.1, read as the reverse complement.
TTGATCAGAAACAGCACCGTCAGACAGTCCAGCTGAGTGTGTGTTTGCTGAGTGGAGGGATACACTCAATAAGTTGTTGTCTTTAGTGCAATCAGCCCAGTTTCAGTCTGTGTGTCTCTGTGTGTGTTTTTGAGATATCGACAGCGTCAGCGTCGAGCAGCAGCTGTCGGACAACGCTGATTGGTTCATTACTCCATAAATGCAAATGTACAGTTGGGATGAGTCATCGACAGCTGTTTCGAGTCGACGGCGGCATTCGGGAAGAAAGTACATTCTTGTACACGTTATGATCAGACAGCACAAAGTCGCATCTTGTTTTAGTGATGCACAACGTTGTGTTCCAGCATCTAGCTAACTAGGATGCAGCGAGTAAACTGACTAAATACAGGAACATGAAAAGAAGTTTTCAATTATTACATTTGGAGTGAATACGAATGAATAGTAATGATAAAAAGTCATATGGTCTTGGTGCAAGAGAAGAATTAAGAAATCAGGATTTTTGAGAAAGCGGGGCATTACGTATCCTGCAGTATTCAAAGTTTTCTTTTAACCAGATATTTCAGTTTTTAGAAGAGATGTTTCATACCTGCCACAGTTCCAGCTGTGAGCTCCAGCCTTCTTCAAAGCGCCATCGAACGCGTCGCCGACGTGTCATTGGTCAGCTGGTCGGGCTGGAACCCCTGTCAAACCCCTGTCAAACCCCTGCTTTCTCTTCCAAATTTAGAATATATTGGTCTCAGATGTGATGATGTTGCTCGTGTCCCCATCCATGATACGGTTCATCCCACTGAAACAATGTGTGGTGGCTGATTTCTGATTTTCCTGTTGTGCTTTGTCCCTGTTACCCCTTTTCCACCAAACCGGTTCCAGGGCTGGTTCTGGTTCTACATAACTAATGTTTGCAGCGACGTGGCTCCCCTTAGCACCCCAGCTATGAAAAAACAAACCAATTCCACGCTGGTTCGCAAGTTAAACGAGTTGTGAACCAGAACCAGCCCTGGTGGAAAAGGGGTATGGGTCCTGTTGAATCACTTCGCTAACTTTAAATAAAGTATTGTAGATAACAGAGTAAAGCTAAGGAACTCTGTCACAGATTCACAGACTGAAATGGAGACGACGTGTGTCATTTAAGTTCCAGCAGATGAGCAGCAGCCGGTCGTAGAAATGTATGAGGAAGCTAAACACACAAGACGTTAAAAAGAAAAAAGACTATATAGGATGATTATTGTTAAGTCAATTTACAAGTTATAGGTTTAGGCTTTGCGTTTAGAACCTTCAGAATAAATTCAGGTGAAGTGACATATTCCAGCTTAATTCTTCACCTTGGTTTGTGAAACCGTCCTTTTGTCTTTAAAACTGAACAAATACAACTTCAGATCAACAAAAGCACATACCATATTACACACGGACTGTCATTAATTGTTTAACACAGTGGGAGGACAAGCCCACTACACCCTTACAGACAAGAATCTTAGTAAATTGCATTTTTGTCTTAGTTTTTGTTCGATAAATGGATGCTGTCATGCCTTACTTGTTGCTGTTCAGCTGAGGTTGTATTTGGCTAATTTTAATGATGTTGTGATACATAAACACTAAGAATTTAAGGAGTCATGCATTTTTTATTTATTTTTTACATGACTACATATAAAAGTGGACTTTTACATGCACAGCGACTCTGAAGCAATTAGTACGGCATCGCTTTGCTGTTGAAAGCTCCCCTCTTAATTTCTCCTCCGACTTTTTTATAGTGGCACAAATGTTGGTGTGTGTGTGTGTGTGTGTTGCAACATAATGTTCCAGCTGAGGTTTTAGTGGCTGCCCGGAGCAGAATATACCTTAATCTAAGTATCCATTTAAAGGAAGCCAACGAGATGCTGAATGATTTCCCTGGAACCGGCAGTCAGCCGGCTGGCTGCAACAATTTCCTGCCTCACTCCTTCCCTCTTGCTGTAAATGCATGTATTTGTACAGCTTCTGTGCCCTTCCGTCCTCAAATGAAAATGAGATTTGTCTCATTTCGTTACATTGATACATGGTATGTGCGTGTGTGTGTGTGTTTGTGTGTGTGTGTGTGTGTGTGTGCACATGCAACGTTAGTGAAATCTCTATCTGTCTCTGATCCCAGATGGGTAATGATCTGGTCGCCTCCCGGGGCGTCCTCGTTCCCTTGCTCATTCCCCTACAAAATAAATGAGCTTGCTCGCCCGCCCTGGCTCTCTCGCTGTCTCTAATACACAAACACGCACACACACATGCACACGTGCATGCATGTACACGTACAGTGCCCGAGACGCTTATTCCCCTTCAAGATAAATGGGCCCTCCAATGTCGCCAATGCGATTGCTGCCAAATTCGGTGCTACAGCTGGAACAATGCGGAGTGATTTCCATGTGGTTTCTGCATATAATTGAATCTGTCCTCAATTTGGAAGTGATGAAGGTGGAACACCCCATTCTCCCCTGTTCTCCCTCTCTCTTCCTCTCTCACACACACACACACACTGCCCACCCTCAGACTTTTCTCCTCTCATTCTCCACCTTATTGTGCTGTCGGTGTGCCACATTTGGCTGTCTTTGTCCTTTCTGTCTCTTTCTCATTTCTGCACTTTCTCCTGTCCCTGTTTTCTTGCAGGCACTTTAAAGATTTACCTAACCCCCCCCTCCTTCATTCCCTTGGCTTTTGCTGTCTTAGACCTGCACACACACAGACACGTGCACACATCGGGCCGAGGAAGAGGGCAGAGGAAATCAATAGTTTTAGTAGCAGTGTTTTATCATGGCGTGTCAGTGTAGTTAAGGCCTCAGTTAACGGGGTGCAGCACAGAATGATGCTCAACCGGGATTTACAGCTACTGTTTTTTAACGGCGCGTACACGTGAGAAGTGTATTTACCTGCAACAGAGACCGGACCAGCCGACAGCGGTGCCGGGATAGTTTTTTTTTGGAATTAAGTGACATTTAATTTTATCAGTTGTGTGTCCCCGCGCTGAGCGACAAAACCGAATGAGGCCAAAATGTAGCTAGACAGCAGATGAAGACACAGACCTGATTGAGATGGATGGTGGAGATCTTCAGCTACACACACAGCCACACTAATGAAATGAGAAATGACCTGCACACGTTGGGGACAGAGCGCTAAATAGAGGGGGAGCAAAGCCATCCATCTGTCTCTGTCGGGGCTTTGGCGCTTTGCTTCTCACCATATAGAGTACCCGAGATGGAGACGCACCACCGTTCCCCCGTCTCCTCCACCCACACGCGTGCACGCGCCGTGCAGGAAGCCCACTGGGGCAGTAGCAGCTTTGGAGCGGGGACATCTCACATCAAAGTTTTATACCTGGTCCTTAGATCGCGGCCACCGATGAATACAAACCAGGCCAGGACCTCGTGCCATGACTTCCACTCACACATAAAGAGCAGCCCTTAAACATTTGTGGTCGCGTTAAATACATGTGGACGCTAGGGCTGGGCGGTATGGACTAAGAAATGTATCACGATAATTTCTGGCATTTATCCCGATAACGATAAAAATGACGATAAAAAAATACCAATTCAACTCCACCTTTGTAACTATAAATCTATCTCGCTCTCAGATCCGCCATGTTTGTTACACAAAAATGTCATCAACAGGAATTTTCTTTCTTTCTTTCTTTCTTTCTTTCTTTCTTTCTTTCTTTCTTTCTTTCTTTCTTTCTTTCTTTCTTTCTTTCTTTCTTTCTTTCTTTCTTTCTTTCTTTCTTTCTTTCTTTCTTTCTTTCTTTCTTTCTTTCTTTCTTTCTTTCTTTCTTTCTTTCTTTCTTTCAGGCTCATTTCCTTCCTCCCTCCCTTCCTTCCTTCCTTTTTTCCCTTCCTTCCTTCCTTCCTTTTTTCCCTTCCTTCCTTCTTTTTTCCCTTCCTTCCATCCTTCCTTCTTTTTTCCCTTCCTTCCTTCCTCCCTTCCTTTTTCCCTTCCTTCCTTCCTCCCTTCCTTTTTCCCTTCTTTCCTTCTTTTTTCCCTTCCTTCCTTCTTTTTTCCCTTCCATCCTTCTTTTTTCCCTTCCTTCCTTCTTTTTTCCCTTCCTTCCTTCCTCCCTTCCTGTTTTCCCTTCCTTCCTTCCTCCCTTCCTTTTTCCCTTCCTTCCTTCCTCCCTTCCTTTTTCCCTTCTTTCCTTCTTTTTTCCCTTCCTTCCGTCCTTCCTTCCTTCCTTCCTTCCTTCCTTCCTTCCTTCCTTCCTTCTTTTTCCCTTCCTTCTTTTATCCCTTCCTTCCTTCCTTCCTTCCTTCCTTCCTTTTTCGTTTCATTCCTTCTTCCCTTCCTTCCTTCCTTTTTTTCCCTTCCTTCCTTCCTTCCTTCCTTACTTCCTTCCTTCCTTCCTTCCTTCTTTTTTCCCTTCCTTCCTTCCTTCCTTCCTTCCTTCCTTCCTTCCTTCCTTCCTTCCTTCCTTCCTTCCTTCCTTCCTTCCTTCCTTCCTTCCTTCCTTCCTTCCTTCCTTCCTTCCTTCCTTCCTTCCTTCCATAAATCAGCTTTACACAAAAACATCATCAACAGGAATTTATCGTTTTTACCGTGAGATACAAATTCTTACCATGGGGACATTTTTTGACGGTAAATCGTGAACGGTAAAATATCACCCATTCCTAGTGGACGCAGAATCTGGAAAAGTGCTGTTGACAGAAAATAAGAAACTTCTCTCCATCCTCTTTGTTCACGTTGCTTCAGACGGGGAAAGGGAGTCCTGCGCTGAGTTCTGCAGGAGGGTTTATTAGAGCCGTTAAAAGAAGAAACTGCATTGTTTGAAGGAAAAGCCCGGCCGGCTCGGTCCATCCGACGGTCCACTGCTGCTTTATAAGCTAGCAGGCTAATCAAGGCTAAATGGCTTTTTACAAGCTCAGCACTAATAAGAGGAGAGGGTAAAGCGCTTTATAGGGCACCGGGGCAGTGAGTTGGGCTCGGGCTTTATGGACACGGGATGATGATGGTCGGGGTTGCAGGGAGCAGCTGGCTTTTCCTGGAGACGGGCGAACAGAACTCGAACCGACTTGAAACTTGTTGTTAAATCCCCATCTCCGTGATGACGGACAGGAGGGCCGACCGCCACAGAGAAGTGCTGTAACCGACTGTGACGTGCGCCTCCCCTCGGGACAGATGAATGACTTTGTAGATGCAAATCTAATGGTTCCTTTCATTTGTGGTATTTTATTAAGGCATTTTTATACCACAAGAGCTCATTTATAGTTGCTACAGCTTCAGGAGGGACGGAGCACTCTCTCTTTTGTCTCACGTGACAGCAGCTCCTGAGGTTCGTTTTAAAAAGTGAGACAAAATGTAGATAAATGGGTGGAGCCGCAACTAATGTTCTTCATTATCTTGAACTGTTTACACAGTTTGTCTTTTTCTTTTCTGTAAATACCAGAAACTGTGTGACTTGATTTCTTGTGACATCATCAGGGGTGGTGGTGTTTAAAAAGAAGAGAACCAGAAACTGAACACATAGTATATAGGGCTGGGGATCGATTCAAATATCAAAAATCGATTCGATTCTTAATATTCAGAATCGATTATCACGCTTTGATTCGATCCAATTCGATCTGATATTGATTTGGGTTACTGTTAATAATACTGTTTTTTCAGCTGTTGCATGAATTATATGACTGTCTAGTTATGCAACATATTAATACTAGTATTATATTGAGATTCAACAGCAAGTATTGGCAGCTAATGATGCTAATGATACATGCTTTAAACATATTTAAAGGCAAAAACATGGCACCAGTTATTCTCGTGTCCAACAAAATATTCCTTTTTTGGGCATAAACAAAAAAGTACCAAAAGTTGTAATGTAATGATGAAAAAAAAAAAACTTTTTTTTTTTAATCAATCTTTAGACATATGAATCGATTTTTAGGAATTAATATGAGAATCGATTCAAAATCGGAAAATCAATCTTTTCAACACAGGCCTAATAGTATACGCTATAATGAGATCATATATCAATCAATCAATCAAACTGTATTTATACAGCACTTGTCATACATATATGTAGCACAAAGTGCTTTACATGTTTAAAGATCGTACAATTTAAAAAGTAAAAAATATATATATAAGGTGAATGGTTTTATTTTTTGAATCGAGACCTGCACTCCGAACTTAACACAGACTCAAGTCGTAGCAGTCTGTCTATTCTTGATTGCTCTCCCCAGTAGCTGTTCCCTTCTGTTGTCTGAGGATGCAGCAAATGGAGCCATATCTTAGGCCTCACACACACACACACACTCACACACATTCACACACACACACACACACACACACACACACACACACACACACACACACACAGCCACTTACTGCTGTCTTTCACTCTCACGCTCCCTCCCTTCTCTCTGTATGTCCTTCCCCACTCAGATCAATACCATAGATCAGCAAGCTATCAAGCTGCAAAATGACCACATCACCATAAATACACACACTCTTTTTAACACACATAACGGCTATTGCATCTCACCGGAGAGCGAGCGGGCGTCTATATAACAAACATCAGCTGGCTGGCGCGGGCTCGTCTCCCTGCAACGCATTATCGTCAGCGTTGCGGCCTTTGCATCGACCGTATTGATTTAGTTATGGCTGCTTCATATGCTGGTTGACAGTGTTAAAGGGGCATTTTCTGCCATCAGGCTCAACATTAGTCAGAGGCTGCTGGAAGGCAGGGAAAGAGCGGGGGCACTGGTTGGACTGAAAGAAAACTGGAGGAGTGAGATGAGGTGTAAATGTGTGATGATCGGGAGATGACGTGTGATCAGGTACGGATGAGCAGAAATCCGACTTAGGTGGTCTGCAGGTGGAAATCTTAAGTAAAATCCGGGTAAATGTGTTTTACACACGTTTCTGACGGTAGTAAGATCAACAATCAATCAAATCTCATTTAAGAGTTTTTTTTTCAGCAGAAATTGCTTCCCCAACAGTTGATTGGGCAGGTTTTGTGAACGTAGAACCAACGTCTTTGTTTCTCTCTTCTCCGAACCCAGAGTGACGGAGGAGGAGTCCACAGCGACCACCATGGAGGCTCTGAAGGCCCGAATCAGAGAGCTGGAGAAACAGATACTACGAGGGGATCGATACAAGTGTCTCATCTGCATGGTGAGTTTAACATCTATGTGACTGATGTCTGTCCGTCCGTCTGCACCACACGCTGCCGTGAGAGTAATGTGACCTCAAAGGTGCAGCGTTTCCTGAGCTTCATGTGTAACCATCAACAAGTAAAGATGTGGTTTATAGCACATTTAGTGAAAGCGTTTATTTTCCTCCAAATTCCGGAGAAAATATCCTGAAGGAGTTTACTCTTTCTTCTGTTTGGACGAAAAACCAAAGGGGTTCAGGCAGATGCTGTTTCTTTTTTTTTTTGCACTAGTGGCCTTTATGCAAAGTAGGTGGACATGAATGGGTATAGAGAGAGGGTGCAGGAAAAAGCAACAGGCCGGGATTTGAACCTGCACCGCCTGCACGAGGACAGTCGCCTCTCTAAATGGCGGCCCCTCAAATAGGGCTGCAACGATTTGTCGACGTTGTTGACAAAAATCGATAATCAAAATTGTCGACAATGAATTCCATTGTCGACAATTGTCGCCAGACGTGTTTTTCCAATGGAGTGAGGCGTCGCACTTCAATACAATCTCCGCGTCTCAGCCGAGCGGTAGCGGGTAAACAAAAATGACGGCGTCCTGTACAGCAGCTGCATGTAACAAAACTTCAAAAGTTTGGGAGCATTTTAGCTTGGATATGGCGAATAAAAAGATTACTTGTAAGGTTTGCAAAGGAGACCTTGCTTGTCACGGGAGCACGTCGGTAATGCACGAGCATTTGAAGAGAAAGCACGTCGGACAGTTGAACAAAACAGACTCGCGTTGGTAAGATATTAAGCGTATTTTGGCTTTAAAAGAGAGCTTTAACGTTATGCCTGACTGTGCCTGACAAAAGTATTTTAAATTGAATGCATGCAGTCCGAAGAAGAGCCACCATGGACCCCTTTCTGCAAAAGAAACTGCTGACGGGTTTCAACAAATGAGACACCAGTTCAACCCAGAGAACGTCCTGCCATCCAGAACCCATTTCACCCACTTGATGGAGAAAAAATACGAGACAACATTTTATTTTATCATTTATTTTTTATATAACACAATGGCCTGTCCTTAAAAAATGAAAAATAATGGACAGAGGTTTATTTATTCATGTCTATACTGACTGAACACTGTGCCTGTTCTTGGTTTTAGACAGGTAATTTTATTTACTTTTTGTATGAACAGCGGCAAAGTTGAATAAAATGTCTATTTTTCATTTAAGTATCCATCTTTCTTATGTTTATTATCATTTGCCACATAATTAAACCAACCTCATACAAAATTTAAGAAAAAATTACTAATTATCCGATTAGTCGACTTATCGTTTCAATAGTCAGTGACTAGTCGACTATTAAAATAGTCGTTAGTTGCAGCCCTACCCTCAAATACTTTTTGAAGGCGGGTTCTCAGAGGATCTCCGCCAGGATCTGCTCACATGAAGTTTATTACTCAGATGTTCTTCTCCCCACATACGGGAGGATTTCCTGCTACGCTTTCTTCCACCTACTTTACTCACATTACTCTCACGGAGCAGAACGCAATCTAGTATTAGTGTGTGTGTGTGTGTGTGTGTGTGTGTGTGTGTGTGTGTGTGTGTGTGTGTGCGCGTGTATTTGTGTGTGAGGGAGAGAGTAAGACGGTGTTGAAGCTAGTTGCATCTCATGTTGTCAGTTGTAAACCTTTTGGGTGTCTGTGTTGTTGTGATGCGCTTGTAGCTCTTGCATGGCTTCATAATTAAAAACAACTGCTGGCATAAATACGTATTCTACTACATTATCCCTGAAACTTCCATCAAACTTCAATTTATTGTCTGGTTTAAAGCAACCGAGATTAGCATTTATTCATATCTCTATATCGGTATTTTTGGCAGGGCATTATGGGCCATTAGCTGAATCTGAGTGAAATCCGTGGAAGCCAGGTCTGCTTTAAAGTGAACGTGTCAAGCGTCTTGTTTTGTTCTCTGGTGCCTTTGGACGGTGGAGGATGTTTTTAGTGGTCCAATTCCTGGAGCCTTGCCAGTGGGCGGGGCAGACGTGCATTTGCCTCTTTCTTCAGATGCAAAAATATGAAACTGTCACTTTTAGATGAAAAGTCGGTGTCGTGCATCACATATTGATGAATGAACGGACTCACACACCTGTAATGTAATCCATGTGTCTTTCATCGATGGTGTCAAGCTCATCGAGAAGCAGGATTCATTTTCATCAGACACTTGCCATGCGCTTGTACCATGCTTGTTTCCCACTTTATGTCAAGTACCCATCCTGTCATCTGTCAAGCTTGTGGACAGTCCAGCATCGGCATCCTGTGCCTGTGCTTGTCTATGTGTGTGTGTGTGTGTGTATGTGTGTGTGTGTGTGTATAAAGCGGGTAATTACCAACGCCTGTGCTTCCTAAAGGTCACTGGGTGCCTGAGGTGACACGGAGGGCAAGGCACAGCGATCGATCACTCACTGCCCCATGGACACATGGCTCCTCTCCGCTCATCTGTCACTGTCCTTTATCTCTCACACACACCGAGGCATACAGGGAAACACAAGTATGCCTACACACTGCAGCGTCTCCCATCTAATCAGTCTCTGTCTGTCTTCAACTTATCTCTGTGCTCCCGTCCTGTCACTTGGTCTGATCTAAAAGTCATCAGATTACTCTCACTTGTTGGCAACATGGAGAAAGGGGGGAGGCATTCTGAAGAAGGTGGAGATATTCACTTCAGCTCCTGAGACGTTTCAGAGAAGTTTAGACTCAGTTGCTAAAAAGTCAATAAGAGAAACGGCTGCGATCAAGATCTTTAAATGTTCTGTAAATGGCCAATACAAATTAAAATCCTCATATCAATGGTAGTGATGGTTTCCTGCTCTATTGGTCCTTCTCTGGTGGTGCTGCAGCTCAGAGCTCTCGGTGGAATTATACCGCCATCTGCTGGTTGTTTTAGGAAGAGGAATCCAGTTCTAACTTGAAAAACTTTAAAAAAAACACACAACACTGTTTTTGATAGTAATTAGCAACAGTAATGCCCGAATTTAAGCCAGAATGAAAAGAACAAAAGAGATGTTAAAGGAGAACAGACAGTTACACTCTCTAAACCTAAGTACTGTATTTCACATCAGTAATCACAGAGCAGAACCTCATCCATACATGTGGTGGAGCTCATTGGAACATTCTTCCCTTGTTCTGGCAAATGTGTGTCATCTTTAGATACTTTTTATTTTAAATGCGAGTAAAACGTGAGGGCACGTGTCTTATACACATTATCAGTAGTGATTTATTGAAAATGATGGAGTTTCTAGAGTATCAGACAATGACTAAGTTTACATGCAGTCAAAATTCGGGTTATTGCTAATATTCCGGTTACTGAAACATTCGGAATATTCCGTTTCCATGCGTGAGCAAACAGGGTTATCCCTGTTTACATGGTAATTAATCATTCGGGATATCTGGATCAAACCAGCGACGCACGGAGAACGTGATGACGCAATTCCCGTCATTTCCACTTCTTCTTCCTGTTTCCAAATTCAAAACAAATGCTGTTTCGCACAACTTTTCGCTCACCTTCTTGTAAATCTGGCTATCCCGGTACTTTCTACCGTCTACAAATGCAGAAATGTTCATATCCTTCATTACATTTATGAAGTGATTAGTCTCCTCCTCACTCCAAAAGTGTGGCGTGGTCTTGCGTTTAGCCGTGTTTATAAGAACTTCCTGGACTCAAAAGACCAGGATTCCTTGTGAACAGAGCATGCGCAGAAAACTATTTCCTGTTCCGTTTGATGGGGATATTCCGTTAGGCGTTTACATGACCGAATATTCAGGTTTTAAAAGGAGTAACCCAGGGGTCATATTCGGGTTTTTAAAAACCTGAATATGAGCAAATTCGGGTTATTCAAAGGGGTTATTGGTGTTTACATGGCCGTGCAAAACCGGGTTATTGCCAATATTCAGGTTTTAAAAGGATTATTGACTGCATGTAAACACAGTCGCTGTTTCATCATGAGAATTGTTGTTGTCTTAGTGTGGACATCCATTAGTGATGAAAGGCGAAGTCATCATGCGATGAAGCCAGTTAGATTCCTCCTCCCGCTGTGAGCTGCACTTTGAAACATACTCTTTTAGTACTTCAACCATGTCCTCGGAGTCGGAAACACGCATCACCAACGTCCATCCATCGCACTCATCAGCTGTTTCTTTCGCTGTGGATTTCAACTTTTTCTCGGCCCGGGTTGTTCTCGTCCACTTGTGTCTCTTCTGCACTTTTTCGTGTTTTGTGTGTGCACGATTTAGTTTGGGCTCTATGATTAGCTGCCACCTTTTGCCCCTCCCCCCTTTCCTCTCCCTCCCCCCACCTCCCCTCCTCCAGCAGAGAAAGCCTGCTATCCAGTCAGGTGTGGAGATCAAGAGCGTAGGGGCGTGGCTAGGGCCCCGGCCACTGGCCACCGAGGTCGGTGAGAGGCAACCTAAGTCCCTCCCCCTCGGCCTGTACTGCCTGTACAGGGGCCTTGTGATAGGGGGCTACGGCAGCAGCATAAAGAAGCTCCTTCCACAGCCCCTAAGGAGGGTAAGGCATCCCCTCCCTCCCTCCCTCCTCTGCTCCTCCTCCTCCCCCCATCCCCACCATTCCTCCCCCGTCCCTCCGTCCTTTTCCAGAGGAAAAGAAGAGTCTCCTGCATCCTCCACTTGTGCCTGCCTTCTTCCATCTCTGGTTGTTCCCTGGCCAATATCACAACCGTGTGTGTTTGTGTGTGTGTGTGTGTGTGTGTGTGTGTTTGTGTGTCAGTGAGACCTGCAGACTTGCCCGTTCAGTTAACCCCATCATGCTGCCTTGCTCAGTGGTTCTTTGGCTGTTGATTGTGTCGTTCCATGGATAGCTGTCTGGTGTCGTGGCTTGATTAGGGTAACGTTCAGTGTTGGTTGTTTTAAAGAGTGTGTGCGTGCGTCCTGTGGACAAGAAATCATTTCACTGTTTCCTCTCTCTTTCTTTCTGGTTTTTTAGGACTCCTACACAATGCCGCTCACCTCCATCCAGTGTTGGCACGTCCATTGTGAAGAGTGCTGGCTCAGGACTCTGGTACGCTCACATTTGGACACACACACACACACACACACACACAATGGCTCAAACTCCTCGTTTCTGCAGGGCAGCTCCTCGTGATATGCAGTTATTGCACCTCATTTCATAGTCAGTGAGTTTCTCTGTACTCGTGCCCCATAGGGAGGAACTAAAATGGAAACGTTCCCCAAATGACCAGTTTCCTGGCTCCGAGCTCGATCCAGGCTGCGCAAACACTGAGATTCCCTCTGTGGGTGGGGGGTAGGGGGGGTTTAGATGGAATGGTCCCCAAAAGGCTTGTTAAAATGCTGGAATAAAGTGGTCAACTCTACCCAACGTTACGTACAGGGTGCCCCAGGTGGGTGTGCACACTCCGCTCTCTCTGGTTCTGTTGGTTATTAGTTAGTCTAATATATTCAGTAGAGGGTAATTAGCTGGTGCTAATGTGGTAAATGGAGCGTGGAAGACAACAGTGTTCCCTTTGCCGGGAGGGTAAACAGTTTACTTATTGGCTCACGCTTTGATTTCTTTACCGTTATTTCATTTTTTTCTACTCTTCACCTGTTTTTCACTAGCGTCAGATTTTATTCTCTCGAGTCACCGTACATGCCTCGTCTCCTGATCCGTCTCCTCTTCCGCCTCGAGCGTTGTCCTCATCAGTCTCCACTAGGGCTGGGTATCGATTCAAATGTCAAGAATCGATTCGATTCCGTTTCTTAATATTCAGAATCGATTATCATGATTCGATTCGATCCAATTCGATATTGATTTGGCTTAGTGTTATTTAAAATGTTTTTTGAGCTGTTGCCTGAATTATATGACTGTAAAATAACTAGTGAAATAATAATTTCACAATAATTATTCTGAAATAACTAAGAAATAAATAACTCAAACAGGCCTTTCAATATCCATTTAAAGTGCAAAAAAGAAAGAAATTGCAACGGTTCATGCAGTAAACAAATCATTTTATCTAATTTAATCTGTCACCACACACACATATTGCCATGAAGCACCTGGCATTTTTCAGAAGTGTCATGACAAACTGTGTGTCCGACTACTGGGATTAAAGTTCACCTGGCGAAAATGATTGGAGGAAAAAAAAAAAAGAAAAAAAACAATCTTTAGACATAAGAATCGATTTTTAGGAATTAATATGAGAATCGATTTAGAATCGGAAAATCGATTTTTTTCAACACAGGCCTAGTCTCCACCGTTACCCCCAGGAGACTTTGCCTTTGGTTCAGGATTTATATGGCATAAGACAATTAAAATCAGAAAACTCCAAAAAATCTATATTTTGAGTTAGTTTCTGCATAAAAATTAGGCTCATCTACTGTTACATCTATCACATTTGATAAATCCTTCATTTTGTTTAAGATTAGACAGATTTCCACAAGAATATGACGGAGAAAGACTTTAAATGCCATCATTCCATCAAATCAAATGACTGCACACAAACCGCTGTAAAAAGGGGAGGAGCTGGTTTATTTCAGCACAGTCTCCACTTCACTTCACCGGTGCTAAAATAATATAACCCATCTGTCTCTGCAGTGGCTAAATACGTCTACAAGTGTTTTGCTCTGCCAGTATTTTTAAGTGCAAAGATCATCCTTTAAGCATTCTCCAGGGCATTTCCCGTGTAAGACGAGGTCACTTGTCTGGTAGCTGCACGGCCAGTTCTAACTTGATACATCTAACCATTAAACTGTGAAATCCTAAAGCAGACAGATGGACTTTAATGAGTGGCAGTTGGTGTTTATGGGAAACTTCTGCTCGGCAGAAGGCTGCGTATGTTCCCCCTCCTGCTTATACTGTAATGTGTTGTCACTCTTACTTTCCTCCAACATTATTTAAGATATCACAAATAGCTTAGGGCTTTCTTTATGTATTAAAAACTTTCACCCGACCAGGGAAAGAAAAAAAAAACATGCAGTTTCTGAGTGGCTGCTCTGCTGCTCACTAACCACTTCAGCTGAAGTCAGCGTCTCAGCTGCACCTTCACATTACACTTGTATTCACACACAAATAAAGAACTTTCTAATTTATCTCCAAAAAGGATATCTCTACAAGTCTTGATTATTTATTGGAGATCTACAGGTATGACGTAAAAGAAAAATGCCACAAAACACAATAGATTCCCTTTTCCCCCTGTGTATAGTATTATATATATAGGGCTGAGCGATTATAATATTAAATTGTGAAGGTTCACACCGTGAAGACGACCTTTCAAACTGCAGAGATCGTGGGATCGTCTAGGACGGGGGTCGGCAACCCGTGGCTCTAGAGCCGCATGTGGCTCTTTAGCGCCGCCCTAGTGGCTCCTGGAGCTTTTTCAAAAATGTTTGAAAATGGAAATAGATGGGGAGGGAAATATATTTTTTGTTTTAATATGGTTTCTGTAGGAGGACAAACATGACACAAAGATTCTTAACGTTTTCCAATGCTGTAAAAATGTGTAGAATAAATATTACATTTCAACATTTCTGTTAACAAAGATTTGTACGCAAGAGTATTACAGCCATGCAGGAGAAAAAATATTTGAGATGGAAAGATTTTTTTTTTATTGTGCATTTCAAGAAAAAAGTCGAAATGTCGAGAAAATAGTCGAAATGTCGAGATTAATGTTGAAATACAATTTCAAGAATAAAGTCGAAACTTTGCCTTTTTTCTCAACATTTAAATGTTTTTCTCAACATTTTGACTTTTTTCTTGGAAATTTTTACTTTTTTCTCAACATTTCGACTTTTTTCTCGACATTTTTACTTTTCTTCTCAACATTTCGACTTTTTTCTTGACATTTTTACTTTTCTTCTCAACATTTCGACTTTTTTCTCGACATTTTTACTTTTTTCTCAAAGTGCATAATGAAAGAAAAATCTTCCTCCTCTAAAATATTATTTTTATTTTTCTCCTGCCTGGCTCTAATACTCTTCCATAGATTTGCATAACAAAAAGAGTCATTAGCAGCTACATTTGCAGCCAAGGACCCAGTTATAACTAATATAGATACATGCAGCATGTGTTGTCTTCATTCTAAGGCTGATACAAGACTTTTCATTTTCATGTTTTTGGTCCAATATGGCTCTTTTAACATTTTGGGTTGCCGACCCCTGGTCTAGGGCACATTCTATAACTTGCAGTTCTATGCTGATGCATGACTCACCAGGCGTATTGATGTCGTCAACCTGACCGACCAATCATAGCAAATTATGGGCAGTTACGCGCTTTCTTACCCGCCTCCTTGTTTGTGTGTGTAGCGGTAGGCATGGAGAGCGATGGCTGATACCAAACGGAGTTGGTCGCAAAACAAAAAAAAATCCATCTCAATTAAATGTCAAACACCTGCTTAAAGTAGCTGAGCCATGGTACGAGCTGCTCAGCCGTAAATACTTTTACAATTGTCCGTTTTCTTTTTTTAATTTAAGATTGTGATAAAATCAAAATAGTGATATGATATTGTTGACTACTAAGATCAATGCAGATGCTAACATTCTTACAAAGCACCAGCAGTGGCTCTAATGTCCACTTGGTAACCTTAATGCAGGTCATCATAGTGCATAGTACAAAAAACAGATGAAAAGCAAGCTGCTGAAATATTGATCAAATTTTTGAATTAAAATCGGCTTTTTTTTATTTACAAAAATCTTAATTTCAGTTAAGATTTAGATTATTTCATTACAACTATAGTTGAAAGGATCCACAGGTATTTCTGACTTTGTGCTTGTGTGTGTGCGCGTACCTGGTGATTTCACCTGCTGATGAGTTTAAGCATCAATAGAATATCAAAATTATTTCAAAGTGAATGAAAGAATATGGCCTAAAAGTTTGCTGCCTTTAGTCAGCTTCAAATGTTCATCTGTGTGCTAAGTATGGCATGGAACAGGCATTTAGTTTAAGATCAATACTGATTCATGAAGAACTTCACTAGCGTACAAACAAAACAACACCCGTGCCTGTTTTATGAGTTCCATATATTGTAAGTCAGTATTAAGACAAAGCGCTCTTGTTTACGTCTGCTGTGTACCTGTGTGTGTGTGTGTGCAAACGTAAACGCAGCCATCACCGGTCTAATGTATGGGGAATTAAACACATAGCCTGGAGACGGCTGTAAAAACGGGAGGGCCAGGCTGATCAAAGTAAATGCCAGGAAATCTAGTTAATGCCAACCCCCAGCCTCTTACTGCTATAATGAAAAAGGCAGCTGGAGCACAGCATGACAGGCGTACACACCCACACACACCCATGCATATCCACACGTGCTTTCTGCTTTCACTAAACACTAAGTACACCGCTCTAACAGGAGCCAATGGGACGTGCCTTCTTATCCTAAAAAATAAATAAATAAAAACTTTGAGATTGAGCATTGAAAGTAAAAGCATCTTCAAATACCAATGTGATTTGTGCCAACACCATTATACAGCATAGTAGGGACATCGATTCACATTAAAATCATGATTCTTATCCTTAGTGATGCTGAATTGATTAAAAATGTTCAAGAATACACCAATTCAACCCTCGTCGCTGTCACTGTAGGTTGAACCGCGCTGCCCTCGCCTTCTGTTGTTTTCAGGTATCGTTGAAGAGTTTTATAGACTAATCTTAAAGCCCTTATCGTTCACAATCTGCTCAGTGAGCAGCCGGTGCTGCCTAGTTATTTGTGCAGACTTGTCACTTTAAATTTGGAAATGTAGTTAAATAGTAAGGCAGTTGGCTAGAGCCTAACAATTAAAAAATGTTTCATCTTATTTTTATCATTGTTTTCAAGTGTTTATTTACACAATGTACACCACACAATTTCTTACGGCATCCACCGGCATGAATCTGGACCAAATCAAAAGGTGAAACACTGAAAGACTTGCGCCCCTAGAGTAACGTCACTAGCGTCGAAAAGATCTCAAAAGTCCTTGTCCTGTTCTGGTCAATAACGTTCTCAGTTTCATTTCTTTTCCTTCACCTTCCTCTTACCTCAGAAGTGATTTGGTGCCTCTTAACCTGAATATGTGAAATATGTTGGACTCAACGACGTTTCACAGCACCTTAGCTCACAAACTTGTATTTGGTGGCTGAATTTATTTCCTTTCAGGGTTTAATGAAGTATTTTTTTAATTTCAATTTCAATCAGAGAAAAGCATGTAAATATTCTTTTTAGGGTCAGACAATTCAAGACTTTTATACCCAGTGAATACTCTGTTAACGCAGCGAGAGAGGCTGAACTTACGTGCTTTCTTTTTACATACCGTCTTCTCCCATTACAGAGTGATAGTGAGTTGAGTTAAAGATCATATGCATTATCCACGTCACAATGACATCATCTACTGGTTTGTGCAGTGCTTTGCTTAACCTTTAGATTCAGCATTAAACTGAAAACTGAGTCTTCGAGACAAAAGCTGACACATAACTATAACATTCCTTGATGTACTTTTTCACAAAACCAAAAAAAATAAAACAAACCCTCATTCCTTGGTGTCTGGAGTTTGTGGAAAAATTTTCATTTATCCTCAGAGATTCTCTAAAGGGAGGAGTCTTGCGCTCAATTTATGTCAAAAAAGACTTTTTAAGGTCTTAATTGATTATTATTTATAACTTAGTAGATCTGTTGTTATTCTGCACATTTCCAGAACTAGAACCTCCACGGCGCATTATTTCATAAAATAACTTCTTACATCCAGTTTCAGAGGTTTCATATTAATTTAAGTGTCAGTTTTAGTTTTGATTGTGCTACATGTAATCTATAATGAATCGTTGATATTTTTATGGTAGGGTTTTTGACCACTCAGTTTTACTAGAGACCATGTTTACCTGTTCACATTCTTCCAGCGTTTCCTTGTCCTTTACAGTTTGTTGGTCTACTCGGTGCTTCTTCTCTTTCATAAACATGTTAAATTCATGAGAAGCAGTGCGGGTTCAAGGGATTCAAGGGCATTTCAAGGTGGCCAGGGATCAAACACATATCCTTTTGATTGCTAGACAACGTGATCCACAGCTGCCCTGTGCAGTTCCCGTTTACATTTCTTCCATAAGCGGAGCACAGAGAGGCCTAAGAGGAGGATGTGTCTGCAGCAGTGAGGGAGCAGGCTGGCAGAGAGTCGGGGGGGGCTGGAAACGCAGGGGTGGAGGACAGTGGTCGAGACCACCCAGCCAGGATCTTGTAATTCTGTCAACCCTGTGTTGCCTATTATCACCTGCTGCTTTACTGCAGATGGCATGCTATCAAAGCACTGCCGAGGGAGAGGAAGAGGTGGCGTTGGGCTGCAGATGGGGAGATTTAGAGACGGCGAGTCTGCAGATTCTTTGATGGAATCTAGAAATCACGTTGAAATGAATATAAAATTGAGTCACCAGAGTAGGCCTGTGTTGAAAAAATCGATTTTCCGATTCTAAATCGATTCTTATGTCTAAAGATCGATTTTTTTTTTATTTCTTTTTTTTTTCTCATCATCATTTTCGCCAGGTGAACTTTAATCCCAGTAGTCGGACACACAGTTTGTCATGACACTTCTGAAAAATGCCAGGTGCTTCATGACAATATGTGTGCGTGGTAACAGAATAAATTAGATAAGCTAAAATGATTTGTTTACTGCATGAACTGTTGCAATTTCTTTCTTTTTTGCACTTTAAATGGATGTTGAAAGGCCTGTTTGAGTTATTTATTTCTTAGTTTTTTTCACAATAATTATTGTGAAATTATTATTTCATTAGTTATTTTACAGTCATATAATTCAGGCAACAGCTCAAAAAACATTTGAAATAACACTAAGCCAAATCAATATCGGATCGAATCGAATCATTATAATCGATTCTGAATATTAAGAATGGGAATCGAATCGATTCTTGACATTTGAATCGATACCCAGCCCTACACCAGAGTTAGAAATGTGTATTATCAAAGGATTGCAGCCAGTCTAACTGTTGTCTATCTGTTCCTTACAGGGGAACAAGAAGCTGTGCCCACAGTGCAACACCATCACCTCACCTGGAGACCTGAGGCGCGTCTACTTGTAAAGAGCACAACTCCTGCCCCTTTGTGTTTCCGGTCCATCCTTCCATTTCAGCTTTCATCTCCTCCTTGTCGATTGTCAATTGTTTGCTCTCTCGTGGACTGGGACATCAGCCGAAAAGCCTCCACGAGCATTCAGAGACGAGACTGCTGTCTTTGGGACTCCACTGGCTCTTTTGAGGAGGGCGAAACGAGCGAATGATCGAGCAGCACTCACTGACTCTCCCGTCGTTCAGTCACACACTCACAAAAAAGAGGGAACAATTGAAACCTGCAGTCCCAGATGGTGAACGCATTTGGTTTCACGACGACACACATTGACCCCCCTTGAAGTACTTTCAATCAGTGGAGATCCAAAAACCCGGCTGAGCCCTGGAGACACCTGGTCGCTTCATGCATCCAGAGGTGGACCTGAAAGGAGCCTCTTCACACAGCATTTAAAAACTATTTTTTCTTTTTTTTTTTTTTCCTGCTTCTTGAAGATTTCAGTGATGTTGCGCAGCAGCAGGCACTGTCTTGAGGACTTCACGGAAATATTATTATATTTGACTTTGTTTTCCCCCGTTTCCTCCTGCAGGAACGCAGTCCTTACTCAACTGTTGCTTGAGAGTATCTTAAAAAAAGGGGGGAGGGGGCTGGTCCACTAAAATTGAGCTTTCAGCCAAACTGAGAATAACCTCAAAACCTTCGGAAAAAGAAGTCGGACACTCGCTCTCTTCCACTTCTTCTTCTCACAAGCCCCGCCCTGCCTTCTTCCCCTCTTTTGTGGTGTTTTAGTGAAGTATACCAAATTTTTTTTGCCCTCTGAGATGCAGTGCAAGCACATGTAATATAGTTATATGTTTGTTTACAATGTTGGGTGTAAATGACATAGGGTTCGCGTACACACACACACACACAAAGACACAAACACACCCATTACCATCAAAACACACTGAAGTATATAATATCAAAGTCCTTTTTAAGTCGGAAGGGTTCGGGGGGAAAAAATGGCTGGACTAAAAAGCCCTCTGTATTTTTGAAGAAAAGAAAAAAAAAGATCATTTGAAGATCTGATGGAGTTTTATTTGAATGTACAGGAATTAAAAAAAGAGTAATAATAAAAGTACTCAAGACTAGATGGGTAAGATTTAGGTGGTGTAATTTTTCTGTAGAGTACCGCGCAAAAAAAACTAGATCTGAACATGAAGCAAAGGGCACATGTGTTAGTTTTATCAAATGGAGAGATCCCTTCTGCCCGAGATTTTCCTGCGGCCAAGCAGCACAGTAGAAATGTTCTTTCTTCGGTTGAAACATCGTTCAGCTGAGCTGCTTCTTCTAACCCTAGTTCTTCTTCCTGTCAGTTGGGGTAACAACATGCTCAGATCATAGCCTAGGTTTTTTTGTTTTCTTTTCTCCCCCTTTTTCTTTGGCCTTACATGTCACGAAGGAAAGGTTTCTCCCTTTGTTCTCATCCTGCTATGCTGCAGAAAAAGGTCCCCAAATGGCAACTAAAAAGGGCAGGTTCTTTCTAAGTTATTAGAGGTCCGTGAAGGCTCTCAACATGAAGAATGCCCCAAAGCTGAACTGGCAATCTCCAGAACCCTGCAGCGTTTCCTCCTCCCCATTACAGCAGCAGCATCGGCAGCCAAGGTGGTGGTGTGCTTTGTGTTTGTAAAACTATGTAATCTGTGATGTCTGTATTGTTGTAAGAAATACTGAAAAAAAAGAAAAATAAAACTTCTCAAATACAACGAGTGCTTCTATTCACGCAGCCTGGGTGGTGGAATAAGACGGCCGGGGAATGACGAGGACAAAGATGAACTCAAGACACAGGTTTTAATCATCTTTGAGATCCATGATAATCTGAATTATCTCTGACTACTTAAAATACTCATCTCTAAACCGCAGACACGTGAACGACTGAAATGTATTTACTATAATAATGCAAAAGCAGGGAAATTCATGAATCACTTTTTTTTTTTCCTCTTGACCCCTTGATGTCTGATAATACACAGGAAATTATACATTTTTAAAGTATTAAAATATATTGAATAAAAACATTCCCAATTTTTTATTTTATTTTTTATTTGTGTAAATGTATTTTTTATTGTTTTGATTCTGGGGTGGTTAAGAGGTTTCAGAAAGGTATGTATGAAATATGGGAGTGATTATGGTTTTAGCTTATTACATAGTTCTGCATTATTGCATGCAAAGTGCAGGTTTTATAAAACAGGTTGTGATATTAAGGATTTGCACTTTCACTTGATTCCTCCTACAAGCCGATTGGAACCTCCCCTCATCTGCACAAGAACATCAGACCTGATTTGTCTCTTTTATGCTGTTGCATCTGGAAATGGCATTCCCAAATATCAATTCAATAACTGAAATTGTTTCATTACCTCATACTACTGCTGTTAGTTCACGTGTCCTTTTGGAGTTTGACTTAATGTTTTGTTCTTCCAATATTACAACGAATGAAATCACATTTCTGGGACAACCTGTGGGTTTATATACAGTGTATGTGTGTGTATATATATATATATAGTATAGTATAGTTGTTTATTTTCTGTAATGCAATCAATTAAAAAAACAAAAATGTCATACATTCTGGATTCATTACAAATCAACTGAAATATTGCAAGCCTTTTATTATTTTAATATTGCTGATTATGGTTTACAGTTTAAGATTAAGATTCCCAGAATATTCTAATTTTTTGAAATAGGATATTTGAGTTTTCTTAAGCTGTAAGCCATGATCAGCAATATTAAAATAATAAAAGGCTTGCAATATTTCAGTTGATTTGTAATGAATCCAGAATGTATGACATTTTTGCATTACAGAAAATAAAGGACTTTATCACAATATTCTAATTTTCTGAGACAGTCCTGTATATCCGAGTTTAGCCTCAGGTCAGCTAAAGTAAAGATCATCAAGACGCTGCAAATGTTTCTCAACTTGTTTTTAAAATATGGATCTTCTTGATCACTGAACTACAGGAAACTGGCCTTTGATTATATTTCCTACTGTTAGACTGTCTAGTTATTGGTCATTTAAAAAGCAGAGTTATAAAAAATGTAAGACTTTTGTGTTTGAATTTCCCTTCAACAATCTTGTCTGAAATTGAACTGAAAACCCTTTTGACACGATGTGATGAACTTTGCTTCTTTGGCATCATTACTGATGTCTTTCCCTCTTGGCATTGTGTTAACCCACACTTGAATGCTCTTGAGCCACAAAGTCCCAAAACCTTTACTTTTGTAGACATGGTGAAACGTCCTGAAGTGTCCTTCCTCCCCATTCACCTTTTCTACGCCTTCATCTCCTGCCGGCGTGCCCGACTGGACCAGTGCACCAATGGTGTTGGCCAGTAAAGCTGCGGCGGGCGTTCACCTGCACCTGCTGCTGTAAAAGCGCGGCTGTGACTCGGTGGAAGGTGTTAACTGCTGTCACGCCTGTTTTGTCATCCCAGCTGTGATACATGGCGGACATTTCTGTAGCTAAATGAAAGGTAAGCTGTGAGGGTCACATTTGGGATGCTGGAACCCTCATGCACCAGGCTGGTTTCCTATAGGCTACAGCCTGAGCGTATGTGTGTGAGCACGCCCGCCGATAGGGGGGGACAAACGGGTCTGTTGTCCCGGGCCCAGGGTAGGCGGGGGGGCCCAGAACTGGGCCCTCATAAATGTTTTATTTTTTTTATTTTATTTTTTTTATTCTCATTAAATTATGGAATCATTTTTCAAAATATGCCTATTTGTGGAAAGATTATGTAGTATTTGAGTTACATAAAAGCTTATTTGTTTTCTTCCTAATTGTCCTTGAAGTAGTGGTCAAGAACCCCCAACCCCCAACACAAAAATGGTTTGGCCGCTGATCAAAATTTGATGTTATCATTTAATTCAACCATTTGAATGGTCAAAATGTCCGATCAGCACAAGTCCGGTGCTCAGAAAAGAAGAGAAAAGAGAAGAAGAGAAGAAGAAAATAGAGGCCTCAGAGATTCTCTACACCAGGGATATTCAATTGGCGGCCCGCGGGCCACATGCGGCCCGCCAGGAGCTTTTATGTGGCCCCTGGTCATATTTTAAAAAAGGGGGTGTTTGTTGAAAATTATTTTTTTTTTTTTTTATAATATTTTTATAACTGGCTACTATGGACTAAAATGGTTGTGCTCAATGCTTAATATAATATTCAAATAAGGAAATATTGGTGGAAAGTGGTGCTTTGTCATTATGGCGTGTTTTATTAAAAGTAGGTCAATATCAATTTCATTAAGTTTGCACAATGCATGGTTTCAAAATGAACTTGCATTCAAAATAATATTTCTTTATCTGAATATTATATTTAACATTCACAATTACTAAATCTGGAGACAATTAATACATAATTCATATGTAAACTAGATAGGCTATATTCAAATGTATAATACAAATGTATTATATTTACATAAGTCTTCGTCTTTGAGTGCAAAATACATTTTGAAAACCCCCACATTTTCAAATTGTGCGGCCCTCCCCGTACAGTCCTTTTGCAGATGTGGCCCCCGGCCGAATCTAGTTGAATACCCCTGCTCTACACAAATATTTTAAAAAGGGGGTGACGGTGAAGCTGGAATTAATAAAGTCAGCGTAGAGCAAGGTAAGAAACAGCGCAGCCAACGTTTACCAACCTTGTAACTTACCCTAACTGGCTAGCTCAAATGTTAACGTCCATTAGCTTGTATAAAAACCTGAAGAGCAGATGAGAGGAGAGGGAGAGGAGAGGAAGAGGGAGAAGGAGAGATCCGGGCGCAGGGGGGCCCATCTTAGATTATTTTGTCCGGGGCCCCGGCAAGACTGTCAGCTGGCCTGTGTGTGAGTGCATGTGTTTCACCTGAATGTTTTGGTTGCAGCCGTATTGCACATTCCTACCAGCCAGTACTACATCACCGGTGATGATGTTGCTTCATTTTCACTTGTGAAGTGATCAAGGTATGAGGAACAGAACAACTGCAGACATAAGTTGACTGATGGTCATGAGGTAGAGTGAACACGCACAACCATAATGCTTTAGGCAGTAAAACCTAAAAAGAAGCCCTGCATCAGTCCCCCTCTGATTCATCATCAATAACCTTCTTTCCATGCTGTTCGGCCTGAATGGCAGAAGCTATCTCTGTAATAGATGCTGTGAACCTGAGAGCCAGCTTTCCATAAGGTGAACTAACAACATGTATATGTGTTAGATCATTGTCAGACTGAGTCATTAAGGCAAGTGTTGTCAGATGCTAATAAAATGTTATTGGAGGGAGGAAGCCACAGCAGGAGGTGAGTCTTGTTTGAATCAAACTTTATTGAGATCAGGTTTGGACGGTATGGCAGCACGCTGGTTACACTGCTCCCAAAACCACATCCATCCCCAGTTCTGCAAAACCACAAGTACATAATATGTGCATGTAGGCATTCTGTAGCACTTCCTAATCCGGAGAAAAAATGTAACTCACATAGTAGCCTAGTACTGCATTCTGACTATTTAATGGGAGTATTTAAAATGTGCATCGTTTGGTAATACACACAAAACTGATCTTGTTGCCTAAGCAATTATCTCAATGACAAGACTTTGTTAAGTGAATGTTATCGGTAGTCTTGGGCAGTTTAACAGGTTTGTAAATGAAACAACCAGAAGGGCAGCATTGCCATCTAGAGGACTTTAACACACACTTATGGCTCTCTGTCTCCATAAAACGTCCTGCATTCCCACTTCTGCTATCAGGCAGCTGTTAGCACGTTGCCAGATGGTGTCCCTATGTTTGGGAAAAGCCTGCGCCTGTGCGTTCGCCTGCGCACTCTAGTTAAACTGTATTACAGAAACCAACTATGCCAAACATCAGAACTCATTTAAGTGCAGCCTGTAACATTAATTAGCAGGAATTACTGCAGTATAATCTCTCTCACAAGCCGCTGGTGCTCAGATCTGCGTCCAAGCCTTAAACAAAAGCAGTATGTGGCTTCCTATGCCAAAACTAGGTTAGGCCTTATTAGCCCCGCCCTGTAAGTGCTCCTGTAAGTGCTGTCAGATGCTAATAAAGCTGTGAATGAAAGGCAACCACAGCAGGAGTTAAGCTGTGTAGGAACTCAGGACGTGAGTATCTCAATGTACTGACTGCACATGACAAGAGATTGCACTCTGTCATTTATAAAGTGAGTGAACCATTTGATATATGAGATAAAACAGATCAGTCACTAGGAAAATGCAAGAAAAGTTCTCTATATAGCATACCTTTGAGAATCAGCGATTTCAGAGGCCATTGAGTCTATAAACAATTTGGAATGACCTCACTGAAGTTTAAGAGGATCATTTACAGTTGGCACAGATTGACGATAAACGGTTATTTGGCCAGTATGATTGCAATTTAACAGCAAATGCACTCCAAAGGCAGATTGTTTTATCCACACAGAAGTCTGGAGAACCCCAGGATTTCATCACTGGGTTTGCAGGTAACTTATGCAGCTGTTGGTGCCAATATTCTGCTTTGATAATCAAAAAAAAGATTATATTAATATGACCCACAGGTCCGACTTGGGATGCTTTGAGTTGGTGGAGGAGAGGACTCAGAGGTGGAATCTGTCTCCGGTGCTGAGGTCATGAGATCCAGCCGGAGATCTTTAAGGGTCTGGATGTTGTGGGTCTTGGTTGACACGCCTGGGCAACATCTCCTGGTCATCAGGAACAGGGCCTCTGGATTGGCAGACTAGACTGGTGGTCCCCATCTTTAGGAAGTGAGACATGAGGGTGTCCAATGACAGAGGGATCACACTCTTTAGGGCAGTGTCTCCCAACCTGGGGTCCGGGCCCCTCCTGGGGGGGGCGCCAGAGATCTCTGGGGGGGCGCGAAACTTTGTCTGCTTTGAGGATATACAGTTGTAAAAATTATATTTGCGCATGTTAAATAAATGTTAAATAAATAAAAAATCACAATAACACACCTGGAATGGAATACTGTAATCCAAGTCTGTATAAACCCACCCCACAAAATACTAAGTTATTTAGCAGGATAAAAACTTAAAAACGTATTATATAATTATTGAACATTTAATCATACTACTACTCCGGCAGGTTGTTAAAGGAAAAATGTTACAAATGTTGAGAGACATTTTTCAGAAATATTTTTATGTCCTTGCAATTATTTTTTGTGCGAATTTTAAACATTGGTGACACAAAATTAAGTGAAAAAAAACAAAGTCATATGTATAAGAGATAAGATAAGATAATCTTTTATTACTCCCTCAATGGGGAAACTCACATGTTAGCAGCAGTAACTTAACACACACATGCAGGGAAGTGGGTAAAAAAGTAAAAAGTAAAAAAATATATATATAATTACAGGGCAGTATATACATTGGGATGGAAATAAAAGTAGTGCGGGAAAAAAAAAGGCAGGTAGAATGTGTGTGAGGTAGACAGACAGATATTGCATAGATATTGTATACAGGGTAAACCATTTTTTTCAATTAAAGGTTTGTAACGAATCACTTTACTCTTTTGGGGGGGGGGGCTCGCTGGTTTTAGACACAAGCAGGGGGGGCTCCAAGGAAAAAAGGTTGGGAACCACTGCTTTAGGGGACACCCCTGTACTCCTGGTACGGGGGTGCCATAAATCCTCATAGGGCTGTCCAGTCTCTACACATCTGGTGTAAGAGCTTGGTCCGCATTGCTAGCAGTCAGTCGTTCCCAGTGAAGGTTGGACTCCGCCAAGGCTGCTCTTTGTCACTGATTTCCTTACTTTTATGGACAGAATTTCTAGACGCAGCTGAGAGCTTCCCAGCTACAGCTCCATGAATGAAACTCCATTGACCCGACCGCCGGGGGGGCAGGAGGAGACTTCCCCTGAATGTGGCCAGCCACTACGTTAGCGTACATGACGGCAATAGCAGTTCTCTATAATGGCTGTGCATGTGTGTGTGCGCATGCTGTGTGCACTTTTGTTTCGGGCAGGGGTCGGGGCACAAAAAAATATTTGCACCGGGGCCTATCACCAGGATATTACGCCACTGGTGGAGAGTGTCCCGTCTGGTGACCTCAGAACTGGGGCTCTGCTTTTCTCAGATGACATGGTTCTGTTGCATTCATCAGGCCAAGACCTCCAACTCTCACTGGAGTGGTTCACATTCAAATGTGAAGTGGCTGACATGAGAATCAGCACCTCCAAAACCGAGACCATGGTCCTCAGCCGGAAACTCACTGCACAGTTTGGTCATAATTGGCATTTTATGAAGATACACTCACACCAGTTAATCAATATGGCACTTAATACACCAAGTTCCCTCTTCTATCCAACACCTTCTGAAGACACACATGTCAAATATGGTATGTACACAGTGGACAAGACCTACAAATATCACTATGTACACATTTTGACTCAAACTAAATATTGATTCAATGACAAACTTAATCTGAATGGATAAGGAGAACAGTGTTGGCCAGTTCAAGACTTGTGTCTGTGTGTGTGTTTGTGTTGCACTGCAGGCTGGGTGCCAGAGGTACCAGGCAATCTATGCACGAGGCGCCTGCACAAAGAGGCAGGAAATTGAACCAGATGACAGAAGAACCCCCTTAAGGCCAGTTGAGAGTCATTAGGAGCATTATCCCATCAGCTAGCTCCACCCAACACTTCTCAGTGACATGCTTTTTTTTTGGTCCCCTGAGACAGAAAAAAAACTCAGACTCCATGAGACTGACTTGGTAGTTTTCCAGTTTTAAGTAACAAATATTTGTGGGATATCTCTTTGATGCGGTGCGATAATGGACTCCTGTTAGTACCTCGTGAAATGACCACATTTGCATGGATTTTTAGAGGATTTTTACAAAAATTGTACAAAAATGCCATAATGACACACTAAAATAGTGAATTAAGTAAAAGGGGCACTTTGGCCCTTTTATTAGAAAGTTTAGTCATAAAGAAGTGATTACCACAATCTGGATTCTTCAATTACTTTTGCCTTGAAAAGTGGGATTGTATCGTACTGCACGACACAACTACTCCAACTACAACTACATTATACACACACGTACACGTGTTGTCAGCACTCGAGTTGTAAAAAAAAAAATCAGGGGGGATGGTGGATTTTATCATATGGGGACAGATAATTTGTGCTGATTACAAATAATATAATATATTACAAATAATAGCACTGACCAAAACACCTGCAGAAATACTGCAGGAATGACATAGCAGCAGTTAAATGCAGCCTTCTGTAAGCTTTACATATCCACTGGTCTTACATCAAATACATCAAAACACAACAATAAAAAACTTATCAATATGACTCTGTCCTTCACAGGATAAGTAAAATGGATCACTGCAAAAACTAAAAATATTAACAAGAATATTTGTCTTATTTCTAGTTAAAATTTCTAATTTTAGTAAAAAAATATCATTACCACTTAAAACAAGACTCATCACTGGAAAAAAAAAACAACAATTTTCACCTGTTTCAAGTAGATTTTAACTTGAAATAAGTAGAAAAATCTGCCAGTGGAACAAGATTGTTTTGCTTGTAATAAGAAGATAAATCTTGTCCCACTGGCAGATTTTCCTACTTATTTCAAGTGAAAATCTACTTGAAACAGGTAAAAATTGTCAAATAAGTTATTTTTCTGGTGATGACTCTAAATGTTGAAATAGCAGTAATACCACATTCATTGATGAAATGACATAAGGGATGGAAAGGGGGGATGGCAGTTTTACAGGGGGGATGCCATCCCCCCTCATCCCCCCTTCAACTCGAGTACTGCGTGTTGTGCTGTGAACAGAAGCGTCTCAGCGTCTTTAAATTATTTCCCTTGCAGTGAACCTGGAGCTCCACAAGGGGGCAGTGTTTAATAGAAAACACTCCCTGTGTTTTATGCGAGCCCTTCAGACGGTCCTTAACATTTAGCTGCTCTCTGAGAGCCATTTCCTTCATTGTGCAGCAAAGGTTTACAAAACATGAAAAAACATGAAAAATATTCAACTTAAAAAAAGAAAAAATCTGCAATCAGTTATATTTTCTTTGGAAGTATCCTGTAAAGGTAGAAGACTCAGTAACCAAGAAGATAAAAACACTGCACAGTGAGAAAACATGTATGACCTTTAACCTATACAGATTTCATATATAATATATATTTCATTAATATATTAATACCTTCTAAGTGATGAGCATAATGAAACAGTAGCCGGGATCCGAACGTACACTGAAGTTAGCCTTGACGTTGCATTGAAATGTCGTAAAGAGAAGATGAGGAGAGAGGTCATCTCATCTGTTTCATCTGCACCTTTACTAAACCCTAATCGCTCCTCCTTTCATCTTGGTCCACCCCCCCAGGGGCGAACACTGCTCCTCTGTGTGTGTGTGTTGGTTAAAGAGGGGGGTTCGGGGGTCTTGTCAGAGGATCCCCATATCTTGAAAGGGGGAGATGACAACATGAGATAATAGACTAGCCAGGGTGTGTGTGTGTGTGTGTGTGTGTGTGTGTGTGTGTGTGTGTGTGTGTGTGTGTGTGTGTGTGTGTGTGTGTGTGTGTGTGTGTGTGTGTGTGTGTGTGTGTGTGTGTGTGTAGGAGGGGGCTAGTTTCCTCCCCCTATAGAAACCTGGAGTGGTCTGATCAGGCTGCTTAATCACAAAGAAAAGGATTTGGAGAACCAGACCATCTACCGTAGCCTAATCGATTTTAAAGCAAGTATATTGTTATTGAATTTAAAAATGAGATGGCGGTCACATCACACGCTTTTTTTGTATTTTTTATGAACATTAAACAAACAAACTTTAGGTTAAAACCTTAACTTAATACTTAATTCAACATAATGATCCATAACTACAAAAGAGTACAGTGTAATAACATGTCGGCTCCTGGCATGAAGCCACGTGACGGCTTATCATCTACACG
Organism: Cololabis saira; assembly: GCF_033807715.1. Taxonomy (NCBI): domain Eukaryota; kingdom Metazoa; phylum Chordata; class Actinopteri; order Beloniformes; family Belonidae; genus Cololabis; species Cololabis saira. The sequence continues at coordinate 36,331,711 of NC_084596.1, read as the reverse complement.
ATCACCTGCTACGCCACTGGAAGCGCACACATCTGAAGAGGCATATGCAAAGGAAAGCTTACATCCGTCTCCTGTGTCAAAAGAAACAAGCTTGGCATGACCTGTTGTCACGACAGATCCTGAGCTGGATCCATGTTAATCACACCTGGCTGTTTTGAAAGGAAGGAAAACTGTTGACATTTCAGGCGGGGCAGCCCAAGAGAACACATCACATTGTGTTGGTCAGTTTGATTCGGCGCTCATCTAAGCTGACAAATTAGACTGTTTTGCATGTGGCAACATAACCGCAGTCAAACCATCTCCATTATGAGCTTCCAATCTCTCTCCGAAAGACCAAAGACCACAAACTTTCAAATGCTTAACCATCCTGACAATGTGTCCGTCACATTTTACAGTTGCTCAGTGTAACTGCACGTCCTGGAGCGTCTCTCAGACTCTGCCGTGTCAACTGTTGTCGTTTTAAAATTGACTCAAAGGATTTCAGCATAACACATTAGGTAACAGCAGGTTTTCTAGCAGGCACAACTAATCTTTCCAAAGCCTGACTGTAAGGTAATGATGGCTTTTCGTTTGTCTAGCGCTTTCTGTAATCATCAAAGCGCTCAAGTAAAAATCAACAAAAGGCGATAGACAGCACAAACTTCTGCTCACGGCGAAGGCAGGGTTTCTGGTTCGAATGCTGTTGAAGCCTGAAAGTTGGCAGCGATGCTTCTCAGTACATAAGAATACGATAACATCAAGCATAGATATTAAAAACTAAAACTCTTTCCAAAGACCTTGATGTTAAGTGAATCAGATTCTTGTCGGCGGTGCAAGTTGTGCAAAGGTGTCTTTAATAAAAGGCCGACTTTAGATGTGGTCAGGACCGTTCAGGTTAAACATGAGATCCAGAGCGCTGATCAAACCAAGCTGGAATCACACACACATGAACAAGTCACTGTTAAGTAGGTGACTGGAAGAGGAATGGTTCGTTTGAGTTTACGAGCTGTTGAGGAAATTATGCCGTCCACACGTGTGTTAATGAAACTACGAGACAGATACACACTTTAGGAATTTTCACTGCATCCATCTGTATAAGAGTGAAGAAGTGCCCTTAAAGTACTTTACTGTACTGTTTGTATACTTTTTGATTTTGATTTCCAATTTAAAGGTGCAAAACATTAAATATCATGAATGAATGAATGAATGAATGAATGAATGAATGAATGAATGAATGAATGAATGAATGAATGAATGAATGAATGAATGAATGAACCTAAGCATTAATATATAAAAAAAAAATCCAGACCAATTTCTCAGGCCCTAGCGATGAAAGCATCACCTCAACATTACCTGCCAACCCCATGGTTTGCTGCGGAGGTGATTTGGAGAATGACATCTGAAGGCTTGCAAACTGTATGAACTTTTCAAGGTTGCATTGGCTCCAGGGCCTCATGTGATTAACATTGTTCCCTCAGGCCCAGAGGAGTCCTGGTTTGACTCCTGGCAGGAATCTTTGTGTGGAGTTTCCGTGACATGCTTGCAGGGTTTACTTCTGTATTCTGTTTGACGGGTTACCTAGTAACTCTAAATTATCCGGAGGGGTGAATGTGAGCATATGGTGGCCCTACAATGACTGGTGACGTGTCCGTGGTTTGCCTTACGTCTGATAATGACATTTATGGAAATTAATAAAAAATAACAAATAAACATTGCGATTTTGCAGGTTAGCCTGTTAGGGGTTAATTAAATGTGGTTGCTACTTACAGCATCATAATGATTCAAAAATATTAGATTTAATTCAGATTCAGTTAAATGTCTACCCTGTGAATTACTAAAGTAGACTTGATCTGTTGCATTCAAAAATAATGAACAAATACAAACTCTGAACTGTTGTAGCTTCCCAGACAGCAACATTTCATTTGAAGCAACTCTGAAATAAGGTCAGACGTTGCATCTACATTAACTTTGCCACATTGAAACCAAACTGAAAGTGCTTTTTTTATGATAAACAATGAATAAATGTTGCTTTAACCAGTCCTGATACTGAATACATGTGGATTCATGTGGTTGATCAAACAATGAAACAATGCTGATACATCAGAGGCGATTCAGCTATCACCTTTAAAGCCCATTTAAATATACATTTCAGCTCATTTAAAATTGAAGCATTTTTGTACACTCAGAATATCTGCAAAAGAAAATTGGACAATTCGTCACTTCGATTCTGCACTTTTGTGCCTCTGAACCCCGATGAGAGATAAGGGTGTAATAAAAGTTAGTAACTAGCAGGCCAGATAAAACGGTCAGATCTGGGACCTGATATTGTTCCTTTACAGCGAGCAGGGATGCTGTAAATTTTAGGGTTCAGGATATCTTTAGGAGCAGTTGGTGTCTGTGAAGGCCTCTTCTTTGTTTTCCTGTGCCGTGGTGCCCCCTCCCAACTCCTCTGTAGATGATCCTTCAGTAATCAGATTGTAACACTTGTAACTGACAGAAGCTAATCCATGTCCTAATCCCGTATCTAAATTGTCAGTTTGTCAAAGGGGAAGTGTCCAGTGTGGCTGTTATTGTTGTGAAGATTCTTACAAGCAAATGGGTAAACTCAGCGTTCAGTACTCGCGCAAACAGAGAAACAATGCTTGGTTAGCGGAGGCTTAATGCAGACATGGGTTGCAGTCCTGCTGTGTGCACGAGGCCACCGACTCGGGGCCAAAGAGGCACTTTAGTTACCGTCAAGTGAATGGGCTGAAACACTTTACAGAGGAAATTACAGAGTGTTTTTACAAAAGAACTCCTCCACAAATGTCATTAGAAAGGTCTTGGTGGAAGTATCCACCTGACTTATTCACTGAGCCCCTAAAGGTCCCCAGAGAGAGAAGAGCTCTAGGTTTGTCTTTATATCCTTAGTTGAGATCAAAGTAGAGCTGAATTTTGAGGCCCCTCCGCCTTGGAATTAGAAAATAGATGCTGACATCATCACCCTCTTAAAATAATGGACAAAGTCATATTTTCCAATTTTTCAACACCCAGGAATGGACAGGATGATGTAGACATTTTTTCCAAGAGGGTAATGGAATACTGATGCAACAGCAGTTATTTAAACATTTTTTCAAGAGGATTAAATGGTTCAAATGGTTATGAGAATCATACACTGTTTCTCTTTGATGCTTGTTATTGTTAAAAGTCATGATGCTAACACAAACCGCTGTTTTATACTGTTAGTTAAAACATTTGACCACACATACATTTTCATTGTGCACTCCAATTAAAATAAAACTATTAATTTTTTCACAGTGTGAAGAACTCTTTGGACTAGCTTGGATTCCCATGTTCTCAGGTAACCTTGATATTCAAGGCAAGGCAAGGCAAATTTATTTATAAAGCACATTTCACATGATGAGCATGGACTCAATATGCTCAAACACATAAACAAACAAACTAACAAAATTGCAAGTTTACAATAACAGAAATAGACAAAAAGTATGTCAAGAGAAAAACAACAATAACAACCATAATTCCATTTTAACAAAAGTGCGATCACCCAGCCAACCATGTAGAGTTTACTCAAACGCCTGTGCAAAAAGGTACGTTTTTAGTCTGCGTTTGAAAGAGGGTTTTTGGAGCAGAACTTAGTTCCTGTAGCAAGGAATTCCAGAGAGTGTAGTAGTGACTGAAGCACCATGAGCAGATCTAGTGTGGATTCTAGGTATGATGAGAAAACTCTTATTTGATGATCTGGGATCTGTCCGGCATGTATTCAGTCAGCATGTCAACCATGTAGGAGGGAGCTAAGCCATTCATAGATTTAAAGATTTAAAGACTTTAAAATCTACTCTTTGTTTAACACGGAGCCAGTGAAGAGAGGATAAAACAGGAGTGATGTGTTCATACCTCTTGGTTTTTGTTAGAGTTCTGGCCGCAGCATTTTGAATAAGCTGGAGTTTATGTAACACTTGCTTTCAATGCAAAGATAAAATTAAAAACACAACATTTCAGAAAAAACTAAACAAATGTATCAGTCGTGTAAATGTTAAAGAATAATTATAAAACTGTAAATTGTCTTTTTACTAAGTTGCATAAATTTGATTGTTTAGTATATACAGTATGTTGAATGGCTGGTTGGCGAAAGAAGTACAATATAAAAAGTACGGGGCTCTATGACTCTTTTGGGATTATAACAGTCTGGATTTGTGCTTTTGTCTTGGTTTAGATCTCTGTTCTGTTTTTTTCTGATCATCTTCCTCCACCACTTGTGTTCTTGACTGTTCTGCTTCAGCGAAACAAACCGACACACAAAGTGAAAAAAGTCTAAAACATAGCAGCTCAAACAAAAGAAATCCTTTGTATTTTTCTCCCTAAAAATACAGCAGATTTTCATTTTAGTTGGCTCTTCTTAGTTTTCTGAAGGTCCCGTGCCACATGAGTTCCTTAAGTCTGTGCAGGCTGACAGCTGTTTTCACCTGGTGAAGCAGAACAAACCAGAGGAACTGACAGGTTCTTAAACAGGCTCATCAAGAGTGTTTTTGTGGTGAACACAAGCGTTGTAACAGAGGGCTCCTGCAGAAATCTGAGCTTCAAAAGAACAACTTTTCTAAAGTTACGGTCACATTTCATGATTTCATGCCGGGTTAGTGCATGCTAAAACCTACAGCATGTTGTAGCACCACCAGAAACTATATTGTCCCAAATGGTCGCGCTGCCCAAGTGTGTGTTTCTCTAGTGCAGTTTTAACAAAGGCCAAATGGCTGTGTTTTGTCCCTCGTCTGGTTGGGCTTTGTACATAGAGAGCACACAGTTGATGTCTTCAGTTCAGCTGAGGAAGCAACAAACAACTTGAGACAAAAAATAAACTTAAACTGAACAAGTATGTGAGTGTATTTGTGTGTGAGGAGGTGCGGGTGTTGGGGGTGGAGCGGTGAGAAAGAATGAATGAGAAGATGAGAAGGCCAGAGGAAAGCCGTCTGTCGGTATGAGTTGTGTAGCTGAATAAATGAGAGCCAGCGTGGCCTCAGGCGCTACCTGACAGGCCGGCCGGCTGCCTGCCTGCCTGCCTGAATATCACTCTTTGACTGTACTCACCTGTTCAAATACATGCCAGAGCAGGGGGGGCGGGGGTTTGGAAGCTACCGATCACTTTGTTATGTGCTCTGTGAACCAGCTCCGTTCTCCTGCCTTTATTTGAATATTTGCACTCGCTCCACGTCTGTTCTAAAGGGGACTTACTACATAAAACAGCCCGTTTTTAGTGTTTACAACCCAAAAATCTTTAATAATGCATACCTGAAAACTTACACTCATTGTACATCTGGTTATAATGACTTTTATATTCAAATCATGTTTCTTTTTTAATTCAGAGGATGTTATCAATATTACTAGTGAAAGATTTTGTTTTTTTGTTTTTGAGTTTTTTATTTCGGTCCATTTGGATACAGCATAATACAACATAAAAAAAAGGTCCAATATATTAAATGGCACCGAAAAGGTATAGGCTGAAGCCAAGGCTTAATATGCCTACCCTTTTATGAACCTCGACTCAGGAGGTTTAATACAAAACAAAACTAATAATTTGGGTTCAAACATTGAAAAAATTGATATATTGGACGAGTAACAAGCAAACAAGCAAAGACAAAAAAAAAAAAAACTAAAATGAAAACAAAACAAAAAACATACTATAAATTGCAAGGAGTGATAGCCTACATTACGTGGTTCTTGGCAAGAGACTGTACAGCGCGGACAGCAGAGGTTAAGAGTAGGGTGTGTAAAAAAAAAATTTTTAACATACCAAGTGGCTTAAAGAAATACCAAATATTAGTTTACACTTTCTCAGGAATCTGCCGTAGCCCATTGATGGTTCCACATCAGCAACTACGCACGTAGCCTACCTCCAGGACCAACGTCGTAGCAGCAAACACGTCCCTCGTTGTTTGTGTCGTTCTGCAATTACACCTCCAAATGCTAGATGGTGGTGCAGGTTCTTTTCTGCAGCACTGAATTTTAAATGGTTGAGCCTCCTTTTTCGTTTTTTTGTTTCATTAATGTTTCTTTTAGCTCAGAAACAGCAACGGTGGAGCATGTCTTACATGAGTTGGAGCTCGTAAATGTGGAGCGGCAGCAACTTCTACCAACATTGCAGTTTTCGTTTTTTTTACCCAGCTTGAAAAGAATGAAGGAGGAGGAGCAGTAGTGGTAAAAATGTAGAAACAACTGCACAGGATCAGTTTGTCTGCATAGACTACGGGGGAGGCCATGATTTTGAGTTTCTCGCCGTGGTTGGTTCAGCATAGACCATGCTTTAGGCCCACAGCGATCGACAAGATCAACGACTCGATCAGATCAGGCTGTTGATCCACTTAGATCAGATAAGATGAAGTCACAGGACGTTTAGCAGTTCAGGCGAGTCATTATGTCCTCCAGTTTTTTGAAAGGATAGCTGTAACTATCAGCATTTTTCCCTCAGTCAACTAATCACTTTAACACAGTGGTTCTCAAACTTTTTTCGTCATTTTCAAGCCCCACTTGCCCCCGTTGCCTCAACAAAAATCTTGACGAATTACTTAATTAATAAGTAGAAAGAAATAATTAATAATTACTTTAAATGTATTTAAATGTATTGAAATTACTAGCACCAAGTATATCAGTCATATTTGATACTGAATCAAAATCAAAAACAACAAATAACACAAAGTTCAAAAAGAGAAAATAAAAGTGCAGTTGTACCATCATAACTTTATTTGCAAAAACAAAAACAAGTGAACTTTCCCTGCATTAGTGGCTGCAGTGTTGCCTGTTTTGCACTGAACATCCTTTCAAAACGGGGTTGCAGGCTGGAAACTGCCACTCTCAAATCAGGCTCAATGTTGAGTTGGGATCTGTACTTAGTTTTTAGAGAAGCAACAGCTGAAAAGGCCTCTCTCGCAGAGATATGAAGTGGCAAAGGGAAGAAGGATGTTTAAAGCTTTCTGTCCGATGAGGGGATATACTGCCGCAAATATTGGCCCGCTGCAATTAACAGTCCGATGTCAATCATTGTTTTTGCACTTTAGTTCCAGGGTACATTTTTCTCCGATCTCCTAATGCTTTTTAATAATTTTAGCTATTAATTATTACTATGTTTGTGTGTGTGTTTTGTTTAGGGTGAATTATCTTTATTGTCAATAGAATTTATAGTAAGATAGGCATGAAATTGAAAATGTCTTCCCGTTTGTCGCGCCCCACCTGTCATGTCTCCGTTCCCCACCAGTGGGGCGCGCCCCACACTTTGAGAAGCACTGCTTTAACAGATGATATGCTGATATTCAATTCATGAACAATTCACAGATGAGATGTAAAATCATAACAGATTGTTTAGAAAAATGAATGAAGACAAAATGATCAGATATTTCTCAAACATGTCTTGTATGCGCTGTCACCTCACACTTCCCAGTTTCCCCCCACTCCCCCCCTGCTCCCACCTTCCTCTGCCTCCACTGCCCGCACAGAGGCAGAGCCATTTTGATGTTGTCCCAGACAATGGACAATTTGGGTGATTTCCTGTGCGCCAGTGTCATATGATTTTGTCCCGAGGCAGTGCTGATCCAGAGCCTTTTGTCTGGCCGGCCTGAGCCATGGAAGTCAGACTTCCCTCTTTCTCTCCCTTCCCTTTTCATGTGGCCTGTGTGAATGAAACGAGTCCACAGCTAGTGTGGTGTAATTTGGTGATTTATCCACTAGATCCAATGACCGAGGGTTTGACACGCAGTGTTAGCAGCGTATTTGATACTAGCAGCCAGAGCTTTCACAGGGATAGTCTCTCTGCTGAGGGAAGACTTGTGCATTGTGAGTAACAATAGCTTTTGTGGTGCTGGATAATAGATATGGTTTTAGAAAGGGTTTTCATGTTCCTGAGGTGATTAAATGCTTTTAATGTTTAAGTCGACTTAAAGATGTTAATCTTCTCTGCGATTTAAGTGACAGCCATCAGTGCCGCATCTCTTCATATTAAAGGAGCTATTGACTTTTTTTTTTTTTTAGTTTTACAAATACAAAGTTCATGCAGCATAATTTGCGTATTAAGGCCGATTTAAGGAAGATGCCCAAGAGGAACTGACATGTCAAGGTTGAACAGAACTGACATAGTGCAATGAACCTCTGAAAACCTGTTTTTAAGTGGAGGAATGAAATACCATTAACTAATGGCAAGGTGATAATCTGCATTGACACGGATGCTTGAAATGATTTGCATCAGGAAGTTTCAGACCTAAGCGAGGATTCTCTCTGTCTCAGCATGTTCCCAACCTGAATATGAGGATGTTACTAATTTGAGAAGTGGGCCTCAAATTCCTGTCTTCCTGACAGCTGGTAGCTTCATTGTAGTGAAGCCTAAAGTACAGACTCTCTTGCCACAATTTATAACTTGCTGGGGAAATGAATTAAACGTGGATGGCACTGTAGATTTTGAGATGACGTGAAACAGCTGTTTATCCCTGAAAGTGTCTTAACTTTATGGTATATGAAAGCATTGAGAAAGAAGAAAGGACTGGAGGAGAGGAGGGTGTGTGAAAAACTGTGAAGAGTAATTATTCAACGTTCAATTAGCTACACTCGAAGACCAAAAAAGAGGATAAACTAGTGTTTTACTTTCAGATCTGCCCATCACCAGCCAGTCCTGCTTTTAACTGACATGATTGATGATTACAATGCAAGTGATCCTGTTTGAGTAGCTGGAAAGTTCATTTCACAATTTGTTAAAACTGATCACAAGAGAAAGCGTTATACCCCTAAAGTATAATGTAGATCCTTGTGGGAGGAGATAAAAAGATTCGGCTAAGTTCACTTGCTCAGTGATGTGTAAAGACTTTACCTTTTGGAGCCCCCCCTCCACCATTTCATTAAATAAAGCACAAATATTAAGACAATCAATATCAAATAAATGCAGTAATGTTTTTATGACAGGATTATAAAACTGAACACAGTGCACATGTTTATTGTAATTACTGCTTAAAAGGAGGCAGGAGAGGAAATGCACACTTATAGTCTGTTTACATCTGCTATGTTCAGCACTGCAAATAAAACAGAAACTTGATTGCTGTGTTTTACAGTTCCTGCATTCCTAAAATAGCTGCCGGATGTATCGCAGATAAAAGATTGTCCTTACCAAGTGATATAATTATAATTAAAACGAGACAGTTTTAAATATTCAGCTGGATTACTGAGTCCAAAATGCAACTACATTGACAATAAAAGTTGCAAGTCATCTTCTGGTACAGTTCTAAGGCTGTGCTTTACCGTTTTTATATTATATATTACTTTAAATCTAATGATAAAAGATACAATCTAAATTAGGTACCATAGTTGTTTTATGTTATTTGATTTTTCTGACTCTCTAAATTATGTGAGCTAAAGGATGGGGTAGGAAATGTCCTCTAAAATCACCCAGTTTTGGTTAACAGCTATCCCTTACGAAACAACAAATTATGAGGATATTAAACAAAAAAAATCTAAAAATTCCCCATTTACACACAAAAAAAATCAAACACAAAATGTAGTCTTTGGTATTGATAAATTTTGATCTCTACTGATGTCATCTTTAGGGACTGGCTGGATATAACTGAACTTGATATTGACTCATATGAAACTATGAGTAAGAACTCAAAAGATGCTCTCAAAACCTCAAACCTTTCAACGTCTTTGATAAGTTTCATGTGATAACTCATTCAGGAGTGTGCAAGAGCCGTTTCATAAAACAGACAACATTTCTGTAGAATTGCTTATTAGTCATTGGCCAGTGACAAAGTGACTTACATCTGAGAGAACATCACAAACAAGAAATCACATAGGAGGGTCCAGCTGGATCAGTGCTGGTCAGACTGCTGTGAGTCCAGTTGGACACACGTGCTGCCAAACTGGTGTATTTTTCTTTCGTTTTCCCTTCCCATCCAACACAACAGTCCCTTTATACAAGAAAGCTACGTCTTAAAGGACGCCATCATACGATCATCTTGTCATAAGTGCATGCAGCTTTCTCAGTGCTGAGTCTTGCAAAGAGCTGGACAAATCTTCTAACTAGCTCTGATGAGCAGAGAAGTTTACTAGATGCAGAAGTGCTCCTTGAAGAGTCTTCAGCTTGCTCTTAAATGTAGACACAGACCCTGCAGATCGGACAGATCGGAGTTTGGTAGGTTGTTCCACCATCGGGGAACAATGGAGGAGACGAGTCTAGTTACTGATTTCATGCCACGTTGTGGTGGAAGCACCAGGCATCAAAATGAGAACATATTCATTTAACAACCGAACATCGTTATCAGGGGACAACCAATTTTCTTTTTCTTCTTCCATATTCTAGTGTAAGGTTCCCTCTGCCGACATCACGTGCTTCATTTCTCTGATTGGACTATGCCTGTCCGTTGGCATCCAGATGCAGTTTGTTCCTATTCTTCTTAATGTGAGCAACCGTGTTGCACAGACTAAACTTAACCTGACAGTTACTTTCATTCAAACATGCAACCCGTGAGTAACAGGTGTTTGAGCTTTTTAAAATGCATCTTTCTGGCCAGCAATCTCTTTCTACTGGAGCCATAACTAAAAACTATTTAGAAAATACAGAGATTTAATTATTTTCAGGAAAGCTTCTGAGGACAAGATGTGCCTCTACGTTTCCTACATGTATCACTTCCCATGACCTCCAGGGAAGACAGACCTGTTGGCTTTGATCACACACTTGTTCTTCCACAAGGTGCAACACACACTCTGCCCATGTGTGCGTGAGGATCTTCTTACAGAAGATATATATGAGTGAAATGATCAAACCTGCTGGTAGCTACTGAGAACTGAGAAGGGGGGTGACATATGAGAGGAGAGAGGAAGGCGGGGTAGAGGAACAGAAAGACAGAGAATATAGATATATTGGTGTGTATTGTGTGAGTGTGTGTGAGGCCAAGCTATAGGAGAGTTTACATTTTAAACGAGATGAAAAATGTTAACGTTATTTGTGATAATTAGTAATAGTTGAGCACGGATTGGTAGCCGTGGAACCACGCCTACAAGAAACAGTCAAAACTTGAGAGGAAACTCAAATGCACATAGATGAGTCGTAAATTGACATTATATGATTAATAACTGGTGATAAGTTTATCAGCATCAATGTAGATAATCGTAGTAAAATGTCTGACTATGAAAATTGCAGACTTTTTTTTTTTACACATCAGAGATTATTTTTGATGGCCAGGAATTTATTTAGACAGGACCGAAAGTGTATGTCTCTGTCAAAAACAGCTTTCTGTATCCTCCACCGTAATCACAGAGCAGTCACGACCTCTAACAACAAACCCTGAACAGCCCAGCATGCATGAAGCTGGTTTCACTGAGATGACAAACACTGTCATTTGGAAAAAGCACACTGACTGCTTGGATGGTTTTTATTTACAAAGACTGTTTTATGCAGCAATTCATCATTTTGAATGTTAATGATCATCAAGTGCCAACAACCTTTTACAAGAATGTAAAAATATCAGAGTTTGAGACGTTCAGAGCTACAGTAATAACCACCATGATGACACCAGTTAGCACACTGACTGCTAAAGGTTAGTTAAAACCTTATGTGTGTGTGTGTGTGTGTGTGTGTGTGTGTGTGTGTGTGTGTGTGTGTGTGTGTGTGTGTGTGTGTGTGTGTGTGTGTGTGTGTGTGTGTGTGTGTGTGTGTGTGTGTGTGTGTGTGTGTGTGTGTGTGTGTGTGTGTGTAATACTGCTTTAATCTATGTCTGATAAGGTATATATGGGGTATAAATAACTTAATAACTTGGGGCAAATTTTTTGTTGTTAATTTGCCCCACTTTATGCTTATTTAACCTGTGACTGACAGCACTAAAAACTTTGAACTATAAGTACATGAATCATGTGACCACATGTTGGCAAGATCAAGGAGTGTTGCAACTATTGCCTTCAACGATTCTTGGCAGCACGAGCTAAAATGGTGCAATCAATCATTCTCAGTGTGATGAGTCATAATTTTTAATAGAGTTTCACTGTCAGAAGAGAGAAGACACCCTATATAATGAAGTACTACAACATCCAAAAATAATAAACAATACTCTGGCTATTGACACCCTTCTGGGGAACAGTCCAGAGTAAATTAAGAAATATAAGGTAGAAATTTGATGTTAACACAAGTCCTAGTTAAGAAAGACAAAATGGCGTTGACGATGTAACTAATTACATAAGTTGATCGGTGGTCAATTACCCCACAACTACAGGGTGGAGAGCAGTTTCAGGGACACTGACAAAATGTTTATTAATGTTTAATTATTATAAAAATAGAATAAAGTTTATCAAAGTTACTAGTTTTGTTGAAGAACATGTAAAGAAAAATGAAGAAATTATGAGAGGAGCATGAGGGACATGCCAAAATTAAGTACACCGAATAAAAGAAAATAGTATAAAATGGTTGAAATCCATGTCAAGAGACATGTCATCACAATCATGAAAGAAAATAAAATATAAATGTTTCGTCATTTATACCACAACCTCAGAATTTAGTTATTTCCTATGTTTATGATGATAAATTGACTTGGATGGGAACACCAAAAGTACTTTATAGTGATATTCACCTAGAATGTGGTGGCACCTGGGGGGTGGTAGGTGCGAGGGCCCGACCAACGCTTGCAGCTTTAACTCTTTTTTTCTAGTTTGTGCAAAAACAAATGTATAGAAAGGAAAAAACATGTTACAAGGAAAGAAATAACATTTCTGTTGCAGATAAACAAGGTCCAGTGGTAATAAATAAATCCATATGCATATCTAAAAATGGAGGAAATTTAGGAGCAAATTAGGTCTCAGCGGATACATGCTTATCAGATATATATATTACAAATAAGAAGGGTCACATAAATCTCATTGGCCTCCAAACCATCAGACTTTCTGAAAGTCTAACAATGTCATGAACAAGGCCAAATATGTGCCAGAGCCGTAACTCTGGATTAAGGTGTTTTGATGCTAATTTATAACTTAAATTACACAGAAGTACATCAAGGTGCCTATACTAGTGTTTGTCATGTAATTCATGTAAGGCCGTTCTGTTACGGAACTGAACTGTTTGTAAAACGACTGAGAGTTCTAAACACATTTCTTTAAAACATGGAACAAAAGCATAGTGATTTGATGTCACTACTGTGAAAACCAAATGATCCAAAAGTGAACTTTTCCCATAATAAATGTAAACTAAATGTCTTCATTGTCACTCAATGTGATGAAATAAAGGCCCATTCCGGATGCTGAGCTGATGAGTAGCAGCACGTTCACAGTTCTGCCTTCATTGTACCAAGCTGATACGCACCATAATCATTTGAGAAAAGTTATCAAATTATCAAAGTTTAAGATGAGTAAAGAAGAGAAATCTTCACACAACTCTGCTTACAATGAGCTGCAGCTGAAGGGGGAACTTTGTGATGCTGTCATCAAACTTGAGTTGAATTGTTGAATTTCAAGTCCATAAAGTCATCCTCTGTAACTGTACCCCATGTTTTTGAGTTGATAATAAATATATGTATATATGTAATATATGTAAAAGTGCTAGTTTGATATATATATTCTCATACTGACACCATCTAAGAGATCGGATCTAAGAGAACTATGATTTGTAGAGGGGGCAAATAAACAAATGAGGGAAATATACTTACTAAATCTTCAAATAATGGAGTCCCAATTATCTGCAGAGTGTAGCAAAATATTTTTTATATTAAACACCCATTCCAAATAAAGGCCGGGTCAAACATTGTTTTTCTGGTTGCTAAAAAAATATTCAACCATATGCAGTTATAGCCTAATAGAAAACATAAATATAAATATACCCTACGTAAACACAAACAAATAACTTTAAACCAATTGAAAAGTGTGTGACTATTTAATTTTAGAGGGACCTCATTGATGATGTTGAGCAGCTTGTGTATCAAAGAGAAAGGCAAAAAAAGGAGGGAAAAGAGGTTAGCTCGTAGCCTCCTTTCTTTTTCCTTTTCTTAGCTTGGATACGTCACAAACGTGCCAGACACCAGAGTGAGTCGTGGAAGATTATACGAGTAGCGGGAAAAGAGTTGTATCAGAACATAGCTGACAATGAGAAGCTGTTCGCGGCTAGTGCTGGTTGGCTAGATCGAAGACGCACAATAAGATTTGGGTTGAATGAAGACACACAATTAATAAACAGGTCCCTAATAAATACCTGTTGATTTGAGTGATTTAAGCAAATAAACACCCGGGCCTTTATTTGGTGTTTTACGGTGATCAGTTTGTTTATGTTGTAAACATAACATCACCGTAATGGTTTGTCTTCCAAAGTGGCATCAGGGTTTTATTAGCTCAGCAGCAGCACGTCTCAGCCACTAGACTCTTAATCCATGACCAAAATTAATTTAGTTTTATTCAAAATTGGTGGTATGTGACAAATTTATGATCTGTGGAGTGAAAATGTAGTGCAGTACAAACATCAACAAACAACACAGACGGCATTTAAGAAGATACTGAATAGTCTGTACTTAGATTAGAGATTAGATTAGATTAGATTGTCTTCCTCCCTCAGTGGGGAAATCCGCTTCGTGCAGTAGCATTACACTCAACACACACATGCAGTGAAAGGGTAAAAAAAGTAAAAACTATATAATTACAAAATATAAACAGTATATACATTGGAGGGAAAATAAAAGTAGTGCAGTACGAGAAAGAAAGAAAAACAGTGCAAAAAAAAGCAGGTAAAATGTTTATGAGGTAGACAGATATTGCACATGTTGTTACTGTCCGTTACTACTGTAGCAAGTCTGGTTGTGCAGTCTGATGGCAGCGGGGAGGAAGGACCTGCGATGCCTCTCAGTGACGCATCGCGGGTGACTAAGCCGGTCGCTGATGGAGCTCTCCAGGGCTCTGACAGTCTCATGAACGGGGTGGGAGACATTGTCCATGATGGAGGACAGCTTTGCCACCATCCTCCTCTCCCCCACCACCTCCACAGGATGGAGACTGCAGCCCGGGACAGAACCGGCTTTCCTCACCACCTTGTCCAGTCCCTTCCTCTCTGCTGCAGTGATGCTGCTGCTTCAGCAGACCACAGCATAGAAGATGGCTGACGCCACCACAGAGTCATAAAAGGTCCTCATGAGGCCGTCCCTCACTCCAAAGGACCTCAGTCTGCGCAGCAGGTGGAGTCTGCTTTGGCCTTTCTTATAAAGTGCCTGTGTGTTTGTGGTCCAGTTTTTGTTCAGGTGAACACCCAGGTACTTGTAAGAGTCCACTATCTCTATGTCCGTTCCCTGGATGTTCACCGGAGAGGGGGGGACTTTGCGCCGGCGGAAGTCCGCTACCAGCTCTTCTGGAGGTTTGTTGTATGGTGGATGAAGTCGGCCGTGTAGACGGTGAAAAGAAGGGGGGCCAGGACGGTCCCCTGTGGCGCTCCTGTGCTGCAGACCACCGTGTCAGACACACAGCCTCTTGTCCTCACAAACTGTGGTCAAACCGAGGATTAGCAGACTACACAACAACCGGGGAATGGTTTCAGACCTCTGGGACTTTAAGTAACGTTTAAAGTTGAAGAAAGATGGTCCAGCCGCAGTCGGACTTCATTCGTTTTCAGCTGTTGGTATAAACTGCTCAGTCGTTGTGTCGCTCTGCTTTTTATTGCTTCACTTCATTCGTTTTCATGGCAACACGACGCTCTATATCCACTGATATTGACCAATGACACCACCAGCCACCGTCACAGGGTTTCCGGTGCGGCATTTGGACCAAAGGGAAGACAACACCAAACTAAACTGAAAAATGATCCGAGGCAAACTGGAGCGCACACCAACATGTGTGAAAACATCCTCAGTTATGTCAGCAGTAAGAATTTTACATCCATGTTTATCATCTTTACTTATGTCTAACTCATTGTTTATGACAGCCAGAGGTACCAAGTGAGGTGAACTTGAGTGATCTTCCAAGGGTTGTAAAATGTTTAATACCATCTTAAGTTACCACTACATCTCTCATATTGATATGTGCACTCTTGCACAAACCCAACATGGCAGTTGTGAAATAGATACATTAAATAAAGAGTTATGGTTTACGATGCATTCAGTCTCATTTATGAGGTTGATCTTATCAAGTTGGCATGTATACAGTTCAGGCTTCAGGATGTGTGCACTCAAGTTTTTATGGCCCCTTGTTTTTATGACAGGAATGCCTTTGTTTTAGTTTTATATAATTTAGTGTTTGTTCTGGATGTCATTCAGTAGATTTCATCACATGTGTACAGGTAGGTGGGTGTGTCTTCATATTGTGTCTTCGTGCAAACTTTCTGCAAAACATTCTGCGCTAGATTTCCTCTCAAAGCCATTGGTTTTCAGAAGTGAGATAATTGCACAATTTTCAGAATGTTCTCAGTCATTACTTCAATGCGATAGCATCATTTCATTTTGCTTTCAGACTTAACCACTTTAGTGAGGAAAACTTGTCTGCAGTTAATGGCTGAATCGAGGAGGGAGTTTTAATCCATATATCATAACTTATTTATGCAATGCATGCGCACATCCCATCAAAATGCGCCTACAGGCATGTAGGCAGGTGGACTACCGATTTATCTCTCTTGATTTTATGGATTCATCAGAGTTATATGACTGCAGATGCTTGGAAGCAGTAGAAACCCCAGTGAGACAAGTCATATCATTCAAAAATTTCAACATCAACATGTGTAATTGGGTATGTCTATTGGATGTGCAAATTAAAGGGATACATTTATTTCTTAATCAGTTCTCAGCTTTTTTTTTAAATAATGGTATTACTATGGTAGTGATGGGAATTTGCTTAGAAAAAACAAATTAAGGCAGTAAAAGTGAGATATCCCATCATCCTCAGGTACTTGAGTACTTGTTATTACCTCATTTCTTCTGTACTGTTGTCACTTTTTATTTTCTTTCACCGTTTTATTTGAAGTAATTTACTGTTTTATTTGGTGATAATTACGGAGTTGTACAAGTAGGTACAAGTAGTACTATTAACATATTTGTGTGGGTATTTCTTTGTCCAGACACTAGTCTGCCTTTTTGTTTGTACATGGCATGGTCTGTGATATCCTATCACAATCCTCCAAGTGTGTGTGTGCGTATGTCTGTGTGTGTGTGCGAGAGAGAGAGAGACAGAGAGAGACTGAGAGAGAGAGAGAGATGGGTCAATTCATCACGTCTCCTCTCCTTATCAGTCAATTATGTTTATGAGTTGTCTGTTTGGATGTAATGACTGTGTGGAACCATGGAGGAACACACACACACACACACACACGCACACACACACACACACACACACACACACACACACACACACACACACACACACACACACACACACACACACACACACACACACACACACACACACACACACACACACACACACACACAGACCTGCTGTATCAAGTAGCAAACAGTTGAAAGCAACTATAAGGTGGGATATACATATATATATATATATATATATATATATATATATATATATATATATATATATATATATATATATATATATATATATATATATATATATCCCACCTATCCCACCTATATACATATATATATAGTGTATACGTTTTTATTTTCTAAACACAGTTATCATCTGAAATGGTTCAAACAGCTGAAAAACGGCCATAGACATTGACATGAAATCAACTCTGAGAAGAGCAAAGACGTGGCATTGACAGGACGTGAGTCACAGGGACACTTGGAAGATCCGACAAAAACAGCACGACTCAGAGATACATATCAGAGTTTAAGACAAACAAAGTGACTATTCTGTACTATCGGTGTTTATGCTGTTTGATGTGGAGAGCTGTGTATGTGAAGCGTGCATGGACTGTATATATTTGTATGTTTCGCTTAAACTGAGGACTTCAAAAACCAGTGGGGGGGGGAAACTATGCATGAGCTAACAAAAGGAGATGGAATGTTCAGGGAAAACGGGTGAAATCGCTGCAAGAGAGGGAAAAAAGTAGCTAGAGAATTGCAAATCTGAAGTTTCCTAGATGCTTGATAGGGCTGCCTGGTGCAAGAGCATCTAAATAGAAAATCTCTCTGAGCAAATGAACATCCCATCTGAGACCTTTGAAGTTCTGAAGAAGCAAGACGCAACACTTCCTCTTTAAATTACAGAGCCAGTTTGCGGTTGATTTCTCCGGGGAATGAACATGATGTGCCTTGATTAATGCGAATCTTTTTGCTGCTCTGATCTTGTGACGCACACTATATTGGACTAATGCCACGAAGCAAAATTATGGAAAGTTGGGGGACTTCTCTTCTTCTTTTCTTATTTTTTTTTTCCCTCACCACATCACACGCACATTGCAAGGGCACGTACAACCTCACCATACTCAAGCTTTCTTGTCTTCATTGTATTTTTCTTATTATTATTATTTCTTTCTTTTATAAAATCTTCTATGTCCTTAGATGAATGAAAGATACAACCCTTTTAAATTACTGAGGTATATTTAAGCATTTTTCGAATCTCCAATATGTGAAAGATCATAGCAACTTTAGTTGCCACATTGGTGTGGTCACCATCTCACTGTTGGATCTTCTGTCTAAGTCTTTTCCGAAACCGACTGCAGTGTTGTTGTTGATCTAAAAAATAATGGTTGAAAAAAAAAAGACTGACTCGGTCTCAGAAAATCAGAAGAGCCTGACTTTTTTTTCAGTTGCCAATGTTCAGTAAATTTAAATGTATTTATTTATTGTATTTAATTTCAAGCTTTTTCAGTTCTCATTGGAGTTTTTTTCTTTTTTTAATAGGAGGGCACCAACTGTAAACACACGTCTGTACATGCCAAAGGAGTGTATCCCCAGCTAGCTATTAAAACTTAGTCATACCGGAAGTTTGGGCTGCTACGGCCATCCCAAGTGATTCAATCTTATTGCAATGTAAACTAAAAGAATGACTAAGTATTCAAAGTTTTATGTGACAAAAATTCAAACTTGAAATGTTAATCAAATTAAGTAAAGTAAAGTAAATTAAGTTGGCGCATATAAAACCAAGAGTTAAGTTCCGTTTCAGCAACTCAATGAAAGCCATCTCTGGTGGCATTTTAACATTGCTTTAAAGCATATTTTTGGCAGTTTTGTACAGTATCCCATGAAATTCAGGCAAGCAAATATTGTTCGGTGCTCTCAGTCTTGGCTGTGAAATCATTTTCTTTTGCTAAGTGGTTTGTTGAGCTAAAGTCTCCCACTACAAACCACTTACTTGTGCAGTTCCTTTGGCTCAATTTTATATCCTCCTATCTGCCCTATTTGCAGATGCTATATGTGCAATTTCCACCCTAGTGGGAAGTTAGGAAGCCAAAGCAGCTCAGTTTCCGTTTTCTTGCTAATGATGCTATAGTCTCCAGAGGAGTAGCATTTCCTCCTTTGAGGAAATTAAATACAAACACATACAGAGACTTATTCAGACTTAAACAGGCCCACTGCTTCTATCCAGTCTCCTTCCCCCAGTTTGGCTTGTCTCCATCAGTTAGCCCCAAATTATTAAGAGGAGCCATTGGGGGCTAGTTAGAGCTCCAGCGTCGCCGGTACCGGTCTCCAACAGTCTGTGGTCGTGCATAGAAGCAGAGGAATAACTCAGCAACAAAATGCTGCACTGACAAGAATTTTTAGGCTTCTTTTGTTTTGGCATTTTAAGTTTCACATATTTATTGAGCCTTGTTTCATCAGAGTAAAAAGAAAAAGAAAGAAAATATGTTTGTTTTATGATCTTTTGAGAAGAATGTCATCTCTTTTTGAACTGGGGTTCACAGGCCACACAGAAAGAGGGGATTCCAGGGGGTTTTTCCCTCCACATCCTACCTCCACGGTTGAGGTGAACAGTGGAGACAGAACTGCGTGGGAAATATTTATCACAGTTGCAATAACAGAAAAACTCGGGTGACATGTAAGAAAGACCGTGCATCAGGGATCAAATCTATGACCTGATAAGAGGAAGAATAAATGATTGAGTTCCTGTTCCTGTCTGCAGTCTGGCACCTCTCTGATTAGTGCACCAGTTACAGAAGCTGTGATCTTGTAAGATTTGAAGTATGTAAAGTAAGAACACTGGGATCAGAAGAAACAGGAAACCCACCACCTCCTGACAAAAGCTGCATTTTGTTTATACATAAATTGGTCAGTCTGCAGGGCTTATGGCCTCAAGTTCTACTCTGTGAACACAAAATGCCTAATGAATCCAACATGAGTTAACCACACACTTGAAACCAAGGTATGACAGTTATAAGTTATTTCACTTTTAAACATGTGTCACTCATAAATCAGCTGGGTGTAAACCAGTGTCCTTCAGTCCAGGTCTTCAGTACTCAGTATCCTGCATGTTGGAGATGTTTTCCTGATCCGCCACACCTGGCACAAATCAAGAGGTCACTGACAGTCCTGTGGAAACCTTGATGATAAGCCGAAGGTAAACGGGAAGAGCCATGTGTGAGGATATGTGGATGGGATGAAAGAAAGTTCTGCTCATAGGAGCCTATGACAGACTTTACACCGTAACAGTTCATAACGCTGCTCTCAAATCTAGAAGAGGGTTAGAGTCAAATTTACATGGTTCTTGTTTGGCTTTAAAACAGATTGTGGAGGCATTTTTTTTAATTAGGTTTAATTAAGAAATTAATTATTAAGAAATACTTGGTTTGGCAAAAGGTGAACTAAAAGACTGCATCTAGGAGTTTTACGATTTTGTGCTGTAGAAAAAATGTCGAGAAGTTTTTGCCCTGTGATCACTCAATGTTTGGTTAAAAATACATAAAAATATATTTACATTGACAACAAGTCCAAAAACAATAGGAAAGCTGTTCAGATAAGTTGGAACATAATTGAAAACACTGGTTTAACCTATAACAATGTGCAGAATTATCCATGAGTGTCTTGTCCTTGGGACCTTAACTAGGACTAGGAAGTGGGTATAGATTGTGGATGGATGGATGGATGGATGGATGGATGGATGGATGGATGGATGGATGGATGGTTGAGGTCTGTTTACGTTTGTCAAACAATGACAATCTTTTATTTTTTGCTTGAGATATTTTTATTGACATTTAGGTAAACATGCGGAAGATGCATCAAAAATTTATAACAGCTGATTTACTTTCCACTTTACATGATTATTATTTGTGATTCTTCCTTCGAAAGATTGAAAATGCTTACCATGGAGCATGGTGGCTCAGCTGGTAGCGTAGCCGTCTCACAGCTAGAAGGGTTTGATTCCCGCCGGGGACGCTGTGGGTGCTGAGTGCGTGTTAAGTTCCCCCATAACTTCAGCACCCACACCCTGCCTGGGGTTGGCGAAAGGGCCCTTGGGTAGCTAATGTGAGCTACCTCACCCCTCCCCCTACTCCTACCTCCCCCATCTGGCCAGCCAGAAAAAAAAGAAGAAAATGGTTACCATGCATTGCACGCACTAATGCAAATAGGACGAACAAAACGAACTGTGTTGCAATACCTTTGCTTCTCATTGTTCTTGTCAACCACGCTGGCACAATGACTGGGGCATTTATTTTTAAATGTGAAAGTGAATGCATGTCACTGATGTGCAAAACATCTTAACAATAGCTTTGATCATTTTCAAAATGCCGTATTATGAGTGAGGTAACGACAGCTCAGTCAGTTAGAGGTCATGCGTAAGACCATATTTACTACAACTATATTATCCCAGTTACGCAGTAAAATAAGTAATATCACATTTTTAAAAATATACATGTACAAAAGAAATATATATATATTTTAGTAGGTCAGAAAAGTTTCCTCTGAAGACATAATGACAGTTCAAGTTTCCCTGTAGCAGTATTACTGAACGTTCTTATTCTGATGTTGTAATTGCTTTGCTTGGCATGTTGTCAGGAATTCGGTTGATCCAGGTACACCCAACAACAGGTTTTAATAATGCTCCCACTGAGCTGAGAACAGGTGTGTTCAGGTTTAATGATCTTCAATGTAGAAGAATTATAAACTGGTAACTCATAAAATAGCACCATTTTGAGTTCAAAATGTGCTTTTGTGTGATCTCACAGTGCTCAAGTCGCTTTCACTCAGAGCGCAAGGATCATTCTTCCATGCCTCAGTTTGCCGATCCAGTTCCCCTGGAGCTAAATACCTGAGAGTTGTTAGGTAAGACAGAGCAATACTGACTCGCTTCAACGAAACACCATCATTACTGTCGCCCTAGCACATGATCAAACAGTTGGGGTGGACTGAGAACGTACTCGTGTGTGGGGGTGCATGAGGATGGGTGTGTGACCCCTCAATGTGTAAATGCCAATGGGAACGCCAGAGGTAGGAATTCCAGTCTGCACAGCAGGAGCTGGGTGTGTTGGTTAGACCAGCCGGTCTGCAGACACCTGGAGAGAGGCATCCCTCACTGACACTGTGACGCCATTAGAATTCTGTCCCATACAAAATGCACCGTTAGACTTTTTGGAAGAGATTGTCATTATGTATGAGTTTTTCCATTTAAAATAAAAATGTAATGTTAACAATATAATAACAAAAACTTGGCCTCATATGTTCTACAATGTTGAAAAATTCATGACAATTTAGAGCTTGAGGGGCAAGAATTTTAATTGTCTGTGACCATTAGACATAATGGGGTAATTAAATGAATATGGCAGCGTAATTATAGCTTAGAGAGAAGGGTGTGTACTCACTGATACCTACTTGAAGGTTGGTGTCTGGACTATTGAGAGATTGAGAAGGGAAGGATCTTGGAAACTTTGAATTAAAAAGAAAAGTGAACATTTCAAACAATGTCACAACGGCACTGGAGGCTCTCTCCCCGAACAAAAGAGCTGAAGGATATAATAATAGGTTATGTGCAGAATTGACAAGAATGGTCCTTTTAGTCATTTTAATACTTTTACTTTAACCTTGAAAACCAAAGCAGAAGCTGAAAATAGCCAGAAAACATATAACATTTTTTCTAAGTCATCTAGTTCAAAACAATAAATAAATACATGCAAATGTACAAGCTACTTTCGTTTCTTGGAGGGGGAAATGCGAAATTGCATTTTTCCAAACTTCCAAAACCTGTCAGCTTGGTGTAACATGTACATTGTGAATTGTCATTGACACGTTAACATGGTTTTGAAGATGGCAGGTATGTAGAGCAAGATAAAAGTGAGCTTGCACAATGTAAACATGTCATCACATTATAGGAACTGTCAAACTGTGACAACAGCTTTCCCATGTCGTGCAACAAGTACTAGAGGAACTCAGTTGCCTTCGCTAATAACCCAAACTGCTTGTTATAGGATTATTCCCAAACACTAAATAACAGCTGTCGGATTTATTGTGAGACCTTTGAAATTGGTTAAATTTCCTTTTTAAAGGAGTGGATAATTGAGTTGTGCTGACGTGTAAGCGGTGGTTTGCTGTTTAAAAGATCACAGTTGGGATTTGCTGCACGTTCTCTGCCTTACCTGGATTTTCTCTGGACAGTCCCAAAACATGTACATTAGGCCAACTGGTGATTCTCCCTGACCCATAGGAATTAGTAATTTAGTCTTCCTGCATGCATGTTCAGCTGTGACTGTGTCCTCGCCTGTAAGCCACTTTAGGTATTACCTGTTTGCCCTGCCCTTTACAATCCGAACCGACCACTCAGATCTTCAGCGGTTGCTGTCCTTCAAGGAGCCAGAAGCACAAATTGCCCACTGGCTGGAGGAGCTGGCCCCTTATGTTTAGTAAGTAAGTAGAGTACAGGGCTGGATCCCGACACACTAATGCTGATGCTATGTCTCTGCGTCCATGTGCTCATGATGGCTGCCGATACGGTGAAAAGAAGGAGGCCCAGGAGCGGGAGCTCCACGATCAGGCCGAGCATGGTCCCAGGCACAACAGGGATGGTATGGTCTGTAGAGTGACACAAGTCTTCTTCTCGCCTGAATGAAGAGCTAAGCAGGAACAAGATGCTGTCGTGCAACCGTTGCTACAGGGGCTGGACTCAGGACAAAAACCAAGGTGGGAGGATGTCACTGGGTGCTCACCTGCCATCAAAGGACTGTTCGAAAAATTTGAAGCCCTCCGAGTGAAGGATGGGTTGCTCCATAGGGCCTGGAAAGAGCCACCCGCAGGGGAAGAGAGGTGGCAGGTGGTGCTCCCCTGGGGCCTCATTTATAAAGCTTGCGTGCGCACAAAACAGGGCTTGAAAGATGCGCACGCCACCTTCTACGCAAAGGTTGGGATTTAAAAAAAAAACTAACGGAAAAATGTGCGTATCTTTACGCAAACTTTGATCCTAGCGCACCAACATTTTGAAGATATGGGGAACTGGCGACGCAGACGTTGAGGTGGTGAAATTAAGCGGGATTCATGTCAAACTTTTAATGTCATCACATATCAGAATTATACTATAATAGCGCTGATCGTGTCCCTCTGTGTTTGAAGCACAGCGTCAGTCAGTCGGCCACTTCCAGGTGCGCCATGCGCTTGGGACACTCTGGTGCTGTTGGTGCTGCAGCCGCGGTGCAGGACACGCCGTGCCGGGAACCTCCTCGTCACCACCACTTCCAACTGGAGAGTGACTGAGGACATAACAAATAAGTGTCGGGCCACTCTCCTCTTGGCCTCCACCTTCAGATCGCACCACTTCTTTTTTATTTCTGCCACAGATCTGTCCGTGGCACTCATGGCGTTTCACTCGCTTTCTTTTTGTTAGTGATGTCACTACTGTGACCACCAAGTAATGTCGTTTTCCTGGCCTCCACCTCATCCACAACATCTAAATCTCGGTCTCCGTGAAATTTAGTGGCACGGTGGCTCGACACGTGTCTCATTCATCCTGATGCACAGCAGAAACAGGCTGCAGGCAGGCGCTGCGCATGCTCAGCAGGCTCATTTATATGCAAATACAGTCATCAAGTACTTTGCATTCACCATTCATGGTAAAAAGTGGGCATGTAGAGAGCGGGATATGAGGTGAATTCACATGCGCAACCTTCCAGGTGGACTGTGATTTATAAAGCGAACATTGCGTGCAGATGTGCGGGCACACGGTTTTATAAATCAGGAATTTTTTGTGTGCACGCCATTTTTGGCTTTTGAGCGCACGTACACTTTTAGTATGAATCCTACGCACTCTTATAAATGAGGCCCCTGGGCACTCATGGATTCAGTGCTAAAGGCCTGTCATGGAACTACTGGAGCAGGCCACTTTGGTCTCTCAAAAACCAACAGGGATTTTACTGGGGTCAACTCAGGAGAGATTTTGAGGACTTTTGCCACCCTTGCGACCTCTGAACAGTTCACAAAGGTCTCCTGGATCAGTCTAATGCCCTGCTCCAGCAGCTAGCAGTGGGGGAACCAAAGGAGAGAGTAGCGGTGGACATCATGGGCCCATTTCCTTGCACAGAGAAAGGCAACCATTATGTTCTGGTCGATATGGAATATTTTACCAACTGGCCGGAGGCAAATGTCATACCGTATCAGGAAGCTGGGACAGTTGCAGATGCAAGGCAGGAATTATGAATCAAGAGTGTTTGCTGCCATGTGTAAACACAGTGGGATCCAAAAGAAGACCAGCGCGATTGGGACATTCCCTTCCCCATTGTCTTGTTATCCTACAATTCTGCTGTTCAGGATTCCACCATATGCACACCCACTCTCCTGATGTTGGGGCGGGAGCTGAGGATACCAGCGGAGATGGTTTTTGACATCCCCCAGACACGCTGGGGGTCCCACCCAAACCAGAATATGAAGGGAGACACCAGGATTGGATGGATTCTGCTTGTGTCTTTGCCCGTGACCAGCTGCAGAAAGCTGGTATGAGGCAGAAAATAAATTATGACACAAGGGCTAGAGGGAGGCACTTTGAGTGTGTAGCATTCCTGCATCTATGTTCAGCTGCGACTGTGTTAATGTTAAGTTCTGCAGTCCATGTTTATGTGGGGTTATATTGAATGCATTCAGGGCTGAAGCAGGTGTGTGAGTGGATGAGAAAGGCAAGGGGGCGGGACAAGAGCCTGTGAGTGACAGGAGCCTGTGTGTGAGGGTGTTGTTGCAGAACATGAGGCTGGTGGAGGATGCATTGAAAGTGGCTGCTGTTCTTTTTCTCAGTTGCTGTATGTTTTTGGTGTGGTTATGGCCGACAGTAACAAGTTCTGTTTAATAAAGCAGCTGTTCGCTGGTATCCTCTCGGTCCATCTTTTCCTTTACTCTGTCCCACCTTTTCTTTCCTAGTGTGTGTTCAGTCTCCATTTTATGTTGCAACTCAATGGGCTGAGTCTCAGTATAAATTGGGGGCTCATCTGGTAAATTTTGAACTCATTGAGGAGTCCGAACTTGAGCTTCTCTGTGTTGGGCCGTGAAAGTTGTACATGAGGTCAAACCTTTGACACAAACGTCTAGTGTATGTTGAGATGAGCATTTCTGCAGTCCGGTATTTTGGTTTCAGTAGATTTAAAGGCTTTGAGTTGCATATGCTCTTTCGTAACATGTGCTGATCATTTTTGATTTCATGAGTTTTATGTTTTGTTTTGTTTTTTATTTTTTTCAGTTTATTTGATTCTTTCCTTGTTCTTTCAACTTTTGGTGTGTGGGGTTGTGTGTATGTGTGTTTCTATTTTAACTTTTTTCTACTTTCTGCTTTATTTCGAAAGAGCTGTCCTGTCTGTGTAGCTTCGAGGTTGACTTCTTGTATTGGTTCCCTGTCCTGATCTTCCACTTGCCTGATTGGTCCTGTGTCTCATACCCCTTTGA
This sequence comes from Cololabis saira, assembly GCF_033807715.1. Classification (NCBI taxonomy): domain Eukaryota; kingdom Metazoa; phylum Chordata; class Actinopteri; order Beloniformes; family Belonidae; genus Cololabis; species Cololabis saira. The sequence continues at coordinate 36,305,015 of NC_084596.1, read as the reverse complement.
GTTTCTGTCAGTGTGTGTGTCAGTACATCACCCTGCCTGCGTGTAGTAGTAGTCAATACACAAAAATAAATGCAGAGATAAAAAAACAGAAAAGAAGGGCAAATAATCTTACTGAAATCTTTGTAACCAAGGCAGTCACCTATTAGCAGTGACTTTTTCTTTTTTTTTTCCTTGTAAAAGTTGGCACTTAGTAGCTACAGCTGGGAGGTCAAGTGAAATGTTTTGAAAAATGATTTTAACCACTGGATAGGTGGAGTTTTCTCCACATAACGGATTATTCTTACAGTCAACAGGATGTTTTAGTTGTGAGGAAATTTATAATAATTTTTAGTGGGAGACATGTTTGTTTGACAACATCTGATGACCGGGACACACTAACCTGATAATCGGCTGTCGGACGCCGTCGGGCAGTCGGGCGAGGTCGGTGACTCGAGTTGGGTTGATGTTTCCCATGCAGTCGACCTTGCTTTGACCATCAATACTCAATATAAGTCTTGTTCCCACAACTGCTTGATTGACATTGTCTCATCTTACATATCTAGTGCTCATTCAAGCCACATGGTCACATATCAAATTATCACATAGGACCACTTACTGAAATGTTACAAATTGAAAATTGAAAAAGAGACGACCGGATTTATGTGTCCACAAAGTCCTGAAAGAATCTGCCACTTGTCCCATCAATAGAAAATATGACAAATAAGTTAGTTGAGTCAGATAGTGTGAGGGTACTCTAAGAATGATGGAAATGTACATGATGACAGCATGACTGTTTTTCTTATCGTAGCAGCCAGAAATGACAGCTTCAACAAAAGGGACAACAGTTGGTAAGCTGAGTTACGAGGGTTAATGATTGTGTCGTAAGCTTTTTTCCCCTCTCCTGATAAAAGCAATGAAATAAAGCAGAAACGGTATCAGGCGTGCTCTTGTCAGGTAGGTATGCTGAGGAGAGGAAAGCGTTTATGATGCTGACAAAGGTTGAGCCAAGAGTTGAAAGCTCGGGACAATAAAAGCTATAAAATAAAAATAAATGTCATGCTGAAGTCTAGTTTTTTCATGTCCTTTCCTGCTCTTTCAATGCCCTGCCTTGCATAAAGTCATTTTTTTCCCTTTCCTCTGAACTTGTGTGTTTTTACAGCTGGCTCCACATTCAGTTCAGTGTCATCAGTCACTACAGTGACGAATAATGGAAAAATTATTAGAGAAAAGAAGAATGGATGGAAGAGAGAGATAGAAACGGTGAGTAGAGCAAGGGCAATATAAATGAGAAATGCAGAAAATGATATTTGATGGAAAGGACATAGAAATTATGTATCTTTGAGAGTGTTGAACCATTTTCTCGGTTCACTAATCCCAGAGAATCATCAGAGAATCCTGAGAGGTCGGCGTCTGCTGCAGAGCAGGAGCCCTGGAGCTTTTACTTGAATGCTTTGAAGACAGGTGGATCCCAGGTTTAACCAAACCAGACCCCCGGGTCTTGTAAATGAACAGTGTCAGTATGTGGAACCACTTGGACCCCTGACTCAACCCAAAAACCCCATACCCATGACAGTACAAGTAGCTGACACGGATTTTCATCAGGTTGTTCGCACTAACCCAACATGACCTGCTGGACACCTGAGCTTAGCTTTGAACTGTCACACTGGAGCTTCCAGTAGAATTAACATCCATCCTCGCCATGTCACACACACGCACCTGTGTGTGCACTCAAGAATGCACTGACCTGGCACGACCCCATATGCAATGACATGTACTGTAAATACTCAAATTGATGTATTTGCATGCAAAACACACACAAACTGATAGCAAAACAGACATGTGCTTGTGTATGATCCAGTGACGTGCAGTGAGGTTCATTGCTGGTGAGGCATTGACTTCATCACAATCAGAAGTACAAACAGGAACCCTACAGATTAGCTTATTGACTATTTGATCGGCAGTTAATGGGTTGTGTTTAAAATCAGCTGTCTTTACACATACAAACTGTAGCACACAGATTAATTAAATTAAATGTTATTATGCTCTTACCTTTACTTAAATGGACATTTTTTAAAGTAAAGTCGGGAAAAAATGGCCGCACTTGATTTATTATCTGTCGATTGGTGCTTGCTGTTACTTATTCTGCAGCCGAGGAGTCACAAAAAAAATCACTGGGATCACGACTGCCCCCTACCATGAGCCAGGAGAACTGCATGCTGCACTTAGTGCCTCTCTGCAGATGTTTTATGATTGGTCAGTTGACAAAAAAAATTCAGCTAAACTATGGAAATTTAGTTGATATGGAAAAAGTGTTTGAACATTTTAATAGCAACATACAGAGAGACCAAGTCATTGCACAATCCATGGTGAGTCTCATCTGGCTGCAGCCTCACCACATGTCTCTTCTCAGTGTTTGAACAGTAAACGTGAAATCTCACTGGATAAATTTAACCATTGAATACATTTTTTCATTTTACATGTTTTCTTTCCCTGATGACGGATGAGGCACGGCCTCTCTTGCCTCCCCTGACTGCATGTCACTGGTATGATCACACCAAATTTGATATGATAAAACACAAAAATGCACACGGATTAACACACATCACACATACAAATTTAAATGAATACAGATAAATCACACGCTGGGTTCAATAAAAGCACACAGCGATGTCCCTGCCCTCTCGTATTGACAGTACTTACTCCACAATGTTTCTCAAACACAGTTACTTTAGGATCTCTAATGCCTACATGAGCCACACATGAATGATTGCAGCATTTGTAGTTGAATTTACACTTTCTTTGCGGTTTATGGCAAGCTGACAGATACATCCTGAAACGCAACGTTTCTGTCATCATTGGGTGAGTAAATACTGTGAGCAATGCCATTTCTCGCTCAGAGCAGAGGAACAAGTTCAGGCTTAAGTTCACTAGTATCACCAGGTCATTCATGTCAGGTACAAAGTGTGTGTGTGTGTGTGTGTGTGTGTGTGTGTGTGTGTGTGTGTGTGTGTGTGTGTGTGTGTGTGTGTGCGTGTGCGTGTGCGTGTGCGTGTGCGTGTGCGTGTGCGTGCGTGTGTGTGTTTGTTTTGGAATGCATGTCTACCTTTCTTCTCCTGGAGGTAACTTTACTGCATGAAACCAATGAATCAGCTCAGCAGCTGAGAATCTCTCGGGAAGATTAATGCCAGTGTCATGTTCTATTCAGATCCATGAATCAGGGTTTTTAGAGTTTTTCTACTTTACTTTTCTAACTTTTGAGAGCAGAATAAAGATTCCAGTAAATACACCTAAATACATGAGATGGGAAGGCAAAAGTTATAATTCTTTTCTAACAAAGAAGCTTCAAACAGGAGAATCTGCCAAAACGTTGCTGTTTTTTTTTTGCTGTTTTTGAAGCCATTACACAAATCAGTGTGCACTAATTTTGCCAGAATGTAATATGTCTTATGCACAATGTGACCAATTGTGCAATCAGCCATATGCAAGAAATATCCAGGTATTTCCAAAGTGCAAATGTCAACCAGTACCAACACCACTCTGCTTTTCACGTGCAGAACTGAGTATGCAGTTTCAGAAACAGTCCCTGACTAAGCGTGCACTGGCCAGGTTGAACTGTGCTGTGCTGCAGGGAAGACTGGGCCTCCCACCAGGTAACCCTGCTGGCCTGCCCTTACATTACCTAAGTATCAGTCATGCTTGAGCATGAATACTTCTGCAGAAATCATTGTGTTGCCTTATTAAGAGCCTGTTTGGTTACTCAAAGCACATGCGGTCTCAGATAATCAAAACAGTAGAGATTACAGAAAACATGAAACATTGATGACTTCTGGCTTTATTGAGGGTTTTTTTTTTCTGGTCAGATACAGCCGCCCCACTTTTTTGAATTTCTGATGATTGCCACACACAAGTAACTGTAACAGCAACACATCATGCATATGTTGAGTAGATACTCACATCGTAAAATGGTTCAGTGAACCACCACACCTCTTCCACGAAAGGTTGAACACAGTACAGATGACTCTAACAGCCAAAGGCAAGCAAGAAGCAGGTGGTGAAAATTACACTAAAGCAAGCTAAACAAGATTCCATGTAAAAAAGGGAACATTTTCAAAATGATACGACCCCCGGGAGTCATTTCAGGCAGGCAATCTCCACAGTGAGTGCGCCTGCTTATTTACCCCTCTGAATGGTTCATTCCTATTACTCAATTTGTTCTTTGACCTATTTAAGGAGCATGAAGTATGCTTTTTTTGATGCCTTCGGATGTTTCACCTACCAAGCTCGCTGTCAATCCCACCTCCACCGCTTCTGCCTGTGGGCTCTGATGCAAAGGGGCGGTTAGTCCTACACCCATCAAAGCAAACGAGCTGGACGCAAGTCAAGTGCACCAATTAAATGAAGATCAAATCTCGAAACAGGAGGACTCGAGGGTAAGACTAAAAACTCTAAAAACTCGGATACAAAACATTTTATAAATGGAACAGTGAAGAAGGAGGTGATGAGGCAGTGGCCTCAGCAGATACTGACTAATAAGACATCTCCATGTCATCTAGAGGTCACTGAGGTAATCTCCCGGCACAGGCTCTTGAATTTGTATCCTGGAAAGATTCTTCACTTAAATCCCACAGAGCTGCCCTGGGTTTGCGGTGGTGAGCTAGGATTGACTGACATGTAACCCCCCAAATTATAAAATTAAAAATGATTCGCAGATTTGGTCAATTAAGTGACTCTACTTCACTTCCTAATGCACACAAAAAACCTGCTCTTATGAGTCCATGACTTCACTTGCGGGGCAGCACGGTGGCTTGGTGGTTAGCACTGTTGCCTCACACCAAGAAGGTTCCCGGTTTGACTCCTTGGCCCGGCGGGAGTCTTTCTGTGTGGAGTTTGCATGTTCTCCCTGTGCTTGCGTGGGTTCCCTCCGGTTACTCCGGCTTCCTCCCACAGTCCAAAAACATGCGTAGTAGGTTAATTGATGATTCTAAATTGCCCGTAGGTGTGAGTGTGAGTGTGTCTGGTTGTGTGTATCTATGTGGCCATGGACTGGTGACCTGTCCAGGGTGTAACCCCTGTCTCTCACCTGTAATGAGCTGGGATAGACTCCAGCAGACCCCCGTGACCCTGCAAAGGATAAAGTGGGTATAGAAAATGGATGGATGGATGGACTTCACCTGCACACCAGCTCAGATTAGCTGATAATTTGTACAGATTTTCCTAAATTGTTCTTTCATGTAAATCTTCTCCCTGTTATGTCTGTACACAGGCTATGTGTCTGCAGAAGTAAACGCCAGGAAGATGAAAAAAGCCCATTTCTCAAAATGTCATGATACTGCAGGCTGCCACACATCTCTCCCATGTGCTAAGCACAATCATTAATTCAATTTCCACATGTGTACTAATTCTAATATTATAACTTTTGATCTAGTTTTGGCTTAGCAAAGTGCTTTCTAATGTTTAAACTACTATACACTTACAAGTTCTACTTGTGTGCATATATGTGCTCTGTGTTTACAAGCATATCTGAAGTTTGCTGCCTTGCCCAAGAACAATTTTGAACCCATGGAAGAGCTGGGGATCAAACAATGATCTTCTGAATGTGAGATGGACCCTCCTCTAGCAGAGCCAGGGCTTCCCCTGCAATACACAACCTCTGAAAGACAAGCTGACTGTGTACACGACTTTGTGACATTGGTGTGTGTGTTTTGCCTCTCCTGCAGTGTTATTTGCTGTTATCCCAGGACTCTGATGTTGTTTGATATCATCCCCTGCGGTGCCCTCTTTAGACCCTCTTTCGCGCCTGGTGGGGCAGCCCAAAGGCTAGGCCAAGCCTGTGATTGTAGCCCCCCGTAGTGACGGGAATGAGGGGCCTGCCTCCCTCCAATTACGCCTAACCCAGCCCCATGAAACGCAGGGCTTTACAGCTCTTATCCAATATGAACCCCAGGCAATAGAGAGCAGGGAGAATAGGGCAGCAGCAGGTAGTAATGGAGCTTAAATGGCGGCAGGCATTCCACAGTGTGAGGCCTCCTTCACTGCCAGGCCCCGGCAGAGCGACAGGTGAGGGATGGATGCGATGTCCCATACAGGTGCATATGAGCGCACTCAAGCCAAAACATGTCTATGGATGCACAGAATCACAAAGCCTTCATTTGGAAAGAGCCTTTCAGGATTTTGAAGTATTTTCAAGCAAAACCTCTGAAACTGAGTTGAGCCAGAGGCCATCAATAAATAGGAGGGACCACAGGAAAGGGGCTGGATAGGTATTGTAGCTCCTGCTGTGAGACCCACTGGGCAGCCCTGGGTAGCTCAGGGGCAGCAGCATATCTCAGGGAAAATCTCGATTATAAATTCAAGTTGCAGAGCCACTATGAACAAAGCAAACAAACAAAAGAAGCTTCAAACTTTTTATTAACATCCTGCATCAGGATTCCTGTAAAAAAAAGAAGATAAGGTTTTCTCATTCCATAGAAAAGAGCAGAATCTTTTATGCATTTTTGCAGCAACACCTGGAGAGATAATTTAGGGAAATCCTACCCCAAGAGGTTACAAATAAGTAAGCCAAACTGTAGACAAATATATTACGTGGACATAAAAGATGTAAATTAACAGATAAGAAAAGTTGCATGTGCTAAACAAGGAAAATAAAAGTAAATAAGAACAAAATATTGCACAGTGTCAGTTAAAGTTTTTTTTATATTGTTTGTTTTTTCTGTGTGGAGCAGACTGCTGGTGGTACAACGTGACAGCTGCAGGACGGAACAACTGGTTCCATCTTTACTTTTTTATTTGTTGCAGTCATGAATTAAATAGGTTAAATAAAGCTTTGTTACACATTGGTAGAGCCTGAAATCCCATTTCTTAAATATACAACTACTGTATAAGTTGTGAGACTTTAAGCATCCACCTGCTTAAAGAAACAAGATACTGAAAAAATGAAATAATTAAAACAGTCCAAAAGAACTGCTTCACTACAACCTACTGTGTTGCCCCGTGGGGTAAACTAATGACGCCCCAGCTGAGCCCCGTCCACATCTCAGGTGTGAGTTTAATTAAAACAAGCATTGTTCAGATTTTAGGAAATGCGTTAACGGGGCAAGTGTGTAACCTGAGATGCACAGGTACCGTGAATAATGCGTGCCATTTCATGGTGGGGGCATATGGGTGCAGGGCATTTCAGGAAAGAGGCTGGGACAGGCATTTTAGTCCCTGCTGGGAAGCTGATGAGGCAGCCCCGAGGCACATGACGACAAACGCAATCAAGCCGGCTTCCATTTAAAGAAAAAAGTCAAATATTCTGTGTTGAATACCAAGCATCGCAGTCCCAAGTAATCAAAATGAGCGACCAATGTTCTTTGACTAGGCCAATAAAGCTGACAAAATCATTTAAACCAGTCAGATGGAGAAATGATTCACAACCTTCCAGTGAATCCACCTGTGGGATGTGTCAGTGTGAGCCTGACTCACAGCCACACCTCTGTTAGACGACAGCTTTACATTACAGACCTATTCTGCATGTTACACGTTCTAAACCAACTAATGCATGGATGCCACTTTTGTTTCTTGCCCGAAATTAAATTAAATTGTAATGAAACTGTGCTTGTTGTTTTTCTTAGACTTCAGAGAGGGTGGTGTTTTTTGGCCTGGGGCCTTTATCGTTTCTTCTTTTTTTTTTACAGCAATCTGACCTCTGATATCTGAGTCATGGAGTTATGGAAGCATGTTCACTCTGCCAGGAATTCAGCGTCGCAACTAACAAAACTTCTCTCTGATGTTTTATCAGAGGCATAAGTCCTACTGTGTGACTTCCAATGTGTGTGTATTGAGTCAGAAATGGAGGGAGAGCAGAAGTATTGTTGCAAAAGTAATGCTGTAGCAGAAAAAAACTATAAGCAGTTGTGCTGCCAGTCAAGGGAAATGGGGAAATCTATGTTTAGGAAGCTACGGACTGACTGTGCTAATAAACCCAACTGTACTTAGAAAGTAGTTTGCAGATGTAACAGATATTATTGGAGCATGAGTAAACTGCACCTTATCTCTAAAGATGTTATGGTACAAGGAAAAAGCCATTACAAGGTTTTCAAAGGAAGTTTTTGCATCACTTTGACATGACAAGTTACATTTGCAAACACTCCAAATGCAAACCTCATGGTTTACCATAACCGCTATTGGCTGTCTAATCACTTTAAACGATGACTTCACAGACACACAAATCTTTTTTGTCTTCCAAAATGTTACTTTTTGTTTATATTCTGAAAAAAAACCCCACATTTGAATAAAAAAAACAACAACTTTTCACATATGAAAGACAAAAAACAAATCATATCCATTGTAAACAGCCCATCAGTGTTCATTGAAACTACAATCACAAAGAAACCAACTCAGGCCATAGAGTGTGAATTGTCCTGTGATTGGAAGGACTGAGGCTGTAAAGCTGAACCACACTGCCTGGAGTCTTTCTAATCTCATCCACTACATGATACATTAAAACCCACAAATACCCTAAATGGCTTTCTGTATGTTTCCCTGCAGGGCCGACAATCTAGACGTCTTTGTTCTTTCATTATTTCTTTCATTGTCCAATACTTTTAGATATTCTGAGCATTAAACAAACTCTTTCACAAGTGGAGCCGTATGAATCCTGGGATTATCATCTGGGATTATAACCATGCTGCCAGGCTCTTCGTTTCACTGTAAAAACCTTCAGTACGGTAAATGCACATCTAAATCAAGCTATTGGTAATAACCAAGCTAAGGATTTAACTGGAGTTTCTGAGAAATCCGAGTATACGAGCACAGGAAGAGAATCGAATTATTGAGTGAAGTGCGTTTGACTCTGCAACGCTAGGTGGCGCTAGACGCCATTTCACTTTGGCATTCTTACGGTAAATTAGAACAAATAGCAACCAAGCACGGCAGATTTGAAACAGAGATAGGAGAAGGACAACATGCAAAAATATGTACCCCTACGATGGAGCAGCTCTGTACATTTCGTACATACTAAGCCTGATCACGTTGCAGGTAAGATGCAGCAAAGTGTTCCTCTTCTTCTTCTACTGTGCTGTTGTGTTGCCGTGACTATTATTATCCCGCTACCGCGGCTTGTCACCTCCGGAAAGGGGTGTCCCGGGTAAGTCAGTAGCTCGGCTAACTGTGTTTTGCGTATACGTGCTGGAACAGCTGGAATTAGAACCACATTATCTGGCTCTAATAGCTGACTAAGGTGTAAACAAGGCTTTTAAAAAATTCAATATCAGACGGACTAAGGCAATAACTTGACTTTCTGTTAGTGCGTGTAATTGACCGATTGTCACGAGCTCATCTTCTACTAGGTTTCATAATTATTTTTCTTTCATTATTTTCCAGGAAATTACAAATTCAAGACAAGTATCTGAGTCAGCTCTCCCAGAACTCAGGATGTCAATGTAATTTAGTCATGACAGAAATTTGGTGTCAATGCCCTTAGTGTTCAGTATTACTTTCCAATAATCAGCTGTTAACAAAAACTATACATTACTGTTCTTCCACCAAAACTGGCTGAGCATCCTTTATGTGGCAATTAATAAAATATAGTGTTAGCATGCCCAACCTTGGTATGTTTACAAAGAGTGGATCAGTAAATATTACTGGATGCATCCAAAGGAATGAGAAAGTTGTCTCTTATTCCAATCAGACTAATGGCACCATTTACTGGAAGGAGCAGCAAAAAAAACATACACAGGTAATATGGATTTACATTTATTTGGAGGTGTCATTCACCCACACAGTCATGCACCTGTCCATCTTGCACTATATCCACAGTGTGTATTCCTTTGTTTCTGCAATCACAGAATCACAGAGTTGATGATCGATCTAGGTGGTTCTGGGTGGAGGACAGCCAACTGTACTTGCTTATCCTGTTGCAGCTCAAAGTGATGCGTGGGAATCTGCAAGTTAAACGTGACTCCTGTGTTTTGTTTAGTGAGCTCTGCGCCCAGTTGGAGGGCCAAGCGTCATACAGTAAATGCAAACATACATTCTCAGTTCAAGGCTTAAATGACAGAGCTGAATAATAAAACATGATGGACACACATCAGAAACTTATTATTGTGTAGTTATAAGGTTACAGACACACACGCACGCTCTCCATCCATCTACGTATGCATCCATCTACGTATATATATATATATATATATATATATATATATATATATATATATATATATATATATATATATATATATATATATATATATATATATATATATATATATATATATATATATATATATGTACACTTGTATATTGATTTAAAAATGTATAAATAGATACATCGTTATCTTAGATGGATTGATACCAACGCAACAATATAAAGCAAGTTTGTCAGTTGGTAAACCCTGGAAAAAACAGGCAGCTGTATTGTTAGATTTCATCAGCCAGAGTGATGTTTGTTGCTCTGCCATGACTTTCAGACCTGCCACAACCCTTGAAAACATCCTCTTTCCACCAATAGTTTCAGGTCTAACATGACTGAGCAGGAACTTCTTATCACTTTATAGGCAGAAATGCTTAAATGACTTTCCATGGTAGTCAGACCGAGTTCATGTTTTTTTTTCCTTATACAGTAAGTTGTTAAATGTTTGTTGAGTTTTATTGTTGCTTCTGTTTTTATTTTGTTTTTTAAGGGTATTAAATTGTTGTAGACGAACACTGGATCAATGGTACCTGCTCAGCTGTTATCTTAGCAGGATGCAAATAAGGGAATTGTTTCAAAAGATCTGTGATTATTGATTGTATTCATCGTGTTGATTTTCACAACAATTTTAGTGAAGTTCTGCATAGCAGACCTGCAGAAACCTTTGATTCCGAAAATTCATGTCTGAAGATGTTTACTACGAAATAGGCCCAAATCAGAGTCACAGTTTGAAACTTCATTATGATTTCACAGTGTTGCATAACGAGATATCAGAGACATGTGATTTGCTGTAAAAAAAATAAAAGCTGTTTATTAATCCTGTGGGCTTCCGCTTTGCCTTCTGGAGAAAAATCAATATACGTGCTGTTCCCGGTATGATGCGTGTCATAGTGTCATAAACATCCGGCTCCCATTCATTTTCAAAGACCGCTTGCTACAAAGGGCTTTGGGAGCGTTGGCAGCAGCGAGCCGCGCGATGCCAGCAACCACAGCATCAATTTGAAGTTGAGAGAATCCCAACTTTATGCAGCAGCAACGCCGAAGCAGCGTCCAATCACAGACCTGGATTCCCAAAGCAAGAAGCCTTGCCTAATGCACATTTGCATGTTTGTGTGTACACAAAACTACACTCATTCACATGCATACATGAGCATAGCTGTGCACACACTAACTTATTTTATGAGGAATTAATCTATTTCATCTCGCAAACTGACATTTTAGTTGATTTGACTGTCGTTTTTACCTGAACGCATGTGAAACACGTTTATGATGGTTGAGGAGCTGTATGGTCTGAACAATTTTATTTTGCTACATTGATCCAATGCAAAATCATTAAAAACAGTGCTTATTAATCACAAAACATAGTTTAAACAATATGACCAAATCCGCTACTACCCGGTGTGTCAGTGTTCACCGCAGACAGACTGCAGCTTCACCGGGACCAACGGCTCGCCGATGGCTGGTGTCCATCCTGTTGATCCGAGTACTAAACTTGTTAAGGAGAGCATCAAACTCACTCTTATCAACCCAGAAATAACGCTGAAACCAAGCATCGTCAAACGGAGCACCGATATCAGACGATGAAATTCCCTGCGGAGTTGCCGGGTTCGCAGCCCTTTGTGGACCCAGATGGACCGATGGGCGCTGGGCCCTGCGCTTCTTCAGCAAATGCACTGCTGAAATATAAAGAAGGCTTTCCAAAGTGTGATCCATGGTGAAAGAGGAAACCGAAGGTGTGCACGCTATATACATAAATATATAGATATATGTATACCGTATTTTCACGTCCATTCGGCGCACCGTGTGGAAAGGCGCACCCTCAGTTTTGTGTGTAATTTTTGGATTTAAAACACACATACGGCGCACCGACTGAAAAGGCGCCGTCTACAGACACGGAGCGCGCACGCACGCGCGCCGCAAAACACAGACGCGCGCTGCAGAACACACACACAAGCACACGAGTGCTTGTGTGTGTTAAAAATAGAGCGGGAGCAAAACTTAGTTTGATTGTATTTTATTTCAGTTTTTACATTAATCAAACCCTTCAAAGTCCTCATCCTCTGTTTCTGCATTAAAGAGCTCCGCTAATTCAGCTGTGCCAGTCCGAATTTCCTCGCTGTCAGAGTCAATTTCCGCTGCGCGGCGCCTCGGAAATGCCGGCTTTTGCAAATGCCCGAACAACAGTCCCAGCAGACACGTTAGCCCACGCATGATGTGTGAAAAAAAACCACGGGTTGCCGCACATAGACCTGCCTCAGCCACTCGATCATCTCTTCATCCAGCCAGCCCTTTTCATTTGCCTTTATAATGACTCCGGCTGGAAAAGTCTCTTTAGGCAAAGTTTTTCTTTTAAAAATCACCATAGTTTCTGTCCATCAGCGTGGCAGCCAAGCACAACAATAAATGACGACTTTCATACCCCGTTATGCGGATCCCCACCGTGCTGATCCCCGTCCTCTCCACCGCACTGTTCCCGTCCTCTCCACCGCGCTAGCCTACGGCGTAGGGTACGGCGACGACGCGCACCCCCGTCCTCTCCACCGCGCTGTTCCCGTCCTCTCCACCGTGTGATTCACCGGGATGTCGAACGTGAGCGGCACCTCGTCCATGTTGGTGATGTGGCTGGGCTGGATGCGTTTGTCGGTGATGTGTCGGCTGCAGAATGAGCGGAAGCTCTCCATCTTTTCCATATAATCCGCCGGGCGCTGCTGCTGCGCTGGCACCGTTTCATGAAGCGAAAGCACCAAGATTGACCTCCATGAAAATGTTCAATTTTCATTTCTTCCGCCAGCGCTACTGCTTTCAGTCGAATGGTGGCCGTTGAAACGCTCCTTCCACCCGCTCTGTGCTTCAAAACCCCCCCCTTCCCCCTTTAACGTCTGTGGATGGTCTCTATCACGTCCGCAACTCACGGGTGCTTCACACGCCCCCTTCTCCCTTTACCGTCCTCATGGTGGCCGTCCGCCTTACATTACCATAATACAGGTAATGGAAACGGCGCACTGTTTCATTGGGCGCACGGCACATTCTTAAAAAAAAAGAAGAATTTTATGTGCGCCTAATGGTCGCGAAAATACGGTATACACTTTTTTCCCTCCAGTTCTGCAGCGCAGCTTGAAAGCCCTGCCTACTGTTAGCGTCTGCTAGTGACGGGAGGCGCGATGGAAGCGAGCTGAGTGACCACAGGCGATTTTGAAGCTTTTGGTGTGAATTCTGCAACATTTATTTAAATTGCAGGATTAAGTTGAAGACTTTTTTCTGACTTTCTCTTTTTCAGAATATTAGAAAACTTAAATGCAGGAAAGAGTAAGTTCTAAAAGTCAAGTAAACATAGCTATATTAAAGCTAAAGGTTTCAAGCTTCTACTACTTTATAAGGTTTTTTTTTCACTGTTAATCATTCCAAATTTAAAAAAACAACAATTTGAAGCTCTTGTTTGACGGTAGTAGTTTGTTGGTGCGGAAGAGTTTTTACAGCTATCTCAGTGATTTTAGTCCAACTGCTGTCCTTACTGCCTTTATGCAGACTAAAAAACTCTGTTTCAATAAAACCAAGTATTCACTCTTACTTGAGCAGCGTAAGCTTTAATGATTCTGACTTCATACAAAAGAGAAAAAGGCTTTTGAATGTAGACAACCAATGTGATGAAACAGATCAAAATGAGCTGTGAATGATAAAGTTCAATTATGGAACAATCAAAAATAATTAAGAGTAATTATTTCTAGTGCATCCCAGATGTGCTTTGTGTATAGTCTCAGTCGTGTGACCCCATAAACACCAGCCAGACACACGTTTACCCCTTTTATCATGATGATTGAATTATTCAGTCCTTCTCATGATGCTGTTCATGTGTATCATTATGTGTTTTGTGAGCGTGCATTGTCCCTATTGAAAATCCAACATCTCCATCTATCATGTTATTTGCGGCTGAGTGAAGTACTTGAGTGTATGAAACTCAAAGGGATTTTGTCCAGCTTGTTTTCATCCAGACTAAAGCTAAGAGCATAAAGCACATGTTTTGTTTGGATAATTGCTCTGTGAAGGACAAGAGGTCTAATTAGAGACCCTGTGGTTGCACCACAACTGTCCCATGAAACAATAGATACGCTGCATGAAAACTGTTTACAGAGGATTTTTCACCATTAATATCTTCCAGTAAAGTACGTGATACTTGACAGAAATATTTTTCTTGCGTAACAGAAAAAGGAGGTGTTGAAACAGCATCGGAAGCTTTTGCTTTCATAATAAGGGCATCTCTTGTTTTGCTTCTGAACCCTGAAGCCACAAAAACCAAAAACCAGCACAGTATATCAACAGAACATACTTACAATAATTTCCAGTTTAGTTTAGTTTTTTTAAGAGCTTCATTTGGAAGTCTCCATGAGGGCATCTCACTTTGATAGCTTTTGTGATCTTTTTGAGACAAAAGCTATCTCACTGTGACCATAGTGGCTGAGTGACGTACTATCCAACATTCCCATCAAAGTACTTCACATGGGAGAACTTTGACAGAATCTGTTTGTGCAGTTTCTTATCATGCATCCGGGATGTTATTCAGACAATCTCTGAGTCACTGAGTGGATCCTCATTCTCATGTGTTGTTCAGTCACCCCACAGTATTTATAAAAGTACGTGACTGTCCACCTACCACACAGTAGTGCGGTGAAAATCAATTAACTCATCGTGCATATTGTCAGCCAGTTTGCATGGACTGGCGTGACATCTTAGCCTGCAGTAAAGCACCCAGCATCTTCAGGATCAGTGTTTTATTTTTGAAAGATTGTAGAAAATAACAAATCAGAGGAGCGCAATGTTAACCTAGCTCCACAAGTTGATGTTCAAAATCAACTAGTAGTGTTGTCCCGATCGATCGCCGGCCGGAAGTGACGAAGTAAGCCAAACTAACATGGTTTACATGTTTTAATTGTGAATTTTTATATATGTTCATGTTGTATTAAGCTGCTGCTATTCATTTCATGCCATTTAGAATGTTGCACTAAGGTTAAGCCAAAAAGTATTTTAATTTTCTGGATGTCATTCAACTACCTCTTTTGAAGTTAAATTGATTTATTTTTGTTATTGCATTATTCTGCACTTTTTCTTTTAGTTTACTATTTCATGTTTTTACATTTTGTGGCACCAGTGCTGATAAGCTTTGTTGAAATATATGTCCATGTTGTTCTCCAATGGACAATAAAAGAAACTTGGGATAATTTAGTTTTAGTCCTCTTTTTTTTTTTACCATTCATTGCCAAAATGTATCTGATTGGGAAAAAGTATCGGAAATGTATCGGGGGCCAAAAAAAGTGATCGGATCGGGAAAAATCGGGATCGGCAGATACTCAAACTCAAGTGATCGGGATAAGATCGGGAGCTAAAAAATCCTGATCGGGACAACCCTATCAACTAGGTTACATTCTGGCCTCTCTGTGATGAAAAATGCACACTTTCATTCTCTGGTCACCCATTAAAACCAGAGCAGAAAGTCAAGAAAAGCTTAAATTTCCTTAAACGCGTTGTAATAGATAATTGGAGCACGTTCAACTACCTCCATCCACTGTGGAATTGCACCATTTGTTTTTTTCGATAGAAGTAATAAAGTGGCAGTAAATCATATTGGAAGTACTTTCACTTTGATTAGTTGTTTCGAGTGTGGTAGACTGAGCTATTATCGGAAATTCTCATCAAAATATGTAATTGCCTATATCTTAAACAATCATGTCCCAGAGGCAGAACTGTCTTACCAAACTTTTTATACACAGCAGTTTCTGCAAACAAAACAACAATAGTTGGATTGTGGATGGCCGTGCTATATCTGCATTGCTCATGCTGCGGGGACATGCTTGCACAATCTTGCTGTGGGGACCTCACCCCCTTGTTTTAGGACAAAAAATAAATAAAATAGGCGTATAGATTAATCTTCTTTGTATGTGTGTCTAGGTTGGGGGGATGAGATATGAGGGTGATTTTCTACAACTTGCAGTAAAACAAGCCCACTGTTTTTAAGTTGCCCAGATTCCCATACCTCTAACTGGCTAAAAAAGAAGAAAAAAAAGAACAACATAGCAGGTGGTGACACTGACAGAGAGAAGAGTTAAAAGAAAGAAAGAGAGGGAAAGAAGAGTGATGAGAGAGAAATATGAAGAAGCAAATGGGGGGGAGAGGAAGTGAGGACTTACTCAGGTGGGCTTTGGTTACAGTGGCAGAGAATACAAAGTGTCAAGAGAACAGAGGACGGAGAGGTCACTCCATCCGAAGAGCTGCATTTTACTGTCACACAGTGACAGGTGAGAAGGCCTTGGATTTAAAGAAGGGTGTGACAGAGATAAAAGATTACATGTCACAGAGGGGCCAAACACTAACAAAACAGCATGAGGTCAATACCTTTGCTCAAAGAAATCCTTCCTTAGAATTAAGAGTTTGCTAGAAACATTTTCAGTAAATACAGTATTTCATAGCTAACAATATTTGATTAGTTGTCAGCAAAAATCAGTCTTCAACATTGGAAGAAAGTGACATCCCCAATAACAGCTGAGATGGTTTCCAATTTTTAACTGTTTACAGTTACTTCACTTATCCAGATTTGGATCGTTGGGGCACAACCTCCCACATCCATGGAGAGGTGTTCAGGAAACCAGATAGCATGGAGAGGAACAGAGTCTCTCAAATGACTGAACTCCTCATCTTCTCTTTAAGGGACATCACACTGGCACAAAGAGACCTGTCAGTTTTTTCAGTAACTTTTTACAGTAACCCATAGTTGGAGACCACAGATGAGGGTAGGAACTAGGGGTGTAACAATATATTGTGCCACGAAATTTCGCGATACAAAAAACGTCACGAAACGTGTCGTGGAGGTGACAAAGTGTATCGCGATATTATGTTATTAATATTAATCTATTGTGTTGACTAGAAGCGCGCATCCGAGCACGCGTGCCGACCGCGACTCGACCCGCGGACCAAAATCTTCCTCCGCTCAGAAGAAACTAGTTCCGTTTTGCGGTCCCGATCACGGAATTTTAGGGTTTTGAGCTCTGAACCTTTAAGTCTGGTGTAGAGTTAAGCCTTACCTTATTAAATTAAACTTTTTTCGGGTCGGGGGAAACTTCTTCAGAGTTCGAGAGTACTTTACTGTCCGCTCAACAGTGTAGGATTTTAGAACGTCAACACAGCAGCTAGTGCCGTACTGTGGCGTATCACTCCGCCCAATCTAAAACAGACTAATCACTACAGATAAACTGATTTACATCAGAATATAAAGAATATATTTATAAAATAATGAACCCTGAATTACCAAAATAACCTTCTTAACAAAAATAAATCTCCTCTTACACTCATAAGGTGAGCATGAATCAATCTTTTTTATTATGTAAAATTGTATGTATTTATTTACTTAATTAGGGCCCGAGCACCTTCAGTGCGAAGGCCCTATTGTATCTGTAGGAATTTTTCTTTCTTTTTAGGGCCCGAGCACCTTCAGTGCGAAGGCCCTATTGTATCTGTAGGAATTCTTCGCGTTATTATGGGCATGCCAAGTAGTGGCATGACCATATTGCAATCGTCCAGAATGGCCCAAAGGGCAATGCTGCTAGCATGCTAAAGTCGCAAAAGTCCCACTGCGCACCAGCGGGTGTACAGCATGACCCCGCACTGATGTGGAAAAAAAAAATCCCCAAAAAGTAAGACACGGCCGAAAAAATGAGGAAAAACATGAAAATGAAGGCGTAAATTAGTACCCAGAAAAGGTTTCCCTTTTCTTATTTTTATTATTATGGGCATGCCAAGTAGTGGCATGACCATATTGCAATCGTCCAGAATGGCCCAAAGGGCAATGTTGCTAGCATTTAGCTAACAAGCTAAAGTCGCAAAAGTCCCACGTCACACCAGCGGGTGTGCAGCATGACCCCGCTCTGATGTGGAAAAAAAAAATCCCCAAAAAATAACACACGCCCGAAAAAATGAGGAAAAACATGAAAATGAAGGCGATATATTAGTATCTAGAAAAGGTTTCCCTTTTCTTTTTATTATTATTCTTATTCCGCACTTTTTTTCGTCCGTTAATGCGGCCCGAACCGGAACGTGCACCCATGCATGGCATACATCGTTGGATGCGTCTCCATCATGCCTCGATGGGCATTAGTTTTCTCCGTAATAGGGGTTACCGTGGCAACGCTAGTTGCCAAAAAGCAAAAAAAAAGGCAAAAATTCCCACGCTTATTGCTCGGCCGAACTTTATCGTAGAGACATCGTTCAAACTTTCAAACACTCGGTCAGATTGTCCCTAACCGACCGTACAACCTTATTATGCCAAGTATTACAGTTTTTGTGATATTGACCTTTATTTTTTATTTTTTTTCCCATTTGACTTTGGACGCTTGTTGCTAGGCAACAGGTTATCGTAGAGACATCGTACAAATGTTTCCCGACTCGGCACGCTGTGGACTTCAACATACTCAAATTTCATGAAGCTGGGATTTAAGGAAATTTTATGTCAAAATCCAGGCCAAATGGCCCCATTCATTCGGATGGAGTTTCTTACCATGGTGAAAAAAAAACCTATCCGTTAACATAGCCTGAACCGGAACGTGCACCCATACATGGCATACATCGTTGGATGCGTCTCCATCGTTCCTCGATGGGCATTACTTTTCTCAGTAAAAAGTGTTACCGTGGCAACGCTAGACGCCAAAAAGCAAAAAAAAAAGGCGAAAATTCGGACGCTTATTGCTCGGCCGAACTTTGTCGTAGAGACATCGTTCAAACTTTCAAACACTCGGCCCGATTGTCCCTAACGGTACCTACAAGCTCATTATGCCAAGTATTAAAGTTTTTGCGATATTTACCTTTCAGGTTTTTTTTAAATCTCCGTTTTACTTTGGACGCTTGTTGCTAGGCAACAGGTTATCGTAGAGACATCGTACAAATGTTCCCTAACTCGGCACGCTGTGGACTTCAACATATTCAAATTTCATGAAGCTGGCATTTAAGGACATTTTTTGTCAAAATCCATGCCAAGTGGCCCCATTCATTCGGATGGGGTTTTTTACCATGGTGAAAAAAAAACCCTATCCGTTAACATAGTCTGAACCAGAACGTGCACCCATGCATGGCATACATCGTTAGATGCTTCTCCATCGTGCCTCGATGGGCATTACTTTTCTCAGTCAAAAGCGTTGCCGTGGGGACGCTGGACGCCAGAAAGCGCACCCCATTAATAACTATTAGGGAGCACAGGAATGAATGCAATACAACCTTAAACACCTCAAACTGACATAGAACCACCCTGAACACAACCACTACAGCCCCAAACCAAAGCAGCGAGAGGGGACGAATGGGCAGTAGGGCATGCCCATATCAAAATTTCCAGAAATTTTCTAGTTATTATTATTATTATTATTCTTATTCCGCACTTTTTTTCGTCCGTTAATGCGGCCCGAACCGCAACGTGCACCCATGCATGACATACATCGTTGGATGCGTCTCCATCTTGCCTCGATGGGCATTACTTTTCTCCGTAATAGGGGTTACCGTGGCAACGCTAGTTGCCAAAAAGCAAAAAAAAAGGCGAAAATTCCCGCGCTTATTACTCGGCCGAACTTTATCGTAGAGACATCGTTCAAACTTTGAAACACTCGGCCCGATAGTCTTTAAAGGACCATACAACTTCATCATGCTAGTTATTACGGTTTTTGCGATATTTAACTTTCAATGTAAAAAAAAAATCACTTTTATTTTGGACGCTTGTTGCTAGGCAACGGTTTATCGTACAGACATCATTACAACATTGACCAACCCGGGACGCTTTGTACTGCAACATATTTTAGTCTCGTCATGCTTGCTATTACGGTTTTTGAGATATTCCACATTGTTCATTTTGATGCTAACGGAACTTCGGATGCTTGTTGCACGGCAACGCGGTATCGCAGAGACTTGGTTCCAACGTTAAAAGACTCAGCTTCATGTGGACTACAACATACTGAGGTTTCATTACGCTGTCGTTTACAGCTTTTGAGATATTAAAGCCAAATTGTCCCATTCTATCCTATGGGGCTTGTTACCATGGCAACAAAAACCAATGCATTTGTATGGGGGACCATGTGAATAAACAATCTGTTAATGCTGCCCGAACCGGAATGTGCACCCATGCATGGCATATATCGTTGGATGCGTCTCCATCGTGCCTCGATGGGCATGACTTTTCTCAGTCAAAAGTGTTACCGTGGCAACGCTAGAGGCCATAAAGCAAAAAAAAAGGCAAAAATTCAGACGCTTATTGCTCGGTCGAACTTTATCGTAGAGACATCGTTCAAACTTTCAAACACTCGGCCTGATTGGCACTAACGGGCCGTACAAGCTCATTATGCCAATTATTAAAATTTTTGCGATATTGACCTTTCATTTTTTTTTTTTATTTCCATTTGACTTTGGACGCTTGTTGCTAGGCGACAGATTATCGTAGAGACATCGTACAAATGTTCCCCGACTCGGCACGCTGTGGACTTCAACATATTCAAATTTCATGAAGCTGGGATTTAAGGAAATTTTATGTCAAAATCCATGCCAAATGGCCCCATTCATTCGGATGGGATTTTTTACCACGGTGAAAAAAAAACCTATCCATTGTCATTGTCTATCATGTAGCCTGAACCGCAACGTGCACCCATGCACGGCATACATCGTTAGATGCGTCTCCATGTTGCCTCGATGGGCATTACTTTTTTCAGTCAAAAGTGTCACCGTGGGGGCGCTAGACGCCAAAAAGCGCGCCCCATTTTTAACTATTGGGAGCACAGGAATGAATGCAATACAACCGTAAACACCTCAAATTGACATAGAACCACCCCAAACACAACCACTACAGCCCCAAACCAAAGCAGCAAGAGGGGTCGAATGGGCGGTAGGGCATGCCCATATCAAAATTTCATGAAATTTTCTAGTTATGGGCATGCCAAGTAGTGGCATGACCATATTGCAATCGTCCAGAATGGCCCAAAGGGCAATGCTGCTAGCATGCTAAAGTCGCAAAAGTCCCACTGCGCACCAGCGGGTGTACAGCATGACCCCGCACTGATGTGGAAAAAAAAAATCCCCAAAAAGTAAAACACGGCCGAAAAAATGAGGAAAAACATGAAAATGAAGGCGTAAATTAGTACCCAGAAAAGGTTTCCCTTTTCTTATTATTATTATGGGCATGCCAAGTAGTGGCATGACCATATTGCAATCGTCCAGAATGGCCCAAAGGGCAATGCTGCTAGCATGCTAAAGTCGCAAAAGTCCCACTGCGCACCAGCGGGTGTACAGCATGACCCCGCACTGATGTGGAAAAAAAAAATCCCCAAAAAGTAAAACACGGCCGAAAAAATGAGGAAAAACATGAAAATGAAGGCGATATATTAGTATCTAGAAAAGGTTTCCCTTTTCTTATTATGGGCATGCCAAGTAGTGGCATGACCATATTGCAATCGTCCAGAATGGCCCAAAAGGCAATGTTGCTAGCGTTTCGCTAACATGCTAAAGTCACAAAGGTCCCACTGCGCACCAGCGGGTGTAAAGCATGACCCCGCTCTGTTGTGGGGAAAAAAAATCCCCAAAAAATGAAACACGGCCGAGAAAACCTGAAAAATGAAGGCGTTAAATTAGTATCTAGAAAGGTTTCCCTTTTCTTATTATTTTTATTATTCTTATTATTCCGCACTTTTTTTCGTCCGTTAATACGGCCCGAACCGCAACGTGCACCCATGCATGGCATACATCGTTGGATGCGTCTCCATCGTGATTCGATGGGTATTACTTTTCTCAGTAATAGGGGTTACCGTGGCAACGCTAGTTGCCAAAAAGCAAAAAAAAAGGCGAAAATTCCCGCGCTTATTGCTCGGCCGAACTTTATCGTAGAGACATCGTTCAAACTTTGAAACACTCGGCCCGATAGTCTTTAAAGGACCATACAACTACATCATTCTAGTTATTACGGTTTTTGAGATATTTAACTTTCAATTTAAAAAAAAAATCTCTTTTATTTTGGACGTTTGTTGCTAGGCAACGGTTTATCGTACAGACATCATTACAATATTGACAAACCCGGGACGCTTTGTACTGCAACATATTTTAGTCTCGTCATGCTTGCTATTACGGTTTTTGAGATATTCCACGTTGCTCATTTTGACGCTAACAGAATTTTGGACGCTTGTTGCGCGGCAACGTGATATCGTAGAGACTTTGATTCAACGTTAAAATACTCAGCTTGATGTGGACTACAACATACTGAGGTCTCATTACGCTGTCGTTTACAGCTTTTGAGATATTGAAGCCAAATTGTCCCATTCTATCCTATGGGGCTTGTTACTATGGCAACAAAAACCAATGCATTTGTATGGGGGACCATGTGAATAAACAATCTGTTAATGCTGCCCGAACCGGAACGTGCACCCATGCATGGCATACATCGTTGGATGCGTCTCCATCGTGCCTCGATGAGCATTACTTTTCTCAGTCAAAAGTGTTACCGTGGCAACGCTAGACGCCAAAAAGCAAAAAAAAAGGCGAAAATTCAGACGCTTATTGCTCGGTCGAACTTTATCGTAGAGACATCGTTCAAACTTTCAAACACTCGGCCCGATTGGCACTAACGGACCCTACAAGCTCATTATTCCAATTATTAAAATTTTTGCGATATTGACCTTTCATTTTTCTTTTTTATTTCCATTTGACTTTGGACGCTTGTTGCTAGGCAACAGATTATCGTAGAGACATTGTACAAATGTTCCCCGACTCGGCACGCTGTGGACTTCAACATACTCAAATCTCATGAAGCTGGGATTTAAGGAAATTTTATGTCAAAATCCAGGCCACATGGCCCCATTCATTCGGATGGAGTTTTTTACCATGGTGAAAAAAAAACCTATCCGTTAACGTAGCCTGAACCGGAACGTGCACCCATGCATGGCATACATCGTTACATGCGTCTCCATCTTGCCTCGATGGGCATTACTATTCTCAGTCAAAAGCGTTACCGTGGCAACGCTAGATGCCAAAAAGCGCGCCCCATTAATAACTATTGGGAGCACAGGAATGAATGAAATACAAGCGTAAAAACACCTCAAACTGACATAGAACCACCCCGAACACAACCACTACAGCCCCAAACCAAAGCAGCGAGAGGGGACGAATGGGCGGTAGGGCATGCCCATATCAAAATTTCCTGAAATTTTCTAGTTATTATTAGTGCCACGGCTGCGCCACGTGGCACGCCTCCTCCATTGAGCTGCGCAAGCTCAATGGAGGAGGAGTGCCTCGTGCGCAGCACGAGGCACTCATACTATTGCTCAGGCTTATTTATTAGTGCCACGGCTGCGCCACGTGGCACGCCTCCTCCAT
Organism: Cololabis saira; assembly: GCF_033807715.1. Lineage (NCBI taxonomy): Eukaryota > Metazoa > Chordata > Actinopteri > Beloniformes > Belonidae > Cololabis > Cololabis saira. The sequence goes on along the minus strand of NC_084596.1, from coordinate 36,281,491 downwards.
TGAGCTGCGCAAGCTCAATGGAGGAGGAGTGCCTCGTGCGCAGCACGAGGCACTCATACTATTGCTCAGGCTTATTATTATATATTCTTCCGTAAAAACTTCGGCGCGTAACTAGTCCCACAGCTTTGACAAAACGCGAAAAGTAAAAACGTAGAAACGTGCGCCTTAATCGGGAATCGATGGGTATGACTTTTATAAGCGATTGGCGTGCACGTTTTTGCGCAACGTGCACAAACGTGCGCTTTTTGCCCCATCCGGAACGCATTGCGTGAACTTTGGGGCCTCACCACTCGCACACCGTTACTCGAAAAATTATGAACCGATTTAGAAAGTTGTAGGCCCTGAATTTAACTACATTCCTGTGGATTTTCAGAACGATGGCACGAATAGTTTTTGCACGAAGTGCAAAAACATTTCCAAATTTCCAAACTAATGGGGGCCATGTATTTGTATGGGGCAGCATTTCACACTGTGTGTGGGATGAGGTTAAAAAAAAAAAAAATCACCTTTTTTCTGAGTCACGTATCTTTCTCATACTTGCACGTAGAAACGTCATTCAAACTTCAAAACGGAGGAAAACTTCTCTTCTCTCTCTAAACCCCGGACTGTTTTTTCCTAAAATGTACACTTTTCAAGATATGAGCCCTCAAGCGAGGTCTGGAAATCACTTTTTTTCAAATCTAGAGCACGGGAGTCAGTTTGCTAGAGTGTAGTTACACTGAAAAAAAAACATGATTTCTTATTTGTAACTCGAGGTCACGGCCAAACCGTAAAAGGTAGACAGATCATTTTTGGTCAGAATATAGACATAGGTGTTGTGATTTATAAAATGTGACTTTGACAGGCGTGGTGTGCACAAAATTTTAACGGGGGGCCCAACAGACGCGCCAATTCCTGTCTCGCTGTTCATTGACTCCCATGTTAAAAAACATTTTCTTAAAAAAAATCTCATTTTTGTTTTCGAATTGCCGTAACTAACACATTTTAAGGAATATCTGAATGAAAATAAGATTGACAGAATGTTCTGGGTTCTCTGTCTCTCACGATGTTTTCATATTTCTGCTAAGAGCTACGGTTTGACCGCAAAGTGGAGTGATTTGAGGTTTGTCACAACCGAAAATCTAGCTGTCATTCCCGCTCCCTCTGTATCAGGTTCTTGTTGCCCCTAACAACCAGAGCACAGCTGTGCTGATTAGACTGACCCAGACCTGGTCCCATGACACAGTCATTACAGACTTCATGTAATATAACCTGGAAAATGGAGGAATCTGAACCCTGACCTTTTGACCTTACATGATCCCCAGTCCTGCTGGGAACAGGTTCATTGGATATATATGTATATTATTATTATTATACATATAAATATTTACATTTGTATATTATATATACAAATTAGCCCCGCCCCTTCTTCTGATTGGCCGATACGTTATAGTCCAATATCTTTTGAATGGTTTGACATACAGAGTAATGGGTGGTGTCAAATGACTAAGTATCGAGTCCCTGACCTTCATTGGTGCAAATTAGCCCCGCCCCATCTTCTGATTGGCCGATACGTTATAGTCCAATATCTTTGAATGGTTTGACATACAGAGACATGGGTGGTGTCAAATGACTAAGTATCGAGTCCCTGACCCTCATTGGTGCAAATTAGCCACGCCCCTTCTTCTGATTGGCCGATACGTTATAGTCCAATATCTTTTGAATGGTTTGACATACAGAGACATGGGTGGTGTCAAATGACTAAGTATCGAGTCCCTGACCCTCATTGGTGCAAATTAGCCACGCCCCTTCTTCTGATTGGCTGATAAGTTAAAGTGCAATATCTTTTGAATGGTTTGACATACAGAGACATGGGTGGTGTCAAATGAATAAGTATCGAGTCCCTGACCCTCATTGGTGCAAATTAGCCACGCCCCTTTTTCTGATTGGCCGACACGTTATAGTCCAATATCTTTTGAATGGTTTGACATACAGAGACATGGGTGGTGTCAAATGACTAAGTATCGAGTCCCTGACCCTCATTGGTGAAAATTAGCCCCGCCCCTTCTTCTGATTGGCTGACACGTTAAAGTCCAATATCTTTTGAATGGTTTGACATACAGAGACATGGGTGGTGTCAAATGACTAAGTATGGAGTCCCTGACCCTCATTGGTGCAAATTAGCCACGCCCCTTCTTCTGATTGGCCGATACGTTATAGTCCAATATCTTTTGAATGGTTTGACATAGAGAGTAATGGGTGGTGTCAAATGACTAAGTATCGAGTCCCTGACCCTCATTGGTGCAAATTAGCCCCGCCCCTTCTTCTGATTGGCCGATACGTTATAGTCCAATATCTTTTGAATGGTTTGACATAGAGAGTAATGGGTGGTGTCAAATGACTAAGTATCGAGTCCCTGACCCTCATTGGTGCAAATTAGCCCCGCCCCTTCTTCTGATTGGCCGATACGTTATAGTCCAATATCTTTTGAATGGTTTGACATAGAGAGTAATGGGTGGTGTCAAATGACTAAGTATCGAGTCCCTGACCCTCATTGGTGCAAATTAGCCCCGCCCCTTCTTGTGATTGGCCAATACGTTATAGTCCAATATCTTTTGATTGGTTTGACATACAGAGTCATGGGTGATGTCATATTACTAAGTATCGAGTCCTTGACCCTCATTGGTGCAAATTAGCCCCGCCCCTTCTTCTGATTGGCCGATACATTATAGTCCAATATCTTTTGAATGGTTTGACATAGAGAGTCATGGGTGGTGTCAAATGACTAAGTATCGAGTCCTTGACCGTCATGGGTGCATCCCGCGATCATCCGGCAGTAGTCCGTGGCACTTCAAAATTTCCCGGGAATTTTGTCTAGTTTATTCTTTATTCTTCCGTAAAAACTTCGGCGCGTAACTAGTCCCGCAACTTTGAGAAAACGCGAAAAGTAAAAACGTAGAAACGTGCGCCTTAATCGGGAATCGATGGGTATGACTTTTATAAGCGATTGGCGTGCACGTTTTTGCGCAACGTGCACAAACGTGCGCTTTTTGCCCCATCCGGAACGCATTGCGTGAAGTTTGGAGCCTCACCACTCGCACACCGTTACTCGAAAAATTATGAACCGATTTAGAAAGTTGTAGGCCCTGAATTTAACTACAGTCCTGTGGATTTTCAGAACGATGGCACGAATAGTTTTTGCACGAAGTGCAAAAACATTTCCAAATTTCCAAACTAATGGGGAGATTTTCCCATGTATTTGTATGGGGCAGCATTTCACACTGTGGGTGGGAGGAGGTTAAAAAAAAAAAAAAATCACCTTTTTTCTGAGTCACGTATCTTTCTCATACTTGCACGTAGAAACGTCATTCAAACTTCAAAACGGAGGAAAACTTCTCTTCTCTCTCTAAACCCCAGACTGTTTTTTCCTAAAATGTACACTTTTCAAGATATGAGCCCTCAAGCGAGGTCTGGAAATCACTTTTTTTCAAATCTAGAGCACGGGAGTCAGTTTGCTAGAGTGTAGTTACACTGAAAAAAAAACATGATTTCTTATTTGTAACTCGAGGTCACGGCCAAACCGTAAAAGGTAGACAGATAATTTTTGGTCAGAATATAGACATAGGTGTTGTGATTTATAAAATGTGACTTTGACAGGCGTGGTGTGCACAAAATTTTAACGGGGGAGCCAACAGACACGCCAGTTCCTGTCTCTCTCTTCATTGACTCCCATGTTAAATGAAGTTTTCTTAAAAAAAATCTCATTTTTGTTTTCGAATTGCCGTTACTAACACATTTTAAGGAATATCTGTATGAAAATAACATTTAGATAATCTGGTAGGTTCTCCGTTTCTCAAAATGTTTTCGTTTTTCTGCTAAGAGCTACGGTTTGAGCGCAAAGTGGAGTGATTTCAGGTTTGTCACAACCGAAATTCCAGCTGAGTCATTCACGCTCCCTCTGTATCAGGTTGTTGTTGCCCCTAGCAACCAGAGCTCAGCTGTACTGATTAGACTGACCCAGAACTGGTCACATGACTCACTCAGTACAGACTTCATAGTATAACCTGGAAAATGGAGAAATCTGAACCCTGACCTTTTAACCTTAGATGAACACACACACACACACACACACACACACACACACACACACACACACACACACACACACACACACACACACACACACACGATAGGTGTTATTATGGGATGGCAGGTGTTTTTATAGGATGTTAGTGTTATTATGGGATGTCAGGTGTTTTTATAGGATGTTAGTGTTATTATGGGATGGCAGGTGTTTTTATAGGATGTTAGTGTTATTATGGGATGGCAGGTGTTTTTATAGGATGTTAGTGTTATTATGGGATGTCAGGTGTTTTTATAGGATGTTAGTGTTATTATGGGATGTTAGTGTTATTATGGGATGGTAGGTGTTTATTATGGGATGGTAGTGTTATTGGTGTTAGCGGTCCCGTTAGCGGTTCTGTTAGCGGTCCTGTTAGCGATCCCATTAGCGGTCCCGTAAGCGGTCCAGTTAGCGGTCCAGTTAGTGACCCCGTTAGCGGTCCCGTTAGCAATCGCGTTAGCGGTCCCGTTAGCGGTTGTTAGCGATCCCGTTAGCGATCCCGTTAGCGGCTCGGTTAGCGATCCCGTTAGCGGCTCGGTTAGCGGTCCCGTTAGCGGTCCCGTTAGCGGTTCAGTTAGCGATTCCGTTAGCGATCCCGTTAGCGGTCCCGTTAGCGGTCCTGTTAGCGACCCCGTTAGCGGTCCCGTTAGCAATCCCATTAGCGGTTCCGCTAGCGGTTGTTAGCGGTCCCGTTAGCGGTCCTGTTAGCGACCCCGTTAGCGGTCCCGTTAGCAATCCCATTAGCGGTTCCGCTAGCGGTTGTTAGCGATCCCGTTAGCGGTCCCGTTAGCGGTTCTGTTAGCGGTTCTGTTAGCGGTCCCGTTAGCGGTTCCGTTAGCGACCCTATTAGCGGCTCGGTTAGCGGTCCCATTAGCGATCCCGTTAGCGATCCCGTTAGCGGTCCCGTTAGCGGTCCCGTTAGCGGTCCCGTTAGCGGTTCCGTTAGCGGTTGTTAGCGGCTCGGTTAGCGATTCCGTTAGCGGCTCGGTTAGCGATCCCGTTAGCGATTCCGTTAGCGGCTCGGTTAGCGATCCTGTTAGCGGCTCGGTTAGCGATCCCGTTAGCGATCACGTTAGCGATCCCGTTAGCGGTCCCGTTAGCGGTTCTGTTAGCGGTTCTGTTAGCGGTCCCGTTAGCGGTTCCGTTAGCAGTTGTTAGCGGTCCCGTTAGCGACCCCATTAGCGGCTCGGTTAGCGGTCCCATTAGCGATCCCGTTAGCGATCCCGTTAGCGGTCCCGTTAGCGGTTCCGTTAGCGGCTGTTAGCGGCTCGGTTAGCGATCCCGTTAGCGGCTCGGTTAGCGGTCCCGTTAGCGGTCCCGTTAGCGATCCCGTTAGCGATCCCGTTAGCGGTTTTGTTAGCGGTTCTATTAGCCTATTACATATTTTCTGTAATAACTTTTGAATGGTTTGACATAGAGAGTCATGGGTGGTGTCATTGGAATCTGTATCGAGTCCTTGACCTTCATGGGTGCAAATAAGCCCCGCGATCATCCGGCAGTAGTCCGTGGCACTTCAAAATTTCCCGGGAATTTTGTCTAGTTATTCTTATTATTCCGCACTTTTTTTCGTCCATTAATACGGCCCGAACCGCAACGTGCACCCATGCATGGCATACATCGTTGGATGCGTCTCCATCGTGATTCGATGGGCATTACTTTTCTCAGTAATAGGGGTTACCATGGCAACGCTAGTTGCTAAAAAGCAAAAAAAAAGGCGAAAATTCCCGCGCTTATTGCTCGGCCGAACTTTATCGTAGAGACATCGTTCAAACTTTGAAACACTCGGCCCGATAGTCTTTAAAGGACCATACAACTTCATCATGCTAGTTATTACGGTTTTTGCGATATTTAACTTTCAATGTAAAAAAAAAATCACTTTTATTTTGGACGCTTGTTGCTAGGCAACGGTTTATCGTACAGACATCATTACAACATTGACCAACCCGGGACGCTTTGTACTGCAACATATTTTAGTCTCGTCATGCTTGCTATTACGGTTTTTGAGATATTCCACATTGTTCATTTTGATGCTAACGGAACTTCGGATGCTTGTTGCACGGCAACGCGGTATCGCAGAGACTTGGTTCCAACGTTAAAAGACTCAGCTTCATGTGGACTACAACATACTGAGGTTTCATTACGCTGTCGTTTACAGCTTTTGAGATATTAAAGCCAAATTGTCCCATTCTATCCTATGGGGCTTGTTACCATGGCAACAAAAACCAATGCATTTGTATGGGGGACCATGTGAATAAACAATCTGTTAATGCTGCCCGAACCGGAATGTGCACCCATGCATGGCATATATCGTTGGATGCGTCTCCATCGTGCCTCGATGGGCATGACTTTTCTCAGTCAAAAGTGTTACCGTGGCAACGCTAGAGGCCATAAAGCAAAAAAAAAGGCAAAAATTCAGACGCTTATTGCTCGGTCGAACTTTATCGTAGAGACATCGTTCAAACTTTCAAACACTCGGCCTGATTGGCACTAACGGGCCGTACAAGCTCATTATGCCAATTATTAAAATTTTTGCGATATTGACCTTTCATTTTTTTTTTTTATTTCCATTTGACTTTGGACGCTTGTTGCTAGGCGACAGATTATCGTAGAGACATCGTACAAATGTTCCCCGACTCGGCACGCTGTGGACTTCAACATATTCAAATTTCATGAAGCTGGGATTTAAGGAAATTTTATGTCAAAATCCATGCCAAATGGCCCCATTCATTCGGATGGGATTTTTTACCACGGTGAAAAAAAAACCTATCCATTGTCATTGTCTATCATGTAGCCTGAACCGCAACGTGCACCCATGCACGGCATACATCGTTAGATGCGTCTCCATGTTGCCTCGATGGGCATTACTTTTTTCAGTCAAAAGTGTCACCGTGGGGGCGCTAGACGCCAAAAAGCGCGCCCCATTTTTAACTATTGGGAGCACAGGAATGAATGCAATACAACCGTAAACACCTCAAATTGACATAGAACCACCCCAAACACAACCACTACAGCCCCAAACCAAAGCAGCAAGAGGGGTCGAATGGGCGGTAGGGCATGCCCATATCAAAATTTCATGAAATTTTCTAGTTATGGGCATGCCAAGTAGTGGCATGACCATATTGCAATCGTCCAGAATGGCCCAAAGGGCAATGCTGCTAGCATGCTAAAGTCGCAAAAGTCCCACTGCGCACCAGCGGGTGTACAGCATGACCCCGCACTGATGTGGAAAAAAAAAATCCCCAAAAAGTAAAACACGGCCGAAAAAATGAGGAAAAACATGAAAATGAAGGCGTAAATTAGTACCCAGAAAAGGTTTCCCTTTTCTTATTATTATTATGGGCATGCCAAGTAGTGGCATGACCATATTGCAATCGTCCAGAATGGCCCAAAGGGCAATGCTGCTAGCATGCTAAAGTCGCAAAAGTCCCACTGCGCACCAGCGGGTGTACAGCATGACCCCGCACTGATGTGGAAAAAAAAAATCCCCAAAAAGTAAAACACGGCCGAAAAAATGAGGAAAAACATGAAAATGAAGGCGATATATTAGTATCTAGAAAAGGTTTCCCTTTTCTTATTATGGGCATGCCAAGTAGTGGCATGACCATATTGCAATCGTCCAGAATGGCCCAAAAGGCAATGTTGCTAGCGTTTCGCTAACATGCTAAAGTCACAAAGGTCCCACTGCGCACCAGCGGGTGTAAAGCATGACCCCGCTCTGTTGTGGGGAAAAAAAATCCCCAAAAAATGAAACACGGCCGAGAAAACCTGAAAAATGAAGGCGTTAAATTAGTATCTAGAAAGGTTTCCCTTTTCTTATTATTTTTATTATTCTTATTATTCCGCACTTTTTTTCGTCCGTTAATACGGCCCGAACCGCAACGTGCACCCATGCATGGCATACATCGTTGGATGCGTCTCCATCGTGATTCGATGGGTATTACTTTTCTCAGTAATAGGGGTTACCGTGGCAACGCTAGTTGCCAAAAAGCAAAAAAAAAGGCGAAAATTCCCGCGCTTATTGCTCGGCCGAACTTTATCGTAGAGACATCGTTCAAACTTTGAAACACTCGGCCCGATAGTCTTTAAAGGACCATACAACTACATCATTCTAGTTATTACGGTTTTTGAGATATTTAACTTTCAATTTAAAAAAAAAATCTCTTTTATTTTGGACGTTTGTTGCTAGGCAACGGTTTATCGTACAGACATCATTACAATATTGACAAACCCGGGACGCTTTGTACTGCAACATATTTTAGTCTCGTCATGCTTGCTATTACGGTTTTTGAGATATTCCACGTTGCTCATTTTGACGCTAACAGAATTTTGGACGCTTGTTGCGCGGCAACGTGATATCGTAGAGACTTTGATTCAACGTTAAAATACTCAGCTTGATGTGGACTACAACATACTGAGGTCTCATTACGCTGTCGTTTACAGCTTTTGAGATATTGAAGCCAAATTGTCCCATTCTATCCTATGGGGCTTGTTACTATGGCAACAAAAACCAATGCATTTGTATGGGGGACCATGTGAATAAACAATCTGTTAATGCTGCCCGAACCGGAACGTGCACCCATGCATGGCATACATCGTTGGATGCGTCTCCATCGTGCCTCGATGAGCATTACTTTTCTCAGTCAAAAGTGTTACCGTGGCAACGCTAGACGCCAAAAAGCAAAAAAAAAGGCGAAAATTCAGACGCTTATTGCTCGGTCGAACTTTATCGTAGAGACATCGTTCAAACTTTCAAACACTCGGCCCGATTGGCACTAACGGACCCTACAAGCTCATTATTCCAATTATTAAAATTTTTGCGATATTGACCTTTCATTTTTCTTTTTTATTTCCATTTGACTTTGGACGCTTGTTGCTAGGCAACAGATTATCGTAGAGACATTGTACAAATGTTCCCCGACTCGGCACGCTGTGGACTTCAACATACTCAAATCTCATGAAGCTGGGATTTAAGGAAATTTTATGTCAAAATCCAGGCCACATGGCCCCATTCATTCGGATGGAGTTTTTTACCATGGTGAAAAAAAAACCTATCCGTTAACGTAGCCTGAACCGGAACGTGCACCCATGCATGGCATACATCGTTACATGCGTCTCCATCTTGCCTCGATGGGCATTACTATTCTCAGTCAAAAGCGTTACCGTGGCAACGCTAGATGCCAAAAAGCGCGCCCCATTAATAACTATTGGGAGCACAGGAATGAATGAAATACAAGCGTAAAAACACCTCAAACTGACATAGAACCACCCCGAACACAACCACTACAGCCCCAAACCAAAGCAGCGAGAGGGGACGAATGGGCGGTAGGGCATGCCCATATCAAAATTTCCTGAAATTTTCTAGTTATTATTATTCTTATTATTCCGCACTTTTTTTCGTCCATTAATACGGCCCGAACCGCAACGTGCACCCATGCATGGCATACATCGTTGGATGCGTCTCCATCGTGATTCGATGGGCATTACTTTTCTCAGTAATAGGGGTTACCATGGCAACGCTAGTTGCTAAAAAGCAAAAAAAAAGGCGAAAATTCCCGCGCTTATTGCTCGGCCGAACTTTATCGTAGAGACATCGTTCAAACTTTGAAACACTCGGCCCGATAGTCTTTAAAGGACCATACAACTTCATCATTCTAGTTATTACGGTTTTTGCGATATTTAACTTTCAATTTAAAAAAAAAATCACTTTTATTTTGGACGCTTGTTGCTAGGCAACGGTTTATCGTACAGACATCATTACAACATTGACCAACCCGGGACGCTTTGTACTGCAACATATTTTAGTCTCGTCATGCTTGCTATTACGGTTTTTGAGATATTCCACATTGTTCATTTTGATGCTAACGGAACTTCGGATGCTTGTTGCGCGGCAACGCGGTATCGCAGAGACTTGGTTCCAACGTTAAAAGACTCAGGTTGATGTGGACTACAACATACTGAGGTCTCATTACGCTGTCGTTTACAGCTTTTGAGATATTAAAGCCAAATTGTCCCATTCTATCCTATGGGGCTTGTTACCATGGCAACAAAAACCTATGCATTTGTATGGGAGAGCATGTGAATAAACAATCTGTTAATGCTGCCCGAACCGGAATGTGCACCCATGCATGGCATATATCGTTGGATGCGTCTCCATCGTGCCTCGATGGGCATTACTTTTCTCAGTCAAAAGTGCTACCGTGGCAACGCTAGATGCCAAAAAGCCAAAAAAAAGGCGAAAATTCAGACGCTTATTGCTCGGCCGGACTTTATCGTAGAGACATAGTTCAAACTTTCAAACACTCGGCCCGATTGGCACTAACGGAGCCTAGAACCTCATTATGCCATTTTTTTAAGTTTTTGTGATATTGACCTTTCATTTTTTTTTTAATTTCCGTTTGACTTTGGACGCTTGTTGCTAGGCAACAGATTATCGTAGAGACATCATACAAATGTTCCCTGACTCGGCACGCTGTGACCTTCAACGTATTAAAATTTCGTGAAGCTGTGATTTAAGGAAAGTTTAATGTAAAATCCATGCCAAATGGCCCCATTCATTCGGATGGGTTTTTTAAAACCATGGTGGGAAAAAAACCTATCCGTTAACGTAGCCTGAACCGGAACGTGCACCCATAGATGGCATACATCGTTGGATGCGTCTCCATCGTGCCTCGATGGCCATTGCTTTTCTCAGTCAAAAGCGTTACCGTGGGGACGCTAGACGGCAAAAAGCGCGCCCCATTAATAGCTATTGGGAGCACAGGAATGAATGAAATACAACCGTAAACACCTCAAACTGACATAAAAACGCCCCGAACACAAACACTGCAGCCCCAAACCAGAGCAGCGAGAGGGCTCGAATGGGCGGTAGGGCATGCCCATATCAAAATTTCCAGAAATTTTCTAGTTATTATTAGGGCCCGAGCACCTTCAGTGCGAAGGCCCTATTGTATCTGTAGGAATTTTTCTTTTTTCTTTCTTTCTTTCTTTCTTTCTTTCTTTCTTTCTTCTGACGAAAGGAGGGCCTTTTTGCCCCCCTAAACGTGCCCAAAAAGTCACCAAATTTTGCATGCAAGTCAGGCCTGGCGAAAAATTTGATATTTAATGGTTTACATTAATGGGCGTGGCAAAATGGCTCAACAGCGCCCCCTTGAAAACTTTGTGCCTCAAGCCCCACGATACGGTTTGACGTACATGCACGAAAATCGCTACACACCTGTATCAGTACACAACTTAAAGAAAAGTCTCTTGGCGACATGGCCGAAACCGAACAGGAAGTCAGCCATTTTGAATTAATCGTGTCACTTTGGCGCAATTTATGCCATTCCTTCGGCAGTTAATACGGCCCGAACCGTAACGTGCACCCAGGTGTGTTATACATCAAAACGTGCGTCTCCATCCTGCGACAACACGCATTACTTTTCTCTTTCAAACGCGTTACCGTGGCGACGCTAGACGCCAAAAAGCGCGCCCACCCTTCATCTGGTTGGTTCAGACAGAAAAAACTTTGCGCCTCAAGCCCCATAATACGGTTTGACGTACATGAACGAAAATCGGTACACTTCTTTATCATGTCTTTACTTAAAGAAAAGTCTCTTGGCGCCATGGCCGAAACCGAACAGGAAGTCGGCCATTTTGAACATTCTGAATTAATCGCGTAATTTTGGAGCAATATGAGCCATTCCTTCGAGAATTAATACGGCCCGAACCGTAACGTGCACCCAGGTGTGTTATACATCAAAATGTGCGTCTCCATCCTGCGACTACACGCATTACTTTTCTCTTTCAAAAGTGTTACCGTGGCGACACTAGACGCCAAAAAGCGCACCCCCCCTTCATCTGATTGGTCCATATTTGATAGTTCCCCAAAAGTCACCAAATTTTGCATGCAAGCCAGGCCTGGCGATAAATTTGATATTTCATGGTTTGTATTAATGGGCGTGGCCTAACGGCTCAACAGCGCCCCCCGGAAAACTTTGTGCCTCAAGCCCCACAATACGGTTTGACGTACATGCACGAAAATCGGTACACACCTGTATCATGTCGCAACTTAAAGAAAAGTCTCTTGGCGCCATGGCCGAAACCGAACAGGAAGTCGGCCATTTTGAATTAATTGTGTAATTTTGATGCAATTTATGCCATTCTTTCGGCAATTAATACGGCCCGAACCGTAACGTGCACCCAGGTGTGTTATACATCAAAATGTGCGTCTTCATCTTGCGACTACGCGCATTACTTTTCTCTTTCAAAAGTGTTACCGTGGCGACGCTAGATGCCAAAAAGCATGCCCCCCTTCATCTGATTGGTCCATATTTGATAGTTCTCCAAAAGTCAACAAATTTTGCATGCAAGCCAGGCTTGGGGATAAATTTGATATTTCATGGTTTGCATTAATGGGCGTGGCCTAACGGCTCAACAGCGCCCCCTAGAATACTTTTCTCTGCCATAACTTTTGAATGGTTTGACATAAAGAGTCGTGGGTGGTGTCATGGGACTCGGTATTGAGTCCTTAACCATAATTGGTGCAAATTAGCCCCGCCCCTTCTTCTGATTGGTTGTCCCTTTTTTCTGCTGTAACTTTTTAATGGTTTGACATAGGAAGTCGTGGGTGGTGTCATGGGACTCTGTAATGAGTTCTTAAGCTTCGTTGGCCTTAATTAGCCCCGCCCCTTCTTCTGATTGGTTGTCCCTTTTTTCTGCTATAACTTTTGAATGGTTTCACATAGGAAGTCGTGGGTGGTGTCATTTCTGATATTCTTATGGGGGGCGGTGGCCGTGAGTGCGAGGGCCCGTTCATCGCTGCTTGCAGCTTTAATTAGGGCCCGAGCACCTTCAGTGCGAAGGCCCTATTGTATCTGTAGGAATTTTTTTTCTTTCTTTCTTTCTTTCTTTCTTTCTTTCTTTTTTCTTCTGACGAAAGGAGGGCCTTTTTGCCCCCCTAAACGTGCCCAAAAAGTCACCAAATTTTGCATGCAAGTCAGGCCTGGCGAAAAATTTGATATTTAATGGTTTACATTAATAGGCGTGGCAAAATGGCTCAACAGCGCCCCCTTGAAAACTTTGTGCCTCAAGCCCCACGATACGGTTTGACGTACATGCACGAAAATCGGTACACACCTGTATCATGGCACAACTGAAAGAAAAGTCTCTTGGCGTCATGCCCTAAACCGAACAGGAAGTCGGCCATTTTGAATTAGTCGTGTCATTTTGGCGAAATTTATGCCATTCCTTCGAAAGTTAATTCAGCCCGAACCGTAACGTGCTCCCAAGTGTGTTATACATCAAAATGTGCGTCTCCATCCTGCGACAACACGCATTACTTTTCTCTTTCAAAAGCGTTACCGTGGCGGCGCTAGACGCCAAAAAGCGCGCCCACCCTTCATCTGATTGGTTCGACAGAAAAAACTTTGTGCCTCAAGCCCCATAATACGGTTTGACGTACATGAACGAAAATCGGTACACACCTGTATCATGTCGCAACTAAAAGAAAAGTCTCTTGGCGCCATGGTTGAAACCTAACAGGAAGTCGGCCATTTTGAACATTCTGAATTAATTGCGTAATTTTGGAGCAATATATGCCATTCCTTCGAGAGTTAATTCAGCCCGAACCGTATCGCGAACCCAGATGTGTTATACATCAAAATGAGCGTCTCCATCCTGCGACTACACGCATTACTTTTCTCTTTCAAAAGTGTTACCGTGGCGACGCTAGACGCCAACAAGCGCACCCCCCCTTCATCTGATTGGTCCATATTTGATAGTTCCCCAAAAGGCACCAAATTTGGCATGCAAGCCAGGCCTGGCGATAAATTTGATATTTAATGGTTTGCATTAATGGGCGTGGCAAAATGGCTCAACAGCGCCCCCCGGAAAACTTTGTGCCTCAAGCCCCACAATACGGTTTGACGTACATGCACGAAAATCGCTACACACCTGTATCATGGCACAACTTAAAGAAAAGTCTCTTGGAGCCATGGCCAAAACCGAACAGGATGTCGGCCATTTTGAATAAATTGTGTCATTTTGGCGAAATTTATGCCATTCCTTCGGCAGTTAATTCAGCCCGAACCGTAACGTGCACCCAGGTGTGTTATACATCAAAATGTGCATCTACATCCTGCGACACCACGCATTACTTTTCTCTTTCAAAAGTGTTACCGTGGCGACGCTAGATGCCAAAAGGCGCGCCCCCCCTTCATGTGATTGGTCCATATTTGATAGTTCTCCAAAAGTCACCAAATTTTGCATGCAAGCCAGACTTGGCGATAAATTTGATATTTCATGGTTTGCATTAATGGGCGTGGCCTAACGGCTCAACAGCGCCCCCTAGAATACTTTTATCTGCCATAACTTTTGAATGGTTTGACATAGGAAGTTGTGGGTGGTGTCATGGGACTCTGTAATGAGTCCTTAAGCTTTGTTGGCCTTAATTAGCCCCGCCCCTTCTTCTGATTGGTTGTCCTGATTTTCTGCTATAACATTGGAATGGTTTGACATAGAGAGTCGTGGGTGGTGTCATCAGATTCTTTATGGAGTCCTTGACCTTCATTGGCCAGAATTAGCCCCGCCTCTTCTTCTGATTGGTTGTCCCTTTTTTCTGCTATAACTTTTGAATGGTTTGACATAGGAAGTCGTGGGTGGTGTCATGGGACATTGTACTGAGTTCTTAAGCTTCGTTGGCCTTAATTAGCCCCGCCCCTTCTGATTGGTTGTCCCGATTTTCTGCTATAACTTTTGAATGGTTTGACATAGAGAGTCGTGGGTGGGGTCATCAGATTCTTTATGGAGTCCTTGACCTTCATTGGCCTGAATTAGCCCCGCCCCTTCTTCTGATTGGTTGTCCCTTTTTTCTGCTATAACTTTTGAATGGTTTGACATAGGAAGTCGTGGGTGGTGTCATGGGACTCTGTAATGAGTTCTTAAGCTTCGTTGGCCTTAATTAGCCCCGCCCCTTCTTCTGATTGGTTGTCCCGATTTTCTGCTATAACTTTGGAATGGTGGGTGGGGTCATCAGATTCTGTATGGAGTCCTTGACCTTCATTGGCCTGAATTAGCCCCGCCCCTTCTCCTGATTGGTTGTCCCTTTTTTCTGCTATAACTTTTGAATGGTTTGACATAGGAAGTCGTGGGTGGTGTCATTTCTGATATGCTTATGGGGGGCGATGGCCGTGAGTGCGAGGGCCCGTTCATTGCTGCTTGCAGCTTTAATTAGGGCCCGAGCACCTTCAGTGCGAAGGCCCTATTGTATCTGTAGGAATTCTTTGTATTATTTTTCTGACAAAAGGAAGGCCTTTTTGCCCCCCTAAACGTGCCCAAAAAGTCACCAAATTTTGCATGCAAGTCAGGCCTGGCGAAAAATTTGATATTTAATGGTTTACATTAATGGGCGTGGCAAAATGGCTCAACAGCGCCCCCCGGAAAACTTTGTGCCTCAAGCCCCACAATGCGGTTTGTCGTACATGCACGAAAATCGGTACACACCTGTATCATGGCCCAACTTAAAGAAAAGTCTCTGGGCGTCATGTCGAGAAACCGAACAGGAAGTCGGCCATTTTGAATTAATCGTGTCATTTTGGCGAAATTTATGCCTTCCTTCGGCAGTTAATACGGCCCGAACCGTAACGTGCCCCCAAGTGTGTTATACATCAAAATGTGCGTCTCCATCCTCCGACACCACGCATTACTTTTCTCTTTCAAAAGCGTTACCGTGGCGACGCTAGACGCCGAAAGGCGCGCCCACCCTTCATCTGATTGGTTCAGACAGAAAAAACTTTGCGCCTCAAGCCCCTCAATACGGTTTGACGTACATGAACGAAAATCGCTACACACCTGTATCATGTCGCAACTTAAAGAAAAGTCTCTTGGCGCCACGGCCGAAACCGAACAGGAAGTCGGCCATTTTGAACATTCTGAATTAATCGCGTAATTTTGGAGCAATATATGCCATTCCTTCGAGAATTAATAGGGCCCGAACCGTATCGTGAACCCAGATGTGTTATACATCAAAATGTGCGTCTCCCTCCTGCGACTACACGCATTACTTTTCTCTTTCAAAAGTGTTACCGTGGCGACGCTAGACGCCAACAAGCGCACCCCCCCTTCATCTGATTGGTCCATATTTGATAGTTCCCCAAAAGGCACCAAACTTGGAACGCAAGCCAGGACTGGCGATAAATGTGATATTTCATGGTTTGCATTAATGGGCGTGGCAAAATGACTCAACAGCGCCCCCCGGAAAACTTTGTGCCTCATGCCCCACAATACGGTTTGACGTACATGCACCAAAATCGCTATACACCTGTATCATGGCACAGCTTAAAGAAAAGTCTCTTGGAGCCATGGCCGAAACCGAACAGGAAGTCGGCCATTTTGAAATCTGATTGGTCCATATTTGATAGTTCTCCAAAAGTCACCAAATTTTGCATGCAAGACAGACTTGGCGATAAATTTGATATTTCACGGTTTGCATTAATGGGCATGGCCTAACGGCTCAACAGCGCCCCCTAGAATACTTTTCTCTGCCATAACTTTTGAATGGTTTGACATAGGAAGTTGTGGGTGGTGTCATGGGACTCTGTATGGAGTCCTTGACCTTCATTGGCCTGAATTAGCCCCACCCCTTCTTCTGATTGGTTGTCCCTTTTTTCTGCTATAACTTTTGAATGGTTTGACATAGGAAGTCGTGGGTGGTATTATGGGACTCTGTAATGAGTTCTTAAGCTTCGTTGGCCTTAATTAGCCCCGCCCCTTCTTCTGATTGGTTGTCCCTTTTTTCTGCTATAACTTTTGAATGGTTTGACATAGGAAGTTGTGGGTGATGTCATGGGACTCTGTAATGAGTTCTTAAGCTTCGTTGGCCTTAATTAGCCCCGCCCCTTCTTCTGATTGGTTGTCCCGATTTTCTGCTATAACTTTGGAATGGTTTGACATAGAGAGTCGTGGGTGGTGTCATCAGATTCTGTATGGAGTCCTTGACCTTCATTGGCCTGAATTAGCCCCGCCCCTTCTTCTGATTGGTTGTCCCTTTTTTCTGCTATAACTTTTGAATGGTTTGACATAGGAAGTCGTGGGTGGTGTCATTTCTGATATGCTAATGGGGGGCGGTGGCCCTGAGTGCGAGGGCCCGTTCATCGCTGCTTGCAGCTTTAATTATTATTATTATTTTTCTGACGAAAGGAGGGCCTTTTTGCCCCCCTAAACGTGCCCAAAAAGTCACCAAATTTTGCATGCAAGTCAGGCCTGGCGAAAAATTTGATATTTAATGGTTTGCATTAATGGGCGTGGCCTAACGGCTCAACAGCGCCCCCTTGAAAACTTTGTGACTCAAGCCCCACGATACGGTTTGACGTACATGCACGAAAATCGGTACACACCTGTATCATGTCACAACTTAAAGAAAAGTCTCTGGGCGTCATGTCGAGAAACCGAACAGGAAGTCGGCCATTTTGAATTAATCGTGTCATTTTGGCG
Source organism: Cololabis saira (assembly GCF_033807715.1). NCBI lineage: Eukaryota > Metazoa > Chordata > Actinopteri > Beloniformes > Belonidae > Cololabis > Cololabis saira. The sequence goes on along the minus strand of NC_084596.1, from coordinate 36,263,922 downwards.
AAATTTATGCCTTCCTTCGGCAGTTAATACGGCCCGAACCGTAACGTGCACCCAGGTGTGTTATACATCAAAATGTGCGTCTCCATCCTCTGACACCACGCATTACTTTTCTCTTTAAAAAGCGTTACCGTGGCGACGCTAGACGTCAAAAAGCACGCCCACCCTTCATCTGATTGGTTCAGACAGAAAAAACTTTGCGCCTCAAGCCCCATAATACGCTTTGACGTACATGAACGAAAATCGGTACACACCTGTATCATGTCGCAACTTAAAGAAAAGTCTCTTGGCGCCATGGCCGAAACCGAACAGGAAGTCGGCCATTTTGAACATTCTGAATTAATCGCGTAATTTTGGAGTAATATATGCCATTCCTTCGAGAATTAATACGGCCCGAACCGTATCGTGCACCCAGATGTGATATACATCAACATGTGCGTCTCCATCCTGTGACTACACGCATTACTTTTCTCTTTCAAAAGTGTTACCGTGGCGACGCTAGACGCCCACAAGCGCACCCCCCCTTCATCTGATTGGTCCATATTTGATAGTTCCCCAAAAGGCACCAAATTTGGCATGCAAGCCAGGCCTGGTGATACATTTGATATTTCATGGTTTGCATTAATGGGCGTGGCCTAACGGCTCAACAGCGCCCCCTAGAATACTTTTATCTGCCATAACTTTTGAATGGTTTGACATAGGAAGTTGTGGGTGGTGTCATGGGACTCAGTAATGAGTCCTTAAGCTTCGTTGGCCTTAATTAGCCCCGCCCCTTCTTCTGATTGGTTGTCCCTTTTTTCTGCTATAACTTTTTAATGGTTTGACTCCCGCTTCCTGATTCAAACGTCTGCCGGCCCCGCCCCCCTACCAATCAGTGGCGAGTAGGGTGATGACGGCCCCGCCCCCCGACCAATCAGTGGCGAGTAGGGTGATGACGGCCCCGCCCCCCGACCAATCAGTGGCGAGTAGGGTGATGACGGCCCCCCCCCCCCCCCGACCAATCAGCTGTTGTAATGTGGTGACGTTAGAAACAGTCCCGTGCTCAGCCCGGTTATAACCTCGGTAGAATGGTTACAGAAAAAGTAATAATAAAATAGTAGTGTTTTACTAATATTTATACCTTACAAATATTTTAAAAAAAGGGAAAAAAAAGTTCTAGACATAATATCGCTATCTTGGTCTGTCCTATGCCAGTAAGTCAAAGTGGCGTATCAGCTGAGATATAGCTCAACCAGATCATTGCGGTCTTTGGTACCGGTGGTTGGGAGTTCGAGCCTGGCAGGATGCTGAAATTTTTGTAAGCAAATTTTGTGGTTTTTTTACATCAAGATGTGCGTCTCTTTCCTGCGACGACGCACATTACTTTTCTCTTTCAAAAGTGTTACCGTGGCGACGCTAGACGTGAAAAAGCGCTCGTCCCCTTCATCTGATTGGTCCATATTTGATAGTTCTCCAAAAGTCACCAAATTTTGCATGCAAGCCAGGCCTGGCGATACATTTGATATTTAATGGTTTGCATTAATGGGCGTGGCCTAACGGCTCAACAGCGCCCCCTAGAATACTTTTCTCTGCCATAACTTTTGAATGGTTTGACATAGAGAGTCGTGGGTGGTGTCATGGGACTCTGTAATGAGTCCTTGACCTTCATTGGCCTGAATTAGCCCCGCCCCTTCCTCTGATTGGTTGTTCCTTTTTTCTGCTATAACTTTTGAATGGGTTGACATAGAGAGTCGTGGGTGGTGTCATTTCTGATATGCTTATGGGGGCGGTGGCCGTGAGTGCGAGGGCCCGTTCATCGCTGCTTGCAGCTTTAATTTCTTTTTTCTTCTGACGAAAGGAGGGCCTTTTTGCCCCCCTAAACGTGCCCAAAAAGTCACCAAATTTTGCATGCAAGTCAGGCCTGGCGAAAAATTTGATATTTAATGGTTTACATTAATGGGCGTGGCAAAATGGCTCAACAGCGCCCCCTGGAAAACTTTGTGCCTCAAGCCCCACAATACGGTTTGACGTACATGCACAAAAATCGCTACACACCTGTATCAGTACACAACTTAAAGAAAAGTCTCTTGGCGACATGGCCGAAACCGAACAGGAAGTCAGCCATTTTGAATTAATCGTGTCACTTTGGCGCAATTTATGCCATTCCTTCGGCAGTTAATACGGCCCGAACCGTAACGTGCACCCAGGTGTGTTATACATCAAAATGTGCGTCTCCATCCTGCGACCACGCGCATTACTTTTCTCTTTCAAAAGCGTTACCGTGGCGACGCTAGACGCCAAAAAGCGCGCCCACCCGTCATCTGGTTGGTTCAGACAGAAAAAACTTTGCGCCTCAAGCCCCATAATACGGTTTGACGTACATGAACGAAAATCGGTACACACCTGTATCATGTCACAACTTAAAGAAAAGTCTCTTGGCACCATGGCCGAAACCGAACAGGAAGTCGGCCATTTTGAACATTCTGAATTAATCGCGTAATTTTGGAGCAATATGAGCCATTCCTTCGAGAATTAATACGGCCCGAACCGTAACATGCACCCAGGTGTGTTATACATCAAAATGTGCGTCTTCATCTTGCAACTAAACGCATTACTTTTCTCTTTCAAAAGTGTTACCGTGGCGACGCTAGACGCCAAAAAGCGTGCCCCCCTTCACCTGATTGGTCCATATTTGATAGTTCTCCAAAAGTCACCAAATTTTGCACGCAAGCCAGGCCTGGCGATAAATTTGATATTTCATGGTTTGCATTAATGGGCGTGGCCTAACGGCTCAACAGCGCCCCCTAGAATAATTTTCTCTGCCATAACTTTTGAAAGGTTTGACATAAAGAGTCGTGGGTGGTGTCATGGGACTCGGTATTGAGTCCTTGACCATAATTGGTGAAAATTAGCCCCGCCCCTTCTTCGGATTGGTTGTCCCGATTTTCTGCTATAACTTTTGAATGGTTTGACATAGAGAGTCGTGGGTGGTGTCATCAGATTCTGTATGGAGTCCTTGACCTTCATTGGCCTGAATTAGCCCCGCCCCTTCTTCTGATTGGTTGTCCCTTTTTTCTGCTATATCTTTTGAATGGTTTGACATAGGAAGTCGTGGGTGGTGTCATTTCTGATATGCTTATGGGGGCGGTGGCCGTGAGTGCGAGGGCCCGTTCATCGCTGCTTGCAGCTTTAATTTTAGTTGTTACATTTCTGGAAAAGAAAAAAGTAAAATCATACATGAGAGAAACTATTCAGTTTGTGGAAAAATATTTGTACTTGTATGAAACTGAAGATGCATAATGCAAACCTGACATTTACTTTTAGTTCAGTTTGTGGAAAATGGTTGGCCTGGCTTTCTCTTTAAAACTTAAACAGTTATAAAGCATTACAAACTGTAACAATAGGGCAAACACACAGTATTGTTTTGTATTTTGTGTCTTTCAAATAAAAACATTTTTTTTCCAGTCATATGTTCCTCATTCAAGGTTGTTAAAAAAATACTGCTATAATATTGTATCATATCGTTATCGTGACCTCAATATCGTGTATCGTACCGTATCGTGAGATTAGTGTATCGTTACACCCCTAGTAGGAACACAGATCAGCTGGTAAACCAAGAGCCTGTCTCTTCATCATACCAGTTTGGATCCTGCCTTAGTCAAATTTTCCACTCGGGGCGTCATAAACACGATTTCTGTTGTTGTTAACACAGGTGATACATGCCAAACAGTATGTGGTGCACACACATGCCATTTCAAAAGGGGCGGTCCAATTCACATGAAGGTCTGACACAAGTAGTTATGAATTGTAAACCATGAAATTAGATCTCTACCAAATCAGAATTGTTTAGATGGTTTCAACGTAACCTACTTGTATCCACATGACATGTTTTTATCTTTATTTTGTTGAACCACTGTGTTTTTCCCTGGTTGCTCTCACTCTTTTCTCCTTCTCCAGCAGATCAACCTCCTCTGTTGTCATGATTGTCTGCACTGATAACAGATACCTGGACTGTTGACTCCTGCTCCGACATATCGTCAAGTCCAGTCAAGTCAAGTCAAGTCAAGTCAAACTTTATTTTTATAGCACAGATAAACTCCTGTCCCCCATTTTGCAGTATTAGTTTGTCCGCATGGTTCAGCATATTTTCATAATGTTTACCAACAGTGTTTTGATCATGCCCATTTGATGATTGCTTTCTCCTGAAAAGCCTATCTAATGTAGTTGCTAATGTTTTACTAATTTTCTTTATATTGACAGTCGGAACTGGAAGCCTTTGGAAACAATAATGTAAGATGCACATACTCATGATTTGGTCTTGTTATCACATGTAGATCTGTAAGGAGAGTGTGAACAGCAGCTTGGAGGTGCGACAGCAGGCCCTGCTGATTTTGTTGTCTTTGGTATCAGCTATAAAAGCTGTGATACAGCCAAAGTATGCATTTAAATAGTATCACAATCCCTACATGTGCAAGAAGAAGAGACCAACCTGCAGTTTATTTCCTGTTGGGTTTTCACTGAATTTTGAATGGTTTGACATACCCAGTAAACTGGGATGCCCTTCTGATATGTGTTTATGGTGGTAAGTGGATGAAGATAATTTCGAAACAAGGTTTAAACGCTAATGTGGACATGGATGGGTTTTGGTTCAAAAGAAAAAAGGACTACTGTCGATGTGCCTCCGTTTTTGAGACTTAACAGCAATTTTGACAGCGATTGTTTTTTGTTTTGTTTGTTTTTTTCCCAAGACTTCCTTCTTGCCTATGTGAACTCCAGGTATGGGACACAAATGGTAGGTGTGTCATTTTTGATGTAATTGATAAAGTTATCAAAAATATTTTCTGTTTCATTTGTCTGTCATGGTCTGAGGTTTTTTTCGTTTGCTAGTTTTAGAGTCAAACCTTTTATTAGGGCCCGAGCACCTTCAGTGCGAAGGCCCTATTGTATCTGTAGGAATTTTTCTTTTTTCTTTCTTTCTTTCTTTCTTTCTTTCTTTCTTCTGACGAAAGGAGGGCCTTTTTGCCCCCCTAAACGTGCCCAAAAAGTCACCAAATTTTGCATGCAAGTCAGGCCTGGCGAAAAATTTGATATTTAATGGTTTACATTAATGGGCGTGGCAAAATGGCTCAACAGCGCCCCCTTGAAAACTTTGTGCCTCAAGCCCCACGATACGGTTTGACGTACATGCACGAAAATCGCTACACACCTGTATCAGTACACAACTTAAAGAAAAGTCTCTTGGCGACATGGCCGAAACCGAACAGGAAGTCAGCCATTTTGAATTAATCGTGTCACTTTGGCGCAATTTATGCCATTCCTTCGGCAGTTAATACGGCCCGAACCGTAACGTGCACCCAGGTGTGTTATACATCAAAACGTGCGTCTCCATCCTGCGACAACACGCATTACTTTTCTCTTTCAAACGCGTTACCGTGGCGACGCTAGACGCCAAAAAGCGCGCCCACCCTTCATCTGGTTGGTTCAGACAGAAAAAACTTTGCGCCTCAAGCCCCATAATACGGTTTGACGTACATGAACGAAAATCGGTACACTTCTTTATCATGTCTTTACTTAAAGAAAAGTCTCTTGGCGCCATGGCCGAAACCGAACAGGAAGTCGGCCATTTTGAACATTCTGAATTAATCGCGTAATTTTGGAGCAATATGAGCCATTCCTTCGAGAATTAATACGGCCCGAACCGTAACGTGCACCCAGGTGTGTTATACATCAAAATGTGCGTCTCCATCCTGCGACTACACGCATTACTTTTCTCTTTCAAAAGTGTTACCGTGGCGACACTAGACGCCAAAAAGCGCACCCCCCCTTCATCTGATTGGTCCATATTTGATAGTTCCCCAAAAGTCACCAAATTTTGCATGCAAGCCAGGCCTGGCGATAAATTTGATATTTCATGGTTTGTATTAATGGGCGTGGCCTAACGGCTCAACAGCGCCCCCCGGAAAACTTTGTGCCTCAAGCCCCACAATACGGTTTGACGTACATGCACGAAAATCGGTACACACCTGTATCATGTCGCAACTTAAAGAAAAGTCTCTTGGCGCCATGGCCGAAACCGAACAGGAAGTCGGCCATTTTGAATTAATTGTGTAATTTTGATGCAATTTATGCCATTCTTTCGGCAATTAATACGGCCCGAACCGTAACGTGCACCCAGGTGTGTTATACATCAAAATGTGCGTCTTCATCTTGCGACTACGCGCATTACTTTTCTCTTTCAAAAGTGTTACCGTGGCGACGCTAGATGCCAAAAAGCGTGCCCCCCTTCATCTGATTGGTCCATATTTGATAGTTCTCCAAAAGTCAACAAATTTTGCATGCAAGCCAGGCTTGGGGATAAATTTGATATTTCATGGTTTGCATTAATGGGCGTGGCCTAACGGCTCAACAGCGCCCCCTAGAATACTTTTCTCTGCCATAACTTTTGAATGGTTTGACATAAAGAGTCGTGGGTGGTGTCATGGGACTCGGTATTGAGTCCTTAACCATAATTGGTGCAAATTAGCCCCGCCCCTTCTTCTGATTGGTTGTCCCTTTTTTCTGCTGTAACTTTTTAATGGTTTGACATAGGAAGTCGTGGGTGGTGTCATGGGACTCTGTAATGAGTTCTTAAGCTTCGTTGGCCTTAATTAGCCCCGCCCCTTCTTCTGATTGGTTGTCCCTTTTTTCTGCTATAACTTTTGAATGGTTTCACATAGGAAGTCGTGGGTGGTGTCATTTCTGATATTCTTATGGGGGGCGGTGGCCGTGAGTGCGAGGGCCCGTTCATCGCTGCTTGCAGCTTTAATTAGGGCCCGAGCACTTGCAGTGCGAAGGCCCTATTGTAATTGCAGGAATTATTCTTCTTCTTCTTATTGTTCTGACAAAAGGAAGGCCTTTTTGCCCCCCTAAACGTGCCCAAAAAGTCACCAAATTTTGCATGCAAGTCAGGCCTGGCGAAAAATTTGATATTTAAGGGTTTGCATTAATGGGCGTGGTAAAATGGCTCAACAGCGCCCCCTTGAAAACTTTGTGCCTCAAGCCCCACAATGCGGTTTGTCGTACATGCACGAAAATCGGTACACACCTGTATCATGGGACAACTTAAAGAAAAGTCTCTGGGCGTCATGTCGAGAAACCGAACAGGAAGTCGGCCATTTTGAATTAATCGTGTCACTTTGGCGCAATTTATGCCATTCCTTCGGCAGTTAATACGGCCCAAACCATAACGTGCCCCCAAGTGTGTTATACATCAAAATGTGCGTCTTCATCCTGCGACAACACGCATTACTTTTCTCTTTCAAAAGCGTTACCGTGGCGACGCTAGACGCCAAAAAGCGTGCCCACCCTTCATCTGGTTGGTTCAGACCGAAAAAACTTTGCGCCTCAAGCCCCATAATACGGTTTGACGTACATGAACGAAAATCGGTACACTCCTGTATCATGTCTTAACTAAAAGAAAAGTCTCTTGGCGCCATGGCCGAAACCGTACAGGAAGTCGGCCATTTTGAACATTCTGAATTAATCACGTAATTTTGGAGCAATATATGCCATTCCTTCGAGAATTAATACGGCCCGAACCGTATCGTGAACCCAGATGTGTTATACATCAAAATGTGCGTCTCCATCCTGCGACTACACGCATTACTTTTCTCTTTCAAAAGTGTTACCGTGGCGACGCTAGACGCCAAAAAGCACGCCCCCCCTTCATCTGATTGGTCCATATTTGATAGTTCCCCAAAAGGCACCAAAATTGGCACGCAAGCCAGGCCTGGCGATAAATTTGATATTTCATGGTTTGCATTAATGGGCGTGGGAAAATGGCTCAACAGCGCCCCCCGGAAAACTTTGTGCCTCAAGCCCTACAATACGGTTTGACGTACATGCACGAAAATCGCTACACACCTGTATCATGGCACAACTTAAAGAAAAGTCTCTTGGAGCCATGGCCGAAACCGAACAGGAAGTCGGCCATTTTGAAATCTGATTGGTCCATATTTGATAGTTCTCCAAAAGTCACCAAATTTGGCATGCAAGACAGACTTGGCGATAAATTAGATATTTCATGGTTTGCATTAATGGGCGTGGCCTAACGGCTCAACAGCGCCCCCTAGAATACTTTTCTCTGCCATAACTTTTGAATGGTTTGACATAGGAAGTTGTGGGTGGTGTCATGGGACGCTGTATGGAGTCTTTGAGCTTCGTTGGCCTTAATTAGCCCCGCCCCTTCTTCTGATTGGTTGTCCCGATTTTCTGCTATAACTTTTGAATGGTTTGACATAGAGAGTCGTGGGTGGTGTCACCAGATTCTGTATGGAGTCCTTGAGCTTCGTTGGCCTTAATTAGCCCCGCCCCTTCTTCTGATTGGTTGTCCCTTTTTTCTGCTATAACTTTTGAATGGTTTGACATAGAGAGTCGTGGGTGGTGTCATTTCTGATATGCTTATGGGGGGCGGTGGCCGTGAGTGCGAGGGCCCGTTCATCGCTGCTTGCAGCTTTAATTATTATTATTATTATTTTTCTGACGAAAGGAGGGCCTTTTTGCCCCCCTAAACGTGCCCAAAAAGTCACCAAATTTTGCATGCAAGGCAGGCCTGGCGAAAAATTTGATATTTAATGGTTTGCATTAATGGGCGTGGCAAAATGGCTCAACAGCGCCCCCTTGAAAACTTTGTGCCTCAAGCCCCACGATACGGTTTGACGTACATGCACGAAAATCGCTACACACCTGTATCATGGCACAACTTCAAGAAAAGTCTCTTGGAGCCATGCCCGAAACCGAACAGGAAGTCGGCCATTTTGAATTAATTGTGTAATTTTGGCGCAATTTATGCCCTTCCTTCGGCAGTTAATACGGCCCGAACCGTAACGTGCCCCCAAGTGTGTTATACATCAAAATGTGCGTCTCCATCCTCCGACACCGCGCATTACTTTTCTCTTTCAAAAGCGTTACCGTGGCGACGCTAGACGACAAAAAGCGCGCCCACCCTTCATCTGATTGGTTCAGACCGAAAAAACTTTGCGCCTCAAGCCCCATAATACGCTTTGACGTACATGAACGAAAATCGGTACACACCTGTATCATCTCGCAACTTAAAGAAAAGTCTCTTGGCGCCATGGCCGAAACCGAACAGGAAGTCGGCCATTTTGAACATTCTGAATTAATCGCGTAATTTTGGAGCAATATATGCCATTCCTTCGAGAATTAATACGGCCCGAACCGTATCGTGCACCCAGATGTGTTATACATCAAAATGTGCGTCTCCATCCTGCGACTACACGCATTACTTTTCTCTATCAAAAGTGTTACCGTGGCGACGCTAGACGCCAACAAGCGCACCCCCCCTTCATCTGATTGGTCCATATTTGATAGTTCCCCAAAAGGCACCAAATTTGGCATGCAAGCCAGGCCTGGCGGTAAATTTGATATTTTATGGTTTACATTAATGGGCGTGGCAAAATGGCTCAACAGCGCCCCCCGGAAAACTTTGTGCCTCAAGCCCCACGATACGGTTTGACGTACATGCACGAAAATCGCTACACACCTGTATCATGGCACAACTTAAAGAAAAGTCTCTTGGAGCCATGGCCGAAACCGAACAGGAAGTCGGCCATTTTGAATTAATTGTGTAATTTTGGCGCAATTTATACCATTCCTTCGGCAATTAATACGGCCCGAACCGTAATGTGCACCCAGGTGTGTTATACATCAAAATGTGCGTCTCCATCCTGGGACTACACGCATTACTTTTCTCTTTCAAAAGTGTTACCGTGGCGACGCTAGACGCCAAAAGGCGCGCCCCCCCTTCATGTGATTGGTCCATATTTGATAGTTCTCCAAAAGTAATCAAATTTTGCATGCAAGTCAGACTTGGCGATACATTTGATATTTCATGGTTTGCATTAATGGGCGTGGCCTAACGGCTCAACAGCGCCCCCTAGAATACTTTTATCTGCCATAACTTTTGAATGGTTTGACATAGGAAGTTGTGGGTAGTGTCATGGGACTCAGTAATGAGTCCTTAAGCTTCGTTGGCCTTAATTAGCCCCGCCCCTTCTTCTGATTGGTTGTCCCTTTTTTCTGCTATAACTTTTTAATGGTTTGACTCCCGCTTCCTGATTCAAACGTCTGCCGGCCCCGCCCCCCGACCAATCAGTGGCGAGTAGGGTGATGACGGCCCCGCCCCCCGACCAATCAGTGGCGAGTAGGGTGATGACGGCCCCGCCCCCCGACCAATCAGCTGTTGTAATGTGGTGACATTAGAAATAGTCCCGTGCTCAGCCCGGTTAGAACCGCGGTAGAATGGTTACAGAAAAAGTAATAATAAAATAGTAGTGTTTTACTAATATTTATACCTTACAAATATTTAAAAAATTAGGAAAAAAAGGTTCCAGACATTATATCGCTATCTTGGTCTCTCCTAAGCCAGTAAGTCAATGTGAGGTATAAGCTGAGATATAGCTCAACCAGATCATTGCGATCTTTGGTGCCGGTGGTTGGGAGTTCGAGCCTGGCAGGATGCTGAAATTTTTGTAAGCAAATTTTGTGTTTTTTTTACATCAAGATGTGCGTCTCTTTCCTGCGACGACGCACATTACTTTTCTCATTCAAAAGTGTTACCGTGGCGACGCTAGACGTGAAAAAGCGCTCGTCCCCTTCATCTGATTGGTCCATATTTGATAGTTCTCCAAAAGTCACCAAATTTTGCATGCAAGCCAGGCCTGGTGATACATTTGATATTTAATGGTTTGCATTAATGGGCGTGGCCTAACGGCTCAACAGCGCCCCCTAGAATACTTTTCTCTGCCATAACTTTTGAATGGTTTGACATAGGAAGTTGTGGGTGGTGTCATGGGACTCTGTAATGAGTCCTTGACCTTCATTGGCCTGAATTAGCCCCGCCCCCTCCTCTGATTGGTTGTTCCTTTTTTCTGCTATAACTTTTGAATGGGTTGACATAGAGAGTCGTGGGTGGTGTCATTTCTGATATGCTTATGGGGGGCGGTGGACGTGAGTGCGAGGGCCCGTTCATCGCTGCTTGCAGCTTTAATTATTATTATTATTTTTCTGACGAAAGGAGGGCCTTTTTGCCCCCCTAAACGTGCCCAAAAAGTCACCAAATTTTGCATGCAAGTCAGGCCTGGCGAAAAATTTGATATTTAATGGTTTGCATTAATGGGCGTGGCCTAACGGCTCAACAGCGCCCCCTTGAAAACTTTGTGACTCAAGCCCCACGATACGGTTTGACGTACATGCACGAAAATCGGTACACACCTGTATCATGTCACAACTTAAAGAAAAGTCTCTGGGCGTCATGTCGAGAAACCGAACAGGAAGTCGGCCATTTTGAATTAATCGTGTCATTTTGGCGAAATTTATGCCTTCCTTCGGCAGTTAATACGGCCCGAACCGTAACGTGCACCCAGGTGTGTTATACATCAAAATGTGCGTCTCCATCCTCTGACACCACGCATTACTTTTCTCTTTAAAAAGCGTTACCGTGGCGACGCTAGACGTCAAAAAGCACGCCCACCCTTCATCTGATTGGTTCAGACAGAAAAAACTTTGCGCCTCAAGCCCCATAATACGCTTTGACGTACATGAACGAAAATCGGTACACACCTGTATCATGTCGCAACTTAAAGAAAAGTCTCTTGGCGCCATGGCCGAAACCGAACAGGAAGTCGGCCATTTTGAACATTCTGAATTAATCGCGTAATTTTGGAGTAATATATGCCATTCCTTCGAGAATTAATACGGCCCGAACCGTATCGTGCACCCAGATGTGATATACATCAACATGTGCGTCTCCATCCTGTGACTACACGCATTACTTTTCTCTTTCAAAAGTGTTACCGTGGCGACGCTAGACGCCCACAAGCGCACCCCCCCTTCATCTGATTGGTCCATATTTGATAGTTCCCCAAAAGGCACCAAATTTGGCATGCAAGCCAGGCCTGGTGATACATTTGATATTTCATGGTTTGCATTAATGGGCGTGGCCTAACGGCTCAACAGCGCCCCCTAGAATACTTTTATCTGCCATAACTTTTGAATGGTTTGACATAGGAAGTTGTGGGTGGTGTCATGGGACTCAGTAATGAGTCCTTAAGCTTCGTTGGCCTTAATTAGCCCCGCCCCTTCTTCTGATTGGTTGTCCCTTTTTTCTGCTATAACTTTTTAATGGTTTGACTCCCGCTTCCTGATTCAAACGTCTGCCGGCCCCGCCCCCCTACCAATCAGTGGCGAGTAGGGTGATGACGGCCCCGCCCCCCGACCAATCAGTGGCGAGTAGGGTGATGACGGCCCCGCCCCCCGACCAATCAGTGGCGAGTAGGGTGATGACGGCCCCCCCCCCCCCCCCGACCAATCAGCTGTTGTAATGTGGTGACGTTAGAAACAGTCCCGTGCTCAGCCCGGTTATAACCTCGGTAGAATGGTTACAGAAAAAGTAATAATAAAATAGTAGTGTTTTACTAATATTTATACCTTACAAATATTTTAAAAAAAGGGAAAAAAAAGTTCTAGACATAATATCGCTATCTTGGTCTGTCCTATGCCAGTAAGTCAAAGTGGCGTATCAGCTGAGATATAGCTCAACCAGATCATTGCGGTCTTTGGTACCGGTGGTTGGGAGTTCGAGCCTGGCAGGATGCTGAAATTTTTGTAAGCAAATTTTGTGGTTTTTTTACATCAAGATGTGCGTCTCTTTCCTGCGACGACGCACATTACTTTTCTCTTTCAAAAGTGTTACCGTGGCGACGCTAGACGTGAAAAAGCGCTCGTCCCCTTCATCTGATTGGTCCATATTTGATAGTTCTCCAAAAGTCACCAAATTTTGCATGCAAGCCAGGCCTGGCGATACATTTGATATTTAATGGTTTGCATTAATGGGCGTGGCCTAACGGCTCAACAGCGCCCCCTAGAATACTTTTCTCTGCCATAACTTTTGAATGGTTTGACATAGAGAGTCGTGGGTGGTGTCATGGGACTCTGTAATGAGTCCTTGACCTTCATTGGCCTGAATTAGCCCCGCCCCTTCCTCTGATTGGTTGTTCCTTTTTTCTGCTATAACTTTTGAATGGGTTGACATAGAGAGTCGTGGGTGGTGTCATTTCTGATATGCTTATGGGGGCGGTGGCCGTGAGTGCGAGGGCCCGTTCATCGCTGCTTGCAGCTTTAATTAGGAATTGTATCTTTCCATTTCTGTTATCACTAACCCTGGATTGACACTGAAAGTGTCAAAAAATCTCCTGACTATGAGGGGCCGTACAAGCCATAATTCATTCTGACCCTCTCACACACATACATTCTCCTTTCACATACATATATTTTCACTCTCACACACATACATTCTCCTTACATTCTCCGCGCGGCGACGCACACCCTACGCCGTAGGCTCTGCGTAGGTGTAACGCGGAACCATAAATCAGCCTGTAGCTGTTACCGAGCGAGCAGCAGCTGCGTCGGTCTGTATTTAAGTTAAATGAAACTTATATTAATGTAGAAAGACTAACTCTATTTTATTGTATTCCTTTATAGCTCTTACAGTGTGTTTGCAGTGTATTTATTGTACATCCAAGGAATAAAAACATTGTGAACCATCAGTTTGGGAGTCATCCATCATCAGGGGATGCTACAGAAATGATTTTTTCTCTCTGTGCGGCCCGGTACCAGATGACCCCCTTTTCCTTGACCGGGAGTTCCAGTTGCCAAAGTGTTGCCGAGTCTGATATTGCAATGACTGCCGCCGTAATGCTCCGGTTTGCTCTTGTGTAGGCTACGGTTAGCTGCTTGGCCTCCTCAAGCTTCTCAGCCAATCACAGCGCGATAAATGACCTGCCTTCCGTTTCCATTATACTCCTTCCGTTTCAACTATACTTTCACTCACATACATACATTCTTCTCTTACATACATATATTCTTCTCTTACATACATATATTATTTATAGTTGTGCGTGAGAGCAAAATGTATGAATGTGTGTGTTAAAATATATAAATATGAGAGTGAAAATGTATGAATGTGTGAGTGAAAATGTATGAATGTGTGAGTGAAAATGTATGAATATGAGAGTGAAAATGTATAGGTGTAAGAATGAAAATATACTTATGTGAAAGTGAAAATATATGTATGTGAAAGGAGAATGTATGTGCGTGAGAGGGTCAGAATGAATTATGGCTTGTACGGCCCCTCATACCTGACGCCTGCATCGCGCTGCTTGTTGGATTCACACTGAAAGCTGCATGCACTGTTGACTCCTGCAGTGGGCGGGGCTAAAGCTGCGCTGCAGGACTGTCTGCGGTGAACACTGGCACACCGGGTCGGAGCGGATTTGTTCATATTGTTTAAACTGTGTTTTGTGATTAATAAGCACGTTTTTTGTTTTTTTTTACCTTGTCTGCACACATATTAATGATTGATACCATGACGGTAGAAACCAAAGGTATATATATGTGCATTATTACTATATTTAATATATATACATATATATACGCATACATATGCGTACCCATACATAAATATACACATACAAACCCAGTGATTTTTTTTTTTTTTTTTTCGTGTTTTGTTTGTGGTTTTTTGTTGCAGATTTCCAGTGCTTGACGTGTCTCCGTGTGTTCCTGATTCCTGGATTGGCAATGGATGTCGTCACCCCCCCCCCCCCCACCCCAAAAGAAAAAAATAAGCACGTTTTTAATGATTTCTTTTAATTAGGGCCCGCTTTTTATTTATTTTTAATTTAATTAGCGCTTTTTGGCGTCTAGCGTCGCCACGATAACGCTTTTGACTGAGAAAAGTAATGCGCGTCGTCGCAGGATGGTGACGCACATTTTGATGTATAACACACCTGGGTGTAGGTTCGGGCCTTATTAACTGCCGAAGGAATGGCATAAATTGCGCCAAAATTACACGATTAATTCAAAATGGCCGACTTCCTGTTCAGTTTCGGCCATGGCGCCAAGAGACTTTTCTTTAAGTTGCGACATGATACAGGTGTGTACCGATTTTTCCGCGCATGTACGTCAAACCGTATTGTGGGGATTGAGGCACAAAGTTTTCTAGGGGGCGCTGTTGAGCCATTATACCACGCCCATTAATGCAAACCATTACATATCAAATTTTTCGCCAGGCCTGGCTTGTGTGCAACATTTGGTGACTTTTGGGGCACGTTCTGCTCAAAGAGCACAGTTTTTGATGTATAACTCACTCATTGTTCCATACATTACTTATTGTGTGGAGATATGGGGTAACACCTATAAAACAAATACAAACCCTATTTTCCTGTTACAGAAAAGAGCGTTAAGGATAATTAATAGATCTGACTATCATAAATCAACAAATAATCTTTTTATTAAATATAATACCTTAAAATTCCATGATATGGTAGAGCAGAAAACTGTTTTATTTGCCTTTAAAGCCAAGCAGAAACTGCTTCCAAACTGCATTCAGGACCCGTTCCAGATAAAAGAAACGTGCTATGACCTGAGGGGGAAACTCATGTTTCAGATGACTACAGCAAGAACTAATATTAAAAAGAGATGTACATCAGTTAAGGCTAGAGAAATTTGGAATAGTTGTAATAACAACCTAAAAATGTGTCGTTCTATCCTCAAGTTTAAGAAATTGTTTAAAGAAAATACTGTAAATAAATATAAAACACTATAATTATAAAGTATACTATCAAAAACATTCTAGAATGTGAAAAGTCAATTTTATATTTTGTCTTACTTATTTTTGTCTTCTTTATGTATTGTTTGTTTCCACGGAGTAATGCTAATGTCTCATATTTAAGCTGATCATAAGAGAAAAAGGGTAGGCACTATAAACTACGGCTTCAGCCTACACCTTTTCGGCAAAAGCAATGTTGTTTTTTTTTTTCTTTCCTTTTCATCTTGTTCTGCAAAGCCGAAATAAAGATTCATAACATACGTTTAGGGGGGCAAAAAGGCCCTCATTTCGTCGGGAGAAGGAAAAAAACGAGAAAAACGAGAAAAAAAATTCCTACAGATACAATAGGGCCAGTGCTCGGGTCCTAAAAAACGTATTCCTTTATGTCTTTTAATTCTTTGGTAGGATAGGGTAACTTACCATTGAATTTATAGATTTTATTAGTATGGGTTCATTGCCAGTGTATACAATGATTTAGTCTAAATTCACTTTGTTGTAGGTGCTGAGTTTCCCAGTTACGAATGAAAAAAATGTAATTCTTTGTAGAGGGTGGGCAGCACGGTGGCTTGGTGGTTAGCACTGTTGCCTCACAGCAAGAAGGTTCCTGGTTCGATTCCCTGACCAGGCGGGGGTCTTTCTGTGTGGAGTTTGTATGTTCTCCCCATGCTTGCATGGGTTCCCTCCGGTTACTCCGGCTTCCTCCCACAGTTCAAAAACATGCGTAGTAGGTTAATTGATGATTCTAAATTGCCCGTAGGTTTGAGTGTGAGTATGTCTGGTTGTCTGTCTCTATATGTGGCCCTGCGATGGACTGCCTCTCACCTGAAAACTAGCTGGGATAGGCTCCAGCAGACCCCCGTGACCCTGCAATGGGTATAGATAATGGATGGATGGATGGATGGATGGATGGATGGATGTAGAGGGTTAATAAAAGATGGATTCGTCCATTCAATTTATTAATGAATTCAGTTAATCAGGAGGCTTTCATTCATCAGTATGTCTCCTCTCTTAATCTGCTTATATCAGCGACAAAATTATATAGGCCTTAATGATGAGCGAGAGCAGGTGGAGTTCTGTGACTCATCGGTTGCGTAGGTGCGAGTTTTCAGTGCATCGATCACATGCCCAATTCTTTTGTTCGAGCAGTTCTTGGGAAGTAGAAGAAGGAAAGCTTGGTTTGTACGCCCACAGTCGTAATCCAGTTTTACAGATAACACCTGTCACACCACATACTACGAGAAAACGTACAGAAGTTTCTAAGTAAAATGAATAATGTAAAAACCACGTCGCTCCAGTGTATTAGGGTCCCTTTGATCAGCTGCTCCCGTCCTCAGGGTACATGAGTGTTGAGAGGGCAAAGGTCTAGGTTGTCTGTCAGGCTTAAATGAGACACATTCACCTGTCCCTACTGTTAGTATTACATGTACTGTATATTGGGTCATTTTATTCTTCTAAAAAGGAGCACTTAAATTATGATAAATCTTGTTTTTCTCGCCAAAAAAATATATGATTGGACCATATACATTATATCAGAGTCTCACTAGAAAACTAGAAAAGAGACATACATTGTATGTACATTCCCAGACAGTCAGAGCTTTGTTTTATGGGATATGCTTTATTGAAATTGTAAGCTCTGATTTGGTTTAGTGCTGTGGGGTCTTGGTAAGGTTTTTTTTTTGGTGTTAAACTCTAATATAACAACCCAACGTTTCTTTGCTCCCAGGCAGTCATTTTTCCTCCTTTGCCTCTCCATTTTGCAGCTTAAAGGGGACCTATTATGAAAAACACGTTTTTCTCTTGCTTTAACATATATAAAGTGGTCTCCCCTCAGCCTGCCAACTCAGAGAAGGAGGAAAGCAACCAAATTCTGCAGTGTCTGTACAGCCGCCCGCATGAGCCATCCAGTGTGATGTGGCTTCTACGAGCTGTTCAGATTCTGCTCCTGTCGTTACGTAATGACGGGAGCGATGCGTGAAACCACGCCCACAACTAAGGCCCCGTTTACATGTTGCAAAAACGGTGGTGTTTTCATGCCTTTTGGCCATTCGTTTACACGAAAACAAAGCTCAAAGTCACCAAAAACGATAATTTCTGAAAACTCCGGCCAAAGTGGAGATTTACAAAAACTCTGTCTTCACGTTTTTGCGACAGAAACGTCACCAGCGTCATGTGTGTGACCTGCGTTTACAATTTGTTTGGCCACCGTCAATATTTTCTTGTATTGTACTTGTTTTATATTCTAAAGTCTAAAAGTAACTCCACTTCTCTGTCACTCCAAACGAAAGACTCTCGTTCCGTCTTGAAAGTAACTGGAAGTTACTCGTGTCATTTGCTGATGTTTTTTTCCAGGATTCCGATTGGCTAGCATGACTTTATGCTTCTCGTTACACTGCCCCCTGCAGGTTTGGCTGCTCATAGCACCTTAACAGCGTATTTTTGCTTGTTCGTGTAAATGATGGTATTTTTCAAAACGTAGAGGGGGAAATATCCGTTTTTGTTAATACCCGGCTATGTATAAACGTGGCCTAACTCTGGCTGGAACAACAACAACTCCGCCGGCCGGAGCTTCCGCCATTTTTCCGTAGCGGTGTATCGGGTCATCCAGGCAGCCAATCAGCACAGTGCCTCATTATCATAGCCCCGCCCACTCAAAATCCTGCATAGAGAATGAGGTTAGAGAATGGGAAGATAAAGACATGGCTCAGAGGCTGAATTTCTAATTTATTTAGCAAAAACAATCAAAAGCTTGTTTTTAAGACATTCAAGGCCTGTTTAAAATAGGTATTAGATGCCATAATAGGTCCCCTTTAAGCTCACTTTTGTAAAAGTAAAAAGCAAGGTGAGTGTAATCCATGGTCATTTTGAAGTCATGGCCATGTTTTGGAGCAATTATAATATATAGTATAGAGTGTGATATGTGCTCTTGGGATTTTCCATCAGTACTATCCATAAAAAAGTATTTTTGGACACCCTTTAAAGCCCTGTGACCCACCTCAACACCGATGATGCTACAGTGAGCATTATCGCAGATGGAACTACGAGCATCAAGACAGTGATGGAAGATGAAATATGACAAATCCAATAAGGAACAGAGTAAAAACACATATTTGATAGTGTCTTGAAGGAAGCTTAATTTATAAGCCTCTAAGGGAGACAGCTGAGCTTAAAAAAAAAACAAAAAAAACAGATTCCTTTATGTCTTTTAATTCTTTGGTAGGATAGGGTAACTTATCATTAGGGGTGTAACGATACACTAATCTCACAATACAGTACGATATACGATATTGAGGTCACGATAACGATACGATATTATAGCAGTATTTTTTTAACAACCTTGCATGAGGAACATATGACTGGAAAAAATGGTCTTTTATTTGAAAGACACAAAATACAAAACAATGCTGTGCATTTGCCCTATTGTTACAGTTTGTAATGCTTTATAACTGTTTAAGTTTTAAAGAGAAAGCCAGGCCAACCATTTTCCACGAACTGAACTAAAAGTAAATGTCAGTAAAAATAGTAAAAGTAAAAATAATTTGCCACAAACTGAATAGTTTCTCTCATGTATGATTTGACTTTTTTCTTTTCCAGAAATTTAACAACTAAAATTAAATAAATAAATAAAAGTAAATAAATACATACAATTTTACATCATAAAAAAGATTGATTCATGCTCACCTTATAAGTGTAAGAGGAGATTTATTTTTGTTAAGAAGGTTATTTTGGTAATTCAGGGTTCAATATTTTATAAATATATTCTTTATATTCTGATGTAAATTAGGGACTATAATTACACTAGTCAGTTTATCTGTAGTGATTAGTCTGTTTTAGATTGGGCGGAATGATACGCCACAGTACAGCACTAGGTGCTGTGTGGATGTTCTAAAATCCTACACTGTTGAGCGGACATTAAAGTACACTCGAACTCAGAAGAAGTTGTCCCCGTGTTTATCCTACTCACGACCCGAAAAAGGTTTAATTTAATAAGGTAAGGCTTAACTCTACACCAGCCTTACATACAGTAAGTAAAAGTTCAGAGCTCAAAACCCCACCAGAGTCCCGTGATCGGGACCGCAAAACGGTACTAGTTTCTTCAGAGCGTAGAAAGATTTTGGTCCGCGGGTCGAGGCGCGGTCGGCACAAATACACTGCGCGTTACTAGTCAACACAATAGATTAATATTAATAACCCAATATCGTGATGCAGTTTGTCACCTCCACGACACGTATTGTGACGTTTTTGTATCGCGAAATTTCGTGGGACGATATATTGTTACACCCCTACTTGCCATTGATGGATGGATGGATGGATGGATGGATGGATGGATGTAGAGGGTTAATAAAAGACGGATTCGTCCATTCAAACGTTATTAATGAATTCAGTTAATCAGGAGGCTTTCATTCATCAGTATGTCTCCTCTCTTAATCTGTTTATATCAGCGACAAAATGATATAGGCCTTAATGGTGAGAGAGAGCAGGTGGAGTTCTGTGACTCATTGGAAGTAGAAGAAGAAAAGCTTGGTTTGTACCCACAGTCTTAATCCAGTCTTACAGATAACACCTGTCACACCACATACTACGAGAAAACGTACTGAAGTTTCACATGAACTCAAGTCCTTAGTCATTACTGTTGAAAGTCTGGGGAGGAGATGTGTCCCCAGTCATTTTTTCCCAGTCATTTTTTCCTCCTTTGCCTCTCCATTTTGCAGCTTAAGCTCACTTTCGCCTGTAGGCATTACAGCTCTGAACCACTGGAGTCTTCGTCAAACTCTGAGAGATCAGTGAACCAGAAAGAAAACTTACATATTTCAGAGCTACTGTATCCATCTCTATCAAAGTGGAATTCAACCTCAGGTTATTAGAGGGGACTAATAAAAATGTAGTTTCAGCTATCTTGCAGGTACTTTCATTAACATTAAACATACGCACGTGAACAACTACACATGAAATATCTGAAAACCGACCATGATTTAGGTCAAATTGACCCATGAAACTCAGACAATCCTTTTGAATTGTGGTTCAACAGAATAATTATAATAACCAGAAAATTTCAGGAACTTTTGATATGGGCATGCCATACTGCCCATTCGTCCCCTCTTGCTGCTTTGGTTTAGGGCTGTAGTGGTTGTGTTTAAGGTTGTATTATTTGTGTTCAGGGTGGTTCTATGTCAGTTTGAGGTGTTTATGGTGGTATTGCATTAATTCCTGTGCTCCCCACAGGGGGTGTGGTTTAGGGTTGTTAATAAACCACAGCCCCTGCTTCGGGGTTGTGTGGTTTAGGGTGATTAATAATGGCCAAGAAGTAGTTTAGGGTTGTTAATAAACGGTTAAAGGTTGTTCATAAACCTTTGGGGATGGGGCCATTTGGCAGGCATTTTGACTTAAAATTCATGTAAATCACAGCTTCATGAAATTTGAATATGTTGTAGTCGACAAAGAGGCGAGTTTTGAAACATTTGAATGATGTCCCTACTATACCTGTTGCCTAGCAACAAGCGTCCAAAGTCAAATGGACATTTTTTTTTAATTGAAAGTTTAATATCTCAAAAACTGTAATAATTGGCATAATGAGGTTGAAAGATCTTTCGTCCGAAGCGAACTGAGACTGGTAACATTTGAATGTTGTCTCTACAATAAAGTTCGGCTGAGCAATAAGCATCCGAATTTTCACCTTTTTTTCCGCTTCTTGGCCTCTAGCGTTGCCACGGTAACGCTTTTGACTGAGAAAAGTAATGCCAAAGATCCTCTATACAGAAGATAATGCATTACCGTTACTGCCAATGGTATGAAATAGTATACACTTCCGGTCTCCTAAGTGGGCGTGGTCGCCCCTCTCCCCACGTCGTTTTGGAACATACAACACTAGATACAGTACAACTTTCTTCCAAAAAGACTTAAATAATAACAATAACAGTATTATTAAGCAAAGAAGCACGTTTTCTTTTAGTTTTAAACTTCATTTTATCCGATGGGAAAACGATGAGAGCCAAATCTCGCGAGAGTGTGTTGCTCAGACAGAGACAGGTCTCAAACAAAGTTAATTTTCTCCTAATCTGTCGGTCTGAAAATTGCCATTTTGGTGTCAGAATGTTCAGAAGGTTTGTGGCTTTTGAAAAATGGTTCCCATATTTACTTAGGTTACTATGGGGCGAAGGAATTGGTAATAATCTGTGCTCACGTTCACTTTTCCCATAGGACTCAATAGACTCAGGACCTACTTCCTGTCTCCTAAAGGGGCGGGGCAGTCACGTGACACAGATACAGGAAACCGAACCGTAGTGGGCTGTCTCGTTTATTGAACGTCTCTGGTAATGCCCACCAAGGCACGATGGAAACACATGTAACGATGTATGCAATGTGTGGGTGAACATTCCAGTTCAGGCTACATTAACGAATAGGTTTTTTTTTCACCATGGTAAAAAGCCCCATCCGAATGAATGGGGCCATTTGGCCTGGATTTTGACATAACATTTCCTTAAATTACAGCTTCATGAAATTTGAATATGTTGAAGGCCACAGCGTGCAGAGTCGGGGAACATTCGTACGATGTCTCTACGATAACCTGTTGCCTAGCAACAAGCGTTCAAAGTCAAATGGAATTATTTTTTTTAATTGAAAGTTAAATAACGCAAAAACTGTAATAATTGGCATAATGAGGTTGTACGATCCTTTAGTGCCAATAGGGCCGAGTCTCTGAAAGTTTCAACTATGTCTCTACGATAAAGTTCGGCCGAGCAATAAGCGTTTTTTTTTGCTTTTTGGCATCTAGCTATGCCACTTTTGACTGAGAAAAGTAATGCCCATCGAGGCACGATGGAGACGCATCCAACAATGTATGCCATGCATGGGTGCAGGTTGCGGTTCGGGCCGCATTAACAGACGAAAAAAGCGTGCGGAATAAGAAAGGGAAACCTTTTCTGTATACTAATATATCGCCTTCATTTTCATGTTTTTCCTCGTTTTTTTCGGGCGTCTTTTATTTTTTGGGGATTTTTTTCTTCCATATAAGAGCCGGGTCATGCTGTACACCCGCTGGTGCGCAGTGTGATTTTTGCGACTTTAGCTTGTTAGCAAAATGCTAGCAACATTGCCTTTGGGCCATTCTGGACGATTGCAATATGGTCATGCCATTACTGGGCATGCCCATAATAATAATAATAATAAGAAAAAAATACATAATGAAACTGACCTGGACAAATTAGATGATACTCGTAGATTTGAAAATTTTGAAAATAAATGATTGATAATAAATGACCAAAGGGACATGTTCAACTACATTTAGATGAAATATGGCCCAAGGGCCAGATATGCCCCCAGACTATCTTAATAACACTCGTCTTAAATAAAAATGATACCAGGCAAACATTTCTATTGAAAAGGGAATTTTTGTTAAGATTCTTCAGGTGTTTTAAAATTCTACAATCTATATTTTCAGTCAACTTAACTACAGTGTGCTGCAAATGTTCATATGAGACTTTCTCACTACTTATTGGTCAGTTATGCACTTGTTTTAAACACACATAGGCTATAATTAATTTTTTTCCTAAATGTATGTGTTTGAAAATGTTTATTATAAACTGAAATTAAAAACACTCAATTTGGTCATTAACTGTTTTTTAATTAATCTTATTTGTTTTTTTTGTTGTTTTTTTTTCTACTTCCAGCCCATAAATATTTTCATCCGAAAGAAAAAAAGGTTTTTGGGCCCGTGGGCTCAAAATGCTATTATACCAGACCACCTTAGGGCTCAGTTTCTGAACTGAGAAGTTCAAACTGGGTTAACATGAGGGCCAGGAAAAAACCTGGGAGCCTGGAAGTGTAGCCGAGTCAACCACTTCATGGTCCTTTCAGCTGCTGTCTCCATTACAGGGTTGATCCTGGCAGGATCCACTGGCCAGGCATACTAAGACTGACGAACTTTGTGATGGTAATGCATCACTTTTACTATTTGGCAACAGCCAATGACATAAAATGAGAACACGACTGTGAAAAAAAAGATTGAAGGAAAACTAAAACAACTACACCCACATAGAAGGAGCTAAGAAGGTTGTCACTAATGGAAACCCACCAAGTGACTGAAGAAAGAAAAAGTAACTGTTGAATTATTGCACTGTTCATTTTTGTGAGCTCTGTTTATTTTTCTTGAATTCATGTTCAATTTATTCATGTCTGTTTCTTTTCTTGATTCTGTTCAGTTATTATGACAGTTCTTTTGCCCTACAACATATTTGTTTAACATGTTACAGTTTTGTAGCAGAACTTAAAAGGATATCCAGTGCTTGAAGGTCATCCAAAAAGTGACGCTTCCTTACATGCGTTAATGCATGAAAATGCATGTATATATTTTTTTGGTGCCTTCGTGTGTGTGTCCACCTAATATGTTTGCTCAGTGCTTCATTACTAGTAATGGTATAATTGACTGTTGGCTTTTCTCTTCATGTGGCTTTGGTGATACTATCAGCATAGCCCTGGCGCCAAACCAAAAGAATGCCACAAACAAAATAGGAAAAAAAAAGTACACCAAGTCCCAATCTGGTTTCTTGTGAAATGTGTGGTCTGTAGTGGTGTGTGTGTGTGTGTGTGTGTGTGTGTGTGTGTGTGTGTGTGTGTGTGTGTGTGTGTGTGTGTGTGTGTGTGTGTGTGTGTGTGTGTGTGTGACAGAGATACAGTGAATTACAACTAAAGAGCACAAATCAAGGGAGATTACTGAGTAGACATGGATGAGACTTTGCATTTAAAAAAACAAATAAGATGAAACACGTGCATGCATTCAGAGTAAACTACACAGTATGTGAAATGAATTAAATCTGTGAAATTATTTATTCACAGAAATAGAGCGAGTTTGTCATTGTCCCTTTTGAATTTTTTTCCATTCTGACCTTTTTTCTGCAAGTTTTTTCCTGATGAATGATGACAGATTATGACTTTATGAAGACTTACAGTACCAGCCATATCTGTACACAGCAGCTGGTTTTACAGGCCTGAATGAGCACCCTAACCCTGTTGGGACTGTTTTGAGACCCATGAAAAACTGCGTGACTGTGCAAACTTTTTCTCCTGTGGCACAGTTTACACTTAACACCTTAATAGTATTCATAAAATGTATGAAAACCTGAGAGTTCACACTAGTACACACACCAAACCAACCTCACAGGTTCTCACCCAAGTGATGGAAAAATATTTACAGTTCTTCCTTTCTTTGATTGTTTTTAGTAATTGTATAAGCAAGTCTAAATCTTAATTTTATAATTGCTACTGAATGATTAATAGCTGCTTAACCAAACTACATTTCATTGTTTAGAGCTATGCAATGGCAATAACATATCTGTTAATCAAACTGGCTGTTACTTCAGCACATCACACATCAGTCAGGAATGCTGATAATGTAACAGCCAAAAAAACAAAACAAACACAAATGTAATGCTATGTTTTATTTAGACGTTAGAGGTTTTAAGACCAACATTATGAACCATTGCTTCATTCATAAAGTTTACTGGTGTCAACAGTTTCTGTTTGCAGTGGTGGGTTCTCCATTGCCTGGCCAATCATTCTAATACTTTACTTCTTTGAAACAAAGATATAGCCTAGTTACTGTTTAATCCAACTTTGATTTCTACAGAACAGTGACAATGAACCCAGAAGAAACTGCCCCTGGATGCCTCTGGGCAGGCGTACAACCGGAGAAGCAAAGCATGTCACGTAGGTAGGGCGATAACCAGAGTATCAGTGGAAGTCATTCAAAATGGTGTGCAAAGAATGAGTAATGAATGACTATTGTTGGTTTTGCAGACTAAAAACCTTTTTAATCCACTTTTACTATTTCTGCAGCCATCTTGAATAGCAACTCTTGGACCCTCCTCCAGCAACCTTCCCATAAAGCCGGTCCCCGAAATGGCTGTGAATGGGAATGCGGATCTATTTCACAAGAAAAAATTCTCTGTAAGTGATTGATTATGACTCTATAGGCTCGGTCTAGGTGTGGTTTTTAAGGTGTGTTCCTGATATACGTCACATCGTTCAGTATTGTTCCAAACGTAAACGTGTTTCTGCAAAGTACCAATAAAATGTGTACCTGAAAACAGGTCTAAGTTTCATTTCAACTGATCTTGCCTTTCCGTTTCCAATGTACTGTGGTCAGAAGAGATGCATCTCCAAGCTTAACCTCTTCCCACATGGCCCTCTCCTTCTGCACCTGTGCCTGTACAACATGTGTGTAACACATCTCCCTAACGTGAATACATAATTCACCATATCAACATTTACATAACAAATAAACTATAAACTTGTTTACAGTTTTTTCAGGTAAAAGAAGAAAAAAAAGTGCTGATTTCTTCTTTTTTTTTTCCCAATCTGGTACTTACACAGGGGGGTTCTCAAACTGAGGCAGTTGTTACACATTGCAGACAAAACGTATGCTGTCAAGTATATGGGTGATTATTGTCATAATATATTCTATGAGCTTTATATTGTTTTTTTTCTTCTTTTAGCTGAAAGCTGCCTTTGCAAGTCAAGACAAACAAAAAAAAGGTGTCCTCCTACTCATCCCCTTTTCCTTTCAATCTCACAGATTGATCTGAGATAACAGGTACTGTCATTATTGTCATATATATATTGTATGAGCTTTATATTGTTTTTTTTCTTTTAGCTGAAAGCTGCCTTTGCAAGTCAAGACAAACACAAAAAAGGTGTCCTCCTACTCATCCCCTTTACCTTTCAATCTCCCAGATTGATCTGAGATAACAGATACATTGTACAGGTAAATTAAAGTTTTAACGCATAATGTTCACGAAAAATTATTAATTTATGTGCTAAATATAATTTTTGTTGCACTCAAAATCACCCTATTTATTCAACTCAAGTGCTGTGTTGAGGACGTTACAATGTGTCATGTGTTTGAAAAAACATCAAATAAAACATTAAGTGTGAATGGCACGAGGCCAAGCCACATTTACAAGATTTGTGTGATCATCTGCATTCAGCTTTGTTCCATAAGTGCCATCACCACGTAGCCAAGCCTGTAAATGTGCAAAATAATTACCCAGAGACATTCAAAACCCAATGAACTTTTTTAGTCTTTTAAAAACTCTTTCACAGTCACTCATACTTGTATTTATTATATAGTTATCAAAGGGACACAATCTGATTGCATGACCTCCCTGTGCAGCACGGTAGTAGTGCTGTGATCATATGGGCCGCTGTATCCTGAAATTCTCCCGGCCCTGTAATAGCAGTGAATAGTAGGATTCAAAGCAAGGGCTGGGATTTTTTTTTGTTTTTTTTTTTTTATGTGGTGGAGCTCTGTGATATCATTTGAAATAAATTGGCATATGTCTGCATGTATGCTGCAACATCTGACTGATACTTTGCCAAACTGTAATTTAGTCATTCCAGAAACTGGAAGAGTTCAAAGATGATAACTGCTTTGTTTGTCTGCAACCCCAACAACAGCATTGTCAACACTAAAGGGGAGAATTATGACGCAAATAGAAGTTATATTAACCTCCAAAGACCCGGTGCAATTTCTTTCTTATTGCTTTGGGCCTCTTTAAGAAATGCAATATTATCAAACACAACAAAACGTATAATGTCCACGTATGTGTACGAGGTTAAATCGTACATCTTATAAAATGGCAATATACATGATCTACAAATGCATTTCTTTATTTCCAAAGCTTTTTAGTCATATAAACAGTTTTTCACTATATCCTCACAATTTTTAAAACCCTCTTGAATAGTGAACATTAAAGAAAAATTGTTTAAGTTTCCCTTTCTTTGCTTGACGTGTGCTCAGAAAAGCCATTACCAGAGACTAAGTATTGTGCTGAGGTGTGGAGAGGTGCACAGACATGTTGTATACTCTTATGAAGATATGCAAAGATAAGTGTCCCAAAATGAAGAAATATATATATATATATATATATATATATATATATATATATATATATATATATCTGCATGGGTTCCGCTCAAGAGATCCTCCGCTCTGTTAAACCTATGTGTTTAAAGGAGAGGTGATACTCTTCTTTATTTGGAGCAGCTTCCTGGAGTCTTAAGGAAGCACTGTAGCTGTTACATGCTTTGGCAGAAAAACTAAGGTATTTAAAGCATCTCTTCACAACTCTGTTTATAGCTGGTTTCAGAGTGTGCAGTTACAATTTCAACTCTTCTACATTCCATCTTTGGTAAGAAGATGCCTCCTTGGAACTACTGTTACAGGCTCTGTTCTCAGGCGAGTACTGCGACACGTGACGTCAGTCCCTTCAAATCTGAAGAGCTCATGGAGTGACATATTTTCTACAGAAAAAGAGGTGAGGCTGTGTTACGCTGGAAGCTTGCAGTTGGTAGTGACATCAAGCACCTAATAATTTGCTGTTAAACTGATTGCATCATTGATTGATCCACTGATTTCATAATATGTCCCTCTTAAATATTGTGTCAGTTTTGGATGATAAACTCCTTTCAGTGTTGGTGCCATCTTCTAAAATAAAAATTGAGCAATTCTTACACAAAAATAAATAAATAAATAAAGTCTCCTGATTCACAGAATGCAAATATAATGAAACAAAGCTTCTGCTTTAGAAGTACTTCTATTATCAAAGTTATTTAAGTACTTATCCCTGCCATAGGAAATTAAATAGTGAAAAATTATATTTAACAAGGCACTTCCATCAAAAGGGGAAATAAACTGATAACAATTAATTCATCGCCAGAACAATTGTGATGATAGTGAAACCACAGCACCTGCTAGGTTCATGATATACCTAAAATTACAGATGCATACTTTAGATAAGTGGAATCAGTGGCGTTGCTGGGGTCTTTTCAGGCTCCAAGCAAGATATTACTGGGGCCCTCTCCCATGCACACCAAAAAATATGATGCGCACATAAATGCACAATTTCCAGGACATTTGAGATGAATACTAAAAATAATATATTGGAATAGATTAGTGGTTCTCAAAGTGAGCTCCAGGGACCAACAGACATCCATGAAAGCCCAGGTCTATCAATAATTGTTGACAGGCAAGCCAGGCAGGCTTGCCTGTCAAACCCCGCTCCGGAGTGGAATAATTAGTGTGTTACCTGAAAGCTCATAAAGAGGGCTCAAAAACTCTCATGTTGTGCAAATGCTCATGTGGGTGGGATATTTAAAATTTCAATTCAGATATTGTGCTTCTGTATTAGTATGTTTCCAAGAAAATTCAAGACGATTATTTTGGCATGTTTTTTGGGTTTCTTTTGACAAATTTTCTTTTTCAATGAATAAGGACAACAAGTTGAACAACAAGAAGATAAAGGAAAAAAGAGAAAAGGATGAGATGAACAAAACTAAAATAAGATTTCAAAAAAGCAACTCCACTAAACGAGCGTGCGTTACTTAGACATGTCTTATTCAAGTCTGAATGCCGTTTTCACTAATCTGCAGTGGAAAGGCCGGACAGTATACAGGGCAAGGTAAGATAACGGCTTTTCTCCAACGGAAATACCAGAGGCCAGTGTCTGATAAGAGCTACAAGGAACTGTCCAGTCCTCTGTGCGCACTATATGGAAGGAGTGATAACACAGATCAGCTCACAGGGGTCCTGGAAAGCATAACAGAAAATCATGAAATGACAAGTAGAACCCCTCATGAATCAATGTTACAATAATCAACTATTAAAAAAAACTGCTTCGAAAAATACATTTGTACTTGACTTTTATTGTCCAAAATATAAGAAATTGGTGAGCCTTGGCCTTTTCACTTTTTTGAATAGCAAATTTCTTCAAACAGGTCTCCTTAAAATGAGAGCATGTCATATATATACAGTGCGAAAGTATTTGGCCCCCTTGAACTTTGTGACCTTTTTACACATTTCAGGCTTCAAACATAAAGATATAAAACTGCAATTTTCAAAGAATCAACAACAAGTGGGAAACAATCATGAAGTGGAACGAAATGTATTGGATATTTCAAACCTGAAAACCTGATGGAGTCTGCAAAAGACCTGAGACTGGGACGGAGATTTGTCTTCCAACAAGACAATGATCCAAAACATAAAGCAAAATCTACAATGGAATGGTTCACAAAAAAACATATTGAGGTGTTAGAATGGCCAAGTCAAAGTCCAGACCTGAATCCAATCAAGAATTTGTGGAAAGAACTGAAAACTGCTGTTCACAAACGCTCTCCATCCAACCTTACTGAGCTCCAGCTGTTTTGCAAGGAGGAATGGGCAAAAATTTCAGTCTCTCGATGTGCAAAACTGATGGAGACAAACCCCAAACGACTTACAGCTGTAATCACAGCAAAAGGTGGCGCCACAAAGTATTAACTTAAGGGGGCTGAATCATTTTTTGCACGCCCAATTTTTCAGTTTTTTATTTGTTAAAAGTTCAAGGGGGCGAAATACTTCCGCAAGGCACTGTATGTATATGTATATGTATGTGTATATATGTATATATATATATATATATATATATATATATATATATATATATATATATATATATAACATTATGTTTGTAATGTATATAGTACTCTGCAAAATACTTAGGCACTTATTTCTTTATTTTGTTAAAATTTAAATAATACCAATATTGTCTTTTCAGTCTTTTGATGAAGATACATCCAGAAAAAGCAGTAATACAATGAGCGCTAGACCAATCAGTTGGCATATTAATTGGTTGGTTAATTATAGGCCATTGTTTTAAAATTAACATTGGCCATAAAAAATTAAAAAATACTCGGTCAGTCTCTGTCAGTCAAAATCTAGATAGTACGTACTCAAAAAAGAAAGAAAAGAAAAAAAATTATCTAAGCAAAATGCAAAAGTCAGTATTTATTGTGACTTTGTTCATACCAAGCACAGATTTAATTATTTTTAAGGAGACCGTCCCATACAAATGTTTACAATATTGTTGATTAGTCTATTTAGTTCTATGGAATGGGCAAAGCCACGTTCCTGTTTGTATGTTAACGACATATACAAATATGGACAGCATTATAAGTTAAAAAAGAAGACTACCCCTAGCCTAAAATGTTTTCACAGTACTTTAATTCTGTCACGCAGATTCCAAATTTAATTACGGTATTTCTATTCAAAGTATACATTTTCATATAAACATATAATATATATATATATATATATATATATATATATATATATATATATATATATATATGATAAATCATATATAAATAAATAATAGATAATAGATAATAATTGTGATAATAGAAAAATTATTACAACTGTACGTATCAGGATATGGTTTTCTGTGTCCTGATACATATGCAGATTAAAGTCTGATCATGCAAGAACAAAGCAAAACTCTGGGCCGAAGCTCAATGAAAATTAACTGAGGTGGAAATCCGAACGCTGGCCAGATGTATAATAATTTGAAACCGTTTTTGAAAGCCACCTTTGCCGCATCCTCCAAACTAAAGAGGTGACAGAACATCCAGTTGATGATCAGTGCTCGCAGCAAAAACCTGCATCTCTGAAGCCGCGTTTACACGTAGCAAAAACAGTGGTGTTTTCATGTTTTTTGGCCGTTCGTTTACACGAAAACAAAGCTCAAAGTCACCAAAAACCATCATTTCTGAAAACTCCGGCCAAAGTGGAGATTTGCAAAAACTCCGTCTTCACGTTTGCTTGTAAACAGAAGGAAACTGACATTTAGACTTCAGAACGTCACATTATGCGACGGAAACGTCACCAGCGTCATGTGTGTGACCTGCGTTTACAATTTGTTTGGCCACCGTCAATATTTAGGGCCCGAGCACTTGCAGTGCGAAGGCCCTATTGTATTTGCAGGAATTTTTATTATTAGGGCCCGAGCACCTTCAGTGCGAAGGCCCTATTGTATTTGCAGGAATTTTTTAGGGCCCGAGCACTTGCAGTGCGAAGGCCCTATTGTATTTGCAGGAATTTTTATTATTATTATTATTAGGGCCCGAGCACCTTCAGAGCGAAGGCCCTATTGTATTTGCAGGAATTTTTATTATTAGGGCCCGAGCACTTGCAGTGCGAAGGCCCTATTGTATTTGCAGGAATTTTTATTATTATTATTATTAGGGCCCGAGCACTTGCAGTGCGAAGGCCCTATTGTATTTGCAGGAATTTTTATTATTATTATTATTATTATTATTATTTTTCTTCTGACAAAGTGATGGCCTTTTTGCCCCCCTTAACATGCCCAAAAAGTCACCAAATTTTGCACCCAAGTCAGGCCTGGCGAAAAATTTGATATTTAATGGTTTGCATTAATGGGCGTGGCAAAATGGCTCAACAGCGCCCCCTTGAAAACTTTGTGCCTCAAGCCCCACGATACGGTTTGACGTACATGCACGAAAATCGGTACACACCTGTATCATGGGACAACTTAAAGAAAAGTCTCTTGCCGTCATGCCCGAAACCGAACAGGAAGTCGGCCATTTTGAATTAATCGTGTCACTTTGGCGCAATTTATGCCATTCCTTCGGCAGTTAATTCAGCCCGAACCGTAACGTGCACCCAGGTGTATTATACATCAAAATGTGCGTCTCCCTCCTGCGACCACACGCATTACTTTTCTCTTTCAAAAGCGTTACCGTGGCGACGCTAGACGCCAAAAAGCGCGCCCCCCCTTCATCTGGTTGGTTCAGACAGAAAAAACTTTGCGCCTCAAGCCCCATAATACGGTTTGACGTACATGAACGAAAATTGGTACACTCCTGTATCATGTCGCAACTAAAAGAAAAGTCTCTTGGCGCCATGGCCGAAACCGAACAGGAAGTCGGCCATTTTGAACATTCTGAATTAATTGCGTAATTTTGGAGCAATATATGCCATTCTTCGAGAGTTAATTCAGCCCGAACCGTATCGTGAACCCAGATGTGTTATACATCAAAATGTGCGTCTCCATCCTGCGACTACACGCATTACTTTTCTCTTTCGAAAGTGTTACCGTGGCGACGCTAGACGCCAACAAGCGCACCCCCCCTTCATCTGATTGGTCCATATTTGATAGTTCCCCAAAAGGCACCAAATTTGGCATGCAAGCCAGGCCTGGTGATAAATTTGATATTTCATGGTTTGCATTAATGGGCGTGACAAAATGGCTCATCAGCGCCCCCCGGAAAACTTTGTGCCTCAAGCCCCACAATACGGTTTGACGTACATGCACGAAAATCGCTACACACCTGTATCATGGCACAACTTAAAGAAAAGTCTCTTGGAGCCATGGCCAAAACCGAACAGGATGTCGGCCATTTTGAATAAATTGTGTAATTTTGGCGAAATTTATGCCATTCCTTCGAGAGTTAATTCAGCCCGAACCGTATCGTGCACCCAGGTGTGTTATACATCAAAATGTGCGTCTACATCCTGCGACACCACGCATTACTTTTCTCTTTCAAAAGTGTTACCGTGGCGACGCTAGACGCCAAAAGGCGCGCCCCCCCTTCATGTGATTGGTCCATATTTGATAGTTCTCCAAAAGTCACCAAATTTTGCATGCAAGCCAGGCCTGGTGATAAATTTTATATTTCATGGTTTGCATTAATGGGCGTGGCCTAACGGCTCAACAGCGCCACCTTGAATACTTTTCTCTGCCATAACTTTTGAATGGTTTGACATAGAGAGTCGTGGGTGGTGTCATCAGATTCTGTATGGAGTCCTTGACCTTCATTGGCCTGAATTAGCCCCGCCCCTTCTTCTGATTGGTTGTCCCTTTTTTCTGCTATAAACTTTGAATGGTTTGACATAGGAAGTCGTAGGTGGTGTCAAGGGACTCTGCAATGAGTCCTTGAGCTTCTTTGGCCTGAATTAGCCCCGCCCCTTCTTCTGATTGGTTGTCCCTTTTTTATAATAAAATCGCCACGAGCCGCCAGTCGCTCTCGCGCTGACTCCCGCTTCCTGATTCAAACGTCTGCCGGCCCCGCCCCCCGACCAATCGGTGGCGAGTAGGGTGATGACGGCCCCGCCTCCCGACCAATCAGTGGCGCGGAGGGTGATGACGGCCCCGCCCCCCGACCAATCGGTGGCGAGTAGGGTGATGACGGCCCCGCCCCCCGACCAATCAGTGGCGAGTAGGGTGATGACGGCCCCGCCCCCCGACCAATCAGCTCCCTGTAATGTGGTGACGTCAGAAATATTCCCAGCTCAGCCCGGTTACAACCTTGGCAGAATGGTTACAGAAAAAGTAATAATTAAAATAGTAGGGTTTTACTAATATTTATAACTTACAAATATTTAAAAAAATTAGAAAAAACAGCTCCAGACTTACATTACTAAATATCGATATGTTGGTCTCTCCTAAGTCAGTAGGTCAAATAGAAATGAGAAGCTGAGTCTTAGCTCAGCCAGAGCGTTCCTGTCTTTGGAGTCAGAGATCAGAGTTCGATTCCCGCAGTATCCAGACTTTTTTGTCAGCAATTTTTTTTTTCTACATCAATATGTGCGTCCCTGTCCTGCAACGACGCACATTACTTTTCTCATTTAAAAGCGTTACCACGGCAACGCTAGACACCAAAAAGTGCGCCCACCCTTCATCTGATTGGTTCAGAGGGAAAAAACTTTGAGCCTCAAGCCCCATAATACGGTTTGACGTACATGAACGAAAATCGGTACACACCTGTATCATGTCGCAACTTAAAGAAAAGTCTCTTGGCGCCATGGCCGAAATTGAACAGGAAGTCGGCCATTTTGAATTAATTGTGTAATTTTGGCGCAATTAATGCCATTCCTTCGGCAATTAATACGGCCCGAACCGTAACGTGCATCCAGGTGACTTATACCTCAAAATGTGCGTCTCCATCTTGCGCCTACGCGCATTACTTTTCTCTTTCAAAAGTGTTACCGTGGCGATGCTAGACGCCAAAAAGCGTGCCCCCTTAATCTGATTGGTCCATATTTGATAGTTCTCCAAAAGTCACCAAATTTTGCATGCAAGCCAGGCATGGTGATAAATTTGATATTTCATGGTTTGCATTAATGGGCGTGGCAAAATGGCTCAACAGCACCCCCCGGAAAACTTTTCTCTGCCATAACTTTTGAATGGTTTGACATAAAGAGTCATGGGTGGTGTCATGGGACTCGGTATTGAGTCCTTGACCATAATTGGTGAAAATTAGCCCCGCCCCTTCTTTTGATTGGTTGTCCCTATTTCCTGCTATAACTTTTGAATGGTTTGACATGGAGAGTCGTGGGTGGTGTCATCAGACTCTGTATGGAGTCCTTGACCTTCATTGGCCTGAATTAGCCCCGCCCCTTCTTGTGATTGGTTGTCCCTTTTTTCTGCTATAACTTTTGAATGGTTTGACATAGGAAGTCGTGGGTGGTGTCATTTCTGATATGCTTATGGGGGGCGGCGGCCGTGAGTGCGAGGGCCCGTTCATCGCTGCTTGCAGCTTTAATTATTATTATTATTTTTCTTCTGACAAAGTGATGGCCTTTTTGCCCCCCTTAACATGCCCAAAAAGTCACCAAATTTTGCACCCAAGTCAGGCCTGGCGAAAAATTTGATATTTAATGGTTTGCATTAATGGGCGTGGCAAAATGGCTCAACAGCGCCCCCTTGAAAACTTTGTGCCTCAAGCCCCACGATACGGTTTGACGTACATGCACGAAAATCGGTACACACCTGTATCATGGGACAACTTAAAGAAAAGTCTCTTGCCGTCATGCCCGAAACCGAACAGGAAGTCGGCCATTTTGAATTAATCGTGTCACTTTGGCGCAATTTATGCCATTCCTTCGGCAGTTAATTCAGCCCGAACCGTAACGTGCACCCAGGTGTATTATACATCAAAATGTGCGTCTCCCTCCTGCGACCACACGCATTACTTTTCTCTTTCAAAAGCGTTACCGTGGCGACGCTAGACGCCAAAAAGCGCGCCCACCCTTCATCTGGTTGGTTCAGACAGAAAAAACTTTGCGCCTCAAGCCCCATAATATGGTTTGACGTACATGAACGAAAATTGGTACACTCCTGTATCATGTCGCAACTAAAAGAAAAGTCTCTTGGCGCCATGGCCGAAATCGAACAGGAAGTCGGCCATTTTGAACATTCTGAATTAATTGCGTAATTTTGGAGCAATATATGCCATTCTTCGAGAGTTAATTCAGCCCGAACCGTATCGTGAACCCAGATGTGTTATACATCAAAATGTGCGTCTCCATCCTGCGACTACACGCATTACTTTTCTCTTTCGAAAGTGTTACCGTGGCGACGCTAGACGCCAACAAGCGCACCCCTCCTTTCACTGATTGGTCCATATTTGATAGTTCCCCAAAAGGCACCAAATTTGGCATGCAAGCCAGGCCTGGTGATAAATTTGATATTTCATGGTTTGCATTAATGGGCGTGGCAAAATGGCTCAACAGCGCCCCCCGGAAAACTTTGTGCCTCAAGCCCCACAATACGGTTTGACGTACATGCACGAAAATCGCTACACACCTGTATCATGGCACAACTTAAAGAAAAGTCTCTTGGAGCCATGGCCAAAACCGAACAGGATGTCGGCCATTTTGAATAAATTGTGTCATTTTGGCGAAATTTATGCCATTCCTTCGAGAGTTAATTCAGCCCGAACCGTATCGTGCACCCAGGTGTGTTATACATCAAAATGTGCGTCTACATCCTGCGACACCACGCATTACTTTTCTCTTTCAAAAGTGTTACCGTGGCGACGCTAGACGCCAAAAGGCGCGCCCCCCCTTCATGTGATTGGTCCATATTTGATAGTTCTCCAAAAGTCACCAAATTTTGCATGCAAGCCAGGCCTGGTGATAAATTTTATATTTCATGGTTTGCATTAATGGGCGTGGCCTAACGGCTCAACAGCGCCACCTTGAATACTTTTCTCTGCCATAACTTTTGAATGGTTTGACATAGAGAGTCGTGGGTGGTGTCATCAGATTCTGTATGGAGTCCTTGACCTTCATTGGCCTGAATTAGCCCCGCCCCTTCTTCTGATTGGTTGTCCCTTTTTTCTGCTATAAACTTTGAATGGTTTGACATAGGAAGTCGTAGGTGGTGTCAAGGGACTCTGCAATGAGTCCTTGAGCTTCTTTGGCCTGAATTAGCCCCGCCCCTTCTTCTGATTGGTTGTCCCTTTTTTATAATAAAATCGCCACGAGCCGCCAGTCGCTCTCGCGCTGACTCTTGCTTCCTGATTCAAACGTCTGCCGGCCCCGCCCCCCGACCAATCGGTGGCGAGTAGGGTGATGACGGCCCCGCCCCCCGACCAATCGGTGGCGAGTAGGGTGATGACGGCCCCGCCCCCCGACCAATCAGTGGCGAGTAGGGTGATGACGGCCCCGCCCCCCGACCAATCAGCTCCCTGTAATGTGGTGACGTCAGAAATATTCCCAGCTCAGCCCGGTTACAACCTTGGCAGAATGGTTACAGAAAAAGTAATAATTAAAATAGTAGGGTTTTACTAATATTTATAACTTACAAATATTTAAAAAAATTAGAAAAAACAGCTCCAGACTTACATTACTAAATATCGATATGTTGGTCTCTCCTAAGTCAGTAGGTCAAATAGAAATGAGAAGCTGAGTCTTAGCTCAGCCAGAGTGTTCCCGTCTTTGGAGTCAGAGATCAGAGTTCGATTCCCGCAGTATCCAGACTTTTTTGTCAGCAATTTTTTTTTTTTCTACATCAATATGTGCGTCCCTGTCCTGCAACGACGCACATTACTTTTCTCATTTAAAAGCGTTACCGCGGCAACGCTAGACACCAAAAAGTGCGCCCACCCTTCATCTGATTGGTTCAGAGGGAAAAAACCTTGAGCCTCAAGCCCCATAATACGGTTTGACGTACATGAACGAAAATCGGTACACACCTGTATCATGTCGCAACTTAAAGAAAAGTCTCTTGGCGCCATGGCCGAAATTGAACAGGAAGTCGGCCATTTTGAATTAATTGTGTAATTTTGGCGCAATTAATGCCATTCCTTCGGCAATTAATACGGCCCGAACCGTAACGTGCATCCAGGTGACTTATACCTCAAAATGTGCGTCTCCATCTTGCGACTACGCGCATTACTTTTCTCTTTCAAAAGTGTTACCGTGGCAACACTCGACACCAAAAAGCACGACCCCCTTCATCTGATTGGTCCATATTTGATAGTTCCTACTTTCTGCCATAACTTTTGAATGGTTTAATATAAAGAGTTGTGGGCGGTGTCCTTGAACATAATTGGTGCAAATTATCCCTGCACCTTTTTCTGATTGATCAATATTTGATAGTCCCTATTGTCTGCCATAACTTTTGAAATTGTGTGGTAAAGACATGTGGGTGGTGTCATCTGACTCTTTTTTGAGTACTTGACCTTTATTGGCCTCAATTAGCCCCGCCCCATCTTCTGATTGCTCAATATTTGATCGATCCTATTTTCTGCCTGAAGAATCTACATCTGCCTGAAGAATCTACATCTAAGTCATACATGCGCTTCCACTGCAGCACGCCTGAACGTGCACATGGGTGCAAGGGGCAGCAGACTGTTAATGGTTTTGAATTAGTTTTAATGTAGGGCTTAGAATGTGGTTGACTCAATTCGATAGACAGAGGGTTTAAACTCTGCTTGTCATTGAATCAAATTGTGAAATGGTCAAGTAAGCTGATAGGTGAGCCACAGCTGAACCCTTCTTCCCTGTACACCAGGCAGTTACAGCGGATAGCCACGACCATTTTAAATGATAGTTTACACCCTTTGCACAGTGAATTTCAGTTTCTCCCCTCTGGACGGAGGTTGTCAGTCCCATTTTGTAAAACAAAACGTTATAAAAAACAGCTTTGTTCCAGCTGCAGTAACACTGGTGAACAAGCCATAGTTTGCACGATGGAGCACGATGTATTTTACAATGTTTTTATCTCATTGCTCTTATCCATTCCTAACTTGGAGGAAATTTTGCTCTTTGTGTTTTAATTCTTTTTTAGCCTCATGTCTTTTATCTCTTATATTTATTTCATGAACTGCAGCACTTTTTGTCGAGCCGAAGCTGTCTCTTGTTTTATGTGTTCTTCTTAAATGTCTTGTTCCTGAACTGATTGTATGTTTTCTGCTGTTTGTTTAACTCTTGACTGCAAAACCAGTTTACCCTTGGGTATCAATAAAGTAACCTGAACCTGAAGTCAACTGCAAACAGAGATTCAAGTTTTAACAAAAGGTACAATAATGACAGAAGGGTCAAACAGTTAACAGGAGCTACAAGTATGATGGACTGTTTAAACACTGATATGGTGATGAGGTGTACACAGAGAGAGTACAATTACAGGTCTAATCATGATAGCTGGTGGCTGGTTCCTGGACACCTGCTTCATTCCTGTAGAAAGTGACAGGACAAGACAGGTGGCAGACAATAAAAACATAGCTACAGGAGAAAGATAGTGTTTCCACAAGTTTTATTAGTGTTATGACAGTTGATGACAGTTGTTACAGAAAAACTGAGTTACAACAATATAGCCTTTCATGTATATACCAAACCAAATAGCAGGGCACCGTAGGGAATTGAACCCCATTCCAGTATAAACCAGGAGTACCATTACCAGCGCCTTTTGCTTTTGGCGGAACATGGAAGGTAAAGCAAAACTTATATTACAACAGCATTCATAGCATTTTACTACATGTCAAAAAGACAAATACTATTTGCTCAGCAAATGTGGTAATCTATACAACTAGTACAGTTTGAATAAGTGGTTTAGTTGGCCCAATATATGTACTTATAAATGCTGTTGTAATCTAGGAAAAACAAACCTTTTGTGTACATATTGTTTTAATGACAATATACATAATAGAACATGACAAAATTATTATGCAAACATCCTGTAATGCACCCTATGGGTCAAAAATGACATGTCATTTCACAGTCTTTCAGACATATTGGTGGTTAAGATATTTTTTTTTTAAACTTAATACAATTACTGATTTCAATTCATACAATTAAATACAACTCATTTTTATGTGGTTACATTAAAGTATTGTACAGCATACAACTGACCACAAGACTAACATATACAACTATATATAGTGCTAATTTTAAGTTACTATACGATAGTACTACTAGCAAGACAGTTGTCTACAAATAATCAAAACATATACTTACAGAAACAAGTGCCTACTAGTGTGAAACAACTCTTTTCACCTATAGCTAACCCTATCCAACAGCCATCTAATGTTGATTTAAATATTCTTGCATACTCATGATTAACTTAAGTGCAATCTATTCTACCTGATACCACAAACAATGACAAACACAACCTATACAACTTATAACCACAACTGTTCCTATTTACACATGTCTACGCTTAAAAGAGGAAAGTATTGCCTCATGATCACTAAAATAAGCAGGCACAACCTCACATTCAACCTCATAATCTATTGTTTTAACATAAACATGGTCAATCAGTGTCCCTTTCTCTGTTGTCGCCTGTGTTACTACTTGGCCAAACCCTTTGTCTGTTAGAAATTTGCAGACAGTTGATGTTTTCAAGAGATCATCATTAAAATCTCCCATGACTACAATATTACTACTTTTGGGATGTAGCCAATCAAGTAATTGACCTAAATGTTGTTTAAACAGAGACATGGGATATGATGGTGGGCGATAAATAATAGCTACTAAAATGTTATATAGTAGACAATCA
Source organism: Cololabis saira (assembly GCF_033807715.1). NCBI lineage: Eukaryota > Metazoa > Chordata > Actinopteri > Beloniformes > Belonidae > Cololabis > Cololabis saira. Next base: position 36,223,668 of record NC_084596.1, on the reverse strand, counting down.
TAAACAATACATTCTAAATTGAATGCTGGCAATTTGATAATATTAGAAGCCAAATTGTCTGCACTGTACAAGCCAACACCACCATGTTGTTGTCCTTGCAGTGCAATCAGTGCCGGATGGTTACTGGTATATGATAAACTTCGAGGATTACTGTGAAAAGTGAAGCCCTCCAAGTTTATCGCTTCTAATCTTGATTCAGCAGGTAGCCATGTTTCTGTCACAGCAATACAGTTAAGCTGCAAATGCTGTGTACATGAAGCCAAATCTGTTACATGTTTTGTTAAATTTTGGACGTTCATCAAAAACACATTGAATGTATTACTATCCAATTTGTGCCTTATGTAATTTTCTGACAAATATTGGGGCATACTTTCTAATGCAACCTTTATATTATCTTTACAATAAATTACCTTAGCATCAAAATCCTGAATCACCAACCCTGATAAACTTCTAACTCGACTTAAGGCCACATACGCCTGTCCTGCAGAAAATACTTTCTTAAGACTCACAACGGCATTATCAACAGTTATACCCTGTACCTTATGTACAGTACAAGCCCATGCAAGTTTAAAAGGAAACTGACGACGCAAACCACCTTTTTTTGTTACTTTTTCCTCCTCTGGTTCAACAGCTACAGACCCATCTACACATCTATTCACAGACTGTTTCCTCCTTTGTGCACCTACACTACCATCATCAAACTTAACATATATTCTATGAGGAAACACTTTCTTCTCAAAATACACTATGTCTGTCACTACACCACAAACACCATTAACAAGACCATCTACAACATCTACATTTTTACACAACATAACACGTGCACCCTTACCTAACAACAACTGTTCATCTAAACACGTGTTATATGTATTAGTGTGAAAGCCATCTTTCAACACTAATTTTCCGGTTTTTCTATCATTCTCATAGTCCTGAGCATCTATTTCTACAATATCAGGACATGTATCCTGTAATATACTACGGTTGTGCTCATTTACTTGTCTATTTGTTGGAAAAATGTGTAAAGCTGAGCTGACTTCACCGGTTTCGCAACGCTTTAATATTTCAATATCACCATCTAACATAGCAGTTTCTTTCGATCGAGTTCTGACTCTATTTAACAATGCAGCAAAGTTACCATCTTTTTGCCTAACAATTTCAGTCAAGTCTACCACTTTAAAGAGACTTGACCAAAGGTTGACACCCAAGTCCTCTTCATAAAGAGGCTTTCCTCTAACTGGAGGCAACTGGAAAAAATCTCCAACAGCGATGACGCACACATTACCAAATGGAACAACATCGCCTGTCTGTTTGATCTGTCTTAACCTACTATGAACATATGTCAACAGCCTGTGATCAACCATTGATATTTCATCAATAATTAAAATTTGAAGATCACAATATTTAGCACGCAAAGAGTTCACCTTTTCCTCACCCAAAGGTATGTAGGGAAGGCGAACATCTTTGCCAATGCTGAATGTGTTATGAATGGTTGTTGCGTGCAAATTGTATGCAGCAATCCCTGTCGGAGCTGTTATCAAAACACAAATATTGTCAGGTTGACGACAGACTGTTGACAACAACCTCATTGCCTCATACTGAATGGCTTTAATTAAATGGCTCTTTCCTGTCCCTGCACCACCTGTAACAAACACATGAAAAGGATCTGGCTTCTTGCCTCTAACACTATCTAAACACCATTGCCTAACTTGATAAAAAACAGACTGCTGAGTCTTATTCAATGACCTAATAAGAGCCAAACCATCAGTCCTACACATAATGTTATTGCTCTTTTCTAAACGCATTACCTGCTCCCTATTCACAGCTAAATCTGGAATATTCACACCATCATCATCCTCTATTTCCAGCTCTTTCTGTTCTTGTACACACTCTAAACGCTCTACCTCCTGCTCGGGACACAACTCACCCCACGCGTCCTCACCTACACCCTCTTCACCAATTCTTTCCCGAATACTGTCTATTTCATCTGCATTAATTTCAAACTGGCTTCTATTGATATCTACAATGTCCTTCACTAGATGCTGTAAGCCATCACTAAACCTAACAATACCATGCTCATAAAACTGACTAAAACTATCAAAATTATGCGGTTTTAACTGCTCATCCGCACGGTATGGTAAGAACAACTGCAGGATACTTTGATGAAATAATTCAGGCGATTTAGTTGGTGAAAAACGCGCATATCGAACTACAGCTGGTTTTGTTCGACTTCTTTTTACGACAAATCCGCAATCATTATTTAACTGAATACGATCCTTGCAGTGTTCATTTTTACTTAGGACACGATACTCTGAGGCAAATGTTGCAATACACATGTCATCAAATGTACTATCACTAGGCCTATTCTTATAACGATCAACTAAACCAGTCATCCAAATGTCATCAGCTGTGACATCAGAAGAATCTGCCTTTTGCCTCAACATGCTAATAGGCAAACTCATTTTAACTATATTTTCCCCAGTGGGCACAAACACTACCTTTCTAGAGCATTCCTTCAAATGCATACCACTTAACCTATAAACAGCCTCCTGAGCTGACACATCTCTACTGTGTAAATATACACTACCTAAACTCTTCAAAGCCTCTTTAGCACTAACATTACCATCCTTAGATGCTTCCTTTTGGGCATTGCCCAGCAATAAACCCATGTTTCGCTCCTGCTTTGAGATATAAGAAATTATATAAACAATACATGCAAATGCATCAACAACATATTGCACATCTAAATTTGCATCCCAACATTTCAACAGCAGCTTACTATACTGGTTAACCCACACTTCATTAATCTGCCTTTTCATCACTATGGTGGTTTTTGTAGCTATACGATTATAAGCCTCCTCAAAAATACTTTGATTAATACCTAAAGAACGCAACATAGTGTTAAAACTAACATTACTATAGCGTTCATCTAAAACAGCATTTTTGATTTTCTCTAAAATCCCTCTTGCATCCTCACTTTTCATGCGTTCCTTTGTCTTATCTACCCGTTTCCCACATGTACATGGATCAACTACCTTACATTTACACTTAGCATTTTCTATTCCTGGGCTACGGGAAATAAACGTTCGACTAGAAGGTACTTTTGGAAAATTAAAACGACAAACTGTTTTATTCTTTTTACAAGACTTTGAATGTCGTTTTGAATGTTGTTGAACAGATGTGACAATGTCCAATAATGTCTCATCTTGGGATGGCAACTCACACGTGACATATTTATCTATGAACTCAACAACCTCTTCATCAGTGTTTTCATCAATTTTAGGTGCATTCTCGATCCAAAACAAACAATGTACATGTGGTGAACCACGTTGCTGAAATTCTACTCGATAAAAATAATCTATAATTTTGCCAATTGGATTAGAAGGGGACATGAGAACCTCCCTCAAAAAACAATGCCAGCGGAAATCAAACATTCGCGCTGCAGTGACCGGATTACGACGCAAGAGTTCGCACCTATCTGCCCATTCCAATTCCTCAGCTGTCTGAGTCCTACCTTCCTGTTTAAGAATACTATTAAGTAAATTTTTCCAACGCAAATCTGCAGAAGAGAAGGAACAAAACCAAGTAGGCAGACCTAACTGTCTGACACAAGCAACTAACCCACGCTGGGCTTCCTGCCAAAAAGCTGGGGTACCTCGAATCGGTTTAAGGAATCGATACCCATCATCAAATTCCAACAACCGCTTCATCCCCTGGTCATCATTCACTAAATCCCTAATACTATGACCACCTACTTTCTGGGAAAAACCACCTTTACCTTTCCGCAAGGCTATAGACACATGCGATACAACCTGCTGAACCTCAGACATGTACTGACCATAAAATATATATTCAACATTCCGTGCAAATCTACCATCGGCAAGCAAAATCCTATTATTGAAATACCGTGACAACGTCAAACGAGTAGGCCTACTATCATGAAAGGCACTACGCCCCTTAGGAAACAACACTGGAAAACATTTAGCCTCATTATCCACATCAGAAAGCAACTTCACAGGATTGTTCCCTTCTGCAGGCGCCAGATTTACAACATCCTCGAAATACTGGTCCAATGCTTCCTGACCTATATCTACTGGCATAAAACACGTGTCCTGAAACATACAATGTCGTTGTCTGTCATGCAGTAGCTCATCTACAACATCATCTGAAGATGCAGCTGTACCTTCTGCATGACTATCAGTCTGTTCTTCTACAACCTCATCTGAAGATGTTACGCCACCTTCTGCATGACTATTAGTCTGCTCTTCTATAACTTCATCTGAAGATGCTGCTGCACCTTCTACGTGACTGTCAGTCTGCTCCTTTACAACCTCTATATTCTCTTCCTTAACAAACTCATTAATCCACTCTTCATTGAAATCAATGTCCCTATATAGCACATTTGTTTCTTTTAAATACCTTAAAGCCTTTCTGACACGCATAGTATCCACAAACTGATACTCATAATGCCCCTTATATGTTAATTTACGTTTCAACTTAACACGCAACAAAGCCCCTTCCATATTCGAACGGGGCAACAAATTACTCGTTTGGACTATATTGGCGGGTACACACGTCACGGGACCATGTACTCCATTCTGGCCTCCCTTAGGCAACGCCAGCATTTTCATAAACGGTATATGTAATGCAATCAAATGTTGCTCTAAACTATTCAAACATGACAACTCCAGTGGAACAGGATCAACATTCAAGTTATTTACTGAACTCTCTGGTGGCAGTACACCTTTCTTAAGTTTAGAATGACATGTGTAACAAATCCACAACTGACTTCTAGCTATTAATGGACATGGCAATACACAGTCCTTACTACACCTATGAAGATAGTTCTCAGTTATACATTTATTTGCCAAAGTACCTAATGCATTATTCTTACTGTAATCTGTTTGTTTACAAGTCAAAACCTGGTTCCTAAACATCAATCTATGACAAACACAACACACAAAATCTGGTCCATCCTTGACTTTATCTAAAAACTGCTCCATAACAAAATCAAAGTACTTCAGTTTATTTTTTATTTCCTTCCTCCTCAATTTGTTACCAGATTTCACTTTATCTGCGTACAAAACATTTTCGCGATATTTTTTATTTGCCTTTTGTTTAATATGTGTACGGTGCAAATCATTTTCGTAATATTTTGTTTTGGCCTTTTGTTTGATATGTGTACGGTGCAAATCATTTTCGTAATATTTTGTTTTGGCCTTTTGTTTGATATGTGTACGGTGCAAATCATTTTCGTGATATTTTGTTTTGGCCTTTTCTTTGATATGTGTACGGTGCAAATCATTTTCGTAATATTTGGTTTTGGCCTTTTGTTTGATACTTTTACGCAACAAAACATTTTCGTGATATTTTGTATTGGCCTTTTGTTTGATATGTGTACGGTGCAAATCATTTTCGTGATATTTTGTTTTGGCCTTTTGTTTGATATGTGTACGGTGCAAATCATTTTCGTGATATTTTGTTTTGGCCTTTTGTTTGATATGTGTACGGTGCAAATCATTTTCGTGATATTTTGTTTTGGCCTTTTGTTTGATACTACTACCAGTCAAAACATTTTCGTGATATTTTGTATTTGTCTTTTGTTTAATTCTTGTACGGAACAAAACATTTTCAAGATATTTTGCATTTAACTTTTGTTTAATACTTTTACGGAACAAAACATTTTCAAGATATTTCTTCCTAAACTTTTCCTGAATTTGATGTCGCCTCACTACAGAATCCTGATAATTGTTTTTCATTTGTAAAGTCCTCTTACTTCTCAAATACTTAGAACTATTATTATTATTTGGACCTGCACAATGAACTGTTTCTGCTGTCTTACTTGCTGAAGAACGACGCATCATGCCATGAACTTTACAATCCAAACTATTCGCATTACACAAACCATAACACTTCTGCAGTACAGGTTCATAAACACAAACAACTGTTTCATAATGGTTACCATTAATATTTTCCAAATAAATACCCTGTTTAGACGAACCATTATACTTACAGCTATATTCTAACCATCTACCATCACAAAACGTATAAATGTCAACTCCTAAACAATCTGCAGCTGCTTGAATTTCTACCTCTGTTGCCCAGCTGCCAACATAAGTCATCTTTGATTCCCTTACATAATCTGCCACTGAGGAATACTCACTTCTCAAAATGCTAATGTATTCTGATGCATTTTTCTGTAAATGCTTAACAACAGCAAGTCTAATCTTCCTATGGCTGTTCTGTGTTCCACTAACAGCTTGAGACAATGCCCTAAAGAAACAGTTCCCATCAGCCTCTATGTTTTCATTTTTACAAGGAACCCCTAACAAACCAACTCCTACAGCCACTTGTTGATCAACCTTCTCAAACACTACATTTAACCGTTTACAAATTGACTGGGCAACATCCTTACTGAGGGGATCAAACTGCAGCTGTTTACATGTCCCATCACTAACAAATACAACATCTGCTACAGTGGTATCACCAATAACCTCAAGATCTACATTGTCAGCATGAGTATCACCACTAACAAGTCCAACATTTGTTTCATCACAGACTATAATATCTGGCTCAAGTACAGCAGCATCCCCACTAACAACCCCAACATCATCATCACTGCCTACAGTATCTCCCTCGTCTGCAGAAGCATCACCACTAACATAAACAACGTCTGCATCATCAGCCAGACCATCACCAAACACTATGTGAACACACACACCAGTTATCTCAAAACATGTGTGACTTGCATTGAGTGATGTAGCCAAATTGCATAGATACCCATGCAGGTCTCTTACAGAACTAAAATATGCAACTATACTTCGACCATCAGAATCTCCCAATCCAGCAGCACTGCGTGAATGTGAATCAACAACAGCATATCTACCATTTCCCCTGATCACAGCACAAGAATTACCACCCAGGGTCAATAAACATGTGTTATAATTATCAAGCATAGTCTCCAATCCATTTAGGAGAGAGGTGTGAATACCCTCCTCAATAAGATCTCCATCAACTACATTGACCACACCACTTACAAAATCACCATAATCAAAAGTAAACTGCTGGTTGTCAAAAACATGTTGTCCTGGCAAATCAGGAACAGACAAGACCTCAAAACCACCACTGATCCTCATGTTCTCACGCAAATATACATACAAGTCATTGCCTAGATACAGAACATGGTCCAAATCATTACGTTGCCACGAAAATACACTACTGACTGTGTGTTTAGCCAAGCTTGCTAAAGCTATGGGCATACACTGCTGCCCTGGGTATTTAAATTCAGGATGGGCCTGATGGAATCTTCCCCTAATCCATTTAATGGTAGCAGATGTACAGTCCTCATGATCAGCAATAACATTACTGTTTGAACACACTGAACCTGAACAAGAAGCGACATCCGTCCTATCTTTAATACGTCTCGGCAAACACAGCGGAGGGAAGTCTTCCTCCACCAGGACCACGTCCACAGGGCTGGGGAACGATGACTCTGAAGACACATCTGACAAACATGCTCTCAAAGTCAAACAGCTGTGCATCAATAAATGACTGTTAAGGCTGATCAGGAAGATACAAACATTAGAACTAGAAAAAAATCTTACCAGTGACGCAGGCTGCAGGAGCATCCGTCTGTGTAATGACCACAGGACTTGGATGTTTAGGCTGTGAAGAAACAGTGTCCACAACAACCTTCACCTACAAGAGGACAATAACCAAAAATGATTAACTAATCCCATCCATACATTTGATCATGGTTTCACTTAGGGATGGGCGATATGGCCTTTTATTAATATTTCGATATTTTTAGGCCATGTCACGATACACAATATATATCTCTATACTTTGCCTTAGCCTTGAATTAACATTTTGATGCTACAATCACACCAGTATGATGATTCTATATGTCCACATTAAAACATTCTTGTTCATAATGCATAAATATATATGCTCATTTTAAACATTCATGCTCTCTGTCTGTTTCAGAGAAGGAGAGACGAGACGAGACGAGAGTGAGAAAAGCCTGCAATTTAATGCCCGCGGCTAAAAGCAAAATGCGTGAAAATTTATATTCGAATATGCATGATACAGTCATTTTGTACACCACACAGAGTAGAAGCCGAGATACATCAGCTATACTCGATATATCACCCAGCCCTAGTTCCCCTCACCACATAATACAAGCAAAAGTATCATCAAATATAAATAAGCAAATATTAACTTAAACTATGACTAACCTTCTGCCGAGCCAGTCTCCTCTTGGAAGTGGCTGAACACACTGAACCTGAACAAGGAGCAACGTCTGTCCTATCTTTAACACGTCTTGGCAAGCACAGCGGAGGGAAGTCTTCCTCCACCAGGACCACGTCCACAGGGCTGAGGAACGATGACTCTGAAGACACATCTGACAAACATGCTCTCAAAGTCAAACAGCTGTGCATCAAAAAATGACTGTTAAGGCTGATCAGGAAGATACAAACATTAGAACTAGAAAAAAATCTTACCAGTGATGCTGGCAGCAGGAGCATCCGTCTGCGTAATGACCACAGGACTTGGAGGTTTTGGCTGTGAAGAAACAACAGTGTCCACAACAACCTTCACCTACAAGAGGACAATAACCAAACATAATTAACCAAATCCATCCACACATTTGATCATGGTTTCAATCACCACATAATACAAAAGTATCATCAAATTTAAATAATCAAATATTAACTTAAACTATGACTAACCTGCTGTTGAGCCAGTCTCCTCTTGGAAGTGGCTGCCTTAGGCTGACGGTCCACACGGGGTTTCTAAAAGATATACATCGAAAGTAACATTTTGTTAGTTATTATTTCAATCACAAACAAAAATCAACAAACAAGATAAAACAGGTTTTTCCCTGGTCAACATTGTGATTATTTGACCGAAAAGGTCTGGGCTGGAAGCATGAAGCTTATCTTGCCCACCTTTTAATTAAATATAGTATACAAAAAAAAAACAAAAAAAATTAAGTATCATAAGTTTACACAAAATAAAAACAATAATAATAATAATAATAATAATGATGATGATAGCAATACTATGATAATAATAATAATGATAGCTCTGAAAACCGAAAAGATGCTAAAGAAACCAACAAAACCAATTTAAGTTGTCATTTTATCTCATGCATGTGTACATTCTTCTTTGTTTGCTTAATGTGTGTCTATATTTGTATATATGTGCATTACCATTGCTTTGATTAATATCTTTGAATAATATCTTGTATGCTTTTATTGAATTTGCTATTTGTAAAGAATTTACAACATGTTACTAAAAATATACTTAAACACAAGATTTACCTTCTTGCCAGGTGGCGCAGTGCACACAGGATTAGACAAATCAGATGGAGCAACCCTGTCCAACATATCCATCGTGGAGCTGCTGAACCAGACTGGGTTCAGTGGGATGAAACACTCCTTCAAAACAAAAATCGAAATGGAGTCTATTAGTGACAACCATGTTGACCTACAAAACAAATAATCACTAAAAATATCAATGATTACATTACGTATAATACAAATAGACTAACCTGCAGAGTGGGAATCCCAATTTGATCCCTGGTACAGGACTCTTCCGTGGGGGGCTTCCTCTGTAAAGACAAAATGTTTCCATTTAACATAAACATCCTATTTGGAATATAAATGAGACAAAGATTTTAAATGTTACTGCTTGCTATGAAGTTACAATCAAATCATTACCTTCCCACACCGTGGCACACTCCGAGGCTCGGGTGGAGGACGTCTCTGCACCGATGGCCTGGCAGACATTCTGTGGGGTTCAGGTGGATAACGTCTCGGCACTGATGACCTGGCAAACTTTCTGTGGGGTTCAGGTGGATGACGTCTCGGCACTGATGACCTGGCAAACTTTCTGCGGGGCATCCAGGGCTGCGGTGGCGGCATCTCCAGCTTGTTGTAGGCAACAATCCACAGCAACTGTGCAAGAATAGGCATCCCGCAGTCGTCACTCAGATGGATCTGAAAAAAAAAACACATGAAAATTCATTTTCAAATTTGACACACATTTCAACTCTAAAAACATGGACATATCATTCTACTTACACCGTCATGACACCACAGTTCTAAACGTCGCTTGGGAAAGTAGTCAGCAATTTGGATGTACGACATACCTACAGGAAAAATATACAAGAAATATTGAAATATTCAGAGAAAACATTATACACATTGAGGCTATTTTTTTCCTTCTTGAATAACATACCATTGCGTACAGCAACTTGGCTGAAGACGTTCCGGAAGTGGCCCTGGACCTCCTCTTCAACAGTCAGTCGTGGTACAAAATCCATTACGATAACCTAGAGAATAAAAAATGTCATTACAAAAGTACATTTCTTTTTACACTCATTGGTGGCTGTCACTATAATTTCCATGAGTACAGTTAAAGCAACACTACGTAACTTTTCCACCCTAATACAATATGTCCAGTTATTGTGATGGTACATCAACTTCCAACAGGTTTAATGAACCTATGTCATGGTCTGAGGGATCTGTATCGCCTTCACTGGCACTATGTAACTTTAAGGTGGATGGTAGGAACCCTGCCACACTACTGGTAAAGCACTACCGCTTTTGTCCAAAGGAGCCGCCAAACTCAACAAAAGCTGAAAGTTACATTGTGCTGCTAGTCAACAAAGTTCAATTAACATTTTTTATTGTCAGAAAAAAACGTGCACATCTTTCAAATGCGATGCTTTATACTGGCCACACTGCAATAACAGACTTGGCTGTCTTTTTCTGCAATGTTCCTCTAGTCTCTCAAAGTAGGCCAGGGCTTAAAGTAAAAAAAAAAATCCTGAGCCTGAACTTTTTTCCGGGCGCGGGGGCACATGCGCTCGGCAATTTGGCAAGCAACAAAAATGACATAATTTGAATATTATTTTCCTTTTCACTATGGATGCTTTTGATGTCAAGTTTCGCTAGTTGTCATTGTGTTTCACGGGGTATAAGCTGACCTACAAACTAAAATATGAATATTTTAAATTAAGGTCAATGTTATAAGGGCAGGTAAAACTCAGGCAGGCTAATTAATTGGTGGAATTATTGATTAGCAACCATTTAATTCAGTAAAGGACAAATATATATATATTTGTATTAGTACTTTACTGAATTAAATGGTAGCTAATCAATATTTTTTTTATTCTGGTGCTATGCCCATACCTGTCAAGTCTCCTGTTTTGGCCAGGAAACTACCGTATTTTAGTATTCTCACAAGGTTAGTGGCAACAACAGGAAAAAAAACAACAAATCAGAGGATGGATGTAATGAGAAAGATGACATTTCTGCCAGAAAAGCAAAGACTATCTTGTAAATTTATCTAAAAATGGGAGCCAGAGACCCACATGAGTGAGGATGACAAATTAAAAGAAAATGTTTCACTTTAAGACAATCAATTTGTATATAAACTGAAAATATTAAAAATAAATAAATGTGCTTTAATTCCCCTTTGTTTTCATTTAGACTATTATAGGAACTACATACATAGTGTCAACAAAGGTACATAAAGAGCACATAATTGTAGTTTGTAAATGATTGACAGGTAGATATTTTAAATATTTTGTAAACCTGTCTTAAAATGTAATACTGGACCTCGGTTGGGCTGGTTGGACAGAAAGTGGCGGAAAATTTCCCTTATTTTTAAATCCAAAACTTGACAGGTATGTAGGCCTATGTCATGAGTATTCATATACAGTAATCCCTTGTTTTTGTGGGGGTTACGTTCCAAAAAGAACCCGTGATAAGTGATATCCGCATAATAGCAACCCTTTTTTTTTTTTTACAATTATTATAGAAGGCTTCAGATTGCAGAGATCAGCACGGCCTCGCACGTATTCCACTGCTCTTCTGATGCTGCTGCATCCCGACTCGCGCTGTAGCGTCTTTTTCTTCTAAAGCCCGCGGTGCAGGTGTGTTTTTTCGAGAGAAGAACATGGTTATGGGTATTTTTTTGTCACTCTTTTTCTTCTGGGCAAAAAGATTTTTATAAACTGATTTTCATTAATTTTTTCTCCATCTTGAAGTCAGTGATTCGTATTCCGGCAGGTTGAAACACTGCTCTGCACCCTCTGTGCCCTGCTGCCGTCAAAGACCCGCCCAGCTCTACTTCTGATTGGCTAGTGTTAGTTTGGTTGAGCGCCAGAGCTGCTTTCCTCTCATTCCATTGGTAGACGAACTCAGTTGACTTAAACTTTTTTTTTTTTTTTTTTAAAGCAGTCAAACTCGCACGCCGAGAAAAGAACTCTGTACGCCGGAAATCCGGCACGGTGCCGTAATACTTTAAGCCCTGGTAGGCACAGCACAGTCCAGTCACTACTCATTGTAAAATGACAGTTTGATTAAGTAACTCAACACAAATGTAAAAAACCCACATGGACCTACTCCTGCTGAAGCAGCTTTGCCACCTGGAGGATATATTTTTGATGTATACCTGTACAAAACAAGTGCAAGGAGGGAAAAAGGAATAGAACGAAAAGGAAAAAGAAACCTACATTGCCCCAACGCCCACGGACAGCAGTAAGTAGCTTCGTGAAGTCGTCTGAAGCCTGATCAATGGTCCGTCTGGCAGTCAAATTGTTGCTCGGGGCCAAAAGAACAACGAGATCTGGTGGGTGTGGAAGAGCAGCATGCAGGACCTCACGACGCAAATCGATGGCACATGCCCCTGGGGTGGACATCACACCGAAGGAGAGACGGCCCTCCGGCATGCAGACGAACCCATCAACAATGGGACGTAGGTGAGAATCGCCAATCAACAGGACGAACTGAAAAGAAGATCATGCCTTAATATTGGCAACTTTTTTGTACAGGGCAATTCATGTCTGAAACGCAAAAAATCACAGTACCTTCTTGTCCAGGGACACCTCTGGAACAACCAGCTTGTGGCGCCGTCCGGTAATAACTGAAGTTGGCCAGCTCGTCACACGGTGTCGTTGGCCTGTGCCGTGCCCTTTGAAGGAACACAAATACACGGAGACAATGTTAACGCAAACAATAAAAAAAAAATATTACAAAATGTTACTGTTGAACACCAACCTGCTTGGAAGTCTGTGGACGGAGAAAGAAGACCTTCTGGGCAGGACATCACACCACACAGCTAAAATAGATGACACAAAAAAAAAAACATTGTAAGTTAATGCAAATTATCAATACAAATACATGATTTTCTATACATTGTTCAGCCTGATTGGAGATTCTTAACCTCCTGAGAGCCAGGCTTTTGTTTGATGTGTATTTTTTGTTTCCCTACTATTTGGGATCAGTAGGACCTAATTTTTGTTGAAATAAAGTTTTTGCTTTATATGTGCTGTTGAACTATATCAAATCCAATATCCTCACATGAGGACAATGGGCTTATTTTCTCTCTATTTCCCTTTCTTGGTCCTGCCCTGCATCTTTGCACATCCTGGTCAGGTTCTAATAATAAAAATATGATACATTTTATTTGCAATATACTCATCATTTTGAATGAAATAAAGTGCTACACAGTAAAAACATGGGTATTAGGTTATATCTCTATATCATTTATATATTATTTTAAATTGTTTTCTTTCCTATTTCAAGGAAATAAAAACTTGTTCAACTGGAAGATTATTCTATTTATTTATGGTGAAAATGTGCTTTAAACAAATAGAAATAAAATGAGGTTAAGATTTATACTTTTTCCCAAATTTGTGTTAGTTCATTATGACACCACAACATGGTACAGGTGGGGGTTGTGGATTAGAATAATGGGTCAATGTTCATACAAATGAAGTATCATGGCGCAGAACAGAGGAAATGTACAGTCCTCATATGAAACAAGGGTCTCAGGGGGTTAAACTGAAAAATGTTCACATTACAGATATTTGTTAATTTTGAAATTACCCGGCCAGGTGAAGGGCATTCCGGAACCTTTAATACCTGAAAAAAAAAAATATAAAACATTAAAAAACAAAGTAAAAAAAAATATACACACACACACAATATACACACACAAACTTATATGAAGCCATACCTTTGCAGCAGTTGAAGGGGGAGACAACCCAGCTTTCCCCGATTTCTAAACAAAAAAAAAATTCCAAAAACAATTAGAGTAATAATTGAAATTGAATGTAATATCATATATAGTTTTCTTAATTTAATACATAGTACAAAATTTCAGTGAATTTACCAGCTGACTGTCAACATCCACACACAAATCCAAGTTCCTCCAACGTCTTTGGGCAGCTTCAGAACGATGGCCCTTACGCCCCATCCTGGCAATCAGTCCTTGATGGGGGGAAAAAAAAAAAAAAAAAAAAAAGCAGAAAACAGCCAAAACACTTACCTGCCTGCTGAATCAAAGTTGTCCGTGTTGGTGTTAATGTCAAAGACTGAATGAACTCAGTGAGGTAATGTTATGAATCAATATGATATACAAATTAATAGAAATCTCAGAATAAAATGTCTCGATCTCAATGTATCAAGGTCTCGAAGCTGTAAAAAGACAAAAAAAAAAAAAGAAGATTATCAATTATATACAAAACAAATACTCCAGTGGTCTACACGTTTAACTCTGTGTGACGTAGTTGCAGAAGCAGAGCCGCCTCCCCCTCCTACTCGCATGCATAGGAGGAGAGAGAAACGAGAAGTCGCGTGTTACAGACAGAGCAACCCGCTCTGAGCGGATTGAAAAATAGTCAATAGAGAGATGGCAGCTGCAGAAAAGGCCGTACTTTTGGACAAAATAGGGGCCTGAAGTACGTGGTGGGAATATTTTGTGTTCAAACCGAGCGATAAGGGCGAGCCACTGAACCCAGAAGCACCGCAGTGCAAGCGCTGCTACAAAGTGTGCCTCTCAAAAGGAGGCAACACTTCAAACTTGTCGAAACATTTAAAGGACAACCACATGGACTTGTTCCGCGACTTTAGTCAAAAACGACAGCTGATAACTTTGTTCACCAGTTCACTGCACTGTCATGTCAATGAAAGAAGTACAGAGCCTCTCCCAGCCCGCATTAAACCTACATTAGCCTACATACACAGAATTAAAACATGTCCATGGTTAATAAATGCAATTTAAAATAAAAATTACATTCTTAAAATATTTAAATAAATTCCACAGACTAGAATATAACTTGAATGTTTTTATATATTTTTATATTATTTAATGTTTTATATATTATAAACCATTAAGGCAATTACTTATATGAATGAATTATTATTTTATTGAAACACTTTTGTAAAACATTCCATTAGCCTACAATATCTAATCCTATCCTACAGGACCTTCTCAGAAAATTAGAATATTGTGATAAAGTTATTTATTTTCTGTAATGCAATTTAAAAAACAAAAGTCATACATTCTGGATTCATTACAAATCAACTAAAATATTGCAAACCTTTTATTATTTTAATGTTGCTGATTATGACTTACAGTTTAAGATTCCCAGAATATTCTAATTTTTTGAGATAGGGTATTTGAGATTTCTTGAACTGTAAGCCATGATCAGCAATCTTAAAATAATAAAATGCTTGCAATATTTCAGTTGATTTGTAATGAATCCAGAATGTATGACGTTTTTGTAATTGCATTACAGAAAATCACAATATTCTAATTTTCTGAGAGAGTCCTAGATGATAGAATGAGCCTCAATTTATTTTTCAAATTATGCCCATTTAATGTTTCATGTGGCCTATAGTTTCAAAACACAAACCTTTTGAACAATGAGAACAAGTAAAATAAAGCAATGGCATTCAAATTAAAATGTCCATGTTAATTAAAATAGTGTACCCCCTCCCTCCCCAAATTACAGAAGTCTAGTGCTCCTGGCAGTATCTGTGTATTCCAGCATCAAGCTGTGCATCTGAACATGTCTTCAGCACATCTGGGAATATCTGCAGTCCAAGGCGTTCTAGACTGACCAAGGAAAATGTAGACATTCTTGTTTTCTTGGCTAGGAACCTGAAAAATGAAAAACAGTGATAGCCCGCCAGCCATCCTAGGAGGAGTTTTTGCTGCTACAGTATTTTATTTAACATGGTGACTTTAATTTGAATGGCATTGCTTTATTTTACTTGTTCTCACTGTTCTAAAGGTTTGAAAATTTTAATATCCCATGCAAATTATTTATTTTATTCATTGTTATTGTTCCCAAAGTCTGCTTTAAAATAAAGGAAAATATTGACATTTGAGTGTTCCACCTTTTTACAAAAAGTATCAAAAAGTATCAGAATACATATTGGTATCCATATCGAAACAGAAATTTTGTATTGTGACAACCCTACCCCCCTCACAAAAAGACAAAGAAACATATTTTCTCATCAACAGTACATATTTTAAAATTTTCAGGTAAAAAGAACATCTGAACCATTTTTCCCCACACAAGAAATAACGTTTGAACCACTTTTTCAGACAATCTCTACTCCATCCCAAAAACAGGACCATGAGATACAGTTGCGTACTACCCTGTTCTATATACCTGATAACATATTACTCCTATATAGGATCAATAAAGTTCTTATTTCATGCCATCTAAAAAAATGAAATGTATTAAGTACACACACACACACACACACACACACACACACACACACACACACACACACACACACACACACACACACACACACACACACACACACACACACACACACACACACACACACACACACACACACACACACACACACACACACACACACACACACACACACACACACACACACACACACACACACACACACACACACACACACACACACGTTACTGTAAAGATAGATTTGGAGTTTGAATGCGTGCTTTGAATGCAAAGCAAACCCCGTGAAAATCGGTTGAAAATTAAGTGAATTATAGGCTACTTATGTAGTACACACCTCCTTACTCAATAGAAAAGACGCACTGGAATAAACGATACAAGATGGCTACCACGGCCGCGTGTATGCCGACCCATGCTGACCGAGACCGACTTTGCTAAAAAAAAAAAAAAAAAAAGGGAACGTTTTTTTACGTGAGAGATGAAGTCCTTGGCCACCACACACAGCTTCAAACATTTCCCTACGCCTTAGATTATTATTGGTATTATTATTATATAAAAACACCGGTGTCTTGTCGCACTAAAAGACTAGTGCATCGGCAAAAACAATCCCCGGTAATTCACAACCGTGGTGCCTTTTTTTTTATTTGCGTCGTTTTTAATTCTATTTGCAGGAGGGGTTTTATATTTTTAGCGTTCATTTTATTTGCAGCAGTGTTTATTTTTGTTTGCAATGTTTACCCTATTTGCGGCGGCGTTTGTTTCAATTTGCAGCGTTACTTTCATTTCATTTCATTTGAATTCATTGAACATAATTACACTTTTGTCACGGCTAATTTTCAGTTTAGTCAGCCTAAAAAATACCCAGGCGGTGAAAATATCAATGAACACGGTATACGAACTATGCAAACAAAACTTTACAAAAACATAACAGTAGTACACTTACCTTGAGCTGAACTCAAACTGGTTAACGCTGAGGCAACAAACTTTTTAAACTCTACGGGGGCGTGGCTAAGGACTGTGTGCAAAGCTGTGAGCCAATTACTAAGCAAGAGGTGTGGTTACGTCACAATCTCGCGATATTTCTGTGAATTTCATCCTTTTTGCGTAACTTAGATTGACTAATACGCAATTCTCTTACCCAGGTGGTTGGCTGACAGGTAACGACACTGCCCTTTGGTACATGGAGCTGATAGTTCGAAACCTAAGAAAATATATTGTAGGTAGTTAGTTTTTTATTTTTTTTTCTACCGGCAGGAAACTTTTCATCAAAGATTAACTTTCACCCAAGCCCCATAAATATATATATAAATATATATTAATATAAGTTGATAGAACACTATAAATAGGAGTCAACATTTTTTTGTGATCCTTTTCAATTCGTACAAGACTAATTGTCTCAAATTAGCTTAAGGAATGAAATATGAAAATGCAACAATATTCTACCATCTCATTTATTTTATCTATTTTCTATAAAGGTTTTTTCAATCTGATTTTTTCCCTGCAAATCAGGTGTCTTGAAGGAAGATATATAAAACCACACGATATTATCATTATTATTACTGTTTATTAATTGTTATTACCTATTTATTATTCATTTTTTACCCCCTTCCCTGTATGTGTGTATGTGTGTGTGTGTGTGTGTGCGTGTGTGTGTGTGTGCGTGTGTGTGTGTGTGTGTGTGTGTGTGTGTGTGTGTGTGTGTGTGTGTGTTTCCTCTAAATAGGAGTATCTGGCGATGCAGTTCCCTATCGGAGTCCTAAAGTCTGTAAGGCCGTCACCATAGACATCATAATAGAACAGTGTTTCTATATGATGTCTATGGACGCCACCCCCGCTACTGTATTTGGGTCAAATCTCGCAATGTACGCAGTGCAATTTCAACCAATCAATACAAAGACATGAAAACTGAAGGACACGCCCCCTTGAGTACATAATAGGTTAACCGTGCCATTTCGACGACAACAGGCAGACGTTTCGAAAATTGTGGTAAGTGAAAAACTAATTTTCTTTATATCTACAATCTCTGTGAAAAAATCTCTGTGGGTGCCAAAAACATTTACTACTTAGAGGAGATCATTTGTACAAATTATATTTGCGCATGTTAAACAAATGAAAAAGCATTATAACACACCTAATGCAATACTGTAATCATATTCTATATACATTTAATAACCGTATTTTGGCGACCATTAGGTGAATATAAACGTGTTATTGTTCTTTTTTCAAATATGCTACTGGCCAAAAGGCGTCGATTAAACCCAAAACCATTATTTAAAGCAGCAAGGATGACGCATTCATGATAAGTGGGGGGATGGGAGCATTCACAAAAACGGAATTTGAAAGTGAATCACAGCTCAACAGAAAACGGCCTGAAACCTCATGCTCGTGTCAGTTGATTAATTCTAATCTCAACTCCATACTGGCATAGGTTTAGGGCATTAGGATGATTTCAAATACCCACAGAATATTGTGATTTAGGAGTACATAAACATTGAAAAACGTCAAAAAACTTTAGACTCTCGTGAACATCAGGGAAAAAAAAGTTTATGTTTATAATTTTACTTTTTGGACCAAGAAAAAAAGAACAAAAAAAGCTGCTGGTATTTCTTTCTGTCGTGTCCCTGTATTTTCGCCATGTTTCTTCTGCACGTTTTTTCACTCTTCCTCATCCCCTTCTAACACCCCCCCCCCCCCCCCCGGGAACACTCATCCACATAGGCACTTTGCTGCCATCTACTGGCCAGATATTTACAGACAAGTTGCACCACAAAATGGACGACATATGGCGTCCATGGCAAAGAACAGTTGTAAATGTATAGACGCAAATGGACGTCAATGGCATGGCACTGGGAGTGTTAAAAGACACATTTTTCAAAAACTATTTTAGGTCTTTGCAATAATTTCTGGTACTATTTTATACATTAGCGACACAAAATAAATGTGAGAACAACAAAATAA
Organism: Cololabis saira; assembly: GCF_033807715.1. Lineage (NCBI taxonomy): Eukaryota > Metazoa > Chordata > Actinopteri > Beloniformes > Belonidae > Cololabis > Cololabis saira. The sequence goes on along the minus strand of NC_084596.1, from coordinate 36,204,176 downwards.
TCTGTGTAAAGGGTACACCAAAGAGGAACGTATCAAAACCAAAAATTAATGACCAATGACGAATCATTTTTTCTTTTCTTCCACAGATCATGGCATATAAAAGTCCTACGAAATTCGAAAACATCGATGACGTGGAAGTGCAAAACATTAGACATGGTCTACAAATCTTGGCAGTGAGTTTTACATTCCAAATTCATCATTTAAATACCACACAACTCTCCAATAATAATGTTTTACTGAGACAAATAATCTGTTTGTGTCATCTTTTACAGTATACTTGTTGTGACAAACATGTCAAACAATATGAACATTACCAACAGTGTTGCCAGGTAGGCTCGGATGCCTCATCATTGCTTGTGAAACAAACAAGACAAATCAGGGCTCTGAAAAAGCAAAATTTATTTTTGCAGTCTGAACTCAAAACAGTCAATGACAAAATAAAGGACATGAAAAAAAAGTGTTCATGTTCTGAAGATAACCAAGGTAACCAACTATCTACATTGCATTATGACTTAAATCATACACTTAAATATATATATTGAATACTACATTTTCCTCTTCTTTGCAGAAATAAAAGATGCAGAGATGCTAGAACTGTTTCAAGAGGAAACAGCTAGCACAAGTGGAGGAAAACCACAAGAAGAAAAATTCCATTTGATCCTGGAAGATGACAGTGACGACAGCACCTGAAAAAAGCCCTAAATATGGACAATTGTAAATAGTTTACATTTAAATACTGTGTGTGTGTGTGTGTGTGTGTGTGTGTGTGTAAGTATATCATTACTTGAATTTTTTTTATTAAACATTTTTACCAAAACATGTTTCTATTTGCAAAATGAATATTAACCTATGTACAAACAAATGTCCTTTGCCAAAACTCTTAAAGATAATTTCATGCTCCTAAAAACCGTTCTTACACAAATATACTATTACCTATCTTACCATTTCAAATAAAATAAAAAATCCTTTAGTAGTCCCACAAAGGAGACATTTGCAGATTACAGCAGCAATGGGGATAGTACAGAAAACAAGAGGCATCAATAAAAACAGTTATCACACAGTGATGATAAAACACTATAAACAGTGTAATAAGACGAAAAAAGAGAACAAAGCAAATAATAAAAAATACTAGTATATAAAAAAAAAACAAATATATATTTAAAGATGTTATTTACATAATTCCACGTTACAAAGAATGATATTGCACATTTTTTTCCAGTATGTATATTTATTGTCAGGTTGTTACATTAATGGTCTACTGTGAGCAGTTCTGACCACAACAAAACAAAAAAACATCAACAATCAATTCAAAACAATGTCTAATTTCACTCTACATATGTCAACTATCAAAAAAACATCGAATGACATCTCCACAAATGAAAACAACATTCAAGCTGAGATACATCACATTCCCATTGTCTTGAAAACACCGTTATAATAAAAAAGATATAGTGTTAACAATAATCATGACAAAAACCAATAATAAATAACATACTGTAATAATTGAACAAAATAATCAATTGCACCATTCATTCCTTTATTCATTCAGTAAAATGTGTTTCATTTAAGTATGATCCTCTAAAATAAAACAGCTCTCATGATGATTCTACTGACCTAGTATATGGTCATAAAGAATCCTTACAACATATATATTATGACATATGTTTTCAATTTCAGTGGAATGCTAAACTTACAGTTTTCATTATCCTCCTCCTATAGAGGTTGAATATTATCATCCCATTGTTTTGCCCCTGTTAGGAATTTTAATACACGTTTTAAGCTCTGCAGGAGTGTGGCTACTGACTGGGTGCAAAGCTGTGAAACAATAACCAAGCCGAAGTGTGCTTTACAGGCTGTATTGAAGAAAAAGGGCTACAGAAAAAACCTTTTTGCGTAACTTAGATTGACTAATACGCAATTCTCTTACCCAGGCAGTTGGCTGACAGGTAACGACACTGCCCTTTGGTACATGGAGCTGATAGTTCGAAACCCAAGAAAATATATTGTAGGTAGTTAGTTTTTTATTTTTTTTTTTACCGGCAGGAAACTTTTCATCAAAGATTAACTTTCACCCAAGCCCCATAAATATATATATAAATATATATTAATATAAGTTGATAGAACACTATAAATAGGAGTCAACATTTTTTTGTGATCCTTTTCAATTCGTACAAGACTAATTGTCTCAAATTAGCTTAAGGAATGAAATATGAAAATGCAACAATATTCTACCATCTCATTTATTTTATCTATTTTCTATAAAGGTTTTTTCAATCTGATTTTTTTCCTGCGAATCAGGTGTCTTGAAGGAAGATATATAAAACCACACGATATTATCATTATTATTACTGTTTATTAATTGTTATTACCTATTTATTATTCATTTTTTACCCCCTTCCCTGTATGTGTGTATGTGTGTGTGTGTGTGTGTGTGTGTGTGTGTGTGTGTGTGTGTGTGTGTGTGTGTGTGTGTGTGTGTGTGTGTGTGTGTGTGTGTGTGTGTGTGTGTGTTTCCTCTAAATAGGAGTATCTGGCGATGCAGTTCCCTATCGGAGTCCTAAAGTCTGTAAAGCCGTCACCATAGACATCATAATAGAACAGTGTTTCTATATGATGTCTATGGACGCCACCCCCGCTACTGTATTTGGGTCAAATCTCGCAATGTACGCAGTGCAATTTCAACCAATCAATACAAAGACATGAAAACTGAAGGACACGCCCCCTTGAGTACATAATAGGTTAACCGTGCCATTTCGACGACAACAGGCAGACGTTTCGAAAATTGTGGTAAGTGAAAAACTAATTTTCTTTATATCTACAATCTCTGTGAAAAAATCTCTGTGGGTGCCAAAAACATTTACTACTTAGAGGAGATCATTTGTACAAATTATATTTGCGCATGTTAAACAAATGAAAAAGCATTATAACACACCTAATGCAATACTGTAATCATATTCTATATACATTTAATAACCGTATTTTGGCGACCATTAGGTGAATATAAACGTGTTATTGTTCTTTTTTCAAATATGCTACTGGCCAAAAGGCGTCGATTAAACCCAAAACCATTATTTAAAGCAGCAAGGATGACGCATTCATGATAAGTGGGGGGATGGGAGCATTCACAAAAACGGAATTTGAAAGTGAATCACAGCTCAACAGAAAACGGCCTGAAACCTCATGCTCGTGTCAGTTGATTAATTCTAATCTCAACTCCATACTGGCATAGGTTTAGGGCATTAGGATGATTTCAAATACCCACAGAATATTGTGATTTAGGAGTACATAAACATTGAAAAACGTCAAAAAACTTTAGACTCTCGTGAACATCAGGGAAAAAAAAGTTTATGTTTATAATTTTACTTTTTGGACCAAGAAAAAAAGAACAAAAAAAGCTGCTGGTATTTCTTTCTGTCGTGTCCCTGTATTTTCGCCATGTTTCTTCTGCACGTTTTTTCACTCTTCCTCATCCCCTTCTAACACCCCCCCCCCCCCCCCCCGGGAACACTCATCCACATAGGCACTTTGCTGCCATCTACTGGCCAGATATTTACAGACAAGTTGCACCACAAAATGGACGACATATGGCGTCCATGGCAAAGAACAGTTGTAAATGTATAGACGCAAATGGACGTCAATGGCATGGCACTGGGAGTGTTAAAAGACACATTTTTCAAAAACTATTTTAGGTCTTTGCAATAATTTCTGGTACTATTTTATACATTAGCGACACAAAATAAATGTGAGAACAACAAAATAATCTGTGTAAAGGGTACACCAAAGAGGAACGTATCAAAACCAAAAATTAATGACCAATGACGAATCATTTTTTCTTTTCTTCCACAGATCATGGCATATAAAAGTCCTACGAAATTCGAAAACATCGATGACGTGGAAGTGCAAAACATTAGACATGGTCTACAAATCTTGGCAGTGAGTTTTACATTCCAAATTCATCATTTAAATACCACACAACTCTCCAATAATAATGTTTTACTGAGACAAATAATCTGTTTGTGTCATCTTTTACAGTATACTTGTTGTGACAAACATGTCAAACAATATGAACATTACCAACAGTGTTGCCAGGTAGGCTCGGATGCCTCATCATTGCTTGTGAAACAAACAAGACAAATCAGGGCTCTGAAAAAGCAAAATTTATTTTTGCAGTCTGAACTCAAAACAGTCAATGACAAAATAAAGGACATGAAAAAAAAGTGTTCATGTTCTGAAGATAACCAAGGTAACCAACTATCTACATTGCATTATGACTTAAATCATACACTTAAATATATATATTGAATACTACATTTTCCTCTTCTTTGCAGAAATAAAAGATGCAGAGATGCTAGAACTGTTTCAAGAGGAAACAGCTAGCACAAGTGGAGGAAAACCACAAGAAGAAAAATTCCATTTGATCCTGGAAGATGACAGTGACGACAGCACCTGAAAAAAGCCCTAAATATGGACAATTGTAAATAGTTTACATTTAAATACTGTGTGTGTGTGTGTGTGTGTGTGTGTGTGTGTAAGTATATCATTACTTGAATTTTTTTTATTAAACATTTTTACCAAAACATGTTTCTATTTGCAAAATGAATATTAACCTATGTACAAACAAATGTCCTTTGCCAAAACTCTTAAAGATAATTTCATGCTCCTAAAAACCGTTCTTACACAAATATACTATTACCTATCTTACCATTTCAAATAAAATAAAAAATCCTTTAGTAGTCCCACAAAGGAGACATTTGCAGATTACAGCAGCAATGGGGATAGTACAGAAAACAAGAGGCATCAATAAAAACAGTTATCACACAGTGATGATAAAACACTATAAACAGTGTAATAAGACGAAAAAAGAGAACAAAGCAAATAATAAAAAATACTAGTATATAAAAAAAAAACAAATATATATTTAAAGATGTTATTTACATAATTCCACGTTACAAAGAATGATATTGCACATTTTTTTCCAGTATGTATATTTATTGTCAGGTTGTTACATTAATGGTCTACTGTGAGCAGTTCTGACCACAACAAAACAAAAAAACATCAACAATCAATTCAAAACAATGTCTAATTTCACTCTACATATGTCAACTATCAAAAAAACATCGAATGACATCTCCACAAATGAAAACAACATTCAAGCTGAGATACATCACATTCCCATTGTCTTGAAAACACCGTTATAATAAAAAAGATATAGTGTTAACAATAATCATGACAAAAACCAATAATAAATAACATACTGTAATAATTGAACAAAATAATCAATTGCACCATTCATTCCTTTATTCATTCAGTAAAATGTGTTTCATTTAAGTATGATCCTCTAAAATAAAACAGCTCTCATGATGATTCTACTGACCTAGTATATGGTCATAAAGAATCCTTACAACATATATATTATGACATATGTTTTCAATTTCAGTGGAATGCTAAACTTACAGTTTTCATTATCCTCCTCCTATAGAGGTTGAATATTATCATCCCATTGTTTTGCCCCTGTTAGGAATTTTAATACACGTTTTAAGCTCTGCAGGAGTGTGGCTACTGACTGGGTGCAAAGCTGTGAAACAATAACCAAGCCGAAGTGTGCTTTACAGGCTGTATTGAAGAAAAAGGGCTACAGAAAAAACAAAAAAATAAAGAAAGCAAGGACCCTCCTGCTTCTTAAAGGTTAATTAGTTGGGTTTAGTTTATTTGGTGTTACAATTTTTGCTGTTTTATGTTTTTGTTTTTTGGGTTTAGCTGCTTTTTTTAAAAAAACCTTGATCCTTTGGCAATATTGTTATTGCTATGGGTGTTTTTCTTTTTTATTTCTAAATATTAGTCATTATATGCCTTTTTACATCTTATTGTAAAATATTAGTATTGTATTGTATATAATAAAAGTAACGTTACGTGAACAATAAATCAAACGCTCCCTTCCATGCAGTGTGTGGGTCTAGGAAGTAAGACTGGAACATGCTATCACAAAAGCACAAATAGTGGGGTTTTACTAATATTTATATCTTACAAATATTTTAAAAATTACGAAAAAACAATTCGCGACTCAGATTATATCGCTATGTTGGTGTCTCCTCAATCAGTCAGTCGGAAAAGAGCCAAGCTCATTCGTGGCTGACGGGTAGCGTCGCCGGCTTTCGTGTGAGAGATCCAGGGTTCGATCCCAGCTCATTGCAAAGGTTGTCAGCAACTTCTGTTTTTTTTTTAACATCAAAATTTGCATCTCCGTCCTGCGACGACGCGCATTACTTTTCTCATTCAAAAGCATTACCGTAGCAACACTCGACGCCAAAAAGTGCGCCACCCTTTATCTGATTGGTCCATATTTGATAGTTCCCCAAAAGTCACCAAATTTTGCATGCAAGCCAGGCTTGGCGATAAATGTGATATTTCATGGTTTGCATTAACGGCTCAACAACGCCCCCTAGAATACTTTTCTCTGCCATAACTTTTGAATGGTTTGACATAAAGAGTTGTGGATATTGTCATGGGACTCGGTATTGAGTCCTTGACCTTCATTGGCCTGAATTAGCCCCGCCCCTTCTTCTGATTGGTTGTCCCAATTTTCTGCTATAACTTTTGAATGGTTTGACATAGAGAGTCGTGGGTGGTGGTAATAATATCAAATAGTAGTGTTTTACTAATATTTATACCTTACAAATATTTAAAAAATTAGGAAAAAACAGTTACAGACCCATTATAGAGTTATAGCTAAGCCAGGGTATTGTGGACTTTAGTTCCAGAGATTTTGAGTTCCAAATTTTGCATGCAATCCAGGCCTGGTGATAAATTTGATGTTTCATGGTTTGCATTAATGAGCTTGGCCTAACAACTCAACAGCGCCCCCTAGAATACTTTTCTCTGCAATAACTTTGGAATGGTTTCGCATAAAGAGTCGTGGGTGGTGTCATGGGACTCGGCATTGAGTCCTTGAACATAATTGGTGAAAATTAGCCCCGCCCCTTCTTCTGATTGGTTGTCCCTATTTTCTGCTAAAACTTTTTAAGGGTTTGACATAGAGAGTCGTGGGTGGTGTCATTTCTGATATGCTTATGGGGGGCGGTGGACGTGAGTGCGAGGGCCCGTTCATCGCTGCTTGCAGCTTTAATTATTATTATTATTATTATTTTCCTGACAAAGTGAAGGCCTTTTTGCCCCCCTTAACATGCCCAAAAAGTCACCAAATTTTGCACCCTAGTCAGGCCTGGCGAAAAATTTGATATTTAAAGGTTTGCATTAATGGGCGTGGCAAAATGGCTCAACAGCGCCCCCTTGAAAACTTTGTGCCTCAAGCCCCACAATACGGTTTGACGTACATGCACGAAAATCGGTACACACCTGTATCATGGGACAACTTAAACAAAAGTCTCTTGGGGTCATGCCCGAAACCGAACAGGATGTCGGCCATTTTGAATTAGTCGTGTCATTTTGGCGAAATTTATGCCATTCCTTCGAAAGTTAATTCAGCCCGAACCGTAACGTGCCCCCAAGTGTGTTATACATCAAAATGTGCGTCTCCATCCTGCGACAACACGCATTACTTTTCTCTTTCAAAAGCGTTACCGTGGCGGCGCTAGACGCCAAAAAGCGCGCCCACCCTTCATCTGATTGGTTCGACAGAAAAAAATTTGTGCTTCAAGCCCCATAATACGGTTTGACGTACATGAACGAAAATCGGTACACACCTGTATCATGTCGCAACTAAAAGAAAAGTCTCTTGGCGCCATGGCCGAAACCGAACAGGAAGTCGGCCATTTTGAACATTCTGAATTAATTGCGTAATTTTGGAGCAATATATGCCATTCCTTCGAGAGTTAATTCAGCCCGAACCGTATCGTGAACCCAGATGTGTTATACATCAAAATGTGCGTCTCCATCCTGCGACTACACGCATTACTTTTCTCTTTCGAAAGTGTTACCGTGGCGACGCTAGACGCCAACAAGCGGACCCCCCCTTCATCTGATTGGTCCATATTTGATAGTTCCCCAAAAGGCACCAAATTTGGCATGCAAGCCAGGCCTGGCGATACATTTGATATTTCATGGTTTGCATTAATGGGCGTGGCAAAATGGCTCAACAGCGCCCCCCCGGAAAATGTTGTGCCTCAAGCCCCACAATACGGTTTGACGTACATGCACGAAAATCGCTACACACCTGTATCATGGCACAACTTAAAGAAAAGTCTCTTGGAGCCATGGCCGAAACCGAACAGGATGTCGGCCATTTTGAATAAATTGTGTCATTTTGGCGAAATTTATGCCATTCCTTCGAGAATTAATTCAGCCCGAACCGTAACGTGAACACAGATGTGTTATACATCAAAATATGTGTCTCCATCCTGCGACTACACGCATTACTTTTCTCTTTCGAAAGTGTTACCGTGGCGACGCTAGACGCCAACAAGCGCACCCCCCTTCATCTGATTGGTCCATATTTGATAGTTCCCCAAAAGTCACCAAATTTTGCATGCAAGACAGACTTGGCGATAAATTTGATATTTCATGGTTTGCATTAATGAGCGTGGCCTAACGGCTCAACAGCGCCCCCTAGAATACTTTTCTCTGCCATAACTTTTGAATGGTTTGACATAGGAAGTCGTGGGTGGTGTCATGGGACTCTGTAATGAGTCCTTAAGCTTCGTTGGCCTTAATTAGCCCCGCCCCTTCTTCTGATTGGTTGTCCCGATTTTCTGCTATAACTTTGGAATGGTTTGACATAGAGAGTCACGGGTGGTGTCATCAGATTATTTATGGACTCCTTGACCTTCATTGGCCTGAATTAGCCCCGCCCCTTCTTCTGATTGGTTGTCCCTTTATTCTGTTATAACTTTTTAATGGTTTGACATAGGAAGTCGTGGGTGGTGTCATGGGACTCTGTAATGAGTCCTTAAGCTTCGTTGGCCTTAATTAGCCCCGCCCCTTCTTCTGATTGGTTGTCCCGATTTTCTGCTATAACTTTGGAATGGTTTGACATAGAGAGTCCCTCTTCCTGATTCAAACGTCTGCTGGCCCCGCCCGACCAATCAGTGGCGAGTAGGGTGATGACGGCCCCGCCCCCCGACCAATCAGTGGCGAGTAGGGTGATGACGGCCCCGCCCCCCGACCAATCAGTGGCGAGTAGGGTGATGACGGCCCCGCTCCCCGACCAATCAGCTCCCTGTAATATGGTGACATCAGAAATAGACCCGTGCTCAGCCCGGTTAGAACCTCGGTAGAATGGTTACAGAAAAAGTAATAAAAATAGTAGTGTTTTACTAATATTTATACCTTACAAATATTTTAAAAATTAGGAAAAAAAAGTTCCAGACATTTTATCGCTATGTTGGTCTGTCTTAATCCAGTAAGTCGAAGTGAAAGGGATAGCTGAGACATAGCTCAGCCACAGCATTGCGGTCTTTGGTGCCAGAAGTCGAGAGTTCGAGCCTGGCTGTACCTATGATGAAATTTTTTGTCAGCAATATTTGTGTTTTTTTTACATCAAAATGTGCGTCTCTGTCCTGCGACGACGCACATTACTTTTCTCTTTCAAAAGTGTTACCGTGGCGACGCTAGACGCGAAAAAGCGCGCGTCCCCTTTATCTGATTGGTCCATATTTGATAGTTCCCCAAAAGGCACCAAATTTGGCATGCAAGCCAGGCCTGGCGATAAATTTGATATGTCATGGTTTGCATTAATGGGCGTGGCAAAATGGCTCAACAGCGCCCCCCGGAAAACTTTGTGCCTCAAGCCCCACAATACGGTTTGACGTACATGCACGAAAATTGTTACACACCTGTATCATGGCACAACTTAAAGAAAAGTCTCTTGGAGCCATGGCCGAAACCGAACAGGATGTCGGCCATTTTGAATAAATTGTGTCATTTTGGTGAAATTTATGCCATTCCTTCGGCAGTTAATTCAGCCCGAACCGTAACGTGCACCCAGGTGTGTTATACATCAAAATGTGCGTCTCCATCCTGCGACAACACGCATTACTTTTCTCTTTCAAAAACGTTACCGTGGCGACGCTAGACGCCAAAAGGCGCGCCCCCCCTTCATGTGATTGGTCCATATTTGATAGTTCTCCAAAAGTCACCAAATTTTGCATGCAAGCCAGGCCTGGCAATAAATTTGATATTTCATGGTTTGCATTAATGGGCGTGGCTAACGGTTCAACAGCGCCCCCTAGAATACTTTTCTCTCCCATAACTTTTGAATGGTTTGACATAGAGAGTTGTGGGTGGTGTCATGGGACTCTGTAATGAGTCCTTAAGCTTCGTTGGCCTTAATTAGCCCCGCCCCTTCTTCTGATTGGTTGTCCCGATTTTCTGCTATAACTTTGGAATGGTTTGACATAGAGAGTCGTGGGTGGTGTCATCAGATTCTTTATGGAGTCCTTGACCTTCATTGGCCTGAACTAGCCCCGCCCCTTCTTCTGATTGGTTGTCCCTTTTTTCTGCTATGACTTTTGAATGGTTTGACATAGGAAGTCGTGGGTGCTGTCATTTCTGATATGCTTATGGGGGGCGGTGGACGTGAGTGCGAGGGCCCGTTCATCGCTGCTTGCAGCTTTAATTATTATTATTATTATTTTCCTGACAAAGTGAAGGCCTTTTTGCCCCCCTTAACATGCCCAAAAAGTCACCAAATTTGGCATGCAAGCCAGGCCTGGCGATAAATTTGATATTTCATGGTTTGCATTAATGGGCGTGGCAAAATGGCTCAACAGCGCCCCCCGGAAAACTTTGTGCCTCAAGCCCCACAATACGGTTTGACGTACATGCACGAAAATCGGTACACACCTGTATCATGTCGCAACTTAAAGAAAAGTCTCTTGGAGCCATGGCCGAAACCGAACAGGAAGTCAGCCATTTTGAATTAATTGTGTAATTTTGGCACAATTTATGCCATTCCTTCGGCAGTTAATTCAGCCCGAACCGTAACGTGCACCCAGGTGTGTTATACACCAAAATGTGCGTCTCCATCGTGCGACACCACGCATTACTTTTCTCTTTCAAAAGTGTTACCGTGGCGACGCTAGACGCGAAAAAGCGCACCCACCCTTCATCTGATTGGTCCATATTTGATAGTTCTCCAAAAGTCACCAAAATTTGCATGCAAGCCAGGCCTGGCGATAAATGTGATATTTCATGGTTTGCATTAATGGGCGTGGCCTAACGGCTCAACAGCGCCCCCTAGAATACTTTTCTCTGCCATAACTTTTGAATGGTTTCACATAGAGAGTCGTGGGTGGTGTCATGGGACTCTGTAATGAGTCCTTAAGCTTCGTTGGCCTTAATTAGCCCCGCCCCTTCTTCTGATTGGTTGTCCTTTTTTTATAATAAAATTGCCGCGAGCCGCCAGTCGCTCTCGCGCTGACTCCCGCTTCCTGATTCAAACGTCTGCCGGCCCCGCCCCCTGACCAATCAGTGGCGAGTAGGGTGATGGCGGCCCCGCCCCCCGACCAATCAGTGGCGAGTAGGGTGATGACGGCCCCGCCCCCCGACCAATCAGTGGCGAGTAGGGTGATGACGGCCCCGCCCCCCGACCAATCAGCTCCCTGTAATGTGGTGACTTCAGAAATATTCCCGGCTCAGCCCGGTTACAACCTTGGCAGAATGGTTACAGAAAAAGTAATAATTAAAATAGTAGGGTTTTACTAATATTTATAACTTACAAATATTTAAAAAATTAGGGAAAAAAAGTTCCAGACATTTTATCGCTATGTTGGTCTGTCCTAAGCCAGTAGGTCAAATGAAAAGAATAGCTGAGACTTAGCTCAGCCAGATTATTGCGGTCTTTGGTGCCAGAGGTTGGGAGTTCAAGCCTGGCAATATGCCCGAAACTTTTGGCAGCAATTTTTGTGTTTTTTTTACATCAAAATGTTCGTCTCTGTCCTGTGACGACGCACATTACTTCTCTCTTTCAAAAGTGTTACCGTGGCGACGCTAGACACGAAAAAGCGCTCGTCCCATTCATCTGATTGGTCCATATTTGATAGTTCTCCAAAAGTCACCAAATTTTGCATGCAAGCCAGGCCTGGCGATACATTTGATATTTCATGGTTTGCATGAATGGGCGTGGCCTAACGGCTCAACAGCGCCCCCTAGAATACTTTTCTCTGCCATAACTTTTGAATGGTTTGACATAAAGAGTCGTGGGTGGTGTCATGGGACTCGGTATTGAGTCCTTGACCTTCATTGGCCTGAATTAGCCCCGCCCCTTCTTCTGATTGGTTGTCCCGATTTTCTGCCATAACTTTTGAATGGTTTGACATAGAGAGTCGTGGGTGGTGTCATCAGACTCTGTATGGAGTCCTTGACCTTCATTGGCCTGAATTAGCCCCGCCCCTTCTTCTGATTGGTTGTTCCTTTTTTCTGCTATAACTTTTGAATGGTTTGACATAGAGAGTCGTGGGTGGTGTCATTTCTGATATGCTTATGGGGGGCGGTGGACGTGAGTGCGAGGGCCCGTTCATCGCTGCTTGCAGCTTTAATTATTATTATTATTATTTTCCTGACAAAGTGAAGGCCTTTTTGCCCCCCTTAACATGCCCAAAAAGTCACCAAATTTTGCACCCTAGTCAGGCCTGGCGAAAAATTTGATATTTAATGGTTTCCATTAATGGGCGTGGCAAATTGGCTCAACAGCGCCCCCTTGAAAACTTTGTGCCTCAAGCCCCACGATACGGTTTGACGTACATGCACGAAAATCGGTACACACCTGTATCATGGCGCAACTGAAAGAAAAGTCTCTTGGCGTCATGCCCGAAACCGAACAGGAAGTCGGCCATTTTGAATTAGTCGTGTCATTTTGGCGAAATTTATGCCATTCCTTCGAAAGTTAATTCAGCCCGAACCGTAACATGCCCCCAAGTGTGTTATACATCAAAATGTGCGTCTCCATCCTGCGACAACACGCATTACTTTTCTCTTTCAAAAGCGTTACCGTGGCGGCGCTAGACGCCAAAAAGCGCGCCCACCCTTCATCTGATTGGTTCAACAGAAAAAACTTTGTGCCTCAAGCCCCATAATACGGTTTGACGTACATGAACGAAAATCGGTACACACCTGTATCATGTCGCAACTAAAAGAAAAGTCTCTTGGCGCCATGGCCGAAACCGAACAGGAAGTCGGCCATTTTGAACATTCTGAATTAATTGCGTAATTTTGGAGCAATATATGCCATTCCTTCGAGAGTTAATTCAGCCCGAACCGTATCGTGAACCCAGATGTGTTATACATCAAAATGTGCGTCTCCATCCTGCGACTACACGCATTACTTTTCTCTTTCGAAAGTGTTACCGTGGCGATGCTAGACGCCAACAAGCGCACCCCCCCTTCATCTGATTGGTCCATATTTGATAGTTCCCCAAAAGGCACCAAATTTGGCATGCAAGCCAGGCCTGGCGATAAATTTGATATTTCATGGTTTGCATTAATGGGCGTGGCAAAATGGCTCAACAGCGCCCCCCGGAAAACTTTGTGCCTCAAGCCCCACAATACGGTTTGACGTACATGCACGAAAAACGGTACACACCTGTATCATGTCGCAACTTAAAGAAAAGTCTCTTGGAGCCATGGCCGAAACCGAACAGGAAGTCAGCCATTTTGAATTAATTGTGTAATTTTGGCACAATTTATGCCATTCCTTCGGCAGTTAATTCAGCCCGAACCGTAACGTGCACCCAGGTGTGTTATACACCAAAATGTGCGTCTCCATCGTGCGACACCACGCATTACTTTTCTCTTTCAAAAGTGTTACCGTGGCGATGCTAGACGCGAAAAAGCGCACCCACCCTTCATCTGATTGGTCCATATTTGATAGTTCTCCAAAAGTCACCAAAATTTGCATGCAAGCCAGGCCTGGCGATAAATGTGATATTTCATGGTTTGCATTAATGGGCGTGGCCTAACGGCTCAACAGCGCCCCCTAGAATACTTTTCTCTGCCATAACTTTTGAATGGTTTGACATAGAGAGTCGTGGGTGGTGTCATGGGACTCTGTAATGAGTCCTTAAGCTTCGTTGGCCTTAATTAGCCCCGCCCCTTCTTCTGATTGGTTGTCCCGATTTTCTGCTATAACTTTTGAATGGTTTGACATAGAGAGTCGTGGGTGGTGTCATCAGATTCTTTATGGAGTCCTTGAACTTCATTGGCCTGAATTAGCCCCGCCCCTTCTTCTGATTGGTTGTCCTTTTTTTATAATAAAATTGCCGCGAGCCGCCAGTCGCTCTCGCGCTGACTCCCGCTTCCTTATTCAAACGTCTGCCGGCCCCGCCCCCTGACCAATCAGTGGCGAGTAGGGTGATGGCGGCCCCGCCCCCGACCAATCAGTGGCGAGTAGGGTGATGACGGCCCCGCCCCCCGACCAATCAGTGGCGAGTAGGGTGATGACGGCCCCGCCCCCCGACCAATCAGCTCCCTGTAATGTGGTGACTTCAGAAATATTCCCGGCTCAGCCCGGTTACAACCTTGGCAGAATGGTTACAGAAAAAGTAATAATTTAAATAGTAGGGTTTTACTAATATTTATAACTTACAAATATTTAAAAAATTAGGAAAAAAAAGTTCCAGACATTTTATCGCTATGTTGGTCTGTCCTAAGCCAGTAGGTCAGATGAAAGGAATAGCTGAGACTTAGCTCAGCCACATTATTGCGGTCTTTGCTGCCAGAGGTCGAGAGTTCAAGCCTGGCTTGAAATGCCAAAATTTTTGTCAGCAATTTTTGTGTTTTTTTTACATCAAAATGTTCGTCTCTGTCCTGTGACGACGCACATTACTTTTCTCTTTCCCCTTCTTCTGATTGGTTGTCCCGATTTTCTGCCATAACTTTTGAATTTGAGTGGAGTTTGCGCGCGCAGCTCCCGCGGGGGGAGGGGCTGATGTTCAGCGCGGCCGCCATCTTGGTCGAGACGCCGCATTGACTGCCTGAGAACGTCGGGCGTTGCCGCCATCTTGGATCGGTATCGCTTTAACTCTAGAGCGTTCACTTCTATTGTGGAAGGAGGTGTCTGCATAAGTAAAATAACTATAACTCACTTGATTTTCAACCGATTTTCACGCGGTTTGCTTTGTTACAAACGGCAGACATGTAGCTATGATACAGGATGCTTGATGTACGTTAAATATGCAAGCTTTCATGCTAAAATACGTTCTGCAGGTAGTCACACTTCAGGTATACACACACACACACACACACATATATATATATATATATATATATATATATATATATATATATATATATATATACACACACACACACACACACACACACAATATACACAATACAAAATACAGTATAGCATATTAATGAATGTATTAATATATTTGAATAACAGACATAACAAGCTTAAAAACAAAAAACATAACGGATGACAGCATACAATTGTCATAATGGAGAAAAAAAAGAAACATTTGGAAGGAGTGTGTGTGTGAGGAATTGTATATTAGTGTTATAAATTGAAATTATATAATAATGCAATCGCTATGATATATAATTTTACAATATAATACAGTAAAAAATATATGAAATGAAGCAACATACAATGCAATAATACAATATGCTATATTACTGGGTACGCTAATATGAAATAACAACATGTAATATAATATGGTATAATAGATTAATATAATATCATACATTCTGGACCATGAGATACAGCTGTACTGTATGATCGTCGTTCATTTGAGTGATCTGATTTTTTTTTTCATGGTTTGCATTAATGGGCGTGTCCTCACGGCTCAACAGCGCCCCTTAGAATACTTTTTTCTGCCATAACTTTTGAAAGGTTTGACATAGAGAGTCGTGGGTGGTGTCATGGGACTCGGCATTGAGTCCTTGACCATAATTGGTGACAATTAGCCCAGTCCCTTTTTCTGATTGGTTGTCCCTATTTTCTGCTATAACTTTTGAATGTTTTGACATAGAGAGTCGTGGGTGGTGTCATGGGACTCTGTAATGAGTCCTTGATCTTCTTTGCCCTGAATTAGCCCCGCCCCTTCTTCTGACTGGTCGTCCCTTTTTTCTGCTATAACTTTTGAATGGTTTTACATAGGAAGTCGTGGGTGGTGTCATTTCTGATATGCTTATGGGGGGCGGTTGACGTGAGTGCGAGGGCCCGTTCATTGCTGCTTGCAGCTTTAATTTTTCTTGTATTTTACTTGTTTTATATTCTAAAGTCACACTTAAAAGTAACTCCACTTCTCTGTCACTCCAAACGAAAGACTCTCGTTCCATCTTGGAAGTAACTGGAAGTTACTCGTGTCATTTGTTGATGTTTTTTTCCAGGATTCTGATTGGCTGGCATGACTTTATGCTTCTCGTTACACTGCCCCCTGCAGGTTTGGCTGCTCATAGCACCTTAACAGCGTATTTATGCGGGTTCGTGTAAACAATGGTATTTTTCAAAACGTAGAGGGAGAAATATCCGTTTTTGTAAATACCTGGCTATGTGTAAACATGGCCTGAGGCTGTGGGGGTACATTTGTGATAATGCACTGGGCAGCCTGCACTTCTGGACAGGAAACAACATTCCTGAAAGTTAAGTTCAGGTTTTAGATTTACATAGGCCCCCATCCAGACAACATCTCTTTCAGGGAATGCCTTGCTTTTTTCAGCAAGACAATATACTTAATAGCATACTCCGTCTATTACAAAGACTTTGCTGGAGAAGAGCTCGGCCAAACAGGCCTAGCTGTCATCCAGACGTTTCATCAACTGAAAACATCTGGTTCATCATTATACAAATAAATACAACAATTGATTTACATTCTAGACAGCAATCAAACCATTGAGGAACTAGGATTGTAATTCAGGGTAATCGTTGCATGACTGTTTGAAACATTTTAACATAAAGAAAAAAGGAAAAAAACAGCTGGAACATTAACTGGAAGATGAGTTGGAGGTAAAATATTTGAGAGTTTGCTTTTTGCAAAGCAATTAATTATATTAAAGGTTAAAGGTGACAAAAGCCTTCGTGTAACCTACAGAATTTTGTCCATTCAAAAATGCATGAATGATTTTCAAGCCAAAAGAGGTGGAGGCATTAGCAATAATTGTGTGCAAGTGTGTTTTTAGAGTGATTATGCAGCTATGAGATACTTTTGTGTAGATCTCTCTCTTTGCTTAAGTTTGCTTTCTGGTGCTCTGCTTGTTGAAACGAAGGTTCAAGACAGACGTGGGCAAACAACAGTTATCTCAAGTAGACCCCATTAGCCCTCCAAATGCAACAGGAGAGCGGGGGGCAGCTATTTAAGCAAAGTCAGTGAGCACATATGATGACAAATTAGGGGGGAGAAAACTTGTCAACTGAATTTGTAAAGACTAAAGATGAATGAATGTGAGCTAAGCCCCACGCAAAACATCCAAAGACCACCTCAGGATTGTCTGGGACGTTTACACAAGCAGAAAGGTATTAGCCTGTCACTGTCGTACTTTGTGGAAAATTACACCATTGACCATGTATGATGACATATTAAGACTATAAATACTAGCTTTTCTGAGAAAAACAAGTGACTGAAAAGACCCACAGCTGAGTGTACAAAGAAGATCTTCTTTTTATGGAGGCGCTACATGTTTTTCTTTTCTTTTTCTCTTAAAGACAGTTGGGATGAAAGTCTTTGTTTTCCATGCAGATATGGAAGGTATCCTGTCTTTACAACAAGTCTTAACTTAAATATAACATGCAACGCTGTCATAAAGCTACTACTCAGTCTCATTAAGATAGTTTAAAATTGAAGTGAACATTGATCATCCCGTGTTGGCTGAAGTGACAACAACATGTCACAGCTTGATAAATCATTTGGCACGATCACAAAATTCATTTCAAGCAATGAAACTGACTCATGAGCGCTACAGCCAATTTTCGTTTAGCTTTACCCTCAAGGTGTCACGTGTTTTTTAGTCTTGTGCTTATTCTCCATGTACACTTATGAGGAAAACAAGAAGGTAGTCTTAACCGCGGGTCAGGTCCGATGTAAACAGAACTAATGCGGGGTGGCGGGTCGCGGGAGGGATTTGTTGATCACGTAACCTGAGTACAACCCCCCAGGGGGGTTTTCATATATTTATTCATGTATTTATTATTTTATGTAATAAGGAAACAGCTGATGAGAGTAACAGCAGCAGCAGGTAGCACTTACATTTTCAGGATGAGTAACTGGGGAGACGAGGAGGTCAGTGAGCTACTTAGCCTCCGAGCAACAGGCCACAAAAATGAAAAAAAAAACAGGGTTTTGCAAGAAGCAAAACACTGCCAAAAAACGCTCAATCTGATGTTCATCCATCCTTGTTTCGAAAATGACACCCGTCTGACGGCATATAAATCCTGCAGATGTAGAGATATTCTACACACCCACGCATTTTATGTAATGTTAACGTAGGAAATACCTTCCACCCCCTCAACTCGCCTTCAGGTGGAAAACATGTTTTTTGTGAATAGACTACATGAGTATGTGTGCTATTTCATCTGCAGCACAAACTAAATGGAAACAACAGAGACACAAAAATGATCCATACTTATTCTGGAAGGGAGACACTGGTGGGACAGCACAAATGATCTAATTGAATTATGCTTCAAACTCTTCAAGAGGAGCTGTCATTTCCTCCCCCTCTGCCACATACAGCATACAAGGACAGACAAGCCACTGAATAAAGGAACACCCTTGATAACAGATAAGAAATCCCTTAATACTTATCCATCAGACAGCGCTCACTGCATGACGTTTTAATTGGGAAAAGTGTGTATTACAAAACAATGAATATAGATTGTACAACGACCAATGCCACAACATCAACAGGTGTGTTTATCAGAAAAATGTTTGTCATTAGACCCCAAGCCCCTCCAGGAATAAAGCAATTGTTAGGAAGGTTTATTTTTATCTATTTATTTTTCTAAGTAATGAGGCTTAGTAATGCGGCTGATATGAGGCACTTGTTACACATAGTTAGCAGCACGGATGTTAAAATGTATTATCCGTACTTGATTAAAGTGCTGCAAAAATTATTGTATGTGATTGTGTGTGTGTGTGTGTGTGTGTGTGTGTGTGTGTGTGTGTGTGTGTGTGTGTGTGTTTAGTTGGATCTTTGTTTGTGAGAATGTGAACATGGACTCACTTTGAAAAAGGCCCTGGGGATATTGAAGTCTTTAATCTCATAATAGCTGAAATAACTGCAACCTTATCTTCGTGACAGCTATTTCAAAGACTTGGCAAGTTTAATGTACGGCTCAGCAGGCACCAGGGAATACATTATGAAATAGCTCTACTTGAGGAAAGAAAAAAAAGAAAGAAAGAAAGAAAACCCATAATGAAAGTTGGAATGAAAACTGGTTGGCATTCGGGGGAAATGAAGATCTGTAATCCAGCAAACAGTAACATCAACAGCAACAGCATTAAACTGTGTAAGCAGAACTATACTGAGAATTCTGTTCACTTAACTCAGAGGCTAAAATGTGTGCATGCGTGTGTGTGTGTGTGTGTGTGTGTGTGTGTGTGTGTGTGTGTGTGTGTGTGTGTGTGTGTGTGTGTGTGTGTGTGTAGAGCTGTGATTAGAAAAGCTTCGGAGTACACCCTGGAAAGGTCACCAGCCCATCACAGGCCCACACAGAAACGACCAACTGTGTGTGCTTGCCCTCTCTTCTACGCTCAATTTAGAACCACCAATCAACCTAACTCACATGCTTTTAGATTGTGGGAGGAAGATGGAGAGCCTAAAGGAAATCCAGGAGGAACAGGGACATCATGCAAACTCCACACAGGAAAACTCCAGCCAGGATCCGACCCAGAAATGAAAAGCAAATTAATCTGTAGTGAAACATGTACCGGTAGTTTTTTTTTAAAGTCTGCATTTGATAAATGCTAAATAAATGCCACTCAAATAACCAACCAATGCAACCGAGTGTTGCTTTCCACATGTAAAACTGGGAATGGTAAAATGCCTGTATTTATAAAGCACTTTTCAAGTCTTGTTGCTCACTCAAAGAGCTTTACACCACAAGCCACATTTACCCATTTACTGAACTCTGAGTCTTTACAAATCTGCACACGTCCTTCTAATGAGTCGATGAAGAGCTTTTTTCTATCAGATAAACAATTACACTGATAAAAGCATCAGAGGCATGTTTGTGCAATCATTTGGCATGTTATAGTTTACAAACCTAACAAATGTAAAAGTTCAAGTTTTATTATGTTTGCACTGGATGGGTGGGAATGCATAAGCTAGTGTGTTTCAGTTTCAGTGTGTCAGGGGGAATACTCTCGCTACCTCACTACAACATGCACCTCAACAGGATCTCGTTTCTCTGCCAGAGTTTAGAACTACGGAACAAGATGTGTGAACCCCAATGCCGAGAACAATACCAAACGTGTGTGTAAAGCGTTTCAGCGTTAGCGCTCCGGGCCATGCCTGATCGTGTTCCCACATGTGAAGGCACATCAGAACATCATCACGCTTGTTATATTTTATTGTTGAGACTACGAAGCACACCATTAGCTCTGCGGCCAGGTGAGGTGAATGCACTTGTTACAATGCAGTCCTCTGCTGCAAAGATTTGAGTCACGGCATTCATCTGGATGGGACTTTGGCACGAACTGTGTGTGCACTGGCCTCCCCCACTAAAATAGTACACCTTTCCACATCACAAAAAAACTGCTCAGAAAACAGCAAGTCCAAGGTGTTAAAGCCTAGAGGAGCCTCAAAACGTCTGCGGCCACTGCTCCAGTCCTCCCACACAGGATGCTTTTAGTTTTATTGAAAGCATTAGTGGTTAAATTAAGTGCCAGAATTTATTTGCATGTAAATCCTCATGGAATAGTATAAAATCTGTACATGAATGAAGACATTTCCATTCCTCTGTACCGGTGAATTCCCTCCCCACCCCTCCTCCACCATTAAACAGTCTCCCAGCCTGGTTTCAGTCACTCATCCCGCTCGGCTCCCCTTTGTCTCTGCTGGGGGGAGGCTCGGAGAGTGTAATTGGCAAATCCTGCTCAGGTGAAAGCAGACCTCTTGTCTGGGGACACAAAACCGTCTCTCAGTGTGTGTCTGCGGTGCAGCAAGGTCAAAAGGATACGCAACATTCGGACACACAAACACAGAGAAACACACACAGCACTCTTCATTCATCCTCCAGCCCCCCAATATTCAGAACAGCTACCTGGGAAAGATAATTATTTGCTCTCGTGTCTGTCTTCTGGCTTTCATTGGACTCTGCTGCCATGCCTGAGAGGAAACGGAGACCGTGGAAAGTTTGTCTCCCCCCCCCTTAATTTCCATGTTTGATTTACTTTTGCCTCTTTGCTAAAAAGGTTTTGCTTGGCTTTCAAGATTGTCAATGTGTCTTTACTGGGTTAAACAGGATTGTGCAAAGGTGTACTACAACCTTTTCAGGAGAGAAATTGCAGGAAGGCATAGGGGTGGGAATGGAATTTCATTTTTAAAAATGATTCGGATCACAAAACAAGCGTTCCATCTGTGAGGTGTGATCAGGATGAGTAACTGGGGAGAGGAGTATGTGATCAAAGTATAATTTAAAAAAATGTCAATTCAAGTTCATGTTTTTAGTATTTGGAAGACATTTACCACTCCACATGCTTTGAAACACCTTTGCTTTTTCACCATTTTTTGTTTTTGAGTTCACTGATGACTAGTGTGGGAACATGGACATTTATATCCATGCATATTCTCTCATTACAGTCGCTCGCCTCTGATATGTACAAACTGAAATGATCTTTTCTTTACCAAACTAAAACCAGACTGATCAACCAATATCAGTACTTTTGAATCGCTGTACTTATAACAGATTGAGATCTGCCATTGATTTTTTTTGTGTAATTTCATCAGATCCACACCAGATGATAACGTTGCAGGTTTCGGAGACCAGGCTTATATTAAAAACAGTGCCAATCTACAGTATAATCAAAAAGTATACTCATTTATAGTTTCTTTAAGATGCAACCAGGATTTTCAGTACCAATATTTTTGACATATAGGTATTTTAGTGTCAGTCAAAGTTGTTTATTGTGTGTCTCATAGAAACAAACAATGTCAAAACTCTGGAGCATTAAAAAAGGGGAAAAAAAGATCAGAATCTTTAAGAGAAAAAAGTTTTCTCATAAATGTATGGCCTGTATGGGTGGCCCCGCCGGGGAATAAATTCATCACCGTACAATGAGACACCACAGTGACACTAAATACACAACGTTGTACACAATACATCACCCTTTGGCCTTTCACTCACCCACATCGTGCACTTGCCGTTTTCAGTTTCTCCATGGCCCATGACAAAAAGCAAAGACTTGGGGTATTTCGTAAGCCTTTGCGTAGTTTGACATCCATCACAGACATTTGAATTTCATGTGATTGCTATGGTTATGACTCTCTAAAAGCTGAAAAGGTCGGATCAATCATTGTTGTTGAAGTGAGAGGCTTGTGAGCCTGATGTGACTTGATCGATGTTCTTGTTTTCTTGTACTATATTGTCTCCAGACAGCAGGTACTGAAATGTTAGGTCTTATAGCAACACTTGGAATTCTTTTAAGCAAATATAAATGATTTACTTTGTTCTTTACAGAGCTTTACAGAGAATATATATTGATTTTTGCATTTCAGGCCTGTAATGCACTCCAAAAAACCTGGAACAGTAAAGGTTTTACTAGTTTGTTAAAATGTTACTATTCCTTTTCACAACTTTTAACAGGCATTCTGCCATTTAGGTTACCGAGAGATTACGTTTTTCAACTGTAATCTTGTCATACTCTTCTTGCAAACACCTCTTAAACAATCAGTTATTATAGTAATTGTAGTAGAGCTGTCAATCAATTAAGAGTTTTTAATGCCGATTAATTGAGACATTTTCATAGTTAACACATTTATCCGTGTGCCCCTTTTACATTGACCACTCGCCTCCGAGGGTAAATTTAACTGGGGGTCAGGTCTAACAAACCTGGGCTGGGTTGTGGGAGGGGTTTGTAAACAGTACAACCCACCAGGGATTTTTTAAATTATTATTATTTTATAAAATAAGGAAACAGCTGATGCGAATAACAGCAGCAGCGGGACGTTACAGGTAGGGATTTATAATAGCAAGATGAGTAACTGGGGAGACGAGGAGATCCGCCAGTTACTCAGCCTCGGAGCCGACGTCGCCATAAACCGATGTATTTCCAGAACCACAAACGATGGTCCATTGTTTGAACAAGTGGACACAAAAAATGACAAACCAGGGCGTTTCAACTTGCCTTCAGGCACAAGGTGACAAATAACACGCTTTGCATTTATATTGCCAACGTGAGTTAAACACACCATCATCCAGCGATATTAGTGGGATCCAATCTAAATGGCTTAGCGCTTTCCAGCTGTACTCCTACAGCCCCAAAGCGCTTTACACTGCAGACATTTTTTTCTTTTTTTAGCCACATCAGATGAATTTAGATAGTGTAGTAATTTTCTTTCTGACGTGGGTCGGCAGAAGAAGCTGGTAACCTCACCAAACTTAAGAGGCTTCAACCCTGGCCTTCAGAAAACCATAAGCTTGCTTCACCGATGCATTATGCATTGTATTTAACAGTGTCTGACAGCAGTATCGCTTCTTGTTTCTCCAAATTACAGGTTGGGTGGAAGGTTGTGTTTCCCGGAATATGCGTGTGTTAATCTTGCTTTTTTTTTTTTAAATAGGCACATTAAACACAATTTGTGTTAATGCGTTATTAACAGGTTAACTTTGACAGCCCTGATTTGTTATTTTTTAATTCTTCTCATATTCTCTGTTGTGGCTGGTCAAGACCGCAGGCAGGCCAGTCCAGTACCTGTATCCTATATACCTCCTCAGCCATGCATTTGTAATGTGTGAACAATGGGATTTTCCAGTGTTTCCAGACAAAGATGAGGTCTTGAAGGCATCATGTTTTTTATTTTCTTTCTTTTTATCTCAATGCACCTTACTGCATTGATACTGCCACGTATACCATGTATACGTGGCATATATGTATGCCATGTATACTGTAGAAGCTCACATAAATAACTTCAGACAAAACATTATGCACTGAATGTTAACAAAAACACTAAACATTATACGTTATCCTATGCGTGTTACAAAAGCCCAAGTGTATATGTGACGTGAGTCAGGTTAAGGTATCGAGAAACCTAACAACTCCACTGAAAAGCAGTCTAAATGAGACACTCAAAACAAGTGAGAAACTATCACTTGATGCCCAAGAGCACAAGCATCGCTCCTTAACAGCTCATGTTTGCAGATGCTGTGCTTTAGAGTAACTCTATATCATATCTCTGTTTTGCACGTGTGTCTTACGACACCTTTTTAAAATGCATCAGTGACTTGCTCATTCAGGGCACAATGTTGGAAGACTTCAGTGGTGTCCAGTTGTTCTTGTGCTCCTAGATATGTGAGAGTTGCTGTGCAGCTAGACTTTCCAGAATCCAAAAATGAAACAGAAATAGAAATTGTTAAATTGCATATATAGTCTGTCTTTCATTCATTTAACCTGAATAAAAGCTGTACAGGCAACTTATTTTCATGTCATATAAGGGTTATATGTCCAACCATTTTTTGGGTAAGAGAAAACCACCATTCGTTACCTGTCAGTCAAACTTATAAATAAACAAGCAAACAATTAATAAATGAATGAACATTTCCACAAATGTTAACCTGGGCTATGAAAAACTAAATATTTTCTGAATAAAAGTCGTTCTGAAATTACATCCTCTTTTAGTTCTAATTGCCAACAACAGGTTAAAGGAGCATGAGGCAGGATTGAGGCAGGATTTATGAAAAAAATTTGTATACGTTTTAAGTTTTCTAGTAATAATGTCAGATGAAGCGTTCCAAACCCAAAAGAATGAGCCCTCTAGTGTATCTCTCCGTTGCCTTGAACAGGCTGTGTGCTGCAAAATGTGCTGCAATTCGGGGCCCAAATTTCCCGCGCTGTCCTGCGGATGTGACGTCACATGACGCTGCATACGCGTTCTCCCCGTTCTCCCCGTTCTCCCGTGCCGGCTTCGCTGTTGGCTGCAGTACCCCCGACGCCCGTGGGTGGCGCTAATGAGTCTCATTTCTTAAAATGAGCCTCATGCTCCTTTAAAGGTATTGTGACATAATTTTTAACATGCTTTTAACACTATTAAAAGTCTTGGCCAATATCCCTCAAATGTGTCTAAAAGGGTGTAACAAGAAAAACTTCACTCCAGTACTCCATGCCTGGCTTTTTTTATGACGGTGTTTTTTGCGCAGTGAAAAACGCATCCTTTTCCCACTTTCCTGTCAATCATTTGGGTGTAATTGATGTCAAGACACCCAACTACACACAAAAAAAATCAAGAAAAATTTGTTTTTCATGTCACAATCCCTTTAAGTCTCATGCCAACTAAGATCTGTTACAATTCCTTGACCAGCCACTGGAGGTTGGCTGCAAAAGCAAGCTCATTTCCATTGACCTCCATGTTAAAATGTCTAACTTTAGAGCATTATTATATATTTACAACCTGGTTTAGAAAATTTTTGGTACCAATTGTTGTAATATTTTGAATGTTTTTGTACCATGTCTGAAGAATTTGTATTAAGCAATACATTTACCCATGTAATATAATTAATTGACATTTGGCTCAGCCAGTGGCATAGCAATAGTCACTTCTATCCGTTATCATTATGCTACCAATATTACAAAGCAATTGGCAGATTGTATTAACCCAGGGTCGGCTCAAGCCATCAGTAATTTTTTATTTGGCCATCAAATCAACATGTGAAACAGGATATTTTCCGGTTAACGTCTACTGGCAGCTCTGCAGATATTTTGGCGGGGTTAGGCTGAAAGAACAGGTCGCCAATTGGCCATTGGCGTGTTCCCTTTGGCTTCCCAGGCAACATGGTGGCGCACAGTACGAAGAAAAAGAGGCTTCAAAATCAATCTTCATAAACCAATACGTACAGCTATTCTGTTGTAAATTTCCATTTTGCACGTGATGCCAGGTTGTGAGGCAGAAAAACAAACCTAAATCCACAGTGGAGGTCGGGATGCAGACCCCCGCTGGGGGCTCTTCGGGTGCAGGCTCCACTTTGAGGTTGCCTCCACCATAAAACCTGCAAATAACACTTGAAATAACAAATAAAAGTATTTAGACATAGGACTAGAGAAATTAATTAATAATATTGAGTCTGTCTGTTTGCTTTTATTTTTCCTTTTGCTTGTTTTTTTTTGAGTCTGAAAGTGCAGTCAACCTAAGAAAGGAGCCTGTAATTTCATTGTTATGAAATATGAACGATGACAAATAAAGAATCTTGAATCTTGAATAAAAGTGTAATAGTAAAGGAAATAAAAATGAGCAATAGTGGTAAGAGGCTTCCAATGTTTTACATTTTACATTGGCATTGGTTTTACATATTTAGTATCGCTAACATTAATTCTTCTCTGTGTCAAAGGAATTCTTTTTTAAGGATATAAGCCAGATGTAGCTAGATGTAAGCCAATGTCAACATGCTTTTTTTTAGTTTTTTGAATATCACTTCTGTCATGCATCAAGAGTTTTTGACCAGCGTTACCTGGTTAGTAGGCTACTTAGCCTGTTAATTACTGTTGAAGCAGGAATAAGGCGCTAGGAGGAGTTCAAGGTAAACCCGCCAGACAGGACTCTGGCCGGACGTAGCGCGTGGAAAAATCACGTTATTCCGGCCCCATCTGTTCCCCGGTTGGCCAGAGGGGGCATGTATAGCCCAGGTTAGCCCACTGTTACATGTTTTTGTGAGGGTAGCTCACATTAGCTACCCAGGGGAACACGGGGAGAACATGCAAACTCCACACAGAAAGGCCCTTTCACCAACCCCACCCAGGGTGTGGGCACTGAAGTCATGGGGGACTAACACGGACTTCAGCACCCACAGCGTCCCCGGCGGGAATCGAACCCAGGACCTTCTTGCTGTGAGACGGCTGCACTACCTGCTGCGCCACCGTGCACCCCTAATAACTAGCCTGTTAATTACTGTTGAAGCAGGAATAGGCGCTAGCAGGAGTTCAAGGTAAACCCACAAGACAGGAACCTCTAACAGGCCCAACTGTCTTCTCGGCCCCTTCAACTGGCGTGTGTCCGTGACTAGATCCCACTGTTATCGCTGGATGATGAACGCGTGTTTAACACGCGTTGGGTAATATAAACACAAGGCGTGGTATTACTCACCGTGTGCCTGAAGAAAAGTTGAAGGGAGGGAAGGCAAGTCGGAAGGCGTTATCCGCATAATGTACGCTGTGTGGGCATGTAGAATGACACATTGTCCCCACATCAGCAAGATTCATACTGTACACCGTAAGACAGGTGTCATTTTCAAAACGAGGATGAATGAGCGTTTTTTGACTGGGTTTTGCTTCTTGCAAAGTCCCAGTTTGTCATTTTTGTGTCCACTTGATCAAACAATGGACCATCCTTTGTGGTTCTGGACACGTGTCGGTTTATAGCGTCTGCAGATCTGAGGCTGAATATCTCGCGGATCCCCTCGTCTCCCCAGTTACTCATCTTGCAAATATGGGTGCTACCTGTGACCTCCTGCTGCTCTTGTTACTCTCATCTCACCCTTGGAGGAGAGTTATTGGCGGGGCGGCTCGACACGCCACCAAGCATCGGTCAACGTAAAAAGGACAGGCGACACGCTAAACGCGAGGTATTCGCCTATGTAAAAGGGGGTTTTGACTGAAAAAATAGCACAGCCATGGCGCATGTTTTGCTGTTCACGAACAGCCACAAACGGCCAGCAGCATACAAGGAGATGAAAAATCAAAAGAAGAAAAATGTAAAAAATGGATGCTACTTACTTTTTTTGTTTGTTTTTTTAACATACACACAGGTTTCAGAATTTCAAGAAAATCAGACATTGCTCCTAAGTTTTAGCTTAGTCTTTGCTAAAGTAAGATCTTGTGAGGCCATGTGCTCTTTTTCACCACTGCACATGACCTGACTTTACTCCTTTGTTTTTGCATTTCCTTTCAATGATATGCTTTTGGTATGCAACATTTGTGTCTGTTATTTCAGTCTTCTGGCTGTTGTGAGCATTTATCAAGAATAATTGGCGATTAGTGTGTGACTTATACTTAATAGAAATTGATGTGACATATCTAATCACTTGTTTTGTGAAGCAACAGTATACCGCCTTCACACACACACACACACACACACACACACACACACACACACACACACACACACACACACACACACACACACACACACACACACACACACACACACACACACACACACACAGTTAAACAAAAGCCAACAGGGGGAGCAAGTAAATGGCCTTTAAGGTAGACTTGATTGCAGTCAGAGGAAATAGGAAAATAGGCTCTCAGCTGGTTCAGGCAGATACAGACCCATGAAGCTGAAACTGGGATGTCGACGAGTGAGACCGGTTCTTCCAAGTGCACCTGAATAAATCCAAGAATAAAGATGAGGTTAAAAAAAAAACAACTGCTGGCATTTTAAGCTGATAATTTTGGCATTCAGGTTGGCTTTAAAAAGACATGCTATGACATTTCGGTGAACCCTCTAGCGTTAGCCTTCATATCTGACAGTTTTTTTTTCTCTTTTTTTTTTTTCTTCTTGCTTGTTTTTTAACAAACCCACACACAAGCATTAATTCACATGTGAGAATATTTTAGCAAGTTCATGTAGCCTGTGTGTTAAGATCCCATTTTCTGAATTTCCGCTGTCTGTTTTGTGTATTTATTGAATAATAACTTGCCACCGGTAACAAGAAGGTTACTTATCTATGCAAATATAAAGTCTTAAATCCCCGGAAGGTTCAATTAGTTTCTCAAAACCCTTCAGATTGAACAGGGCTACCGAGAGTTATGTAAAACGTAACACGATCATTGGCAGGTAAAGGAAAGAAACAAGTATGTACAGGAAATAAGTTGGGTCCTTTGGTCTTGATCATGATTCAAGCTCCTAATTGCTACTTAGATTTAAACACACTAAATATCTGTAATCCAGCCAACCGTCTGCCAAGGACTGGCACATATGTAACACGCTGATCTCATTAGGCCAACAATTCGCTGCTAATGGCTTCTTTAAAGCTGAATGTTACTAAACCATTTAACCATGATGAGCTTGAGTAAACCTTTTAACACCTTTAGTTGCAAAATGCTGTAGTGAGATGTTAATGTAATGTTTGATAGATAAGCTAAATAAGCACGTGGGATAATGAGGGCTCAGCCACCATTTTAACTTGTTTTTTGTTACTCATTTTGTTGTTGTTTTTTTCTCTTGTAAGCTTGAGATGTATTTGGCCTTGGGATGAAGTTGTTAGCCAATCATTCTGTGATGAGTGTAACCCAGTCCAGTCTTGTAAAACTCGAGTGTTTTCAACACTCAAAGTGAAACCACGTAGCCCAGCAGACGTTAGACTCTGCTGAAGAGATCAGAATTGCAGATTAGAAGGCTGCAAAGGATGCTTTTGCTTTTACTCTTTCCCGTGATTCTTCTGGGTTTGCTCTTATTTCCTCCCGTCCCCATCTCCTGCTGATATCTTTCTGGATCATAAGTAGTCTGCCTCCTCGCTGTCGTTGTACTTTCTTTTTTTTTCCCCTCTCCAATCACTTTGTTGCTTTTTCATGTCATGCATGGCAGCATATTTATCCAAGATAAGAACTGGGTTTCCCCTCTCCTTTGCGGTGAATGGAGAATAATTGCTGTTGGTGTTTATGTTTGTCTGCGAGTGTCCCCTTGTTCTGCTGAGCCGACTGGCTGCTCAGAGAGGAACACAAGACACCATGGCACGCCTGGAAGCTGCTTTCTAAATGTGAGAAGACGCATTTAGATGAAGAAGCACATTTGTGACTGTCCAAAGTCCTGATACAAAGATAAACAATACAAATGTTCCAAATTAAGTCTGACATATGTTCATTTTAGATCAACTTTAGACCCTCTCTATGTTCCTTATGTGTTTATTTCAACGTAATATCATAGAATCCAATTAATATTCCCAGTGTTTAACACATTTAGTCAACTCTTTTTTCTAGTTTGCTAGTAGCCATCTTTATAGTTAACATTAGCAAGATTTCAGGTTCAGTAATATTGTATGGCTCAGGCTTCTACGCTAGAAAGATATCAAGATATCGGGGGACCCCTGCGTTGTAACCTGTGTCGCAGCTTGATGTTCCTTTCTCCAAAAATATCAAAAAAACATCCTTTGTGAAGCCCAAATAGCAACATAGTACATTTACTTCCTTTATGTTGCAGCTGATATATGTTGAGCGAAGATCATTTTTTACTGACATCACAGCAATCTATCTTTCTCCTCCCTTTAAAAACAATGTACATTAAAGGAAATACAATGGTACCAAGCAAACACATCACATTTGGGAGTGGGGTGGAGGTATCAGGCCACGGCAATATTCACACGTGTGTTGGGAAGTTTAGCACGGAAGTATAAAACACTAAACATTGGGACACTTACGGTAGTCATTTCAAGCTAGAACTGTTAATCTGTTACCAGAGGTAGATCATTTCAATTTTACCCATTACTTTTACTTTATTACAATACTTTTAGATAAATAATATGGCATATATATTCTAAGATCTAAGATGCTGACACTTTAAAAAAAGAAAAAGCTAAAGATGAAACAGCTTTTTACGTTTGCCTAGTTAACATTTGAGGCTGAGACGTCCTCTCTGTCTGTCAGCTCAACTGTAATCTTGAGTAATTGTGTTTAGAAAACACTTTAGCTGGAAGACTTCCTCCTCCTTAGAAAAGAGGGTCACAAAAGAGAAATCTGAGCCCAGGGTGATTCTTTATCCGTGGCCGGCCCCTCTGTTCCTGACTAGTTGTTTTTTGCACGAACACAGTTTGATAAGGCCTTTGATGAAAGAAGATGGGTGACGTCGGCCTCTGCGGTGAAGGTAATATCAGGGTTTAAGAAGTTAAACTTAGTCATTCCTAAATTGTATTTCTTTGCTTGTTTTGTTTTTTTAAGGTTACTGTTCCATCATTAACAGACATGTAATTATAGCATTAAAAATGAGTCCACCATAGAACTTACATGTCTCAAAACGCCAAACTTTCAGCATTATCGTTGGGGGAGTTGTGACTCGCTTGAGCAATTGGCCAAGAGTACATCTGTGTCATTATAAGTTCCTGAAACTGACTGCAGAGTGAAAGTACAGGACGCAAGTGTGAAGTTTTTCCTCAGGAAACCAAGTCCATTTCCACTTGGCCCGTCGACTGAACCGGAATTTGTTTTGCGTAAGCAGTGGAAGTCAAAAATAACACAGTATAAATGCAGAGGGCTGCAGGACGCTGCCTTTCACAACACCTGCGGGAGCAGAGGGAGAAGGAGCCAAGGCAACATTTGCATGAGCTTGTTTGGCGCGGTAGCACTTTGGGAGAGTTGCAATGAAAACCATAAGATATTAATCTAATATAATAAGATAAGGGGCCAGTGAAATAGAAAGAAAAAAGATTTCTTAGTAAAGCTATGCCAACAACATTTAATCAAAGACTGATTTTAATATATATTTATCTATGACCACTTTTAAACCAAATCACTGAGGAAGCATAATTTGATCGGCCAGTTTCTGCTCAAAATGTTAAATCTAGTCGAGAAACTGCTTTTAAACATTTTTAAGAAGATATTAAGGAAAATGGATTGCAATCAGGTATTATTAGGTTGTGGACCTATGATTTTCTGCTGATCCAATGTAAAACATTCCTAAAGTACCAAATAGTTGGCGAGTTTGCATTCCTTCTTCCTTCAGGTGTTCCCTGACTCCTCCACCTGCGCATCGATGACTGCAGGGCTGTACTTGGCTGCTGGGGTGGTGGGGGGTTGATCTTGAACAAACACGCAGCAGGCCTTTGTTTACTCTCGGATTAACAAATTGTCTCGATTGGCATGATGAGCACCGGGAATGGGTCGGCGGTTCACACGCCAGTGTTCGTGCTGAACGGGCAGGGCTGAGTGCGGGACGCGTGAATGATGACTGACTGAGAGCGGCTGCGGTGAAACCCATGCAGGCATTTACATTGTAAATAGGCCTACGTGACGGCAGTTTGAGGAGAAAAGTCACTTAACTGGATTTAGCAACGGTCCGACCTCTCAGAATCATCACATAAACAATTGCAATAATAAAACAGCTTTTATGGAGACCTTAAACCTGAATTATGGTTCTGCGTTAAATGGACGCAGAGCCTACGGCGTAAGATACGCGGCGACGCGCACATACGCCGTAGGCTCTGCGGTAGTGTAACGCGGAACCATAAATCAGCCTTTAGACGGGTTATACAATGTTGTTCATATGATGATGAAGTTTCGGGTGTCCCAGAGTCGCCCCCTGTTGCAGTGAAATGCTGTGGCGTGCGTGAAACCATGTCAGCCTGTGTATGACTGGAGTGTTTTTGGAGACTTCTCAACTTTTCAAATCTATTTAGGTTATTTACAATCAATAAATGGGGACTTACACACAGCTCGAGAGGCAAACATATCATATTTGTAGTAATAGCCTATTATTATTATTATTATTATTATTATTATTCGTGATGTAACTGGAACTCACCCGCTTTCAGAGTGGGGATGCACGTGTCTATTCCCGTGTAGGCCCAGCTGAGGCCACACCTCTTTAAATGTGCTATAAAAGAGTCTTCAGTCGGGCTCATGTCCACATCCTGAATCCTGGAACTGCTGTCAGCTGCTCGCACGAAACCACTGACTCTATGGACGCAGAGAGTTGCGTCTGCTCGAGTTTTTAGATCTTTTTTTTATTTCTCTCCCCGCAGAGACGACTATGGCTGCGGCTGAAGCAATGGTGCCTTCTATTACGTTTTTCAAATTGACAGACAATGTAAGTTGATTATTTAATTTGGAATTAAATTTTTTGATGGTTTTGTGATTTTCTGTATCATTTTGTTTCTCTGTTTCTCTTTCTAACATTTTCTGGATCTCCTCTCTCTCCAGCTGTCAAAGATGGGTGAGGTTGCGCGCAGCTCCGCAGGTGGCGCAGACAACCCCAGCTGCATCGAGGTGGAGTTCAGCATCGTGCAGTCCCCCGCGCTGCCCCCCAAAGAAGAAGACGAGCTGGGGAAGTTTCTGGACCTCGAGTTCATTTTGTCCAACACGCTCGGCACCGATCCCGTCGGGAATAACGCCATCGGGAACGTTTCCCCCCCACAGCAGCAGCAGATGCCGTGCGCGTACTCCCTGCCGAGGTCGCCGGACAGCTGCAGCGGGGGTTACCTGTCCGACTGCAGCGATCACGTTTCTCCTCACCTGGCTGGAGGACAGGGCTGCCACGGCACCCTAAACCTCCGGGAACCCACCCCGATGCGCAGCCTCATGGCGGAGCTTCTCACCCCTGATGTGATCGGCTACCCGAGTGAGAGCTCGCCGGACAGACAGGTCAAGACAGAGTACACCGAACTGAGATCGTTGAGCCAAGTCTCCATCCCGTCAGCTCCCGCGCACCCCAAGGTGGCCGAATCTCCTTCCCCGCTTGGATACAAAATCAAAACGGAGCCTGGGGTTCAGTCTTGCATGGTGGCTGCTGGCGGGGGGAACTTCATGGAGCAGGTGTATGAGAAACAGCCAATTACGCGCTCCGTGCACCCAGACGTTTTTACGCAGGCGCAGGTTTCGGTTGCGGGCGGGTTGCAGGGGTTCAGCAGGCCACCCGTGCACCAGTCCGCTTTTCACGGACACGCAGACTGCCACATAGTGCAAATGAACTCGAGCCTGAGCTCCCATCCCCATCCCAATAATAGCCACCACCTCCCGAACCAGTTCATGAACCATGCGCACCCGTACCACCCGCATTACGCGCACCAGTTCCGGGGACAGTACGGCGTGCAAGGGGAGCCCGTGCACGTCCACCAGCAGCACCACTCCAGCTCCATGCAGGGGATGATGCTCACGCCTCCTTCCTCGCCGTCCTTGCTGGACTTTTACGAGCACGACGAGGTGGGATCCATCAAGCAGCGGCGAGGCCGCCGGTCGTGCGTCAGGAAACGCGCTGCGACGCACAACTGCGAGTTCCCCGGATGTGGGAAAACCTACACCAAGAGCTCTCACCTCAAAGCGCACATGAGGACGCACACAGGTGAGAACACTTAAGGCTGATTAAGCCTGAATTATGGTTCCAGAACCATAATGCAGGCTTTACAAGTTCACCTCTCCAAACTGTTATTCATAGACATAATGAAATGTTGTTCACGCACTGGAAAACTAAACCCCCACCACGTTTGTTTCTCAGGTGAAAAGCCCTACCACTGCAACTGGGAAGGCTGCGGCTGGAAGTTTGCCAGATCAGACGAGCTGACGCGTCACTTCAGGAAGCACACCGGGCACAGACCGTTCCAGTGCCACCTCTGCGAGCGCGCCTTCTCCCGCTCCGACCACCTGGCCCTCCACATGAAGAGGCACATGTAGGCCTCTCCTGGCTGCTGGTGCACATCTCTGCGTCAAGGGATCCTGGACATGATCAATAAATAACCAGGAGGTGGCTTATTCCTGCTACTGACTGTCCCAAATGAATGTTGCAAAGGGGCCTAATGTGCTTTGTTAGGTAATGCAAGTTTACTGCTGGGAAACAGGTGGTGTTTTTTTTTTTTTTTTCTTTCCAAAAGTGCCTCAGACAAGCAAGTGCCTCTGATGTTTTTGTATATATATTTGTGCATACATGAAAAACACTAGCTAAGTTATACTAGTTTAGTATTTAAGACATTTCCTCACCCTCTCTCTTTATAATAAGTTATTGGTTGTTGGTGAGTGCCTTAATGAGATTGCTTGTTTTCTCACTGTGGGCAGGACCCAGAATTTTGTATATACTGATGTGTATTTTTCCAATGTTTACATGTTCTGTCTTTGAGACTATACTCAAATCAGATCAGGGTTTCAGTCGTGACTTTTAAAAAATGATGTCTTCTCAATAGATGCAATAGATTTGTTGCCTGTTGTTGGCTCCACTTTAGGTCTTTTCTTCAGTTTTGTGAATATTTGCTTGAGCGGTGACCAACACATGCAGGCTGTAACAATCCAGAAATACCAGGTAGTGCCAGCCCACACTCATTTTACTCAGTTCATCTACAGCTCATAACAGGCCCAGACATGAGTTTTGTCAAGGAGAGATTAAATGTTTTTTTTTTTATTTTGTTTTAAGAATGAAGAAATACACACTGTAACCAATGGTTAAACTGCTATACTTGAAAATGAATTGTAAGCTTACATGTATAATTCTCCTGGAATGCAATTGTTTTATATGCACTCAAGGGCTTAATAATAAAAGTACTTTTACAATTACTTCTACATTGTCTTCTACACCATTTATATATTGCATCAAACCAGTATTTTAACACGATTCCACATCAGTCACGGTTTAATACCATGTTAGTGTTTTTTTACTTTTCAGGCTCAGAGAAAGTGAACTGTTGCCTTATAATCTGCATCTAAACTGTATCTGAAGGCAATGTATGATTTAATGGGGGGGGGATGACAACATAAGTTTGGTGATTCCTATCATCTAACTACCATGTTGTCTCATCTCCGCTTATGAAACACTGCCTCCTAATGTTCACTTATAAATTGACAGGTTGGTCAGGGCAGTACCGTGTCATAGTTTTATTACATATTAATTATTACATAATTGTCTTAATTTATTTATCATTTGTGTCCTGATTGCCAAATGACTGTTTTGAATGCAAGCATTAAAGTCAGAATTCAGCAATAAAGTCTGAATAAAAGGAGAGTTGGGTTTCCACCAATATATATATATATATATATATATATATATATATATGTATTAGTGGTGACCCTGGAGGGATGGGGTAGATACCCCTGACTGCACAATAGCAAAACACCAGGTTTTGGGTTTAGAAAATGACTAAGAAGCCATTTATTGAAAAAAAAAAAAAAAAACCCAGCACAGGACAGCGTTAAGTCCTTGTTCCCAACTGGCTCGAATTCCTCCGACCGAGTGGACAAAAGAGGGGGAAAAAATCAGTGGTTTGACTGTAATAGATGAACCAACAGTCACACTGACTAGTCACTAGTCTAAAATGTGCTTATAGTCTCACCACACTATGAATCTCCCCTCTGGCTTCTGCTAGCTTCCTCTTATCCCCCCAGCTGATCAGGCCTTGATTCCCAGCAGCTGGGCCGGGATGCCCTCTCTTCCCAAATGACGTGTCTGATCCAGGTGTGTTTGTGCCTTGCTGCTTCCTAGAGCGTGTAGCTCTCCCTGGTGGTAAACTCTTCTCCTGTCTCACTCCGGGGTCACCACAATATATATCCTGTATATCAGTGTTTCCCAACCCTGGTCCTCGACTGTCCTGCATGTTTTAGATGTCTCCCTGCTTCAAGTGGCTGTGTCATCAACAGAACTGTGCAGACCTTGATGACAAGCTAATTAGATCATTAATTAGAATCAGGTGTGATGATGAAGGGAAACAGAACAGACCGTGTGCCTCGAGGACCAGGGTTGGGAAACACTGCTGTATATCAGGTATAGATTTGCCTTCGTTGTCGTTCCTTTGTTTCTCCACTAGATGTCGTCCTTGGTTAATTTTCTACTGCTGATATACAGTGTATGGTTGTTTTTTGTATGAACCTTTAATAGATCAAACCTATCACCTATGAGATGATTCAGTAGCTTGAGTGCATGTTTAGAGACGCTTTTAGCTCAAGTGTAGCCTTGTGAATCATGAATAGATTCATCTTGATTTGTCTGAAGCACAGCCAATACAATATCAATGCTTCACCTTTATGGAATTATTGTTTTTAATCTCACATATGTGCATACCATTAATCTTGGCTTCACATTAAGGGCATATTTTCTAAATATAAAACTATTACTTGGAGCTGGGCATTACTGATAACATTAATAACTGTTCTAGCAATCCATGAGTGTATGAAACAAAATAATTATAAAATCAATGATTCATTTATTTTTATAAACAACACCTGGAGCTGTTACTGTAGGTACGTTAGTCTCTTCAGCTATCTCCTGGGTTGAGCGGAAATGGGTCTTATTTAAAATCAGATCTTTATTGAAACATTATTAAACAAGCAGCTGTTGAGAAGTTGTGTTGTTTTATTTAAAACCTTCACAGTACACAGCAATGTGAGCTTATGAATTTAATTACAAGATACTGTATCTCTTAAGAACATCGGTTTAATTTATCATTATTGAGCAAGCACATTTTTCTTTTGGAAAGCATACATTGCATTCCTATTTCTAACGTGTTATTCTGAATTCATGCATTTACTTTCATGAACATGTCATGTCTCAACGGTTGATTCTGACAATGACACACCTTTTCCACTTTTATCTTCCAGTGTTTTTTTTATAAGAAAGTACTGAAGTGTTTATTTGGCCAAATCAAGTGCTTTAGTTCCATCTTTTTATTTTTTTTAGCCTAAAGATGGTCACCTTCCCTTTCATTGAGATATCCCGGTACTTCATATTAGTTGCTCCGGTCAAGCAGTTGTCAAATGCCGACCTGCCGATCTGATATCAACTCCAGAGGCCTTTTATCAGCTTCATGTGACTTGAAATAATAACAGAATGGACTGCTCCTGGCCAACTGCCAATAAACGTTGTTTCCTTTAATTGTCCAAATACATTTGAGTCCTTGAAAATGAAGTTACCTCACTTAAAATGACTATAATTCCTAAAGGGTGTGATCTTTTTTGTGACAGCTCATAAATTAAAGCTGAAACTCTATACTTTTGTAACCTCTTAATTGTTTTATTACAAATGAATTTCGGTGGTGACAAAATCGTAAAAACTCTCATTGTCCAACTACCTCTGAACTTAACCTTATGATCCATATATCTGCATTATATCCTTTTTTATCCCCCAACCTGAATATGTTACAATGACCTAACCGTTTGTATGTGAGAACTATCTGAAATATAAATGGCCTTAAATACATGGGAGTCTCACCCATGTACCTGAGCATAACCACAGCTAAGCAGTTCATAAGGGGCCTACGGAATTCACAGACAATTTCATTTTATCTGCTCACTTATAGTTCAGTTGGCGTTTAGGAAGTTATTCGAGTCTTTTTCATATTTTTATTTTCCCTAGATGCCATAAAGCGTGTATCTGGGTCTGTTTTTTTGGGGGGTTTTTTACATCCCGTAGCCTAGTCCATCAAGGAGACATCTAGTGCCCAATACTCCCATTATGCTGCCGAGCATATGCTGGTATGAAAATTGTTCAAACTACAAATCAAAGTAGAAACAAATACTACCAAATACTAAGGTGAATGAACAGGGCTAAATTAAGTTTACTTTTATACATGGACAAAATGCCCAATGCTCCATCTCTAAACCAGTGTTGTAAGATATTATTTCTCTTTGTCCTCATAGCTCCATAAACAGGACTGAAACAATACATTTGTGTACTAATTAATTAAAGTTTTCCGTGTGAATCTTCATAATTAATATCAAGAAACCACACCAGAGGATGGAACCACAGGCCTCTGTCAAAATACAGAGGAGGCTTTGAACGTTTTGGGTTTAGAATAACAAGTGAAGGTTTTATGCAATTCTTCCATGTGTTCTTCGATAGCATCGGGGTGGGAGATGTTTCCTTTGCATGCAGCACATAAGAGACTCCAGAAGACACAGGTGGATGCCTCCACAATCACCTGGATGACTGAATACCTGACAAACGGAGCACAGTTTGTGAGAGTGAATGCTTGTGTGTCTGGCCAGGTGGTCAGCAGCACAGGAGCACCACAGGGAACTGTCCTCTCACCGTTCCTCTTCACGCTGTCCACCTCAGACTTCCAGTACAAGCCCAAGTCCAGTCATATGCAGTAATACTTGGATGACTCTGCAGGTGTGGGGTGTTTCAGTGATGGACAGAGAAATTGTGGACCGTTTTGTAGCATGGCGTGAGAGCAATCATCTCATCTTGAAGGCGAACAAGGTGAAGGAGATTATTGTGGATTTTAGGAGAGAGCCAGGATCAAGTTGTTTTTTACATCATGGGAGAAGAAGTGGAGATGGTGGATGAGTATAAATATCTGCAGACTGGATATACAAAACCGATGCTGTTTGTAAGAAAGGACAGAGCAGGCTTTACTTATAAAGAAAGCTTAGGTCCTTCAGCGTTTGCAGGTTTGCTGAATAGCTTCTATAAGTCAGATGTGGAGAGGGCAATCCCATCTGCAGTCATGTGTTGGGGAGCAGCATCAGAGCCAGTGCCTTCAAGAAACTGAGCAGATACAGAGGGCTGACTCGGTTCTGGAGCTTCTCGAGACGATTGTGTGAAGGAGGATACTTCATGAAATGAAGATCATGGATAACCCTGAGGATCCTCTTCACAAATTCAGCAACAGAGTATCTTCAGTCAGAGGCTCATCAGATCGGCTGCAACACAGATCACTACAGGAGATCATTCCTGCCCACAGCTGTAAACTTCTACAACTAAACTTTGAAGATACTTAAATGACAACTGCAACAATAAATTTCCCTTCTGTGATAAATATAGTATTTCTTAATTGAATTGAACTGAATCTAACCAGAGGACATTTACACACTTCTAAGTCAGTTAGTCTTCCTTTAGAAAACAGTGGTGTTGAAAGTCTTTGTGTTTTAACAAAAGGTAACACATTAAAGACACTAGCACAGAGTTTGGGAACAATTGATACGATCCTAATGGATTTAACACAAGCAACAATCAAACAGGGGTAGATGTTAAACCAATCTGCAGCACAATCCTTGGGCCAGTTCACCTTAGTGGGAGTAATGTATTAGTATTCTGTGCGAGTGCTTGTGAGTGTGTGTTGCCAAGGAAGCGAGCATCATGAGCGCCTGTAGCTGTGTTTACCTAACACTGCAGGCTTCTGGGTTTTGTCAACCGTCACTAGGTCAGAAGTCAAAGTCTGCTTGTGCTGTGTCTTGGCAGAAACAGATCAGTGACAATCCAAATGTTTGAATGTTTTAAGAACACTTTGATTTATGGTCACACTTTACCTTTGACTCTGGAAACACAATGTCAAGATTTTGCAGCTCCCATTCTTATTATTCTAAGAAAGAAAAGGCACTTTTTGACACTTTAACTCAGACATGCCTCTCCTCGATCACTCAAATCTTACCCCTCTGGCTCAAAGAAGGGCCAGGGGAAAACTTTGACCTCCACATTTTAGCAGACCGCTAACAGTGAGGGTAACTTTCAGCTCTAACTCCTGAAGAATTGCTTGACTGATTTGAGTTTTAGCATCCTCAAGCTACAGAATTCATATGTATAGATAGCATATAGAGGTAATAAGGTTCTGCAGTTAGGGAGTCTGATTCTGTGTGACTGCAGGACCAGAATCACTCAGTACGTTTACATGCACTAACATAAAGTGGAATTGTTGTCTTAATCCGAACAATATCCAATATTTAAAAGCCACGTAGGCCTATACACCTTAGCTGGGCTGTAGTCGAACAGAACTGAAGCTCTTGACATCGAGCTGTTAGTGTCAGATAATGCGGTTCTAATTCAAGATATTCCGGCATGTATACGCTTAGCCGAGCTAGTGACTGCCCCGGGACTCCCCCTTCTGGAAGTGACAACACCACGAAAGCCAGAATATCAACACAGTAGGAGAAGAAGAAGACGAACAACAAAGAACTAACTGGAAGAAAACCAATGCAAAAGTGGGTTTGGCGCCACCCAGCATCACGGAGTCGAACGCACCTCACTCAATATTCCATTGTCTTCTCGCGCATGTATACTTGGATTTCTCTGAACCTCCAGTTTAATCCTTAACTAGATTGTTGCCAGTAGCTTGATTTTGATGTGTATGTAACCGCACTGAGTGATTATTAGACTTGGTTTTAAACCTTTCCTACTCATAAAGGCGTGCAGTGCAGGTTTATGTGAGATGTGTCCGCTGGAAAAACCTACTTACCGATATATAATGATTTCAAATTACAAGTC
The DNA here is from genome assembly GCF_033807715.1 of Cololabis saira. Classification (NCBI taxonomy): domain Eukaryota; kingdom Metazoa; phylum Chordata; class Actinopteri; order Beloniformes; family Belonidae; genus Cololabis; species Cololabis saira. The sequence goes on along the minus strand of NC_084596.1, from coordinate 36,163,250 downwards.
ATGTAAAAAAAAACAACAACTTCTTAGAAATAAATAGGCACCAAATCAGCGTTCATAGCATGCCCCTCGTTATGGAGGCTGAATGAAAATTAGAAAGATGAGCAAACAAAGGAAATTCTTATTTATGTACTACATGAGCCAAAGCATTTAAATCAGTTTTAATGTAATATCTACATTATCTTAGCAAACATTGTGTAGTTCCTGTCCCAACTGTGGCCCAATTCCAAGAAGAGTAACTTTGGACTCCCACCCTGGCTGACTCTTGACAGCAGAACAAGGACAATTGGACTTTCCATCTAAAATAGGACACCGGGGCTTGTTGTCACACGGGTAACTTGTCACATTGTAATTATCTTCTTCACCAAAGGGGGAAGCTAAAAAGTGGAATACTAGTTTTCTTCCTGTACATAGTCAGGTATCATGTCCAGTGTGAGAAGACACCAACACATTGTAAGTTGGAGATGAGCACCAATTAACCATTTTCCACCAGCCGAAGTAAAAGATATTAACTTTATATATTTAATATTAGTCTTCTTTCAGATAAAAATCCTAGCGGTATAAATGTGGACTTGTTAGAGAAGAGATTAAGGCATCCTGTATCCCCCCCTACTTTATATTTCCTCGGGTGCACTTTTATGATCACTCCATCGACAATGGGTCACCTGGCAGCAAAGGTGGAGCAAATAAGACAGGGTGGATGAAAGACCAACACTTTGTTGATTTCCTTCATCATTTTGTGGAACATGCCAAGTGTTCAAAGGAGAAGCCTTGCTTGCTCCTCCTTGACAACCACTCCTCACCCCTCTCCATTGATGGGCTGTCTGGTCTGTGTAGAGCCGTTTGGAAACAGCCGCCCAGGAGAAACCTGGGTGCAGTGCGTAACATGCAAAGGATGGGCCCATGAAAAATGCACCCCTGGCAAATCAGTGTATGTAGAGTAGCCTATGTCAGAACTGAGACTCAGATGAGGAGTCTGACTAGTGAGGTCAGGTTTTGTTTGAAACTTTATGACTGGATGTTCCAGGACTGACTGAGGTCAGGTTTTGTTTTAGGTTGTTGAATAGATCTTCCAGGTTTAGTTTGGGACTAGTTTAATGTTGCATAATGTTTTATGTCAAGGTTTATTCACATTCAAGTAAAAAAATATCAATAAGAATAGTTTTGTCCTTGTTTTATTAATTGCAAAATCCAGTGTGACATCTTACCCCATATAGTGTGACAACTTACCCGTTAGGCGGGGCAACTTGAGACATGTTCACAATCTCTATTTGATTGGTAATAACTCTGCACTGACACAAGATATGAACATGATATGAATACAAAATATACAACTGAGACTTTTGTCTTTCATCTGGTACACATTTGTTTTATATGTGATGTATTGATTACAAGAAATATATAAGAGAGTAAAAAAGTGTGACAACAAGCCCCGGTCTCCCCTACATAATACGTTGTTTTTTTTCTCTTAAACAAAAAGGTCCACCAAATTTTGGACCACAGTTGTTCACCCCCGACCGTTGTGGGTTCCATGGTCTAAAATCATGAGAACAATGTTCCCCACAAATCTCCACTGCTGCCCCCCACCCTCGTGCCCCCCCACGCAGCCTGTGACCATCTCCGTGCCTGCAAAGCCCGTCTCCTCCTCCTGGCTCCCCACAACCCTCCAACCTGATCGGCCCAGAGGGAAAAAAAAGGTAAACCCCCCCATCTGCATGCCAAAACCTCCGAAGTGTCATGATGCATCCCTAGTTTGCCGCATGTGTTCCCGGTGCCAGAGCAGCCCGGGGGGTGGGGGGTGATGCTGCACCAGCACCAGCCTACCACACCTGTCTGTCTGGACCACCTCTGCTTTCTCTCTGGATTTTCATTGCCATGATCATGCAAGCACGCGTGCTCGGGGAATACAGGTTTGCCTATAAATAATTGCCTGCAAAAAAGTGACCCCCCCCCCCCCCAAAAAAAAAAATAAAAAATAAAAAAAGATCCCGGAGGTCTGCGTGGAGAATGGTTGCGGCATCTCTGCATAACAAAAGAACGAGCGTCCACGTGTTCACATGTGTGGAGGTAAAGAGAGTTGCTGCTGCTGCTGGGGGGGAAAAAATCGATTGGTGATCACTTAAGGACTCAAGTTTGCGATGATTTTATTATTCACACCTTGAACATGTGGTGGTGGGTTACTCCAGATGGGGAGCCTGCTTTATCGGAATGAAATGAGCAGGATAAACCGGTGCAGCCTCTAGTCGGGTTTAGTCGGATTGAGACCCCTCACATGTTGCCCCCCCTATCCTGTAGTAAAGGTGGGAGGGGTTTGAGGAGGAGCTTTTGCCCCTGAACCTTAGGTGATGCAACTTCCAACAAGCCAAATATTGAAGGAAAAAAAATATAACTATGATAATGATTATAATAACCTGTTCTTAGGGGGCGTGTGTGGAAGACGTCACGGGTTCACCTCCACGGTAAGACCACGCGTCTCTAATGAGGAATAGGAACGGTGTGTTGTGTTTCAGTGGTTAATAAACGTGTGGTCACCGGCTATAATCTGGATTTAAATCCTTTTAAAGGAGCAGCCCGTGTTTTACGCTGGAGACATGGCACGGCGTTGTAGGGAAAACAATCAACAAGCGTTCATGTTTTGAGTTGCTTTCTCACTGAAAACAAAGATAACACAGGGCTGAGCAGTTCAGACTGCGCTTTGGGTCATTTTAAAGTGTCAGTATTGTGAGAGGGGGCTGGATGAAAGGAGGGGGGAATGCAATAGTTTTACCTTTAACACTTCCTTGTCATGACAACCTCTTTTCATCGCATCTTTTTTTTTCTTCTTGATATTAAACCTCATATTCTTTAAGACAATTTATTAGCAAGGCAGTTAACATTTGTGATGTATATGACATTAGGCATAAAGATGCAAAACTTTATTGACAGGTTTATAAGTCAAAATCATTGGACCCAAATTAGGTAGAAAACATTTTTGGGGCTGATATTTAAAACAAACATCATTTTCTTTTCATATAAAGCACATAAAAGAAAACAGTTTAGAAATTCTTGTATCTATACATTCACACAAACACATGCACATACTATTATTATTATTATTATTGAGCTTTATTTCGAATATGCATATTAAAAAAGAACAATACAAAAAAGTATAAAAAATAAAGTACAAATATATATATATATATATATATATATATATATATATATATATACATACACATACTGTATATACACATACACATACATACAACACATACACACATATACGTGTCTGTAAACAAAAGACAAGGCAGCTCTTGGGCAGACCTCGCAGATCCACCAACATATACACAACATACATAAAAACACACGTAAGGAAAATTGGAAATAAGGAAATACATCAAATATGCATAACAGCAATAATAGGAAAATAAACTGTACAGGAATATGATACATGTTCACAGATACACAAACATGAATAGACATTTACTTTTGAATGTAGACACAGTTGTTTCAGATCTCAGGGCAACCTTTTGCAGATCTCGGTCTACTTCTAAGAGATGCTCTGATCTCTGTCTTACCCGAGAGGCTTGATCTCCCGTGGAACTGTGCTGTAACAGGAGGCCCAACTATGGGCTCCAGATTGAGCTGTGAGCGTGTGTGAAAGGACTTCAGCACCCGAGGAATATATCAACATTTCCATTTCTGTGTAGGAACTCTGGCTGCAGGAATTATCAGTGAACTGCAACCTTTATTGTGAAAGTTTTTCCCAGCATATCATTATTGTGGGAAAAATAATATTAAAAAGAATTAATAAATAATCAAATTAGGTACCCCAGAGGTCACAGTCCTCACAAAACCAGGCAAGGTTCGATTCGCAACCCATGGCTAATGAAGTTTGTGTGAGACAGCTAAAGCTTGGCTATAAATGCGTTGTGCAACTGAAGTAACATGTAAAATGTAGAAAAAAACCATCAACATGATTTAAATGTGTTTTTCACATCCAGTTTGATGCTGTATGCAGACATTGAAAAAGAGAAATGAAATGACCAGCTGACATCCATCCTCATGAAAGCTACAAAACTACAGCGTATGAATAGTTGTAACTGTCGAAATAGCTGTAAAAATTATTTTCACAGAAAAAAAGAAATCAGTTTCCACAAAGGTTAATGGATGCATTTTAGTGCCATTGGGCAAACTATTTTGGAAAAGCTCCAGTGAAACTTTTGTGCACAAGCTAATGAACTTACGGACTTACAGTTACATTCAATACAAATGTTAATGAATGCTAATTCTGTTGGATGGATGTCAAATCAAACCAATGTTTATTGCTATAAAACAACCTCACCACCAAAGTTTGTACTCAGCAAGCCCCAAAAGCAGGAATGAATTAAACCACAGAAAGCAATGAAACATCATCAAATAGAACAAAGCTGAAAATAATATATCATATGTGCTCTGGCATCACGCTGATGTACAGCTATGTTATGGTGGAATTTTTCTCTTGACTTAGATTAGACAGTTTTCACATCATTGCTCTCAGATATTTCAATGTTGTCTTTTGTAAAGCATTGGTCCAGACATGTTTGGGCCTCTGGAATGCCCAAATGTGCAATTAGGAGGGGAAGGGGGAGGAGGAGGCGAGGCATGGACAGAGCTGAAGAAAAACAAAGGAATATGAGAAAAAACATTCATGTTAGCAGTAATGCAGTACTACTATAACACTATTAAACAACACACATACACATTTATTTTTAAATGATAGAAAGCTGATTTTATTGCAAATATTCCAAACACAGTGATGATTTTTTTGAGTGTAAAAGTTCAGTTTATCCTGAAAAGAGTCGGACAGTAAAAGGACGAGCGGTTTGTAGCTGTAAAACTCGCTGCCGCCACTAGAGGGCGCCATAGCACATCTCCGGTTGGTTCTGAGCTTTTCAGCGCACTAATTCAAGTCTTGGCAGAAGTGCTGCCTTATGTTTAAAAATGATCTCCACGACCTCAGGAAACAGCTTATGTGGATGGAAACTGAAACAGTTTGGCAACCCTACCTGGGGACTGTCACCTCATGTGACAGAACATGCCGTGAAAGCACTTCTTCATAGGCAAAGGTTCAGAGAGAGTGATATTACTCACCTTCAGATTTAGAATGTGTTCAACCATGTCAAGGATCAAGACTGAAAAAAAGAAGAAAAAGCTACCCTGCCTCTCTTTCCAGAGAAAAAAAGACCTAGCAATAATAATTTATGTGGAACATCCTGGTCTGATTCACATACATAGAAGCAGTTTATCAATAAAAAAAGATTCATGTGGAGACTTATCACAGTTATTACGCAATGCCCGACGGCAGTTATTCTATACAATCTGTTGTCATCGTTTTGCATAGGCTCATCTTCAACATCATTTTGCATATTGTTTTTGCATATAACATCTGCTTTTAATATAACTTGACAGTCTGGTTTTTCTACACTTTCAAGCTGGGACTTTCAGAAACTTGGCATATGATGAGGAGCTGACCTTTATGCTTGTTGAACTTTTTAAATTCTTGTTGCAGGTGGAGGAAGTATTCCCGAGAGATGTGAATCTTTAAGTACTATATGATTCACTTCAGCTTCGGCTCGTTGGGTTCTTGATTCTGTTCAATCTGATTGATTCCAAACAGTTTTTTTCTTTTTACCCAAAATAAATTGAATATTATTCTCAATTCAGAACAAAGAATACAAACTTCAGTTTCTATTCAAGTGCGTTGTTGTGCACAGAAAGCAAAAGAGAACTTGAAAATAGACAAAAGACTACACAACATTTCATATCTAAACTAATCCAAACCAAGTTTATTTGGTATATAATTAAGCACTTTAAAAACAGCAACCGCTGACCAAGGTGGTGAACAGAAGAATACAATAGAATGAAATAAATAAAACATAAATATGATAGACATGAGTAGAAAACACACACAAATGCTGGAGTAAAAGTACAAGACAAAAGTAGATAAGTTAAACAATACAATTTGCATAAAATCAACATATCAGACAAGACCAGGATTTAAAGAATGGCTTTATAGCTTTTTTGGTTAAATAGGTGATTCATGTTTTCAAGAAAGACATTACTCTTGAAAAAAGAAATACGGTAACTGCTCCACATTAGCGTTACAAAGAATGAGTGGTTCCGCTGGATTTGACTTTGGTGTGAGGGGCCGTCTGAATTGATGCAGAATAAGACTCTGGGACTGGATACGCATCAGAGAAAGGAAACGTGCGACACAGGCAGAGCAACAGCCGAGCATGCTCAATAAAAGACATCCAAAACGGTGTTCAGTGGCGCTTGAATGCCGGTTAATGACTTGTCGAGTTTAAAGTAACAACTTGATGATCAAAGTTGCTCTGCAGACATCCTGGTTGTTTTGAATCGTGGGTCTTAGACGCCATTATGCCTGCCTTTGATGGCACAGACTTGAGTTTTTTCTATGTTCATTTTCAGCTACTACATGTTATTTATTTAAACTTGATTCTCTTTTATTCAGAACTTAAATGTGACGGTCTAATGACGTGTCTGGGTTGTACCCCGGCCTTTTGCCTGAAGAGAACGGAGATAGACTCCAACAGATAGACTCTAAGTAGGAACAAGCAGGGACGGATAGAGGATGTTCGGATGGATTTAAAAGATTTATTGCTGATGGTGCACAATTATTAATAAAAAAAAAAAAATAGTCAACAGTTCATCACATTTGTATGCTGTATGTGTTTTGTTGTATTATTGTGTAGTTTGAAAGACATGTTGAAATCAAACCTGATGCCTTCAGTCTCCTCAATGAATTCAACATTGGTATTGGATCGGTATCGATTCCTACTAATACACAAACCCCAGGACCCGGGATGGAGACTGAGGAAGTTGGATGTTGTATCCGTAGTACTGTTTAAGTTGACAACCATGGAAGTAGAGGAAAGCAAAACATTTCATTCAGTTTTTTTTTCCAGAGTTATTACCACTGTCTGGTCCTAAAAGAACAGAATATAAGAAGAAGTACTTTCCCTGCCTCTGTGCACTTAGACACGGGTTGGTGTGACTAGTACACAAGGAGAACGGTGCTTCCCGTTGGTGGGCATGATGGTCACACAAGAGGACATTGTGACTTTGTAAAACCAGTGAGTTTGCATGTTTTAAGCAACCGTAGCAATGTAATATTCATTCATTCATTCATTCATTCATTCATTCATTCATTCATTCATTCATTCATTCATTCATTCATTCATTCATTCATTCATTCTCTGCCTTATACCTGCTTAACCCTATACAGCATCCTTGTGCAAGCACAAGGAGATCATTCAAGACTCCTTCCGGGTCTTGAACCAGGAACCTTCTTGATGCGAGGCAACAGTGCTACCCACAAAGTCACGTGCTTCATTGTTATTTCAAATTGTCATTTCAATTTGATTGATTGTTTAGCTGCACTACTGCGGTAATTCTTAAAGTAGTACCAAACTACCACATGATACTAACCAGTATCCAACCAAGTGGTGTTGTGCTTCTTTAAAATGTTTGTAGGGAAGCTTGGCTTGGATGTCTAGCCTTTCGTCTTCAGCAATAAAAGTAAGCGCTTTAGGTCTCTGGCTTTCCTTCCTTGTACAGCCTTGTAGAATGTAGGTCCCTCCAGGGTGTGAGTTGTTAGGTGGGGTCCCTGTGGAACGAGCTTGGTGCCTGTATAGGTGCCAACAGATCCTCTCAGTTTGGTATCTGGTGCCTGAAGGCGAGGTGAACACATCAGACTCTGCTGTGAGTGCTGTTAGCATACGGTGGTTTGGACAGGGCAAAAAAAGGACATTAAATCCACAAACATCATTCACATGTCACCACAAACCAAAACATTATTAACGTCATAAACGTACTCAAACTATCAGAAAGTGCTCTTTGCACGCAGATCCAGTCTTTGTAAATGCCGAACAGCTTGATTTTTATCCGGTGATGTACATGTTGTCTTTATCTGTAAAGAATATGTCAAGTTTAGTTTTGCAGGTTTGTGTTGTAGAGTAAGAGAGACGAGATGATGCCCTCGAAATGGTCCGAAGTGTCGCAGAAACTCTAATTTCTGTTGGTAACTTTTGTGCTAAGTCTGAAGCATTTAGCTGCCATGAGATGGACCTTTTAGATTTTAGGGGCTGCCTAACCTGTAGCGCCTTGCAAGGGCTGCGATGAGTGGTAATGTGGCTCGTTTTCTACCTTCTGATGCTGAAAATGTTTGTGGTTGGTCATTATTCTATTTGTATCATTATTCATATCTGCTAAACCTCACGTCAGTTTTTCTGATAAAAGTAATCTATCATGGCGTGGTGCCATTGAGGAAACAAATGGAAACGGCAGGGAGGCTGGAGTGGTAAGCAGTGACTTTAATTGATTACTGAAAACACAGCCACTGCAGGATAATCCAAAAGAATCTCAGGAACAGGAGCACAGAGAGGGAACACCAGGAGCACAAGTGAGAGAACAAAGACAGGGAAAAGAGATGATCAAAGCATGGCAGGGAAGAATATATGTAAACAATGTTATGGCGCTTTTACACTAGTACCTACTCAGCCCGACTCGACTCGCCTCGCCTCGGTTTTGTGCTTCTCCACTAGGGGTCTAACCGTGCCGAGTAGATACTTTTTCTGTAACCACTCTGCCGAGGTTCTAAGTGGGCTGAGTCGGCTGTATCTGACGTCATCACACTACACGCCATCAATTGGTCAGGGGGCGGGGCCTGTCAGACGTTTGACTCAGGAGGCGGAAATCAGCAAAAGAGCGACTCGCGGCTTCTTGTTCATTGTATTCGACAGGCAATGGCAGCGCAAATGTATGTTTCGTGATCCAACTCTGAGGTGCAGATGTTCATAAACCTGGTGGCTGAGGAGAAAATTAAAAAGGGATGTAGACGGGCCACAAGGAATGACAAGATCCACCAGGAGCTCTGTCACGTCATAGCTGCTCACGGCTCCCAGCTGACTTTTCAGCAGCGGCGAGACAAACAAACAAACAAAAAAGCGTTGCCGCTTGAAGCTTCTTTCACCCTCATTTTTTAACTTGATAGCAAACTCAAGTCACAGATCCAGCAGCACATATATCATCTCCTCCAGGTTCTACATCTTTAGTGTTGTTGTCTTCTTCGTTTAGATCACACAATCAAATACGTCACAGCAGCTTCACTCCAACCTCCTACTTCTGGTCTGGGTATTGAGGTATTGAAAAGAAACGAGGGCAATGCGAGTCGAGACGGGCTGAGTAGGTACTAGTGTAAAAGCGCCATTAATGTTCTTCTCATTCCCACTTGTACTTTTTTTGTTCAGGTGTCTGAGGCGATGCCTAGTTTGGTGTCCCCTTTTACTCTGTGCTAAACCTGAACAAAGTCTAGTAGAGTTCAAGATCCTGTAACAATGTATTTGCTTTATCTGTGAGAACTGCTGTCCATCACGACAAAACACTGCGTCAATCACTGTGCTGCACATTGACCTCTTTGATAGACATCGATTCTTTTCAGGCCTAACAATGTGATGCGTTGTATGAAGCATGACAATAATGGTTGCTATTTTAGCCCACTGTGTTGTACATCATGTCAGACAGGGAACCAAGTGTTCCCTCCCTGTTACGGTGCACATGCAGAACAGCTGTGTGACTGTCTGAGCGCAGGAGACTGGTGTTGCATCCGTCTGTTCAATTAAATCAAGTTAGTTTTACTAGTTTACTAGTAGTACAAGTTATACTTGCTGTCTTAACATTTTTATTTGTGAAAAAATATGTAGAGGACTTAAAATAAAATAGAAACCACGCTATTTATTTATATGTTGCTCTGAGTTGAAGTTCTTTTAGTCGTCAGGTCATTTTCTCCCCAGCAAATTGAGCTCTGCAAAAGAAATACTCAGCTATGGGATCGCTTTGGCTCCTCTTGCTTAAGTGAAGGTCGTATAACTTGTTTAACTTTAACTGGAAAACGTTTGTTACGATCTGGGGCTGTAGTGTTGGTGTTGTGTGTTTGGCCTGTGTTTTTCTACTTGCTGGGCTGGGCGGACGTTTGGTCTCAGGAGTTATCACACCCCATGCACCTGCAGCAGGTTGATAATCAGTGCCAGGTTAAAAGCCCTGTTCCTCATGCTGCCTGCTGCCAGATGACTTTGTGTACCACCCGTGTGTCCTCTTTGGTGCCGTTCGACATGCGACTCCGATTCAGGGTCTCAGTTTGGCACCTCTGCAGCACTTTCCTGCTCTGCGCTCCTCCAAGTGATTTCACATCACTCAGCTTTCCAGTAGCTTCTAGCGCCTCTACAGCAGCTGTTTGTGCTGTGGTGTTCAAATAAAGAACCATGTTCCACTTTTGGGTTTATTCTGTTACTGAGCGAAACAGAATAATCTGGCCAAAATATGGACCCAGCGGACCCAACATCCGTCACCCAGGCCCTCAACGCTCAAGGAGCCCTGGTAGGAAGGCACGACCAAAGGCTGAAGCAAATCACGGAGGCCCTTCAGGTCCTCACCACTAACATCTCACATCTTGGCCAATAAGTCTCGCTGTTGCCACCACCAGCGCTTGCTTCAACCTCCACTGCCACCGTGGGCTCACCTCCTGCTTCAGGCTCAGCTCAACCCCCTGCATCTGCCTCCAGATCCTTTTGTTCCCCTACCAGAGCATTATTCAGGGAACATACGTTTTTTTAGTAGCTTCCTGTTACAATTCCTGGGTTTCGCTAACTTCTACCGGAGGTTCATCCGCGACTTCAGCCGGGTCGCTCCCCCTCTCACGCAACTAACCTCCCACTGCACACCCTTCACCTGGAACCCCGCTGATGATGAGCCTCTTTTAAAAAAAATGTTTTCCCATTTTTATCACCCAGTGCTCCTACCTACGTCAGGCCTTGGGCATTGCTCACCCTCTACCAACCCCGGGAGGGCCCATACTGAGCTCAAGTCTCCTCCTTAACTTGAGGAGTGAACCGGCCAGAGGGGGCAGTGCACAGCCCAAGACGGGTAGCTCACTAATTTAAAGGGGACCTATTATGGCATCTAATACCTATTTTAAACAGGTCTTGAATGTCTTAAAAACAAGCTTTTGATTGTTTTTTCTAAATAAATTAGGAATTCAGCCTCTGAGCCATGTCTTTATCTTCCCATTCTCTAACCTCATTATCTATGCGGGGTTCTGAGTGGGCAGGGAGGCTATGATAATGAGGCTCTGTGCTGATTGGCTGCCTGAATGACGCGATACACCGCTACGAAAAATTGGCGGAAGCTCCGGCCGGCGGAGTTAGTTGTGGGCGTGTTTTCACGCATCGGAGGCCAACCTATGTAAATTGCTTCCATCGTTACGTATCGACGGGAGCAGAATCTGAATGGCTCGTAGAAGCCACATCACATTGGATGGCTCATCCGGGCGGCTGTACAGACACTGCAGAATTTGGTTGCTTTCCTCCTTCTCTGAGTTGGCAGGCTGAGGGGAGACCACTTTATGTTAAAGCAAGAAAAAACATGTTGTTCATAATAGGTCCCCTTTAAGATTATTGCTGTCAACATTCATATGAATGTTAAAGTCACCCACTATGATGAATTTATCTGTACTGATGAATAAACCAGATAGGAAATCTGAGAACTCGGACAGAAACTCTAGATGAGCACCAGCAGGGGGCCGGTACACTACCATTAACAAAACTGGCTTCTCTGATTTCCAGCTCGGTAGTTTTAGACAAAGCGTGAGGCTTTCGAACATATAATTGCATTTAGGTTTCGATTTTATTTGAAGACTGGAGTTATACAAAAGATGTAACAATCATCGGACTCCAAGATGGTGCAGGATTTTAACCGTGCCTGATTACCAATGACCGATAGGTGTGATCAGTGACGTGCGAGGAGTTTAATGGTTGGTGAGGCACTGACTCCTTTAGGGTCAGATTTACAACTATATAAACCCAAAAGGGTAGCTTATTCAATTGGCTACTGGTTATTTCATATCTTATCCGCATTCTTCACACAAACACACAGACACACATAGACACACACACACACACACACACACACGAAGTACGTATATACATATAGATAAGAAAAAAAAACATTACAATTACAGCAGCGAAAGAAAGTGGATAGAGGGCATTTGCTCTGCACCTTCTGTATGTTGGCCGTCGCAATTCTACAATTCATACAACCCAAATGAGAGTTTGTACAGAGTGTACACTGTTTGTACAAAAACACGGATTTAAATTTTGACCTTTAGTGAAATATTAAGTTGTTTTTAAAAAGCTTTTAATTCTGATACTATAATCAATTAAATACAGATTGTTTTTTTTCATGCTTTTCATTGAGCAAAGAATATTTTATTTAACTCCTTCCCCCAGCAGCTGGAAGCTCCAGTTCATGTGTGGACAAAGTTACTCAAGTGCTGTCAGGGTATTTTCTTTCAACTGTTTCTCAGACAAGAAGCCCTAAAGCCAATATGTCAAAACTCCAAGTACGTTTTATCAACAAAATTATTTGATTTATAACAACTTAAAAATACATACAACAAATGATGGCGCCCCCAACGCGAGCAACACTTGCAACAAAATGCAACAGAACGCAAGATCAATTTTTCCACCGCAACGTAGTGGGTATCATATGAAACTACAAAAGATACACTTTTTTTATAAGATTGAAATGAAAACTGTTTGTGGTCTTACATTTATTTGTAGATGAGGTCCATGCCGTCCTGAATCTGTCCGTTTGAAAAGAGCAGGTTACCTTCTGTCCCGCAGTTTGAAGCAAACCTTTTAGCTCCGGCGTTGGTCTTCCGTTCTTAATCCCTTCCCATTTTGACTGAAAGTTCAGTTGTAAGAAATTTTAAATTTTAACTAAAGTTTAAATATATAATCTTCTTCCATTTTGGCAGTCTGACGAAGCAAAGCATCAAAATAAACGGCAGTGACTGCCTGGTGCCTCTGCGTAGAAGAACAGCAGCCACAAGCACCCATTGACTCACATACGCCCCCTTCAGTGCGGCAGAATCTGTCTGCCTCACCCTGTGCCTTTTCACTGCGGTTTTATGTCCCATCAGCAAAACTAAATATCCATCCATCCATCCATCCATCCATCCATCCATCCATCCATCCATCCATCCATCCATCCATCCATCCATCCATCCATCCATCCATCCATCCATCCATCCATCCATCCATTATCTATACCCGCTTTATCCTTTGCAGGGTCACACGGGGGTCTGCTGGAGCCTATCCCAGCTCATTTCAGGTGAAGCAGGGGTTATCTTTGAACAAAAAAAATCAGAGAAACAAAGAAATTGAAACAAAGAAACAATTTTAGTATCAACTTTGTTTTATTAAAACAAAGTTGATACTAAAATTGTTTCTTCTCCTTTTTTCCAAATGAGAATCGATAAGAGAATCGATAAAGAATCGAATCGTTAAGCAGAATCGAAAATGGAATCGGAATCGGAAAAATCTTATCAATTCCCATCCCTAATCAGAGGTGAGGCTCGGCTCGTTGCTGCCGCACCTCTCGTTTCAGCCCGGTATTTGAACATGAAATATGCAAATTCAGCGATGTTGACTATAGAAATGTTCAAAATTAATCATACATAAAGATCAGTGGACAAATATTAATATTCATTTTATGTTATCATTATTATTCTTTTTACTTGTCATGATGACAGGTGAGGTTCTGCCTCACCTGCCTCCCCTGACCACACGTCCTTGTGTGTGACGCTGACAGACTTCCACAGACCTGCCCAGCATGAAACAGAAAGCACAACAGCCAGCATGCAGGGAACAGAAAACCTACAGAAAACATAACCACCACAATTATGTTTTTAACAGCAATATAGATTTTGATTTCTGTCTGCATCAATGCAGTGAAAGTCAGAAGTTTGTATTTTCCTAATTCTTTGGATCGGTAAACTTAAAAAAGAAAAGGGGAGGGAAATATTTCACTTTCTATTTACCGGTAGAAGTAAAACGCAAAAGATCAAATATTTCAATAATCTTACAACAAAACTCTGCCTTTTTAAAAATACAGAAAGGCCTCAGGGATGACATTTGCTTAAATTTAAACACTTTCCCAAGAGAGACTTTGTGTTCTGTTCAATTAAAGGAGCTGTCTGTAAGAAATGGCCAAAACTGGTACTGCAGTCACTTTCAAAATATTGTTGAGCGGCGTGTACCCTCCCCCTCCTCCCCCCGACCAGAGGTTGCCAGGTAGGCTGCAGAATGCAGCAGGAACGTAGGCTGCCATGGCTGCCATAATTAGAGCCGAGCTGGCAACCCGGATGCCGAAACAATACTAACTTCGTGATTGGGAGATAGGTGGAGGGTGGAGCTTCAGAAACAATACTGACTTGGTGATTGGTAGATAGGTGGAGGGTGGAGCTTCAGGCCAAAACAAAAAATGACAACATAAACATCAGTTGAGGGCTGCAACTGCTCTTTTTAAACTGGAATATCCTGGTTTGAGTGCTGTTGTCAGTGACATAAGTATTTGAAATGAACATGATTTTTAAATGTCTGTTGACATATCGGGGTCATTTTATGATTCGTTTTATTATTGCTCTTACATACAGCTCCTTTAAAACATTCATTCATAAAAGAGAGAAAAAAAAAACATTAGGTTGCTAGAAAAAAATTGTGCAAAAATACTTTTGCTTACTGTTCGGCATTCTTAATTAAACTTTAACTTTTTCTTACACTAACTCACACTTACATTCAATAAAATACCTTATTTTATCTTCAATAAATGAAGGTATTTTTTTCTTCAGCTTTTCTCCTGTAATTGGCACAGTGGGATGCTGTTTCATGTGTTGCCATGCTCAGATGGCTCCTGCGTGTGGCAATGCTGATATGCCGTGACTGTTTTATTCACCACCATTAAATAAACCATAAATGTCTTATAGGGTTGTTGTTAAGCTGACTCATAAGGGGACGCATGCTGTATTTATCACTTAAATCTATGTTGAACCATCAGGAGACCCAGTGCCGTTACCTCCGTCGTACATTTCAGAGGTATAGTGTCCGGATAACAGTATAGGGTTGTCAAACTGAACAGGTTAAAGCCAAGTGGATCTACCACGGAACCATGAGCCCACAGGAAATGAGTGGCTTTGACGTTTTAATAAAATATTCTTTTATTTTTCTCTTTCTGCCCTCCCTTTTCGTTTTTAGGGACTTCCTGTGTCCCCAAACCCTTCTCTGACCCGATTTGATCATTTTCTGCTGACCCATGACACTAACACTAAACTAAAAACTAACAAACTCTGTAGAGTAGTTACTGAACATCCCTTGAATTTGTGGGTTGTGGGCTGTGACAAAATATTGTGACTAGCAAACCTCTGTGGACTGAGATAGTGAAGCTGATACTTAAAGGTATAGTGTAATTGTATTAAAAAACATTTATTGTCATACTGGGTGAAATGGTCCTTCCATCCTGAGAGTAGCCAGTGAATAATGTGTTCAGAAAAAGGAAAGAAAAAAATCTGACCTCTCTGACAGCTTTAATCCTGTAAAAACTCTGACCAATCTGTTTTTTGCGGTCCGAATGGCACGGATTGGTCAGAGGACCAGAGGATTGGCAGGGGGGAAAGAACCAATCAGATGCCTTCATTTTAAGTCCCGCGCACGCCCCCCTCTGTCCCACGCGCGCACTCGTCACGTCGAAAATCTTGCCGGAAAACTTCACACACTCGAGTCACGTTTGCTGAAGAATGGCGCAGAAAACGAGAAAACGCAGCCAAAAATACCACCTCCCCAGTATGGGGGTCCGTGGGGATGGAGGCGTCTCCATCCCGGCGAGGGCGGAGAGCGCCGGTGCGGGTGGTGTTGCGCTGCAGTGCAATGCAGGCTCTGTTGCCACGGCTACGTGGCGACGTGCACCATTCTGCGTTGGTGTAACGCGGAACCATAAATCAGCCTTCAGTGTGTGCTCTGTGTGCTATTCTGAACTTCTTTGTTGTGCTCATTTTGCTGGGACGTCGGGTCCCTCCGCCGAGAGACAACTTTTGCGGTATTCGTTCATTGTTGTGTCTAAAAATGATGCGCAGTGCCCACCCAATCAGAAACGGTACAGATATTCTGTGATATTTTTTATATTTATAAAAAAATTAAATTATAAAAAAATAAAGGATCCCCATAACTTTGATTGGGTGGGCAGGATGCATGTTTGGGTG
Source organism: Cololabis saira (assembly GCF_033807715.1). Classification (NCBI taxonomy): domain Eukaryota; kingdom Metazoa; phylum Chordata; class Actinopteri; order Beloniformes; family Belonidae; genus Cololabis; species Cololabis saira. Next base: position 36,147,118 of record NC_084596.1, on the reverse strand, counting down.
GACACAGCCCACCCCTGCCCCCCCCCTAAAACCGGCCTCGCTTACAGGTGAATGAGACATGGGGTAGTTTTGTTGAAAATGTGCTGTCCAAAATGTCCTGGAAAACTCGACTCCTGCAAATGCGCGTTCCCCAAAGTTTGTGGGGGCGTGGCTTTGGATGGAGCGCTGACGGGAGGGGGAGGAGGGGGTGGGGCTTAGAGGAGGTGCCACTTTCAAATCTTGCTAGCTCTCAAACATTACAGACTATACCTTTAATTACTTCACTTTTGGAGTGTGATATACAGTAAATAGCTCAGCAGCTGCAACAGGTTGATCAGGTGAAACAGGCTGTCCAGGTAATCACAGCATACTTTTAAAATTGCCCATCTCATTCATCCCAAAATGTTTTTTTAAACATCTGTTGTCTTTTGTGACAAGGTTTATCCTGCCCCACACACCTAAGCAAGGTTTGATAAACAATAAATCAATAAAACCTCGTACCATAATTCCCATCATTTAATCAACAGAAAGTAGATTAAAATCCAATTTGTTACGCTTAAAATAATCTAAACAATCTTTATATTCACTTAATATCATTGAATATCCTGGAAATGAAGAAGTTTTTGACTAAAACCATGAACGACTGCTTTGTGGCCCAACATCATTGCATAGATGTCATTATTCATTGATTCATTGAACCTTTAAGCCGGTGTCGAGATGCATTGGGATCTGATATAGTGTGTACTAGGAGTCATCATTCACAAAGGTGGAAAATCCCTCACAAGAGCCAAGAAACACTCCAGGTCTGAGTGAGTTGCTGCCACTCCTCCGAGGACTGGCCAGGGGACGTGTACAAACATTTGGTCAGCCAGTGGGATGGAGTTGGAGCTGTATGGTTAGACCGTAGACTTGAGTCTCTGCACTACTTAGTCTCACAGGGGCTGAGGTGGCTCCCTCTACCGATGCACACGTTGATGTTTCCTTTGTCTTCTTACTCTCCCAGCATTATATCATATCAATGTTTGTTTCTTGTCGTATTTTTATCAGTGTGCAGCGATGAGTATGATGGGCAATGTCCGAGCCCCCATGGGCTTTTAGACATGTGACGGTCGTACTTGTTTGGTGTTCTGTGCCCAACACTGAATGGTGGCTATATTTGGCCGCTTTTCTCTCCTTTTCCTGGAGTGCCTTTCAGTATACCATCTAACGTTTTTATTTGTATTCCCCAAGCCAGTGAAAGAGTCGCATTAACGGAGACGTCCTGAAGAGTTGCCATCTTTGAGTTACACACCAGTCTTTGATAATTAGGGCCCAAGCACTTACAGTGCGAAGGCCCTATTGTATCTGTAGGAATTTTCCTTTTCCTTTTTTTTTTCTTCTTCCGACGAAATGAGGGCCTTTTTGCCCCACTAAACGTGCCCCAAAGTCACCAAATTTTGCACGCAAGCCAGGCCTGGCGAAAAATTTGATATTTAATGGTTTGTATTAATGGGCATGACAAAATGTATCAACAGCGCCCACTAGAAAACTTTGTGCCTCAAGCCCCACAATATGGTTTGACGTACATGCACGAAAATTGGTACACACCTGTATCATGTTGCAACTTAAAGAAAAGTCTCTTGGCGCCATGGCCGAAGCCAAACAGGAAATTGGCCATTTTGAATGAATCGTGACATTTTGGCGAAATTTATGCCATTTATTCAGCTGCTTCAGAGCCCTAACCGTAACGTGCACCCAGGTGTGTTATACATCAAAATGTGGGTCTCCATCCTGCGACAACGTGCATTACTTTTCTCAGTCAAAAGCGTTACCGTGGCGACGCTAGACGCCAAAAAGCGCGCCCACCCTTCATCTGATTGGTTCAGACAGAAAAAACTTTGTGCCTCAAGCCCCACAATACGGTTTGACGTACATGCACGAAAATCGGTACACACCTGTATGATGTCACAACTTACAGAAAAGTCTCTTGGCGCCATGGCCGAAACCCGAACAGGAAGTCGGCCATTTTGAACATTTTGAATTAATCGTTTCATTTTGGCGAAATTTATGCCATTTCTTCAGCCGCTTCAGAGCCCGAACCGTAACGTGCACCCAGGTGTGTTATACATCAAAATGTGCGTCTCTATCCTGCAATCACGCGCATTACTTTTCTCTTTCAAAAGCGTTACAAAAAAAAGACAAAACAAAACAAAAGCACTTTTGCCAGAGAACATAGAGCCACTTAGAAAGACACCCACAGCTGCTTCATGTTTGATAAAAACAGCAACATGACAATTTCACTTTACCCTGTTATACATTTGTCACGCAGTGACTAGACCCAACATAAACTATGTGAACCTCTGGAAAATACTAGTTTACCCGTTTTCTGCACAAAAATAAGTTAACCCACACTAATTTTTTCAATGATAACTTATAGGAGTTGGTAGTTAACGCACTTGGTGTCTAATTAGTGAAACTAGTTTGGAGCTATGATTTAAAGCTACTTTGATTGATGAGAGAAATGCAAACGTTTCAAGTTTGTAAACTATGCCTTTCAAAATGGAGACGATATGTAATATATAAGATAAAGAGAAGATATCATATTACTCCAATTTTACCTCTCTTCTCACAAACTGCAATAGTACTTGACTTCCTTAGAGGACAATTATCAGACTCCTGTGTTGGTGGCATCAAGTCCCAGCCGAAGTTTTAATGATGCAGACACTCTCTCCTTTCAAGATCAGGCTTTTCAATAAAGCTTATACTGTAGTTAGGGCTGCGCCAGGTAATCTGTTTTTTCTGCAGCTTTTAGGGATGAGCTACTTCTGTTGTTTTACTATTTTATGTGTTCTTCAGGGAAATTTTATGAAATAATGCTGCATTGCAGTTCCTCGACTGACTGATAGTGAGCCAATCTCCATGACCTCCATGTTAAAATGTCACTTTCAGTTCAATTAAATTTTATTTATATAGCGTCTATTACAACAGACGTTGTCTAGGCACTTTCCAGAGACCCAGAACACGATCCCCGAGCAATTATTACATAAACATAACATAAACAGTGGCAAGGAAAAACTCCCCTTAGCAGGGAAGAAACCTGGACCAGGACCTGGATCATAAGGGGGGGAACCTCCTGCTGGAGGAGCTGGGAAGAGCATGGAAAGGGGGAACAGACAGAGAGAATGAAGAACAGAGAAAGGAGAGACACAGACACAATGGCTAACTGGTGCACTACAAGGATAACTATATAAACAAATGTATGTCAGCAGGCATCTACCAGACATCAACACAGACAGGTGGTCCTGTCCACCTTTAGAGCAGAAATAAACTTATTCACAGCCTGGTTCAAAAAACGTTTCACACCCATGACAACGCTTGAGGGGAGGGGACATTTTTTATACCACGCCAGAAGAGATTATATCAAGCAATACACTGATTTTCTAATTTGAGTGATTGACAGTCAGCTCAGCCAATGGCTAGCCGTTATCACTTCCTCCTTCCTCATGATTAATTAGTCATGCTCCAGCGCTAACGTTTCTATTAATCCAGCGTCTGTTAAACGTTGCGGTCATTTCTGATTTTGCCGGTACATCCGGCTGTAAATGTGTGACAGCTGCTCAGACACGGTTAATCAAGTAAAATATCTGCTGATAAGCAGGCAACTAACCATCAGCTCAAAGCCTGAATAATTCCTGGTGCAGATAACAAACATCTTACATAACTATATTCTGATACCAGGTGACACTAACAACTTAAGGCAAACCAAACTTAAATATACAGGCAAGATGAGCATTTCATTAAATGTTTTTTTTCTGTATCCTGTTTAACTGCCGTTCAATAGCAATCACAGTTAACCTGTCATAACAGGTTAACTTTATTGCTTTGTTGTGACTGTTGCTCTGGCTCTGCTACAATATGTCAATCTGTTATGATATATTTCTGGGTTTTTATATTCACCTTAACTGATTTCTTAGAACTGGCACATCCACCTTTTGATTTACATAACATCCAGAACTTCTAGAAAACAAAAGGTTGATCAAATTTTTTTTTAAACCTGTACATAAAAATATGAAGAGGTTTGTTTTTTTATAAAATGTTTGAAGACTTCCTGGGGACAAGTAACTCACACATGTTGCCTTGCCTCTCCCTCATTCCCCTTTCCTCTCCTCCCTCCACCCCTCTCTGCCTGTCACGTGTTCCTTTCACAGCATAGAAAAGTTTCTGGATTAGGGCAGAATTAACACAAAGCAGCGACGCCACTCCAGCTACACTTGCAAACAACACGGAAGAAGAAGGAGGGGGACCCGAGACGAAGAGCCCGAAGTGACGGGGTGAAGACGCTCCAGCAAGCTTCAGCCACCTGAGAGAAAAACCTCCAGCTCTGATAGCGAGAGGCGGACGAGTCCATCACCGACAGACAGACAGCAGCAGAGAGGCAGAGGGGTCTGTGCCGACAAAGTCCCCGAGCATGGAAGAGAAGCAGTTTTCTGGGATCCTGGTAAGTTTTCCTTTTAGTTCGGTGAATGATGCTCTCATACACGCTTTTAAAAGCACATGGACGCAGCCACACGTCACTTGTGTCGCTCTGGTGGGATGCGGCTGCTGGACCACCAGTTGAGTAACTCTCTGTTTTTCCTTCTCCCACAATTTGAGGTCAGGTGGTCTGGTTTTTCTGCATTGAATGATCAATCCCAGGAATAAAGCAGGTTTTTCTGTCAGTTGTTTGCATTCAAAAATAGTTTTTTTAATGATTAAATACTTCAACAGGATGACTCAGGAAGCCTTTAGTGCCATCTGACTTATCCTTGTGTTGGTGTTTGAGTGCAGGAGACAGAAAACGCTCACAAAGCCAAGTCATCATTAGCTAAACTTTGTCTCCAGTTACAGGCATAGGAGTTTATCTCTACTGCAGCCCACAAAATGTGATCTTTGACTCAAACAATAAACACATCTTCCGATTTTCTTCTCCACTGCTGATAAGAGATCAGAGGTAAACGTCTCAGTGTCGGGCTTGAGCTGATGGGGAAGCTTTAAATGGAAGTTTAGTGTCATTGACAGTCAGGTCACTTCTCCCTCCGTCTAAGTCCTTCGGTCCGTCTTAAGACGATGATAAACACAAACTCAGAGCTTCAACTTCCCTGACATTCTCACTTGTTTGAAGCCTCGCTTTCCTCCCTGGAGACACCCCCCTCTCTCTTCCTCTGCTGTGTCCTTTCAAGATTAATTTTCCCGTTAAAATGCATGCACATCATCTCATCTTAAGAGGAGGACGTTATCAGTCCTGCCTCCTCTCCCCCCCGTGCTCCCCATCAGATCAAGAAGATTGTCCTGTTCTGTGACTGTTGCAACTTTCCGCAGGGGTTTTGACAAGTTGACAGCTCGGTTACAGGCTGCCAGTCAGTCTTTTGTTGCGATCCAGAGGTAATTTAAAGATTAGCACAGGGTGGGTTTCTTTTTACATGTGCTTACACGTTATAAAGTTGAAGTGCAACTCATCGATCTCTGCTCGCACTCGGGAGAAAGTCTTAGGAAAGTCAGCGGGGAACATCTCAAAAAGGACATGTGTTTACTGTTGTGGGTGTTTGGTTTCCCAGGGCTGCTCACGGCTTCTAGGTTTCTAACGTGTGAATGTATTATTTAAAAATAAAGGATTTGAGGGAGTGTAATTGTGGGAAATTTTGATGTGTTTTACAGCGAAAAGACAGTGTAGTAGTGAATATGTTGAGAGGTCACAGCAGCTTGTTGCTTTGAATCAATCACATATACAGTACAGGACTGTCTCAGAAAATTAGAATATTGTGATAAAGTCCTTTATTTTCTGTAATGCAATTAAAAAAACAAAAATGTCATACATTCTGGATTCATTACAAATCAACTGAAATATTGCAAGCCTTTTATTATTTTAATATTGCTGATTATGGCTTACAGTTTAAGATTAAGATTCTCAGAATATTCTATTTTTTTGAGATAGGATATTTGAGTTTTCTTAAGCTGTAAGCCATGATCAGCAATATTAAAATAATAAAAGGCTTGCAATATTTCAGTTGATTTTTAATGAATCCAGAATGTATGACATTTTTGCATTACAGAAAATAAAGGACTTTATCACAATATTCTAATTTTCTGAGACAGTCCTGTATAGATTTCTGTGCAGTTAGCTGTGGTTCAGTTCAGTACAATTACTTTGTACAGATTTTACTCTCAGGTTATTTACATAGATGGGATAAAAAAAAGGCACAGAGTCTGCATAAAACCTCCAGCACTCCAGCAGCGGGCAGCTGCTCGTTCACACTTAAAGTCGAAGCCTTGGCCTGTGATTGGTTGCTTTGATGGCTGGGGCCGTTGTCTTCGGCAGTAGTGAACAGTGATGTCAGCTTTGGCTAAGAGTGGTCAACAACGAATCAAAGAAAGTTTGTGTGTACATGTGAGTGAGTGTCTTGATCCCGTCTCCAACTGTCACTTCGCTTTTTATCCCACTGCCCCCCCCCCCGCCCCCTCAAGCTCTTTTATCCAGCCTTTTTTTTTTAACTCTTCCTCCTCTCCCTCCTTTTATACGTTCGCAACAAAAATTTGTAAACGTGATTTATCCGTCACATTTCACACGTAATCAACCAAGCTTCACCTCTATTTAAAGAGTCAAAAATGCCTTTGTCTCTTGTTTTTCAAAGTGTGGCACTCCGTTTTTTTGGAAGCCCCTGCTCTTTTACTCAGGTTGGAGTTATTTATACGGGCCCAGATGGTTGGTGGATGGACCAGTCAACATAAATCTGGAGACACACAAGGCGCTAGCTTCCTGCTACCGCTTGGCTCGCCCGGTAGCCTTCTGCCAGAACTCCCTCTGTCCAAAGTTAATTCTCCTGCTTTGCTCGCAACGCCGACAAAAGGAGCCCCAACCCGTCAATCTTACTGTGCCGTCTTTGACTGCCCTGGAAGCCGCAGCTTCAGCTGAGCAGATGAGCAGATGGTTGCCCTGGCATGAGCTTTTACCGGGCGGGCGGGTCGCTGTCTCTTTGTTTCCCCCCTCCTTAGTTACTTCTTTTCCACTTGCAGTCTTTAAAAACCTCTTCTTCCATGTATGTGCTGGGATTGTAAGAGGAGGAGGAGAAGAAGGAGGAGTTGCACTGCCATATTGTTTATTTGTCTGCTCAGGGGCTGCATTCATGTGTCCGGCTGTGTGGACCACAGCTGCTGCTCCATCACCATCCCGGGCCAAATGGGAGAAGAAGTCACGTAAGACTGGCCTGGGATCACAGCGTAAAACTGTCAAGCACTTTAATCTTACTTCCGCAATTTGCACAATTTTTCAAGCTGGCAGCTCTGTCAGCAAAGAAACGCGAACCTGCGTAACAGTGACATCCTCGCTCTTTATAAACGCTATCACACGCAGCTTCTTGCAGCCCCTTTTTCAGCAGATTTTCCCTTTCCTGTCAGATATGTTGAGAAAAGCAACGTAAACCAGTCAAGTGTCTGCCAGAAAAGTTGTTGTGCACATCAGCAGGTAATGGGATTTGTCTTTGACTAATGATTTCTGGGATATGCACGTCATGGTTGCAGACGTATTGCGGTCTTTCCAGCGTTAATGTTTTTAAATACATTCAGACGCTCATGTTTCCTGAAGGCAGCTATGAGATTGTGTTTTTTTCTCCTTTTATTCAATTTATTAATCCGCCAGTTATTCTTTTGTCTGCAACACAACAGAAATGTGACCTGGAAAACACAAAAAACCCTTTTCAGCATACTTTGATTTGTATTTATTTGTATGAACCCAAGATATTTTATGCTTTTTCTTTCTTGACTTTTATTTTATTCTATTTTTTCATTTCAGGCCTGCAAAGTAGTTCCAAAATAAGGCTTACTATAGAGGCAATTTAGCACTAGATGGAAGGTGGAAGAGGAAAATAACAATGTTATCTGAAAGAGGCTCTTTCAACCGGAAGAATTGGTCCAAAAAAAAACTGACTGAAATGTTTAGTTGCTTGGTATCCTCAATACCAGAATGTCTTTAAAGAGACGTGAAAAGAAATGCCAGCATTGCAAAGTGGTAAGAACTTGACTGTCAGAACTTTATTTCTGAACTGGTTGCAGGCCAACAAATGAAATGATCCCTGGGAGTTCATTCAGGCAGGCAGTCTCTGCAGTGGGTGCTTTTATTCACTTCGTTTCGTGGTTAATCCCACTTACTCCACCTGATGCTTTTACCCACATAAGGAGCTGGAACTTTCTCAGATGCCTTCAGGATGTGTCACCTACCAAGCTCGCTGCCACTCTTGTGTTGGCAGTGCCTCCCTCTTCCCTGCAGTTCACACTCAAACAATCTCGGGTTCGTAGGATTTGCAAAGAAATAAAAGTAAATTTGGGCCGCTCGGTGGGTTAAGCGGCGGGCCATATACTGAGGCTACAGTCCTCCTCCTGCAGCGGTCGCAGGTTCGAATCCAGCCCGCGCACCTTTGCTGCGTGTCTTCCCCGTTCTCTCTCTACCCCTTTCCAATCTGCATCTCCAATAAAGGGCCACTAGAGCCCAAAAAAACCTTTAAAAAAAGTAAATTTAAGAATCATCCCATGCCAACATATTAACCTTTTCTGATTTGGCTTTGTAAAAAAAGAGCGCATATAGTGTCCATTTGCTCTGTCAAAAAAGTGAATTTTACAAAATTACTAATTTTTCAAAATACACAGTGTCCAGATTCATGCACCCCCCTTCTAGGGACTGGCCACCTGCAGGAGATGCTCTAAAGGTCTGCGGTAGGCCGGTAGTCTTAGGTGGAGGCTTCGGTGGTCAGAGCCGGCTTCGAGACGTGGCGCCCTATTTCACCCTAGATGAGTCACTGCGACTCCAACCCCAAAGGTTGAGCAAGTTGTTTTGGCATCTGGTCAAGATGCCTTCTGGACGCTCTCAGGGGAGGTGTTTTGGACATATCTCCCCAGGAGCAAACGTCTGAGCAGACAAACTTGCTTATAAAACAAGTTTAAAAAATGGTAAAATTGTAAACAGAAGGGAGAATGGAGTCATATAATGACAGGTAGAGTCTCTGTTATTACACACCGATGTTAGTTTTCTTTAAAAGCTGCGATTGCTCCCAGAGTGCTCCTGAGTAGTGAGCCCTTCAGCGTGTGTGTGTGTGTGTGTGTGTGTGTGTGTGTGTGTGTGTGTGTGTGTGTGTGTGTGTGTGTGTGTGTGTGTGTGTGTGTGTGTGTGTGTGTGTGTGTGTGTGTGTGTGTGTGTGTGCCATTTCCCAGGGGTTGTGGGCCTAATGTGTGCTGTGGCTGTGAAGTGGAAACTAAATGAAAAGAAATAGTGAAACCTCCGCGAGGTCAGGGAACATACACACACACAAACACACGCACACACTCACTCGCACTGAAATGCGCACGTGCAAAAGCATAATGGATGATGCACTTAACATATTAAGGGCACAATTTAGAATAACACATAAATATAAGTTGTGATGCTGTAAAAGGGAAAGAAAACGGAATAATTCATCACATGAACCCTCTGTTCTGGTGTTAGTGAAGTGTAAACTATAAATAATCTGCAAATTATTTACTGTTTTGTATTCACAGTTTATAAAGAGAGGGTTTTTTTTTCAGTTTTATTTTCCTGGCTACACAATTTCTTTTTTTTGTAGTATGTGCAGGTATTTTTTGTTTGATTTTGAGCCGCATGTTATCGACCACGAGCGCCACATGGTCTACATCCACTCACAGGTGAAATGAGAGCGCTCACAGTCCCGTCTCCATCTCTGGACTTATGTAAGAAACATATTGAGCTGCCAGTCGTCCGGCTTAGTTAACAGCAGTGCTCGGCAACCATGTTGACGGCCTCGGGGGCGAGGAGCCGACAAACAGATGTGAACCGAGAGGGAGTCGGAGCTCTGTGGGACAGGTGGGTGGGGGTGGCTAGTGAAGTCAGACGCAATTTTGTCTTTAATTTCTCTCCATCTCGCAATTTTTGACCGGCTCACAGAGAAGAAATAATAAAAAAAACGACAAAACAATGCAATCATATGAACAGGCAGCACTCAGCTCCAGCTACACAGCAGCCACCGTGCTGGGCGAACAACTGAGAGACAAGGGCCACAAATGCCAAACACGTCCACTGCTGGGCACTCTTGAAAAGGTAACCCACCACCAACTGACTTCCAGTGTATGTTCACCCACACACACATAGTAAGAGGGGAAAAAGGCTCCTTTGTGTTTGAGACCTTTAGATTTCGTTAGGAAAAAAAACCCAGCGAGGCTAGTTTCTCGTCCAGCATGGAAACTGCTGCAGCTCTGTCAGCAGCACAGATACGGCGTCTTTTCAAATTTGAATGAATGAAAAGTCTCCTCATGGAATCCGGCCAAATGTTACAGATCCAGATGCAGCACAACTGGAGAACAGCTGCTTTTCTACAATAATCTGATTCAATTATAACATGCTCCTTATCCTTCCAGTTTGATTGTGGACCGTCTCCAGTGCAGTGGAGGGGACGGGGGGGCTCAGCATGTGGAAGGGAATTGAACTGTCAAACCAGTGATCAAACGCTCTAAGACCCGAGCCATATCTATCTTTATGTTTGATGCAACAAAATGAATGAATTAAGTTTTACTTAACCTATTTTAAGATTCAAATCTCACTATCTTTGAATTGTCACGTGAAAACTGCTTGTACCCCACTTTCTGTTACTTGTTTTCAAGTCTTAGATATACAGGTATGTGTTCAGCATACAGAAGCTGTATTGCCTTTAGATCACCGGGGACCCTGCCTGTGTAGATTGTTTCCAATTTAACCAGAAAGCTGAAATTAGCTCTGGTTTTTTGGCTGGAAATTGAGAGAAAAATCTAAGACAGGGATATAGACAATAATCTGATCTGCAACAGTTATGTCAAAGCTGTTTAAAGACGTGTATTTTAGGGTTTCTTTGTCTTTTTATGTCGTACTGAAGCGTGCCTTTGTTTTTCATGTAAGTGAGGGCATTTTTCTTCATCTGATGTTGCTATCTTTGCACGCAGTGAGGAGCGGATTAAGTGCGTGTGCATGAAGCAGTAGAACCTTGGACAGTGCTTTGTTGTTGTAATGAATGAAGAAGACATGCTTCCTGTCCTTCTCTCGCCGTCTCTCCCCCACTCTCCTGTCACATTCACAGAGCGACGGTGACTTCTGCCACGTGAGGCCAACTTTGCTCACATGTTCCCCACTTTCATGCCCAGCGATGGTCCCATATGTTTGTCAAAACGTGTATGTTGTGCGTTTTATTCCGGCCCGATTTGTTCCCATGCCTTCTCTCCAATGAGCCCCGCTCTCCCCGGGGGTCCGAACTGAAGCCTCACGCTATTTATACAGAGCGAACAGCTGGGGCCCTCCCAGCCAAAGTAGTAAGGGATGAGGGATCGGGGGATGGGTGGAGATTTTTTTTTTTATTTTTTATGTAAACTTTAGGTTTAACCAAGCGTTGGAAATATCTCCCTGTTCCCTCTCATTTGCTCTTTTATGTTCCGTGCGATTATTTATGTATCTTTCTCTTACAAGGACAGGTTGTGTCAAGTTCAGGTCAACTGGACAACTAGACAAGCATCCCTCACTCACCGAATCTTGTTCCTATTTGCTCCGCGCTGATGTTTTTCCCTTTTTCCCTCCTCTGAAGCACATTTTCTTTTCCCACTTCCAATTACAGTGCTGTTTTGCACTGGAAAAGGAAAAGATTGATTTTCCCTCCATCTGCGCTTCAACACATTTTGTCCTTTTGTTGCATTGGACAAAGCAGAACTGGCCTTGCATTTCTTTCCTCCTGGACTTCAGCTCCTGCGGTGCTTGTCTTATTGTGAACTTCAATCCGTTCTCGCGTCTCGAGTCTTCCCTTCACTCGTTTCAGCCAGCCCTTTCGCACGAGTCACGGATGCTCAGTCCTCCACCGTCTCAGCTTTTTCTCCCATGAACCGCCCAGGAGGGAAGAGAAAGTCAGGCTTATCAATGCTGCCTTCAGCTCAAGGCCCCTTCCCCGGTCACACGTCCCATCACAGGCATGCTGAGCTAATGAGAGGGGAAGAGAAATTAACCTAATTGGTGTAAGGGACAGATATATAGATCGCAGAGGAAGTGTAAAGAAAAGGATTGTTTAAAGGATATGAAGTCCTGTCAAGACTTTTTTTTTAATTCTTGGGTTTAGATAAAATCTGAATCAAACTAAAATATAGTATAAAATATATTTTACAACAAATTGTAGTACTGATGAATTCAAAAAAGGTTTAAAATGCATTTAGTCTCCCCTCACCGATGAATTATCCTCCAAGTAACTGGGTGAATGATGTACAAGAACAGATTAGTACAACGACATAATAGGTTAAAAGATAAAAAAAACAAAACATTTGAAACTGATTTTTGAGCTACAAAGCGTGTATTTCTTTATTTCTAGTTAATGCACTTTCTGTCCCGTAGTAGGCTATAATAATATTCATTAAGTCATAATTTTATAATTACTGACTTTCTAAAGTTAGAAATTAAGATTTATGTGCTCAGTTTATGAGTGTATTCATTCAGAAATTCTACTCTGAAACTCATAAATCCTCACTTTTAAGGCGGAATGGAATTCTGACTTTATGAAGTTACTATACTCAGTTATTTTCTCTCAAACCTGTCCTTTTATGCTATATTAGATTTGGGTGCTGCATTGCCCCTAAGTTTTTATTTTAGTTTTACAGTAAAGGTGAAAGTAAATTAAAAAAAGATTAAGATTCTGAACACATGAGGGAAAAAGATGGTGTGGGTGACGAAGATCTCGTCTTACCTGTACTGACAAAACCAGAGAATAAACCTCCAATTTTAAGGAAGAGCGAGGTAAACACATAGCACTTAAATTATTAAAGAGTAACATTTATCACACTATTTGTTGTTGTTTTTCCGATATTGACATCGAGCATGTTGATATTGCGATAACAATGCATTGTACAGCTCTGTTCAGCAGAGTAATTTTGTCTAAAGTCGCATTGAAGTATTTTAAGGGAAAACATATTTACAGCATTCCTAATTATTTAGAAGCATTACATGCATCATATTTGACCACATGCATTGATTTCATTGTGAAGCTCAGTTCTTTATGTTTATGTACCGTTATCCATGCAGTCTGGCGGTGGATGGAAGACGTGACAGGCCAAACACGGTCAGACTCACCTGCGGGGATCACCTTGGAAACTGTGGGAGTAAAGACGGACATTGATTCTGACTCACATAACTGACACTGTGTCCAAACTTTAACTCTTAACTGAATTTTTAATCGTTTTTTTGGCCTTTAGAAACACAAAGGTCTGACAGACAGGCAGTGGAGAGATACTGTATATCTGCTGTGATTATGCCGTGGTATTTGAATTTATTTTGTCGTTGCTAATGATAATGCTCTGAAAAGGGGAGAAAAACTAGAGAAAAAAGATGGAAATGATTCAACTGAAAGGAGTTTTATTTTTCCTTGGGCTCGAAGTGCATCTTTCTTTTTTTTCTAACCTCTTCTACCGCTGAAATGCTAATGTGGTACGAGGGAAGCAATGGAGTTTGTTGCTTGACAAGTAAGGCAGTCAGGTGTGGACATTAACGGTCTCCTGCTTGCCAGGGGAAACTACAGGCGAATATGATGCCTTCGCCTATTTTTGTCCTTATTGAAGCCTTTGTTATTATTGTTAGCCGCCTGCTAGCTGAGTGTGATGCTGCCAGTAACATTGATGCTGCCAATCACAGACTATTGTCATGATGTGACATTAACCGTTACATCTAAAAGCATTGAGTCTGTTTTTATAATACTGTGTTAAAATGTAGAAGAATAAGTGCAGAACAGAGTGTTATACCCTCTAGTTAACACAACCTAGGTAATTTTCATCAACTATACGAGCACAAGTCCTCAGAATTTTCAAAATCGGATTGAAATGTTGTGACTTTCTGCTTATCGCCAATATAATATGTCACAGATCTGTTTCCAGTGCTACTTTCGGTTTAAATAAAATGTGCAACACATGAAGAGAAAAAAGGGCATTTTGTAGAAGATGTGACCCATGACACCCCCCATCGCCCACCCAATTTTATTCCATTCTGTTTATATGGATGTGACTCAGACATAACAACGGACCAAATAAAGTATGTTTTACACAAGTTTGAGCTGAGAAATGTGGAGCATCAGTCATTTTAACAAACATTGTTCTACCTGACTTGAAAATGATGAAGTAGAAATAGCAGTGCAGTCAGAAAACTTTTGAGTGTTTGAGTACATGGGGTGACGCAGAGCTCTGCGGAGGAGGGTTTGTGTCGACGGAGAGGGTCTGTGTGTTGACACCGTCGATTCCACTGAGAAGTATAAATGAGGGTTAAGGGTGAAGTGACTGAATAACAGCCGAGGTGATTTGGATTGAAGATGTTCATCTGACCTCATGTGTTTAGAAGTGTCTGGTTGCTAGTTCAGCTCAGCGTTAGAGGTAAACCTGGTGTTAACCTCTTACGTGACCTCAGAAAGTCACGCCTCACCAACGCTGCTGCTATGTTGGCATGACAAAGCTTCTGATTTGTGGCTTCCAATCTGGCAGTTCGCAGACGTGCCGCTGTTTTGACTGATTTGCAGTTGAAATCAGCAGGAGCCATGCTTGTTGTAATAATGCATTCACATTTAACTTCAAGTGCAGCAATAGCTTAAAATTGAAAAGTTTAGCTACGTGGTATTGTGCCGTATGTTAAAGGAGCATGAGGCAGGATTGAGGCAGGATTTATGAAAAAAATTCGTATACGTTTTAAGTTTTCTAGTAATAATGTCAGATGAAGCGTTCCAAACCAAAAAGAATGAGCCCTCTAGTGTATCTCTCCGTTGCCTTGAACAGGCTGTGTGCTGCAAAATGTGCTGCAATTGTGGGGCCGAATTTCCCGCGCTGTCCTGCGGATGTGACGTCAAATGACGCTGCATGCACGTTCTCCCCGTTCTCCCGTGCCGGTTTCGCTGTTGGCTGCAGTACCCCCGACGGCCGTCGTGGCGAAGGGTGGCGCTAATGAGTCTCATTTCTTAGAAGGAGCCTCATGCTCCTTTAAGTGACTATAAAGAATGGTGGTACAACTTTCCTTGGGTCTATTACAGTCAGGAAAAAAGTAATTCTTTATTACTTTTCATGATTTTCAGCGAGAGCAGAAGGGGAAGCTGTCATACAAAATTAACTTTAAACAGAGCTGAGATCATGTTATAATTTTGTTGTATTTTTTGCCATGAATTTCCTTAAATCCCCTCATTTTTCTGCAAGGAGACAAACTCCAACTTGCCTTCTAATCTCAGCTGGATAAAACCTGCAAATACATTTTTGTACCTGCTTGATTTGTAAGTGCAGTTAATAAGCTTTGCAAGGAAATGTTGGACATTACTATAATCTTCAAACTCCTTCATATTTGTTCTGGCCTTTATTGAGAATACTGTTTGTTACTGCTGGAGCATAAAATGAATAGAACAAAGGAAAGACTAGTGTTATTTCTCTTTCTACCTTTGAATTGTCTGAAACTTACATTTCTTGTCTAATGGGCTTGTGTTGTATCATCAGTGATGGGTCTAAGGAGCAATGTTGTGTTTGGCCCAGGGCTGACCTTTAATCGATGTTGGCATGATGAAGTTACCAGGAAAGGCCAGAGGAGATCTGTTCGACCTTATCACTGTTTTATTGCCTGTCCTCCTCTCCACTTGTCTCTTTTGTCTCGTCCATAGACGTTTGGATGTGGAAGCTACTGGAATCCACAATAGTCCTAGTCGAGTTTAGAGACAGAACAATGATAACCAGTTCGATCATTTTAAACAGACAAAACCAATGAAAACTGATTCATGACTCTAGTCACGAGATGATTTGCAATATTACTGCCCATCCTTGTTCAATGGTTTCAGTGTCACATCAAGACGGTGGTTTCAGCTCCATCAAACGGCTTTGGTTCCTTTGAATATGCAGTAAAAAATCCTGGCCCAGTGATTGGCTCAGTGTTATTCTCTCTCTTTAGTTTTCAGTTGTAACAAGAAGACAAAAAAGAATTCAAACAAGTTGGTCTTATATTATCAACAGCAGCATCCGTGCTTCTCTGATCATCGGTAAATAACATAAGGTAATTGGATAATTAGCAAAAACTCCCATCTATTTGTCTCTATTTGTCAAAAATTAAAGCTGTATTTTCACTAATTGCTTCAACGCTTTCTGCTACGTAATTAAAGTTTAGTTAAGTGTTTGGATGTTTGTGGCCGGATGCTTACGGAATTTGGGATGATTAAGGTTATTATATCTGTTTTTTTTAGCTCTTTTTCAGAGATGATGCTCCTCCAGTACAATAATGTGCATGGGTGACATTAGCTTGATTTGTGTAAGTGAAAACTGACTGGTAAAAAAACATGAAAGCAACAGATATGGATAAATATCTTCTTAAACTACTGTTCTCTAGCCCCCAAAACATGTAACAACGTTCTTAGTTATAGACTGATGGTTAAGCCCAGGTTGTATCAATACTACAGTATTTCAAAGGAATCACGCACAGATCTGTTTTTCAATACTGTCATAGGTCAAAATAATTGCCTCAATAAAGAAAAAACTGCTTCTCATTGCAAAAAAATGATTAATTGCTAAAACGTTAGTATTGCTAAATACTTATAAATGCATACACACAACACACAGTGTCTCAAAACATTGTCTTTCCATATCATAAAGGGACATAGACTACCATTTTTATTCCTTTTGATTAAATATGTAATTTCAATACTCTTTTATGGCATCCTGTTTTATTGTTCTTAGTTTAAAAATATGATTTTGATGTTGTTTTATTTTATCTGGGCAACACTTTGGTTAACTCTTGTTTTAAACATGCGCTACAAATACATTTTGACTTGATGTGCACAGCTTTAGCTTATCGCCTGCTAGGCCACCGCTTGCAGCTTGTATTTTTTACTTCAAGTTCATGTCATATCAAGCTAGAATTATAGTTGTGCATCAGCATCCGGCAGTAGAGGAACAGCTTGTAAATTGTGCTTTAATTGTATACCCTGCAGCTTTCCATGGCCTGACAAAAAGAGTCACACTCATTGCTGTAATTAACAGCTGAAGCAATAATCTTAAGTCTTCTCTTCAGACACCAATGTCAATACCTGGGCTTTTGGTAGCCACAGATACTGAGAACCGATATGATACCATGATTTATTCAATCTTCTTTTATTGTTATATTCACTATTAACTTTAAATAACTGTCAGATGATCGTTGCCAGAACGTCGCTCACACCTTTCTGGGATGAAAAGCCTTTATGAAAAGCTGTGAGTGCAAATGTTCAATTAAGTTGAAAATCATGACTTTTAGATGACAATGGGTCATCATCCAGGACAGTGAATATTTTTCCATTATTGCTGTGGCTGTCCGTCTGTCTTTGGGGTATTTCTCTTGCTTCTGAAAAACACACTCCATATATTCAGTTGCTGAGATTCAGTTGCTGAGATTAATCTGCGTTTCTGTTTCACTCAGTAAAGTCTTCAGGCATTTTCACCTGATGGCTCCTTAAATGCTTAATAATGTTACTTTTATTTTACTCAACAACATCATACCACTTCTGGAAACTGGAGCCTTGCATAACGAGCACGCACTTGTACATTAATGCTATGTTTCTTACATAATGCTATCGCTATAGATATCTCAATACAGCCATTCATGTCTCCACCTGTCGACTCATAGCAGGAAGGTGCGAAGCAGTAGTGTAATCAAGACAAACTGGGAGTTGATGCATGAATGTTAATACTCTCTGGTGCTAACAGCCTTACTTTTGGCAGAATCAGTTAATATTTCCAATCCAGATTTCAGAATGAAAACTAAGACAACATGTATGATAGCAGGTAGTATATGAATATTTTCATCCCTTTTGTTGACAGACTCTTGTACCATAATACTCAAGCAGTCGTTGGTAACCATTTTGATGTGTTTGATAAAACTTCCCTAGAAGTAGTTCCAACAAAAATAGAAAAACTATTGAAAATGATGATTTTTAGTAAAAACAAATGAGTCAAATAGCCATTTTGGAAGGTGCAGATGTAGTGCTAATGTGGTTTACCTGAATAAGTTTAAAACCTGCTCACGACTTGAAACCCAGTTAGTATCTCCTTTATTGGCACATATCGTACTTGGCCGGGGTTCTAACTGAGCTGAGTCGGGCTGAAAATGCCACGTCACCAGGCTGCAGGCCACTGATTGGCCAGAGAGTGAGAGAATGTCTCTGATGAGTCTTGAGAGCAACTCCTTCACACCCGCCATATTCAAAACCTGGCACCAGCGATATTTAGTTTACAACTAAACTTACGGTAGGTACAGTGAAAAATGGGAACCAAATCAACTCTGTGGTACAACAAGGAGGTCCACACGTTTCTGTGCCTCGTGGCTGACGACTGCTTCCAGAGTGCTCTCGCACTGTGTTGCAAACAGAGATAGCTTAGGGCTAGTAATACAGGATTTTTAACATTTTTGAACAGGATTTGTCATGGTAGCTGCTGGCACAGCAGCGCTCAGACTATGTGACTTTTGGCCAATTTTTGGGCTGTTCAGATTACAGGACTTTCTGTTTTGTAATCAGAGGTCTTAAAGTCATTTTGTTGATCACATGAACTGAATAATCACCTATGGAAGTGATCTGACAGCGACTCAGTCACCTGACTTCTCTCTAAAACTGCGTTTTTTGTCAAAATGTGTGAGCTGTTTGTACTATGATTTGTTCAAAACACAAACTGAAATAGATAAAGCAAAGAAGATGGGTGAATGAATGGATTATCACTTGCGGGTACTGAAAAGAGTTGAGGATGAGTAAAAAAACCAACGATGCATCTCCTTACTTCTCTGATTCCCCCTAAAGGATTACTGTCCTCATGGTGAACACACCCATTGTCTTGCTAATTGGACTTAAAATTTTGTGTTCTGAAAATGCCCTTAGTGAGTGTGAGTTCCCTGTGGAACAGTGGATCAGTTAGGTACGGTTAGGTTATCAGCTTAGCTATGGTTACGCTTGTTTTAAACTGAGACTCGGCTGCTTCGGGCTGACAAATTTCCAGCACCTTTAAATACAAACACAGTATTTTGTTCTAAATCACATTAAGATAATCAGTAACTTCTATGATATGGACATATGGACAATTGCCCTCATAATTTCAGACTCTAGTGTTCGATTGCTTGGTTCCACCTGCAGATTGTCGCTGCTCGACAAGCTCCAATGTGAAGTTTGTCTTCAGGGACAGTCACACTACCCCCCAGTTATGTTCCATACCTCCAAGCTAGCTTTTGCTTGGTCTTTTCTTTTATATGCAGGGGCATGGGTGCAGTCTCTGCATAGGTACTGGACCAGCAGTTGAGCGCCAAGGATGGGAGAATTGAATCAGAATTAAATCAGGCATTTATAAAATTTTGATTAGGAAAAATGCATCCGTACTTTGATTGCTATGGAATTTCACGAAGCTTTTCTGTTTATCAGTTGCTGCAAGTTGGGAAAGAAGTGCAAACTGTTTGCGTAATAGATGCAGCAGTGCCGATTAAACAATGCTTTGTCTGTTCTAAATGTGTCAACAATCGCAGTCGCTTGACAGGAGCGCTTGTTTTCTTTGCCTTTATTACTTCCCCTCTGCAAACTGAATAGGGCGGGCAAATGCTAATGATTCTTTTATTGCATCCCCTGTGAGATTCTATTGCTCTGAACTGATAGACAAATGAATAGCGTCCTGTCTGCGTTGCTTGTCTCTTGTTAAACATAACTAGTGGGCCTCCACTCAAGCGGTAGCTGCCATTGTCCGCGGCTATCAAACACCCATTAGGCTGCGTGCCAATAGCTTGTCAACTTTTGACACCGGTCGTACCACTTCCAGTCAGAGGATTGATGCTGAGTGACTTGTTGAAAGACGCCATGTCATACTGCCACATGAGTGATGCTTTGTTGATCTCTCAATCACTCCCGTATTGTGGATGCACTCTTACCTCTCTCTGCCTTTTCTGTTTGTGGGCAGCCATTAGCCATATGGTGGCAAACACACACCATAATGTGGGCATTTAGACCGAGGCTCGGAAAGGGAAGCGCTTAAATTTGAAAGGGTGTAGCTCTGTGAACTCGTCACAAACGGAGTGCGGGAGGTGGGCTTTGGCCCGGGCCAGCCTCTCAGAGTGACATGGCGGGCGGGTGGAGGGCATTGGCAATGTCGGGGTGTAGAGACGGACGAGGATTTGGAAGAGTCAAGTACCGCTGAAAGGGAAGTTGTTGGTGGTCTGCGGAGTTGCAGCAGCTGCCTCTGAAAACAAACGGAAGAAATAAGAGAGACAGAGAGAAAAGGGGGGGTTGGTGGGGGGGCAGAGAAGTCCGGTGTGAGGCGTGCAGGCTCCTCACTTCTCGGGCTTCCCACTTTTTTTGTGCCTTTGCATCAATCTGTTCAGAGAAAGAGTGAGGGAGCGGGGAGGGGTGGAGGGGGGGCCTTGGCTAAGGACCATGGGCCCCCCAAATCCCCTCTACCCCCCAAACCCCCCCCACCCACACGTTACTCCGGCCAGCTCAACCTAAAGTTCAACACCCCCCCTCCCGCACCCGTGGTCCCCTCCACCAACGCCATCACAGGTCCTCCTCTCTCCCGCTCACTCGCTCTGTATTCAGCCTAGGTGCTGGAGTGACAACGAGCCATTCATTGTGGAGGTAGAGGGAAAAAGACTGTGGATCTCTCCTGTGTCTTTTTTCGGGGATGTGGTGGGAGTTGGGGCTTTGGGTATAGGTGGGGGGCGGGAAAGGGGGGGTGAAGTGGGAGGTGGATGGCAGAAGAGAAGAAGGGAGGGAGCATACTCCTGAAATGTGACAGAAAAACCAGGCAGAAAGAGAAAGTTAACGAGTGAGAGGCGAAAGTGAGGGAGGGGGTGAGTAAAAAGTAAGAGTGCAGGGAGAGCGAGGGAGGGATGGATGGAAGGAGGGAGGGGGGGGGCAGAGCTGGAATCACAGAGGGAAGGGAGGTGGTGGTGGTGGTGGTGGTGGGGGGGAGTGGGAGAGAGAGAGAGAGCGGGCTACCATGCCGAATGAGCAAGAGAGGCGGAGAGGAAGCAGAGCTCCATCAGATGAAATGAGGTGAAAGTAATTCAGGCATTAATCAAGCCAGGGCAAAAGGGAGGGTATACTGTGTGTTCTCCCCCCTCTTTCGCTGCGGAACTGAAAGGCAAGGTGTGAATGAGGGAGCCTACAGTGGCCGGCAGAGAAGCACCACAGGGTCACAGCATCAAATCATGTCTGAGTCCAACACCACTGCCGCTTCCACCACAGACCAGGTCAGTTCAACCTGTCGTATTTGTTTTCAATGTTGTGTTGTCATTGCAAAAGGGAGCGAGCATGCTGATGTTTCTTTCTGCAGTAGTTTTTCTCCTCACCACCGGCTCAAGCAGGGAGGAACATATTGTTTAAAGTCTTAGAAAAGAGACTTAACAGTAAGAAAAAAAAAGCGTGGGGGGGAGTAAAATCCCAAGTTCCGGCTAGATGTATATCATCTTTAGATCCTAATTCGGAAGTAGTTAAGGGCAGTCTCTAAGAGCAACGGAGTGAGTGTGTGTTTCTTGGACTATCAAAGCAACGATTGTTTTGCTCAGAGCTGCCTGGACAACGGTACAGGGTCCTGAAAGAATTGAATTCATCAAGACGAGCTATTGTCTACGCCGCCTTATTTTTCGGTGATCATTCAGGGGGTCGTGACGACTCAATACCCCCCGAACCACGTGAGGAGGGGGAAGCAGCTCTTTAAAAACCCGACCACGTGTGGCGGCCCTGAAAAGTTTCATAAGTAATTGCAGTGGGAAGTCCGGCCAGTGCTGTGAGAGATGGGGTTGGTAAGGAAGTGGGCTGGTCCGCCGTGTGTGTGAAAGAGAGCGGCGGAGTAGAAAAGTAAAAGTGTCCAGAGAAAGGCCGATATTTATGCCCCCGCCGCCCCCACCAACCCCTCCCTCAAGCGGCTTTAATTGCACTCTTTGGCAAATACATCGCTCGCTCTGCTTCCCTTTATTAATTGTCTTCTTGACTGGAACAATTAAATCCTCTGATGTGTTTAAGATAAGACGTACAGTTTCCTCTGCAGAAGGTAAAGACAAAAAAGGGGCGTGTGCATGTGCGTCTGCGTATTGTTGTGTGTGTGCATCCGACCTTGCTGCCGGCATACACTCGCAGCCAAGTCCTTGTCTCCTGTTTCCGATTGCTACTGTCAAGGCTGAGTCAGCTTGGTATAGCTCTGTAGGCAAACACACACACACACACACACACTCACACACATATGCGTGCACACACCTGCACGCACAAATGCACGCCTACAAGGATATATATACACAAATGTTTGGATGATTTTTCTGGTCACACAACAAACAACAGATCTTCAAATTGCTCACACACAAATTTCAGCAAGGGAAGGTTGTTGTGGAGGTGGGTTGAAGTTATTTAGAGCGCCAGAGTGTGTGTGTGTGTGTCTGTGTGTGTGTTTTCGGGAGCACCTAGGCGTGCATGTGCGCACTAATCCGGCGATCCTGGCCGGTTTAGATTTGTTAACAGGCACAAAACATTCTCTCAAAGCTTTGACTGACAGGATTTTCTCGCATCTTTAGGACTTACGAGGAGTGCAGCCTGCACATATGTTCCCAAATTTAGCTTCATAATTACAGAATGATGTACACTAAAATGAAACGTTTGCTTTAGTACTGATGAGCCGTATACACCCACTGGTACTGAAGTTCTGCTTTCCTAATCAATGACTGTTTGGACAGTTGTTCATGTCACCAGGGATAGAATTTGATGGGTATTCAGCTTTGCTGTCCTCCACGCCTCTTGTAATCCACTGGCGTTTGAAGTATAGAATTGTAAATGAATTAAAATTAATTTAAACCAATTGACTTCATTATTTATGCATTAAGGATGCAAATTTCATAGGAGGTCTTAAACATTGTCACATCAAACACAATGTTTTCTCATAATGGGATTTGTTAAAAGCGATCCTATTATCACCACATGTCTCATCCAACACAGTTTCCAGGAAATTCTTATAGCATTGATTAAAACGTATATGAGAAATCCATTGTTCAGTAGTTCATTTCTGTCTCATGCATGGATGCACTTTAGCAGAAGTTGTGCCAGAGGTGGACCAGACTGTCAAATTTGGTAAATCTGTCATGTCCTAGTCTAACATTGTTAGATTTGTCACAGTCAGCACTGAACAATGGTCTGGCATCACTGCGCTGGCATTCTGACAGACGGGGACAAGACGATGATTTATTTGTATTTCTATAAACCAATTTCAGCCCGAGATGTAAAATGATGTAGAGTGGAAACAGATCACAGTGAAAGAGAAAGTATATTGTTATGAAAAAAAATAAATAAATCAGACGGGCCTGCATTGGTAATTATTTAATTTAAATGTGACACTTTCAGAGTGTACAGTAATGTTAAAATGTGGCCCCTCTTTAATTGAATGATTCTGTGTAACGGGACATAATAAAAGAAAAAAGATCTGGCACTTATCTGATTAAAGTTAGGGAAATACAGCCCAGATTAACAACAACGTAACACACCTGGGATGTTCATGCCCTCCATCCATCATTTATACCCGCTTAAATCCTATTTGTGGTCACGGGGCTGCTGGAGTCTATCCCAGATGTCAGCGGGCAAAAGGGAGCGGTACTCTGTAAACAGGTCCATCAGAAGCCCAAACAGAAACAGGGAACCTCATTCACTCCTCACCATTTAACCGAATTACTCGTTTCTTGCGACATCTCCCCGTTAATAATAGATGTGATCAGTAGGTGAAATCCAAGCGTAGTGTCTGAGCTGATGACCGTAGGTTGAGTCAAGAGCAGATCTGGCTTCTTAACCAACTATCATCAAATATTTCTAAAAAAGTCACCAAGTTTTTGGTCTCCAATGTGTTTTTCTTGCCCGCTGTGATCCAAAACGTGCTCCTTCAACCACCCTTCTCCGCAATCTGACCTCACCATGTTGGGACAATAGTCCGCGGTCATGTGTGTGATTTCAAGGCATGCTTGACTAATAATTGTAGTAATAAGGACTTCAAATGGATCTGGTAATTGCTAAGTGAATGCTGGTGATTGGCTTTGACATCCTTTTCATAAAAGAAACGATCAGAAGGCATCATATTCACATCCAGACAACAGTCTTGATTGCAGTGTCATTAGCTCGACTTCATGTTATCTCAGAAAATGATTCAGCGAGTCACTTTTTTTTTCACTGGCAACATTTAATATTAAAATTATACATGATTTGTTATGTGTATATTTATATAGGCATAAGTCAAAGCACTTCAGTGCTTTGACTCTCTAATCAGTGATGTGAAGTAAAACCCAAAGAAAACAAATAGTTTCAACAACTGACCCAAATTGCTTTGTATATAAGCAGATTTTCTGGATCACAAGGTGCCAAAGAAGCAAATGAAGCCTGTTGTGTAGAAAAGTACAAAATTTTCCACTGTGGAGGCATTCATCCAGACGGTTGCTGCGCTCAACGCTCAACACCTTGTTAATGCTTGTCTATCGACGTGGAGGGAACGTAGACATATTTAGACCGTCTGCTCCCCAGGATGTCACAGTTTCATATAAGTTCCCCTATAAATAAGCACTTTTACTTTAAACATCATAAACAAAGCTATCATTCTGGGAGGAATATTCTGAAACAGACTTTGAAAGAAAAACACAATAAAACTTAATAGATGTTGACTGAGAAGCATCCAGGCGTGACGTTAACGATGACTGTGAATATATATAGTTCAGTACTTAAAATATATAGGAGGTCAGCTCCATGGCACCCTCAACCCCCCACCCCCCCTCAAGTACACGCACGCACGCACGCACGCACGCACGCACGCACGCACGCACGCACGCACGCACGCACGCACGCACGCACACACACACACACACACACACACACACACACACACACACACACACACACACACACACACACACACACACAGGCGGGCAGAGGAGCTCTACCCATCTGGGGGCAGGTGTTGCGGTTTATGGAGCAGAAGTGTAAAGTAGCCGTATTTACTCCCTGCACTGAAGTTTAGCAAGCAAATTAACAGACACGTGTGGAAAAGAGAAGCAGAAACACATTTTAAATAGTGCATCTGCTTGTTTGTGCAAAGCTGCTCGTTCGTGCCCTTTGTCCATCTCCCTGTGGTGGCTCCAACCTTCGCTCTACCTCCGACTCCGTTAAGTTTGGCTGCTGGGCTCACAGCTGCCGTTGCTGAAGAACTCACCCGCCCCGCAACACACGCAGCACGCTGATGTGTGCTCGTCGTGTTGGCTGAACAGGAGAGTGAATGACGGTAACTGAGTGGAGATGTGAGATAGGGGTCGGCCAGCCGAATAACGTGCTGAGAAGAGAGCTGAGATGCTAATGATAAGGATGGAGGAACGGAGGGAGGTCGGTCCCACAGTGGTAGGGGTTAGGAGCTAAGTGTAAGCGACAGGAAGGTGGGATTAATGAGCAGTGACTTTGTTAATAACTCAGGGATAAAAATATTAGGGTTGTCAAATTAGTGTGTTAATTGCCATTAATTAATTACGGGCATATTTAGCGTGTTATGTTTTTTAATCGCTTATTCTATTTTTTAATCTCTAACTTTTCTGTTTGCGATTTGCCTTTATTTTGAAATCTGTGTTTGTGCGGTGGCCGGTTGGCTTCTTGTGCTTGAGTTAGGGATAGAAAACAACAGTCAGTCCCACCTTGAAGTGGACATTGATGGGCTGTCCCTGTGTGTGGGCGTGTTTAGCTACGCTGGTTCTAGTGTAGCTGGACAGTCATGGGGGGGATGGGGACGGTGAATAGCGGAGAAGTGAGAATGGAGGAGCATGTGAAAGTTGTCGGTCCAGTAAATTTACATTTCTAAAACGCCCCGACGGCACCATTGATAAAGGTAGAGTGATATGTGTTCTTTGTGGTAAGGACTTTGCTTACCACCGATGCAGCTCAAGTTTAGCCACATAAATGCAAAGCACTCGGTCGCGAGCGCAGCCACAGCTAACGTTAGCAGCAAAGATGTTGCCACGGCAACGCTCTTCAAACTAGACTCGAGGAGAGCAACATGCGCATGCGCACGTTTGCGCACGAGAGGCTGGCGAATGTTCTTACCAAGTGGATGAACAGGCTAGGACTGCATCTGTTCAAGTCTGTTAAAAAAAAAAAAAGACTTATAAAGCCACTTTTTTTGTTATTTATCAATGCTTTGATCTGCCACAATAATGTAATGAATTTAAAGGAAAACACCTCAAGTTGAGGGCTTTTCTCAGCAATTTTTAGGTGAGATTAAAAATGAGATTAATTAGTTACAGATCTTAATTAATTTAATCGCTCAATTTTTTGAATCGCTTGATAGCACTAAAAAATATATAGTGCACAGTATGTGAACAACTGCAGATCTCTGCACATTTCCAGGAAGATACTTAGCATCCAAACGGCAAATTTCTGTTGCGGCTGCCATGTTTCCGGTTATGCAGTGACGTAGTCCGTTATCATGGTGGCATATGCTACATACAAATGACAACAGGCTAAGAAGACACAGGTGGTTTCAATGTATGTTATCAACTTGCCATATGGATATGCAATTCAAAAACTGTCTAACAAATACTGTGGATGTGATTAGGATTAAGTGTTTTTCAGTCATTCTTCTGTAGCTACTTTCTCAGTCGCCACAGAAGTCAATATTTTAGTAGCTACTTCAATACAAATCTTCAGTAGTTGTTCCTTTTCTGTAACTCTGTCATGAAAATTAAACAAATTGTTTTGATTTTGCTAAAAATACACGATTGGTTGCTGTCAGTAGTATAACATTCCAAGCCATTTCACTATTTATGTCTCGCTATGATCTTCTGTAAGAGTCTTTCAGTGTACAGTGGCTTTTCTATATCGGCCTGAAAAAGATCTTCTCATGAAGCCTATGTTATCTCAGAAAGAATCAGCTGAGCGATGGCCTCCCTGGTTAAAGTGGTGTTTTCAGCCCTTACACACTGCTTTTACTGTCATCTCAGGGTTGCACCAGCAGCGCCTCAGCTTTGACCCCTCCCATTAAACCTCTACCAACACCGTCCCCTCTTTAAAGTACCACTTTGAGGGTAACAATTCCAGTGATTTCAAGTGTAGAAACATTTAGTAAGGGGTTTCTCTAGGATTTCTCTCAGCAGTGGGGGCAGGATCTCCGGGGAGTCGTTGCGGCATAAAGAAATTACCCTCAAGATTTTACTGTTACAAACTATTTATTTAGTGGCCGGTTGAAAATAGCATTTTCAAGGAAGAATGTAAAACAAAAACAAAATAAATAAAACAATAGAATTAAATAAAAATAAAACAATAAATAATAAATCCTTTATGGAGAATCGGTGGCAAAGTTTACATCCAGGCTCAGAACATTGGATTTTTTTGCTGTTGATGCTCAGCAGCATCCACCTGCAAGGTGACCCCCCCTGCAGCCCGTTTCTCAAGTCAGTCTTTACATGCAAATACAAACAATAATGAGATTGTTTCTCTGAATTTACACCCTGTTCATTGTAAAACATGTGGTAGTTTCTGTCTGATATTTTATTAAATGCTACACCCTAGTCATTGTAGAAAAGTCCCTCTCACAGTTCACACTGTTAAATTGACGGATTAATGCTATCAATGGGTTTACTCAAGTTAGCGACACTGACTCGGCACCGAGCCCAATTAACTTAAGCTACCGACATGTTAGCTTACGTTAGCTGACCATCAATATTTTAAGAATGTCTATTTAACTTGCAAAATCTATTACGAGTTATCTTAAGCTAATAAGTCTGCCAAGCTAATGGCACTGCCCTATTTCCAAAAGGTGGTGGTGCCTGACGTGATGTCACTTTCAAGGCCGTGCTCTCACAAGTAATTAATCCAGAGCAAGATACTGTTGTTGTCTGTAACTTACCTTATCTAGGCATACACTGTGCGATATTTTAAATCGTTTGAGACTGCCCCATCTCACACTGCACGACTAGATTGCTGAGTTCAAAAGTTCGCAGCCCACGATTTATGGTCTCACACTGTACGACCCGATGCTCTGATGCGACCCGTCTGCTCACACTATACGTTCATAATCCTCACGTTGGACTTCTGTGTACTGGAAATGCAACGTCAAAAAGAAGTGGAAGAGGACGAACCCCGAAGTGGGAGACACCGAAGATGCTCAGCAAAAACAAACGCGCTGCCATAAGCCTGAATTATGGTTCCACGTTAAATCGACGGCGTAACCGTACGGTGCGGGTTGCCGCGTACCCTACGCCGTAGGCTCTGCGTTGGTGTAACACAGAACCATAAATCAGCCTTTAGCAATTTGTGCCGTTCTGTGTGGCGATAAATGAAAAAAGATTAGACAACGTCGTGATTGGACAAGGAATTGGCTAGGCAGACGTGGGAAACACAGTCTTTTTTTCTGCTATTAAAACATGATTTGTAAAGTGAATTTGCAACACTTTAAACTACAAATAATAGTTTTTGACGTGACATCAGCGATTGTGCATGCTCTCTGTGAGAGGATGAGTCCAATCGGGTCGTAGCTGCTTCAACTGTGCGATTCCTTCACGAGGAGCGACCAGGATTTCAAACATGCTTGATTTTCTTGCGACCTCACGATTTGTGATTGGGAGGTCGTCGTGAGGTCGTCGTGACGTGTTAATCTCTCGTCGTTACCCCACGTTTACTGCACGAGGCACGACCAACGATTGTGTCGAAATCCGGCCCGATCCAAAAAATAGTCGCACAACTGGAAAATCGTCTCAAAACGAGCCGATAATCGCACAGTGTACACCCTTTAGTACCTTAGTATTTGTGAGTACCAGACCCAATGCAGGACTCTGTTAGGAAGGCACGATTAAGAAAAAAAAAAAAGAAGAAATGTTAAAGCAGCACAACCTAACTTTCAGCTTTTCTGAGTTTGGCGGCATCTTGTGGACAAAATCGGTAGTGTTTTACCAGAAAGAACACTACGTTTCCCATGAGCACCAGCGCGTACTGCCGGAAAACTCCTGTCCCGTCGCGTGCATTTGTTTTGATGAGAGAAGACAGGACGCTTTTCTGTTTCACCAAGTGAACAGAAGGAACGCAAAAAAAGATGTTAAACTGCTGGAAAGGAACTGGAATTTACCGGGATACCTTAAACAAGGAAGCCAGGGAGCGGTATATGGAGAAAATAATGATTATTAACGGTCTGGATCCATATGAAATCCCTAAGAGATCCCTGAATCCCTGAAGAGCCATGTGTTTCAATAAATTTGTATAATAGTACAACATACAGTACATGTTTTGTATCCCTCTTACTTCTCTTTTCTTTTTTTTTGACTGCTATATTATGTTGAAGAGGCGTGAGCAATTTTTTTGTTTTCCTCGTGAGATTATTTTTTTCCTCTGCAGCTACAAATAGAGTTAATATTTTTTCCTCAACAAACTAGTTTTATCTGAAGATTGGGGTTAATTGCTCCGCAGAGAGCTGGCCAGCAACTGCGTTCTGTGTGAGTGTTTGTGGTTTAAGGCTGTTTATGGTTCTGCGTTAAATCGACGCAGAGCCTACGGCGTAGGGTACGCGGCGACACGCACCGTACGTTGCGCGTCGCCACGTACCCTACGCCGTGGGTCTGCGTCGATTTAACGCAGAACCATAAATCATGCTTTACTGTGTGTTTGGTCGTTACAGCCGCGATCCAAAGCGAGCCGACGGCTCTTTCACTCTTTTACTTTGTTATATCAGATACTTGGCCTGCGTGGTTCTGCCTCCGAGCAGGAAACCGTTGAAAAGTTAAACCATTAGGGTCTTTTCCCCACGTCTGTTGTGTGGAGCTGCTGCAGCCACAACACAGCAACAGCTTCTGCGGAGCTCTGAGCTCCACGCCCCGCCCATTTTCGTCTCGACTGCGAATCGGGAAGGAGGGGGAAGTGACGTATGCCGTAAAGCAGTCAAAGTCGTAACGATTTGTAGTTTTTTAGTGAGGCAGGGTTCCTACCATGCTCCTCAAAGTTACATAGTGCCAGTGAAGGTGATACAGACCCCTCAGACCATGACAAAGGTGTCATTAAACCTGTTGGAAGTTGATGTACCATCACAATGACTCTGGAAATATGATATTAAGGTGGAAAAGTTACGTAGTGTCGCTTTAATGTGCAGCAGCTAGAATTTAGGAATGGCACCTGCCACTCCTAAATGAATGTAAAGGAAACACTGATATATATTTGTTTAATACAGTACAATTTAGAGTTTCATCCACCTAGAAAAAAAGACTAGAAAAAAGATTAGCAGTTGTAGTTTAAGGCAGAGCTACGGAGGAGTATTAGGGCCAGCCAGGAGAAAAATAAAAATAATATTTTAGAGTAGGAAGATTTTTTTTCATTATGCACTTCGAGAAAAAGTCGAAATGTTGAGAAAAAAGTCAAAATTTTGTGAATATAGTTAAAGAACAAGGTTCAGAATACAAGAATTGGCTTTACAATTGATTTGAAACACATATCACACATATGCAGTTGCATAACTTCAGAAACGTACCCTTAACGTTACACTCCAAGGATGTAAATTAGTTAGCTAGTTACGGCTGCTGCTGCAGAGCTGTCAGTCGCTCTCATAACTGGATTTGATGGACCAGAGGCGACATTTCGACTTCATTCACGAAATTGTATTTCAACATTAATCTCGACATTTCGACTTTTTTCTCGAAATTGCATTTCAACATTATTCTCGACTTTTCGATTTTTTTCTCGAAATTGTATTTTAGCATTATTCTCGACTTTTCTACTTTTTTCTGGAAATTGTATTTCAACATTATTCTTGACTTTTCGACTTTTTTCTGGAAATTGTATTTCAACATTAATCTCGACATTTCGACTTTTTTCTCGCAGTGCACAATAAAAAAAAATCTTCCCCTCTCAAATATTTTTTCTCCTGCATGGCCCTAATACTCTTCCGTACAGAGCAGCCAAGTTGAACAACAAGAAATAGATATCCACAGCAGTGGTGAATTAGTCATACTAGATGTCTTCCCAGAGGACTGAAACAGTGTAGAGGCTAGTATGATTTGTTCACTTATGTTTTTTTCTTGCCAAAGGCTGATCAATATAGTATAATTCATTACCGTTCATCATTTTTTGAGAATGGACCCAATCATAGAGGTGGACCAGAAAAGCTGCTGAAGCTTTGTTTATGGGCAGAAATCTCAGAGAAATTAGCTGTAAGGCACCGTTCCCCAGTCTAGGTCCTTGATGGCTTATCGCTCTGCATGATTTAGAAGTTTTACTGCTTTACCTTATTCAAGTGGAGGGGTCACCAGCAGCTTGTCATCAAGGTTTAGTCCATCAACTTTCCTTTGGACAGATGGTTGCACTGCCTGCTGAGTCATACCTGCTCTTGCAACTGCACAACAGACCTGGGAAATCCATTTATTTCAAAATATATGAATGCTTATCCCCTAATTTCCAAACATATTCACAATCAAGCTAATTGCCTTGTATCACATGAAAATAAATGCCTAATTGTACTCTATTTCATTGATGATATTAGACTATTTCCTCATTTACTGTGCCATAGCAATGGAGACAAAACAGTAGTCATCAGCGGTTGATTGGTTGTTTGAAGAGAAAAGTTTGTCAATGCAAGTTTACACAGACACAACCGACAGCAGGTCTTATAAAATTGATAGATCCCAGAAAGACTTATTTCTGCCTGCCATTAGAGACAAATGTATTGTATTGTATGAAGAGGACCAGTGGAGGACTGAGCTGGGTAAATGGAAGGTTTGTGTTAAGTTGTTGAGTTGTACTCGTTTTACTGTTTGCTGTAACTTATCAGTGTACGACAAGTAAACTATCGCCCAGACACAAAACAGAGCCCTACTGCTTAGGGAGCAACATGAGATCCATTAATCCATAAAACAGGTGCTTTAATCTAATTGGTTCAGAGTTCAATCTAGAATAAAAAGTAATGACTAGGTGGAATAAAATACAGATGACAAAAATACTAAAAATAGACAAAAAGAAAAATTATGGGTTAATAATAAATGAATATGATAAAAAGATAGAAATAATAAAAATAGAAGTCAAAAATATATATGAAAACATTTAAAACTGTAAATATATTTGGATTAATTACTGTGAAAATAAATGACAATGCCTTTTTTGATCTTGTTTACAATTTGTATTAATGTTTTCATATTTATTGTCTATGTATATTTCTGCATTTGTTGTGTTATTCTCAGGTGTATTCTTTCCACTAAACATCTGTTGTAAAGTCGCTTGAAGTGGTTTTTAGTTGTCAGTAAGAAAGTCTACAAATCTAATACATAAAAAGCACAATTATTCCTTTGCCAAGTTTTAAAGCATGAAAGCTTCATATCTTAAAGTTTTGAATTTAACCATTCCTTAGCTTTTTTCCTGAAAGTTGAGCTAAAGACGCCCATGGAAATATTAATAAAACAGGACTTTTACTTCAGTGGAAAGACACATTGAAAGTGTTATTACTGAATGAGATTAACACTTCAGAACTTAAGAACCCATTTATACTTGAAGACAAATAAAAGCAGTGTGACACCTGAGTTAATGTTGTCACAAGTCCGACTCACTTTCAATTTCATCAACATATATAAACTTTATTACGGGCTCTAGACCCAATAGCAAGACATACAACATAAAAAATACACAACAACTACATAAACACATAAAACCATACTCTTATTCATGAGAGTCTTAAAAGGCACCCATACCAATGTTTCCATAGATATGATTGATATCTGACCGAACTGCACCTGGGGCTTGTGAGCTTCATTACAATACTGTTTTCTGACTCATCAAGTCGAGACATAAACTTAAACATCAGGTTCCTCAAGAGAGCCTGTAAAGTGCTTAACCCTGAGTCACAAAAGAGTTTACTAGCACTGATACTCCTGGGCTTTTTCATCAGTATCCTCAGACAGCCATTATATGCTACCTGAAGTTGGCGCAGGGTCTCCTTTTTGTAGCTGACCCATAATGGGGCTGCATATATAGGGGTGCAGTAAGCACGAAACAAGCTCACTTTCACAATCTATTGTATACTAAAGTCTGTTTTCCATACAAAATCAAATCTTTTTTATTTGCAAACCAGAAACAGTTCCTACTTAGTATCACTGAAAATAAAGTAAAAGTAAAAATTGTGACATTCAATATGTACAAATATATATACATACGAATTCAAGTTTACATCAGCCAAATGACAAGCTGACTAAGATAAACCACGTATGAAACTAAAGGGTCATATTCAGAATGTTTTTTACACCTCTGACATGAAAGAGGATCAGACTCCAGCAGCTGGCGACAACAGAGAGAGGCGGAGTTGACTTGTGCTCGGAGGGTCAGACCTTGACGTGGCTCCATTTCTTTGCGGACTTGTGAGTAAAGGTTACTGTTTAAACATCTTCATAGACACAGTTGTTTTTTTTTTTTATATTTATGAAGAGTATTTTTTTTTCTTGATTCAATAGTGTGAAAGAGAGAGATTAAGTAGTCCATCACTTAAATGTGATTATTCTTCACTTATCCAGGTACTGTTTTGCCATCACACTAAAGTTAGTAAGGAATATAAACGGCTCTATTTGATCAAATGAATTGGGATTTTTTTAGTTAATATCCAAGGACTAGTAAGTGAAAAGCATGTATGAGTTGGTCACAGTAGCCCTGCTAGAGTTTCACTCCTCAGGCAAAAACGCTCTTGTGAAGAATGCCGGGGTCACGACGGGTGAACAGCCCACAGTCCTCAGGGACATACTGCAGGACAGACTATCCACACTTGAATTTTTGGTCACAAATTGGGATGCCATGGATTCATTTCATCGTAGGAACACTGACAGGCAGAAACAGACAGAAGTACATCTTTATAAAAAGCTTTGTCTAACTGTAAGGCACTTGAACCAAAATAATCTTACTGTTAACTTGCTTTTAAAGAGTCCCACCTGTAATAGATCCACAAGGTTAGGACCCTCCATTTATTAGATCTTGGAGCTCCTTGTTACTACTGGACCTTTTTTTTCAAGTTCAGATTGATTTTTCTCACTTCCATTCAGTTCACTTTTATAAAGCCAGTTCTCAAAGAATCATCTCAGGGCACTTTACAGAAAAAGCAAAGTTTTCAAAGTTCATTACAAAGAAAGCAAAGTTTTCAAGGTCCAATACAGTCCAATAAAACAATTGTGTATGGTAGTAACACACTTTGAATTTGGTAAAGTTTTATTTTTTGACCCTTTTTTAGTGGCAAACTTCAGTATTAATATCTTGGGCTTTTTTAGACCTCTCTGGTGGTAGTGTTTACATTTGCTTTTAAAATGCACAATTAATCCACCTTTTCTGCACTAAATCTTGCTTTATACAGTTTGTTCTTGGTGGTTGCTGTGCTTCTGTATAGTAAACTTTTTTGTACTGTACTGTAGTTGGAGCTCCAGTTGAAAATACCACAAGCCATTCAAGGGAGTTATAGTTGTTGATGAATGTAAAGTCCAACACACATTTGGGTAGCATTAGCTGCCACTGCAGCGGCAAACTGATCTTTATTGTTTGGCTGAAGTCAAGTACACGTGTAAAACCCTCCAAGTCATTCACAACCATATTTTATATACAGATTTCTGCATCCTTATACTTAACCACAGAAAATAAGCAAGGAAATGAGTGTATAAATGTGTGGACTTGAGCACATGGTGCCTTTTTCTTGCAAAGAAGATCAAGAATAGTAATTTTTCTGATGACAATACATGTTTCATTGTGCAATATTCTATCCCAGACGCCTCAGAGCCCAGAGATAAAAAAAACCACCTCTTGACATAGTTTACAGAAGGATACTTCTTTGCACGTTCAAGTTTTAAGTTACATTTTCCAATGTAACTGCTTGACAAAGGTTTCCTAAAGTAATATTTTCCTCATGTGGTTATATCTGCTATTGACAGTTTTGGATTATATTCTGAAAAGAGCAAAATATGCAATCTGTATTTGATAACCATTCATTTTAAACATTTTTTTGACAAACTAGAGGAAAATTTGTCAGAACTGTTTCTGATTTCAGGTCTTTTCTGGATTGATAACATGATTATATCCTATTGCTAAACTTCCTAGTTGCTTCATTCTCGAGTTCAAAATGTAAATCAATCATGTTTATTTTGTAAAAACTGAAGATCCCTCCAGTCAGTGAACTATATCTTTCATAGAGTGATCTCGTTCCTCTGATTTTAACATTGTGAGGTTCCTAAATGTGCTTATGCACACATCAAAAGCGATGTAAATAAAACATGGCAAACACTTATTGTACAGCATCATGCAATTAGGATTAATCTAAAAACAGCACACACATCACCATATCAGCATGAAATGTGATTTTTTTTTTCTAATTCAATAATATCATGACATAAATGGCAGTATTCATACAACATGCCACTTTCTTTATTGGTTAAAAAAGGTATTTACTGCTCTAGCCTGCATGCCTCATATTTTCATTTGATTGTTCTGCAAGCTTTCAAAAGAAGGTGAAGTTTAAGCAAAACTCAGAAACTGGGTAAGGAGAAAAGGCTGATGAGGCTTATTCATAAGCTTTGTCATGGATTTATAAGAAGCCAAGACCAGAGGAGAGAAAGCGCTGATGGTGAAGCTTGTTCAGGCAGCATGCTCACCATGCTAGTATGGAAATACGAGCAGGTTTAGTGCCGATAATACTTGTTGAGACTGCATGGGTGGTGTGTGTGTTTTTGTGCACACTCATGTCAAAGCAGCACACTCACTATGCTGGATACAAGGATTGAGGTCAACTCCATCAAGTTGATGTTTGTTGAGACCAGCTTTTTGGAGAGGTCGATTCTTTTAGTAGAGTTTTAGAAAGATAGATACAAAGTCGGCTCTTCATTCATCACTATGACAATCCCAATGATGCTGATAATTGGCCACAATTGCAGAAGCATCAGTAGGGACTTCAGATGTACTCTAATACTGTGTTAAGGTTGGTCACAGAGAGAGAGATATGCAATATGCATCGTTATTTCCAAAAAGCAAAGCAGGAGTAAAGGAAGCTGCGACATCCACCATGATGTCAAGATCCCTTCTAGATCCTAAAACTATAGTTAGGATGCACCAAAATGATGTAACAGCCAGCTGGTGTATGGTAGACCCGTGAAAATCACACAAATCCTTCTGTTACATGTCCCAAAAAACTCCGGCCCCTCTATTCATCTGTGCTCAGTTTAGTATTTTAGAGACTAATGTGACAAACTGGCAGGTTTTTTGAGGTTGTTTTTTTTTTAATTGGAACATTCCGTTGTGCAATCATATTCAACCAATCACCATAGTTTTCTTTTAAATATTTTTAAGATTTTATGACTATTGTGGCTTTTACTGATAGTATCAGACAGGACATGTGGACAGAGAGAGACAAAAGGGGGGAAACAAAGAGCAAAGGGTCACAGGATGGGACTCAAACCCGGCCCAACTGCAAGAGGAAGGGCTCACACGCTCACGTCACAGGTGGTGCCTTCATCAAATGTATTCCTACAAATAAAACATGTGATTTGAAAATGAGCCACCCCCATGAACGATTGTATTGGCTAGCACTAGCTGTGTGGCCACCGTTTAACTGGCTGATGCTGGCAGTTACGCATGACAAGTCGGAAAAATGTTCAACTGTTGACGGAAGCCACACTGCCGCTGTGACGCATTAAACCCTGGCAATGTTTGTTGTCACCCCATTCAAAGTGGACAGGCTGGCAATGCTCAGGATGCATCCAGCACATATTGGTGAGTCCGTGGTAACTTCATGGATCCCTGTCCGGCTGTAGTATCAACCCCCCCACCCCCAGTCACTGTATGCCATCCGGACCAGACGTTGTATACTTGATTTATTTCGACCCATCAGTGTACAGCTGTGTCACAGATGCAGCTTTTCATGCAAAAAAAGCTTAAGAGAACAAATGAAGTTAATTCTATAGATTAAAATCAGCTGTTGTTTGACACCAAAATGAAGGAGAACTTCCTTCAATAGTTATGAGAACTATGAAAAGGGTCTTCTGACCGAATAAACCTGAAACTTGAGTTTGATGTTACTTCTACACAAAAACTTTATTACTTGAGAAAACAAACCCAGAAGGAATCAAATTAAAACTGTTATTATTATTAGTGTATCAATTAATAATGATTTCATAAGGAACTGGCTGGGAAAACGTCCTCTCAAAATAGAAAGATCAGATAAATTAAATATATGAAATGGTCAGAAATAAGCACAGCAGTGAAATTAGGTGAGAAGACAAGATTAAAGTTTGTTAATCGATCATTATTAGTTTCTCAGCATCCATGATTTCAACATGAGAGGAATCTGTATTTGTATCAGTTCCTGTTCCTGTATTTACACATAATACTCTGAAGGCAACAGTTTATTGTGGCATTTAGTATGAATTAATTATAAAGTAAACATTTATGTTTTATAATGTTTTCTCTATTCAGGATCCTCCAAGTGCAATGTGCAAAGGATAAATGTTTTACAGTGAAAACACTGCTGATGGTGGTGCAGATGTCCTCCAGTTCAGAATGACATGGCCTCAGGGTAGCGCTTCACCATCATCCTCCAACTTCCAGCTGACTGAACGTGACACATGGCGAAAGACTTCTGCTGCCCTCTCAGTTGGGCAACGATTCAATATTTAAAACTGCATTACTAAACAAACTGAGAGATGAAAATGATAAAATCTCTCATTCTGTCTGTCGAAAATCTGACACCAGAAAATTCTCATCCTTTAGCCAAACTCTTTCCTGAAAAGTTATCGGCAATGACGCAGGCTTTTATAAAAAGTTGTTACTTGTCATCAGTTGTTGGTGCTTGTCTGTCTGATGGGTTAATTAGCTAATCGTATCAGCTCTGCAATTGACACAGTAAGTCAAAGGAGCAAATTAAGCTCCACAGCTGATGTTTTGGAAATACTGCAGCTTTTCAACGTCGTATTCACACAGCATTTGCTCGCCCTGCTGGCATCACCGGATGCCATGTCTGTGCTCTTGCACAAGATACATCCACTTGTTTGTGTGTGTATGTGTGTGAGAGTTGGATGCAGGTGAACAGCTTGCGAGAGCCAACAGTTCCGCAGGCCAGTCTCGCGCATCACTTGACTGCCATACCCCGATGAAAGCCCATGCACAGATGAATTTGTTTAGCAAATGAGTGAACAAGCAAAGCAGATTGGGGGGGGAGAGGGGGTGGATGAGCGCACATGGCTACAGCGGCTCCTGCTAGACATTCCTCCCTGTCTGCATAAATCAGTAATTACCTCTCCACACGCCTGCGTCTCCGACTCACTTTCTGTCGCCCTGCTTCCTTTGAGAGGGAGAGACAGTGTCCGTCTCTTTTTCAGTTTGCCTCTTCCCATCCTTCTCATCCACTTGCGCTCACGTAATGCCATTGTTTCATCAAAGAACAGCCTATTTCCGAATTGGATTGAGAGATTATCTTCTCAATGCTTTAACAGGCTACAGTCATCCCACTTTTCAGAAAGTAGACAGTAGCGAAGCCTGTCAAACCAAATTTAGTCGCTGTATGTAGTTTAAGTGGTTTCCTAAAATATGTTAATATAAGCGGCCTTTTGCATGGGTTTGCATGTGCGTTCAGTAGACAAACAGGGCCGGGAATCAGGTGGCGCTTTTGAGTCAGTGATTTCATCATCCAAAATAAAATTTGGAGGTAATCGTAGCTATACACACGTGTGAACACATGCAGCTGTATATCC
The DNA here is from genome assembly GCF_033807715.1 of Cololabis saira. Classification (NCBI taxonomy): domain Eukaryota; kingdom Metazoa; phylum Chordata; class Actinopteri; order Beloniformes; family Belonidae; genus Cololabis; species Cololabis saira. Next base: position 36,108,408 of record NC_084596.1, on the reverse strand, counting down.
GATGCACATAAATGAACACTCATACAAGTGTGCGCTTTTAGAGACTTGCTCAGTTGCAGCCCAGTGTCTGCACAAGAAAAACATTTGATTTCTTGTAAAAAAAAAAAGATAAAAAAGCCCATCCCCCAGCCACACCCCTCTTAGGCCTGCCCTCAGGGAAATTATTTGAGGAATCCAGCATGGTCATTTTGGTGTTACAAGTATCATAGAGGTGGAGACGTGGGTTTGTCCGAGGGCTTTTTGGGCTGTTTTAAAGCCCGATGCTACTTTTGCAGCCATTTCTTCACCATGGAACATTCTCTGCAGGTAGGGAGCTGGGTAGCACCAGTGGGATTGTTAATATGTGACACAAATGCTTTGTTGTGATAGCTTTTAATATTATCCAAAAGGTTTTTATTATTAGAAAATAATGTTAGGTAAAATGCAATGAGATTTTACATGTACATGTTACTTTTGCAGACTTTCCAATCTTTCACCTGAACGACTTGCTGGCTTCTTATGCTGATACATGCTCTAGTTTGGGAAAATCTGCTTTGGTAGCTGGTATATCAATACAGTGGTCAATCAATACATAACCTGTGACTAGCATTATGGAAAAACAAACCAACCATTTCCTACATTGAACCAGGTCTGAAGTGGCCCTTTGTAATCTTGCAATACATATTTTGTTTGGAAACAGCTGAAATTAACCGCAGTTCACGTTTGGTAGTTTCAAAAGATCTCCAGTTACAACTTGAGAAAGTGTGTGGTCAAATTTCCCCTCCTAAAGAACAGCTGCTAATCAGAGAAAAATTGAAACAAATGAGCAAGAAATCTTTTTTTTTTTTTTTTTGCATTGTGATTGAAGCTACTAAACTATTTAAGCATGACCTGAGGTGAGCTTTATTTTGGGTACAAAATCCGAACCAGACACTCTGGTGACTGGCACAAAAAGAAGAATTGACCAACAAAAGAGATGCATAGCTATAAGAAAGAAAGTGTTTACACCTGCTCCTTATGGCCATTATATGGTGTCATAGAGATCATGGTTGCACTGAAACAGGCGGTGAGGTGACAGGAATTCAGGATTAGTTGAAAGTTCCAGTTTTTCTCTTGATGAAGTTAATGGGATGCCACTTTGGAGAGGTGGGCACATTTCTCTTTTTTAAAGGAGACGTATTATGGCATCTAATACCTATTTTAAACAGGCCTTGAATGTCTTAAAAACAAGCTTTTGATTGTTTTTGCTAAATAAATTAGAAATTCAGCCTCTGAGCCCTGTTTACAGCATCCCATTCTCTAACTTCATTATCTATGCGGGATTCTGAGTGGGCGGGGCTATGATAATGAGGCTCTGTGCTGATTGGCTGCCTGGATGACGCGATACACCACTACAAAAAAATGGAGGAAGGTCCGGCCGGCGGAGTTAGTTGTGGGCGTGGTTTCACGCATCGGAGGTCAACCAATGTAAATCGCGCCTGTCGTTAGGTAACGAAAGGGAAAAGAATCCTAACGGCTCGTAGAAGTCACATGACACTGGATGGATCATCCGGGCGGCTGTACAGACACTGCAGAATTTGGTTGCTTTCCTCCTTCTCTGAGTTGGCAGGCTGAGGGGAGACCACTTTATATATGTTAAAGCAAGAAAAAACATGTTTTTCATAATAGGTCCCCTTTAAAGTTAATAGTGAATATGACAATAAAAAAAAAGATAGAATAAAAAACTGGTATCATATCGGTTCTCAGTATCTGTGGCTACCAAAAGTCCAGGTATTGACATTGGTGTCTGAAGAGAAGATTTAGGATTATTGCTTCAGCTGTTAATTACAGCAATGAGTGTGACTCTTTTTGTCAGGGCATGGAAAGCTGCAGGGTATACAATTAAAGCACAATTTACAAGCTGTTCCTCTACTGCCGGATGCTGATGCACAACTATAATTCTGACATGAATTTGAAGTAAAAAAGGCTGAGGGGGAAACCACTTTATATATGTTAAAGCAAGAGAAATCGTGTTTTTCATAATAGGTCCCTAACTATGTATCAACTCGTTTTAACCTGCTGAAGGAGTCAACTCACTCTTGATGTTGAGTGAGCAGAATCAAATGAGATCCTCTGACTTGCGATCAGATAATTTGAGAACTATATTAATTAAATTGTTTTATATCTGTTAAAAAAATGAAAAACACAGGCGCATCCTCTTAATCCTATCCTGTAAGACTTAATTAAAACAATCTGATTGTAGTGGGACTCTTGTATGAGGCTAATACAACCAGAGTTCAACAGTTCAGCAGTCGTCTTAGAGAAGCAATTGGTGGTACACAACAGTACGGAAAGGGTTACACAACCAATTCTAAGCGATTTGGAGTTCAGTCTTTTGTTCACAATCTGGCTGGAGAGAGATCAGAGCCAGATTTGTGGAGGTATATGCAGACAAACTCTTTGGATTTGTGCTGTTTCACCATAGGTGTTCTGGCTCTTTTTCTCATCTTGATATATTGCCCTTTAACATTATTTATGGATGTGTCACATCTAAGGATATGTGCTCTCAGTTCCTAGGGAATGTGAATTTGGGATGAAAAGTGCTTGGTAGCTTTTCTGAATGAAAATGATATCAACATTACGGCGTAAGCTCGAGACAGAGTACCTAGACTGATATAGACAGGAGTGATCTATCCTGTAAGTGACCCCCCCCCCTCTTAGCTTTTGGGCAGCCAACTATCCCACCCTTCATCTGACAGCACCACACTTTCTCTCATCCTCCTCCTCCTCTCTCCTCCTCCTGACACCCCAGCCATTGGATTCAATTAATCAGCCGTGGAGGGAGATTTATTCAGTCCCTGCCCAATGGGATTCTTTGGTATGTGGCCCCAATGGAAGCAGGTTGAGAAGCCACGGTCTACGCTGTCTTTAGGCCTATTACTCTCACCTCACCACCCACTCATAAAGGATGCTTTGAGCTGATGGGTTTTGGGGGGATCCGGTAGGCTTTTTTGTGCCATAATAGCCGAGCGAATTCAGTCGCTGCAGACAGGCATGTTTACTAAACTCTGCATAGGTGGAGCAAGGGAGATTACGTGTGCCACTTTGGATAACTCGGAGGCCGAGTATTGGCTGGGAAACTATGACAACATTTAGCCTGTTCTCTTTCATATGAAAGACCGCCTTGGGCTGGCTATATTTGCCCTCTTTTTAAAACTGGCAAGAGTTTTCAGGTGTCTTAAAGACATTTCTGTGACGTATTTTGTTCAAATTTCAAACCAAAACGGTACAAAATGATTGTTTTCAAGCATTTCTTTACATGTCTGTTTATAGCAGCAGTTCTGAAGGAGTACTGTCAGCCGTCTCAATTCTACTCTGCTTTATACTTATATGGATAATTATGTAGTAATAGGCATGTTTAAGTAATATTTATATAGACTATATTTATATGGATATTGTGTAGATATAATAATAACAATAATGTAAATTCATAGAGTTATAAAGGGGTAGGAACTAGGAAAAAGTGTATACTTCTTCCTCTCCTTTTTTCGAACATATGTGAATATGAAGATGTTACTGTTTACTTTTTTTATTTTGATTTTTATTATTTTTTTATATACATGTTCGAAATAAAAATTCATTCATTCATTCATTCATTAATAGGATCTGAGGCCACACAATGTGCAAGACCTTTTTAAAAAGTGTTCCACATTGTATGCCCTCAGATCTTCTAGACATAAATATGTCTCTACTCTTAGGTATCTTTTTTCAGTGCCTAAAAACCACCATCATTAAGCCACTTAAAAAAGAAAAGAATCATCTAGACAGGTCACTTATGAACAGCTATACTGTAGGTCTGTATCAAACCTCCCTTTTCTTAGTAAAACCAGTCAACACCAGCTTCAAGCAGTGACGCTAAAAACAAATAGCCAAGCCAGAAATCTGGGAGTGGTTCTGGACTCAGACCTGAATTTTAACAGCCACATTAAGACAATAGTGAAGTCAGCCTGTTATTACCTAAAGAACATATCGAGGATTAAAGGACTGATGTCTCAGCAGGATTCAGAAGAACTTGTCCATGATTTTATCTTCAGTAAACTGGACTACCGTAACGCTGTTCTCACGGATCTCCCCAAAAAAAACAATCAAACAGCTGCAGTTAGTCCAGAACACTGCTGCCCGAGTCCTCACTAAGACCAAGTGAGACGGCCATGTTTAGATCTTTATTTTGGCTTCCTGTGTGTAACAGAAAATATTTCAAAATCCTGCTGCTGGTTTATAAATCTCTTAATGGTCTTGGCTCGGGCGAAATACATCTCCGATCTCTTGGTCCATTATGAACCGACCAGAACCCTCAGGTCGCCAGGGACACACCTACTTTCTGTAACCAGAGCTAGAGCCAAACAGGTGAGGCAGCTTTCAGCTTTTATGCTCCTCACCTGTGGAAAAAACTCCCAGAATTCATCAGGGCTGCTGGAATCCAGTTGCTGTAAGTCAGTGCTTCTCAATTCCAGTGGTCACCCCCCCCATGTATGTTTTAGACGCTACTCTGCTTCAGCACACCGTGATACAAGTAGCTGTGTCATCAACAGAGCTGTGCAGACCTTGATGACAAGTTAATGAAGACCAGTAACTACAATCAGGTGTGTTGATGCAAGGAAACATGTAAAACATGCAGGTCAGGGGGGCACGAGGACCGGCATTGAGAAACACTGCTTTATGTCAAGGTTGAAACCTTTTTATTTATTGCACCATTTCAGCAATCTCCCACAATGCACTAGAACTTGTATTTCTTCCTATTGTTTTAAATTCTTTTTAATTTGTGTATGTCTGTCTTTAATTCTGGTTTTAAACTCTTTTACATTTTTTATGCATTTAAAATTTTTTTTTGATGTAAAGCATTTGTCTCGTTGTTTTTTTTCCAGAATTGCAAGAAAGATTATACAGTAAGATGCTCAGTCCATAAGATTCTGTTTTCACAGCTTTCAGAGATTTTAATGGTGCAGTATGAATTGTGATGTGAAGCTGCTTATGTACAGAAACACAACCTGGTGCCAGCTGCTGAGTTATTCCGCTGTCCACATTTATCTCCCCATCAGCAAATGTATACGTCCTCCCTCCAAGCAGAGGTTACAATCTTTTGCAGCTATCAGTTTTCAAGCTTTAAAATGCACCTGACTGCTACAACAATACTGGTATAATGTTTTATTTTTCAAAGTGTCACATAGACACACTGGTATGACCTTTCTCTTTCCAATGTTTAACAGATTGCTGTCATGACGAGACATTTAATCCATCTCATTGCTTCACCGTCTCCTTATTCCCACTAATACTGCTCCATGCCAGTAACATCACATCCTACCAGATTATGATGCTTATATTTGAGGTATTTATCTCATTTTTAACCCAGAATTTAAATCACAGCTACTTTGGTAAGTATGTGTGTTTATAACAACAGCTCACAAGGTAGCTTGTTGTGCAATAAAAAAACACTTATTCGAAAAAGTGATGCAAGTTTTAGAGGCTGATGTGTAAATCGCACTTAGTTCAATCGTACAGTTCTCACATGCCATACAATACAGATCATTATGATGATGTAGCAGCATTGAATCATTTAATTGCCCTATGTATAAATTGTCCATTGCATTGTAAATTGTCTCCGTCTGTCCTTTGCCAAAGCAAGGCTGTATTTCTGTCCAGTACGTTTGTTTTGCAGTTCATACGTCTAGAATTTGAATGGGTCAGTTTAGTCCTTTTGTTTAAACAGCCTCATGACGGCCACAAGGACAGTTAAATGTTTCCGGTTAATGTACATTATTTCTATGGACTCCTCTGTGTTGTGTCCGACTGATTTCCTGTTTGTCTGTAACAGCATAACATCACGTTAGCCTCTGCATAGCATTTCTAAAAACAAAGCGAAGAGCTGAAGGGTGGACAACAGAGTGTTTGTTGTAGAGCAGTGCCGGGAGAGTGTTGCGAGTTCAGAAGCGAGGATCTGCAGGGCACAACTGTACAATCAGGGACAATGACCAAAACATCTGCATGAAAGAAAAACAACAACAAAACTCTCATGCAAAAGCAACTGCATTAGGCTTTTGTAGGTTTTATGGCAAAGGGATCACTTCCATTCATCTTAGTTGGGAGTCGTTCTTTGGTATTGTGGTTCTGGACCAGCTCCTACACCAGCTCCAGAACAATGACAGCACAAGCAATGCAAATATCCCTCATTAATGTATGAAATGTACCATGTAACCTGCTTTTCTGAGAGAAACTGGTGAGTCCCATTACATTTGCATCTTCTTTAATTACCCTTTGAATGTACTGAAGTCAGCCGTCGTGCGTGGGCAGGTGTGTGTGTGTGTGTGTGTGTGTGTGTGTGTGCGTGTGTGTGTGTGTGTGTGTGTGTGTGCGTGTGTGTGTGTGTGTGTGTGTGTGTGTGTGTGTGTGTGTGTGTGTGTGTGTGTGTGTGTGTGTGTGTGTGTGTGTGTGTGTGTGTGTGTGTGTGTGTTCGTGTGTGTGTGTGTGTGTGTGTGGTGATCTGAGAGCAGTTTTTGTATGGACTAAATGTCGTAGGCAGGTTAAATACAGGATAGGTAATTACATGGAAATGTGTGAGGTATATAAATAACAGTGCTTCTCTTTCTCAGCTCTTCCTCGTGTAACCCTCTTGCAATAACTCACTCTCCTATACCATTTCTTCTTCTTTTTATTATTTAGATATAGATCAGGCAGCACACAGCGCTTTGCCTTTAGACGGAGTTCCACCGCATACTTGCAGGGGACAGTTTCCCCCGAGAAAGGGAGAGGGCTGTCGGTAAAATGTCATCGCTCTACAGGAGGTGGCTTTAAGTAAAATTCTTTCAGACAAGAAATGACATGCACAGTAAGCAGTTGCACGATATTAACAAATCACTTTCTGTAGGAGAGATTATCAGGCCTTTGCAGAGCTCTGCACTCTACCGACTGCTTTCTTGTTGCAATTGTGTGAGGAGTTATGAATAATAAGGGATGCTAGGGAAGGAGATAATACAAAAACTTGTCAAAACAAGAGAGTTGTAAATGGGAATGCTGCTTTGTATTGCTATTTTCAGCACTTTTGTGTTTATATTAGTGTTTTTACAACCTGGAAAGTATTTTGTTGTTTCTGCTAAACCTCAATGGACAACATCCGTTTACAGATTTCACTTTTACAAACTGCAGCTGTCACAGTTTGAGAAGTTTGTCGTTCTGTCTGTCAAAAATGTATGTCCGTAAAGTTTTTCAACCCTTTCAATTTTTTCTAAAAAGCCCAATGAAAAAGATTTTTTTAACAATGGCAGAATTGAGAATTTTGTTAAAATATGCAAAGTAATAGTCTGAAATATCTCTTTCAACAAAAAGGTTTCCACACACCTGAGCTCTGGGGCATCGTACATTTATTTGAACTTAACTAAACTCCACACGCATCTACTACTGGTATTATTTAAGACAGGGTTTACAGTTATCGAAATTCTGTGTAAATAGTGTGGATGTTTCAAACAGAATGGTGCAATAAAGACAAAAATATGATTATAGAAGAACAAAATTACTGCCAGACTCTGTTAATCAGGTCTTTATACTAGAATTGCAGACAGACTGTCAATCCTGAATAAAATTCACTTGATTTACTCTGACTATGAGAGGAAGAATGTTAAAATCTGATGCAATGAAATGAGCTCTTTCTATATGATCCTCTCATTAATGCATCCCTGCAGTCAAACACGGTAACGGCAGCATCATTATGAGGGGACTTTTTGTTTTGCTACTGATGCTGTGAGACTAGTGGTTGGTGTTTCAGGCAGGTTTCACTAACTTTTAATAATTAACAATTAATTGATTAATACATTTTCATGGAGTGGCCCGATTACCGCTATCGGACAGAGCTGAAGATGAAGGTGCACCGATATTTATTAGTTTAATCATTTGTTATACTTCAACACATCACATCATCCTTCTTTTATTAGTGCCATCAAGACTTCTTGTTTGGCTTTACCTTTGTGGAGTATTTGAAGAATTAGTACATTTTAAGAAAAAGTATGAACAATATCATCAACTGTTTAAGCACCTTTAGTAAATGGATGTAATCTAATTGTGTAGTTCGTCTACATCACCATGCTCTCTGGGCTCTGAGAGGATGAAAGATAACCAGAGTGGGAAACGGTGAGTGAATGAGTGTCCATGTCCTTGGAGGTGAGTGTGGGTAATGTAGTATCCTGCGATGGAAGACGCACAACATTTTGGTCCTGCAGGGCCGCTAGCGTAGGGGCGGGTCAAAGGTGTCAAAAGTATTTAGTACTGCTGGCGGTGGGTTTCCTCCCGCCCTCTTCTCCCCTCTGTGGGGTTGCTGGTGGCCTGGGTTCCGGGTTCTTCCTTGTCGATCTCTGGTCTCTCGGGTGGCGGGGTTGCTCCCCCACCTCCCCCACTATAGATACACTTCAGGTGGAGCATCGATTGGACTGTTGCACACACACACACACACACACACACACACACACGCACAGCCACACAGACATACACATCTGCTCGTTCGCCTGCATGCTCACTCTGCAGTTTTGGGGGTTAGATAGTCGCCCTAGCCTAGCTTTGATTGGGTCCCGGGGGCCTGGGATAGTTGCTGCTCGTGTCTCTGCCTGTTCTCGTGTCTGTTTGTTTTTTCTCTTCCAGATTTCCAGGGCTCGTGTGCTCGTTGTGCGTTTCCACGTGTTTTTCACGTCTTGGACTAGCAGCGCACGTCACCCCTCACCCCATTACCATTAATTAACCATTAATATATATGCAGACAAGGGGGAAAAAAAGAAAGATAACCAGAGGAAACATGAAAGATTGTGTTTATGTTAACAGTGAGCAGCTCAGTCAGAGCATTTATCACCCGAGAGCACACTTTAACCAAACGTTAACAGCAGATTTTGAGCACTCTTTCATTCAACATACACACCTACAAACAGGATGACATTTGTTCCCTTCACATTACAACCTCGGGCTTTTGTGGAGGAACGTGTTTGTGGGCAAATCACACTGATCCACCTTACGTCGCTCCCGGCTTTTGCAGTCTGAGCCTGCAGAGCACAGATCAGCGGCTCTGCTGGCATTCGCAGCTTATAGTTGCTGAGCTGCCGTTCTCCTTAAGCAGAGAAGAGTCAGGAGCTCGTAATTTGTCAGCGGTTGTTTGATAGACTACTGGACTCAGGGCTGTTTTACTACAGAAGAGTTAATTATCTGGACTGCCCCTACCAGCACAAGTGTGTGTGTGGATGTGCTGCAAGCGCTGAAAATAAGATGACACTGGCCTGACCAGATGCAAATTATAATTAATATTTGACCTCAATATGCAAAAATGTACGCCCTGTTTAACATGAAGCTCATTTTCATGGTCTATGTTGTGTTTGTCCAGAACAGTCAGCTAATCTCAAATCTTTTTGTTGCCTTTTAATCAAACATAAATCTGCATTTTTAACAGCTGCCTGATAACAGCAATGCATCATTTTTAATGACAGGAAAAAAAATGTGGATCTTTGCATTATTTTAATCCTGTGAAGTCATAATAGGACCATTAAAATTAACCCTAAAAATATTTGATGAACATTTCTATATATTAATATTATTTGTAATCCTATTTGATGCATAAAGGATTTCTACAAATGCACTGTTTGCATTTATATTTGTTAATTATGTACATTGCGATTTTCCAAGAAGTTCATTTATCCAGTAGATACATTTGATGTTACAGATTTGAGCTTGTCTTTGTTGATCTGCATTTGACCTGCCCATTGTTACGCCACTGCATTCAAAAACAATCTCCTGCTCTTGAAACTGGACCCTTGGCCTTCAAAAACAAAAAGGGAGGTTAGTGTGTGTAGTGTTATATAATCCCCAGATGGTCCTGACGGAGTCTGACTGACTGACATTGCCGGCTGCAACACCTGGACACCCAGACGGCACATAGACGCTTTGGCCAGTCCAAGAAAATGCTGTTCAGCCTTTTCTTTCTAAATCAACCTTTTCTTTCCTTCACTGACGACTGTTTTCAGTTTCAGTCTTTAAACTTCCTTCTTCAAATTTAATTTAATTGTCATGCCTACAGCATGTAGAGTGAAAGTGTGTTTTTATGCAAATGATCTGTAATGAGAGTGTTGATTCATTCATTCACGGCAAACAACGGAATCTTTAATGTCTGCCATATCATTGTGGTGAACTTCACAATGACTGAGATTCATAAAAGAGAAGCATCGAGATGCACGTACAGTTTTAGTCATCAAACTACGTCTGACCTGAGCTGTTTGCCAATATTATAACTGAAACACAAATTGAATTAATTTGACTCATTTGTAGGGTTGGATGGGGAATATAAGGATATTAATAAGACAACAATGTTAATAGGACGACAAGGAGCTTGAATATATTTTAATTTTTATGTTCTCATAATTAGATGAATATTTCTGATCATATTTATAAGGATGAGGATGATTAGACTGTTCTCTTTTTTTACTTCTTTCTTTTTTATCATCATAAACAGAGTACGTGCTACAGCACATCAACACAGCTCATGGTTTTAACTCTTAATTTGATTTTAACTCTTGTTTTTCATGGTTCTTCTCGCTGTATTACATAACTAACTGCTGGTGACATAGTGGTCTGTGCCTGTTGTGACGACGCCGGGATGATCCTCGGAGAATGGACTGCAGAGTTTCAGGGGTGGTTGCTATTTCCAGTGCTTTGTCTCCCGCCCTTGTTTGTCTGCGTGTGGACCAGACATCACCCCTGTACCCGTGCACTGGTGCACGTGTGCTTCTCCTGTGGGCCCGGGCCTAGTTGCTGTTAGGGGAAGTCAGTACAAGAAGTACCGCCGAGCCAAACAAGAACATGAACACAGCTGCGCGCTGTTCCCGGCGCTTCTTTTTCATCCAAAGTCAACTCTGGACGGAGACGGAGATGCTGGCTCCGCTGTGATGGCGGTGTTGCTGCTGGGGGTTCCGACCCACGCACGGCTGTGACCGTTGGTCCGCTCTGACATTCTCCCCCACCAACAAAGCTTGTGTTGGCCGTTGCTCTTGTCTGTTGCACCTGCTGCACAAAAACCCTGCACAGAAAAAGGTCAAGGATGCTGGAAACGTTCTGTTTGGTGTTCCCTCCTCACAGCGAGACTCAGAGACAAACTGCAGAGCTTCGGAGAAAATGTGGAAGCTGTTTGTTTTTTGTATTTTTATCCCCTTTGTCGATGGACAAGATGTCTCTGGTGTCGGAAGCTGCGTGTTCATCCCAGGAAATGTCTGTTTACAGTTTCATTTTTGTGATGGAAGGGAGGAAAATCTACTGAAATAAAATGATGAAGTTGCCCGTTGACTGACAGCTGGTTTCTGAAGCTTTTCATCTGTTTACCAGTTTTCAGTCTTAAATCCTTTTTAAATATGAATTTGTTAATTTAAGAAGCATTCAGAAACAGCATCTGTTACTCAACTTGTGACATGTGCAGCCAAATGAAGGAATGAATGCTTTTGACACAAAACTCTGCATAGTCTCCATTGGCTTAAGAAATCCCTCAACGCCAGAGGTAGGGTGTTGCATATCGAGGGCTGAAGAACATTACCTGACTGGTGTTTTTCACTTTAGATGACATCACAAGGTGGGCTGCACCTAATCAGCCTGTCTGTACGTTATTTCCACCCATATGTATAGAGGTATCCTGCATTCTACAACAAAACAACACAGTTTTTTGTGTTTTCCCAAAAAAGTGAAATTTTCAGATAGGAGGTTATGTTCTTCCGCCCTCAATATGCACCGTCATGAAGAATAAAAGCGCCAGAGCATATTCAAAATCATCTCACTTAAAAAAAGATGACCATATCAGACCTAAACATCCACTCCTATTTTCATGAATAGGAGCAGGAGAGGAGGAATATATACTATAGGAGGAGATATCCAATACATACTATATAATACTCAATCATATTTTTAATTTATTATGAATATCTTCAAAATGCAAACGCATATTTCCTATTTCTTTAATCATATCCTCACCCAGTTCTGTATTCAAGAGGAGAAGAAGAAAGGCCAGAGTTAAAGTTATTTAGAAGTATTTGAAGTTACTTTGTGTTCTAAGTTAACAGTATTTATTTTTTCAGGCAGAGCACAAGTGCTGTCATGTGAGCCCAAACACACACACACGTGCACACACACACACACACACACACGTGCACACACACACACACACAAACGTGACGGAAAGACACAGCTGAGGGTAGGGAGGATGTCATGAGAGAGGGACCATCTGATGCCAGCAGATGGAGTTGATCGCGGGAGGAGAGGAAAGGAAAGGAGGGAAAGAAGTAGCGAATCAGGACGAGAAGACCAAACGCTTATGGGTTATTCTGAAGGCGCTGATTTCACTTTGCATCCTCTCCGCGTCAGTGCGTTCACCTTATGCTGAAATTTGTGGTGGATGATGTGTTGCTTTATGTAAGCATGTCACAAGATGTGTACAATTTAGCATCAAGGCCAGATCATGGTGAAAATAACACTCGGCATCAGAAATGTAATGTATAATAAAGCCAAGCGTTTGTTTTTGAATTAATTACAGCTATAAAGCCATTTTCTGGACCAATTCTGATTTAAAAGTTTCTCAAAGGTCAGTGCTAATACTGATTTTAGTCTATTACAATTGCCTTTCTTAAAACTATAATCGCTTACATTATAGTTATTATTACACATTATTAGTCCATTAGTAAGTCCACATTATAGTGAGGCAGAAGTTGAGGCCGTGCATGCTGCTCATTTTACATCTGGACTCTGAATTAGTTTTGTTTTTGTATTGTATTGTTTTTATTTTGTATTGTTGGTTTTGGTAATGAAGTATTTTGGTTGATGTTCCTCCATAGATATGTTGTTTATAGGTTGTACAAATAGCTTTCTCTGCTTTTCTGCCGTCATCATGAAGTGAAAAACGTGTGCAACATAGCACCCTTTTTTCAGCCATGTCGTTAAATGGTTGAAAATCGGGTGGGTAGAGCATCTTACCCCCTCCTGCTCTTAGAAATTGGTGTTAAACATTGTGCTTCCCACTTCTCAGGTAGAGTTATTGTGCTATGATATGAAATGACATGAAGGTGAATATGGGGAGGCTGGATAATTCACTTATCAAGGACTCTTGCATCAATTAATTAGAAGTTTCCCGACCCAGCATCCCCTAAAACAAAGTGACATGATTTGTTTTCTCAGGATTTTTCAATTGTTAGTCACTTCATCTACTTTGATATATATGACCCAAAACTCAGATAGTACCGTATTTTCTGGACTATAAACCGCACCTGCATATACGCTCCATTTAAAAAAAAAAAAAAAAAGGTATACAAGCCGCAGATATTTAAGTTGTTAGATTAGATATTTACTACATGTACAGAAGGATTTTGAACTTTAAATGATGTACATGTTTGTACCTAAATAGATCCTTTCCTAACAGTGTCTTTTAACACGGCAGCAACTTTGCTGATTAAGACTGGACAAAACCAAGAGAAAATAACCAGTATTTATTTATCTATTTATCTGTTTGAAATCTGCTTCCACCTACTTCTATCTGCTAAAGAAGAAGTAGCGTATTCTTCTTTGCATTTATTTTGTCTTAGTTTTGATTCTAATTCCGGTTAGAGCGCCCCGAGCGGTGGAAGAAAAATCCACAGAATAGCCGCACCTTTGTATAAGCCACATGGTTCAAGACCTATGAAAAAAGTAGCGGCTTATAGTCCAGAAAATACGGTATATAGTTTTTTTTTTTACTTTTCACATATCCGGCTCAATGTGCTTTTTGGAACAGTTTGACCTGTTGCAATGTGGCACCGTCTCAGGAATACACGTGCTCCCCCTTCATCTGATGTAACCTTGTGCGTCTCCCGTGTCTCTGTTGCAGAATGGAGCAGTTCCAGGAGAACCAGTGAAGAAGGATGAAAACTCCCGGAGAGGGAACTGGGGCAACCAGATTGAGTTTGTGCTCACCAGTGTGGGCTACGCAGTGGGCCTTGGCAATGTCTGGAGGTTCCCCTATCTCTGCTACAGAAATGGAGGAGGTGCGTGTCAGAGTTACACTTCTGCAATGTATTATTGAAGGAAATAGATGAAATATTCACATATTGCTAAAGGAAATGATCGGCATAACCAACACCATCACTGCTAACCATCAGGTCGCCCAGCATCTTCGGTTATTTTAGCACCCAATAAGCAAGCACACAACAAAGTAAGATCCTTTCAGGCATCTAACATGGTTGGTTATTGTGCTTTGAGCACTGCAGAGTGCATCAGAGCACATGGGGAAGAATCCAGGTGTTGCTGCCGCTGTGGCGCTGACATGCTGATCTCACCATGCAGCAGCTGTGTTTACAGCAAAAGAACATGATGACAAAATGCTGTCTGTCTGTTTTTTTCCCCCTTAACAGATGCACCCTAACAGCTCTGGATTTAAACAGATACAAATGGGTTTAATGTGCTTTAGTGGAAGAAAAGAAAAAAAAGGAAAATTACAAAAGCAAAATAAAAAAGGCAGCCACTTTAGTTAAGGTCCCCCTCACTCAGTGACTCAGATTATTTACTTGGCCGGCTCCCATCTGGGTTCGTATGTGTGCGCTGCAAATATTTGGATTAGTCTTACGCTTGAAGGGGAGCTGCATTCCCATGCACTAACTGTGCACACGGCGTGCGTACATTAACCCACACACATCAGCCGATGCTGCAGGAAAGCACTGAGAGGACGGCTGAGTTTTACCGGAAATTATGAGATTTTTGGGGTATCAGCTGGTTGAGAAAACCCAGTTCACACATGGACTAAAGAGACGAGAAAAAACAAAGACGTATTTTGACGTTACTTGTGGACGTCAGAATCCTGTTCCCCCCTGAACGCTGAGAGATTTTCAGCCCCACTGAGCAGGACATTCAGCTAACTCTTTGCACACACACAGGACGTCATGGGCTTTTTTTTCCTCCTTCTTTATCACCTTTTTTTTTAAAATCATTTTGTATATTTCATTTGAATCAAGAACACAGATTTTGTTTAGTGTTTGTTTTGTCTACTATAGATAAAAAATTAGCAATTTGCAAATTGTTAGAACTTGACAATGTCGTATATGAAAATTATTCAAAGCTCACACATCACATATTGAAACTGAGAAACTATTGATTATCTTTTGGAAAACGATTTGTACATTTTAAAGTATCCATCAGCAACATGTAGGAAAAAAACATTTCTGGGAACAGGGGCCATTAACTAAGAAAAGAAAAGAAGAAAGCATCTTGAATTTTTCAGAGATAAATACAGTGAAGAATAGTAAGAGAGTCTGAGAAACCTCAAGGGACGAGGCTGAAGACTAGATGTCAATGGGCGTAATCGACAAGTCAGGATGTCATGCAGCCAAATTAAAAACAAAATAAACATAGATTTTGCTTAAAAAGGCTGCCGTCTTCTCTGAACCTGGTTTCAGGTGGGCCGAGGTCTGTATGGCTGTCACTGGTTTTAGGAATATTATTGTAAGTGATGGCTGTGGGTCAGTGAGTAGAGTAGGTGTATCTTCAGCCAGATCATGGATTGACCCCCCCCCATGCTGAGATAGGACTGACACAGGATCTGTGTGCATGGGCAATTATACTGTCAAGTGCTTTGGAAAAAGGTTAAAAGGCAATGGTGCCATCAATGCTGAATAACACAAACCTGTAACTGCTTATTTCAGCAAGACAATACCAAAACACTATCTGCTTTATTTTAACAGCATGGCACTGAGGTAAGGGAGTGGTGATGTTCAGATGCTTATTTTGAATTCTTTTTTTTATTTTTCTATTTGCATAACTATCATAAAAAAGGAAAAAGAAGAACAAAGACTGTTGAGCATCGAAAACAGAGTTTTTATCAAACTAAAACAGGAAAACTTTTACCTTTTTGTTCACTTCCTGAATGGCTCAACATTGTCTTTAAACAAAGGATGAGGTGATACACCAATGTGGTAAATACGCTAATATTATCATGTTTTGAGAAGTGCCTTTTTGATTTTTACTAAAACATATTAGTTTTTCATTTCCAACATGACGTATCGTTTTTGTAGCACATGCAGTTCCAGCCCCGATACAGCGCACAGGCACTGCCTTCAGATGGAACGGGGATGCTACACGGCCCATACATTTTTGCGATGCGCCGGTGCCCTGAAACTCAATTTGCTCTGTTTGAACATTTGAGAGGTTTTCTGTCCTCTGTTGTGAATAAAATGAAATATGGGTTTATGAGATTTGCAAATCATTGTATTCTGCTTTGAGCTACGATATTCACAGTGTAGCAACTTTTTTTTGCATTTTCAATATAGGCTTTAAATTACTTGGAAATTGTTGCAGTCTTGTTTTTTATTATGTTTTTCCACAACATCCTGAAGAATCAATATGCTCATAGTAAATTTGTCCCTTTCACTTTAATGTGCTGTTTTCCTCGTGTTCTGTATCAAACTACATATGTATGAATACATTTTTCAAATTTTCAAATGCACATGCGGCTTTGATTCTAGCTTGTGCAATGTTACAGTGTGATCTTAGTTCTGTCTTTATTTGAATATACTATAAGAGAGTAGTTGAAAAGAGTGAATCTAACACCTTCTAAAGTTGTTAAAATTTAAATTTCCTTTATCTGTTGCTGTTTGTGAGCATCTCCACACTGTCTACTGTCATCATGATCTGCTGAGTCGTGATTATTTCAGATTTTATTTGCCTCAACTCAGACCTCCACAAGGCGTCCGGTGCTTCCAGCCGTTCATTTGTTTTTGTCCAGTCCAACTTAAAAGTGTCCTTCAGACCCTGATTCTTGCTCTTTACCGGTAAAAACAAACATGGGGAACAGAGGTGTCACGTAATGAAGTACAATTACTTCGTTACCTTACTTAGGTAGAAATTTTGGTTATCTATACTTCACTGGAGTAATTATTTTTCAGACGACTTTTTACTTTTACTCCTTACATTTTCACGCAATTATCTGTACTTTTTACTCCTTACATTTTAAAAACAGCCTCGTTACTCTATTTCATTTTGGCCTTTAAAAAAAACTATCCAGTTAAATTGCTCCATCCGGATAGAGTGAATTTGGTTGTGGTTGTTTCAGATGTTCTTGTCCAGTTTTGTTCTTACATCCATTCCCTCAGATTCCTGCAACTAAACTTGGATGTACATTCCAATAAAGGTTAGGATAAATGATAACACGCCTCTGAAGTTTGACTTTTTGCACCATTACAATACTTATAGGCAACTAGTCATCATATCTCCTGCTCTCTGAAACACATGTTAATGCTCAATAGTACACATATATGGTTCTTTAATATATTTGCATTATACTAAGATGCATTCATTTTCAATGGCTTTTGTCCTTAATGGCTTTTTTCCCCCTTACATTATTTTTACTTTTATACTTTAAGTAGTTTTGAAACCAGTACTTTTATACTTTTACTTGAGTAAAAAACTTGAGTTGATACTTCAACTTCTACAGGAGTATTTTTAAACTCTAGTATCTATACTTCTACCTGAGTAATGAATGTGAATACTGAAGACACCTCTGATGGAGAATAGGACCAGCCCTCTCTTACAGTCGCTGCCTTGTTGCTGCCTTCTCCCCACCCAGGTGCCTTCATGCTGCCATACTTCATCATGTTGGTATTCTGCGGCCTTCCTCTCTTCTTCCTCGAGCTCTCCTTTGGCCAGTTTGCCAGCCAGGGGTGTCTGGGTGTCTGGAAGATAAGCCCCATGTTTAAAGGTCAGTGTCATAGACGTTTGTCTGGTGTTGAGTCTTGTTGTTCTCAGATAACTATGTGAAGTTAATTATGGATTAAAGCAAAGTAGTGTACTGTGTATGCAAAGGCTCCGGTCCAAGGCAGACCAAAGGTCAATAGTATTAGAAGTGTGCAGACTCTTGCCTAACTGCTACCAACACTCTCTCCCCCCTCACAGGTGTGGGTTACGGCATGATGGTGGTGTCCACCTACATTGGCATCTACTACAACGTGGTGATATGCATTGCCTTCTACTACTTTTTTATGTCCATGACGAACCTGCTGCCGTGGACATACTGCAACAACCCCTGGAACACGCCTGCCTGCGTCGGGGTGGTTGAAACAAGCCGCCAGCTCAACGGCAGCCTGGCCAACGCCACCACCAGCCTGGTGGCGGGGGTGACGGAGGTGGTCAACCGCACCAAGAGGACCAGTCCCAGCGAGGAGTACTGGAAGTAAGAACTGCAAGGACATTCATATGGAGCCAAATCAAGGCCAAAAGTTTTGCTAATTTGAAAATAAAATTTGAACCTGAAAATTCTTTTTTACAGTTTCAAATTTTTTTTTTTTCAGTGTCAGATCTTTTTTTCAGTTTCAGATCTTTTTTTTCAGTTTCACATCTTTTTTTCAGTTTCTGAAACTGAAGCTGAAACTGAAAAAAAGATCTGATACTGAAAAAAAAAAAATTGAAACTGTAAAAAAGTTTTTTTTTCAGGTTAAAATTTTATTTTCAAATTAGCAAAACCTTTGGCCTTGATTTGGCTCCATACATTAAACCCTCCGCTGTTGCTCAGTGTTGGTGTTTCTCTATTTTGTTTCTCTATTTTCAGTGAAACATCAACGTTGGAGTGAAAGATGCAAAAGTCATCATCGAAATTTAACTGAACGAGCTTATAGCATGAGAAGCTCTCATAGTTATCAACAAGTTATTTAACCTTTTTTTTATTAGATTAGATTAGATTAGATTAGATTGTCCTTTATTCCTCCTTCAATGGGGAAATTCTCTTTGTGCAGCAGCAGTACACTCAACACACACATACAGCGAAAGGGTAAAAAAAGTAAAAAATATATAATTACAAATATAAACAGTATATACATTGGAATGAAAATAAAAGTAGTACAAAAAAAGTAGTAAAAAAAAGCAGGTAGGATGTGTATAATGACGTATAAAGATATTGACATCTTGTCGTTATAATAATAAATATCTATATGAATAGCTATCATCATCAACATCACAATCCTCTTTGGACATACAAAGCAGTAATAATGGTGATCTATACAAAAATACACATATTCATTCAGAAAAGTAAAGGAAAATAAGTAACAATAAATATATATATATATATATAATTTTTATTTTTTTTTTAAAGTTATTTAACCTTTAAAGATGAAAAACTTGAATCCTTGTCCCCTGAGGTCACTCAAACTGTCCCTGAAATCTAATTGAAGAGAATCAGCAGCAGACCACAAAGCAGCATTTAACCGTGAAAGTGAAAAGGTTTTCCACACATTCAATGCAAGGAGAACAAATATTGAATGTGTCATGCACTTTATTTTAAGGTTATACAAGCAACCTCTTTGGACTTGTTCTTGACACACAGATCAAAACTGACTTTCAGTTGTTGGATAAGCTTGCCTCAAACATGCCTTATGTTTGCAGAGTATTAAAATATTTGGACTAGATTAGTTTGGAGGCGCTTTGCAGGACCACGTCATCGGAACAGAAATGTACTGTGCAATGTTTTTTATAACCACGCTTCAATAATTACATGAAAGCAGAAATCGATAATTGTTACAGATTGATGTCTTCTCAGTTTCTTTCATCTTGATAAGGACTCCACTCAGCAGTAAAATTATTTGATGGAAAATGGAAAAAAAAACTACAAAAACTGTTTGTACTAGTGAATCGTCATGGAAACTTCAAATTATTACACAATTAATGCAGATTCTTCCTGTATGCTCACATTAAATGTAAGTAAATGAGTTTGGGGATTTATGATTATGTTAATCTCACTTGTAGAGAGATTGAGTGGCCAAGAAAATACTATATACATCTGTGGTATATTTGTTAATCAATATACATATATTTGTGCATATGCAACAATCGGTTAGCAAGTATGACTAGTGACATGCATGTAAGTCCGGTCGTCCCCATCTGGATTCATACACACTTTTTTTAGCATCTGTTTTTACTTTTTATTTTTTATTTTATTTTAACACCGAAGCAGCATTCAAGAATAACAAATAATTAAGAAAAAACATTTCTTTGATTGTTTGCACGTCCATCTAAAGATGTCCGGAGGCACGTTTTTCTAAACCGGTTTGTACTGCCGACTAGGAGGCACATTCAAATCCAGAGGGACCAGCGTAGTTCTTTGTATCGGACCGTAAAAGAAGGAGGATGACTTTCTCTGGCTACACAGAAAGTTTTTGTTGAAATAGATGTCAGACATTTAATATAATCTCTCTCTCGTTGACTTTTTTCCCTGAAGGCACTATGTGTTGAACATCTCTGATGACATTGGGAATTTCGGAGAGGTTCGCCTTCCCATCCTGGGCTGCCTGGCCATATCCTGGGTTGTGGTCTTCCTCTGTCTCATCAGAGGGGTTAAATCCTCTGGAAAGGTCAGCTAGCAACGATAGCCATACATTCATTTGCATATTTTCAATGTTGTTCTTCATCTCTGACGTATGTTAAAGTGTTTCAGCTCCCTTACACATCACAGATTTCCCCAGCGTGTGTGATGCTCTGTGTGTGTCTAGGTGGTGTACTTCACAGCAACATTCCCATATGTGGTCTTGACCATCCTCTTCATCCGTGGCATCACCCTGGACGGAGCCATAAATGGCATCAAGTACTACCTGACCCCCCAGTGGCAGAAGGTCCTTGATGCAAAGGTTTGTTCTAACAAGAAAAGGAATTCTTAGGGCCAATCCCAATACACCCCCTACTTTCTACCACTAGCCCTCACTCACTACCACTAGCCCTAAAAATGAGTAGGGCCCTTGTAATCTTCCCTAGGGATTGGGACACCACTCGCTACGTCACTGCGTGGTTTATGTTCGGGTACGTAAGCGATGGCGTAGTTACGTTTGCACATACGTCACACCGTATCAGGAAGCCCAGAGCTAGAAGCTGTTTTAATTTCAGCTGTAGCGCTGTTAATATGCCACTTTATTAAGTTTTTATATTTTTTCAGGCGTAAAAGTAACCGTTAAGATCCCCAACCTGGGCTCAGTTTATCCAAATAACGCCTGGTAAGAAATTTGCTCCGAAGTTTTTCGGGGATGAGAGGATCACCGGCGATTTATGGTTCCGCGTTAAATCGACGCAGAGCCTACGACGTAGTACGGCGCGTGTCGCCGCCTAAACCTACGCCGTAGGCTCTGCGTTGGTGTAATGCGGAACCATAAATCAGCCTTTATTCTGGCGACATCTGAAGATACAACGCAACAACGGGCAAGCGAGTGATTATGTACATTCACTGAGTGAATATTATGGAAGTAAGATATATATTTCTCGCTAGAAAAGTAATCAAAACGCATTTTTATGCAGAAACAAACTCAAAATATTGATTTTATTCACTAAATAATAAGAAATGTCCGCCATGTTTTTTTTTTTGATTCAGTCTGAAAATGATGACATAAAGCATTCTGGGAAATTCTTCTGGCCCTAGGTCGCGAAGTCAGCATCTGAAATCCCTCGCTCTGAAGGGCTAGATTCATACACACTACCCCTCGTTTAGGCAACTACCCCTAGATGCAAAGAGGAATTGGGTCACCACTACCCTCACGGGAACGCGCAAAATTTAGGGGCAGTGCTGAAAAGTAGAGGTAGTGGGTGTATTGGGACTGGGCCTTAAACAGGAAATGAAGATGCCTTTTTTCCGTCCTTTTACTACTTCTGTTGGTCTGTGGGTTTGTTCTCGTAGGTTTGGGGAGATGCTGCCTCACAGATCTTTTACTCCCTGGGTTGTGCCTGGGGGGGGCTCATTACTATGGCTTCCTACAACAAGTTCCACAACAACTGCTTCAGGTTGGTACTCCAGACTGAGGTTACAGAGGAAAGATGGACTCATCAATCCTTCAGTACTTCTGCAATAGAAACTGTGGTGTGGTTTCATGGGGTGTAACATCTTTAAAAATCTTTTTTATAGGATTAAAAATAGTGCATTAAAGGATGACTCAGTCCTTCTTCCTTCTCAAACTTCTCGGGTTTGCAAGCCTCCTATTGCCTATTTGCATTTTGAAAAAGTACAGTTTATGGACTGTTTCTGCTAAAATAAGAACAACGCAGAGTGGCTGCTCACAAGCTCCTCACATGCACATGGCTCTGCTCGCATTCATGCTCATGCACACACACAGAACATACACATATGTGCAGAAGACCATGCTCTGAATCCCTACATGTACACAATCTCCTTGCAGGTGATAGTTTTGACTAGCAGAAGGGAAGCTGGCAGGTAAACATGTTTCGTGAGGGGAAGCGGGAACCCGTACCTCTCTGGTTTGAGGGATGAACGCTGATGTCTTGTTCAGGAATGTCTGGAAGAAGTTCAATGGTTACCAACAGCGGCGATGCTGAGACGTAGCAGAACCCGTAGAACATTTGAAACATTTAGAAATGAACCCTAATTCTTCTGGTTATACACCCCTTTCTGTATTGTTATCCATAGTATGTATATCCTAGTATGTATGCAGCAGTAATGACATTTATAGGCACAAAAGCATAGAATGAGAAGTTTGATGTGACGGGGGGATTATTTAAACTAATGTATAAAATAATAATCGAAAATCATGAAGTAATTATTTGTGTACTGAAACTTTATGGCAAGATACCCCCCCATAGTTCAAATGCATAAAGCTAATTGACTGCTGGCTGCATTTTTTTACTTTATTGACGATGTCAATACGTTATTGACATCTGACTGTTGCTTCAAAAGTTCATTAGCACCCAGAACCATCAGTGTGCACTTTTATAAATGGTAAAAATGAAACTGTATTTATGATTTGCATTAATTCTCCCAGTTCTGGCTAATCAGGTAAAGGTCTTTCAGAAGCTTAGTATGTATTATTATGTTTAACATCACACAGTTGGATAATGAGTCAGGGCAAAAGATTGATGGAGAAGAGCTGAGGGGCGAGCTGAGCCAGTAGGGAGCTAACCTCAAAGCCTAAACAACTAGAAAGAGATGTGGGAAAAGCTGACATGCGGTTTGGCAAGATACGATTCTGAGTTCCTTTTGCCTGTTTTCTTTTTTTTTTCTGCGTTAAGAAGCAGGCGCGTTTGGCAAAGGACACGGAAAATGTCAAAGAATTGGAGTTAGGATATAAAAGAGATCTCTTCTTGAGTTTGTCGTCAAATGCTGGCAGTGAGGGCACCAGGAGGATGAAGAGGTCAAACAAGAAGCCTGAAGATATAATTTGCTCCTCTGCCGGGAGCTTGAGATAGTGCCATCTGCAAGTGCAGATTGAAGGAAAGCGTAATCATCCTGTGCTCTGCAGCCCTGTCCCTGCGGAGACGTTTTCTGCTCTCCTCTAACACCACCAATTGGTGCACATGCAGAAGTGCAGAGTTTAGGACAGAGCAGATGTCTTAGGGGTTAGAACAGGAAGTTATTAAAGACATCCACTGCAGCGACCCTAACTACGAGTACTGTAAGTGGAAAGAAAGTGCTGTGTAACCCTACAATCCCAAAGGGGCACCAGAGAGAAGAAAGATGGGAAAGGCTTCTGCAGAGACGTTTGCCAGCTAAAATCAAGTCAGTAGTGAGGACGAGGGAGCTAATTTGACCATTCAGAAATTTAACTGAACTCCAGCCTGGCAAGTGTTGACTTTGTAACTTTTTCAGTTACAGTTAGACCTACTAGTTACAATAAAGTGAGTGAAGACTGTCTCAAATGAACGGGAGCTGCTACAAAACGCCAGTGCAAAAGCACGACCACTCCTGGTAAATTTGGTAAAATCCTTATGCCAAGGATAAACATTTGATAGAACGTCTTATATGATTGCTAACAGGGCAAAGTATGGTATGTGATCCCCTCAGAATCAACTGCTTTTCTGTGTTAATTTACCTTAAAATGTGATCTAATCATCTAAGTCAGAATAAGAGACAAACACCACATCCATAACTCGATAAAGACAACAGCCATTATAATTTCTCTCGGTTTTATTGAACACAACATTAATTATATCCTTAATTATCCACACTGCTAGTGGTAAGAAGTAAGTGAACAGCTGATAGACAGTGATTTACTTTCATGGAAGATAACTGGAGTCAGTAGATTAAGCACCTGTAGTCCAATAAATCAAATAAGAGTGGAGGTGTGCTTCAGAGCTACTTTGTTTAATGAAAGCCATTCTGGCATTTTAAGAAGCGTTAGAAGCACCCGCTGATGACAACCCTGTCTCAAATGAAAAACACTTCTGGGGGCGTATTATCAAGAGTAGCTGCTGTAAGAGGCTGGCACTCGGTACCATGGGAGTGCTTGCTAGAAGTGGTTGCTCAGTCAAGAGGACTCCAAAGGCCTGAAACCCTCTATGAGGTTAAGAAAAACATCCACATATTAATCAAAGACTTGAAGACGTCACAGGCAGGGTGTCCATGCAGAGCACCAAGCTGCTACTTGCAAACCAGACATCCTATAAAGAGACGATCCTGGAAAGAGGAAAGGTCAGACATCCCCCAGAACAGTGCAGATAACAGAAAAGAGTTAATGATAATGCCTGCTTGAAGTTATGGTTGCAAAAAAAAAAAAGTCTTGACGAGCTGTTAATGCCAGGGGTTTGCTTACTCTTTTCTCCGGAGGTGTGAATGATGAATTTGAAAGGCCATATTCAATCCCGGAATTATAAGTGAGTGTTATTAGTTTGCGCTCATTGTGTTTGTCTGTCGTTGACGTAGCTGAAAATCAGAAACCATCTAATAGGAAATGAATACAGCCAACTATTTATGACAAAATGGTTTCATAGCCTTTTTGTTATCGTGGCAAATTGTGCAAAAGAGGATGGATTTACACTGAAAATAGAAATCTATCATTTTCAAGCTCCCGTTGAAATATCCAGAGGTGTCAAGTAACGAAGTACAAATACTTCACTGGAGTAATTATTTTTCGGACGACTTTTTACTTTTACTCCTTACATTTTCACACAATTATCTGTACTTTTTACTCCTTACATTTTACAAACAGCCTCGTTACTCTATATCATTTCGGCCTTTAAAAAAAAACTATCCAGTTAAATTGCGCCATCCGGATAGAGTGAATTTGGTTGTGGTTGGATGAGAAGTATAAACATAATACCATTCCGACACCTTATTGGTTTGTACGCGTCTGCTCTCTGAAACACATGTTAATGCTCAATAGTACACATATATGGTTCTTTAATATATTTGCATTATACTAAGATGCATTCATTTTCAATGGCTTTTGTCCTTAATGGCTTTTTTCCCCCTTACATTACTTTTACTTTTATACTTTAAGTAGTTTTGAAACCAGTACTTTTATACTTTTACTTGAGTAAAAAACTTGAGTTGATACTTCAACTTCTACAGGAGTATTTTTAAACTCTAGTATCTATACTTCTACCTGAGTAATGAATGTGAATACTTTTGACACCTCTGGAAATATCACACATTTTGTTTCCATTCAGAGACAGCATCATCATCAGCATAACCAACTGCGCGACCAGTGTTTACGCTGGCTTCGTCATCTTCTCCATCCTGGGCTTCATGGCTCACCACCTAAATGTCCCCGTGTCCGAGGTGGCCGACCACGGCCCGGGCCTGGCCTTCGTCGCCTATCCAGAAGCTCTCACTCTGCTGCCCATCTCGCCGCTGTGGTCACTGCTGTTCTTCTTCATGCTCATCCTGCTGGGGCTGGGAACGCAGGTGAGGACACACAACTACGGCATCTGTTATGAATAACTCCATCATATTGCACCGCTCCTCGCCGTCTGTGACTACGTTTACATGCAGTCAAAATTCGGGTTATTGCTAATATTCCGGTTACTGAAACATTAGGAATATTCCGTTTACGTGCGTGAGCAAACAGGGTTATCCCTGTATACATGGTGATTAATCATTCGGGATATCTGGATCAAACCAGCGACGCACGGAGAACGTGATGACGCAAACAGCGTCATTTCCGCTTCTTCTTCCTGTATCCAAATTCAAAACAAATGCTGCTTTGTGCAACTTTTCGCTCACCTTCTTGTAAATCTCGCTATCCCGGTACTTTCTACCGTCTACAAATGTCAAAATGTTCATATCCTTCATTACATTTATGAAGTGATTAGTGTCCTCCTCACTCCAAAAGTGTGGCGTGGTCTTGCGTTTCGCCGTGTTTATAAGAACTTCCTGGACTCAAAAGACCAGGATTCCTTGTGAAAAGAGCATGCGCAGAAAACAAATTCATGTTCCGTTTGATGGGGATATTCCGTTTGGCGTTTACATGACCGAATATTCGGGTTTTAAAAGGAGTAACCCAGGGGTCATATTTGGGTTTTTAAAAACCGGAATATGAGCATTGGTGTTTACATGACCGTTCAAATTCGGGTTATTGCCCAATATTCGGGTTTTAAAAGGGGTATTGAGTGCATGTAAACGCAGTCTGTGTGGCTCGACTGCTGTGTCATCCAGTCTCGCTGACTTCCCTTGTCCTCGTAGTTCTGCCTGCTGGAGACTTTGGTGACGGCCGTCGTGGATGAGATTGGCACAGACTGGATTATAAGGAACAAGACCGTGGTCACCCTGTCAGTGGCCATCATTGGTTTCCTGCTCGGCGTGCCTCTGACTACCAGGGTAAACCCAAAACACATGAAGCCCCGACAGGGAATTAAAAACTACTTTCTCTCACGACGGAGACATTTCAAAGAATCTGTTCTTTTGGTGCGCAGGCAGGGATCTATTGGCTGCTGCTTATGGACAACTACGCAGCTAGTTTCTCCTTGGTCATCATCTCCTGCATCATGTGCATCTGCGTCATGCATATTTATGGTAAGGAGGCAGAAAAGACAATATGATTTTTTTATTGTTGATCTGTGTTACTCTCAAAAACCATGTTAGGATATAAGAAAGCTTTTATTGTGGAAAAAAAGCAACATGTTAACAACGTGGGTTATGTTTGAGTTTTAATTCTGGCCTGATGATTTAGTTTCCTTAGAAGGACACAACATTTCCATACTTTTTTGACACTTTTTTTTCCCTTTGAATTGAAAAACTATGCTATTGGTAACAAACAAGAAAATCAAATAAAGTTGTTAATAACTCAATAAAAATCCAAGATACAGCCGCAGTGCGTGAATATAAGAAAAGCCTTTTTCGAAAGCTTGCAGGATAACTTATAGCAGGAATCACTCAAAGAAAGCTTTTTCTGATGCAATTAGGAAAATTCAAGAGGGTAAGTCACAGCCAGGAGTAGCTAATCAATGCAATGTGATTAATTGATCATTACCAAAAGTAAGTGCCTCCATTAAGCAGAGGTTTTGGCAGTCGGCTGTTGTAAAGTATTCACGTTTGTCTGGACACAATGCCAACGAGGGGAAGACGAGGATTTTAGAGAAGCAAATGCCGCTGTGCCTCGATGTGGGAACAGATTTCTCAACTATTTGGAGCTCAGTGTTCTGCAGGGAAACTACTGCAGGTTATTCTAAAGTTTCCAATCTCAGGAACTTTACCACAAGGTCGAAGCATGCATTACTCAGAGAAGTAACAAAAAAACAAAACAACCTCGAGGGCTACATGTGGAACTCTGCAGGTCACAGCGAGCGGTGAACGGCTGCACCTGAGCACGCTACGAGACTTCTGGAACAGGGTAACAAAGTGGAAACGTTGAGCCGTAACTTCTACTTCTCTACTTATCAAAGTACTCGAGTGTTTTTAAGAAAAGGCTTGGCTCAAGCTGGGTCATGCAACATACTAGTGATCCCAGACGCAACAGAACGAAAATAGTTTGTTCAACAGAGTGACAGGAAAATAAGAGTCAAGATGTTGTAACAACCTGTCAAACTGCAAGTCCTCAAACCAAGATTAGCCTGTGACCTGATAGAGATGTGCATACATATATGCCTGAGATACTGATGTAAAGAAGAGAGGGACAAAATTAAAAATGTCCTGCAGAAAACACAGTTATTGCTGCTTATAGTGGTTCATAAAACTAAGTTTCTTCCGTTAAATCAGCGGTCGGCAACCTGTGGCTCTAGAGCCGCATGCAGCTCTTTAGCGCCGCCCTTGTGGCTCCCTGGAGATTTTTCAAAAATGTTTGACCTTTTTCTTTTCCTTTTTTTCTTCTTTTTTTCCTTTTTTTCTCTTTTTCCTTTTTTTCTTCCTTTTTTAATCTCAACATTTCAACTTTTTTATCAAGATTGTACTTCCACATTAATCTTAACATTTCGACTTTTTTCTCGAAATTTCTACTTTTTTCTCTACATTTTCACTTTTTTCTCGACATTTCGACTTTTTTCTTGAAATTTTGACTTTTTTCTCAACATTTCGACTTTTTTCACGACATTTCGACTTTTTTCTCGAGATTTTACTTCAACATTGATCTCAACATTCAAAATTTTTTTCTCGAAATTTTGACTTTTTTCTCAACATTTTGACTTTTTTCTTGACATTTCGCCTTTCGCCACCTTCATTCTAAGGCTTATAAATACAAGGCTTTTCATTTTTTGCGGCTCCAGACATATTTGTTTTTTGTGTTTTTGGTCCAGTACGGCTCTTTCAACATTTTGGGTTGCCAACCCCTGTGTTAAATGAATAGAGTTGTTCTCCATTGAGATGGTGTTTTCTTAATTTTAAACTTCTCCATGTCAAGTTAGGTTTCATGCAACAAAGGCATGTGCACTTCTTTCTGTGTCGATTTCATAATGTATTTTCTTATCGTTCTACCATTTATTTTCTCCCATCATTCTATAGTTTGAACCCACAACTTTGGATGAAAGTTTTTTCTCTTTTACAGGTCACAAGAACTACTTCAAAGATGTTGAGATGATGCTGGGCTTCCCTCCTCCTCTCTTCTTCAAAGTCTGCTGGAGATTCATCTCTCCTCTGATTATCTCTGTAGGTTACCTCACACACACACACACACACACACGCACACACACGCACACACACACACACACACACACACACACCTGCTTATCTGAGACCAGTCACAGTAGTTAAATCCGTCCACAATTCCACACGTGCCTCGTTTGTCTGAGAAAACACCTCTCGGGGTTTTATTTAGTAGATTTGGAAGCACTCTGAGGCTCAACAGTGTAAAGGATGCTGAGAGGAAGGCTCCTCAACTTCTCTGTGTTGTTGACCGGTAGTCGGGGACCTGACCTACATTTGTGCTGCCATCAACGCTAATCTGTTTGGGCCGCTGCTGATTTTGTTTTCCAGTGTAAACCTCTCAAAGCAAAGCAAATCTTTCTGAGTGGGAAACGGACACATGCGGCTATCGTCAATGGTGTTTCCCAAACTGGGGAATTAGTCCACTAAGCTACTGGATCAAGCAAGAAATTCATTGTTGTGGATTACTGGTCAGAATTTAGACACTTTTGTTCTCTCTTTACTTTCCCGTTCCAGACAATTGCGCCGCCCTCCCGCTGTTTGGTGCACTGAGGCGTTTTCATCTCACTTATCTTACACTTTCAAAACAATAATTGTCCAGTGGGATTTGGTCAACAGGGATTTAACAGGATTTAATGCTCATTAACGGTCCACATACTGATATGTGTGTTTGCCTTTGTCTGTTTGCATAGGAAAGATGCACTGTAACTTATCTTTTTTTTTTAATTATACATCAATCTTATGTATATCTAAATATTATACATATGATTAAGTTATATATATATCAAAATTGTGCTTTGCCAAGATATATTTCCTTATAACCTGATTAAATGCACATGAATTTTGTCAACACTTGAATAAAATGAGGTACCTCGCTCTTTCATCTCTATTTCTAAAAAGTGCATCGACCTGTGTATTCAGTATAAAGTATACACTTAAATGACTTTCTTTCCTGTGTCCTAGTTCATCCTGATCTTCACAGTGATCCAGTACAAGCCCATCACCTACAATGACTACGTGTATCCTGGCTGGTCCTTGGCTATCGGCTTCGCCATGGCTATGTCTTCTGTGATTTGCATACCCATCTATGCCCTCTACAAGATCTCCAGGTCCCCAGGAGCCACTTTTAGAGAGGTACGGCACCCTTCTAAGGTCTAGTTTCAGTCAGATGGGCCCTCGTGGCAAACTCAAAAACAAAGCTTTTAGATGGAAAAGTAACAGACTTCATTGTTTGCAACACTGAAATGCATTAAAATTATTATATAAACAAGTTAAAAATTAGGTTTGCAGACACTCCCACATATTTTAGGATCAAGTTTGAAACTAGATCAATCATGCAGGGTGATACTGACTAACATGGACAACAATAATCTGATTATTGATATTAACCTGATTGAGGCTTTAAGGATATCTACTTCATAATCTGGGTTTACATGTTGAAGATCATAGTTTGATTAATGGGACATCGCTTACACTACGGCCCTACACTCGCCTCCCCTGCAGAAAACTAAATAACAACACTGGTGTGAAGATGCTTCCTGTCATCTGAAGAGTGTTTCGCTTCAGATCACGTGAAAGCTTCAAGTACAGCTTCCCATGTTCAATGTTTTACTTGCTAATACACACCGGAAGATAGACTTTTTACAGCCATTCTGAAACTTTTCCATGCCACCGTGAAGATCTCAGCAGTCTGGATGAGGATAAGAAGTAAAGGCTGCTGGGAAACTTGTTTTATGGAGGTTACTCATGCCGAGTGGAAAGAGAGTCCCTGCATGGACTGAAGATCGTTGGTGCTTCAGTTAAGGTGTTTACCTGTCGTCATGATGCAGCTACGATCAGCGTACTCCACATCCCTGGAAGATATTATTTCTCACTTCACTTCTGACCTTTGTTAGAGCAAAGTTGCTGTTTACATGACAGGTTCTTAATCACAGTTTTGCCATAATATGATTATGAACGGAGCATTGTGGTCCATGTGAACCCCCTTACTGAAAACTGTAGAGTCAAAACAATATTCACTAAATCTGTTTTAAATATTTAAGCCATAATTCAATTCTGCTCAAATCAGTAGATTCAGTTAAATTTAATTCAATTCACTTCAATTCTACCCTTCCTGGAGAGAAATCACGTTAATTTTAATGTTGTTGTTTTTTTTAAGAGGGTTATAATGAAAATTGCTTTTTCTATGTTTGAAATGACACTCTTTGGATATCTGAATTTCAAATAACTCAATATGTCTGAGTCAGCTCCATATATTACAGTATGTGTTACCTCGGTTGTAAAACAACGTCAGTCAGGGATTGGCTCAGATTGACGGGCTACAGTGACATCACAGACCCTGATCAGAGTAGATGTATCAATCCTGCCTTCCCATCATCCCATCAGAGGACAGTCAGGTCCAGGCAAACATGCGGGCGGTGCAGTTTAGTGATTCACTAAAGAATCACTAAACTGCTGCAGAAGCAAATCACAGATCATTGTGTGACCTTGTGTCATAAAAGGACATGGCTCCTTTTAAACTTTATCGTTATACATGAGTTGTACATCTCCTTATAATTTTACATAATTATACATTTTAAACTTTCAGCTTAAATCCCAGCAGCTGTGTTTAGTTGCAGCACGCTTCTGATACCCCGAGTCTTACTTTTATTTCTCTTTCAGTGGTCATTTAACCGTAGCAGAAATCTTTTTTTTCTTTAACTTATTTGTTTGTGACGCTTATGTTCATAAACCTTCATTTCAACTCACTGAATGTAAATAATGATATCTTATATATGATATAGGCAAGTAAGAAAAAACAAATGTTGGCACATACATTAGGAAAAGTAAAATGTGCTGCTTTTAAGAATGAAAATAAATCTAATCTTAGATTATAAAGTGAATAAGAAAAAATACGATCATTTCTGAGTTGGATGGATGGATGGATGGATGGATGGATGGATGGATGGATGGATAGATGGATGGATGGATGGATGGATGGATGGATGATCAGCTGTGATGCAGAAAATCTGAACCAAAACACTCATCTTCTGTATTTACCCACCAGGGATTAGAAGCGTATTATTGAATGAAGTTGAATATCTGGATTGAATTGTTGAATTGTTTCTCCTGTGAGTGACGTGTTCTGCTCCTCCTCCTGTCCCTCAGCGGTTGAAGTTCGCCTGCCAGGCACATCCAAAGTGGGGCCCCGCCCTGCAGGAGCACCGGACAGGCCGCTATGCCCCCATGGCCTCTGAAGACACTGTGGAGGCCCGTCCGCTAAAAGAGAAGGAGGAGCTGAAGGAAGAGCTGAAGGAGGAGGAGAAGGAGAAGGAGAGGAAGGATGAGATCAGCCTCACCATCCAGGGAAGCAACGGCTCCACCACCACACACAACAACCCCAACCCCAGTGCATAGACGCCGCCCCTCTCTCTCAGTGCTGCTGGGCGCGCTCTCCGTGGCCCACCGTCCCCTCACCCTCATTCTCCCCTCTCCTCCTTTCTCCTCCATCCTCACCCCACTTTCCCACAGTGTGCTGTGGGGGAGATCCCATTCGCTGGAGACCTTTACATATTGTAAGGGCTTATTATATCTATCCTAACCACTTCTATCTGTCTGCGTGTTGTATCTAGTAAAAGAAGAAAACAAAAAACGAAAGGAAGAAGAAATTGGATCATCATCCAAAAGATCTGTGTGTGTATTTGCGTGTTTGTGCGTGTGGATGAGTAGTTAATTTGTTCCACATAATTTAATAATGCAGTTTATTTTTCCTTTCCTTTTTTTTTTCTTTGTTTTGTAAACCTTGTAAATGTGACCTTCATCAGCAGTTCAGAGGTACAGTAGATTGTGAAGCTGCATGTGTTTGTTTTGTGCATGCAGCAGCATAGAGACACACACACACACACAGACACACACACACGCACACACACACACACACACATGCACACACACACGCACACACACACTGTTCTCCTGTATTCAGCTAGCTCGCTCGGTTTGAGAAGTTGGACTTTGTTGCAGCAGTGACTGGACAGCTGGAGACTCCTTTGTGGTGCTGTGACTGTAAAAGAGGAGGACACGCTGTGTCTTTGTTGACCATTTACAGTCTGATGATGCTGAAAAATGGAAATAGGCTCTGTTCTATCGCCAGAAAAAGGAGGCGGCTACACCGAGTCCCCACTCATGCACTCTGTATATTTCACACAGCACACAGTGACCTCAAGCATAGTTGATCTCAGCTTAAGACTAAGCCTGTTTTTATGCTGCTTCTTCTTTGAATACATTTAAGATAAGGTTTTACAAAGCACAAATATTTAACTAACACCCAAGAAGTCGATTACGTATCCTCCGATAGCAACTTTTCCTTCACTAAAGCTGCTTAGACTTCGAGAACTCGGCAAAGAAATATCAGTGCGTGAACTCACACATCACTAAAGCATTTTATGTTTCTGACAGAACACGTCCCAGCGCCCATTTCTCAGGGTCCATGCAAAAGGTAGACTTTGAGGTTCCTTACCTGTGGAAACTTGTTACAGGGACTGATACCAACTGACTTTTTATTTGCTGTCGGAGAAAAAAACAAAACAAAACAAAAACTCCCACACAAAAACAGGCGGATGCAACTCTGCACACATAGAAGTGCCATCTCTTCTTAAGTCTTCCAGGCATTGTTTTGGAGGGAAATCTATCCTGGTTTGTGGTTTGTGAAGGAGAATCCATGTGTCATGGTTGGCATGTTACCAAAAACATTAAAGTTAGGGGAGCGTTTGCTCATATTTCTGGTAACATATATCTCAGAAACTGGGGTGCTGTCAGTCTCCTACTGTTAGTGGGACCTTAAATGTATTAAGAGACACTTGATTTGGATCTCTGAGCCAAGCTGTGCTGTGACCGGTGGAGAGACGGAAAGCAGAGAGAGAGATGCTGCTTGTTTCCAGATGAAAACATGATAAAACTCTATGACTTACGTAGTTTTTAAATGTAGCTGCACAGTATTGTTCTCTCAGTAGGTGTCTCCTTTTTACCTCTCTGTAAAGTAAGCTAGTAAATAATAATAATTAAGACAGTATATGTTTATTTTGTACAAAATGAAATCTATAGACTCCAAATGAACCATGCCGATCATTCCTCATCTGTGATTGGATCCGTTGTTGGTTTTGTTAGAGGGTGCGGTACGATAGACCGACCTCTTTAGCAGACAGGGTCGAGTTTCTGAATGTTGGTGTCGGTTTAGGTTGGTGGGATTGAGACAGAACCAATGCATGGACGGCTGCATGCATACCTTCACCTATTCCTTCCAGGTGGTGGTGACGTTCTTTTAGCTTAGCAGGCAGGAATCTGTTTTGGAGATTGCATCAGACTATGCCTTCTGGTTGTCACGGTTTGTTAGCTGTTAAATTGATATTTAGGATTGTTATCATTCTTTGAGCACTGAGAACGTATTAACGTAGACTTTTGATATGTAGAATTGTATATTAAATCAAGCACATTCATACGTAGACATGTTGCGGGTTAAGTGAGAAGATCTTGCAGCTGCAGGTGAAGTCAGAGTAAAGCAAAATCTGTCATCCTGCACATCCACTGACCATTGTTACTGCTTTTTTCTGAGGTTCTCTGAGTATGTGCACAGCTCTTTAACCCCCGCAGTGTAGCAGTGGCTCAGCTAATTATGAGCACATGCAGCTCGGTGCAAGAACTTTTCCCTGTCCCTTAAATCTACTAAACGTAAATGTGATGTGAAGCCCTCCAAAATCATGCAGAACCTTTTTCTTCACTCTTCACAAACATGAATCCTGGTCTTTTCTCTTCATTCCCCTGTAATTTAG
The DNA here is from genome assembly GCF_033807715.1 of Cololabis saira. Taxonomy (NCBI): domain Eukaryota; kingdom Metazoa; phylum Chordata; class Actinopteri; order Beloniformes; family Belonidae; genus Cololabis; species Cololabis saira. Next base: position 36,073,800 of record NC_084596.1, on the reverse strand, counting down.
ATAGGCTCTCCCGATGCTGCTAATTCTGGCATCCAGAGAAGAGGCGTTTAATAACATAGTGTAGAAAGTTCAGACTTCATATCAGTACAGAACGGCCTTTTTAACATGTTTCATGCAACTGTTTTTGGACACATGTGAAATGGCCCTTTCACATCCCAGAATTTGCTTTACTCTGAATTCAAATTGTTGTAACTTTGACAAAAAAAAAAGACATGATACAGGCTGTCCAGATTTATAAAGCAGACAAGTGTCTTGGCAAGACAGCAAATAAGCACTTATCCCAATATAGTGAACCATTTATTGTTTAAGCACTGTGTAATGCACATCTATATTTGAAAGACATTTTTATCATTATTATGATTATTGTTTTAAACTCTCAAGTACAGCCTTCGGCTGAATTTGTATCTGGGTGGCTGCAGTAACTTGAAAAATCCACTAGATGGAGTAATACTGACTCTTCAGGCAGAACATGGTGCGTTGACGTGTCTGAGAAGTAAATATATAAAAAAGCACAAGCCTGAGGAGGCTGAAAATGTGAAATATTTAGGAAGCTTGAAAACACACAAGAGTTAAGCACAGAAGCACAGAAGCTCATATGAAATGAAGCAGGGACAAGAACTGTGAGCATACTGGCACGAGCACACATTTGTAACTGGATTTTTAACAGAGAAGATTAAAGAAATATCTTCCTCTGCATGAGGAACTTTGCTGGGTTGTCAGCTAGAGTCTGGCTTTACTTCATTCCTAATCATTACAACCATGTGACATATTTTGTAATATATATTTTTTGCATTGTTATCAAATCCCCTGCAAAAACAGGTGCTCTTTAACACAGGCCCTTATCTCCATCCTCTAATCTAGATATACTGTTTTGCTCCGTGTGGAACATCAACTTTACAAATGAGGTTTTACCCACTGAAACATGCCAAACAGGAACTTATTATGCTCGGCGCGTTGTGGGACAGCATGTAGCTCAGACTGCGTCTCATTTGTGATTGCCTGTCTTGGATGTTTGTGTTATATTAAGTGGAGATTAGCCACCGTGGCGCCGTGCTACTTCTCCGTATATCCCAGCCCCTCGCCATCTGTACCGGCCCCAGTCCTCTCTTCCTCCTATTGTACAGTAATGTAAAAAAATAAGAACAAAAAAAAACAAACAGTATAATCAGATTGTGTATTTGTGTTTCCCTTTGCTCTTAACTGTGTGTGTGGGGGGAGGAGGGGTGTATATGTTTCTGTGAGTCGGGGATGGGCATTGATTGAATTTGATTTTGTCACATTTCAGGTAGTGTAATGTAGACATGGTCAGGTGTTTTGTGTATTGTGTGTGTAGTAGGCGAGCTCTCACTCCAGAGCCTGCATGTAGAGCAGGCCTTAGCTCCAGTATAGATGTCCATGTACCTCTTAATCTACCAGAACTAGCACTCTCCAATCCTAATTATATACGATCGTATCTTTTAAAGATGAAAAAGAAAAAAACCTTTTTGTACTAAAAGAAGAGAAAGAAAATATTATCTTTAGATCTTTATCATTGTTTTATCCACGTTCAATGGCATTAGTTTTTGTTTGTTGTTGAGGTTATCTTCCTAGAAAATTAAGACAAAGCCAGCTGATATTAAAAGTATTGCCAAACAAAAAGCTTTTGGGATGAAACTTGAACTACAAATGGTTAGTTTTTACTGTGAGCTCTGTTGCTAGACAAAAGCTGCAGCTACATGACAATGCTTTTGGTAGTTGTCTTTTTTTTTTCCTTTTTTTTCTTTTTCCTTCACAGTATTACATCAACGAGCTGTTTCACACAGTGCCGTGCCAACAGTAATGCATCACTGTTTACATTTATTACCCTGTGGTTCTCAGTGCAAGCAGGGGGCAGCCCAAGTCCTGCAAAATCTGTCATCCACGGAGGATGCATCTCTGCGAGGAGGGGAGTTTGGCTGTTTCTGTCATTGAACGGACTCAAAAACACCAAAATAAACCAGGATGGAATCAGCTTGCAGCGCTCACATTTTTCATTCTTGTGCACACCACGATAAGAAAGTGTTATTTTATGAGGACATTTTAGGCAAATGTAATGGCTTATGTGTTAAACAAAGACCCAGTTTCTCTTTCAAGTTGATTTATTTTTCTGGTAAGACAGACCTTCATGTATTTGGTTGTCAAACCTAATTTTTGTTCCTCAAGGAAAAAATAAAGAAATAATAATTTAAAAACACACACACACACAACTAAGATGAACAAATAATTGACCCTGGTTTTCATGTATATTAACTATTATTTCCTGTCATTGTGTAGAAAGTTGGTGATGTTGAAGAACGTAAACTAGGTGAAGTAGGCAACGTTTTTGACCATTTCTTTTCATAAAAACAGAACACAACTTATCGGCTTTTGTGGAAACAAACAAACTGATTTTCTCTTATTTCTGTGGTTCTCTGTAAACAACAGGATATTACCTCTTGACTTTCTTACTACTGCTCATATTAGCATAATATCATGTTGCAGCACTTTAAAGATACTATATATATATATGTGTGTGTATATGTATATATATATATATATATATATATATATATATATATATATATATATATATATATATATATATATATATATATATATATATGTGTATATATATATACACATATATTTGTGTGTGTGTGTATAAATTCACACTTCAGTTGGAAACAATAACATGAGTAAAGTAAATGATGTCTTTCAGTGTAATGGTTGAAAGAGATTGCTTTGTGATTGCTGTTGTTACATCGGCGGTATGGAGAGAAAAAGCACAAGTGATGAAAGAGAACACGGTTCTTCTGGTACCTTCTATCAAATATATCTGTCTATCTAACATGTCTGTTCTTCTTCATCAACCTTTAGGGCCAAAATCCATTGAAATGTCTTAGTCCTGTCAGCTGTATATCGTATACTGTTGAATTACAAAATGGTAAATAAAATCTATTTTAAAGATCACTTCTTGTGTTTGATTATGATGGCAAATGTATCGATCCCAAAAGAGGTGCAAGAGTAATCACACCATTTTATTTACAACTACATACAATATAGTACCATTCCATAAAATGTTTTCTTTGTTTTATCTACCAGAATTTCAACACATTTTGCTTCTTTTTTTTATGGAAAACCAGTCTGACTGGGAGACCTTGTGTAGAGCTATCACGTTTACAATCGTGGCTTTATTTTTTTGACTTTTGCAACAGAAAAAGACACAATTATAGCCTTGTAAATGAAAATGTGATATCTTATGACTAAAACTCAGTCTTTTTTACCAAATTCACTCATAGGTTTTGTTGCAGCCGCACTTTTTAAAGATGTGTACCAAGCCAAGTGAATTTATATAATTTCTTTCTAATGTGAATCATTTTTTTGATTGACAGTTGGCTCAGCCAATGGCTAGCCATCATCACTTCTTTATCAGTCATGTTGGTACGTGTACGTGTTAAATCGTATTTATTACTTTGATACTCTTATATATTGCCTTCTCATTTACGTCTTTCTGTTTTACTCGTAGGCGTCGCTGGACCATTTTGTAGGGCTTCAATGTTTCAAATACTGAATGTCAATGTGAAACCAAACCTCATTATCATGATATTAGAATTGGTGTCATCTAAGCTTTTCTCGGTCAAATAAACGTAGGTCTCAAAGGGGTGATATGTCGAGAATTGCATGCCTGCTGAGAAACGCATCCCAGACCTTCCACGGGAGCGCGCATAGACGAAACTACCGGTGTATTGTCGAAAATGGTAGGGACATTTATTAAAGATCATAACGCACCGGGAAGCTGCAAAAATACCATAATTAAAGTCCACCCGAACTTACACTTTGGGGAATTGTTTCAAAAGAAGACGTGGTGTAAGTGTTAATATCGTTAACAAAAATATCACAACACTTATGTCATTACTTATGCTAGAAGACACAATGCTCGTCACGTTGGTCAATTTTCCAGAGATAAAAAAACAAAACAATGTCTACAATTCAAAATAAGTTCCTCTTTGCAGAGAAATAAAAACTGCAAACTATCATACTGTTCATGTTGTAGGTAGAACTAAACTTTCAATTCATTCACTTACAGCAGCGTAGTTTTTTATTTTAACCACTCTCAAAGTCATCACATCTAAAAAGTACAGTTTAATTTGGCCAATAAATATGTGAAATGATGGGTGTTCTTTAATTACGGTATATTGTTCTTATATATCTGGCGCATGTAACTTTAAGAGGTTTAACAATACATGTAGACATATAAACCTGCATTTCAAGGTCAAAATATGAGTCCAAAATTATCTTAAAGAAACAAACATACCAATAGTAAACACAACAGCCTCCAGCATTACCTAAGTGGTGATATTTTTTTCAAGTCCATGTTTTTAAACAAAACCCATTATGAAATCACTAAATGGAAATAGGTCTTGAAGAAGTTGTATAGCCAACAGAAATGTATCTTGCATATGTTGTCACTTGTTTGCATTATGTGTGACTTGTAGTTATTTGTATCTTTGTTGATCTCATAATTTTGCAGAGGGTAATAATCTACAAATGGAGGAGCAGAAAGAAAAGCAAAACTAGAATTTTGCATTGAAACACATAACAGTTACATAGTTTTAATTTAAGAGAGGGTAAATGAGAGCAGAGATTTTGATTTAAATACTTCTCTAATGCCTTCATACTGAAAAGCATTTTGATAGATGCAGGTTTAATTAGAGGCCGATGTCATTCTGTACCTATAAATTAAACAAAAATAATGCTTGTTTGCCTTCTGGTTAGGATTTTATACATCACTCTGGCTCTTTATGTCATATAGTATCATTTATTCATATTCCATTATTTTTACTGCCTTCCCAACCTGAATCATGAGATGGATAAGTTTGGATAATTTCCAGTATTTTTGTAGCTTCAGACAAAATCTCCTGCCTCTAACCTCGTGTAAAACTTGGGTAATTGGGGAGGGAACATAAGTTTAACTGTCAGTCTCTGACTTTTTGACGTTAATGCTTTTATGGACTCACAACCGCAGTATGCAGACACATTTAAAACACGCTTTTAAAACACGAGAGTAGAATAAAAATATATAACCCTTTTATCTTAATTGATGGGCGTTTCACACGTTTATGTTTTAGATTGTGTTTCTTTAAGTGTGGGTTATTTAAATGGTCCAGCAAGAGGAGATAAATAGTCTATATGGTACGGTTCGTGTTTTTATGTGTTTTTGTGTGAGGGAGAGACAGAGTTTGTGTAAACTAATGTTAGCATTCTGTTGCAAGGAGAACGTGAACGTTGCCACTGATGCAAAGACAAGGGGAAGAGAAAGGAGCAGGTGACGGAGAGAGAAGGGAAGCTCCAGCAGAATGGTGAGGAGAAGTGGAGTGCATTTCTATTTGTTTGTCAGACTGATTACAATACACAAAAAGAAAAATTTGATAACACATTTTTCATTGCATTGAGAGATGGAGAGATGGTCTGGAATGATGTGACCAACATGTAGTCTATCTGTATGTTAGGTTGATTTGATAAAGTTAACTTTGTCCATGGGTTTACAATTTAATTTGCTGATTCTTTTGTCGGACAAGAATATTTAGGTTTTTTAAATACCTGACATGATTCAGCGATTACTTCTGCCTTCATCAGAGTCACCTGGTGACTCTGACGGCAAAATACAATCAAGGCAAGGCAAGGCAAATTTATTTATATAGCACAATTCAACACAAGGTAATTCAAAGTGCTTTACATTGACATTAAAAGCGGCAAGACATAATTAGACAGTAAATAACAAATAAGATTGAAAAAATTAAGAATAAGATTATAAGAAAAGAAGTAAAATAATAAAAAGCACAAGTTGTTAAAAATAAGGGCAGTAGAGTACAGCAGGTAAGTATTTAATTTAATAGTACGCTTCAGTAAACAGTAATGTTTTTAGGCCTGATTTGAAGGAGCTGACAGTTGGAGCAGACCTCAGGTCTACAGGAAGTTTGTTCCACCGGTGAGGAGCAGAATAACTGAACGCTGCCTCACCTTGCTTGGTTCTGGTTCTGGAACCACAACAAACCAGATCCAGATGAACATCAGGGGTCTGGGAGCTTCATAGGAACTAACAGATCCAGCATGTATTTTGGTCCAAGACCAAGACCAGAGTCAGAGAATCAGAGACCTTGTACAAAAAAAAGAAGTTGGTGACGATCTCTCAACTCATAAAATGGTCTGGGTTAAGCCCCGGATGTCCTCAACTGCTAGCAAAGCCCCTGATTATACTTATTATCTTACTTATTTGGATGCTGATTGAAGTGCACTTGCTTTGTGATCTACTATATAACTGTGACTTGATTGTATTCCGCTGTTGTAATTTAGCAGTCGCTTGAGATAAAAGCGTCTGCTGAATGTAATGTAATATAAATGCAATGTAATTTATAGGAGCACTAAGTCTTACCATCCGGCTCTGTTATAAGAGGTTATAAAAGCAACAAAACAAATGAGATCATGGATTACTGTGGCAGCTTAAAAAGATGACCTATTTTATATATCAATTCAAACTCAAAACTTTAGAATTGTTCCCAGGAAGCAATTATGGAAATAAATAAATAAATAATGAATAAATGTATGAATTATTAAATGAATGATTAATGAATTAATGAATAACACTGTTTCTGTGGATTTACCAACATAAGGGTCCACATGCACATTAAAGGAAACTGACATTTGTTTTTTACAATTCTGTCGGCCAAATATAAATAACAACAAATGGAACAAGAATGTCAAATTTGCAAATAAATTAAAATCTAACCAAAATCAAAATGTTTCAAATGAGAAAAAACAACCAAATAGAACCAAGAAAATGCTAAATCTGAAAGAGTTACATAAGTTAAATATATAAGAATAAAATACGAATATTAAAACAGCCAGGAATGCAACAAAAATGTAGAGTGTGACGTGTAGAATATAGTATGAAATATTTGAAATAGTTATAGTTTGCTTATATAAAAAATCAGACTGAACAAAAATGCCAAAGGTGCAAAGCACTTGCAAATAATAACACCAATGCACTTTGGATTTGGATTCTTGAGGCGGCTGCTGCTGTTGGCGATAATTTACATCGGTTTTTAATAAAGAAAAAACACATTCAAAGGACACAGAAGTGGCCACGATGCAGTTCCTCCTCTTCATCACAGTGGACAAGTTTTTATAGACTGGTGCTCAAATCCTCCATTAGTTTATAAGGTCCCGTGTACGGTTACAAGCTGCTCTGAGCAAAAACCCTTGTATTTCCAGCATTGCCATAGTGTCAGGGGTTTTGAATCCCTTGTTCTCCTCTAAATCAGCCCAACACCAACTATGCAGCCAGTGCTGATGTTGCTGCTTGTGTCACTGCAAGCACTACTCCTGATACAACCTCCTCTGTATAACGTTCATTTAAAACTGAGTTTTTTTTTTCGTACTGTGGCTCCAAAAGGGCCATTTTATGTACCTTTTTGATCTGTCCAGAGAGTCTTTCTAATTTTGCTGCCATACAGTTGACAAGTCCTCTTATCACCTCGTTATTGCAGGTTGTTCCCTGTATGTGTGGGCAGCTGCCATTTATTTGAGCCCTAGTGCCATTACAGTCACTTTTAAACCCATAGCTGTTGGAGCTTAAATCATAAAAAGATATCAAACTGTGTGCATGAAAGTCCATGGCAGGTTTATTCAAACACTTCTACTAGTTCTTGCAAATAATAGGCTTCATACTAATAAGTAGTTGCTACTTCTCTGAACACATCTCCACAGTGACCTCCTCAAAGGGCTTCAGGATGTCGCAGGCCTCCCTCAGAGTCTCGTACTCCACCTATTCCCACTCCGGAGTTAACGCTGGTAGCTGCGGGTTAACCAGTGTTGAATTTGACCACGTTAGAACATCTTGTTTTGGCTGCAGCATGTTTATCTCATCTGCTGTTTCACTTCACGCAGCTTCGTGGAGGCATACTGTGATTCTGTGCACACATTCGCTGATGTTTTCACCCGTCGTATAATGTTGTGCAATGCGGGCAACTGAATTGCATTCCTGAGTATCAAGTTAAGGATATGTGCAAACCATTGAATGTGATTCCACCCCACCTCCTCATTTTTACAGCCTTAAATATGTTGCTTGCATTATCAGTTATACAAGCAACAATTGGGCTTCAGTGCCCAATTCATGCACCACAAAGCTGAACTTTAGTGCAAGATTGTCTGATGTGTGCTGCTCTGTGGCAACAAATGAATCCACTCATTTAGAATCTATTAGTATATCAATCAGATGGGTATGTTAATGGGTCAAGAGGGGTGGTCAACAACAATCTGCCATGGTATAAGTTGATCCAGTCAGGCAGCCACAGTCAATAATTTACTACGGGCTATTAAACTCCCTAAGTGGTGCAGTCCTGTAGTAGCCTATAAGCATTTTGTCTCTTGTCTAAAACCTATAACTATAGTTTGCATACATATGCTGTATTAAACGATACCACTACAACTGATAATTGTAGCATGTGTATAAACTATATCTGCCTCACAACACCAGTTTGTTTAACTTTGTCCAGTCCTTGCTTCAGCTTTTTCACATAATTCTCTGTCCCAGGCACGACCTCCCCAGGAGTCTTTATTATTGGAAACTTCACTTTTTTTATTTTTATTTTTAATTTAATTTAATTTTGATAATTTTCACTCATTTTTGCTGACATTTTTGCTGACTATAACTGTTTCTGTCTTATCTTATTATTACCTTTTTTCACCTGAATCGCAACCTGAATTGCAACTGTGGATGAGGCTCTCTGAATTAGAAAATAAAAAACTATAGTTTCATTACACATTCTTTCTGTGTAATTCTGATGACTATAGCTCAGTAACTTAATTATATAATACTTTACGTGACAAAACATATTATTTAGGCACCAAGTAGCTAGAAAACAACCCTGTAGTCTTATTTAAATACGACCTCCAGGCAATTGTTTTTTGGATGTGTTGCTCTCAACGCAACAACCCTACTTTGCCTTTTCACAACATCCCTTCTGCTTTTTTGTGTATTAAAAGGAAAAACAAATGAAAAAGTTGGAATAAAAAGTTGACATAACTTCATCCACAACTGACAAAGGAAGTTAGTGGTGTTTAGAGTCGTTACACAGTATCAGGGATAAATGACTTGCAGTGTGAAAAGGTAGAGCTCAGTATTTTCTTTATCACGTTTACCATGAAGCATCCCCTGGTCTTTCAACAACTGTCTGGGATGTAAAGAGACCAGTTATTGGAGTTTTAGGAGAGGATTGTTGTCCCATCTGTTGCAGGATTTAGCTGCTCAACATCCCAACTTTGTTCGAATTGGAGTTGTATAACAGGGACCTTTATTTTTTTATTTTTTTATTCACCAATGTGAACTACCAAAGTCATCCTCACTGAAATCTAAAGCTAGTTTTACAAGGACGTGTCTGCTTACAAAGGCCTATTACAGTTTCTATATTCAGTGAGGTACAGACTGTTGTGGCTTTTTTTAAACTGGCAGAGGTGAAACCACTTAGTTTTTCACAAAAAAGAATACAAAGGTGACAGAGGAGAAGACAGCATCAGCGCCCTGATCTCTGTGGGCTGCATTCTGGGGATGGGAAAGTAATGTACCTTTCCACCCACTGAGAGCAATGCAGCAGCTCTTCTCTGGCCTGTTTGCGATGCATTGCTGACTTAGCCCGAGGCGGTGAACTGCAGAAGGCAGGTGGAGAGTCATGTTATTACTTTCCCATTAGATGGGGTGGGAGAGGCTATTACCTAAGTCTACCATACCTAGTCCTCTCTCTGTACTCGGATGAGTGTGGTACAGTGTCATATCAATACTCCAGAATAAATTACAATGTCAAGAACAGTCTGCAATTTAACACGCGAGTCACCTTTTTAAATTAAAAATGACATAATGAATATTTGACAGAAAACCACTGCCATCAAAGCAAACAATGCTGCACCGCGATGAAGTGGTAATGTGGTCAAGGTTTCAATTGGAATTCAAATTAAATGAACCATGCTCACTGAAGTGAGTGAAACAGTGCAGTGCAGAGTCAGAGGAGGGCAGCATGGCTGCAAATTTCAAGTCAGTATGAAAGAGTATTTATAGCTGTCTTTTAATGGTGTATAATTAATTGACATAGGTGGAAACATAAATAATGTAGTAACCACGAGTTAAAATGAAAAAGTCTTTCTTGCAGCTCATGATCAAAGTTATAATTCAGAAGAAATTATGTTTAGTTTAGAGTATTTTTTCTGTTTCCAGGCATTCTCATTTATCTCAAACATGGATGCAAATAACCATTTCCGTAGCACTAAAGCCCTGTGTATGTATGAAAAGAAGGGAAAATAAGCTCCCCGTTGCAAATATTCAGGTCTTATTATACCCAAACCATCTCATTTTAACAAGATTCACTGTAAGTGGAACCTCACAGCCCCACTCATTGAAGTCCGTGCTAGTAAGCCTAGTTTTTGAAGGAGTCTTTGTCTGCAAAAGCCTGAGGACAGATCATATGAAAAGGTAAAAAATGGCTAAGCCCCTCTCCATAATAGAAACATGTCACTCTGATTCTGTTTAGCCACATTTTGCAAATTCGCAGAACCCAGAATATACGCGATGAAGCAAATTAGCTTTGAATTATTCTTAGATCAATGAAAGTCATAATCACTACGGACTCTAGATCCCACTACAATTTACAGTGTTGGGTTGATGAAAGTTTGCCTCAGTCTCATCCTCACAATGTACAGCTCCATCCTTTATGCACTGTCAAGGAGATTTGTTAAAATGCAATGTGGCTGTGGCTGCGAGCACGTCTAGACTTCTTTACAAGCACCACTACCTCAGGAAACCCATTTCATCACTGGGCCATGACATCCATCATGTGTGCAATCACACCACAGGATTAAACTACATAATGAACACAGCCGCATGCCAGTTTACTGCCGAAGACACACAAGACTTCTGATTCCGATTCTGGCCGTGCTAAGTAGTTTTACCTCGAACTGTCATCACTTCATTCTGTCTGTTTTGAAAGATGACTCTTTCTGGAAATCCATGATTTCTCTTTAGCGGTATTGGAGATACATCCACTATAAGGATGACAGGGGTCAGCTGTCTCTTCTCTGTTGCTAGTTGTGACATATAATGGAAAAGTTTGAGTAAAGTCTAACATTATTCGGAAGCTTTTTGACTCTCATGTTATTTGGGAACATTTGATGTCAGTTTTTGATGGTGACAGTGAAGTGAGAGATGCTTTGGGGAAGGTGTACTTACAGAATGGCACACAGCAAACAGAAACAAACCCAGGATTCACACTTTTGCATCCATCACCTCTGTCTCCTGATGACTCACTGATCAGGTTGACTAGGGATCATTTAAGACTTCTAATAGGTTCAAGTGATCCATTTTCAAGTAGACCTCAGTCAAAGGTTTTTGGTATATAAGGACAACCATAAGAAGCACAGACCCAACAGCACAAAAATGTTTGAAAAGGAGACGGACACTTCCACTACACACATGGACAAACTTGTTTGTACCAGTCCATTAAAGAAAGAAAAACCCACAATGTTCATGGAAATAACTTGAAATTGACAAAAGTATTACTGTAATACTGATTGAGTGAACTTCGACTAATGCAAATCAGACATTGCCTTTGAATTGTGGTTCAATAGAATCATTGAAAAAAGTCAAATGAAATAAAAAATCTAATGAAACTAGCCTTGACAAAAAATATTTCAGCTTAATATTTTGTTGCACAACCTTTTGAGGCAATTACAGCAATGAAATGGTTTTTGTTACTCTCATCAAACTGCTCCAGCTTTCTCAGGTTTGAAGGGTTTCTTCTTCAGACAAGGATGTTCAGGATGATCTTTCCACAGAGTTCCAATTAGGGCTCATAGAATGAAACTTCAGAATAGTCCAATGTTTTATTATTAGTCATTCTTGGGTGGTTTTAGTTGTGTTTTGGGTCATTTTCCTGTTGGATGCTTCAACTGAGACCAAGCTTTCTGACACTGAGCAACACATTTAACTCCAGAATGTCTTGATAGTGTTATTTCATTGAAGCTTCGCAGATTCAAGACGCCCTGTACCAGACACAGCAAAGCAGCCCTAAAACATAACCGAGCCTCCTCTGTGTTTCCAGCAGCTATAGGCCTGTTTTTCAAGGTCTAATTTTTACATCTGTGATCATAGAGCTGATGTGACTTGCCATAAAACTCCAGTTTTGTCTTATTTGTCAAAAGCAAATTAACCCAGAAGCTTTATGGTTCTTCAGTATGGATTTTGACAAATCCCAATCTGGCTGTTTTATGATTTTCTTTCAGCAGTGATGGACGGTTTGACCTGACACTGATGTGCCATGACCTTGGCCTTCACCCTAAATCTCATGGGAAGTTGTTCTGGGCTTTTTGGTTACCATTTTTATGATGCATTTCATCAATTTGTCATTTATTTTGTAGGACACAGTTTAGTTTAACATGTTACTTCGGTCATATTATTTAAATCTTTTAATGAGGTACCAACTTATGTGTCCAGGCCAGTTTCATGGGTTTGTTTTTAAGTAATTCGATTGAACTGTAATTTAAAAGCAATGTCTGATTTTCATTAGTCACTGTCCAGTAAGTTATCATTTATTTTAATTGAAATGACATAAATTAATTAAAATTACATATTTATTAGATGGAGAGTGCTAAAATCTTTCACAGCAAAATCAACAACAGGAAACCACATCAGCCAGAACAGATTTGGACAAGTGACTCAGTAGAAATAAATACAAAAAATCTCAGTAAGGTACATTTGAACCAGTCCTGAACAATGGTTAGGAGTTGCAGCAGTGGTGAAATTTAACAGAACTCACAACAGGAGAGTGTCCTGAATGTGGCTTTTTTGGAAATCTGTTTCGATCACCATGGTAACTTAGGCTGAACTCTGCTCTGCAGCAAGTTATGTACAGAGTTTGGATTAAACTCTCCGTAAAATCATTCACTGATTCTTTTTTTTTTCATCATTTGTCAGATCAAACCCTGTTGAAACAGCATTAAAGCATCATCAGGAAGATGTCTTGAATGTTGATGCGTCATGTTTTAACCAAACTGGTATTGCTTGATCAATGTTGCATAAATGATGGATTTTCAAATGACTGATGGAAAATCAGGAATTCAGCCATCATCTTAAACATCAATCACTGCATTTACATGGTGACTTTATTCATTAAATATATTCATATTACAATTATTTATATTTTCTTTTATCATTTTATGTGTAAGAGGATTAGTCCTGCCAGCACTTTAACTTAACAAAAACACGAGGAGACCCCTGGGAGCCAGTTCAGGTATGTTATGCTTGGTTCAGCCCCCTGCAGGGTTTATTCCAGTTACTCCAACTAGTACTATGTCTCTTTCAGGAGCAAAAGTGCTTACCTCACACAAGCCTTCTGATGTCTCTCACCCCTGAAACCTGCTCCCTCTCTTAAACCCTCACCCACTTCCCACCTGTGGGCTCCGATTCTATGCAGGGAGGCTAAATTATCTTAATAACTTCCATTATCACTACATAACTCTAATAAGTGCATAAGGATTGATTAGCTCGGAGCATAGGTGCCAAAACTGGAGTGTTTTATGATAGAAAAGTCATTTTAAGTCTCAATTCCAAGTATCGACTGACTGAAATGAACCCTTTTGACCAGCGACTGGTGGTGAATCAGCAACTTGTGATGTCAATTCTCAGTTGAAGGAAAATATTAAAAAACAAAACCTGTGCTGTACAACTATAGCCGAAGAAGCTTTGCATGTACAAATACACTCTGGATTATATGTGTTGTATTCCAAATCATGAAGGCAAAACAGCAAAACAGCACGTGTTTTTTACACTTTGCCCTGATCTGCTGATAACCCCATTCTGAACTACTGCAGGAGTTTTAATATTTGGACTCAGGTGTACAGAGCAGTGTGGAGTGTGGTCGTGTGGGTCGTAAGAGCAGCCCTTCTCTCCGGCTTGGAGAAAGTAGCACTGACCAAGGGACGAGAAGCAGAGCTGGAGATGGCAGAGTTGTTGTCAGATGGAAAAACTTTCTTTTTTAGAGTGATGAGAATGAATTAAGATCAAGCCAGGGTTAGAGGCCTAGGTGATAAAGCAGGAAAGGTTCAATTCAGAGGGTGTAGATACATAAAGAGAAAGGATGGTGAAAACATTGGTACTGTAGGAAGATGCATGAGATGGAGCTCCCAAACAGGACAAAATAGGGAAGACCAAAAAGGAGAGAGACTATATGCAGTTTCTGTAATAACACAAAACCATTTCATCTTTCACCATCTTCTTCCCATGGCTCCTGATTTCAGTCCTCTCAAAACTCAGCTTCTCTTTTCTTGCCGCTACCAACATGTGGGATGCTGGAGTCAGCCAATACAGGGTTTGAGGCGGAGCATGCTCTGAACAGGGTATAACATTCAAACAGCAAAATTATTTAAGAGGTTTAAGAATGTCACAAAGAATGTTCCTCCTTTGAGAATCAAGGTGGAATACAGTAAGTAGTGTACACAGGTCGAGTGGTCAACGTTGTTGTTGTTACAGATGATGTGATTGGGTCCCACTGGAGCGGTTCCTTGTTGCATTTAGACATTTTCCCAGAAGAATCACACCATTTTGGTATACTGCAAATATTTCAGCTGCTCACATCCCGCATAGTGTATTTTCGATTTAGGTGAAATCAGAATGTGCTAGTAATATAGTGTAGAGTTTTGAAAAGAGCTTTACCCATGCACTGGGTTATTTTTAAGAGCAGAGAGCTTTACCCTTTTTCATGAACAAGCTTCCATCTCTTCTCATACAGCTCCACCTACATCAGCATCACCGCCTCAACAACATCCTTATCTGGTGTCTCCAAGGACACCTCCAGGTGTGAAAGTACGGAGATATAGGTCCTTAAACAATGAGGCTAACCTTCTTCCAACTTGTGAGTGCTTGTTGACTAAATCTGATCTTACTGTGGTGTAATTGGCACAATACTAATGTTACCAATGTCATGAACACGGATTAATATTGGCCTGTATTGATATTTCGGAGTAGTTTCAGCTTATCACGTCAAACCTTCAGAGCACGTATTTTCATTTTCTGGTGCTGGATCAGCCAGCACTAGACTTGTTTGCCTCCTGAGAAAGTATACGTGCCGATTTTTCTTTAGAAAACTGCTGGATGAAGTAGTAGAAATAAAGATGCTGCTTTGAAATGCTTGGCTTCAGAAAACTGTTCGGAAAATGTCCTTGTTTATTTAGACCAACCTTTCACTCAACAATTTAGCATAGGATTTCTAGGCTGCTGACAAAACACAAACACAGTGTTGGAGTTGGAGCATGCTCCCTTGATCTCAGTCTTTAGTTGTAAGGTGTCAGTCAGAACAAAGTGGAGCAATCTTTCCCATGTCTTGATATTACAACAAAATCAAACATGTTCAATATTATTCTTGTCTCAGACTTGCAGACTTTATCATTCCATGGTGCAGTTGTGTCAGCAAGTTGTGTCAGTTAGAGGCATCGTTGTCCTTTGATTCACACATTAATTTGGTCCTACATGCATAAATCGTGACTCCACAATCAAACCACATTCTGTAATGGGTTTATCTTGTAATTGATACTGAAAATGAGATATTGGTGTAACGTCTTTGCAGTGATACATAGCCCTTGTCTGAACTATGAACAGCTAGCCATCTAGAAAAAAAAACAAAAGCAATACAAGCAAACAAAAACTGCTGAAATGTATTTCACCATTCTGCTGAAGTAAGTCATCTAGGAGGGGAATAAAGGGAAAAAAAGGTTAGACAAGTTTGACATTGTTTTTTCTCTTTAAGAACAACAACAGCATCATCAGCAAATTCTTAAGCTGCCTGCAAAGTCCCTCACTCTTATCCACAGTGACGGATTGGTGACCTGTCCTCACCAGCTCCTTCTACCCAACGAGAGCTGGGACAGGTTCCAGCAGACCTCTGAGATAATAGATGACTAGATGAACACGTGTCCTTGGAGTCAAAGATTAATCATAGAGTTGCTTCTGACTGAACTTGAAGATGTTTTGTGTAGGTTTTGAAATGGGGCAGTTTGAATTTACCACATACAACTTGTTATGGGTATAGATGCAATTATATGATACATTTATGAACCAGTGACAATCTTGACCCACATTGACTTTGTAGAGTTCAGAAGTCCTACTTCTTTCTCCTTTCCTTTCATTTCTCCTGTATTAGGGCCAAACTAAGACAAGAAAAAATTGGAAATTACGAGAATAAAGTCGTAAAATTACGAGAATAAAGTCATAATTTTGCGAGAATAAAGTTGTAATAGAATAAAGTCGTATTATGAGAATAAAGTTGTAATAGAATAAAGTCGTATTATGAGACTAAAGTCGTAATATGAGAATAAAGTCGTAATATGAGAATAAAGTCGTAATATTACGAGATTAAAGTCGTAATATTACGAGAATAAAGTCGTAATATTACGAGAATGAAGTCGTAATATTACAAGCATAAAGTCGTAAAATTACGAGAATAAAGTCGTAACATTACAAGAATAAAGTCGTAACATTATGAGAATAAAGTCGTAATATTATGAGAATATAATTTATGAGAACTCTTCTCCCTGTGTAAAAATGAGGAATATTGAGCATCTTGTGAAGATATATTTATAATATATTTAATATTACGACTTTATTCTCAAAATATTACGACTTTATTCTCGTAATTTCCATTTTTTTTTGTCTTAGTTTGGCCCTAATACTCTGTCGTACTCCTGTGTCTCAGACGAACCAATAAATAGCAGGGGAATGAGTGACAAGGCTGGAAATTAATTAATTCAGATGAGAGTACAGGTTTTCAGGTTTTCTCTAGCCGACTAAGCCATACATGTTAATCCCAAACAAGCATTTTGGTGCCTAAACCTAATCAGCTAGATAGATTGAAAGTGAAAGGAAAACAACGAGTCTCAACTGAAAAAGACGGCGACAGAAAAAATGACAGCTGAAAACAGTAAAGAAAAGTCTAGCGATTCATGTGTTTTAGCTCAGCAAGCAGCGTTCTGAGTTAAAGAGCAGTCCTTTGTACAAGGGAACTCATGTGTGCACCATCACCTAAGAATCTGTTCCTACTAAAATATGAATTTGCCTCTATTCTCTTGTGGTGCCAGAACATTATTTCAACACAGCCTGTGCCTGCACCACATCCTGCTTTATCACAGAACTTGTAAAAAAAGAGAAAGAAAATGGCTTAAGGGGTTAAAATTAAATGTTTGCCAGTCACTGACCTGATGAATTACTATCTAACAGCAGCAACAGGACTGCAAATAATATCATCTGCCAGTTTAAACCAGAATTGCAGCTCCTCTGATGGCTGTCGTGTAAAATTGAGAACCAGTTTAATTAGGGTACGATGACATTTTTTTTCCCTCATTTGTATTCATAATTAGAAACATTTTTACTAAGACACAGCACATAATAGCAGCCAGTACTGCTCTGAATCGATGGCCGCATCATTCTGTCCACATCACAGTGAGATCTGAACTTTACTTGAGCATTATGCAGAATTCGCTTTGTTGCCTGAGCTGAATATTTAACCAGGAGCGCGTCAGTCAGGCAGTAATTGCTTTGCCACTCTACATTTCTCTTCGGATTACCAAAAGATAGTAGCTCATGTCAGCTGTTAAATTGAGGGAAACCAGTTTCTGCAGTGAGCTAACAATGCACACTTCATTAAATTACATGCTGATGTCTTTGCCAAGATTTTCACATCCAATCCATCTCAAATTTAAACAAAAAAAAAAAAGGAAACTAATTCCTGTTTCCTGAGGGATGGGCTTTGCATTTCAGTTATGGAATAAAATCAGAGGGGATGTTTTTGTTAGCACTGGTTTTAGTGTTTGCTGAGGATGTAGGGTAATTCATTTTCTTTAAAACGTACTCTTTTGAATTCTTACAGCTGCAAAGTCAGTTTCGAACCGTACCTTTGCTGCCAGAATGTTAACAAATCCCAAATTTATTCAAAGCATAGAGCTGTGTTTGGATAGCAGATGTTTCTGACAGCGACAGTGGATCTTACCCTCCAACATTACGTATTATGGGAAAAAAACAACAGAAAAACATTCAGTATTCAGCTAAACTTAAACCGAATGATTGGCGGCATCTGATTTGACTGCTGAAGTAAAAGACGACATTTATTCCACAGCAGACACCTATGAGGGAAGTTGTTCAGTCATTCTTCTCAGCCTTCAGATCACCTGGGTGTCGTGCTGTCATGCCGACGCTGACTGATTCAGATCAGCAGGTCCTGAGAATTTGTCTTGACTGCAGATGGTTGGCGGAAACTGACCGTTCATCACATTAATGGAAGAGTATTGATCGTGGTGCAGGACCATGATATCCTTCTGAAATAGTAATGGACTTTGTGAGATCACAGATGAAAAGGCATTTGGGGGTGTCCAGAGAGAAGGTAGAGGCAGCGCCCTGATTCTGATTAACACATCATTATCCGATTGGATGTGTGCACCTTTACATCTAGTAATGAATAGGGGTGGGCAAAAATATCGATATGGCAATATATCGCGATACTTTTCCAGCCGATTCAATATCGATATTCAAAATTTGAATATCGTTTTTTTTTTTTTTTATCCCCGATCTTTTTCCCATTATATTACCCAGTGCTCCTACCTAAGTGACAGTCCTGGGCATTGCCACTCTCTACCAACCCTGGGAGGGCCCTGCACTGAGCTCCGGTTTTATTTCACGTTTTATTTCATTTTATAATTTACTTTTTATATAACACAATTGCCTGTCCTTAAAAAATGAAAAATAATGGACAGAGGTTTATTTATTTATGGATTTATATCTATACTGACTGATCACTGTGCCTGTCCTTGGTTTTAGTACCCATCTTTCTTGTTTTTATTATCATTTGCCACATAATTAAAGCAACCTCATACTAAATTTAATGTTAATTTCATATGATGTAAATAATATGAAAAACATATACAAATAAGTTGTAACTTTAGCTTGTATAGTTATAATAAAACATTGTTTTGACTCAGTTTGTCCCATGAATTGTCACTATAATCTGATGAACGTGCAACTCGGATTTTAAGATCCATCACTATCATCTGATGTACATATATACAACTTGGATTTTAAGATGTGTAATGCATTTTTAAATTTTTCGGTGAACTATGTAGAATATAATAATCGGGATATCGCATAATCGGGATATCGCAATGTGTATCGTATCGTGGCTCAAGTATCGTGATGCGTATCGTATCGTGAGGTCCTTCCCAATACCCTCCCCTAATAATGAATGCATCTGACAGAAAAACCCACTAAGAGATTAATTACCTGTGTTGTTAAAGTAAAAATGCTCTCACTTCTTTTTTATAGCAGGCCTTAAAAATAATATAAACTATAGATACATAACTTGATTTAACAATAAGTCTTGTTTCTGTTGCCACACTCAAGTACCTGAGAATGTTTCCCATCATTCAGGCGCTGCGTTCTTCACTGTGTTTGTCAGCTACTCACTAATGATGAAAGGTGCTCTTTTAAGTTGTCAAGAGCTGTAGAGTTTAGTTTAGAAATCACTATGGGATGATGCGACGTGTCGTGTTTTACTTCTAACACTCACTTGCAGAGGCAGCGCAGCCTGACACCACAGAGAAGCCGGTGACAGAACAATACGTCCACCCCGGGAGGACGTGCCCGTCTCACAGCCTGTGTTGTGAGAGGGGACGTTCATGTGTTCATGTGTTTTAGGACTTGTTCCACTTTCTCGGTTTGATGCGATAAAGGCACTGAAGCAACGTGATTGAGTCAGTGCTTTTTGAACACCTTTCATAAATGTTCAGCACGAGCGCTGTGCAGCTGCACATTAAAAGCGAGGCATCAAGGACACGAGGAAGAATAAGCCTCCGGTAGATCCAGGCTCAGAGACAGTGTCCATCTGCCTCGACCGGTTGGGGGTCTGAGATAACCGGAAAGAGAGACCATCAAACACAGAGAGTTCTGACATATGTAACACAAAACAGTAGAATGCTGGTTGCAAAAATAAAGGCATTTACACAATGAACGGGGAGGAAAGAGCCCAGTGCATAACGGGAATCCCTCACCAGTCTATGCCTATATAGCGGCACGACTAAGTGGATGATGCAAGGCACCTGAGCCCGCCTTCACTATAGGCTTTATTAAAAAGAAAAGTTGTCAATCTAGTCTAAAAGGGAGACAACGATGTCTGCATCCCAAACACTAACTGAGATGAATTCACTGTGGAGGAGACTGAGAACTGAAGGCTCTGACTCCCACTCTGCTTTGGGAAACTCCCGGAAACACAAGTAAACGTGCAGTTTGAGAGCAAAGTGCTGCGCTGGAGCGATGGAAGTATGGTTTACTTTAGCTAGGCGCTTAAAGCAGCACAATGTAACTTTTCCACCTTAATATAATATTTTCAGAGTCATTGTGATGGTACATCAACTTACAACAGGTTTAATGACACCTCTGTCATGGTCTGAGGGGTCTGTATCGCCTTCACTGGCACTATGTAACTTCGAGGTGCATTGTAGGAACTAGGAACCCTTCCACGCTACTGGTAAAGCACTACCGCTTTTGTCCAAAGGAGCCGCCAAACTCAACAAAAGCTGAAAGTTACATTGTGCTGCTTTAAGATCATGATGTGTGAGGAGAAATGTTTTAATTTCTCCCAGACTAAACAGGAAACTAATTTAAGGGATCTAAAATTGAGGAAATGTGCTCCTTTCTGCAAATCCTAATCAGAAGTCTTGCTGCAGCATTTTGGACCAGCTGGAGGATGTTTGAGTCATTTCAGGATGTTCTACTTATCAGGGATTTCAGTAGTCAAATCTGGATGTAACAAAGGCATGGATTCATTTTTCTTTTTTCCTTGTTTTCACAATATTATCTTGAATTGAGATGGAAAGGCAGACACAAATGGAAGTAAAATTGACTGAACAGTAGAAATAATATTTAAGAAGAACAAGACCAAAGCCCCAAAACCACTCAAGGTTTCTACACAAACATTTCTGTTAAACAATTGCAGTAAGTAAAGAAAGAATATGAGACAAAGTAATCGATTAACAGACAGAAAATCCTTTTAGTCATAAGAGATGCTATATCGATGTTTTTGACAAGATGTTGTTGTTTCATCCAAGTGTCTTAAAAAAACAATCAAACAAGTGTCTGTCTCCAGAAAGACCACCGAACACAAACCCTGGCAAGCTATATGAAACGGTTGTTTCTCTGTAACTTCAGTAAGCATAAACATTTCATCTAAAAGGTAATATAACTGTCCTGTTTATTTGACTACACCTGCTGGAATATCTGATGGGAAGATGTCTTTTCTCCACAGATCAGTGTAATCCCCTTTTTCCACGATCTTACATGTCAAAATCACTGACAGCTGCCAAAGTGCGAGGACCGAGGCAAGGGATACTGGGCAGACTTATCCACTGCGTGCGTGAGTGTGTGTGTGTTGCAGAGTCACTGTTGCAGGGCCTAATAACATAAGTCTCTGGTAGCCTGCATTTGACAATCCCTCCAGTGATTAGTGGAACAAATGTCTGCCTGGTGCATTACAGCTGTTGTTTTGCCGGCCATTTGTGAAGCTTTAATGTCCTGCATGTTTTCTATCGGGGGATCATCTCATTACAGCATGTCTATGTGTGGGTGGAAGTGTGTGTGTGTGTGTGTAGGTTTGCATGCAATAAATCGCCACCATCACCACAGCATCTGTTTGTGCATTCGAACCAGTGTGAACCAAATCACAAACAAATGTAGTGTTTTTCCCACCTGATTAGTTTCAGTTTTGTCTTTGTCCCTCTTCATCTGTTTCTGCGCTTTTCTCTCTTTTTTTTCAAATCACTCAAATTTGGGATTTATAGTGGCATCATTATTTTTATTGTTGTATTGTTCATTCCCAGTTACATTTCTCACAGCTTGCGTCTGCTCCTGAGTCGTCCTTTGTCTTCTGATTCACATGTCTCCCATGAAGAGAAAGAAGAAGAAAAGAAGCATTTGTTTCTCTGCACGACATTTCTGGGCAACAAAGGAGCCAAATAGTGACAAGGCTACTTCGGTTCCAGATGAGAGGTGGAAAAAAATCCTCTATAGCGGGGGATGTACACAGCATGCTTCTTTGATTTGGAGGTGTTTTCATTCGTGAGGCAATTGATAAAAAGAATACTTCTAACTACAAAAATCCCTGTGGGAGTCACAGCAAAGGGATGAATGCTTTTTATTCAAACACACACATACAAATAATACATTTTCTAGCCCTTCATACATGACATTGATAATTTATTAACCTGTTAACAATGTTTATGATTCTCAGGCTGATGTTCAGCCTTGTTTTTCATCTGGTTATGTGTGTATATGATGGCACTTCTTCTACTTTAAAGTCCTGGATGTGCAGCTTTTCCGATTTAGGATGAAATTAAGTCTTTTGATGATGTGGACTCCAGTCTTCTTAGAATCCTGGCATCACTGGTGTCTCTGATCAGCCTCAAAGATGGTCCTCCAACATCGCTGATTGGGTGCAGTGTGTTCAACTAGAGCATGTTCTCGCTCAGACTCTGTCTGATCACAAATGGTGTAATGTATGTCTCATGACTCGAGAGCTTTGGATATTGACGCTAAAAAGTCACTAAACTTTCTAACTGGCAAAAGGGTTTCACTTGTAATGGGAGCACCAGCTTTGAACCTGTGCTCTAATCTGAATTAGTGAGAAATGTGCTTATACATATATTAATGAAGACATACTTGGAGTACTTTTACTTTTTTATAACTGTAATTCACATCTTCACATACAGTCCAACATTAAGGTTTCGCACATGGACAGAGGTGTCAAAAGTATTCACATTCATTACTCAGGTAGAAGTATAGATACTAGAGTTTAAAAATACTCCTGTAGAAGTTGAAGTATCAACTCAAGTTTTTTACTCAAGTAAAAGTATAAAAGTACTGGTTTCAAAACAACTTAAAGTATAAAAATAAAAGTAATGTAAGGGAGAAAAAAGCCATTAAGGACAAAAGCCATTGAAAATAAATGCATCTTAGTATAATGCAAATATATTAAAGAACCATATATGTGTACTATTGAGCATTAACATGTGTTTCAGAGAGCAGGAGATATGATGACTAGTTGCCTATAAGTATTGTAATGGTGCAAAAAGTCAAACTTCAGAGGCATGTTATCATTTATCCTAACCTTTATTGGAATGTACATCCAAGTTTAGTTGCAGGAATCTGAGGGAACGGATGTAAGAACAAAACTGGACAAGAACATCTGAAACAACCACAACCAAATTCACTCTATCCGGATGGAGCAATTTAACTGGATAGTTTTTTTTAAAGGCGAAATGAAATAGAGTAACGAGGCTGTTTTTAAAATGTAAGGAGTAAAAAGTACAGATAATTGCGTGAAAATGTAAGGAGTAAAAGTAAAAAGTAGTCTGAAAAATAATTACTCCAGTGAAGTATAGATAACCAAAATTTCTACTTAAGTAAGGTAACAAAATATTTGTACTTCGTTACTTGACACCTGTGCACATGAAGCAATGCACATATTACTATGGAAGTACTAATGCTTGCCGTTGATATGCTGATAAAGTGTAGATTACATTTACATACAGAGAAAAAGATCTTTGTGGAAGAACAAAAGGACCTCCAATTAACATTTCTTTGTATTTTATTATTTTTTTGGGGGGGTGTAAGCCCCAGCATCTGGTTGGGAGAAACCCCAACAGATTTACAATAAACATTTAACCAATTATACAATTTATAGATATAGAAAGTTTATAGCCATAAAATGGTGTTTCGTGTGTGTGCTTCCCTCTCAGCACTTTTTTAAAATGAAACAGGAGCAAATTTTCTGAGGTCCCTCCACAAAGAACGTGTGTTCGGTTTCCGGCAGTCCTCTAATAAACAGATCTTTTCGTCTTCCAGGTCGATTGTTTGGACAAACATCTCTTCCGATGCCAAAGAAAGCTTCTCTGTTTCACAGATGTCCACGGCGCCACCAGGTTTTTGAATGCAGGCACTGTGCTTCGTCTGCTTTTTGTTCTTGTATAGTCTGCGGTGAGCTGGCGTTACGAATTCTTTTAAACGCCTCCACAAAGTAGGCTTGTCCTCTGGTAGAAGGTCCTTAGTGCGTTCCCAGACATAGTCAGGTATTGAAATGACCTCAAGGTCAGCATAACGTTCTGATCTTGGGTACACCATGCTTTTTAAAGAACACATGTGTTCAGGTTCTAAGAGACATCCTGAACAAGTTATTTCCTCCTTTAACGAAGAAGTTTCTTCAGCTGCAAATATTTCTTCATTTCCAAAGATGTTTTGTGGCGCATAAATGCATTGCCGTAGAGAATTGCAGTCTTTGGAGTAACAGCTCTCCTCACTTGATGTGGAGATCTCATCCCATTCTATGATCTTTAGGTGTGTCCACATTTGCTCCAGTTTAGAAGTGTATTTCTCTCTGCAGACATGCTCTGTTGTTGAGTCATGTGCTTCTGACAAAGGTACACCCAGCGCTGAATCACCTGTCTGTGGGAAGCGGTCTTCGGAGCAAAGGCTGTTCTCGTGTGATGAGACCTCTTCCCATACAAAGATCTCTGCTTTTGCAAAAATGGCTTCAGGCATAGAAATATCTTCTGGTTTGTAGCTTGTGGAGACTTTTGTTTGTGGTAAAAAGTCTGCCAGTGCACAATTGTCAGCGGAGAAATCTTCTGTTGGTACAAAAGCGTCTTCAGTCTTTTCCGGAGCTGAAATGTTTGTTTGCTTGGAGAATCCGAGTGGTGTCACAGATGGAGCTGTAGATTTGAGTCTACGCTGGTCATCCTCTGAACACAAAGCCATAGCTTCAGACACAGCAGAGTCTTGCTCACCGTTTTGGTGGCTGCTCCTGACGTATGGGGAGATATTGAGCTCCTTAGCGTCCATTTCAAGGCCCACCGGACTCAAATAGCTCACTGTTAAGGGCTGGATTTACTTGTCCCTTGTGGTCTGTCCTGCTCAAATGTATGAAGTAAGCTGGCTGACTCGTATGTTCAGATTTTATTTTAGTTCTTTGATGCATCACAGTGAACTGCAGTGATGTCATAACCTTGGATTCTAAATCAACGTTCTCTGAGCAACATGGAATGTAAGCGCACATCAACATTTTAAACTGTAAAGTATATTATCATTATTGTTATTATTGGTGTATTGATATGGGGCTGTCAATAAAATACATGACATTTCAAAATGTCAACTTTAGAGGGTTGTTGGACACTATTAAAGGACCTCTTATCAACATTGTAGCTTTTTTCGTAATAATCATAGACTAGTTATACTAAAAAGACCAAATATGCTCGCTTGTCCTGTAAAGGGTTATGCCTTACAATGTTATTGCCTATGTTAAATTTTATTGCATGGCAGTGACCTAGTGTAAAATTGCAACTACAATCTCTCCCACCAAGAGCATGCTGACAAGAAGGAAAAGCAAGACAGCAGTAAACAAAAATGACAATAATTCATTAAAACTACTAATGCAGTCAGTTTAACCTTAATTAAAGGGGGCGCTTGAATAATAACTGTCTTCACATTGCTTTTTTTATATATATTTTTTACTTTTATTGGCTCATTAGTGTCAGCAGGGGGCCGTCCTCTTCAGAACAGTCTTTGTTTTTTTGTTTTTTTTTTAAACCTGGTCCTCAGGGCACATTGTCCTGCGTGTTGTTAGAAGTTGCTCTGCTCCAACACACCTGGCTCAAATTAGTGAGCCATTGACAGACTTGTGCAGACCTTGATGACAAGCTGAAAACATGCAGGACAGTGAGCCCTGAAGACCAGGGTTGTAAGACTGATTCAGACGACAGCACCTACTGTTTCATAAGTGGGGGTCTTGAAGTCCTTGTTCTCACTATTTGACTGATGGGTGGGAGGTGTCACAGACTACATGATTTAACGGAGACTTGGTCCCCCAAATGGCCTCCGAAATACATTTTGATAGCAAAACACATACAGAGAAAAGAGGCTTAACCACACAGAACAAGAGGTGATTATATGAAAGTGGTCCAGGAGACTGTGTGCATGGTTATGTGTTTAGACCTTGCACAGGAAGACTCAGACTATTATGGTACATTGTGTCTCATTCAATGTTTCCCACATGATTCTGTAAGTTTCTCTTCATTTTTCCCTTCCCCACGGTGACCTCACCCAATGCCTTGCCTTCTCCTTGGCTGCAGCATGATAGGGGAGTCACCAGACTGCTTTAGATATTTGGCAAGTTCGGTACCTGTCAGCGTTGACCAATGACTCTGTGATACATTGGAGATCATTTTGTCTCTGAGATAGTCATTACAACAATTGAATGCCAACTGGCAACTGCTGACCACTCACTGATTTGTCTCCGAATTTTGGCAAGCTCTGTAATTGGCAAATTGGGTGTGAAAAGTTATTATTTAGTATGTAAGCAGCTTTAACTTGCAAAGCAGCCAACTCTGAGAAGGTCTGCTGGTTTTGCTGTGATCTAGCTGAAAGCAGGAGACTTGTTAGTATAGCTAGCACACAGCTAACATAGACTGTATTAAGTACGGTGGGGAAACTAGCAGTCCTATTTGTCCTGTCAGGAGTTATTTTCCTATACGGTCGGACATATAACACATTATCTCTTACAGTTACTGGTGAACTTTGTCTTGGACATTGTTATAGAAGTGAACATGGTCTTTGCTAGTCTTTTGGACTAATTGTAGTTTAAAAAGTTAGCTGATAACCTCTTCGAAATAAATTAATAATAAAAACATATTCTTTTAAAAACAAAATATTTTCTTACGGTCGGCATTTAATCTGCTGTTTTTGTTCTTTGCACTGCAGCTCAGCTTTTTAAAAGGTTGTTACACACGGACATAATAAAGAGTAGACGCTGTATTGACTGGAGCACGAGAAAAAGCCGCCGCCATCTTGGATCGGTCACAACTCAGCCAACCTACACTGCAGTGTTTTCTTGTTCTGATCAGCGGACCATCGAAAGCCGGAAAACCGGGAATTACTTCTCACAAGTAAGACTGTATATTATAATATAATTAGTTGTATTTAGTAGTTAAAGTAGTTCCTGCCCTGTAATAATCTGTCCACCAGAAAAATCATGCCTAGCTAGTCAGACTCACTCACGTTTAGCGCTAGCTATGAAAGTTATATCATGAAAGTAAATCTATGAAACTTCATAAATCATACATTCTATAACACAGATGGCGATTACAGCTGACAATGTGAATGTTGTTGTAAAAATAAGCCCAGTGTGACTGGTATAAAACTGTTTGATCAGAGTATTTGGTTAAACAGACAAAACTATTGTGTCCATTTCTAACGAAAGCAAAATACTTATCGTGTTTCATACCATCTCCATTTACTTTTATATGATAATAATATGTTTGTGTTGGTTCAGAATAAATATACTTCTCGTAGGATAATGTCAATGGAGGACCAAAACTGAAATAATTAAAAATAAAAGCAGAAATACGTATATTTTGTTTTTCCTTTTCCTTATACATGCTTTCCTTGTTTTTACATTCCCTCGTCTCGTCATTTTAATTTCCCTTATGCATTTCTGCCTCATTATGCAAATGAGAAGCTGCTTCCACATGTCTGCTGTGTGCTGCTGACATCCCCGAACCCCGGTCTGGCCTTCGGCAGGAGGGTCCCCCCTTATGATCCAGGTCCTGGTCCAGGTTTCTTCCCTCCTAAAGGAGGGGTTTTCCTTTCCACTGTTTGGCTTAAGGCTTTTCTCCCACTAGGGGAGTTTTTACCTGCCATTGTTTATGTAATAATTGCTCGGGGGTTTATGTTCATGTTCTGGGTATCTGGAAAGCGTTTAGAGACAACATCTGTTGTATTAGACGCTATACAAATAAAATTGAATTGAATTGAATTGAATAGAAGGGCTTCCCTTGTTGGGGCAGCTTCCCTACTATTGGTCAATAAACGGGAAGGAGCAGGATAGGGCACAAAGGGCAGTCCTCCTCGTTTGCATAATGAGGCAGAAATGCATAAGGAAAAGTAAAAAGAGGAGAGGAGGGAATGTAAAAACAAGGAATGCATGTGTAAGGAAGATGAAAAACAAAATATATATTTTTCTGCTTTAATTTTTAATTATGTCCGTTTTGGTCCTCCATAAATGTCCCGATGAACCTTAGATCAAAGAAAACTTCTAAAACTTTCTAAAATTTGAGGGGAAAAAATAAACTTGACCTCCTTTGTAAAAATGTGTGTAGACTCTCCCACATCCCCAGTGTCTTTTCATTGTGAAGGTTTCCCAAAAATGAGTTACAAAGTGGGAAGTTGCTGTGTGAAGAGAGGGATTTACCAGCAGTAAATCCTCTGTGATACATGGCAAACACTTCAAGACAGAGGATTTGGAATAAATAGAGATTGTATAAATATAATCAGATATTATTTCTTCTTTCTTAATTAAGTCAAGTGCACTGGCATCAAGTCCAAACTAAAGACGCATCTATTCAGATTGACATTTGGCTCATAATAACATTTTTTTTGTAATTTATTGATTGATTTTATATTTGTAATTCTTTTTCATTTTTTACTGGAATGTTTTAATTAAGTCTATGTGTTTTATGATTATTTTTGTATTCCATGTTTTTATTTAATTTTAACTGCAAAACATCTTGGTTTTAAAACTGTTATACAAACACAGATTGATTGATCAGACATACGGTAGAAAAGAGATGTTGTTACCTTGACCTTCGTCAGAAGCGTCTCACTCAGTTAGAATGTCTGAACAAAAGAACAAACAAGTTTAACAACAGGACACAATGAACATATTTGAAATATGTCTGACTTTTGCAATAAAGAAAACCCCCTGTAAAAATCGATTGAGAGTCTGGGGAGTTGAGGTCATTTTCATTCCTTTTCAACAGGTGAATGAACGGAGCTGACGACCGGTCCAAGGTGGACACGCGGTTCATCAGCTCCTTTAGGCAGCAGCAGTCGATGCTGCATCTACTCTCTATCATGTCCATGGTTGTACGTGCTTGTTTGTCACTGGGTTATTTTTTCTTTTTCAAGGGGTATCTGAAGTTGTTTAAACATGTAACAAATGACAAATACTTGCTGCAGTTCAGTCAAGCTTTTCAAACGATCAGGGAATTATAGTTGGTAAGTTATTCAGGAAGCTGCACTTTATCAAAAATTAATGTCCTCAGCCTCATATCACTTTACCTTACAGTTTTCATTTCCAAATGTATACTCCCGAGTAAACTTAAGTCTGAACCAAGTTTTGATAAGATGGAGCCAGAAATTCTCATTTCACTTGCATTTTTTTTTTTAAATAAATTCAATCAGACTCACGGAATGAAAATGCTGAACACTTTATTAATCAGAAAACATATGAGGTTTGGTCTCTATGCACTTTTCAAGCATAATTTGTTAGGTTTAAATAGAGATATAGGAGCTGATGACCTTAACTTCCCCATCCACCGAATTGGAGCCTACAGGTGGATGAGGTGGGATTTTCATTCTGGGAGCAATAGTGAGCTTGGCAGGTGAGACATCCAAAAGTATTGGAGAGACAAGTACCTCTTAGCCCTTATATAGGTCTAAGAATGACATGAAGTAATTGGAAGGAACAATGCAGAGGGGTGACTGTAAGCACACTGTGAAGATTGTCTGCCTGAATTAACTCCCAGGGGTTGTTTCATAAAGTAGAATAGGGAATGATGACACTTTACAATCGGTGCCGGGATGACACTTCTACAGACACTTTGTATGGATCGATGTTATTGATCCTGAGCAGTTTCTCAAAATACCTCTGTTTGACACTAATATTCAGCTTCTCCTAGTAGAGTCCCTCTCATTTTATCTTATTATTTGACATTTCTTCCAAAGAAACATCTCTGGATTGCAAAAATCAAACAAATAAGAAGCTGCTCTTGCTATCGAGTAACCGTTGCAATGGTAAGGTTGTTCGTTCAACATGGGAAGGCCTTTCCAAAATGCAATTTGGGGTAAAAACATAAAACTCTACATCCTCTATAGAGATTAACACACCTGGATCATCCTGTTCCCTAATGTCCCCGCCCCTTTTTGGATCAACGAAACCCATTGAATTTCAATGGAGCTAAGTACAGCCTTCGCGTAATTGCTAACATGAAGTCCCTGTGGTTTCCCATCATTGTTTATGTAATAATTGCTCGGGGGTCATGTTCTGGGTCTCTGGAAAGCGTCTAGAGACAACTTTTGTTGTATTAGACGCTATATAAATAAAATTGAATTGAAAATTGAATTGAATCATAAATCTTGTCAGGCAAACAAATGCTAGTAAGCGTTATTTAGTGAAATTTTAATTTGTTGTGATGGATACTCTGTGTCCATCAAGGTGGACTAATCCTGCCGCCCGCTGGCCAGAGGTGTCATATTCCAACATCTGTAATTTCCATACAAAATCTCCAGGGCCATGTGTTGTATTTAAGATTGTGTCCTTTCAAGTAAATACCACATTGGACTACTATAAGTCTCAATATAAGAACTGATTACTTTTTTGACTTAATTGTGATAAAATAAAACAGCTGACCAGGTTCAACGATTTTCCATTTTCTCCCTC
The DNA here is from genome assembly GCF_033807715.1 of Cololabis saira. NCBI lineage: Eukaryota > Metazoa > Chordata > Actinopteri > Beloniformes > Belonidae > Cololabis > Cololabis saira. The sequence goes on along the minus strand of NC_084596.1, from coordinate 36,043,180 downwards.
TCTGTAGATCGCCTGAAGCCACAAGTCTGTCCTTTTACCGTCCTTTCCTCTTTAAATAAGTGAACAAAATCTCAAAATAGGATTTATATGGTTTTAAATGATTTCATTAGCAAATGCTATGCAGTAGCTTTTTGGCATGATGCAGCTTCTGTTTTCAACTCAATGTATAGTTTTACAAGATGTGTTGTCAACCAGAATGAGGTGTGAATGAGGTCTTCCCCAAGAAGAGGGGTGTTACATATAACGCTTATTTGTCTATTGCCATTTGACATTTTGAAGAGGATTCTGGAGTAAAGAGGTGATTTCTCCACTAAGCCTTAGAGTCTCTAGTGTAGACATCCAAATAAGATATTGCACGGCCAATTTTGATGTTTTTAACCCTATGGTACTTAACGATTAAAGAAGACTTAAAGTTAGGTAAATAAAACCTGGCCCATGATTCTCTCTGTGCAGTCAAAGAACAAAAATGTGTGAAAATCCTGGATTAAAAATACTTTAAACCACAAGTGTGGACCTTAAACAAAAAACAGTGGATTCCATCTATCTAGCCTGTATCTCAGGAAATGATATGGATGAGGGTGGGCCGAATTTTCCTCACCTCCCAAAAATGTCCTCAGTTAGGTCAAAAACTAACCCACACATACACACCTGGAAACAATCCACACACTCTGTTTTTTTACAGTTTTCCTAAGAGCAGCACTAATGGAACGGGGACCTGTTCAAGTGTACTTCAGTAGTTGGGCAGTGGGGAGAGTGTGTATAGGAGGGATTTTTCTGCAAAGCTTCACATTGCCAACTATGGCATTAAAAACTTCAATGTCTCACTTTGGGACTGCTTAATCATGTGCTTTTGCTTTTTAGGGCTGGGAAATGCAATTTGTTCACAAAGCTTGATGCAGAAACACAATATTTGGATGACTACAAGTTTCTCATGCATTTTGATTTCAAATTTGCTGCTTTTGCTGTGAGCTAAAACAAGGATAGTTAAGAGCTGGTGGTTTTTTAGCAAAGATGGTGAAAGAAACCCTGGACACTTGCACACTTTTCAGCTTCGAATTAATTATTGTGATTTGGTTCAAACTAGGGTTATTGTGGTCCAGAGGGGGTAGGAGATCATTAAAAACTGAGCTCAAATCACACTGCAATGAGCTCAGCACCTCACAGAGATACAGTGAAACACAAACTAACGTACAGGCTCAGGAATGGTCACTTCCTCATATGCAGCTATGTGTCAGTATTCATTTACTCGCCTGTGTGGGCAAATGCTCAGAAACAGACAGCCGTTAATCAAGCTTAGCCAAATGTGGGTCAGTGTGGTTTTAAACTCTGTGGTGTGTGATCAGTTTGTGATCAAGTCATCATCAAATGGGACACTTGAGCAGAGAGGGACATATGCTACATGCAATATCTGTGATTCCAAGCAAGGCCACACCATGACGATCTAGAACAACATGACATGAGTAGCTTGGAAGTAGTAGCAAAAAAACAGACAAAAAAACACTCCATTGTGTATCTGCTCACACCAAGAACGTCTTTAACTATATTATTATACAATTAAAGTGGATTGAATCCCCACCAAAACTGTCACGATGATGGTAGCCAACAAGATCCCTTTTAGATGTGATTTGAAGAATGATTAAAAGAAAAAATGAAAATGACCAATTAAAATATACACAAAGGTAATGATTCACTGAGGACACACTGCCAAGCAATCTTTAATTGATCTTTACGGGTCCTGTTTGACTATTGCCAGGACATCATCAAAATGGATGATGATTCAAATGAAATATGAGTCAACCTTAATAATACGATTCATCTTTGGAAGATGGCTGACCTTGTGCGTCTCATGACAGTGGTAGATTTTCCTCACGCTTCATGTCCTCACAGATTTTCATGAACTAAATCTTTGCCAAAGGCACTAATACAACCCCATACCAACAGATGCTTGGAGAGTTCACTTGCCATCCTTGACCCAGACCAAAGGGCACCCATCTCTTTCTTTCAATTGAATAAAATAATCCGGAATACTGATTGTGTCATGGTCCATCCAAGCTTACAAGCTGCTACATCAGGAGGAGCCCCCCCTCCTCTCACCTCACACCTCTCACCATCTTTCACGGTCAGGTGAAGAAACGACTAGAGATGCTGAGCTGGGACAAGGCTGCAGGTCCAGATGGCGTCAGCACTAGTGTCCTGAGACTTTGTGTGGACCAGTTATGTAGGATTGTTTGACATCTCTTCACCCTCAGCCTGAGCCGGGAGAAGGTTTCGGTGCTGTGGAAGAGATCCTGCCTTGTTCCAGTACTGAACAGATCCCATCCATCTTCTCCTAATGACTACAGCCCTGTAGTCCTAACATTGCACATCATAAAAGTCTTGGTGGGATTTTTATTGGCCCACCTGAATAAGCAAACAGCCACCCTTCAGGACCCTCTGCAGTGTGCATATTGTTGTGGGGCAGGAGTTTAAGATGTCATCATACACCTGCTTCAAGAGCAGACTGCAACACAAACCGCTACAGGAGATCCTTCCTGCATACGGCTATAAACCTCTACAATAAATCTCTGTGGAGATTGAAATCATTAAAACTACTGCAATGATTAATTTCTCTTCAGGGGTTTTTAAAGTATTTTTGAACTGAATTATATCAGTTATTGATGAATGATGGTTTTTGATACAGGGAAAACCATCATTCATCCACAGGTAAGATTGTGGGTGATCAGAGATTAAAGATTCCTATTTTAGACTTGCACTGTGCAGACTCCTTTAGTCATTGAGTGATATCATGCAGCGTAGGAGGAGATATTTGCAAATCCCATCCAAAATCTCTTTGAGGAACTTTTATTTTTCCGTGATCCTTTTTCTAATCTCTGTTACCCTAAAACTCATGGGATGTCCATGTCTGAACCTGAGCTTGTGTGTGAGGTTGATAACTTTGTGTGCAGATTTTATCTTTTTATAGCCGTTTGAATATTGTGTGTATCCTAGTTCTGTAAAGAGAAGCTGCCGATTGATCAGCTGATGTGGGCTGGCTTTGGATCTGGTAATGTATGACGCATGTAATATGTATTGAGCTTACATGACCTGCTTGCATTAGCGTTATGCTCTGTAGAATTTAATATTCAGTAGTTGAATAGTTGTTTCAAAACATTTTCAGTTTATCTATCTGCCTTTTAGCTACAGTACACCAATTGTTTCTTATCCATGGCATCCCTGATAATAGCTGGGTAAAAGTAATGGACAGCTTAGATTGCTAAATAAAGTAGGCTATGTAGTTTTTACATTCTTCATTTACTTTCTTTTAAATGTATTCTAAATATGCACTCATGTAAGAAGTGCATGCAACTAATGGATCAGCACAAAGATACTTTAACAAGACAGATTGTACACTACTGTAACTGTGCTATGTATCATGTGTGAGTGTGTTACAGTGATGAAGTGATACAGTGTTGGGACCTGGAGGTGCTTTCAACACATTTGTTTGTCAATTTCACTTTGTTATTCATGTGCAACATGTAATCCTCTTACAATGATAAAAGCATTTTGCAACCATTTTATGCTCCCTGCACAATGCTACCTGCAGGACACTGTAATCAGCACATCCACAGTTTGAAGACAGAGAAAAAGTCTGACAAGTAACAGGGTCAGACAGAATAGCAAGAACAATGTAGACTATATTTTTAAAATATATATTTCCCTCAGACAGCTGTTCTATTCAGATGATAATGTTATTCTTTGTGCATATAAGACAATGAAGTATCGTTCTCAACTAGAAGGTTGAATTTTGAATTATGGCTGCATTTCTAAACTGAGGCCATCCTATACACTTACATTATCTTCAAGGCCACTAAATTCCATTAACAAACTCAGCGATGTTGCCTCTCAGGGAGCATAACTGAGTTTGGTAAGACATGTTTGCTAGGATAGATCGGCTGGCGACTCGTGTTCTTTACTCTGTCCTTATAATCACCTTTTTTATTTTGCCTTTTTTGTCTGTGTAAGATTGGACTGGAAACTCTAAAGTTAAAGACTTGGGTAGTTTGGATCTATCACTTATGCTGAAACAACCAACCACACTTTTTCGTGTTTGCATCTCTAACATCTGATACTTTGTATGAGCAGGTTATGGGTAGAGTGTGACTTCACTGCCAATTGTGACTGCAGAATAAACCTGAACCAGTTCCACTCTGCTACCATGCTTTACCGTTGACCAGTGTGTTTGTCATAATGTATAGTGCATTATGTAGTCTGTTGCCAGACTACATAATGCACTATACATTATGACTAACACACAGGGGAACAAAAAGAAAAAACACCCAGTACCCCAGTGTGAGATGGTGCAAAATGTAGTTTTGCATTGTCTCACATTGGGCTAGATTTGTTGGGATATCTGTGATGATAATAATAATAATAATAATAATAATAATAATAATAATAATAATAATAATAATAATAATAATAATAATAATAATAATAATAATATAGATTTATGTCACGTTTTTCTCATCACTCAAAGCCCTCAAAAGCGCTCTAAATCTAAGGAGATCGCAAATAGACTTAAATGTTTTCCTCTTGTGGATAATCTTTCTCACTTTGGGATGGTGAACTCTAAATTTCTTGAGAATTACCTTATAACCCTTCCCACATTGCAAGAGTGTCACTGATATCTGTCCTCCATGGCACTGTATGAACACAGTGAGTGAGCTGCTTAGAACTAACTCCAGGTAAAGATGATTTGACAGAACACAGTTACATTGAGAGAAGAGAGCGGATACCTCTACAAAACCACATTGAAAAACAGTTACAGTAGCACTTTCAACAAGAAAACTCATACACTAACATTATCTCATAATAAATATCACACTCTCCGGTGATTACCTGCTTCTAAGTCATAAATATTATGACATGCCCATAGTGCGCTTTGTTTTTTTTCATTACAACTTTTTAATCTGAGTGGTCAAAACACGGAACAGGTATTATTATTGTAGAGCAGTGTGCTGCTTGTACCGACATAAAGGTGGTTTCAGGCTGGCTATGTGACATACATTCATTTAAGATCATTGTAACGAAAAAAAGACATACAAAATAACATAAAATAGAACAATCCCTAAAATGCAATATAAAGAGGCATGTCTCATTTTTCTTATGAAATACTACAGTTTGGTTTACTTTGGAGTCACTGGGTCGAATCGTTTGGAAGCTATTAAAAAATAGTGCATAACTGAATCTAGAGTGAGCATTTTGAATATCGACCTGAAATTAACTTTACCACTGTGCTATTTCTACAAACCAACCCGTTCAAAGCCAGTCAAAGACTAAACACAAGATGTATGTATGTATGTATATATATATATATATATATATATATATATATATATATATATATATATATATATGTGTGTGTGTGTATGTTTGGTCAAAGTCTGCAATTCGGTAAAAAGATTGTTTGATGGAATGCAGTACTTTCAATGCGAAAACACATCTGATGACAATATACCATCTTAAATTGTCATTGTCACATTGTATCTTTATTAGCTCTTTGAAATTGTTCTAGATTACCTCTGAATTGTCTGAGACTGTGTGGTGTTATTCTTATGTTGGTTGTGAAAGTGAGGGCTAGACTTTCTTAATGATCTCCAACCAGTCTGACTTATTTTCACTTCTATGTGCCCCTGACATGTAAATATTCATTACTTTCACACTGAAAGACAGTCTTTATCTTATTTGTAATCCCTCCAATCCATTATGTGGCTGTATTTACTTTCATATCAACATAGGAGTGTGTCTTCTACAGAGCTTATTAGCTGTGCATGTGCTTTCAGTCATGGTGCAAAACCATCTACACCCACACAGAAACTATAGGCAACAGAAAAAAGTACAATTTGTGTGATTACAAACAACATCAATGACAAGAATATCCATCCATCCATTCACACATGAGTTCTCCAAACCAGGTAATGTTCTGCTTTTGTAGAGGCGCTCACATCAGGGGATGATTAGTCAATCAAGAGCATTTGATCAGGAGCAACTGGATACCACTTATCCTCTTAATTCCTATAGTGACGCATGGGTGGGGTGGCTCGGGAGTACTTTGTTTTTGACAGCTTCTGAATTATTAGACTGTATAGAACATTGAGTCTTTGAAAAAGAAAGAAAAAAGGCTAATGAAACTTCAATAAACTGTTTTAATACAATCAGTTATATACGCGCTGAAAGTTCACAAGAAATTGTTACGTCTGTTCAAAGTCATTATAGCTTTGCGTTTTTCCTTTGAAGGATTTTAAAAGGTCGAGGTTCAGCTTGAATACACTTGTCAGTGACCTGACAGAAATGGCACTCTGTCAGCTGAGTCCTGCCTCGTTTTTTTCCACTCTTTTTTCTAATCGTCAGTACAGCCGGAAATGTAAGTAGGAGCCTTTGTCTTTCAGCATCAGAGCGTGGAGGATCACATTTACACAGGGCCGCTGTCCGTGGTGCTGAATTAACTCTGCAGTGCCCTCTGGTTCTGCTAAACCTCCGTTTACCAGGTGCTGAAATGATAGTTAAAACTCAGCTGTAACTATCGGCTCTCCTTTGCAAGGAAAGCATTGAGATTAACATGTTACTCTCATTGATTAACTGTATTCATCAAATCAATGAGTGAATGTGCCAGAAATGTCTCCAGCTAAATGCAGAAAAGACAGAGGTGATCATTTTTGGCCCTAAAAATGAAAGGGAAAAGATCAGCGCTCACCTTGGCTCCATGTCATTGACAGCTACAAATCAAGCCAGAAATCTTGGTGTAATTATTGACTCAGACCTGAACTTCAACAGCCATCTAAAGTTTATCACTAAATCTGCCTATTACCACCTAAAAAACATTGCTAGAATTAAGGGAATTCTGTCTAAACAAGATATGGAAAAACGTATTCATGCATTCATTTTCAGTAGGTTGGATTATTGCAATGGCATCTTTACCTTAACAAGAAATCTATCAGGCAGCTGCAGCTGATCCAGAACGCTGCCGCCAGAGTCCTTACAAACACCAGGAAACTGGACCAAATTGCACCGGTCATTAAATCAGTACACTGGCTTCCAGTGAGTCAAAGGATAGAGTTTAAAATCTTACTGCTGGACTACAAAGACCTGAATGGTCTTGAACCAAAATACATGGTTGATCTGTTAGTTCCTATGAAGCTCCCAGACCCCTGAGGTTCATCTGGATCTGGTTTGTTGTGGTTCCAAGAACCAGAACCAAGCAAGGTGAGGCAGCGTTCAGTTATTCTGCTCCTCACCGGTGGAACAAACTTCCTGTAGACCTGAGGTCTGCTGCAACTGTCAGCTCCTTTAAATCAGGCCTAAAAACATTACTGTTTACTCAAGCGTACTCCTAAATTAAATACTTACCTGCTGTACTCTACTGCCCTTACTTTTAACAACTTGTGCTTTTTATTATTTTACCTCTTTTCTTATCATTTTATTTCATTTATTTGTTATTTAAGCGTACTCTTAAATCAGCAACTTGTGCTTTTTATTATTTTACCTTCTTTTCTCATAATTGTATTTCATTGTATTTGTTATTTACTGTCTAATTATGTCTTGCCGATTTTAATTTCGATGTAAAGCACTTTGAATTACCTTGTGTTGAATTGTGCTATATAAATAAACTTGCCTTGCCTACTTTACAAGGAAAGCATTGAAATTAATATGTTAAAAGTTAATAAATGTATAGAAAAGTGTATAGGACCTGGCACCCCGTGCACACAGAGAAAGAGAGAAAGAGAGAAAGAGAAAGGGGGATGGAGTCCATTCAAGCAGGGATAATTAGAGGAGTGGGTCACTATTGGAGGATCCATCCAAGAAGGCAGGCAAAAGGAGGAGACCAATCAAAGCTGCATAACAATATCAGCGTCGGAAGGCTGATTTATGGTTCCGCGTTACACCAACGCAGAGCCTACGGCGTAGTCTACGCCGTAAACCTACGGCGTAGGCTCTGCGTCGATTTAACGGGGAACCATAATTGAGGCTTGAGACGAGCCTCGCCAGAGCCGACGCAGATGCGCGCAGTTTCCTTTCAGCCTCCAGTTGTGATTCTCCGGCTCAGCCTTTGTGGACTCTTAACCGCGGCTCCATAAGGAGCGAAGCGAGAGAGCACGGAGCCAGCAGCTCCTGCCGTTGTTTCAAGCGGGACTTGTGTTCTTATTTATTTATTTATTTATTTATCTATTCATTGTGTGTATTATAAACGTCCTTCGAAGTGGCTGGAGCAAGTGTGCAGGACTGCTGCTGCGGAGATTAAAGTCCGTCCACGCAAGAGAACGGGTAGGTTTGTTTTCGGGGGAAAAGGGAAGACAAAGTGCTCTCGGGACAGTCAGGACTGGCGCTTTTACAAACACTGCGACCCAATTCAGCATTTGATACATTTTAATCCCTCAAAGCGAAAAACGGACTGTTTTTCTCATGATGTATTTTGAAGTGCTTTAAAAGCAGTCCGTATAGCAGGGGACTTCGGGTGATTTGAGTGGGAGTGAAAAAAAAAGAGGCAGTTTTTGTTTCTTTCAGATGACTGAAATAATGGCAGGATTGAGGATGAAGTGAAACGAAACGCCTTTGAAACTCAAGACTTCTACCAAAATGAAACGTTGTACCATCTTGTTTCAATAGTTCAATTAACTTGTGCATGTTGCAGCCCATAGTAAAGAGAACAGTGTTATGAGCATTTGTGTTCAGATAAATAGATTTATTATAGACTGTTATTACTAGATTAGTGTAGCCTCCTCTTTTTGATATGGACTGGATTAGATTTTGAAAACGCCTCTGTGAAGTGCAATTTTACCATTGTGTGGATATTTATTGTCTTGACATTTGCTGCCAGTTGATGCATATATACCCACAATGCACATGCAGTGGTCTCCCTTAAGTGATGCCTAATCCCCTCTATTATTCTTATGTACGGAAATGGAAAAAAACAAGAGAAAAATACAAGCTTTTTAAATGTGACGAGTGCAACAGTGTTGCATTGCACTGCATTAGATTGTGCTGCTGTACCTTATAAATTGAATATTAACAGAATATGATTAGATAATGAATTATAAAGCTTAAAAGCCCTACAAAAGAAAGCTTTCATGAAGATAAACCAGCATCTGTTCAGCAGCTTTGATGAATAATAGAACTTTCACAGTTGCGGGCTGTGCTGTGTGGATAAGACTGCATTATGTTTGGCAAAGTTTACCCAATATATTGACAACTGGGGCAAAATTTAGACTCATTGAGGTAATTTCGTTTTGTCTAATGTGCTTCCTGTTTATGTTGTTTTCACATTATTGTGATTGGTGATTAATTTGAAAAGCAAAGTGAGCATCCCCAACTTTAACTTGAGCCATCATGCTGCATGGCTACAACATTGATTTTTGAACATTTACTAGCCACAAATTGAACACATTTCATCACAAAGCTCCTATATAACTAAATCACATTGGCATATATAGGTGATATTGTTGTCATGGAGAGATTGGTGCTTGACAAGATCCATGCTGAGCACAGCAAACCCCATAGGATTCTGGCAGAGATATTACAGTGACACTCACAGAGTTGCTGGGAGCAATATGCTATGATTAAGTTAGCAGTTGCTTACTATTAAATATTATGTCTGCCTATAGGATGTCACCGTGTTTTCTCTTTCTGAATGGACAGCATCGCTCTTTTTTCTTTTTCCCTTTATATCAGAGTTGTAATGAACATCCCTATAGTTAATTGCTATTCTGCAGAGGAAGCAGTGTGGAGCCAAGCAGTGGGCCACTAGATAGACCTCATTTGTTTAACTCCAAGGGCGGGGGATCTGTCTCACATTGACAGATCTGTATGGACAAGTTGACTTCTTATGCCTGCAGGGATTTTTAATTTTTCATTGGCCAGTGTCTGCCAGACAATGGCTGAAATCTCTCTATAGGATGTAAATCCATAGCAGCCTCAATTCTGGATCTACTATGGGCAGACAAAAAATTGACTGATATGAGAAATTAATGTGGAAACAAGTCGAGGGAGCGAGAAAAAGATTATTTTACAGCTTTATTATTTGTTGTCTTTATGCACAACTGCAGAAATAACCACAATGCTCTGTGCCTGAGTGTGATTTGACATCCGTGTGGCATCCATCACCTGGAGTCAGCAGATGCTGTCACTTCCATGGTAAAAAAGAGACATAATTTATGAGGCTTCATTGACTTCTACTGCAGGATACACAGCAGCACACCCAATATTACAGAAGTATAATACAGGGGGGGTGATAAGTCATGATTATCAACACTATTTTACAAGTAATGGAGATACAATCATATGAAAGAAAGTACACCCTCTTTCATTTTTAAGGTTCCATGTGTCAGTACATAATGAAGATTCATCTAGTCCTTAGATAGACTTAAAACAAGTACGAAGGGGAAAATGTGAACTGGTGTGTTAAAAACTTACTACACGCCATGATTCATTAGCTCAATAAGAGCCTAAATCATCACCGCTCCACCACTGTGTTTGATAGTTAATTTCTTTTTCATGGTATTATGGCCAAACAACCCTGGACTCATCTGTCCAAATGGCATTCCTCCTGAAGCTTTGTTCTTTGTTCAGAAGCAACTTTGCAAACCTAAGCCTTTCTGTCATGTTCTTTTTTTTCCTTCTTCTTCTTCTTTTTAGAGGGATGAGGCTTTCTTAGCTCAGTGGGGTGCACAAGAGACTCAGAGGTTAAGTCACTTTTACAACACTGTACAATATAGCTCTTGCTTGGTCTCTTACTCCGACACTCATTTTCTCTTTCATCCTGACTTTCGTGGGTCTTAATTGCTTTTTATGTGTCTTTCATGGCATGAAAGAAGTCTTTTTTTGCTGGTTTAACATTCTAACTGAGATCTGTTGAGTCTCAGGTGCAGTTCTTTGGGTTGTTTCTTTTTTTTTCTTGTTAATTTTTAGCGATGTCCACTCCTGGGAAGATTGATAACTGTCTTTTTTTATTCACTAATGAATAATCTAGATTAAGATTAAGATTTTTTAGGGTTATAGCTGTCGTCTTTCCTCCTTGGCATTGTGTTAACATACACGTGAATGCCCCAGACCAGCAAACTTCCACAACTGTTCAACGGGCAATTAATCAAGTGCAACTGATCATGAACACGTTGCTGTTAGTTTGCATATTAGTTCAGGGATGTTTTCTTTTTTTTTAAACACATTTTTTTAATTGGATCCACAAGTTAAATTGAAAGGGATTGATGTTCTTTCCTGTAGAAGATGATGTGGCTCTTCTGAACCCATCCACCAATCTGTCTGATCCCATTTACACCGAACAGGGAGAAACATGGCTAAACTGGGCAGCTGTCAGATGTGAGTGGAGGGTGTACCTGTATATGCATCAGTAACTTACTGGTATCGGGAGACAAAAAGACTTTTGCAAAAAGGTGAAAGTGAAGCGAAAGAAAATCTAAGATTCAAAAACTATCCATTTTTATCATGCATTCACTGTCTTTTCAATTCTGTTGCTTGTCTGATGAAGCTTCTGTGAATGAAATTTTCTCTGATCTATTGCACCAACCAAGCTTGACTGTTAGAATGACAGAAAGAGAGAAAGAGAAAAAATGAAAATGTGTGACACAAGAAGTGATAAGAAAGCAGAAGAGAAAGTGTCAAACAAATGTAGTTGACACAGGCGTTCCCTTGGAGAAGGGAACAACACTCAAAAGGTGACGTGACTGTGAAACTGCTGTCATTTTTTACATAATGCATGCAAACACACAAATGTTGGCTGGTTCATTTTACTGTTTCATCAATTATCACTTTAAGTAAACAGTTTGACCATTGAGAAGGGGCCCAATTTGCTTTCTTGTCAAGTGGTAGGAAAGACTGACAAATGTATATAATTAAAAGGCAGCTTATCATCAGGTACCATCAGAGCTAAAAATGGGGAAACTAGGTCTGTTTGTGCCGGCCCATTCAATGTAATGATATTGCATTGAATCATTGCACCTAAACCTAAAAATACGTCTTTACTGGTTTTGCTGTGCAGATTGAAATAATTCTAAGTGAAATTTGAAAAGTGTTTATCTAAGCTTCTCAGAGAGTTGGAGAACTTTACCATCTCTTAGACACAGCCAGGCGAGCCCGTTTCTGCTATTGTTGCTAAACTGAGTTTACTGGATTTAGACTCAGTGAAGTTTAATTCTCCCAACCTATTACCAGTAAGTCATTTAACAACTGTTTGTCAAAGCATTCTTTTAAAGGTGGGCAACATTTCTATTTCCACATGGTTGAAGATGTCGAAGAGCCACAAATTGGAAAATGTCATTAAAACATTGTCACAGTTCACCAGCTGCTTCTATCATCTAGTTCTCCAAAACTTCACCATCAGATCAAGGCTTGCGCTGTTTTGCAAGCACTGCATGTAAATTGCGATGCTGCAAATGCATGTATACTTGACTGCTTTGTGAAAAATATTCTCTTTGAGGATATTTTCTGGGATTTTTCTTCATTTCACATCAATTACAATTTTGTACTAAACTAAGCATGGTTGATTGTAAAACTTTTTGTGTACTCCCAGGACATCTCAAGTACACTGCGAAAAGAATTTATACAAAATGTGATTAAAACCATAAAACTTTGGCTCAACTTTTCTATTTTTTTAAAGAATTGATTGTTATTCTTGTTTTGCCATCAAAACCGCTGATATACAGACCTTTCACTTGCAGAAAAAAACTCCAACAACACAAACTTAAAGCGGCTCTCTGTTTTCATAACCTGAAGGCTCATTATTAAAACGTGATTTTATTAAGTTCACTTTCATTCAAAAAAGGTGTGATTATATCGTATTAGGGCTGTGCGATTAATCGATTTTAAATCTAAATCGGATTTATTAATCAAAATCGATGTTAAAAAAGGAAAATCGGAAAATCGATTTTCCTTTTTTGCAGCTTAGTCATCTTTGTTTGGTCAAGAAAATTGTAAATGTTGTCACTTTACTAAACTCAAGGAGGATTTACAGTATCTTTCAATTGCACTTCATTCCCAGTAGGGAAATTTGTTTGCTATTTTTCTTTAAAAATAAAGATAAAATATTTGAAACAATTTATTCCATTGTCTTTTGTAGTTTTACCAAAAAAATCGAAATCGAAAATCGGGTTTTCAGAGAAAAAAATCGGGATTTTATTTTTGTCCAAAATCGCCCAGCCCTATATCGTATATATGTTTGGTGTAAATGTTATCTAATTAAATAAAGTTACGTTTAAGTCCTTTATGTTACAATAGTGGTTTTAAGTCTTGCTTGCTATAAAATGTTACAACAGCTAGAAAATCATTTTAGATGGTCTCGTCTCCGTCTGTCAAACGATCTGCCAGAATGACTAACTTAAAAGTTGAGTCTTTGCCACCAAACAAATTCATTTTCTATATACAAATATGTTTTCTTTGTGAATGCTGTAAGATTTATAAATTCATAATGTGTGGAAGTTGCACATCTTTTCAGCTTTTTCACTGTTGCTCATGTGTCATCCTGCAGATAAAGCACTGGCTTTAGAGGCATGGAAGCAGAGCGAAAGGAAAAACAAAGCACGATGCTCAATTGAGGCTTCAAATCTCCTTTTAAGCTTTGAGCAATCACAATGTGATGTTGCAATCACCATGTCTGAATGATGAGGGCAGAAAACTAAATCTTTTGTGGAACATGGACATTGATTATGCTGCTGCAGAGTTGCCATTGTGCTTTTAGTTCTCTATTATCAGCCGCAAATCAAATTGGCTGGCGGGAATTCTAACAAGAGAACTTGTTGAGTGTGTGGAGAAGAGGGATGTCCATTTCAAAAAATATATTTATTTAATTCCACTTATAGTAGGGGTAACTGTGCTCTTACTCACTGATAACACAGCCCAAGCCTGTCAAATATCTCATCAGCCTCTGGTTTGTTTGATGTTCTGTACATTTAAATCAATATGTTTGAACTTTTCTTGCTGGCCAGCTCACACTACCAGCAACTATCTCTATTCCTCGCAGCGGTTTATCATGTGCGAACTCTTAAAAAGCAAAGATCCATCACGTTTTTCTGAGTAAGAGGGGACGGATGGAGGGTTTTTAGACTGAATGTTCCTCTGGGAGTAGTGGCGGAGTGCTGCTGCTGCTCGGAGGGCAATTCTGCTCGAGGCGGTCTGACATCGAGCTGGAGACACACACCGAAAAAAGCACATACGCACACAGACACACACACAGACACACAGGTCAAGTATTCCAGCAACAAGAAAAATGCACTCATTTAGGCTGTTCTTCCTCAGCATAGACATTCACATATGCCAATCATACTCCCCGCTCCCATCTGCTCTACCGGTGAAAATCAATGGCTGCAGTCGACAAACTGGACCGAGCAGTTGTGGAAAAATAAAGAAATCAATGCAGACTTATTAACTGAGCAGAGCTGCCTTTACTACTGACACAGAAATATGTGTGCGCCTGTGTCTGATGTGATTTGTGTCTGTGAATGATAATGGCTGCTGCCAGTTGTAGGCAGGATGTGCAAGCACTTAGGAATCTGTGTGTGTCTTCCTGTGTATGTGTGTGTGTGTGTCCCTGAATGTTGGTGGCCGGGGTTTGTGCACAACTGCGACTTTGTAGCCGTGCCCGGCATGTGTATGAGTGAGTGTATGTGCGCACTTTTGTGTGTGTGGAGACAATCTTTCAAAGTCAGTGTGTTACTCTTGGGTTAGTGCCACAGCGCTGGGTTAGAGCCTTGGCCTCACTCTATTTGTGGACAAAAGGATGCTCTAAGACAAATGATTTAGCACCTGTCAGTCAGAGCAGAAGGACAGGAGATGAGAAAAGAGGGAGGTCAGAGCTCAGGAAGGAAAAATGATTGAGGCTCTCAGAGAAACCATGAAGGGAACAGGAGAGTAAAGAGAGAGGGAGAACAAAATATTGGAGCGGGAGGAAAAAGAAGGAAAGTTGGACCAAAAGGGAATTTGCAATTTAGCTCTGGGTCATCAGATAGATCAAGTGCCTGTGAGCAATTTTCCCAGGGAAATGATGGCTCCAATTTCTGCAGAGTTGTTTGCCTAACAGCAGCTCACAGGAACCATGCCTGGCCTTAGGGCCCCATAAGCAGACCTTTCCTCATCACAAGAGTTACCATAACAACAGATGAGGTCGACCTGCACCATTGGCAGCAGAGGGATGTCAACTTAGTTTCTGCCTCCAGCATTTCGGCTGTCTGTTGCACCTCAAACGCATCAAAACCTACCCTTTTCTGGAAAGTCCCAACTTATGCGGTACATTTTTTAGTGTTATGACTGTTTGGCACGCCATGCCAGCGATTGCTTGCATGGTGGAGTACAATTTATTTGAGCTCTGAAAGTAAGGTCGAGAATAAAAGAGACAAATGCAATTTCAGAGATGCCCAAATAAACAAATCCAAGCTGAACTGAAGGGAAGTGCAAGATAATGTTTGCAGAGATGTCTGCAGATGCATGTTAGGAATTAACTGCTGGAGGTGAATACTAAAAAGCTTTGTGCGATGGGTGGTATATCATTTCCTGTGGCATCATCTCTCGACAGTTATATCTATATACCCAACATTAGGCTTTAATTACACAACATACTCATTTTCACAGTCAATAAAGGTTCATTGCTGACCTTGTTTTTTTTTTGTTTTTTTTTGGGGGGGGGGGGGGGGGCTGGACAAAGCAGCTCTGACTACTAAAATGTTATCAGAGCCGAGAGCAGCTTAACTAACAAGCATCTGATTGTGGAGATTATGCATGTTCCACTGAGGATTATTCAGCCTGAAGTGAACAAATTGACCTCTTACATCTAAAATCCCACATCAGCATGACAAAAAAGTCAAGTGGAAGCTGTTTGTGTAACATTAGGACCAATACTGTGCGCTAAAACACTTGTGAGCACCGGTATTTGAATGATGAAGTTCTTTCCTTCCTTCTTTTTTTCTAAAACACTAGCGTTACTTCTTCATGCATCAATTACCCTGATGTTCTATCAGGCTGACATCACGTGGTTATCAGTAAAATGATTTTGTTTTCTAGACCAAAACAATCTTTTTCATACCTGACAGGATGTGATTTGCATTCATTTTGCACTAACAGTGCATCAAATATCAGGCTTTGCTTTGCTGATGTGTTCCGTGTGTATTCTTGGCTGAGGGCAGGGAATGGTCTTCCTCTCTGGTTATTTACTGACACATTTGGAGACAGTCATTGCTACTTAAAACTCATATCACTGCTAAAGTTCATTGACAAACTAAGGCCTTATTCGAAATTCAATTTCTGTGCTTTTTGTTCCCAACAACAGGAACATATGAATTTTCTCCATTCTGCCTTGGCGAGCTCTGGAGAGAACATGGCATGCTTTCGCTAATAAGCTCTTCGTTTTCGTTTTATGAGAGACAGTAATTGGACAGCTTATGTAGGTCACATTGTATTAATCTGGCTGGCTATCCTCATAAGTGTTCTCTAAATCAAACTCACTATGTTAAAATCCAGCTCTTGCTCGCTGGATGAAGTTTCAGTGTAGCCGCACTGGGAATTATTTCACAGTCACATAAATGGTGGATTCAAATTCAAGTTCAAAATAAAAAATACTTTCATAATCCCCGAAGGGAAATTAATAGTTGGGAGTAGTCATGATTTAAGTCTCTTCAAAGAGTCATTCTAGAGCTTTATTGCTGAAAAAAAAACATAGAAAAAAAATTATCCTGCAAATCGTGTTTCATTAGACCTTAAATTACTGGTCAAAAATCAATACATCCTTCATATTTTATTGACAACAGAACACAGAAAACGTCAAAAGTTTAACCTTAGGAAACGTATCAGCTTTGGAAAATATAAACTATATTCGAATAAGATGGCAGCAACATGTCACGCAGGAGATGGGCAATAAAAGGTAGGAAAAGTAAATTAAACTAAACGGAGACACTTGCAGGAACACCTTACATCTATTAATTAGTTTAATTGGCAACAGTTCTGTGATGAGTTTTATCTATATATATATAATATATTGAATTTTTCACCATCTGTAGTATATATCATTAAAAGATTGAGAGCATCTGGAGAAATCTCTGTGCACGTGGCCACAAATCAGTCCTGGATGCCTGCAATCTTTGCGCCCTCAGGTAACGCTGCATCAAAACTAGGCACAAAATATGCATTTATGAGATTTACAAATCACTGCATACTGTTTTTAGTTACATTTTACACACTTTCCCCTTTAAAAAAAAAGAAAAAAGGAATTTGGCTTGTACAAACAGGACATGCTTGATATCAGCCTGACACAGCAGCTGAAACACTAAACATTTATCAGTAGCAGTTTATCTCAAGCACGGAGGCCACCTTTTCATGAGACCGGCCCATATCTGTGTAATTAATATTAGCTGTAAACACTCTCGGGTATGTGTCTGGGTGAGTTTCCCGTGTTCCGACTGAATCACTGAGATGTGTGCTTCTCCACCGGCTGAAGCGTCTATAGGCAGGTGGCGCGCTAAATCTTCCCTCTGTCAGCTAACTCAGTGTGACATTTCAACATGCATTATATTTCCAATTGCGCCGTATCGCCATGCGATCTGCTTCTGACGAACGATTGTGAAGGCTGCTGGCCTGCATAGTATAGGGGGTGTGAGGCTATTTTGATGTGAGCAATCAGGCAGAACAATATATCCCTCTCAGGCAGTGTAGAAATAAAAAAAAGTGCATGGGTGAGTTGCTCCGTGATGGGTTTGTATCAAAGGAAGATATTGCTGCTGGCTGCAGCAAGCAGCCAAAGCTGATGGTCTTGGGCAAATCATTAGTGCTGGTTACTTCTTGAGATTTGCTTCTAGGGGGGGAAAGGTGTTTTCTGAACTCGTAGGGTTAATTACTGAGCCTGTCTTTGATGCACATTTGTAGGTGAGTGTGTGTTTATAAGACAAGGTAGAGACCGAACCGCAGGGTGAATGTGAATGTGTTTGTGCATGCATTAGGTAGACAAGAGAGAGAGGTCCTTGAGGCAACCTGCACATCTTTTATCACATCTTTAATTAATTGAAGCCCATAATAGAAGCTGCTGCAATTCCACTGAATCGGCACAGTTGAATAGTAATCAGCCAGGGATGAAAAGATATACATTTACGTTCGCTTGTTTTTATTCAAATCTCCTTTACCATTTAACAATAACTGCTTACTCGGCGTATGTGCAGCTACTTCGAGTCTACGTTTTCGTAGAATGAGTGTTTGTTGCTGAGCAAGCCAGTAGTGGGATTGATACTCACTTTCCAACTTCTCTCCTTTTAGGTATTGTCTCTGAGGACGCGCGGTGGAGCCGTCATGGGCCTCTTGTGGTTCTCCACGCACATCCTGATTATCTTGGCCATTATGCCACGGTGCTCCCAGAGCTGTCCCTCTGGATGTCGCTGCTACAGCCTCACAGTAGAGTGCGGCTCCCTCGGGATCAGAGAAATCCCGCAGGGTGTCCCCTCCATCACCGAGGTCAGTTGGCCGATAAACAGTAAGTTAGGGCACTACCTGTCAGTGCTTTTGCAACTGACCTGTCCTCACTGCATCAGCGGTTTTCCTTTGACTTCCCCTCTGATCCATTCTTATTACCCTGAAATGATTGTGGTTAATCAATTCGTTGTGACCCTCTTTGATGTAAGCCTGAGGGAGGGGCTGCGCTGTTTGCCGAGTAATTATTCATCCCTTCCTCGGGAAGAGACTCTCGCACACCCCCTGATCATCTGTTGAGAAGATGTTTAACATTACAACGTCTTTTCCTTTTGGGTTCAGGCCCTCCAACATTGCCGCAGCTCATGAATATTAATAAAAAGCGAGTCTCGCATAAATTGTTCCATTAACCTCAATCAGCAGGTCTATCTCGTCGATCATACCTTGCCTCAACTCATGATGAAGGCACATTACCAGTAAGGCAGCCGGCCATGTACCGGGATTCAAACCTACGGAGCGCTCCTCTCACAGCTGCAATTAATCAAAAAAAAGTCTGCAAATGTCTGTAGTGATTGACAGGTGTACCGCGAAACTGGAAAAAAGTGGCATGACCCATTGTTATGATTGTCATTAACCTGAACCAGCTAATTTCAATTTATGCTCGTTAGTGTTGATTTGCATTATATATTATATTATATTACATTCAAGCAGTTTGAAGACCCGCGGGGTATGTTATGAAGCACGATAAGAAGGTAAGCAAGATTTTCCGAGTCTAAAACCAGGCTTTTTCGATGATATACAGTTTGCTTTTAAACCCTCCCTTTTAATCCTCCCTGAAATGTATGCCGAACTCCTTATCTGCTCTGGAGCTGGTTATCAGCAACAACATTTTAATACAGTTTGGATTTAAATATCATCATGCATTTCAACATCATCAGGCATCATCATCATGTTCATGTTGACGTTATAAATTGCAACAAAATTCAAATTTTTTGATGGATGTTGAATGAATGTTGGCTTGTCAAATTTCATGGTTCAACTGTCATCTTATAAAAATGATAATGTGTTAAGGTCATTTAAGGAAAAAAATATGCTTGATGGGGAGGTGAGTAAAATTCAGAGAGAAAGAATGTTTTTCCTTGTATAGGTTGATAAACTTTATAACATACGGTTTCAAAGTCAATCAGTGCAGTGATTTTGTTGGCCAAATTTAAGGATAAAACATGTATTTCCTCTTCTTAGCACTGAAATGATTTGGCAGTCTCCTGCAGGGATTTTAGCTTGGACCAAAGATCGGCCAATTTCTGCAGAAATCAATGTAAAATGAAAAACGTGATAGAAATTTGTTGATTAGGGAATATCCCAAGTATCTGAGATCACTGGGTTTTTTGTCATACCACCAGAGAAGCTAGGTGTCACGTTACTGTGAGAATAAGTTTTTACATTTGTCAATGAGAGACTGACTCGATTGACTGAACTGACTGAACTGACTGACCAAACTTGCTTATACCCCCCTGGTAAGGATCAGGAGATTTTTTTCTTACATCCTAATACTTAAAAGTTAAGAACAGAGAAAAGAAAAAAATAATTTCTTCATATAACTGTATCTAAAGCCTTTCACAACCCAGTGAGATAACTCTCAAGTTGAACCTGTTGTGAATGTAATCTCTCGTTATATTTGAGGATTTTATTTTATAACCCACAGCAACAGGCAACGCTGTCCTTTGTTGTATAAAACAAATACCAGATCTAACATCACTAACCTTCTGTTTCTAGAATGTAACATATGGATGATCATTGCACTAATGGCCTTCTCCATTTCTTCCACACAGACCATCTTTCTTCAGGATAACGCTATAATGCAGATCCGTCTCAAGGACTTGAACCGCTTGAGAAGCCTCCATTATCTGTACCTCCAGAACAACAGCATCTCGGCTCTGGAGCCCGGGGCCTTTCTCAACCAGGGGCTGCTGCTAGAGCTGGCCCTCAACGGTAACCTCATCCACCTGGTTACCGCCGACATGTTTCGGGGTCTGGAGCACCTCCGGATCCTCTACCTGGCCGGAAACCAGATCACTCGCATCCAGGACTACACTTTCAGAGGCCTGCAGGTTAGATTGAAGCATTCCATATTTAGCTTCTAGAGCTAAACTGCTTTTAAAGCTGACTCAGCTGGGACTAAAGCCTGAATTATGGTTCTGCGTCAAACCAACGCCGTCGCCGTGACGCCGTCGCCGTGACGCCGTCGCCGTGACGCCGTCGCCGTGACGCCGTCGCCGTGACGCCGTCGCCGTGACGCCGTCGTGGTGACGCCGTCGTGAACCCTTCGGACTTCTCCGTCACTCCATTTCTCCGCGGTGCAGTACCCCCCGCGACCGCTAATTCGCAATCTTTTCCTGAATGGTTTATCCGACTTTTTCCGGTCACAGTGAATCAAAGAGATAAGGACAACTATTGTGCAAAAAAACAAAACAAAAAAAAATCACACATACACGAAGAAAAAAGCGCTGAAAGTTCACGACTTTTTCAAACTGGAAACCGGAAATGCGTTGCTTCCAAGCGAACCAATCACAGCCCTCTCCGTCTGCGTGTGGTCTGCGTCGCCTCGACGCGTAGTTACAATTTTTGGGAGGTGCACGTAGGTGACGGCGTCAGTGACGGCGTGTGGTCTGCGTCAACGCGTACCACATGCCGTAGGCACGGCGTCGTTTTGACGCAGAACCATAACTCAAGCTTTAGTCATCTATGTGCAGTAGACAATTCCACCCCACCCCCCCCTTAAATTGCATTTTTTTTTACATTCATCTTCCTATGCTTCATGAATTGTCTTTGCAGCGGCTGCAGGAACTTCACTTACAGGAAAACAGCATAGAGCTGCTAGCAGAGCACGCTCTGTCTGGACTGTCGTCCCTGGCCTTACTGGACCTCAGCAAGAATCACCTGCGTACCCTGGG
This sequence comes from Cololabis saira, assembly GCF_033807715.1. Taxonomy (NCBI): domain Eukaryota; kingdom Metazoa; phylum Chordata; class Actinopteri; order Beloniformes; family Belonidae; genus Cololabis; species Cololabis saira. Next base: position 36,021,800 of record NC_084596.1, on the reverse strand, counting down.
ACCCTCATTCCTCAAACCACTTGTCAGTCTGCAAGTGCTGCGTGTCACAGGTAGGTAACCCCAATTTCTACTGCCAAATATTTAACTTTTAGAGCTGAACCAGTGTTGCAAGTGAGGAACAAAATAACAGAAGATCTCAAAAATGTTCGGACAGGATGATGTTTACCGCTGTGCAGCACGCCCTCATTTGTTTAACAATACTCTAAACTATGTCTGGGAACCAATTACTGAAGTTTTGGTGAAGGAATGTATCATTCTTGTCTGATGTAGGATTCTAGTCGCTCAATAATCCTGGGTCTTCTTTTGTCATAGTTTTAATGAAATACCATCTTTTCATAGTTAAAGTTCTGGACTACAGGTAGGTCGAGGTCAGTTCATCACCTGGATTCTTCTACTTTGAAGTAATGCTCTGTAATGATACAATAGTGGCTTAGTATTGTTTTGGTTAAAGATGTCAAAATAGTGCCAGAACTTGCCTGTAGACTTGTATAAACCTCTATAGATAGAGATAGAAGGCGTTTTTTAGATTGGATCCCATTATTATTGCTGGATAATGAGCGCATGTTGGCAATGTGAACGCAAGCTGTGTTAGTTGTTACCTCGGGCCTGAAGGGTGAGTTGTGGGGAGGGAAGGCGAGTCAGGAGGCGTTATCCCAGAAACATAACGTAAGCTGTGTGGTCGTATAGAATGGCATATTGTCCCTACATCAGCAAGATTCATCAGACAGGTGTAGTTTTCAGCATTTTCTGACTGAGTTTTGCTTCTTGCAAAGCCCCTGTTTGTCATTGTTGTGGCCAGGTGCTCAAACAATGTGTTCAAACTTGTGGTTCTGGACATACGTCGGTTTATGGCGTCCTCAGATCTGAGGCTGAGTAACTCGTCTCTCCAGTTACTCATCTTGCTAATATAGGCCCTACCTGTGACCTCCTGCTGCTGTTGCTCTCATCAGCTGTTTCCTTATATATATAGTAAATAAAAAAATCTTCCCTGTCGGGTTGTACTGTACAGGTTACGTGATCTACAAACCCCTCCCACGACCCACCACCCAACGTTAGTCCTGTTTACATTAGTCCTGACCTGTGGTTAAGACTACACTCGCAGCTCAACACGCCTCCCCGCATTGGTCATTGTAAAAGGTGCACATGACACACTACATCTGTGCATTAAACGCAGGGTATTCGCCAGTGTAAATGGCAATATTTATGGAATTCATTCAAAAATGGCTTCTTCTTTGTATGATAAAGCTTTACCCTGCAATCGTACAAGGAACAGTGAACTGTGTTCTCAGAAATGGATTTCCTGAAATGTTCCTTCCATTACAGAATCATGCCTGATTTTATTACACGGCAGCTTGAGAGCCCTAAGATCATGGGTGTCTAATTTGTCCCAATGCCTTGTCCCATTGGCACAGATTATTCTCCAGATTTTCTCAGTCTCATAATGATATTATGTACTGTAGATTATTACATATTTTTCTAGATTTTATGCTGTGGAACATTATTTTGAAATTGTTCACAAGTTGTAGTCTCCGTTTTTCAGAGAGAAGTGAACCTCTGCCCATCTTCTGATACTGCTTCTCCAACATTCTCCTTTTATACCCAATAATGATACTGACTTGTTAAACTGATCAGTCGCACATTTTCTGCCAGGAGTTTCTTTTAAATATCACTTACTTTCATAGCCTGTTGTTGCCCCATGTTCCAACTTTTTTTAGATGTTTTACCATCATCAAATTCAACATTAGCTTATATTTTTTCAAGATACGGTAACATTTCCCACTTTCAGTATTTAATATGTTTTCCATGTTCTGCTGTGGATAAAATGTGGCTTAATGGGGTTTGAAAAGCATTGCATAGCAATAACTCAACTGACAGGAAAATAATCTGAGACTGATTTTCATTCATTTTTCTCTTAAATTTAACAACTGAAAAAACCCCAGCACAGCATGAGAATTTACCACATTTTTTGGGATAGCCCTAACAGAATGACTAATGCTGAAATAAGGGAAGTGGCCTTCAACTTTTTTTTTTACATATCAAAGGGTTTCAACAACCAAAGAACCAAAACAAACAAAAAAAAAACCCTCAAAGATACAATTTTGAAGTGCGTAGTGAAGAAACAGCCAATTAAAGGCACCTCATGTAGAGGCCAATTAGGGGGCCAGAATACTCCAGTTTCCTTTGGTAACCCTTCCTCCCACACCTTTATAAAGTCAAACCAATAGTCTGTAACTTTCTCCAACAACAATCTGACATTCACACTTACTTCTTACAGTAATTGGCCAGCAGTGCAGCGGCAACATTCCTGTTAGTCCTTGATACAGCCTCTTCAACTCCTTTTTTCATGCAGTTGCTGTCTTTTAACTCCGCAATGAGATCTGACTCTTTCTTTTGGTCTTTTTGCTCTTTTAGAAAAAGGAATTTTCTAACATGGTCAGGCACAGGTACAGATGATGATTAGTTGTTATCATCTGTACCTGGCTATCGCTGTCCTGCAATATGATCACCAGGGTTCAAACAAAACTGAAAATAGTCTTTCCAGTTCATTAGATAATATTCTCCAGCATATGGGGTGTATTGGGTACAAATCAACATTACATAAATTCATAAAGAGGAAAGACACAGAGACTACCTTGGAATGGGTTTTTAGCGCACTCCTGCAGGAGGGGGAGAGCAACAGGAGTGCAGGGCAACGTGGCCCTCATTGAGAACTCCTGAGCTTCCCCAAGTTCTTCCTCCCAGAAGATGCTTTTATTAAGAAACTTTAACAGGAAATGACGATATAAGGACAGTCAACGGTAAACAATTAGACAGTAGGCAATGGGGTGGAAGTGATAACGTGTGATTGAGTCATGACATTACAGTGGTCAGCTGTCACCAGGACAGTGGTCAGCTGTCACCAAGACAGTCCAAAACCTGAGTAGATCAGGAAGTGGCTGCCGTGACTTCTGTTAGCCAAGCATGTGACAGTTTCATAATGACAAAACAAGTTCAAAGGTTGATTAACCTCACAGGTGTTCTAAGTTTTCACGAAACTGTGAGAGAAACCTCCTTATATTTGCTTCAATTTATGAAATTAAAACGGCATTTAGATTAATCTATATTTCTTTTTTTGCCTCGGTAACTTCCTGACAGAGAACCCGTGGCGCTGTGATTGTGCTCTCGGCTGGCTGAGAACATGGATCAGCAAGGACGGACAGCGACTCCTGAGTTCTGCCGAGCAGCGTCGGCTGATGTGCTCGGAACCCCCTCGCCTGTCCCACCTCAGCCTGGTGGAGGTGGCTCCCAACAGCCTGGTGTGCATCCCTCCCGTGGTGCAGCTCGAACCCAGCCACCTGACAGTGCGACTCGGAGAGAGCCTCCGGGTCTCCTGCCAGGCCTCCGGATATCCTCAGCCGCTGGTTACGTGGAAGAAAGCCTCTCACGGTAAGGCCCAGCTCTCACCCCGAGGCCTGTTCCAAGAACTGGGCCCTAACGGGGAGCTGTTCAAGCCCGGGACTGGTGGAGTGGTGACGGCTCTGCCCAGCAGTGGAGGGATCAAGGTGGGAGGTGTCGGAGCGATCCACGGGCTTGTGCGTGGGACTGAGGAGGGTGGTGAGAGAGACAGCTTTGATCCAGACATGGGCAGCGGCATGCTGTTTCTAAGTAACGTGACTGTCGCACACGCTGGCCGCTACGAATGCGAGGCCTGGAACCCAGGTGGTGTGGCTAGGGTTACTTTTCATCTGGCCGTTAACATGTCTTCTTCCTCATATACATCCCAATTCTGGCCTCGTTCAAACACCCACTCCTATGTTTCTTCGTCGGCCAGCTCCTTCTATCAGCCAGAGGTTTTGGATATTAGTCAGGAGCCGTTGTATGAGCAGGATAGCATGGACTTCAACTCCCTGGGCCCTGCGACGCAGACCGCTATAGCTGTTGGAATCTCCTTGCTGGCCCTCACTGCTGTTCTTCTCTTGATCATGATATACACTCGTCACCAGCAGTACCAAAAAGAGGACAGTGGATCCTACTGTACGAGCAAGGAAGAGAGCATCCTGTATGTGAACGACTACTCTGACGGGCCCACCACCTTCGCGCAGCTGGAGGAGTACCGCGACGATCACGGCCACGAGATGTACGTGCTCAACCGGGCCAAGCCCGTCGCGGGCTCTGCTTCGTCCAGGTGCTCCATGATGAGCGGGTTTGTCCAGCAGAAGAGCATGAAGGAAGCTCTGCTGGACCACGAAATGGTTCAGACACTGACAAGATCAGCAGGACCAGGGCTTCGCAGAAACCCGGCAGAAGGAGGAGAGGGACCCCTGACGACAGATCCAGAGGAGCTCTTCCTCAGTCAGAGTCTCCTTTTCGGATCACAGGTTGCTTACGAGATCCACTGCTAAGGTACCCTTATTGTGTTCTGTTATGAAGCTATATATTGATGGACTTATTGAAAAAAACAAAAACAACTTTTAACTAAGTGTAACAGTTTAAAGCATCAGATTATTTTTTGACTTGAAAGAAAAGAGTGAATCAATGAGTGACTGCTGGAAAGCTGGATCTCATCTGGTGTCACAGAGATGCTCTTCTGATTGATTGTATGACATTAAGATAGGTCAGGGGACTGATCAGTCATATTTACAGGGATAATAATTAGTGAACCATACTTTTCTGTTTCTAAATCAACCCTTTAAGAATAATTATACAAGGCTAACCTCATAGGAAATGGGTAATGCCAGATAAATTGAATCCTCGCCACAGAGGCTCAACCTGTGCAGGAAGTAATGGTTACTGATTAATGTTTTGTACAAATTTATTTCTTTAAGCTTTATTTTATGTGTTATGTCTGTATTTTTATGTAAATAAATTGAAGTTAATTTTCACTGTGAAGTACAGCTGTTTTGTGGATCCTCTTGCAGATTCCATTAGAATTAGACTTCCATCAATCCTCTTAGTGAAACTGCATTATCTTACTCATGTAAGAGTGGGCGGTGGTGGGTGGATTTGATTAAGGAGATTCAGTCTAAATGTGGCAACAAGTCTTTTTTTACACCCCTTGTTTGTACCATACCACTTTAATCCTTAATGTTATCCTTGGATGAATTTTCTATGTTTATTGCCATAGCAGAACAAGGACGTTACATTGCTAATTAAAAAAATAAAGAATATACAGTATATATAAACTGATTTACTGAGGTCCAAAACAGAACGATATTGGTGAAACACACACACACACACACACACACACACACACACACACACACACACACACACACACACACACACACACACACACACACACACACACACACACACACACACACACACAAAAGCAACACAACATATTTAAAAATAGACAGCCATGACTGAATTACACCAACGCAGAGAACACATTTTATACATGACAAAAAAAAAGACTTTTGAAGAAAACAATAAAAAACTGTTGTCTTTTCTGTTTTGTAAGTGTTTGTTTTCTGAAACTTTTGTGAAATATTGTTTAACATGTACATTTTTTAATTTTTTTTGGTCTATTTTTCTTTTATTGGCCTTTGCCCCCTGCTGTGTTCGGAACCTCTGGAACACATTAAATGTTATTATTTGGACGGATCATTTTGTTATCGTCAGATTGTAAAAGCCATTTGAATGTGACTACTCTACTTTGTCTTCAGTTTCTATACAATAAAACCTATTTTAAAAGAGCATGTTTCTTTTCTTCCAAGGTTACTTTGACACAGCTCTTGTGCGCAACTTTTTGAGTTTATAGAATTACTCTGTCCTCTTTATCTTCCCTCCGGCTCTTCAAACTAAGCAGGTCAGATGGAGAAAAAAAATAAATAAATAACATTTTCATAAAGAGATAGTGACCTTCGGTAGCTGTGTTGGGAGTGAGAGATCTCTGGTTAATGTTTATTCTTCTCCTGCCACTAAGCAGGCCAGAGGATCATGTGTGAGTTTTACCAGTGGCGGCCGCACCTCCGATTATCTAGAGAAAATCTAGGTTACTTTAACATATATTAAATTAAATTAATTATGCAATGCAAAAATAATAATAGTATTTGCTTATAGAGCCTGGTAATCTTGCAGCACCTGTCAACATTTATTATTAAATCCAAATTTTTTATTAACTTCTATATGTACTTACTATAGAACTCTGGACCCCATGTGACCTGTTTTGTTTACAGCCTCATTTTGGCAGGAAAGAGAACTGCTCCTGCAAGTCAAAAGTCACGTGTAATCATGAACTTCAGAGGGTCCGAGTTTTCTGTGCATTTAAACCAAAAAGATAAGGAAAACTATGTTGCTAAACTTGAAAGACTCAATATTACGACCCTCACAAAGCTATTTTTTAAAAAGCATCGAAACTGCACCGAAGCTGCCAGACCTCCAATATCCCGACATATGGGATCAACTTTCCTTCGTCCTTCTGGAGGGGTAAGTATGGACGCTATTCCCTGGATTTGTGACCAACATTCAACCTTGGAATCTTTCAGCAAAGGATTATTTCATCATTACTGGATGAGTAAGCTGCACTTCATTCATTTAATTAACAAAGGCGCAATATAAAAGCACAACACCAACACAGTCAGTTCAGGCTAATGTGATCGGCATGTTAATTAGAATCAAACGTTACGGTGGATTTTCCCCAGATCAAATAAACTGTGTTTACTGTGTGAATTAAAATTTTAAGGCACCGCTTCATGCATTAATTTAATACGTCTATAATGAATAGTTATCATGCCTGTGCCAAAGGCTAAATGACCCTCCGTGACCCTCAGTTGAAGGCGTGGGTAGCGGTCAGAGATGATGGAGTTGGTCTTTGAGCCCACTGCAACTGCACGACTGGATTCGGTGAGAGCTTCTCTCATGTGTCAGCTGTCTTGGTCACACGTTTTATGGCATAAATGTGTTTTTCTCACCTCTCTGGATCTTTACGAATCCGATAAAAAGCTCTATCTGTTCCCCTTTTTCTAATATTCTGGCATCTGGGTGTACAACAGCTATCGGGCATCATTTTTCTACCGTTTATCGGCACAGAAATGTCGTACTCGCCCGCTTCAGCTTAACTGCAAAAATGGCGTTTACATTCTAGAGTGGTGCATGCTGGGAATTCTGGCGTCATGGCCTGGAGGTCTATGTGTGGGGCGCATAAAACACAACGTCAAAAGAAAAGCAATGTTTCTATATTGTAAAAAAAACAGGTTCACATTGTATTCTTCGCCAAGAAACCCATTCAAATGATGGTGATGGAAGACAAGAAAGCACAGCAGTGATGGTCATTGGATTATCTCTGTAATACATATTGATGACTAATTCATGATTTTGGGTAACATTTACGGAACCTGTAACATGTCAAAAAATAAAGACCTCCCACAGAATTGTAGAAGAAATCATCAAACAACTTTTAACTAAGATTTTCCACCAATCACATCTTAATTGGTGGTGATAGGAACATGGTTATGGATGAAGGCTATGATAGACATCCTAATAGATTTGCAAACCTCTATCCAAACCGTACTTTAGTTGATTTTTGTAACAGTTTTGGACTGTTGGACCTGTGGAGAGAAAAAAAACTCAATGAGAGGCAGTTTTCCTGCCATAAATCAGATAAAACAAGCAGATCTAGAATAGATATCTGGTTAGGAACAGATGAAATCCTCAGAAAAACATCAGATTGTAATATTTCTGCAACACTTCTTACAGATCATTGTACCATTAATTCATCCATTATACCTACCTCCGAAAATGCGAGACAGAGGTTACTGGAGATGTAATGCCAGCCTTTTGAAACATGACCTCTACTGTCATAAAATAAAAGAGCTAATTAAAAAGATCTGGCAAGATGAGATAATATCAACCTGCACTAATTAATTCTATATCTTTCAGCAAAAATCTTTAAAAACTCAATTATTTAGAAGAAGAAAGCATAGTTAAACAAATTAATTTAATTTGTATGAAACAAACATTAACAGATACTGAAGAAGAAAACTTTTCATCCCTACAATCCAAATGAGACAACATTTATGAACGAAAGGCTCAAGGTGCCTTCATCAGGTCTGGGGCCAAATGGATTGAGGAAGGTGAAAATAATTTGCTCACTTTTGCAGGCTGGTGAAAGGGTGGCAGAATAAAAACTTTATAAAATCCCTTATCATCGATGGCAGTGAGTGTACGTACCAAAACTTAATTGCAAATGAAATCAGACACTTTTATCAAAACATTTATTGTTCCTCTTACTCCTCCCCAGATTGTGATCAGCTGATGTGCCAGATCAAACATTTCATGCCATAAATCACTCAAGATCTCACACTCAAGGGAGAATTGTGATAAAGACATCCTTGTGGAAGAGGTGGACAACATAATCATGTGCCTGAAAATTGATAAATCTCCAGGCGCAAATGGCCTAACTGCACTTTTACAGAAACTTTTGGTAATATCTTAGAGATTTCCTATTTCAAGTCTTTAAAGAAATAATCAGTAACTACTCACTCCCAGAAAGTATGAAACAGGGTATCATCACTCTTATATCAAAGGAAGAAGAGACAAGAAAATTCTTGATAACTACCATCCCATTTCTCTCTTGAATTTTGATTAAAAATGATTGAGGTGTATTTACACCAACAGACTAAAGAATGGTTTTCAGGATGTAATCAGTGAAACAAAATCCGGTTTGATGAGCATATATACACAATAATATCAGACTGGTTAAGGATTTACTGGAGTACTGCAATTGGGTTGAGGATACAGGATTCATTCTTTTCCTAGATTTCTAAGCCATTCGAAATGCTACATCAGTTTCTTTGTAAGGTTTTACACATGTATGGTTTTGGGCCAAATTACTGTAAAATAATAGAAAGTTTTTATAACGGCACAACAAGCTCAGTAGCACTTCCACATGCTACCTCTCCATGCTTTACTATTAATAGAGGTGTAAAAAAGGGATGCAACATTTCCCTTTCTCTTCATTTTGGCAGATGAAGTGATGGCCAGTCTAATAAAAAATTCAGACATACAAAAATTTTAAGTATTTGATGATTATAATTAGTCGACTAGCAGATGACACCACCATCTTTTTAAAACATCTAGACCAAACTCCCAGTATTATTAAATTAGTAAATACATTTTCCAAGGTGTCAGGATTAACTTTAAATCTCCAGAAATGCGAATTAATGCCAATACAAGACAGAAATCTCACAGAAGCTCATAAAATTCCCATTAAATCCTCAGTAAAGTATCTGGGAATCCATATAACTAAAGATGTCAAACTTGGAGAAACTCTTAACATAGAAAGACCTGTAAATGTCGATTAAATAAATTGCTTCAAAGAGATCTGATACTTTTTGGTAGAACTTATCTATCCAAAACGCTAACTTGCTGCACATACCTTGCATACTTAATGGCCATACCAAACTTGTATAATAAAAGGTATAAATCAGATACATTTTAACTTCATCTGGAAAACTCGAGTCCACTATATAGTATAAAGAGATTAATTGGTCTTCATTCATTGCTGTCAAGTAAAGGCCTTGAAGGATTGCAACTATTGACTTTGAGTGTCTAAATGCGGTTTTAAAATTAAACTGGTTGAAATCATTTCAGATTAATCACAATAGCATTGGCACTGTTTTCCTAAAGGGTTATTCAAAAAGATGGGAAACATAGAATTTGTACTTAGATGTGTATTTTGTGCTAACAAACTTCCAGTTTAATTATCCTCTTTTCGCAAACAGGTTTTGTTGTGTTGGAAACTTATGTACACGCATAATTTTATTCCTCACCAAACTCCTAACTGGAAAAATAGTTATGTGACATACAAAAATAAGTCTTTGTTCTGGGATTACTGGATGGAATAAGACATTTGGTCCATAACACACTTATCAAATGATCACAGAGGTTGGCTGTCTTTTGAAAGCTTTTGTACCAAGTACAATTTAAACACACGCACTCAATTTAACAGTGTAATAAATAAAGTCTATTCCAACCTCAGTCAAATTACTCATTCAAAATACGAACATTCAAATTCCTGAACTTCAATTACCTCCACTTCGAACATCTGGGATAGACTTCCTGGATAAACATAACTCTAACAAACGGATGCGTCTGCATTTAACTAATGCATTTTTTCCAGTCTGATAGAATAGAAACTCTATTATTCAACTGTTTTAAAATTCAGAAGTAAAAAAAAAAAGGAGATCAACTTACTTAACATATCCTTTAAACTCCAAAGCTAAAGAAATTCATTTTACAATCCTTAGTAATATTTTTCCATCCAGAGAACTATTAAGACAAATATTCATTTTGGACAATAACAGCTGTACCTTTTGTGATAATGATATTGAAACAACAGACCATCTATTCTTCTACTGCGTGTACTCTGGAACCTTCTGGGAAGACTTAGAAGACTGGATCTCAACAAAAACTCTTCTAACTAACCCCCTAACAAGAGAAGATATTATATTTGGGACCACCCTCCAAGACAAAATAGGTGACTTTGTACTCAATAACCCGTCGATCCTTGCAGAGTTCTTTATTCATACATGCAAATGGAGAAACAGAAAACTTTTCAGCTTTTAAAAGAAACCTGATGAACAACCATCTCAGTGCCTAAAAACAAACATCGTAAACAACTCCTTAACGCCTATGCAGATCTTAAGATATCTGAAGACAACAAATGCCTTTGCTTCTCACCATTTTTCTCATATTTTATTATTAGAATTGCATTTATTTATCTTTAGTTTGTTATTTTTTGTTTTACTTTTGACCCTCCTTTTGTTTATGTCCTTGCTTTACATCTTATCTGTTACATTTACTGTTGCAGTCGTACAGTGATGCAGAATGTGCAGTGTGCCTTATAAATCTACATGCTGTTTTGTATGTTTTTATCGTGCTTCAAGGATTTATACAATATAAAATGAAGATGGTGGATACACTAATGAGTGCAGAAAAATTAGGAATAATATTCAGACATGAATATAACATTTGGCCTGAAATATAAAATCTACTGAGCAACAACAAACCAAAGACAATGGATGGTATGAAAAGTTAAAAAGACATGAAGAGTTAAAAACGGTCACCCTAACAGCATACCTGTCAAGTTTGGGATTTAAAAATACGGGAAATTTTCCCGCCGCTGTCCCACCAGCCCAACCGAGGTCCAGTATGTTACATTTTAAGACAGATTTAGGAGAAATCCAAAAAAACTACCTGTCAACCACTTACAAACTACAATTATGTGCTCGTAGAGTGATAGGATGACCTTTGTTGACACTGTACTATGAATGTAGTTCCTATAATAGAACCTAAATGAAAACACAAATGGGAATTAAAGCACATTTATTTATTTTAAATATTTTCAGTTTATATACACATTGATTGTCTTCAAGTGAAACATTTACATTTTCTTTTCACTTTTCACTCTTTTCACTCATGTGGCTCTCTGTCATTCACTGACTGATGACACAGACGCATGTTTCTGTGCCCCATCCTGCTCATCTTTTGGAAAGTACATTTGGTTTCCCATTTTTAGAGCTATTAACACGAAGTCTTGGCTTTTTGTGCAGAAATGTTTTCTCTCTCGTTAAATCCATCCATCTCTGATTTGTTGTTACGAGTTTGCTCCTGTGGTCACCACTAACCTCGCGAGAACTGCCACCCAGGCTACAGTAGGTGGCAGTTCTCGCGAGGTTAGTGAAAGTTCAGTTTACAGTTTAAAAATAATTATATTATAAAACAGGAAATTTACGGGAACAAACTAATACGGCAGGACGGTAGGAAAGAGGGGTGAAATACGGTAGTTTCCCGGCTAAAACGGGAGACTTGGCAGGTATGCTCTAACAGCAGTACTGGAGTTGAGGGGGGATGAGGGGGAATGGCATCCCCCCCTGAAATAAAAACAGTCAAAATCATCCCCCCTGTAAAACTGCCATCCCCCCTTTCCATCCCTTATGTCATTTCATCAATGAATGTGGTTTTACTGCTATTTCAACATTTAGAGTTATCACCAGAAAAATAACACCAGAAAAATAACTTATTTGACAATTTTCACCTGTTTCAAGTAAATTTTCACTTTAAATAAGTAGAAAAATCTGCCAGTGGGACAAGATTTATCTTCTTATTACAAGCAAAAAAACTACTTCTACTTATTTCAAGTGAAAATCTAATTGAAACAGGTGAAAATTGTTGTTTTTTTCCAGTGATGAGTCTTGTTTTAATTGTAATGAGATACTTTTTACTAAAATTAGACATTTTAACTAGAAAAAAGACAAATATTCTTGTTAAGATTTTGAGTTTTTGCAGTGATCCATTTTACTTATCATGTGAAGGACAGAGTCATATTGATAAATTCAGAAAACTGTTTTTTATTGTTGTGTTTTGATGTATTTGATGTAAGCCCAGTGGATATTTAAAGCTTACAGAAGGCTGCATTTAACTGCTGCTATGTCATTCCTGCAGTATTTCTGCAGGTGTTTTGGTCACTGCTATTATTTGTAATCAGCACAAATCATCTGTCCCCATATGATAAAATCCACCATCCCCCCTGAATTCTTTTTACAACTCGAGTAGCCTACTATACTCCCGAGTTGGTCAAAACCCCACTCCCCTACACACCAACCCAACGCTGACCGGAGCAGACGTTCTGCGCCTGCGCGGGGCGTAATACGTCCCCATAACTGCAGGGGACGCTAATCTGTGATGTACCCCAGAAAGAAAAGTAAAGAAGAACAACCGGAACTGACGGAGAGCGTTATGAACAGAGCCCGCTGTCATCAGTCAGTGTTTGTATTAGTGATAGAAGTCAAGAAGGATCAAAAATATAATACAGTCTAACACAAACCGATGCTATGACAGAGTGTAGTGTCTGTTTCCTCACCGTGGCAGGGGATCCATCCTAGTGAGTACGCCTCTCCGCTGTCCTGGTTTCCGGTTAGCGGGTTTGCAGTCCAGCAATCTGATTGGTCAGAGAGGCCGACGGCGATTCTCCTCCGACATCCCATTCCTTAAACTCATGACAAGCACGTGGCCTGAGGCTGCTCTCTCATTCACTTCCTTCAGTTTTCCCACGGGGCGCACTTACCTGCGCCCCACACCCGCCCATTTTGATTCTACTACTACTACTGCTGTCATTTACCAGACGCAGGGCTGCCAAGTTTCAGAAAATGACAAGAGTGAGACATTAGTGTCATGATGCGTTCGACTGCGGTGGAAAAAAAAATTGGCCTTTTTTTTTTTTTTTACATCGATTTGGCCCGTTTTAACGACAACCAAGACTGATGTCCTCATCTCCATGCCAGCTGCTCCCCCTGCACTGTGGCCTCCTAATGCTAATCTTAATTAACCAGAAATTAGAAATGAAAATCCTAACAAGAATTTTGACAAAAATAGATTTATTTGTCAATATTTCATATGCTCCATCCTTTAGCTGTTATGTTTTTTGTTGTAAGTGTTGGTCGCTGATTTGGAAGATGTGATGATGGAGGCAGGGGGCTCCCATTTATAGCAGTGTGGCTCAAGGCTTGCCATCTTCACTGTCATGATTGACGACAGTGTTCCTTCGTCTGAAATGCTTTTATCAAAAGCGACTTAGATCTGAGAGAACAACACAAGCACTAAATCCCATAGGAGGTCCAGCTGGATAAGTGCTGGTCAGACTGGTGGAAGTCCAGTTGGACACAGGTGCTGCCATGCCAGTGCTAGAATATGTTGGGTTTTTTTTTGTTTATAAATAAGAAAGCTACGTCTAAGAAGACACCATCTTGACCTAAGTGCATGCATTCATTCTCTGTGAAATAATCTCAAGTGATTGGACAATTGTCACTTTCACCGAAGCCCACTCGTTAACGCAGCCGTCACTCAAACTGCAGTTGAGGAGTTGTAGTTTTGAAAATGGCAATGAAACATGGAATCGTGGAAATGAAAGAAAATTCAGTTTTTTCTCTTCAGAATAACCCCTTCACACAGCGTTCACTGCAGGAGAGAAAGAGGGTTAAGGAGCTTGGACCAGACCAACCCGATTTACAGATTCTGCAGCAGTCGAGCGACAGAGGACGAGCTTACACCCGGACTTTTTCCCGCTCCCATTATGACAAATGGAGCTGGCTAACCGGTTGTGGTGTGAGCAACTCCTTTTATTGCTTTCCCTGTCTGCTGTTTGAAAGTGTCGGCACCGAAACCCAGTGGACAGCTACCGGGGTCCGAGACCTGAAACACCTGTCGGAGAAGTGTAAGCGACACGAATGCAGCTGCAGCCACCTCGACAACAGCTTGAAGCTAAGTTTTGTTGGCAGGCATAGCATCGCTGAAGAGCTGGGTGAAAGCTACAAGATCGGCATTAGGAAGCACAACGAAGAGGTGAAAAAAAACCGACAAGTCCTGTCTAGAATAATAGACTTCTGTATTAAATTTTGTGGAGCTTTTGAGTTGGCTTTGCGTGATCATAACGAGAGTGAGAGGGAGTCAGATAGGCCCGGGACCTTTGGTGGCCTGGTGGATGTTGTTGCTCCCCTTGATGGAGGGTTAAAAGAGCACATGGAGAGCGCCGCAATGTTTAAGGGAACATCCCAAACTGTACAGAATGAGCTACTGGATTGTATGTATTCTGTCCTGAGGGAACACATTATCAAGGAAGTCCAGAACAGTGATTTTCTGTCAATTCAGGCGGATGAGACCATGGATATCGCCACACAGTCCCAACTTGTGCTTGTTCTGCGCTACATTGATGGGAAACACAACGTGCAGGAAAGGTTTTTTGAGTTCATCCCACTGCAGTCAGCTACAGCCGAGTCCATTTCCTCGGCACTAAAAGAGCGTCTTGCTGCCATCCTTCCTGAGGACCAGAGGAAGAAGCTTATCTCACAGACATATGATGGAGTGATGGTGGGGGCCACTGCACTTGTCCATAGTAAAATACAGGATGTGTACCCAAATGCTCACTACATCCACTGCTATGCACATCAGCTTCACCTGATAATGCAACAGGCAACCTCTCGCATATCTCAAGTCAGAATCTTTTTTTCCAACCTCGGTGGATTTGCCAGCTTTTTCACGCGGTCCCCCGAACGAACAGCGGTACTTGACCGAGTTGTGGCCCACAGACTGCCGACATCCAGCAGCATCGGATGGAACTTTCACAGCCATGCCATCTGCACGGTGTTTGAGTACAGAGAAGACCTCATTCAGTGCTTTGAGAGCATACAAGACTCGGGCGACTTCGACCCCAATACCGTGAGAGAAGCGGGAGCCTTCATCATGCTACTGGAGCACCAGGATTTCAATTTCTTTCTGGAGCTGTTTCACAACATCATGCCACATGTGGACCTCCTCTTCGCTGAGCTCCAAAAGAGGAACATAGATTCGGACCACATCAATGGCTGCATCCAGAAGTTCCAACAAGGCATACAAAAGATCAGGTAGTAACTCTATTCTTGTTCTTAATACTGTTAAAAAGACGTGGTACAAGACGTAAATTAATATAATGCAAGACATCAAAATGTAGAAATATGCCATAAAAAAATATAGAATATGTTAAAAAGTAATTGACTATTTCAGTAGATTTTAGGTCATGATTATAATGAGAAAGCAAATACATGCTTATAAAAATGAAATATGTTTTTAAGTTATTGTGTCCGTTGTGCTGATTTAACTGTACGGTAATGTGTTTGTTGCTGCAACACCTGATTAAATCAGTATATGACTCATAGTGCCAGTGAGGAAACCTAAGACCCCATGAAGTGCTGCAGGATTGACACACCCCACCCGGACGCCTGCCAGGGTGGGGTGGGTGCCAGGGTGGGTGCCAGGGTAGACCAAAATTGTTGCCTGAAAGCACTACACTGTTATGTATATAGGGTCTTAGGTTTCCCACTATGGAGCCAAAAATCGACTCAAAACATTTGTGTGTGTGTATTACTTTTGTGGGTATTATTAGATTTGTGCGTGCATTATTGCTCAAAGTTACGGACAAAACGATAATTATGAATTCCAAAAGCCTCCTACACACACAAATCGTTTAACATGCATGCACGAATTGCCTGATACACAAGCACAAATGGTTTTGAGACTCTTTTCATGCCTCCAAGAAGCCTCACAGATTCATCCGTACATGGTGCATTTAAGTACTGGTGGAAAGCTGGTTCATTTGAATTTTCATCTGAGCTAAAAAAAACTAAAGAACTAAAAAATTTATTTAGCGGTGTCTAAATAGATAGGTTTATTGCAGACACAGGTCCATAAAGTATGGTAATTATTATTGAAATTAATAAATCGTTTTTTATTTTTTATAAACTGTCCTTCACAGAGATTCTCTCCATTCCATGGTGGAGCAAAGCAGTGGTGGGTCTCTGCCATCAAAGAGGCGCCGTACCCTCAGCCCAGAGGAGCATGAGAGGATTGCAGAAGAGGTGAGTTCATGTTGTCACAGTCCATGTTACACTGGACTATAGTCATTTAATCGACAACTTTTACATACTTTATGTAAATGGGACATATGTTTGGGAACTAACTTAAAAAGCTGAAATGTAACTGCAAATAGTTGAACTAGTATAACTTGAGAAGTAAAGTCTAACAGTTACCAATAAATATAGTTTTGGTGAAACTAACCTAGGTTTTATACAGGTATAAGTTGCAACAATGTTAACCTGTTGTCTTTTGCCATTTGTTTCATGGCAGTAGAAGCAGAAGTTTCTGTGAATGACCTTGGAGTTGGCCTTTATTTCCGCTATTATTTTTATGACTACGTCAAATTTAACAGTAAAATGGCTGAAGTAGTTCCACCTGTTGTCTATTTTAATTCTAAGTGACGTGGGTGAAATCTTGGTACATTATGTCATGTCAACTTATTATTTTTTTTTCCTCTCTGTAGATCTGTGACATCATACTGGGGCATACCAAGGAACGGTTCTCCTTCACAGATCACCTTGTTAGTGCCACCTTGCTGCTGGGGGACAGATTTGAACAATACAGCATAGAATTTCCTGAGAAAACACTCAGCAGCACGCTGAAGGCTTACCCCGTGTTCAACGTAAGCAAGCTGAAGACGGAGCTTGGTCTCCTGTACAGCAAGGACGAGTTCAAAGCCTGTCCTGGGGCTGTGGACTTGTTCCAGATGTTTATGGAGAACAATCTAGAAAAGGTCTTTTCAGAGACTGTCACCCTCCTGAAGATCCTCATCACCACACCCATGGTGACCATGGAAGCGGAGAGGCGCTTCTCAACTTTGAGCAAAATCAAAACCTTTTTGCGAAACACCACGACCCGGGAGAGGCTGAACGCTCTGGCCATTCTGTCCATGGAAAAAAGGCTGGTGACTGAGATGACTGACTTCAATCAGAGGGTCATTGAGAAGTTCGCTGCCCAAAAACAAAGGAGGGCAACATTTATGTTTAAATAGTAGTACTGGCCCATCTTGAGGCAATTGTGTTGTGTTCTATTTATATTTGTTTTCATATGTTTTTTTTTATTTCTTTTATATTTATTTGCTGAGGGAGGATGTGGTGCTACTGTTGTTTGACAATGTTTCCCACTTGTGTATGATCGTTTTCTACGGTTAAATGTTGGTATTTTACCAAAGATATTTTAGGGTATATGGCAATTGAGTAAAAGATTTGTCTTATCCATGTGCACACTGTCAGTTTAATAGGTACGTAAAGCGATGATTGTATTGATAGTGAAAGCTTATATTTCTGTCTGACATCGGGAAGTGTTGTTTTATTTACAAGAGTGGTCCAAGCATCCCAGGTGTTTTCAAGAGATGAATAAACTACTCAAATGAACAATAATTCAGCAAATTACAAAAAGTAGAAGGGATGTGGGGAAAAATTAAGTAAACCTCATTAGCAACAGTAGCCTGAAGTAATTATTTTCTGTGTAACATTATCAGTCTCGGATTATTGTGGGTGAATTTAACTCACTTTTCTGGTTCAGCAACAGCGTTTCATCATTTCGGCCAGTTTAAGATCAGGAATACTTTAATACCGAGTTTATAGTCGGCTAACTGACAGCAGGAGGGCCTGCGGCTGGAGAACAAGCTCAAATCCTCAACATTCCACCATCGTGCTTGACAGTTGTCATGAGGTTCTGTGTACTTTTATGCGTTGTTTGATTTTCACCAGACTTGGTGCAATTCATTATAGCCAAACATCTCAACTTTTGTCTCTTCTATGGAAAGGACATTGTTTTTTGTTTGTTTGTTTTTAATAAAGAAGAAGTTTGCTCCTGCAACCCAGGTAGCGAAGTTATTCTTGTGTTGTCTTCTTCAAATTGTTTTTCTTTTAAACTCAACAGGGTAACAAACAGTCTTTGATGAGTTTTTATTTTATTTTTTTCCCTCTGAAAATGTTACAGTCTGACTGTGCTGAATCTGATGGAGCATGCACTCCTGGGGAAATTGGATCTTGTCTTGAATGTTTCCCACTCGTGCATATATTTTTCTATCTCAGTAAAGTGAAGGGCTGTGAACTGCATGGAAATGATCTTATAACCCTCTCCAGATTGATGAGCTGCAGCAATTGCTCCTTAAAAATCATAACTGATGTATTTACTGCTTGGTAGTGAAATAACATACCTGAATGTTGCAAACCAGCAAAATGATGCAATTCCAGCTGTTAAAGAGGTGCTCACGCCAGCTGGTGGTCAATTTATCAAGTGGATGTGATTAGAAGTAGCTGGCTGCTTTTTATCCTTTTTAGTTGGAATCAGAAAAGGAATACTTTGTTTTTAATACAATGCTTTTGCATTGTACTAATATTGATTCTAGTGTCTCCTCCCAATACTCATCAGTCTCACTGCAGCATATTGGATGCTGGTGGCTTGTCAGACTCATTTTTAGGACTTTCTACTAATGCGGCATTGCAGTAGTTCAATCTTAACACAACAAATGCATAGACCAGTTTTTCTACATCAGTCTAAGACAGGATGTTCTTTATCATGACAATATTGTAAAAGTGAAACAAAACCATTTTAAAAACTTGTTTTATTTGTACAGTATATTAAAGGACTTATTGTGGTCAAAAATAACTCCAACATTTCTGACAGTAGTACTAGATCAGGGGTTCGCAACCCAAAAATGTTGAAAGAGCCATATTGGACCAAAAACACAAAAAACAAATATGTCTGTAGCCGCAAAAAATGAAAGTCTTGTATAAGCCTTAGAATGAAGACAAATGGCGAAAGGCCAGATGTCGAGGAAATAGTCGAAATGTGGAGATTAATGTTGAAGTCAATCTCGAGAAAAAAGTCGAAATGTCGAGAAAAAGTCGAAATATGGAGATTAATGTTTAAGTACAATCTCCAGAAAAAAGTCGAAATGTCGAGAAAAAGTCGAAATGTCGAGGAAATAGTCGAAAAGTGGAGATAAATGTTGAAGTGCAATCTCGAGAAAAAAGTCTAAATGTCGAGAAAAAAGTCGAAATGTCGAGAAAAAAGTCGAAATGTCGAGATTAATGTTGAAGTACAATTTCGAGAAAAAAGTCGAAATGTCGAGATTAAAAAAGGAAAAAGGAAGAAAAAAGGGAAAAAAGAAGGAAAAAAAAGAAGAAGAAAAAGAGAAAAAAAGAAAAAAAATAGAAAAAAAGAAGAAAAAAGGTGAAACATTTTTTAAAAAGCTCCAGGGAGCCATTATGGCGGCGCTAAAGAGCCGCATGCGGGTCTAGAGCCGCGGGTTGCCGACCCCTGTACTAGATGCAAAACCAATGCCAACCAGAGTTACTAAACAGCTGGACAGTTTAATTCTACAGCTTCCAGGTCCAAAGACAACACCCTCATTCTTTGAAAATGTAGTACCGGTAGCTAGAAAGTAGGAGTCATCCAGGGCTTTATGTAATAACACATTCTCGTAGTCCTGCAAATTTACTCATCTTACCTAGCTTTAACGATAGGTATAATTGAGTATCATCGGCATAGCAAAATCTTTGCCATTTTAGTAGTGCCTAATGGGTGCATATGCACTGAAAAATATCAATATAAGCACAAAACCCTGTAGAAAACATTTCACACATAAAAACTTTCTAACAAATTGCAACTCAGCGGGAGTCCCTTAAATGTTATAAATGATCAGTCCTTAATGGATGCCTGTCTTACAAAAAGTTTCCCGATTTTAAAATAGAGCACTGCATCAGTGTCACTAATCACCAGGGAAATGTCCTCATTATCACGAGCAGCCAAACGTCCCCTGGTTTTGTTCTCATAATTTCATCTGTTTCTAGATCTGTTCTGTTTTTGAATGAGTGCTCCGATGATTATTTGAGTTTGATCCGTTGCACCATGCTTTTAATTGCTTATTTCGGTTACTACACCATCCCATCGCATCTGCATTTCAAACTCAAGAAGTTTTAAAGGATTACGGCTAATCGTACAAAGGGGCTTGTAAGCTTTTTTAGTGTTTTGGACTCAGTCGAGTAGGTTCTGCACTCCAGTTGAAAGTGCTACATTAGTAACTCTGGTGTATGAGGAGGACTCTCGATTCACTGGAACAAACTGGAACCTACCAGACACCCTGAAAATGAATTGAACCAGCTTAACAAAGTTGGCAATAAGAATTATTTGGTTCTCACAAACACCCAAGACAGGTTGGAGAAGGAAAGCCATCAGACCTGCAAGGTGTATTTTAGAATATATTTGGCAGGAGAGACAATACTTAGAGCGTGAGTGCACATCTACATTGCTCTTTGACAAATTTAAGGTAATGCCGTCTTAAAATGTTTGTATATTCATGTATGCATCAATGAACTGAATACAGATAAGGTGTCTAACATCCATTTGCTTCCTCTAACAGTACATCACCAAGTGCTGAAGATCAGAGAAGTACTGAACCCAACTGATCCAACCTCCATACCTGTTTTCATTCCACCGTTGTCCATAACAAGCTCATTACAAATTTATAAATGACCTGCTGGCTCTTTGGTGTTTATTGTTGTGTGCTGGAGAGAATTCCAGTGACAAGTGACTGTGAGTGTGTCTAAATGAAGCCTTGAGTTGAGCTCCCACAGCACACTCCAACAATAAAATCACAGAATCTGTGTTAAGTCTCACTCTCAGTGAATAAATAACACAAATATAGTATTACTTACAGTATCGCCATGATAACAGTGGGACATCCTCACCCCAGGATGTCCAATGTCTTATCTACTGCGTCCTGGCTTGTATTTTGCCTTCTCATTATTTATGTCTGTTTATTTAAACTGCACTCTAACGGTTGTTGCTCTCATAATTCTGTTGTCAGGAAACTGCACAATGACAAATAGAGGTCTTGAATCTTTAATACTGTAATTTTTTTTGCTGAACTTGTCACATAATCAGAATCTCATATCGACCCAGATAAGCTAAGTTTGAGTGCAACAATAATACACGTGCACACACACACACCCACACACACATCTCACTAACTCTGCTGCAAACTGACATTTATTCAGAGCCACTGCCATAATCAATCAATTTATCAGCAAAAAATACAAAGTTAAAATAAATTAAGCTTGTGTTTCCAGGGAAAAATAAATCCAAGCAAAGGCTCATTTGTTAAAGTCAGATTCATAACTTCACCCTCTTGAAACAATGGCCTAAGTCATATTTTTCTCTATGGTTTACAGGAATAAATCTTTGGTTTAGTTTTATGAAAAACTTGAGAGAATATGACTTAGGCCATTAACGTAAGATACATGTATGACAATAAGAAAACTGTGTTTTTTTTGTGTTTGTTTGTTTTGGTTCAGGGTTTGTGTGCGTGCGTGCGTGCGTGCGTGCGTGCGTGCGTGCGTGCGTGCGTGCGTGCGTGCGTGCGTGCAAGAGTGCGTGCGTGCGTGCAAGAGTGCGTGCGTGCGTGCGTGCGTGCGTGTGAGAGTGTGTTTCTGGCGTTGTTTTCCAATGTTTTTTAGTCGGTTACATACACCAAATGATATTTTCACAGAAAATAAATTATATCTCTTTCCAAGTCCGGTGAAACAGTTTTCTTGGGCCTTAATGAAACGTTTCCTACACTCTTCCTACCGTGCCTTTCCATCTGTGCTCATCGCAGCAGGTTTTAGGGGCTGGAGTCAGACACGAATCCATCCTCACAAGGCTTGGTGTTGTGGCTCTGCACAACCCACTTCTGAGGTACAAGCACGTGCAGCCCAACGTGAAATCAGGTAAAAATGAAGATTGAAAAGTCTGATGACTCCAATCTCATGTGGGTTTGTGATGTAACAGGAACCTCTACATGTGAACAAGTGAACATGTGTATGTATGAATCAGGCAGCCCTGAACATAATGTGTGTGGATCAGAAAGAGTTATTCACTCTTAAACACACACTCAACAAAACACCTTTTTCATAATAAGTGTGGGGACATATCTGTCCCTAAAGAAGCAAGAAGCAAATGAGACTTTATGAGCCCAGAAAAAGTCATTTACAAGCATATACATTATATTTATATATATTTTTTCCTGTGAATACCTGCATTAGATTAAACAGGTACAGAAGATGGATGCCTGGATCAGGAATTCCTAAACATGAACAAATAAAAGTATTTTCTGTGCTTAAGAAAAGTAAAAATAAAAAGTAATTTCCTCTCAAAACAAATCTCTGTTCACCCATCTGAGTGTAAACTTGTCCAACATGGCGCTGCATTACAAGTGTGCCCAAAACAGAGAATTACTAGGAGAGTCACGAATTGTTTTCAGTAATGACAGCGTTATATGTTTTGTTTTTTGTTGTTTTTTCGAAGATCTGTCCCTCAAGTTTCACTATAACACAAATGAAAAAAACAGCAGTCTCCACCTCTTTAAGGATTGATTCCAGGAACACTGTGAAACTAATGACAGTGGTACATCTCGACTTTGTCGAGTGCTGCGTCATGATCGGCGAGCTCTGGTGGACGCCTGGGACAGTGTTTCTGGAAAACCATCAATGAATCTATTAGCAACTGTTTTCTGGCACGAGTGACGATAAAACGTATAACCAGTTTCGTGCGAGCAGCAGAGGTGTCAAAAGTATTCACATTCATTACTCAGGTAGAAGTATAGATACTAGAGTTTAAAAATACTCCTGTAGAAGTTGAAGTATCAACTCAAGTTTTTTACTCAAGTAAAAGTATAAAAGTACTGGTTTCAAAACTACTTAAAGTATAAAAGTAAAAGTAATGTAAGGGAGAACAAAGCCATGAAGGACAAAAGCCATTGAAAATGAATGCATCTTAGTATAATTCAAATATATTAAAGAACCATATATGTGTACTATTGAGCATTAACATGTGTTTCAGAGAGCAGGAGATATGATGACTAGTTGCCTATAAGTATTGTAATGGAGCAAAAAGTCAAACTTCAGAGGCATGTTATCATTTATCCTAACCTTGATTGGAATGTACATCCAAGTTTAGTTGCAGGAATCTGAGCAACGGATGTAAGAACAAAACTGGACAAGAACATCTGAAACAACCACAACCAAATTCACTCTATCCGGATGGAGCAATTTAACTGGATAGTTTTTTTTTAAAGGCCGAAATGAAATAGAGTAAGTACAGATCATTGCGTGAAAATGTAAGGAGTAAAAGTAAAAAGTCGTCTGAAAAATAATTACTCCAGTGAAGTATAGATAACCAAAATTTCTACTTAAGTAAGGTAACGAAGTATTTGTACTTCGTTACTTGATACCTCTGGCGAGCAGAGATTTGTAAGTGAGCAAGAAAACGACAACAATTTTTTTCTTTTTCTAGAAAAGAGGTTTGTTTTTCTCGGATCGAGGTGTCCTTTGCTTGGAACAGAAACTGTTTTAAAATTTAATGCAGCCATATTTTACGGGTCTCCGAAAGTTTAGTGTGCCACATTGCTTTCTCAGAACTTGGGCAGAGGTTTACTGTATGTTCTCTTCCGCTTTACCCATGGGGGAGGTGAATATTGTCTGATATCAGATGGCTTTGTGCCATGGGATTTTTAAAAAGACTTGCCTTATCTCATACAGCCCGGCTAATTCAAAGGCCAGAAGCTTGAGACTGGCCAAACACAACGCAAGATTACATGATTAGACAAAAGACAACACACAAAAGATGTGGCCATCTCATAGCCATCACAGCTCTTTATCCTCAGCAGATGATGGGTTGCACAGTTTATCTGACACAAGGACTGCAAAATACTCTTATTCCATTTGTCCCATGAAGCAAATGGATTTCTTTTGTGTCTGCTATGATTTAATTCTTAGTCTGTGTTATTACACTTGCAACAAAGCCCAGCTTACAATGGTTGTCATGGGCACAATGGATTCTGTGCATAAAGGTAGCAGACTGCTGTCACCGACTGAATCTTGTTTTTTTTTTTTTTATTTTGCTTTTTTTGTCTCTCTCTGTTCTGCTCACAGCAGGTGTACAAGCACATGGAGGAATGTACAATAATCCAGGCTGAGAAACAAATATGGAAAAGCTGTCTGGTTATTTGTGGTGCTGTTTATTACATTGTGCAAACCTTCTGCTCCTGAATAGACTGCATTAAATTCGTTTTTCCACCAGTGCACCTTCAAATGTATGTTGTTAATTAGAGGCCGCCAAGAATTAATTTAACAGCGAATTCATTATGCAAATATAACACTAATGGCAGCTGTAATGTGGAAGTTGAGGCTTTAATGCAATGTTGCTTCTAAGAGCACACCAACGAAGCACAGCAATTAATGATTTTCCTTATCTAAAGTCAACTGGCATGTTCTAATATGAGATGCATGTGACCCATTGTTGAAAGCATATTTGAGAGCTGTTAAAAGTGAATATCGATCGAATGATCCCAATATGAAAGTGAAATCAGGTCAAGCTGACACGCAAGCATCATAACGGGAGCGTAAAAGTATTTTTTGCGTGATGTTTTTCCAATTCAAATTTGATTAGTCCTTTTTTTGTAGCAACAGAGCTGCTCACGATCCCATCAATCTTCATGCGGAGAGAGGGTGCTCTAAAGCAGAGCGAGTTCATGGTCCTCATACTGATGCTGCCCTTCTTTTTTCTACTTGCTTTCAAGTATCTGTTCTCATCTCTCTCAGAACTTCATCCAACACAAGGAAATACATTTTCGATGAGGTCAAATGTGAGATATCTGCGAGTGCATTACTGATGCAGCTCTGCACGGCCTCTGCAGTGGCTGCATCCACATGATGGGTTTGTTCAAAATGCTTTCATGTTTGGTGTCACCAACAATGCACGTTATTCCTTTTATTTTTGGGGATTAACTCACCTTTCTCCGACATGTTGGATCATTTTTAAATCAGATGGGGCTCTCAGGAATCAGTCAATTATTTTTCCATCTAACTTTCATTCATTAGAACAGTACCAGGCTGAACTTACTGAAACACATAGGCAGAATAAATACTTTATCAGTATCACAGAATACAAATCTTCATTGAAGATGCAGAAAATTGGTTCTATTGTAAAATGTTGATCAAAGCCCCTTTTATTAAAGGCATGAATGAACAGCATTTTCCTCCCTGGATTATGTTGTTGAGAGCCGGAAAATCAATTCGGATCGTAGCCCTCTACCCCCCACCCTCTCCCATCCACGGAAAAGGTACACGACCAGTTAACGGTGACTCATGCTGAACACTGAGGGGCTTGCTTGACATCTGAAAAACAATCTAATATTCTTCAGTTTTGCCGCCTCTTCTTATGAACACAACACTGCAATGTAAAAGACTGGTTGAGAAAAAAGAGTGAAAACATTCATTTGTACTGTTTTCTAACCTTTGTAATGCACTCAGCATTTAATATTTTCAATTCCTCTTAAATCATCCTTTTATAACTTAAAATTGCAAGCTATTATCTCACCCCCTATCCCCATTAAATGATGTAAAATTAGCCTCGTCAACCAAGCAGGACCCACATCCTCTTTCTTCTCCGTCACGCACAGAGCGTGTGCTGTAAAGAAAGACTTGTAACTCAACAGCTCTGCTTGCGGCTCTGCAGGAGTGGCAGAGCGGGACACATCTCGAGATGGTGTTGACCAGAGGAGACACGCCACAAGTGGAGCCAGCACTTTGATAACCCGCATATGCACAAATGCACGAGTCACAATCCATAAAAGAGCAGCAAATGCAGTCACTCTCACACTGGAAAAAGGGGGAAAAAAGAAAGAGAACAATGCAAATGGACTGCTCGACTGTACACTGCACACAAAGTCCACTTGACTACTCTAGTACACAGCTAATGGCATGTCATTATTTATTTATTTTTATTTTTAAAAAGGAAAAAAGTGGATCTTAAAGGGGGCAATATGTCTCCTTTAATAGCTGTTAAAGGCAAAAACTAATAATCTTTAAAGAGCTGACACCATTTCCTGAAATCTCAATGAAATATCTGACATCCTTTAATCACAGTTCCAATAAGATCAAGTACAACAGCTCCCTTTTAAACCAGGTCTTTGCTGCACACTTCACAGCAGCTGTGATTTTTATACAACTCCGTCTGTCGTGGAGTTCTTGAAACTGCTTATGAAGCATTGTGCAACTCTCTTCTGGGATACAGCAAATACAGGGTATATGAGGGTAAGTGGTGCCCAAGATGTGGAAGCGGATGTTCCTACTCTGATCTTTCTTTCTGTTTTCCTCTTTATAGTAGAAAAGATGTTTTGCAAATGTCATAGTTAGCGCCTTCATGATTGAGAGGCTCAAGTCGAGATGGTCAAAAAGGTGAATTAAAAACACTTGTTTCATCTGCAGGTTTCATAAATGCTGTTGTTTACAGTGCTGAGACAAGTATACAGTGGAGAGCCGGAGTTGCCTTTGTGACCTTGATGTAAATGATACTCCTGCACCGGTGTGTCCTTCATACCTCACCGTCACGGTGGCTGCTCCCTTCCCATCACCCTGCAGCAGATGGATGTCATACTGTGAAATGTGAGCGGCTGAATGAGATTGCAGACCTTGGCAGTGCTTCTGATAACTGCTAAAAGTGACTGCTAATGCGCTGAACAGGAATGTTGCCTTTTTCCTGCACGACACAGGTCCATGTTGACCCCCAACACAACACGAGACATTAATAAAAGATTCTTAGACAACACACAAAGGCGGACTTTTCTATACACTTGTATACCATGTGAAAGTGATGACATTCAAAACAATTCAGCCTGAAATAAAATTATAAGCAGAGTAAATAATAAATAACAAATTTCCACTACAGAAGAATTACACCTCTTTTGATGGAGCATGAGCTTTTAGACTGAAAGCACTAAGTCTAATTTGTATAGACTTGAAAACCTAAGACAACAAGAGTTTGTTTTCTATTTTATAGAGCACCCTTTAATCATTCTAGAGATGCATTAATATTAAAGTAGAGAATTTGATGTTTTATAGGAAAATAACAAAATGCAGTGCATATAAAGTCCAGTCGGTAGGTGCATTAATATTAAACTGCAAAATGGTTTTAAAGGAAAATGACAGCATCCAATACATGCAATGTTTATATATATATATATATATATATATATATATATATATATATATATATATATATATATATATATATATATATATATATATATATATATAATATATGTATATATATATATATATATATATATATATATATATATATATATATATATATATATATATATATATATATATATATATCATTTTTGTCCATCGTTCCTGTAGTTTCTTGTGCCGGCCCCCCTTTTTTCTCTTTTTTTTTTTTTTTCTTTTTTTTTTCTCTTTTGTGCATGTTTGCAGGCTGGAGCCTCGGGAGCTGCGTTCTGGCCTGTGTTCCCGGCCCTCCCCCCCATCCCCGGTCATCCCGTTGCTGCTTCCACCTGCCTACGTGGATGTCTGCTGTTGCTGCTTCCGCCTGCCTGCACCCCCCCCCACCTCTGGTCATCCCGCTGCTGCTTCCACCTGCCTGCTGTGTGCTGCTGACGTCCCTGACCCCCCCAGTCTGGCCTTCGGCAGGAGGGTCCCCCCTTATGAGCCTGGTCCTGCTCAAGGTTTCTTCCCTCCTAAAGGGGAGTTTTTCCTTGCCACTGTTTGGCTTAAGGTTTTTCTCCCACTATGGGAGTTTTTACCTGCCATTGTTTATATAATAATTGCTCGGGGGTTTATGTTTATGTTTATGTTCATGTTCTGGATCTCTGGAAAGCGTCTAGAGACAACATCTGTTGTATTAGACGCTATATAAATAAAATTGAATTGAATTGAATTGAATTGAATATATATATATATATATATATATATATATATATATATATATATATATATATATATATATATATATATACTATAAAAGCTCCCATTACAACCATATCTTGACTTTTCTTTGTTAATATCTACTGGGAGCCAGTTTACATTTCATCTGTACCTTGCCTCTTTCTTTTGTCTTTTTTGAAACCTGAGACTCAAGTTTTACCAAACTGAATTGTGGGTCCATTTGAAATTGTATATTTGTACATTGAAAAGTCACAAGCATTATCACAAGCATTATCCAATCACATTGTGGCTAAACAACTTAGTGCAGGCTGAAATCTCACATAAGGTGGGGCTGCGTCCGAACGCCTGGCTTTCTGTGTACCTAAGAGGAAGAAACAGGGGCGTCTCTAGGATTGTGACACATCTGGGGCTTAGCCCTGAAAAGTTTTATGATGTGCGCGCTTAGAGCGCGCGCCCGAAAATTTTGGACATAGAGACATTGATTTATCACGTACAATTAGGTCTCTGCATTAATTCTGACTCTACACCTACTGTCTTTGTTCATTTCTTGTTTGTAACTTTTTACTTTCACTCCACACTTGCCTTTCTCATTTACTTATATATATCAAAATGTGTGCAGCTTTTTCAGGAAAAGTGTTAGTGCTATATCTTTTTTCTTTTCATACTATACCAATCTCAAATCTCACTGCTCTGCTCTGTGTTGTGCGTCTATAGAAAAGATACAGGGGTGCTCGTTAAGATGTTTATTAACACAGTTCCCCACAAACACATGATAAATGAAATAAGACTGACAGTATCAGGCATCAGAATGGCTTGTCTTAAAAGACATAGGAAAATTCTCGACGTGTACGAGAGGAGAACCCTGTAGGGGGGTCCGGGGGCATGCCCCCCCGGAAAAATTTTGAAAAATAGACTCAAAATGGTGCATTCTGGTGGTCTCAAAGCTCCATAATCACATCTTTTATCAATGCAAGAATACACACAAAAAATCTGAATTTTTGCAAAGAATTATGCATTTTGATAACATAATAACACGCATTCATCATCATGGGTAATTCTTCATGCATGAATAAATCTTGAAATGAAGATAATTATATCTTAAACTTCTACAATGGCCAGAATCCCCCTTTCCCACCGAAAAAACTAGGGATGCACGCACCGAAATGAAAATTGGAGGCCGAACCTGAAGCCGAATAAAATGTAAAGACTTGGCTGAATACTGAGTACCGAATAGCCTACGGAATTCGGTTGTTCACAGTTTTTCATTTATTTTGCCATTTTTTTTTTTTTTTTTTTACCGAATACAAGTCATCTGAACAGCTTTCTGCCTGCTGCCTGCTGTTTTGACTCACGACATGCGTCGTGGGACCTGGAGGTGTTAACCACTTGTGCGCCAAAGCCAAAGAAGTGGCTTGAAAAATAAATAAATAAATAATAATTGTTAATTGAATTGTTACTCAAATCTGTCCACTGTTTTATCTAAGCATCAACATAAGAGGACCGTAGATTAACCTAAACACACAAAAAAAAAAAAAAAAAAAAAAAAAAAAAAAAATTTTTTTTTTTTTTTTTTAATTCATATTCGGGGCTAATTAAAAAACATCCGGGGCTTTAGCCCCGAATGTTTTAGCCTAGGGACGCCACTGGGAAGAAATCTGTTTTGTTTCTTATACAGTCATCAGCAGGGGACACCCCGAAGCATCAGTCATGGTGATGGATTGTTTGTCAATTTAGACACCCAAAAGTACACAGTAAAAACATAGTAAAAATATTTTTAAATGTCCCATAAAAAGATGAGCAACTGATTGTTGTCCAATCTAACTCTGACATTAGCATTGCTGCAGCTTGTGTCAATCGACACCAGCAAATCACACGACTGTGGACTTGCAAACAATCTAAACCGCAGCTGACAACAGATAAAGGCACAAAGCAATGCCATGCAGGTAAGTGTAAACACACCTGTCAGAACAATCTAATAGTTCTCCTCACAGCGGTTTTAGAAGAAGCACAAAAGTCTGCAGAGTAAAACAGGAGAACTCCAGAGCTCCATCAGCTCCCGGTGGAGTGAGAGTAGTACTCAAAATTACCCGGGCAGCAACATAAGACTCATAGAAACCATCATCCTCTAAATTGCAGTAGTCATCTTAATAATACACCCATATGTGCCAGCGGGTCAACAAGGATTTGCTGGATCATTTGCAAATGGTAAAACAAAAGCCTGAAAGAGATATTGATTCCTGCGCTTATGTGTAGATCTGTTTGTTTTGTTGGCATGGGAGAGTAATTATCCTTCAAGACTCAATATATTTTGCTACATTTTATAACTACACATTCATATTAAATTGAAAAAAAATTGTTCAGACTGCAGTGCAGAAAGATTTTAACCGCAGCCTTCAGCAAATGAGTCATTTATCTTAAGCTGAAATGTTTTTATATGCAAATAAGTAACAGGAGGGATCTGATATTCTGTACTCTTCATTCTTTAGATAGAAGTTGTTAAAGCAGCACAATGTAACTTTCAGCTTTTGTTGAGTTTGGCGGCTCCTTACAACAAAAGCGGTAGTGCTTTACCAGAAAGAACACTACATTTCCCATGCATGAGCATCAGCGCGTACTGCCGGAAAACTCCCGTCCCCGTCGCGTGCATTTGTTTTGATAATGAAATAAGATGGGACGGACTTTCAAAACTACTCTTCTGTTTTCAGCGGTCGTTTGCAGGATGGATAGCGAAGAGGTAATGTATGTGTTTTTGGCTAAACAATATAATATGATGATGTTGAAAATCACTAAGTTCAATTTGGTTTTATTAGTGAAGTCTCCCCCGCCCCCCTGTGCTGTTTCAGCCAGATAATGCGCCCCAAACTACAAACGTTTTTTAGAGGGACTTCATCATAAATTAGTAGTCAAACATACTTACTGACAAAATAAAAAAAAATACTTTATAATCTGTAAATAACTAAATGCCCATTCCTTATATTTTGCAGATCAGCCCTGTAAAATTTTACAGTTCTCAGGAAAAATACTAGAACCTAAGATCAATCCCCTGTATGTGAAAACATTCTAATTTTGATTCTTATTGAACATAGAACTTTACATTTAATAATAATAATGCATTTAATGCACTTTCCATTCAATGAATCTCAAAGTGCTACACTTAGACCATTCATACACATTCTCACTGGTGGTGGTAAGCTACGTTTGTAGCCACAGCTGCCTTGGGGCAGACTGACAGAAGCGTGGCTGCCATTCCGCGCCAAACGGCCCCTCCGACCACCGCCAAACATTCATACACATTCACACGGGGCAAACTGGGTAAGGTGTCTTGCACAAGGACACTACGACAGTAACTGGGATGGAGCGGGATTCGAACCGCCGACCTTCGGATCATTGGACGACCCGCTCTACCACCTGAGCTACTGCCGCCCCCAAACTTACATTTGTATCATAACAATTCTGTCTCTCTTGTCGGACATCCCTCCTCGTCTTTCAGCTCACGCCAGCGAGTGAATGCTGGGCCAATGTTTATTCTTGTCTGGGCATTTTTTTTTTTTTGTCCGGGCATTTAGCTTGTTACTCTCCCGCTTTCTTTTTTTCGCCTCCTCCGATGAAACTTTTATTTTCTCCAGTTTTTTCGCTGCTTCGGCCATGATACCAGCTTCTGCTGAGCTCTGCGCTCCACGCCCCGCCCATTTTCATCTCGACTACGAATCGGGAAGGAGGGGGAAGTGACGTATGCCGTAAAGCAGTCAAAGCCATAAAGATTTGTAGTTTTTTAGTGTTGCAGGGTTCCTACCATGCTCCTCAAAGTTACATAGTGCCAGTGAAGGCGATACAGACCCCTCACACCATGACAGAGGTTCATTAAACCTGTTGGAAGTTGATGTACCATCACAATGATGATGATGAAATATTAAATTAAGGTGGAAAAGTTACATAGTGCTGCTTTAATGTCAGACTCTCAGAGTCTCAGGCTGATGGAATAAAGTTATTGCTCGGTATTTCTAATGTTTAGTAAAAGGTTTTGCCAAAATATGTTTTCCCTTTAAAGCAATCCATTCTGCACACATTTTAGTGTGGAGGAATTCAATGAAGAGGCAGACGAAAACACGCACTCAAATCAAGAGTTGAAATGTGAAGCTTCCAGTCATAGAATGAAATGGAATTTCAATCATTCTCATTCAGCAGTTTTCAATGTTTTTCCTGAAAGCAGAAATAGTCAACATCATATTCACAATGGCTCTGCTCTCAGCGGCCAGCGCTATCGCCATGCCTTTCCTGCAGATAATGAGAGCGCAATGCTCCTTGACCCAGTTAGACCACATCGTCAGAATGTCGCTCCACGCTGGCAGTGACATTTAAAATCACAATCGTCATCGTCCACGGATCTGAACTATGGCACAGCCTCACAAGTAAATGGCCCAAAATGGCTAATTTCTTCCGGGAGTTGCATGTTTCAGAGGAAGCAGCTATCACACAAAACCAATTTGCCCCGATTCTCAGTCTAAAGGATTTGAAATAAATGTTGATAACATTATTATTGTTTGCAAAAGAATGCTATGGAATTGTGCAAAAACACTAATTAATTTTCACCAAAGGGAAATCACCTCGGTAGCTCTTAACGTTACAGTTAAACATTTGTGGCTCCAATATGTGTGGGCACTGGGGTATGAATAAACAAAGATGATGCCATTTCTATTGTGCTTTTTCTTCTTTGTGCTTGTGAAGGATTTACAATCTGAAACACCTTCTGCAGTTATATTAACACAATAAACAACCTCCTGTTCTTGCAAAACGTGCAATTAGAGTTAATTGGAAAACTTTTGTTCTACGTGGAGCCCTAAAAGATTGTTTTATTATAATTTGGCAAAGAAAAAAATAATCTAAATGCCGGTCCAGGGGAGCTTCGATAAAACGCTGCTCTCTTTAAAAGATGAATATATCAATTAACAAAATTTCATTGACTTTCCATCCAGATTTTATTCTGTCTACTCTCCGAGCTCAAGGATCGACCATGCCATCATAACCGTTGCGGTCCAAACAACTGAAATATATATTTTAATGTCTTTTCACAATTCAGACTGATACTTTTTTGCATTAAGGACCATAAGCTTAATGCATAATGTACATTAAGTCTCTCAAAGTCCCTGCAAGACTGAAAATATGATCTCTCCAATTTACAATATTTCTTCTATCTCTGTAAAAAGCTGTTAACGTGTAGACATTTACTAAAGCTCATTACAGCTTTCTTCGGGGGTCAATGTGAGGTCCCCATGTGTTTGGAGTGTGTTCCTCCTTTTGTGTCAAACCATGAATGGAGACACTTAATGGAATCTACAAAAGTGTGCTTCTGAAAATGAGAGCAAAATAATGCAGGCAGTAAAGAAAAGGAAGCAGAAACCACTTCAGAATGTAAGAATAAAAGTGGAGAAGCAAAACTGAGCAAACCAATTCATAGGCTTCACCTTGCAACACATATTTAAAACACCTACCATTTCTCTGTCAGATAAAATGATGTGTTTCCCTTATCCAGAGCACCGCTGCACTGACAATGTCCGTGGTCTTCATTCTGCCGTTTAAAGGGCAACTAAGTCTAAAATGGTTCTCCATTGTTCTCTGCAATCAAACCGCTTTGGATATTAATTTATTTTTAATACGACATTAAAGGCTGCACAGGTTTTAAAGATAAAGGACAAGAAAAATCGAAGCTTCTCTTCGTGTTTTGCTGTCCAGTTGATTCTCGTAAACGGCTGCTTTAGGTATAAATGAAAAGCGTGAAGGAGCAGAGTGTGAAATCTGGTCTGAAGCTGCAAGGAGGGGAACGGAGATCTGAGGCATCGCAGCAGGACTCGCCTGGAACCTTCATTTCCAGCCGTATCACTTTGGTCAAGCTTGTGTTTGAAAAGGGTCGTCCACCAAGGGACTGTTTTTATTTTTTCCTTCTTTTTTTGCTTTGGTTTTTAATGTGCTGTTACTATAGAAACACACAGGGGATTTATTCCTCTCCCTCAGCGCTGCCTCACAATGGATTTACACTATCTCTGGTTTGAGGCTTTTTCCAGATTCTGGAAATGTTTTCACATAAGACACCTGGTTCTTTGTCCCCTGCTCACATGATCACGTGAGCATCCAGGTGTTTACACAGATGTTTCTTATTTCCTCATCAGCAGCTGCTATGATGTTTACCAGCAGAAGATGTTAGGAAAACCTGGATAAGCTGTTTAAGTGCCAGGATATCCGACTTCTGTAGAAACACAGAAGTTTCACAAAACCCAGATAAAGGCCTATCCAGGAGCAGATAGAAAGGATCGTACATAACTAGGATTCTGGTACATATATAAATCCATTCACTGTGAAATTGTGGCTTACAGTAAGAAAAAAAATGAATGCACTGTGTTTTTAAAGCCTGGTATGTCTAAACAGTGCCCTTGCAAAAATATATATTTTCTTTTCATTGGGCCTGTGGAAAGCGGCGTGCTCCAAGCTTTCGTCTAATAGTCAGCGGATTATTTTTATCCTTATTGAGATGCATCCTAATCCTCCCATCCACTTGGGCTCTCTCAGACAAGAATAGTGCCACATTTATTGTTGAATACATTTGCCTGTCCAGCGCCTGGCCTTTGCGCCAGTAGCTGCAGAGCAGAGAAGTCTTATCCTTCAGTCCGGTCTTCGACATTTCAAACTGATGCCTTATTATCTGCAGCAGCTCTGCACAAGGTGAGGACAGATTTATCGATTTTATACACCCACAAATAGGAAACACTCGAGCAAAGGGTTGCAGGAATACAATTTCAAACGCAAGCAGACATAAAAGAAAATGAGATTGTTTTCAGAAATGACACAGAAAAACACACAAACCCTATGAATATGAGCATGTAGGATGGATGTATTTTCTGTGAAGAGGTCTAGAAGGAGAGGCAGCAGCTTCCTTCTCTCTCTCGCTGTGAGTACTGTTTGGTCAAAATAACAAAGGCACATTTTTTGTGTGCATGAACAGACACAGTCCGCGACTATACATCACAGGGTGAACACATTTCAATCAGCGTTGACCTCCATCTAGTGGCAGAACTCATTCAGCCTGAAACTCATTACTATTAATGATGGAGTCCTTTCTAACAGCGAGGAGACCAAACGGCAAAAGAGACTTAACTCATGAGCGACTCTTCCACGGTGAATTATAAAACACACGTACACACACAGACAGAAGTGTGATTGCAACTTTGCGCAAAGTCAAGCAGGCAAATCGCAATCATTTCTTTGGAATTATCACTAATATTTTGTAATTTACATGAATAAACGAGCAAAAAGCATGATTTTTTTATTCTGTTTTATTTTCCCTCATATATTACTCCGAATACTCCATTTAAATTCTGTAAAATAACATGGCATTTTCTCCCTGTGGGGACTAATTGTGTCTCATAACTATGACCGTGACATTATAAATTGTCTTCATGTCTTCATGTCAGTCATAAAAGCTGGTGAAGACAATCAAAACGGAAATGAAATGAAACTCCAAATCCAAGCCGTTCATTTTTGGTTTATCACATTTTTTACTTATTAAAACTACAAACTTATTTTGCAGGGGAAGTCCGGAGTTGGGAAACACTATTTCAAAACGCCACCGAATCAGGTCGGATTAGTTCACAGAATACTTTCATCCATCCATTATGTATATCGGTTCTTTCCTATTCAAAGTTTGTGGATGTCTGCTGGAGCCCGGCCAGCTTTCTTTGGGGCGAAAGGGAAGGCTGCAGCTTGGACAGGTCTCACCGAATACTTAAAATAGATCAGAAAATATGTCTCAAATGGGGTAGCTAGCTAAAGAACTTGGCATTTGCAGGAATCCTCAGTGGAGCCTGTCCCGGCTGCAGAGCACAGCCTTGGCAGGTCCACACTGAGACACTAAACATGCACGCTCACACCCACTCCTACAAACAATGTAGGATCACCAACCAACCAACCTAAATTTGATGTTTTTGACCCGTGGGAAGCAGCAGAAATACCTGGAGAAAGCCTATTAGGCAACTGGAGGAACAGGAAGAACCCAGCTGGGACTCAAATCAGGACCCACCTTAGATGTCTAACATTATGACTCACAAGAACATTTTTTATTCAAATCTAAGATATATGTATACGACACCAAAGAATATTGATTCTGAGTTGAGTGTTTCTGATGTGAACTCATTCAGCATGTGGTGGAGTCTTGGCTCCACGGGCGCTTTGGGGTCTCATTAGCCCGTTCAGTTTACAAGTCGGACACGTTGTTTGTGTCTCGGTGTGAGAACAGCCAGATCAAGCATGAAATGCAGAGCTGTTCCTTTCAGAGTTCATTTGTAAACTCCTAATCTATTCTCAGTCGTTCCTTCCCACCTCCAAGTAAAAACACCTCACGCTCACATTATCTGCTTTTAATTGCAGCGAGATTTCTTTGTTCGTGTTTAAAGGTGTTAATTAGCCTTTTTATTTTGAGACGAAATTTGAAACAAACAACAAAAAACTCCATGAATCTATAACTGCAAACAATAATAAAAATAAAATCATGTTTTTTCATGTTAGTTCCACAGACTTCAAAAGACATCTTGCGGTGAATATTATTTCTGGATTTATTTCTCTGGATCTTTTTCTTTATTTCTCAGTTTTAACTTTTAGTTCCTTAATGTCCAGATTAATCAGAGCTTTATACTTTCTCTAACAATAGCAAACACTGTCCCTATCTAATCATCAAAAATAAATATGAATCTGAGGGAAGAATGAGTCATGGCTGAAATGTCTGTGGAGCATTTTTATTGATCTAAAACTGGAAACAGATAAACAACACTGTAATTATTGACCACCGTGTGCATGATATAGGGTAAAACGTTATTGAGGAGGTATTCACCTCTCCTGTACTTTCTGGGGGAAAATTACATTTTGAATTAGTTTATTTCTGAGCTCTGCAACGTACAGTATCTGGGCTGTTTTTCTCCAAAGCAGCAAGTCAAAACACAGGTGTCTGGTACATGATACAAAAGGACTCAAGAAAAAGACCTGCATGTTCTGTGCAGTAGATTAACACACAATTAAAAAAAATACATTCAGTTGCAAAGACTTGAGGAAACGCTCCGCAGAAGGATCTCAGTACATGTGGACCTCCTGGGAATCCTTGTTAAGAAAAATGACAGCGGCACTTTGAAAGTCGCCAGCATCCCCTGAAATGCGCTTTGAAAAGACAGGAGAAAAAATGGCTGTTAGAATTACTGAAGAATCATTTGAGAGCTCCCTGACAGCAAGAGCTACAGCGCTTCAGTGTAATGGGGCCTTACGGTGAATTTAGAGTTCCTGTCATCAACTTCTCTTAGAGGATCTTTCCCTACAAAAGAGAAGTGAGGCTATTTAAAGCACCGGTAGCAATTATCCTACTGCATCATAGTGACAGGAAACCTGGCATCATGGAAACTCAAGGAAATGACAGATGGCCTTACGATGGAGCCGCCACAACCTGGTGACCAATACGATCGCCCCCACGAGGACCACGACGGAGGACAGCACCGCCACGGACGCCATCATGTGACTGCAACACAGATGCAGAGCAGGTCTGCGGAGGCCGCACACGTCCACTTACACAAACAGCATGAACTGCAACCGTGAGACGACGCTTACCTGTGACCTTTCCAGGAGTCCTTAGTGATGGGTTTAGGTGGGGGCAGGTACGCGGGAGAACGGCTCATGAGTGGGGATGTCACAGAGACAGCTGCTGTCGAGGAAGACGTTAAACACAGAGCTGAAAAACATACCTGGGGTTTAAAGCAGCTTTTTTTTTAGTTATTTAATTTCCCCAGCTGAAAAATGCCATGGTGACCTTGCAATCAGAGAAGTGGACGGAATTTTTATACTTATAACCACACTCAGAACAATTTTATCACATTTAGAAGTTTCAAGTGGTAAGTCTGAATGCGGAAGATTTGGTTTGAAACTATTAAAATCTGTGTTTTTAAGGATTCTCTTTATTTTCAACCAGACAGCTTGGAGAACTGTTTTGATAATTCATCTGTTGAAGTACCTGCTGAGTTCAGTGTCCACCATCCTCTCAACCACTGGAGGGAGATGATTTTTTCTCATTTTTATTTGCTGCTATTATCAGGTTAAACCTTCAGTTTTCACACTTTGTCTGGAATTACCTATTATACTGAGAATCATTAAAACGCACTGTTGAAGTTCAAATATATGATAAATTAAAGCTGCAAGCAGCGATGAACGGGCCCTCGCACTCACGGCCACCGCCCCCCATAAGCATATCAGAAATGACACCACCCACGACTCTCTATGTCAAACCATCCAAAAGTTATAGCAGAAAAAAGGGACAACCAATCAGAAGAAGGGGCGGGGCTAATTCAGGCCAATGAAGCTCAAGGACTCATTACAGAGTCCCATGACACCACCCACGACTCTCTATGTCAAAACATTCAAATGTTATAGCAGGAAATAGGGACAACCAATCAGAAGAAGGGGCGGGGCTAATTTTCGCCAATTATGATCAAGGACTCAATACCGAGTCCCATGACACCACCCACGACTCTTTATGTCAAACCTTTCAAAAGTTATGGCAGAGAAAAGTATTCTAGGGGGCGCTGTTGAGCCGTTAGGCCACGCCCATTAATGCAAACCATGAAATATCAAATGTATCGACAGGCCTGGCTTTTCTTTAAGTTGCGACATGATACAGGTGTGTACCGATTTTTGTTCATGTACGTCAAACCGTATTATGGGGCTTGAGGCGCAAAGTTTTTTCTGTCTGAACCAACCAGATGAAGGGTGGGCACGCTTTTTGCCGTCTAGCATCGCCACTGTAACACTTTTGAAAGAGAAAAGTAATGCG
Source organism: Cololabis saira (assembly GCF_033807715.1). NCBI lineage: Eukaryota > Metazoa > Chordata > Actinopteri > Beloniformes > Belonidae > Cololabis > Cololabis saira. The sequence goes on along the minus strand of NC_084596.1, from coordinate 35,982,836 downwards.
TGGTGTCGGAGGATGGAGACGCACGTTTTGATGTATAACACACCTGGGTGCACGTTACGTTCGGGCCGTATTAATGACCGAAGAAATGGCATAAATTGCGCCAAAATTACACGATTAATTCAAAATGTTCAAAATGGCCGACTTCCTGTTCGGTTTCGGCCATGGCGCCAAGAGACTTTTCTTTAAGTTGTGACATGATACAGGTGTGTACCGATTTTGGTGCATGTACGTCAAACCGTATTGTGGGGCTTGAGGCACAAAGTTTTCTAGGGGGCGCTGTTGAGCCATTAGGTCCCGCCCATTAATGCAAACCATTAAATATCTAATTTTTCACCAGGCCTGGCTCAGTGTTTCGAGAGGAGGTAGTAAAACGTTAATACTTTTAAGTTTAACAGCACACTGGTTGGATGAAAGCTTCGTGCCACACAGTACAATTCTAAACACAACTTTTATCTTATTTCTAAAGATAAAGGAAGCTCTGAAAACCTTAACAAACCATGGTTTACTATAGAACTTAGGAAATCTGCTTTAAAGAAAAACAAGCTTTATAAAAGGCATTTTCAAAGTCCTAGTCCTTTAAATTGTGCTACATACAAAAATTATAGGAATAAATACAACCACCTTATTAGAAATAAATAAATGATCTATGGAAAATATTGAAAGAATTACTCAACAAGATAAAAAAAATCATCTATTCCAGCCCAGTCTACATTTCAGGATGGCGCATAAGATAACAGAGCATACACAAATCACAGTAACATGGATCACTGCAAAAACTCACAATCTTAACAAGAATATTTGTCTTATTTCTAGTTAAAATGTCTCATTTTAGTAAAAAAATCTCATTACACTTAAAACAAGAATCATCACTGGAAAAAACAACAATTTTCCCCTGTTTCAAGTAGATTTTCACTTTAAATAAGTACCAAAATCTGCCAGTGGAACAAGATTTTTTTGCTTGTAATAAGAAGATAAATCTTGTCCCACTGGCAGATTTTTCTACTTATTTCAAGTGAAAATTTACTTGAAATAGGTGAAAATGGTCAAATAAGTTATTTTTCTGGTTTTATTTTTCTGGTGATGACTCTAAATGTTGAAATAGCAGTAAAACCACATTAATTGATGAAATGACATAAGGGATGGAAAGGGGGGATGGCAGTTTTACAGGGGGGATGATTTGGACCGTTTTTATTTCAGGGGGGAAATCCCCCTCATCCCCCCTCAACTCGAGTACTGATTATAATAAAGTGTCTTATAAATCAATAATTTTAAAATCTCAATCCTTATTTTTATTTAACGGCCAGGGTTTATAGGCTGCATATTTACACTGTGTAGCCTGAAAGTGAACTGCAACTTACGTGCGGACGCATCTTTGCTGTGGAGGGGGCTGAATAAATCAACCAATTTTTGACATTTGGCCGTGTCTTCCTCCAGCGCCTTTTTTTTCTCTCCCTCTCGGCACCGCCTTGTCGAGGCAAAACCTCATTTTAACTCTCCCTCGCTGTGGAAACAGCCCCTGCTTGTAATAATGGCTGCAGCTCGAGCGGCAGAGCTGGTGGTGGGCGTGGTTTCAGCAGCGGAGGAGACCGAGGGGTGGTGTGCATTTTGGTGACGTAAAGAAAATGCACCAATCTGAACGGCTCACAGAAACCACGTGACACTGGGGGACTCTGTAAGGGTGGGGGCGAGCAGATCTTGCAGATTTTTATAGACGAATCCGGCGAAACCCGGAAGTCGAGCGGGCCGCCATTACTGCGGTGGCGGCTGCGCTCCTCCGCTCCAGCCCATAGACATATATACGTATGGATCTATTACTCCGCTCCCTGCCAGGCTCTCTTAATGTATTTGTATCATCGGAACACTCCTGTCCCGTCACGTGCATTTGTTTTGATAGTGAATGAAGAAGGGATGGACTTTAAAAACTACTTTTCTGTTTCACCAAGTGAACAGACGGAACGCAAAAAAAGATGTTAAACTGCTGGAAAGGAACTGGAATTTACCAGGATACCTTAAAAAAGGAAGCCAGGGAGCGGTATATGGAGAAAATAATGATTATTAACGGTTTGGGTTCATGAAATCACTACTAAAGAATGGAGCTCCGATGAGGATTTACTGCCGCAGTTCTGCAGAACCACCGTCTTACTACCTTGTTTAGTGTTGGCAGCTGCTTTGGTAAATGTTTGACTCGCCATGTGTTTCAATAAATTAGTATAATAGTACAACATACAGTACATCTTTTTTATTACTCTTACTTCTCTTTTCTTTTTTTTTATGCTGAAGAGGCGTGAGCAATATTTTTCTTTTCCTCGTGAGATTATTTTTTTCTTCTGCAGCTACAAATAGAGTTAACATTTTTTCCCCAACAAACTAGTTTTATCTGCAGATTGGGGTTATGTATGTATGTATTATGTATCATCCGGAGCTGAGATAGTTCTGCCCTTCAATTAGAGACCTGTAATTGCGTTTTTTTTCGTCATCGGATGCCAGGCGATCAATAAAATATTCTTGGATACCTAAAATTAAACAAAACATAAACAGGTAATATTTAATTGTGCAGACGTGCCTCGTAAGGAGAGGAGGTGGAGAGAGCTATATTACAGTGTTTAATCATACACTCCCTTATCTCCCTATTCCTCTATTCTTTCCTGCTTATCGCTCAAACAAATCATTATTTATAAATTAACATCAGCATTAATTTAAGATACCTTCATTATTTATGGAAGGCCACTGTCTAACATCATCAATCCAGCTATAATGATGCTGTAGCGCCAGGTTACAATAACAGCGCTGCGGTGGCAGATTGACACCTGCCACCGCAGCAATGGCGCCGCCGCAAGATGGCGGCGCACACAAACCGGTCGCCGGATTCGTGTATAGGGATTTCATCTTTTCTGTGTTGGCAGGCGGAGGGGAGACCTATGGAGCCAAATCAGGGCCAAAAGTTTTGCTAATTTGAAAATAAAATTTGAACCTGAAATTTTTTTTTTACAGTTTCAGTTTTATTTTTTTCAGTATCAGATCTTTTTTTCAGTTTCAAATCTTTTTATTTCAGTTTCAAATCTTTTTTTCAGTTACAAATCTTTTTTTTTCAGTTTCACGTCTTTTTTTTTCAGTTTCACATCTTTTTTTTTCAGTTTCACTTCTTTTTTTTTCAGTTACAAATTTTTTTTTCAGGTTCAGACTTTTGGCCCGGATCTGGCGTGGGGGGCGTGGCATCAACTGAGAGGGGCGTGGCATCAACTGAGAGGGGCGTGGCATCATGAGTGACAGCAGAACAGAGAAGGCGGGGGACGTTACTCAGTCATGTTGCCTTCAGGAAACGTAGGTTGCAGAAGTTATCAGTAGAAGTATGATTCAACACTGTATATACACCATATTCACGTGATTGGCAGTGGAAAAAACTGATATTAGTGACACTTTCTATTTAAAAAGCTGTTTTAGACCGTACTTGGCACCAATCGCAGTATAAAAGCAATAAACTATGTCAGACTGTACAGTTCAACAGCCACACTTTAAAGTTTGACATTTCCCACTTCCACATACTACCAAGTACGGTCTAAAACAGCTTTTTAAACAGAAATGTGTCACTAATATCAGTTTTTTCCACTGCCAATCACGTGAATATGGTGTATATACAGTGTTGAATCATACTTCTACTGATAACTTCTGCAACCTACGTTTCCTGAAGGCAACGTGACTGAAGAACGTCCCCCGCCTTCTCTGTTCTGCTGTCACTCATTATGCCACGCCCCTCTCAGTTGATGCCACGCCCCCCACGCCAGATCCGGGCCAAAAGTCTGAACCTGAAAAAAAAATTTGTAACTGAAAAAAAAGAAGTGAAACTGAAAAAAAAAGATGTGAAACTGAAAAAAAAAGACGTGAAACTGAAAAAAAAAAAGATTTGTAACTGAAAAAAAGATTTGAAACTGAAATAAAAAGATTTGAAACTGAAAAAAAGATCTGATACTGAAAAAAATAAAACTGAAACTGTAAAAAAAAAATTTCAGGTTCAAATTTTATTTTCAAATTAGCAAAACTTTTGGCCCTGATTTGGCTCCATAGTTAAATATGTTAAAACAAGAAAACGCCCTTTAAAGATTTTCTAACAGTTTAGTTTGTTATGAACGTCAGAGATGTAGTTATAACACTGCATACTTGTGAATAATTATAAACATTGAAAAACGTACTTTTATATGAAAATAACCAGAAACAGATAGCTATAACATGGTATTTATATACTGCTTTAATGAACATTATTTTTATAGCCTATAAGCTATAAATATTATTTTTCTATTTTAATAAAATTAAATGTTTTTCTCTCATTTCAATTAAAACAAATAGGAATATTATCGGTTTTAATGACAATTATTGTACATCACAGCTAATTGTAAAATACATTGATTCAATTCGATTATATACAGGAATTACAGGCTATGATAATAATAGAAAAGAAAGAAAAATGACTCAAACAAAAAAAAAAACAGTGAGTGAGACAGGCAAGACAGCGACAACCAATGTCAACAGTGTATACATATTTCAAAACACAGACAACAACTTCTGAGCAAGTGGTTTGTTGAGCAGATATTGGAATTAATCTCAGATATTTGCATGAGGTCACTCTCACTCTCAACTAAATAAATAAATAAATATATATATATATAAATACAACAATACACCCCTCTCCTCTTAAAATAAATTCAAATAAACAATCAAACTTATTTCCTTATACAATTTATACAAAAACCATATGTCTTTGTAAAAGAGCATAATACAAAGTCTTTCAGAATAAATGTACGTATTTTTAACGTGTGACAGCATCCTGTATCATAACTACATCTCTGCCGTTTGTACAAACCAAACTGTGTGGAAATCGGGTAAAGAGTCTGGGAGTTATGAATGATTGTAGTCCGGGAGAAACCTTGCTCAGTAGAAATGATGCACTAAGACGCAAATAATGCCCTGTCCAAGATGGCGGCCGCATCGATCGGCGCCCGGTCCAAGATGGCGGCCGCGCCCCACCCCCCCTCCCCCGAAGAGCTGCGCGCGCATTCCAAACTGCACTCATCCCCCCACCTTCCCCCCGCGGGAGCTCAACCCCTCCCCTCCCCTCCCAGTGCTGCTGCAGCAGTCTTCTCAGCTGCAGCAGCACTGCTGGATCTGACTGAGACACAGTCTGATCACACATAAATATTCATTTAAAATCACGTCTAATGATTATCAAAATCACAGGACATTTTCAAAATACAGTAAACAATATACTTATGAAGTCCCATATGTCTATGACATTTATTGACAAAGACATAGCTTTTTACGTTATTAGTTCATTTTTTTAATTTTTAGAGTGACAAAGTTCTCCGAACATAATATGTTCCAGTGTATGATTTTTTAGTCCTGTTGTAAGCTATCTGAAACTGTCATTTGATTTTCCTTACACAAAATCTTTGATTTTTAATTCATATTTTTCCAGAAATACAGAGTGACATAAAAATGCCAATTCCTTTCAAGAAATAACCACGATACGCGACACGGTCAACAAGGAACCTACTGCCAATCAAATGTGTCAATTACATTAAGATTGGATAAACCAAACAGCAACTAAAGCACATAATTTGATGAAAAATGTATACCTGACCAAAAGGTGGCGCTATGGAGTTCATCCAAGATTGTCATATCCACTTGTTCAGAATGCAAGCCCGATTAAATGTATTGAATTTGGGTTCATTCTGACCAATTATGTTTAAGTTACAACAACTTTTATGTTCATGGCGAGACACCGAAATTTGACAACCTCTGACAGCGACGCCCTTTGACACAAACTTACAGTTTTCTCTGTCAGTCATCGTCAATGCCTTACCTATTATCTCACCAACTTTGAGATCAAGAAACTGATCTCGTTTGGAGCACAGATGCAAACTAGAAGACATGACAATTCCTGGTGCCAACAGGTGGCGCTACAACCGATCCTGAATATTCCACCATAGATGTCTTCAGGCTCAACCTACAATCATGCACATACGTTTTCGGCCACATCAAATCATGTATTGCTGAATTACAGCCAATTGATGTTTGATGGCGAAGCTTAAAAATGACCTCAAACTTCGCCGAATGACTACGGTCACGCCCTCTGGCAGAAACTTAAAAGCTTCGCAATTTAGCGTCGGCCATGTGTCTAGATTGTACAAACCAAGTTGTGAGCCAATTCGATAAAATCTCTAGGAGGAGTTCGTTAAAGTACGAGGCCTAGAAATGATCAGAATTCATGAAAAATGACATTTTCTGTTCAAAATGCCGGACTTCCTGTGTAACTTAGACCATGGGTCCAAAAGACTTTTTTGTAGCTCTTTGTCTAATATAATACACACATAAAGGTCATTGCTGTAAGTCAAACCATATTGTGGGGCTCGTCAAAAAACATAAAATAGGTGGCGCTATAGAGCCCATTCTTGTGGACCCATGCCTGTCGCCCATAAAATACGTAATTTTACGCGACTCTGGAAGCGTGTGCAAAATTTGGTGAGTTTTTGAGCATTTTAAGGCCTCCAAAAAGGCAATTTATTTACGGCGAGAATAATAATAATAATAATAATAATAATAAACATCACAGATACAATAGGGTCCTCGCACTTTCAGTGCTCGGGCCCTAATTAAACCTTAATATGATGCCAAACAACTACAGTTGTTAAAAAAAAAAATGAAAAAAATAAAACACAGCATCTTTTGTTTCTATGGTTTCTGGTTTGCTTTGATTAGCACTTATAATTAAGTTATTAATAACCTGAGAAGACATTAACACATGACAGATTATGCTGCGCCGTCAAATACTGGTGAAAAACTGAACTGAAATTCAGAAGCAGTGCGTGAACAAGGAGGCTACCCTGGATGCTTCCGCAGGAGTTAAGTGAGTAAATGGAGGTCAGGTGCTGTCGATCAAATGCACTTAACTAACTAATCAGCATGTGTGGCCGCATCGATAAGAGCGCACGTCCTCAGAATTTGATGTTCTTGAGCACTTCAACACTTGTGAGCACAATACCAAGGAAGACAGGCCAGCTCTGATTAACTCAAGGAGAATTTCAGTCATTCTTCACCATAACAATCATTCTTCATGAGGGAAAAATGACAGCATCGTGCCTGTTTTTCATGTGCAGTTCTTTTGAACTCATTAATTGTAATTCTTCAAGGACTTAAACAACATTAGGGACACAAACAGTGCTGATTTAGATGGTGGGCTTCAGAAGCTAAGTTTTGTTTTCAGTTTTTATTCCCCCATTACTATAATAGGGAAGTCACTGGATGGATGGATGGATGGATGGATGGATGGATGGATGGATGGATGGATGGATGGATGGATGGATGGATGGATGGATGGATGGATGGATGGATGGATGGATGGATGGATGGATGGATGGATGGCACCATATAAATTATGTAATCCATTATGATTGGTCTTTACTAAGAATATACAAGTATACTGGATGATATTTTATTATCTTGCAAAATATCTTTGCATCCTGATAAAAATGTCTTTCTTATTAAAAAAAGTTTTTTACCTGATAAAATGAGTAAAATGCTGAACCTGGCAAGGTTTTGGCTAATTATAAATATATAATATTTTCATTTGCAGAGTTTTTTTCAACCACTCATTGAATTGTGAATTAACAATGAATCCATTGTTTGTTTCTTTGTTGCTATACTGAATTCAATGCTAGCAATTATGTTCTGCATATTATGGTTATAAAGTATGAAAGACATTCATTTTTGCTCAGAAAAATAAGGAAATTGTACACAATAAATTATTTTGTACTTTGCTTCTGGTACTCTGACCCACAACCCCTCTTTTTTTTATGTAACCGACCATCAAAATAACAATAATTTTATTGTGGTGTATAAAAGGACATTTCTCTTTGCCAGTTAAATATCCTAAAGAAGGAACCAAACTAAAATTTCAAAGTTTTTAAATGAAATGAAATTAATGTATCTTATAGGTGGAGATGCCAATTAAGGTGGGAATATTTTATTTAAAATATATATATATATGTATAGTTTTAAGGGTTCTTTATCCACCTACTTGTCGTGGGCTTTGGTGCGACCACCACGTGCACAGTTATCTTCTGCTGCCCTGCAGAGCACCAGTACCAGCCAGTGTCTCTCATCTCCAGCTTCTTTAAGGTTACAGTGAAAGCCCTAGTTCTGTCATCTGTGATGGCCACGGAGGAGTCCTCGTAGCTCCCGTCAGGCCCCGTCGACAGGCACGATCTCCAGTCTCCACTCCGGCACCACTTCTTCTCACTCTCTCTGTTGGCAGGGGAACAGGGGAGCGAGTGAGCACTAACCGTCCAGCGGTGTCTAAGGTTTTTGTGATGAGTAATCAGTGCTTTTTCTAACAGTTTCTTTTTTTTTTTTTTTTTACAAATAAATAACACTGGCACAATAATAATAATAATAATAATAATAATAATAATAATAATGTGATAAAAAAGGAAAATCAAATGCCTGTATCTCTCACTGTAGTGGCATTCTACTGTGGCGGTGCTTCCCTCATCTTCATATATTCTGCTGTTCACAACTGACATCCCTGCAGAAATGATCACAAAAAACCACAGTGCAAATCATTAATTGCCTTTCAATGTGCGATTTAGGCCTGTGTTGAAAAAATAGATTTTCCGATTCTAAATCGATTCTCATATTAATTCCTAAAAATCGATTCTTATGTCTAAAGATCGATTTTTTTTTTTTTTTCCCCATCATTTTCGCCAGGTGAACTTTAATCCTATTAGTCGGACACACAGTTTGTCATGACACTTCTGAAAAATGCCAGGTGCTTCATGGCAATATGTGTGCGTGGTGACAGAATAAATTAGATACGCTAAAATGATTTGTTTACTGCATGAACTGTTGCAATTTCTTTCTTTTTTGCACTTTAAATGGATATTGAAAGGCCAGTTTGAGTTATTTATTTCTTAGTTATTTCACAATAATTATTGTGAAATTATTATTTCACTAGTTATTTTATATATTTCATATAATTCAGGCAACAGCTCAAAAAACATTTTAAACAACACTAAGCCAAATCAATATCGAATCGGATTGAATCGAATCATGATAATCGATTCTGAATATTAATAATCGGAATCGAATCGATTCTTGACATTTGAATCGAGTGCGATTCCAGGCGGAGAGTGTATAACTGCTCACCGTGAATGACTTTAATGTTTGTGAAAGTGGAAACATCAGCGCTCCACAGGCCGCCTATCTCCACGCCGCACATGTACCAGCCCGAGTCCCCTTCCTTCAGGTTGTTCATGGTCACGGTGAACACCAGCTGGACGGGGTCGTCGAAGATGCTCACTTTGTCCTGGGCCGGGTTGACCACGCGGGGGTCGTCGGTGCGGGCCAGGCTGCTGCAGAACTCCCTGGTCCGGCCCTGACACCAGTACTTCACGTAGGTGGCATACTGGGGCTCGTAGTGGCAGGGGATGGTGAGAGAGCGACCCTCCAGGACTGCAAACTCCTTCTCCGTCGTCACCCCGCAGAGGAAGGCTGATAAAAAAGGAGATGATGGACTTTTAGAGTTGCTGCAGAGCAGAACACTTATTTCCTGTGGATACTTTTTAACTGCTTTGAGGAGCGAGGAAAGTGGCCTTGGCCAGTTTATGATTTCAAGTTTCCTTTGTGACTCAGCTCGGTTCCTTTTTTTTTTTTTTTTTCTGGCTTCCCCTTCTATACTTCTTATCCCACTATTAGATTATCCCTCTACAATACACAGGATTTCAAAGCCTTGACAAAATAAACATCAAACATATTGTTGCCAGAGGGCGAGTGGGAAGACAGCTTGGAAGATTTAGAAAAACAAAACAACTACAACAAATTCCTTCCGCCTCCTGCAAGAAAATGACAGCTTTAACCAACTTTTAAGTTTATTTACACTAAGACTAATTTAGAAAAAGTTATTAAATAGTAAAGTAAAACGAGACTTTAATAGCATGTGATATAATAGCAAAAGTATTTTCCAAAAATGCAATAACAATGTGAGGAGGCTGCACCACTGACACAAATCATCTCTGTGTTTTTCTTTTCTTTTCTTCATTTCCATGTACAAACTCTTTTCGTCCTGTCATACCTGGGATCCACCAGCTCAGGGCGAGTATGAACAGTTGTGTCATGGTCCAAGCTTCAGGTTTCGGGGTGATTAGATCAATTTTCTTCCCAGCAGAGTTTGTCCACCGACTCCAGGTTCCGCAGTGTCGAATTCCCCGGCGGTCACGTGACCGCAAGTTAGATCCAGATGTTCCAGATGTTAACCGTGTCAGCACCAGTTAGCTTTTCACGGCGGGATGCTTTTAGCAAACAAAATCCAGTAAACTGCGTTGCTAAAGTCACGTTTTTAGCGGTTTCTCCATGACTCTTTGTAAACAAACTGGTTTTAATGTGTTTTTAACTCCGAAACTGGTTAGAGTAATGAGTAGCCTACAACTAAAAAAATAAAAGTGTGCCACCCAATAAATATAATAACGAATCAATAAGACTTGTGTAGAGAAACTGAGTTAACAACATGGAAATATGAGACTGCCGCAAAGGGTGCCTTTTTATTTTGTTGTCATTGCCGGAAAAACCTCTTTATGATCTCACTTATGTCCTGGAATTCGAGGAACTGAAAGTTTTATTTTGAAAGTTCCGGCCGATATGAGAATCGAAACCTTAGGAAGGAAACTCGTCCCGTTTCCCCGTTTGTCTCTGTTGCATCTGTGCCAGATTTGATGTGAACTTTCCCTCCGATTCTCAAGCATGTCACAATGAAGAAAACATTAATAGTTCAATGCCATGGCACGCAAAGAAAACAAAACTGATGACAAAGCCAATTATTTACATAAGGTTTTAACCTCTTAAATGCTTTTTATTTCATCTTTCTATTCATTGAGAGGGCGAGAAAAAAAACCCCAACACATTGTTGGTGGGATACTATCTTTTTAAAAGGAAGACTTATGAATTGCTCCTAAATGAAGTCGGTCAAAGATCAAGTGGTTTTTCTTCCATCATTTGAAAGCATTTACTGGTGAGTCATTTATAAGTTCTCTTCTCTGAAGGTCATCAAAAATAAAGCACTGATGCCTCCTAATGTTTGTTTTCAATATTGTCAGTCTTTATGTAATTCATTACTTGGATGATTTGAAGTAGAGCTAGAACTTTGCTCATAAAAGAGCACTGTTCGAAGGACAAACAGTGAATGCCTCTCACTTCAGTTATATATAAATAGTGAAGTAGGAGCGATGCATCATAAATGACAAAGTTTTACTCAGGTAGACACTTGGCTGCGTTCCACTTTCTGCCAAGTGAAGTCAGAAATCCTACAAGACCTTGGTCTGCTGTGAGAATCTGACATCTCTGAACATTTCAGAGATTACCTGCTGATACCAGCTCAACACAACACATATTCTGTACACTAGTATACTTCACTGATTATTTATTCATTCGTACTGAATACCTTTTTTTCCCCAAATTACCTCTTCAGCCAGAAATACAATTAAATACATATAATAAATAACATTATTTAACAGACACTAAACTAGAATGCATACAAAACGTTAAAAAATATATACATTTCTGTTATTTCATTGTATCATTATTTTCTATGTTTTGTGATTTATTTTTTTCCTGTTTTTAAGTGATTTTAATTGTGAAGCACTTTGGTCAAACATGGTTATATACAAATAAAGACTGACTGATTGATTAATACAGTGGTCCTCAACCTTTTTTCAGTGATGTACCCCCTGTGAAATATTTTTTCAGCCAAGTACCCCCTAACCAGCGCAAGGCACTTTTGGTTGTAAAAAAAAGACCTAAAACAGAGTACTGTGCCATCAGTAACTGATTTATTAAACATAAAAATATTGCTGCTACTCTTCAACCACGACTCCATCGTGGGTCCAAGTGATTGACAGGTGAAGCCAAGTGGCATTTGACAGGTTAGGTGGAACCATCCTGGTGTGGGGGAAACTCTGTGGTTTTAGGATAATAAGTTGAATAGCCTACTCCTGTAGATAAAATTCATTTTATGAATTTAGACTTATATTTTCCTCAATTATTTATGGAATATTTATTTTTAAAGGATTTTTGCATGGATGCTACTTTTTACATATATGTATATTTTAAAATCTCGCGTACCCCCAGGGGTACGCGTACCCCCATTTGAGAACCACTGGATTAATAAAATAATTTAAAAAAAAAAATTGTAGCTTTATTGGTGCTTCATTTTTCAGTCGTTCTGTTGTAAATTTGCCAACGGGCTTGTGACCGTCATCCGGCTGCATAAATTCATGTCAGCCAGGCTTTGGCCATCAAAGAAAAAGCCACGGTCGATTCTAGACTTTCTTGGCCACCAGAGGATTTCATGTGTGACTCGATTACTGTAAAACAAGACTCCCAATGCTTCGCTTTGCAGTTAATAAAACATGTTTCTGCTTAAACGTTTACTTTATCCAGTCATGGCAGCGTGAACTATCACCAGATGATCCGAGCCAGGAAACTCTTAGAGCCAGCAACAGCTGCTTCTGTAAGATCGTTGCTGTTTCTTTGCTCCTTGACGCCCCATTAACACAAACAGAAACGCTCCACATCAACAAACTACAGGTAGCTAAACCCTTGTGTAAAATAAACAGCTGCTTCTTCACCGGTTGGTTCTTATGGAAGCAGTAAGGATGTGCTTAGGGCTGGGCGATTTTGGACAAAAATAAAATCCCGATTTTTTTTCTCCGAATACCCGATTTTCGATTTTGATTTTTTTGGTAAAACTACAAAAGACAATGGAATAAATTGCCTCAAATATTTTATCTTTATTTTTAAAGAAAAATAGCAAGCAAATTTCCCTATTGGGAATGAAGTGCAACTGAAAGGTACTGTAAATCCTCCTTGGGTTTAGTAAAGTGACAACATTTACATTCTTCTTGACCAAGCAAAGATGACTAGACTAGATGCGAGAGGAAAATCGATTTTCCTTTTTTTAACATCGTCTTGATTAATAAATCCGATTTAGATTTAAAATCGATTAATCACACAGCCCTAGATGTGCTTCTTCTGTATTTAAGCCGAGTTTATGTGAAATGACAGTTTGTTTTGCTTTCTTATCTGTAATTATGACTTAAAGGCAGGTATTAAAAGGACAAACCTGTTATGAGGTGGCACATTTAACCTTTTCAATAAAGATAAGATCTTTCGCTAAGAAAAAGTATGAACGTTTTTGATTCACATCCAGTCTTTACATGCATTCCCTCAGAAGAAAATATTCAAGACATGTCACATTTTCACCATTACAGGGTTTTATTTAATTCTCAGTACAAAGAGGGAATGCTTTACAAAAAAAAACCCAAACCATTCTATCAGTAAGAAATCCATATTGCAACAAATGTAAGGTGATGCATCGTATTCAGTATTGATGGTAGGTTTCTGTCCAAATCATTCATTCAAAAATGAAAAAAAAAAAAAAAAGATAAATCAAGAGCGCATCATGTCGTTCAGAGGGGTTTTTGATAACTTCCACTTCTATGATCTGTAAGGAAAAGAACACAACACGAGTGCGTGGGTTAGTGACATCAGAGTTATGGAAGCAGCAATAGAGAAAACGGTGCAGCACGACTCTCCCGGCTGCTGGCAAATCTAATAATTCAATGTTTTCTAGCAAAGCAAAAGCAATATGTGGCTTCATGGACCATCCGAAAGGGGAATTTTCTCTCTGATTCTATCATCCGACACTAAAGTGATAAACTGGCAATAATGTTTAAAATGACTGACAACACCCAAAAGACAAGTGTGTATCTCCTATCCATTTACAGTCCCAGGAAAGACCTGGGCTCTGCAGCCAAACATTTATGTGACATGTTATGACACAGAGTTTACAGTTTCCTAAAACTGAATGATATTCATGG